>NC_140078.1:15301128-16501128 GCF_964194135.1 Talpa europaea | reverse complement strand
GGCTAAGAGCCCCCACCCCCCACCTGAAGTCAGTCATCACCTGTGACTCAAGTCTGTTGGTTGGCTGGCTTTTCTCTTCTTTTCCCCTCTGTCCACCCCTGGCCTCACAAGAGCGAGGCCACATCCACCTGGCTCACTGCTGAGTCCTAGGCACGTGGAGCAGGGCTTGGTGAAGATAAATTAATAAGTACTTGCAAATGAGTGAGGGTTGAATGAATAAATGCATCCATAAACACACACCTTCTCATGCCAGGCACTCAATTACATGCTCAGACCCTCTCCCACACTTGCAAACCCACACACTCATCCCCACCTGCCTCACTTCACAAGCTTCTAGACTCATTCTACCAAGAAGCTCCAAGATGCGCTGAGCTCAGGTGCCTGTTACCAGGGGCACTGCTGCCCCCTCCTGGATAGACCAGGAAAGTGCAAGTAGGTCTTGCCACCCACCTGGGGCCAATCCTAACTCTCCTTCCCTGCAGATACCTGGTCAACGCCTACCTGCTGTTCCCTTCCAGGCGGGGTTTCTGTATCACTCCTGAGCCTTCCCACCCTCATATCTGTTCCAGGACCTGGGCGTCAGGAAGTCCTAACCAAGTGTGCAGAAGGAAGGGGGAAGGGGAAATGGGAAACCGCGTGACTCAGTCAGAATGGCTGACACCAACCAGGTTTCTGGGTCCCTGTCACAGGCCTGGCAAGATAGTATGTGATCAGTGCAGATCCTCTCAGGTTTGTGATGAGACCTGAAAGGCTTTGAATGCCAGGATAAAGCCCTGGATTTTATCCTATAGCTCATAGGGAACCCCCCCAAGTGTCTGAGGAAGGGAGGGGCAGGATCAGAACTCTGCTTTGGAAAGACAAACCAGACCACATGGATTCATTTGTTCACTCATTCATCAAACAGGCTCTGTGAACCCAGAAGTGACCTTCATAGAGCTCATAGTCTGGGGTGATAACATTTGGATGCCTTTGCATCCAAATTCCAGGCATGGGCAATTCTGGGGTGAGGGGACCCTCAAAAAGAGTCTTAGCTCCTGCCATGTCAAACCTGTGGACAGAGTAGAGGTGAGAATCTGGCCAACCCCAGATTATGTGCAGATTCCCGGGGCCGGGTGGGGGTGGACAACTTGGCTCTCTTCGGACCCCCTGTCTAGCCCAGCTGACTCAAGAGCTGCATCTGTTGATATTTTTTCCAGTTTAATCAAATAGATGCAAATGACACGCAAATATATGCAAGAGGTACTAACTCAAGGTATGTTAAATAAATGTATTATGGTCTGCCTGCTGCAATAATAGTCAAACTCAGCATTTAGGATGTGACCGACATGAAATACTGCACCGATTTTAGCATCAGACAACATAATCACTTTGGAGACAAGATGAGCGGAGACCAGGGGCCCAGAGGCGCCGTAGATGCACCAGAGGTAGGGGTTTGTAGCAGATTCACTGCCCTCAGGAGGAGAGAGAAGAAAGAGGGACACAGTTCGTCTCCACCCAGCTTCAGTCCATCTTTTGAAGGTACATGGAGAGAGCATGAGAAGCCCTTAGTTCTAGCCCGGCTTACAGGTACTCGGCAGTTTCCAATTTAGTCACTCCCCATGGCTCATCTGATTGTGGGTTGAGTGACAGAGAAGCATGAAGGAGGCCATGGAGGATGTCATAGGATGGGCTCCCCAGATGTTGGCTGGGAGACAGGGGTTCCTGTGAAAGTGAAGAATATTATAATATAGTGTAACATAACTTAATTACCTTCCCGCGAACATTCCTGGCAGAGAATGTGTAATCACATCGGGAGACACAACTGCCGAGCAAAGGGTGTCACCTCAGAGTCCCACTTTGTCTCGATCATGCCGCAGCGCCCGGAGGACACGTCGGCTGCATCTCAGGACTGTCCCATCTGGGGGCATAGGAACTGGAGGATTTCCCATACCCATGGGTGACTGGAGGAAACAGATGGAACCTGGGTTCTTATAAATGCATCAGGCCACTGAAATAACCAACCCTGGGACCTCCTGTTTGGGGATAACAAACATCTTTACTGCTTCGGGCTGTGGTCCCCAAACTTACACAGGCATTAACATCACCTGTTAAAATGCAGATGGCCGGATCCTATCCCCAGAGATTTTGCTTCAGCAGACAAAGCCAAAAATGTGTATTTCTAATAAGTTCCCATGGGAGGCTGATGCTAGCTGGTCTGCGGACCACTCTTTGGAAACTACTGCTTAAAGCACTTTGAGTTAAGGTTTTTTTGTTGCTGTTCCTTGAAGCCAAAGGCACCCATGACCTGGAGCTCTGTGCCTCTGAAACCCTCTGGGGGAAGCGAGGCAACGTGGGCACTAGAACATGCTCCAAATGGGGGTCAGGAGCCCGGATGCTCCATCCTCACTTGTGACCTTGATCAATTTGTTTTCCCTGCAGGGTCAGTTTCCTGTCTATTTGGGAAGGAGACAGGGGCGAGATGGTGGCTGACGTTCCTTCTGACTTTGACACGCCAGGCTCCAGGCTCTACCGGAATGAAACAGTCTGACCTTGGGCCTCAGCTGTATGGAGTCCAGTGCTCTATTGTTCCCTCAGCCCTCGGTCCCTCTCTCACCGGGGAGGATGAGGCACTGGAGGGCAAAGGCAGGCTCCGCAGTCATTTTTAACATATTAAAGTTCCAGGCAGAAAGCTCATTTGGAGCCAATGTTTGAACTGGGAGAAGAAAAGCTGGAGCCAAGCCTCTCCCACAAGAGTTTCGCCTCCCCCAGCTTGAACTGGGAGCTGCCACAGCCAGCATTGGAGGGGTGCGAAGCCCAGGCTGTGGAAGCCGCTCCCCAGGGGTTCTCAATTTGTTGGTGTAGGGTAAACACAGACTTTGGCACAGTCTCTCCCTCCATATCCAATCAGTCACCAAGTGCTGGCTTCCACCTCCTAAAAGTCATTCAAATCTGCGGGTTTTCCATGCCTCTGCCCTGCATTATTGGAACCAGCCTGCAAGTGCTCTCTCTGCCTCCGGCATCACCCCTTCCCTACACTCCTGCCCCACAATTAACTCCTCACATGACCCCTGGCTCAAGTCTAAGTTTCATCCCGGGGCACATGGTACTTAACATCCTCACCCCTCAAGTGTCAGTGTCAGTGAGGTGTGTCAGTGAGGACCCTTACATCCCAAGTACCAGGCCCATGGTGCACCATGTCCCATGTAAAACCAAAAAGTGGGGCCTTCCCTGGTTCAAAAATCTATTAAGAGTTTCAAAATGGCAACAGCTCATATTAAACCAAGTTTGGCGCCTTCGAAGGTGTGACTGCGTGTTTCACACACCCCGAAGCTGACCCCACTCCAGGCCATGCACCTCCAGAGGCTGCTGTAGGCCCCAAGCCCTCTGTGTCCTCATCTCTAGAACAGTCTCTGGGGGCGATTATCCATTTTCCTCCTCCCACTAGACTCTGAGCATCATGGAGTAGAACTGGTGTCTGTCTGGTTCCCAGAATGTTCCTGACCCCTGGCACAGACCTCAAGGGGGCAGGCACTCTATAAGCCACATAGGGAAGCAAAACAGCAGGTAATGGCTGTGGGACTCTGGGGTTCAACTCCCAGGGGGGCTTGAGAGGACAGTGTCACAGTTGAGGGGTGAAGAAGACAGGGGGAATTTCTCTACCAATGCCCATTCTCCAGCTGCCGAGAGCTGCTTCTGGGGCCAACCAGGCCAGCTGTTGCTGGCAGGCCTAGCCACTCCTCAGGCAGGGTCACAGGAGCTTGCAGCTGGCAGCCACTAGCAGGAGGGGGTGCCAGTGGTACATGGGCAATAAGTGATCACTGCCTGAGTGTGAGGCAGGTGAGAAGTTGGAGCAAAATGAGGGAGTTGTGCACGAGGGAGTTCTGCAGTACCCACTCATCTGGACCCAAACCTCCACACCTTCAGCCCTTAGCAGCAACCGGCACTCCCTTGGCACCCCCTGTCCCCACCATCAGTCCCACGCCATAGTGTTTTTCATTTAGCCCTTCATTTGGACCATGTATTACAATTTCACAGGAATGGATGGGATGAGAGATGAGGACCCAAATTGCCAGAGACTTGTAATTCAGCTTCTGACAGTGTGTCTGCTGGCAGCTGAGCTGGGAGTCGAGCTGCCCCTCCCTCTGCTCCTGCAGCCTGGAGTTGAGGTCTCCTTGCTTCCCAGGAACGACCTCCCATCTTCATAACTGGCAGCTGATGAAGCGAGGGGAGGAGGTGCTGGTGCCTTCTCCTTGCCCCAGGTGCTGCAGAGGGACGGCCACTAAGGGCTGAGACATCCGCTGGCAGCGGCAGCCCACAGAGAAGGAAGACTATGCCCTGTGAAATCATCTTTGATTTTTGCCTTGATTTGCCGCCCTGGGCAGAAATAGGATTCTAAAGCCCAGTGCTAGACCAGCTTTCTGATTTACTTCTGGGAGAGGCTGGGTCACCAATTGCCGTTTGAGTCAACACTAGGCCTCTCCCCCCCACAATCCTTCACAATAAGAGAATTAGGGGCCTCCCCGGTGGCGCAGCAGATGAGCGCTGGGTTGCGTAGCTGCCCGCAGCCTCTGCAGCGCTGGTTCGATACCTGGCTGCTCCCGGGCCTCCGGAGGAGGGTCCCACATGGCGCGCAGACCTCTCCTGCCGCCCGCTGCTCCCCTCAGCAGTGTACTTCGGTCCTTCTGCCTGCTCTGCCTGCTCTGCTCCCCGCTCTGGCTCTGGTGAATTCTCTCACCCTCCCGCGCTTCTGACCGTATCCAGTGCTTGTATAAAATAAATAAATAAATCTTAAAAAAAAAAAGAGAATTAGGAGCAGTCACCTGGGGAGCACTTACCCCACGTGCCTGTTCAACGTTCTTTCACTCCCAAAACCTCATTCACCCCCAAAACAATCTTATGGACTATAGAGGTGTTAATATTAATAGTCCCCTTTCCAGAATTTGGCAGGTTAAGACAAGGTGATGAGCTGGGTTAGAACCCCACTTTCCTGAGCCTTAACTCGGGGCCTTGTCTGGGTCTGCCTTCCACAGCCCTCTAGTGAGGCTGAGATCTTGAGGAAGCTTTTTCAACTGTAATATGGCATAGATTAAAAAACCAAAGGAACACAGCTCACGAGCGCACAACTCATTGAGGTTCACCAAGTGAAACCATAGGTAGATGCAACACCTAGATCAAGAAAGAACTTTCGGGCCTCCCCGGTGGCGCAGCGGTTGAGCGCTGGGTTGCGAAGCAGCCCGCAGCCTCTGCGACACCGGTTCGATCCCCGGCTGCTCCCCGGCCACCAGAGGAGGGTCCCACAAGGCGCGCAGACCTCTCCTGCCACCCACTGCTCCCCTCATCAGTGTGCTTCGTTCCTCTGCCTGTTCTGTTCCCCGCTCTGGCTCTGGTGAATTCTCTCACCCTCCCACGCTTCTGACTGTACCCAGTGCTTGTATAAATAAATAAATAAATCTTTAAAAAAAAAAAAAAAAGAAAGAACTTTCCCAGGAGCTGCGAACTTTGGTGTCCTCAACTAGCCACTGTCCCTGGGGAAATGCTTGGGTTTGTAGTGTATCTTTACCCCCAGGACACAACCCTGCAAGAATTTCCCTGGAGGAAGAGGAGGCACTAATCCCAGCAATTACCACCTGAATGTGACTCAATGGTGAGGGGTTTGGGTTCTAGTCTTGCCTTGTCTGCAGACTCACTGTGTGGCTTTGGTTGCTTCAACTTCTCTTCCTGAACCTCAATTTTCCCTTCTGAGATACTCAGTGACTCCTCAGACCTCTCTGCTCGGAACCCCAGCTGGAGCCCCTGGCTGTAGGCCTCGCATTGTTAGCATCCTTGGTTTCAGGTTTTCTATGGAGCTACAGAGTAAGAAGTGTTTTCTAGAATTACTGGAAAGATTAAAGAAACAGCCCCTGGACTCACCTCCTAGGAGTGATCCTCAAAGCCACACCACAAACTGGGCCACCAAGTGGGCCACGGTGCCTCCACATGGAGAAGCTGCCTCCTGAGGTGAGAAACAGCTGCCCTGCTTGCTAGCTCCAGAAGCACAATGCCGCTGCTGTGAACCCCAGGGCCAGTCAGCGCCCCCACAAACTCACTTCACAGGCTTCTGATAGGTGAAAGGGAATTACATCCAGGCCCCCAGCTGCACAAGGGTCTGAGGAACGTGTTGCTCACTCGCCAATCTCTATGGGCCAAGAAGCACCTCTGAGTAGGCTCCACTACATGGTGCCAGATGTCACCGGTGAAGCCACCCAAACCTGGCCTCTGCAGGGAGGTTTTTGATAACAAACGCAACGTCTGACAGCCACGGGGGTTGGCATTTTTCCTCTATACTCTATAACATGTCTACACTCATCACCATCCATCACTGGGTGATGTGTAACTGCTAGAATATATTTACTCAGACATTCTGTTTCATTTTGTGGCCATTGAGCTGATTTTGTTCATTCTGGAATTTGTTCATATCATCTAAACTGTTGAATTTGTTGGCTAGCCGAGAGTGTATTAAACCAATCGACTAAATCCACTGTGCATGAGTAAACTTTGTTGTCGGAGCTGGGAGGTTTGAGGATGGCTCCACAGGTTAGGCCCAGAGCCAGGCCAGCTGCCTAGGTGTTGACAGCAACCAAGTTAAGGGGACACCCCCAGGCCTCTTTGTAGCCAGGCCTGCACCAGCTACTTGGGAGGGGAAGAAAGCCCCAGCATTACAGTGTCCTGACATGTATGTCAGTTTGCTGGAAAGGAAGACAACAAGCAGAGGCAAACAGCAGGTGACGTGGGAAGAAAGTCTCTTGGGGGCCTTCTGGATCCCAAATCTGTACTATTCCTTTGTCCTGAAGCTTTAGGAGACTTGTGTTCCTATAATTCTTTTTCCCTAAATCTCCCTTGGAGGGGCCAGAGTGTCTGCTACCAGCAACCCACAATCCTGAAGTCATGTGCATAACAAAGAAAAATGGTGTTTTTTCCTTTGGCATCAGTAAAATGGCATCAGAATTTCTCTGATGGGCAGTAGGTGTGGGGGCTGCTCTTTAGAAAAATAACTTGATAAATCACTAAGGACTGGTGCTGATAAGGGTCAGGCCACCAAAGAGAAATGGTCTGTGTCTCTCTCCACTTAGGGAGCAGGATGGGAGAGTGAAGAAAGAGAGAAGGCAGAGAAGGGATGTGGTTGAGGGGATGGGATGGGCCTGCACTGCCTGCAGCAAAGGGTCCCAGGAAACCTCTGGTGCTGGGGGATGGATTTCAAGAACATGTTGGGTAATGCAGTTTGCCGTTGCTTGCAGAATGGTAGACAGGGCAATTCTTCCCCAAACCCCCACATTTGATCAAAGTCTGCCATCTGCACTGCTTTGTATGCATTGGTTTTCTTTTCTTTGGCCAGTGATGTTGATGGACAAGTGTGGGGACATAAGAAGGAACCCAGTGTGGAGCACAGATACCACTTGGGGAAACAGGAGTCCAAAGCTGGAATTGCTTCCTACCCCACCCTGGAATTCACTGTTACCTTAGGGAAATCTTTAACAGAGCTTGGAGAAAAAAGTTCTAGCCTATCTTATTTAGATCTTAAGAGGCACGGAGGCTCCAACTAACATCGGGGTTGGTTAAGAATCTAAAAGATCGCAATTCCAAGCACCATTACCCAAAGGAAACAGTAGCAGCATCTGAAGAAGCCTGACGTTGACATTGCCAGGAAAATGGTGTGCCCAGAAATGGGGCATGGACCACAATTGGCTTCAACCAATTTTAACAGTCCTGTTGTCCACTTTTGAAGTTAAGTGTGGTCTTCATGACCCAGTTCTGGCTGCCGAGACCTAAGCAGACATCTGCCAAGTTGGGTGTAGGGTGGGACTGGGATTCTGTAAGTTTTCGTTTTCTCCTGCTTTGAACACAGAAATGATGGTTGGTGTGATGGCAGCCATTTTGTTACCATGAGAGAAAGGTCGAGATGGTGGAGGTATGTGTCCTGACACAAGAGTTGCTGAACCAAAACCAGCAGCCACCTACCTCTGGTCTTATTATATTAGAAAAATAAAACTTTTTGGTTTATAGCCACTTGTCAGGTTTTCTGATTCTTGCACTAAACACATTTCTGACTGATATGGAGGTCGATGAAGGAAACTGCTCACCAAATGACTTGGTTTTACTCATGTTTGAGAGTTAAAGACAAATTCAGAGGACAATTTAATCAGATGTCTGGAACCAATAGGCTCAGCTCCAGCCTCAGTAGAGACTAGAAGACAACTGCCAAATCTCATTACTGAAGGCACAGAACAGCCCTCCAGTGAAGCATCAAACTTAATAGTGTATCTCAATCTCATCCATAGGCAAAGCCAAGGCAGCAAAATGAAACCAGTGATGGATGCTGCCACATCAGCTGTTAGCTTGCTATGGTTTTAGTCCCTTAATCACCAACAGCTTCAGGATCCCACCGGAGAAATGGATGATCAAACAAGAGAGCTGGGATAAGGCATGCCATCTCTAGCTTGCAGGAGCAAGAGCAGGCATTCACGAGTAGGTAACACTAGTCCCTATTTCAAATGTGAGAAAGCAGACAGGATGAGTGTTTAAAAGGCTTTGTATTTAACTGAATAATTTATCAGACACTTATTGAGTACCTACTGCATACCAGGTCCCATGCTGGTTGTCTGTAAGATTCTCTGAGTGTCACAGGGACAATAAGACAAATAACTGCAACATAAACCAAAGGAAACTTGGGGTTCTTCACAGAGAAACAAAATATGCTGGAGTCTTGGGGAGTAACTTTGTATTTCCAGAGGACTGGAGGAAATGATTCATGTCAGCTGTACACTCACCACTGGGGCACATATAACTGAGCACAAAAAAATAAAAGGAAAAGGAAGGAAAGGATTTGTGACATGGGAAGCCTGTTCCTAATGAGTCCGCAGCAATTAAATGTTAAATGAGCAAATTTGTTAGTCACATGTAGGGTTTGAGAGGCGCTACGGTGGGCTCTTTTGGCGAGTAGGTGGAAGGTCTTGTGCCATTTTTCAGAATAGGACAGATACCCAGGAAAGGGAAATATTGCCCATGGTCTCGCAGTAAATGAGTGCTAACTCAGAATTTCAATCCAATCTAGACTAAATCCATATACTCTCCTGATTCCTACTGGTCAGGAGACATTTTCAGAAAATCCAACTGAAATTGTCTTAGACAAGGGGATGTACAGGACCATATGACAGGATGTAGATATAGGGTCAGGTAAGGGTTGATCCAGCTGCTCAAATGATGTCACCAAAGGCCTACTTTCTAGTGATCTGACAGTGCAATGTTGTTTAGCTTGTTCTTCTAGACTCTATAACTTCTACACTAGTGACCAAAGGAAAAGAGAAGATATGTTCTGGTAGCCCTTGTGGAAAGGAGAGGGGACTAGCTTCACCTTTCCAGAAATCCTGGTGAACATGTCTTCATTTCATTGACTGTTGGTCATGTACCCATCCCTGAAGTACCAATGTGGATCTCCCAAGGATGACTTCTATACACAGAAAAGGCTATTTTTGTTTAAGATTTGAATTTAATGTCAAATACATTAGGGTTAGAAATTAAAAACCTACTTCTTTAAACTTTGAAGTTCAACTTATAAATCTTCACTCTAGATCTAACAAACTTTAATAATCAAATTTAAGGGGCCCTTGTAATTAACTTAAACATCTTAAACTTCATTATTAAATTTAATATAGTTGATCTTATTTTTAGTATGTTAATTATCTGCCTAATAAATTGAAACTTTTAAACAATTAAGTAATGCTTGCAACATGGTGTCTCTCAAGGCATCTTGCATGTTCCACATCAGCTTACCAACTTAATGAAATCACATATGCTTTTTAATGTAAAATCATATATCTAACGCAATTACCCGATTAAACTTAATTGGAATCATAAGTTAATGCTCAGACACCCCAATATGCCAAATAATCTTAAACATTACAGGTAATTTAAAAATATCAAATATACACAAATTATTCCTAAACCAAGCACACAGAAAAATACTCAAATATGCATGATTTTCCGTTTCTGTTAATGATGTTAAAATGTTTTTCTTTTTCTTTTTCTCGAGATAACATTATTTTACAACACTGTGTAGGTGCTAGGTGTATAGGTTTACAGCTCAGCAGCTCTATAGATCACCCCACAGCGACCACCAAATGTCCAGTCACCACCACCACCAAGCAATGATCCTCCTAGTCGTTCTCCATCCTTGCCCTCCGGTAACCACCATTCTGTTTTCAGAATCTAAGGGTTTGTTTTTGCTTCTGTTTTGTTTGTTCAATTGCTTTTTTTCCCTTTATATCCCACAAATGAGTAAAATCATCTGGCGTTTGTCTTTCTCCTTCTGATTTATTTCAGTTAACATGATCCCCTCAAGGTCCATCCATGTTGTTACAAATGGCACAGTTTCATCTTTTTTTTCAATGACTGAGTAACATTCTTTTGCATATATATATATATAACACATCTTCTTAATCCATTTATCTGTCCTTGGGCACTTGGGCTGATTCCAGAAACAGGGGTACATGTATTTTTGTGAGTTAGTGTTTTCAAACTCTTTGGGTGTAGACCCAGCAGTGGGATTGCTGGATCATAGGGTAGATCAATCTGTTTTTAATTTTTTGAGCAACCTACAAGCTGTTTTCCTTAGGGTCTGCACTGATTTACCTTCCTATCAACAATGCATGAGGGATCCCTTTTCTCTACTTCCTCACCAGCACTTGCTGTTTCTTACCTTTTTGATAACAGCCATTCCAAAAGTGTGATGAAATCTCACTGTGGCTCTGATTTGCATTTCCTTAACAATGAGTGAGACTGAACACCTTTCCATGTGTTATTGGCCGTCTGTTTGCGCACAGACTTAACCTCTCTGTACTATAGTTTTACATCTGATCAGCAGGGATAGCAATACCAGCCAACATTCAATTTCACTACAATAATAAGAATAACTGGCATTGGTGAAGGTGTACTGTGAGTCAGACGCTGTTCTAACAGTACATGCCTGCTTTCTTTCTATGTACTAGCTAAAGGAATCTTCCCAACAACCTTATGAAGCCAATATTATTATTATTATCTCCATCTTATGCAAAGAAAACTAAGGCAGAGAGTCTGACTAATTTCCCCAAGGATACACAGGTAGTAAGTGGCAAAGCTGGCATTTAACCTAGATATCCCAGCTCCAGTTCTAGCCCAACACTTATTCCACACATAAAAAATATATGTGTGTATACACTGCACATACATACATTATCATTAGGAGTACAATATATGTTTTATATGCTTTCATATATTGTATAATGTACCAGAGAGATATTTTTAAAACAAAAATTGGATTATGTCACCTCCATCCATTCGTACTCCAGTTTAAAATGCCCCTAAGGTTTCACTCCTGGAGCAGGAAGTCCCCTGCTTGTGACCTACAAGCCTCCACTCCACCCCAGGCGCTCTCATATCGCCCTCCCTGTAGTCTCTGCTCCAGCCACTTGGGCTCCTGGCTCCTCACACTCCCCAGGCTTCTCTGCGCCCCTCAGGATCTTTGCCCACATTCCCCAGCCTCATCCTTCCTCTTTGTAGCTTTTAACTTCTCCGTCTTCACTTCCTCAGGGAAGGTCTCCCATCAGCTCAGCTCCTTCCATAAGCAGGATCTGGGACACCAGACACTTCCGGTTGTGCATTTGTGGCGTGTGTGATTACTTCATAGAATTTGGACCATGAGCTCCAGGACACCATGGGCTGTGCTTGGTTCTGCTGAGCTCTCTATCACCAGCACCAACTTTAGCATCTTGTACCTACTGGGTGTACTTAGCACATCTGAAATATTAATAAATGAATGAATGATTAAAAGTGCTCCTGATCTGGATAGGCATCGTCCTTGGCCCACGGTTGTGTCTGCACCTGCCCATGCAGCTGCTATGTCGCCAACCACGTCATGCACACCTCATCATTCATTCAGGAGGAATTTACTCCGTCCTGATAACATGCTTGGTATTGTTCCAGTAGCTGCAATTCATGGGATTCAGTCTTTGCTTTCCTGGAACTGATACTCTGGTAGAGAGAGGTGGTATGTAATAAACAGTTAAGTATGTTGAGAGATGTCAAACCAAAACAGGTAAGTACAATAGGGTGGGGGTGGTAACCATTTAAGCTCAAGAGGCCAGGGTGGTTTCTCTGACCAGGTGGCATTTGAGCAAAGACTTGCTTAAGTGCCAGAGAAAAGCCCCGCAAAGGCCTGGAGAGAAGCATTCCAGGCAGACTGTGGGGCCAGCACCCTGTCCTAAGCAAGAGCAATGGGCACGTCTGCAGACAGGCAGGGAGGTCTGCGTGGCTGGAGCACCATGCACAGGGGAGGCTGCAGGCAGAGCGTGAGGGTTACACTCAGCTCCTGAGCTTGCGGAAGTCAACAGCTGCTCACCTTTGTTGCTGCACTTGTTGGTTTGAGGTGCTGCCAGAACCTGCCTGCAGAGGCAATGGAGCCAGAACAAGTAGGTTTAAGAGGCCACTTGTGCCCACTCGGCAACACCCTGAGCTGGGTCACACAGGCCCATACCACCACGCTCACACGGGACGCCTCTCCTTGCAAGTGTGTGGGCCTCAGAATCATTGTTTTCAGAACTGATGCCCCTCTTGACCCCAGCCTTCCTCCTCCACTCCCTGATGCCAATTCAGGGTGATGTACATGGAATAAACTGGAGAAGTCAACCCGGACATTTAAGAAAATCCCCAGAGACCTTGAGGCCCAGAGGGTGCGGAGGACCCTGACCACAGCTCCAGGGAATCCACACCCACCCTGTCAAGATGCTCCCGCTCAGTGGCCTCACAGCACAGCATCATTATCTCTGGAAGCACAGGTTGGAACAAGATGACAGGGCCATACCCCCAGTGCTTCTGATTCAGCATGTCTGAGGTGTGTGTGTGGGGGCCTGAGATTCTGCGTTTCTGGCAAGTTCTCAGGTGATGCTGATGCTGCAGATCCAGACTATACTTTGAGAACCACTGACCTGGTGTGGATGCCTCTCCCACAGAGGGTCCTCTTGGCCTTTGCAGGGAGCAGGGGGTGAGAGGGCCCTTTTGCTGGGCAGGCCTCAGAGTGCTTGGGTCAGTTTCCAGCAATTGATCACTTTCTCTGGCTAAACAGACTTTAAGGGGCCCGCTCCTCTCTGGGCTCCTGTCTGCCAGTGTGGGCCTATTCTTTCTCTGCTTCCTTCTACTCAGGGATGTTAGCATCCTGTGTATGAGGCCCCCTGTGAGCAGCCAGAGTGAGGCATGCAGAGATGGTTTAGTGGAACACACAGAACTATACAGAAATTTTACACAAGGAACATCCTGTTGCAAGTGCCTTCTTAAGAAAATAACATACTTCTTCCGTGTCTGAACACTAGTTACTCTTTTTATGTTACCTGCCCAGTGTAAATTATTCATACCAGATGCTGGGCATGAGAGGAGCAGCATTAATGAGTGAACAAGCCTTGGACAATACACTGATTAGACCATCAGTGGAAGCGCTTCCACCAAGGAGTGGAAGCTGCTCTGCTAAGAGTTGGGCAGCTTGCCACACTGTGTGGACCACTGCGGGGAGAATCTCCCCTCCTCTGCCCTCAGGGGCTGAGCGCTGACTTAACTGTCTACCCAGCTTGAAGGCTCAAAAGTTGAGACCCAGGATCTGCCCTTAGTAAATGCTCTTATTTCTTTGCTTTTTGGAGAGCATATATGTATTTTTTAATTTTCTAGCTGACGTTCTCTGAAAAATTCCAACCTCATATTATGCTACTCTAAGAAAAGAAAACTTCCCCACATTTCATGACTATTCACCTTATATGGACTTATTTTCCTAGGGTGTCTTAGGGGTTACGAAGCCTGCTGGCCTCTGTGAACAAGGGCAAGGTCCTGGCGCCAGGACCCGGCTTGCATTTCTGCATCTGCTCTGGTGCAGAGCTGAATCCGTAGCAGCAGCCAGCATCCTGGTCTCACCGTCGGGAAGTGAGGCTCTGAGGGATGAAATGGTCTGTACGGACAGGCCCAGGCTAGACGAGCGTGTGCCCATGGAAGTCTTTTGTGGACTGGTCCAGCTTGAAGGAAGGGCCCGGGACTGGGATCACAAGGGAAAGTTTGCAGGCACATGACATGGCATCTGGCAGGAGTTACTTTCCGTCCAGGCTCTGACTCTTGGCTAAGTGAGGAAACCGCTCAGCCTCAGGTTTCCCAGCTGTATAATGGGAAGAAGGACTTAGAGCTTCTCAGCAGAGTGGCTCGATTAAACAGGAACATGTGTATAAAGTGCTTGGTTCATGACAGGAACTTGTAAATGTTAGTGTCCCCTGGAACCCCCACACTGAAGTCATCGGTGGTCTCCATGCTTCACACCTCTCCAACCCTGCCTTCCCCAACCTCCTCCCACTCGTCTTGGTGACAAGATGAACACAGTCTCCACAAGGTACCAAGACTGACATGACTCAAAGGGTACAAAACAACGTCTTTGTTCCCTAGATTTTGCAAGAAAGAGACATCTTAAGTTCTCAGTTGCAGTCCCCTGGCACACCACAACCAGTTTCCTGAGAATGAATGACAAAGCTGATTGCTACTTCACAAAGAGGAGGTGGAAAAGAAAAGTAGGACGCACATTTTAAGGATCAGGCTTTTCAAATGTCAGTGACTTAGCATCAGGGAGCTACAAGCTAGAGTGCCTCTTGGGATTCTGCTCCTGGGAACTTCTGTGCCTTCATTTTACTCATTTAAATTCTGCATTTCAACCCACTCTGCTTCTATTGATCTGCTGCCATCTGACACTGCTAATCCCAGTAGCTCTAATTGTCTCAGAAGGACTGCAGTCTCCAGGGTGGGCACACTTTGGGGACTGTTCATAGTGATGCAGGACTTTACCCAAGCACAGCAGGGACAGGCTCAGTTTTGGAAAGAAGTAGGCAGCGGCCATTGACCTTGGGCAATACCCAGCCACTCTGAGCTCTGGTCTCCCTGCCTGTAAAACAGAGTATCCTTGTGACTTCCTAAGTTCATCTAGGAAGGTCATGTTGGGTTCAGGGATAAACAAGGTCAGATGTGGTAGCACAAGAAGGCAGAATTTCTGCACAACAAGCGACTGTGTTCTCACGAAAACATTTTATTACAGCCAAGAAAATGTATGAGCACTGAAATGCCAGGTAGCACCGATTGCTCTGTGAGCAACACGGCGCTGGTGACATCGGTTGTCAAATTTCAGAGATTCACTACTTCCCCCAGGCCATTACAAATGCAGCCCGGTTCCTGCGATCTGTGGTCTCAATTGAGAAAATAAAATATGAACACGACGTCTGCAGAAACGACTTTGTATTTCAGCACTTAGATTAGAAGGCGGGTTCAATCCTCCGGCTTTTGTTGTTGGTGTTTCTATCAGTTATAACAAATAAACATGTGGAGGCAAAACTGATCAACCGTTTCATTGCTTTTAAGAAATGACAGGATGAATGACTTCCCTAAGTCAGTGCGTCACCGCATTTAATTTGATGATGTTGTTTAGAGACTCTATAGAATGTTTTCCAGGGCAAAACATATCAACTATTTATGAGAAGAAAACCAAAAGACAAACGACCAATTCCCAGTAAAGAGGGAAATTATCGTGGTGGTCGATTAGAAGCAAAAGCTCCCTTCCCCCGGGAGGAAGGCAGAAGCTTTGTGGGATTACAGAAGAGTAATAAGGAGAGAAAGTCTGCAGGCTCAGGCATTCTCACCCCCATTACACCCCTCACCCCCTAACCCCCTCCCTCCACCTCGGGCCAGAAGCCCTGCAGGTAGAGGGGCTCCTGCTCTCCAGGCCCAATGACCTTGGAGGGCCCCCTCCCCCATCCAGCTCCTCCTCCTCAAACAGAGGAAAACTGTTCCTCTGCAGCCAGCGTTCTGGTTGTGGTGAGGGGTCGCTGGGTGAAGCTGGCCCAAAACTGCACTTCATGCCTCCAGTTTCACTGAATCTTGTGACTTGCCCAAGGTCATAGAGTTAACAAGCAGCAAAGACAGGATTCGAACCATAAAGAAAATAAACAAGAGCCATTATAAATCCCAAAGCTATCAGAGCTATCATGAGGTTCTAGCAAAAAGAGAAAAATACTCCATCATTTCTTAGCAAATATTTATTGCTTGGTCTGAGCCAGGCGTGAAGATTATGATGACATATGGTGCCATGTGTGGGGAGACATACAATGCACAAGGAAATAAAATAATTCTAGAGAGTGGTAATTGCTATGAGGAAAGCAGAACATGTAGTTTAAGTGATGGGAGGGTGAGGGGTGGCAAATGTTAATTGAGGCTGCAGCAGACATCTCGGAAGAGGTGACTTCTGAGCAGAGACCAGAGGGTGTGAACCAGGAAGGACGATGAGGAGGTCAAATCAGGGAGCAGCCAAAGTCCCAAGAAAGGACAACACTTGGCCCGAAGTTCAAGAGGAGGCAGAGTGGCTGGATTTGGTGAGAAATGACTTGAAGATGAGAGCAGAGATGGAGGCAGAGACCTGTCATGGGGGTTTGCAGGGAACGGTGAAGAGACTAGATTTTCTGTTTAAATGAGATGGGAAGTAAGGCGAAGGGATTATTTATTGGATGTAAATATTTTAATTTGTTTGTCATTAAACAGAAACCATGTTCATCCGATTAAAAATTCAGAATTACCAGAAGGTAAACTTTTTGTTTGCCTGCCCAGATCCTCCCCTGGAAGACACTTAGGTACTAATTTCCTGTGCTTGTTTGCGGAGATATTACTCCTGCCTACAACCACACACACACATTTTTCTCTTTCTCTTTCTTGCCTTCCCTTTTCTTTTATAAATAGTGGTATAATATTTAAAATTTTGCATTTTTTAACTTCGTGTCTTAGAGATCATTCATCTCAGTACTGGCAGGGTGTTTCAGGATGAGTTTTGGTTTCTGCTTAGAATTCCATTATGTAGGTGGACCATAATTTATTTAACCAGTTCCCCATTGATAATCATTTCGGTTATTTCTCTTGCCATGGGCCTTAAGGGGGAATAACATTCTGATTTAGGTTTTAGAAAAAAATCTCTGGCTACTTCTAGGAGAGCAAGAGTGGAAACTGGGGTCCAGCCCTGCCCAGCTGAGAAGGTCTGTCAAGGCCCAAGAAAGAGAAGATAATGGTTTGGGACAGGGTGGTGGCAGTGAAGTCTTGAGAAATAAGTAGATGTGGATGTTTATAAAAAAAAAGAATCAACAGTGCTAGCTGATGACTTAGATAGGGGGGTGGGGTGCAGGAGGAATTGAACAAATTAGAAAAAGGACAACTTTTGAGATTTAGCAATTGAGAGGATCGTGAGACTCCCTTAATCTCTCAACAGCATTCATGTCTGACTTTTGCAAACAGCAGGTGGCAAAGGCAGGAGAGCTGGAATTAAAAGCAGCCTCTGCATGAGACTCTTCCTTATATGGCAAAACAAAACAAAAACCAACCACCATATTATATGTGCTAAAAAGAACATACCTTTATTTGGAATTTTCCACCCCCTGTGGAGTCAGTCTGAATGGAATCCATCCCAAGGAATGTCCTCTCGTCTCAGCTGGTCTCTCTTACTTGGTCTCCTTTGCAGGGCTTCATCCATCTGATGTCTGATCACCAGCATCCTCAGGGATCAGCCCTGAGCCCCAGTTTCTCCCTGCCTGTGCCATCTACCTGAAGGATCCCATTCTGCCTTGTGGCTTTTAATGCAGCTAGATATATAGCATCAGATTCCTGTCTTCACCTCCACCCTCTCCTGAGTTCTCCGTGGAGACTTGGCTAACCACTGCTCACTCACCTGCTGTTGAATAGACATCTCACACTTAACATGTTCCAAACAGAAGTCCTGACCCTCTAGTCACAACCCTGTCTTCCCAGGTCTGCCACCTATCACTAGATGGCCACCCCCCATCACCACCATCCACCAGAGGCATAAGCTACAATCCCGGGAGCCATATTTGATATTCCATCTTCTCTTCTTCAGCAAACCTTCTTGCTTCCCACTAGAAATATCTTCCCAACTCCATCCACTTCCTCCCCAGCATCCATGCCTCTCACCTCCGTCATCTTCCTCCGGACAATGCTACCGGGAAAGCGGCTCATCTACTCTCTTTGCTGCCATTCTTGTCTATCTCGAGCTGTTCTCTACACACTGGCCAAATGGATCTTTTCAAAAGTAAGTCAAACTTGTGCCCTTTCCTTATTGAAAACTCCACATGTCCCCGTCACAGCTCAAAGAATGCTAAAATTCTAATTCTCTCCTGTGTCACTTGACTCCTCCCAGCCCCACTGACATCTCCCTGCTGGGCTGTGTCCCTCCCCTACCCTGAACATGTGGGGCCCGGTCATTTGCACTCACTCTGTTATAGGACAGGGAGAGGGGCAGCCCAAACCCCGCAAACCTGCCTATTCTAATGGGTTCTGCCATCCTCCGCATCAACACAAAACATATGAGACTTTAATGGGAAGGAACTTTAATACAATCAGGAAACTATACAGATAAGGCAAAGAGTCTAGTTTCTAAATCAAGCACCCAAAGTTACCCGTCCCCTCGTGGGTAAAAGTCCATCCATATGGGATCGGCCCAGAGCAAGGCCCCAAAGCCTGCCACAAGTCTAAAGCATCTTCCAGTGGGGACCCACAGAAAAGGGTCGGAAACAACCAGACAAGCCCGGAAGGAAAAGAGCAAAATCAACATCAAGATAAAGGCTGCCATGGTCACCTCCCCACGGGTCTCACCCACATCTGTGTCACCCAGTCCACGACCAAAAGACAAGCGCAGTTTCTTCACGTGTCTCTAGGCTCCATGCGCCTCCTCCAGGTCTCCTGGCTCCATCCTGCTTCCTTCCTCAGTCTCTTCTGCAGCTTCTCCTCTCCCTGCTCAGCTCCACCCTCCCTTGGGTGGGGCAGGGAACCTCCCCCTTTTCTGGGGACCACCCTGTTACAACTCTACCTCTGCCTGGAACATTTTTCTCTTGGTTGCTCCGCTGGCCTCTTCTCCATGTCATCCTAGCTTCAAAGCCCCCCTCTCAACTTGATAAAGCCCCTCTACCCCATCCCATGTTGCTTATGTCTGCCAATTCTGAGAGAGCCCTGTGTGAAATTCTCAAGCAAGAGCACCAGATTTCCCATTTATTCCTCGACCTTTCAGTGCCGCTTATGGATTAGCACTTTGGGCAGCCCACAGATAACCCACCCTTTGATCTGGCTTGGCCCATCACAGAGAACAATAAATGTCATGCTAAATGTCAGCCAGTGTGATTGTGCTTCCTTCGGCACAGAGGGTTTCAATAAAGATCGTTCTATTGATTCATTAACTTTTTCCAATTCAGTGCCATTTTGATTGTTTATGTATTTTTTGCTTAAAAGTTCTATGAATTTCACTTTGATGTGCACAGTCCCTTTAGAAATGTACAATCTTCACTCTCCATTCGGTAATAACACTTAGCTCAGGCTTCCAAAGAAGCGGTTGAAACACTGAAAAAAAAAAATATCTTGATGTATTATGAGAAGGCAGATATCCCATCAGTATTAAATTGAAGTTTTATGAAACAGACCCTCCTTGTGTGGCAGGACCACACAGAATCTCACTCGATGGCATAAGCTTTATTTCAAAGACTGCCACACATCACACGTTTGTCCCTGGACACAAGGATACCACTTCATTCAGGTACAGCTACTTTGTGTAATCAAGGCTTTGAGAGGCTTCAAGAGGTCCAGAAGTTTCAGAAAGTGAGTGGGAAGCCATCATACTTTGGAGTCATCAAAGTCCATCTTTCTCCCCTTCAAGTAAGAAAACAAATACCCGGCAGTGTTGGTGTCTCCTTTCTCAAAATAGTTATGTTCTCTGAATCACACACAGTGAATGTTTTATGGACAAAATTGTTTTCTACTGGTATAAAGGTACCATTATGATGAATCACCATCCACTCCTTTCACAGAGTTGTTTTTTATCTGTCTGGTTACAAGAATGCTGGTGTTCTTTCCAATTGTCCAAAGGGTGTACAAGATGATCCTTTGAGGTGGAAGAAGACTATATCAGGGTTTGTGTTTATGTTTATTTTAAAATAAGATAGACTTTAAGCTTTACTGATATTTACAAAGCGGTTTGAACCCAAAGAGCACCCTTGGTTATGTGTTATGAAGAGTAAGCCTGGGAGTGCCAGTGTGTGTGTGTGTGTGTGTGTGTGTGTGTGTGCGCGCGCGTGCACACGTGTTGGGGGGGTGTCTTTTACTCACTTACTGGCCTTTGGCACATCACCATGTATTGCAGTGCCCCTGCTGCAGAAGACCTTCAACAGGGTTTAAGTGACAGAACTTAGATCTTTATATGGTAGAATTTTTCCAATACTTGAAAAACTGGCTGTATATGCTCCTGGATCTTTTCCCCTTTAAGCATCTACTAACAAATGGTTCTACTAAAAGATGAAAATAGGTTTATAATCTACACGCATTCTTTTCTCACTTAACCACATGGTTTAGACATCTTTTCATAAAAGTATATATAGCTCTACCTCATTTTTCCCCACCTTATTCTTTTCAATATTTGCATAAAGTTAATTTGTTCCTAAAAAAGAAATTCATAGGGTGAGTTTTCACAAGTGGAAAAGATAATTGCTATGTAAACTGATGATCTAAGATTAGGGCAAGTTTATAAATGAAATATATAAATGATCCTGAGCGTTATGAAATTGAACAAAAAAAAAAAACAGAATAAGAGAGACAAAGAAAATGATGCAGTGATGGCTGGGACCTTGGCTGCTGTAAATAGCCTGTACCTACGGCCCTGGGGAGATGTCTGTCAGGAGGCTGCTCCGGGCTCCATGCTGGTCCTTGTAAATGCAAGGAAATTCCTCCAGGCCAAGAGAGGATATTAAATGAAACTCCTCGTGCAGTCAAAGCCTTGAACTTGCATGGTGTATCCTGGGGGAAAAGACATTTTTCCATAACATAGATGGGCTGTCATTTATTTCCCATTTACCCGATAATTTGGACACTTGGGTGTGTAGTAGTCCACTTGCACCACTGCAACAGGATACCACGGGCCAGCTGGTTCCAACCACAGAAATGTGCTTTCTCATGACCCTGGTGGCGGCCTCCAGAACAGGGGAATGGGTGGGCTTGGTCAGTCCTGAGAGCTCCTCCTGGCTTCCACAGAGCTGCCTTCTCCCCATGTCCGCCGATGGCCTCTTCTCTGCAAGCCTCCTGCCTTTTCCTCATGCCCATCATACTGGACTAGGGCTCACCCAGATTATTTCATTTCACCTTAATTAAAGTTGAGACCTTATGTCTCCAAATATAGTCACATTCTGAGGCACTGAAGGTTAGGATTTCAACAAATGAATTTGAGGGGGTCACGATGCCGGTTATAACAGGGTCGAGTCTGTATTTTCACTAGATACTTCCTCACCTCCACACTCTCATGCATCCTACCTTCCATACTCTGCTGAATACTCCCCCTCCTCTGCATACTACTTGGTGCAATCACAAGCATCGTTCCCTGGTACAACTATTGAAGTCGCATTCCATTTGGTTCCCTGGCTGTTATTACCCCCTCACCCCCATCCACTCTCCGCACAGACATTGTTTTTTAAAAAAGAAATGGATTTCTAATCTAATCACCCCATTCCTTCTCCTCATACTCTTCCCTGGCTTGCTGTTTTTAAATTAAAATGCAAACTCCTTAGCTCAGTGGGCAAAGCCTTCTAAGACCAGACCTTGCTCTACTGCCTTCACCCCCCAGCCCCTCAATTTATCCAGCCACAAGAAGCGGCTTCCACGTCCTCAAGAGAGTCAAGCCTTTCCTCTCTTCAGGGCAGGGGTTGTTCCTGCTGCAGTCCACTCTTCCTTTGCATTTCAGATTAAAGACTCTCTCAAAGAAGTCCTCCTGGAACCCCACAGGTCAGGTTGCATTGTCCCAGCCCCCCACCGCACCCTGGGGCTTTCTCGGCAACATTAGCACACTTTACAGTCATTGGTGTTACACAGTCATTGGTCTGCGTCTCTGTCACTGGACTGAGAGCTTTGGGAGGGCAGGGACTTGTTGGTCCCTGCATCCCCATACCCGGTACATTTCCTGGCATAAAATAGACACTCAATAAATCTTTACTGAGTGAATAAACATCTCCTATTCAGCTCTTCTCTCCACCTGGAAGGTCTTTTTCATTCTCATCCAACTGGCAAATTGAGGCCAGCCAGCTCCTCCATCTCTCTGATTAGTCTGTGACTCCTTCCCAGCAGGGTCTGTGTCCCCAGTGCTCGATACAGACATGGACGCAGTGGCACATGGTAAGCCTGCCAACCGAGGCAGAACGTTTTTATTTGCTGCATAACAAGGTCTTCCATCATTGCCTTATGATGGTTCTTGAATCAAGAAGTAGATAAAAATTATCTTCAGTCTTCAGTCTGACTCATCATGACCATGACTGGTTAGAAACACTGCAAAAGAAAACTGACAGGGTTAAGATGGTCCCTGTGAAAATGATTTTATGAAATCAGAAGACTCATTTCTTTTTTTTTTTAAAGATTTATTTATTTGTACAAGAATCGAGGTATAGGCCAGATGTGCGGGTGGGTGAGAGGATCCACCAGAGACAGAGCAGGAAACAGAACAGGCAGACGACAGAAATACACTGCTGAGGGGAGCAGCGGGCGAGACAGGAGAGGTCTGCCGTGCCATGTGGGACACTCGCCGGCTGGCAGGGATCAAACCAGGGCTGCAGAGGCTGGGGACAGCTTCCCAGAGCAGCGCTCAACCGCCTGGGCCACCAGGGGAGGCCCAGAAGACTCATTTCTTGAGGGTAATATTGAAAATTACAAAAACTGGGAGAAATCAGATCTGGTTGAAATAAACTAAAACAAACTGCCCATGTAAAATTTGTTCTTTATTAAGTGTTTGTGGGGGACTGCCTTTGGGAAATTTTAGCCCTGTACAACTTCACCAAAGAAAATTAAACTTGCAAGTGTCTCTCTCTGCCCTCTGGCCCAACATGACCAGGAACACACCCAGAGTTGAACAAGCTGGATTTATTACTTGTAGCAAGGAGGGAGAGCACACACTGTGGGGGAACACGGGTGGGTCTCAGTAAAAGTTAAATGTTAAAAATAACCTACTAGAGGTTTTGAATTTAGTCTGGGGAGTGTGGAGTGGGTGTATGGAAGTGGGGGTTGCCCTGAATTGGCAAGTTGGAAAAGAGGAGCATTCTGTGATTCGGCTGCTCAATACATCTAATCTCTAGAGAAGGCAGACTATAATCAGATAGAACTCTTAATTGGTAGAGAGGTGGCTCATTTTAGCCAAGAGAGGGGGATGTTGGTATTGCGGGTGGCCCCGTGGCCATGTTTTAGACAACATTATGAAGCAGGCTTGCTGCCTTATTTTATCATCTAAATAACCTTGTCTGTGGTTGGCATCGTCCTATTGTTAATGTCCTATAGAAGAAGAATATCACGGTCCAGCTGTGTGAGCCAGACCAGCTTCTGAATATCCGGGATTATCCCCCTCCCCAGGAAAATTAAGAAAGCTCACAATGATGGATACTAAAGTAAAACTCAATATGCAAATTATTAAATAAGCAAAATGTTTATTACGAAATTTGCATGTAAAAGAATCATTCAGCGAAGATAATTTCCATAAAACAGAAGTGGAATTGGAAACCATTTCACAACATTGTATTGAAAAACCACCAAAGAATTAAATTGGCATAATGGTACTGGCTCTGGAAAATTCTTTCACAGCAGTTCATCACTGTTGATATAATCCTAATTAAAATTATCGGATTCCAGTTTTGGTGGGGATGTAAAATTTGCTACTGTCTTTGGAAGAGCAATTTGGTTATATCCATGAAAATTAAAATTGCATTTGGCTTTTGAGGCAGCAATTTTACTTTTGGAGATTTATTCTACAGAGAAAATTGCACGTGTTTATAGAGGTATATACAAGGATATTAGTAAGTATTGCTT
This sequence comes from Talpa europaea, assembly GCF_964194135.1. NCBI lineage: Eukaryota > Metazoa > Chordata > Mammalia > Eulipotyphla > Talpidae > Talpa > Talpa europaea. The sequence goes on along the minus strand of NC_140078.1, from coordinate 16,477,200 downwards.
AGAGTAATAAAAGATGGGATAAAATGCTAAGGTCCTCCGGTCGTAAACTGGTTATTGCGTCACAATCATGCTCCCGAAAACTAGGGAGCCTCAAAAAGCTCAGCGGGCCCTGCAGTCCCTGCAGCGCCAGGACTCAGCCCACCCCGGTGGACCGTCATCCGGTGATGTGTGGTCAAAAGGTGAAGCCTCCAGGGCCCCCAGGAAGCATGCCCAACTAATGCCGGGAGCAGCCCCCCACCCCATTGCTCCGAGTCCTTCTGGGGCTCGGGTGTAGCTTTGCACCGTCAGGGAGGCAGAGAGCCAGCACCTCGCAGTCTACGAACCGACCCTCCTCCGCGGCCCGCATCACCATGGCAACCAGGGCCATCCCTGCACTGATGGCGGGAAAATGAGGACCATGGCTGAGCTGCTTGGGTCCTGACCGCCCCTGGAATTCAGAGAGCTCAAGGGGGGCCTCTGCGTCCCTGACGCCCCGCTCCTCTTGCTCATCGACCGCTGCAGCCCCGCAGCTAGGGCGGCGGGGAGCTTCCCCCGGCTCCTAGCGAGAGCCTCGGCCGAGGCAGAGAAAGGACCCGAGCTGCCTCGTTTCCCCCGCGCGTCCTGCCGACCCCGCGCGCGCCAGCTGCTGCCCGCCCGCATCACCATGGCAACCTGGGGCGCTCCGTTGGCTTTAAGACCCCGGCGCGCAGCGGCTGCCCGGGGACCCCGCGCCGCCTGGAGCTTCCCCGAGGGCCCGCGTCACCGTGGCAACCCGGGGTGGGGTGCCGCGGGCCTCGATCTCTGTCTTGGGGAGACCGCTGGGCTGCGGCCTGGCGTCCCTGGGGTAGAAACGAGGCGGGGTGGAAGGTCGGGGGTGTGGGGAGAGACCGGCGGAGAGAAGACAGAGGGCGGTCGACCTGCGGTCTCTTTGGCCCTGGGGTCGGGGGCATCTGCGGCAGCTCGGGTGTCGTGGTCCCCGCTAGAGCTGCGAGGAGGCGGGGGCGCCCTCAGATCCCGACCGGCCTCTACCCCAGGGCGGCCGGCAGCAGGGGGCAGTAGCGACACGCAGTGCGCCAGCCTGTGGGGCTGAAAGTCCCCGGGCTGGGGCGCCAAGAACTGGAAAGGCCAAGGGCCTTCCTCGCGCGCAGATCTGGCCCTGGCCCTGGCCCTGGCCCTGGCTGAGGATTCCGCCCCGGAGCATCATGCCCTGGAGTGCCCGGTCCCCTTGCGCCCAGCTTGTCCCGCGCGTAGCCACCCAGCTCGTGCTTACAAGCACAGGCTCTGAACTCACACTGCGTGGACAGGTTACCCTCCTGGAGCCCCACTGGCTTCATCTGAAAGTGGTGATGATAGTAATTAGTATTGCTTTAGTGATAAACGAGATAATGGGACTCGTACTGTTCCTGGACTGGGTTTCTGGCACACGGCAAGTACTCAGTAAGTGCTGGCTGGATTAGGTGACCTTGGGCAAGTTGCTTAACCTCTCTGTGCTTAACCTTAGCTCGCTGAAATGCGGGCATGGTCATAGGACATCAGACACACATGTGAGGATTGTAAGAGCTGACAATGGTAAAGTAACTAGAATGGTGTGAGGTGCAGAGTGAGTGCTTTATGAGCTATCTGAATTTTTATGATTCTATTGTCACTATTTTCTGTTTGCCTGAGGTTGCTTGTGAATTGGTGAGGATTTTGTCTGGTTACCACAAGAACATTTGTAGGTCTATTTGCCCACATCTGTCCTTTTCCCTCGCCAAGGTTTTCAGCCCTTCACCAGGTAGAAGAGGTAGTGCATGCCCTTAACAGGCCGCAGGGCTGAAAGCCAGGCCAAGTTTGCTGTTTGTTATGCTAGAGGTTCTCTGTGTGACTTTGGGCAGATCCTTTCCAGGTTTGGTCTCTACCTTTAAGGCCCTTTCAACAATGAGTGCTTGGTATTATTTATGTATGTCTTGCCTTTCCTAGTAACATATTCAGTAAAAAAAATATTTAGCACCTTTGGTGCCAGCTAATAGTAAAATAGAAAGTGGTGGGTGCTCAGGGGAAATTACAGATAAGCTGCTGGGAGGATTCTGGGAAGAGGATGAATGTCTTAATTTATACTTTATATTTTTAATAGGTAAAAATGCCAAGAAGTTTAACACTCAATAAAAAATCCACTTCAAAAAGTCTGGGAAGACAGATTCCAGCCTACTGGGCATCTGTGCAGCTATACGCATTCCTGCCTGCAGGTCTCCTTGCAGGGTGAGTGTCGAGTCCCATAGTGGGTGCCAGGGCTGACTTCCTCCATCTGCTGGAGCAGGGGCATCTGCTAACAGGAGTTTTCTCCTTTTGTTTTCAGAAACCCTCCCTAACTCACCAGGCAGTGAGGCCTCTACCTCTCCTCCTTCAGTGCTAATGCACTAGGTGCAGGGGTAAGCTACATTTTATGAAAATTGTAAGAGTTGGCTCTGAAAATCAGAGGGGATTTGAGCTCCCCGAATGCCCTTGGATAAATCTTTGCTCTTCAATTTCCTCACTTTGAGACCAGCACAGTAACACCCCGCTGTTGCAATGCTTATATGAGCTATTGCAGCACCTGGTGTAAAGCAAGACCTCCACATGTTGACTGCTCTTTTTGTCACCATTTGTCATCTTTTTCTTGTTGTCATCATCATTGTTATTATAGTGTTAGCTTATGCAAGGCAGGATAATCTTTTGTAGACTTTTTTCTCTCTTGCCTGGCACTCAGTAGGGGCCCAGGTGGTTGCACATAGCCTCCCAGGGAACTCTGGCGACAGCCGACTCCATGTTGCCCTAATAGCAGCTAACTATTATTGAGCACTTGTTCCTGAAAGCGTATTACATCTTATTACCATGTTTGATACTTAAGTTGGCTGACCTTGTCTAGCCATCTGATCTGATGCCTGAGTGCTGGTGTCATCGATTCACAGTCCAGAAGCCAGCAGAGACGTCTTGAGATGTCTCTATCATTTCCATAATGAGGCCAATGGCAGCATCATTTGTAGCTCAGCTTTTGCTGCGCTAGGAGTTTGGTGTCACACTGACGTCAGGCCCTGTGTCCTCATCTCTCCAAGGATGAGCTGGCTTTCTTGATGCAATTTCCTCATCTCCTATGAATGGAGAGCTTCACTTGCACCCCTGAGACAGCAGGGCTATGCAAGGGTTTATTGCTACCCGCAGTTTGCCAGGCCCATTTATCACGATGGTAAGTCACATGGCGTCGGGTTCCTCCTTCCATGTCGGGGGCCATTTTCAGACCAGTACATCACCTCTAGGGGACAGACAGGCCAGGGAGGACTTTTTGCCACTGATATCCACCGTATTTGACTTTTGAGTTAGAGGTTGTTTTAAGAATCATCTAATCCAGTGCCTTTTGTACTCTTTTCTCCAGGATTTAGAGCACCATGCCCCTACCAGGAGCTGCTTTTGGGAAGAAGAACTACCTATTCAGGCAGAGCTTGTATAAGCGTCCTGCCTCTGGTTCAGGCAGTGAGCTCTGTGACGTCACTGGAACACTGAGGGAAAGTTCCTTCTATTCTTCAACGGAAACTTTGACAGCAAGTCAGCTCGGTGACCGCACAACCTTTCAGCATCATATTTTGGCCTTTATTTGTTCATTTAGCACATTCCAAGACACTACAGCAGGGTGCTGGAGGTAAATAACAAACAAAGGAAACTCCTGCCATGAAGTAGCTTATGCTTGTATTCTAGAAGGAGACAGACAACAAAGCAGATGCCGTGTGGTGCCCCCTCGGGGTGGGGGGTGTGAGCATGTGAGCAGACCCCTGAAAAGGAAGTAAAGGCCCATACATGGTGGAAGTAAAGGCCCTTCCAGCAGAGGGAAGGGCTGTGCAAAGCCTGTGCGGCAGGAGGCAGAGCAGCTGGAGAGGTTGGAATGATGAGCCAGCAGAACAGGCTAGCCAGCGGAACACTAGGCCCCGAGACATGGAAAGACCTTTAGGTTTCCATCTGGGAAGGTGGGTGCACATTGGAGAAGGAGAGCAACAGAGAGACGCGGCCTGATTGATAGGACCGTTCTGGTGACTAGGTGGAAAATAGATTTCAGGAGCAAGAGGAAGCCAGACACAGGCTTTTAAGAGTCCAGGTGTGAGGGGACAGCAGCTTGGCCTGAGCTGGCTTGGGCATGATTTTTAACGGAAGGGCTTAGAAGTTCTGTTGTTGAGTTTCGTGCTGGGTGGGAGAAAAAGAAGATGGCAGGAAAAACGAAGACATTCACCACACTTGGCAAGCTCAGCTGCTTTTCAGGATGGGAGAGGAATTGTTGGAAGGTGTGAGACCGGAAGGACGCTTTAGCTGAGGTTGTCCCACAATAATGATTTTCCTGAAGTGGACCAGCTGGATCTGGAAGCTGGACCCACTGATCCCTGGTGCTGAGGTCACCGACACCTATTTGTGTTTAGATGGTTCCGTGCTGTGTGAAGAACTCATGTCATGCTGACCAGCCTTTCCTCTCCTTCCGGTAGCATGCTTGAAGGAGAATGAGGTAACTGGAGGATATGAACAAGAGCATCGGCGTGGCCAGGGCATGACGCTCACGCCCTGGACAGGGAGCCCAGGGGCGCCGAGGCTGCTCACCTGGGCAGGACTTGCCCGCGGACTTGAGTGTTTGCTCTGAGGCCCGAGGCCCAGGGAGAGAGCCTGCTTCCTGTTCCTGTGTTCTGATTATATATACTTTGTGGTTTTCGTATAATGAGAATATTATTAGCTCTCAATGGGTTTGACTTCTTCCCCTTGGGAAGGGAGCTGTGTGACCTGGAGATGACATTCCTTGTCACTAGCTTTGCCGGGATCTAACTGATGTGTGTTCCCCAGACTGGAAATTGAAACAACCCAGTGGGTCTAGAGTTTCAAACTGGGTCTTTGGGGTCTGGACCTACAAGGAGATGAGACTGTTCCCACAAGGGCATGAAATGAGGCAAGGAACTCAAGGGATCTGGGAAGGGAGAGACTGAGACAGAGAGCTAGACGTGGCCTGGGGTGTTTTGCTTTTTCCATCAGGGCTCCCGGGGTACCCTCCTTGTTGGTATTGCGGAGTCCCCTGTGTTGTTGGAGGGGTTCTTGGTAGACCTGGGGGGAAGAGCGAACATGCTGGCTGCCTTCTGCTGCGAGCTTGGGGGATCAGAAACGCTAGGTCTGGGTGGCCTTGTGTTGGGGGAAGGCCGTGAAGCAAGAAGTCTCCAGTTACTTTTTATAAGAGCAGCCGGGCGCCCGCCGTCCCTCCTCCCGCGCCTGGTGCAGTAACTGCTCGTTGAGTAATTCTCAGGACAATTTGATGTTGGACCTGGCTCTTCACCTGCCTCCCAAGCACTCTGAAATTGTACCTTTGTAGCATGATGTGGGGAGCCAGCCCCACGTCTTTTCAAAACACATGGCTGACAGTCAAGTCATGCTCAATCAGAAGATTGGAGATGATGGCTAGTCAGACCCCACTTAGCAAGTACCGAGAAATCAGGAAACAAAGAAAAAGGAATCAAAGCGCTTCCTCATTGTTCCTTCACAAAAGTTCTGAGCTGCTCTCTAAACTGAATTTCCCTTTGCTGTCTAGCATGAATATTTCATAAGAGCCAGGAGGTTTGACGTACTCTGAGGTCTTATGGAAACAAATATGAGTATATCAGATATTGTCTTCACAATTTCCTGCCATCATTTTTGGGCATTCTTTCATCTCAAATAAAAGCTCTGGTTGTCCATTTTCTACAGAGAGCTTCCTTCCTTTAAAATATTGACTTGCAAGGGTAGGCTTTTGGTTTTGATTTTGTTCAAGAAATAACTGACAGTCTCGGCATCCTCTACCCAGCCTGACCCTTCTCATCCATCCGTGGGGTCCAGATCATGTTGGGGTCCAGATCAGTGTTGATTGCTCCTGTGAAGGCTTCCCAGTGACAGCTCCTGCCTGGTTCTCGTGGCCCCTCTGCAGTCCTTACTATAGTATCCAGCCTGCTTTGCTACCTCCCAGCAAGGATATTTGACTTTTGCTCTGTTTCATTTCATCCCATTTCAGAATAGAATCCAAAATCTTTTCATGCTCCACAAAGCCTTACATGAGCCTGCTACCCTGCAATCCTCTCCCTCCTGCCCTCCCCCTGCCTCATCCATACTGCCCTTCCTGATCCTTGAGATCACACACGCACACACACACACACACACACTCTCTCATGGTTGAGTTCCCAAGGCCTAGAACCGAGCCTGGTACAAGAGGTTCTTAATGAATACCTATTAATCACTAAATGGATTTAAATAGTTTACTCTCTTGCCATCAAAAAATGTGTTTATTTTAGAACTTTCAGAAGTATTAAAAAGTAGGAAAACCCTACCTAATTTCCTACTGGAGAGGCAAAACATAATTTACATGTTATTAAAAAAAGATTTCTTTCTAGTCCTTTGTCTATGTAGGTTCCATTGGTTAACTTATTTTACATAGCTGCATCCACAATATATTCTGTGTAGCATTTGATCTCTTTATGTGTGCATTGCTTTTTCTAACGGCTATATTTATTTGTTTATTTATACTACTTCTTTCTTCATCAAATGACCTGAGGCCTCTGAGCTGTGCAAGTATGATACTTCTCTCCCTTGCCCACAGCCTGCAGATCTGTGCCTTGCTCCTACTAAGGGCTGATGGAGTTTGGAGAGAGTCTGGGGAGGCATGCTTCCCGGCAGAGGGTGGATGCGTGATGGTATCTGCTCTCGGAAGCAGCCAGCACCTCCCAGCTGTGCCCGTGAAGCTGACTTCTGTCTCCAGTTGTTGTTCGTGCCCATCTGTGTTTTGCCTCCTTCCTGCGGGGCAACATGTCTGAGGCCTGGGCACAGGGAGTGGCCTCCCTTTAAACCAGATTAGACTCATTCCATCCTGCAGATGTATATTTCCAAGGTGCTGTTTGCACGCAAAGAATGCTAAATCACAGCCCAACAACTGGGACTCATCTGTGGCTCAATCCCTCCCCAGCCCTAGAGGCATGAGCTCCTGACATGGCCCTCGCTGCCATGACCCTCCTCCTACCAGATTCTGGGACCATCTGGCCAGGATATTGCAGAATGGTGGCATGCATAGGTCTCAAAAGCCACAGCACTAAAACTCTGCTTGTCGTTACTGACAGAGTGAAGATACCACACTCCCACCTGCCATGGGGTCATTATACAAGTTGTTTCCTACACCCAGACATCCAGACACCTCACCTGCCCAACCTCCTCCTCGGTCAGACTCCAGCTCTGGTGCTACTTCCTCAGGGAAGCCCTTCCCACACCCTGGGCCAAGCGCATGACCTATTAAATGGTCTCATGGCGAAACACTGTACATGTATGCATATATACACCCTTCTTGCACATCACAGTTTATAGGCATGAATTCTTGTATCTCTTCCCCTCCCCCTACTGTTAGGCTGCAAGACCAATGAGGGCAGGGACCATGGCTATCTTTGTTCACGGTGTCTCCAGTGCTCAGTACCATCCCCAGAACGTGATACCACTCAATACATATTTTTCCAATGAATGAACAATGGACCTTTGGGTTGGGGCTGAAAGAATGAGCTTTGGAGCTGGCTCTCTAGAGACAGACCAAGCCACGTGTCTGAATGTGGATGGTAACACAGCCCCCCTGCGTCACCACTTCCATGACTATAAAATGGAACCAATTATACCTGTTGTCTCAGAGGATGGCTATGAAGATCATAAAGGGACTTCAACCAAAACTAGTCTCGTGGTAAATTCTCAATTTATATTAGCTATTATCATGGCTACTGTTTTCTGATCTTTTGACCAATAGAATTACTACTGTAATAAATATTCTTTTACATGCACCTTGATGCACTTTGTATGACCATTTCATGGGTGAAATTCCCAGGAGTTGAATTAGTTTCAGAAGATTAATTTATTTGGAATTAGTTTTTGCATGTAGAGCAAGGGGGAGACCTAATTTGGCACTTTTCGAAAGGGAGAGTTATGGGAGACCAACACCCTGTTAGTTTCTGGGTCAGCAGAAATTAGACATTCAGACGTGGACTCAGTGAGGGCAAGCATGTACTTAACTCAGGTAAAGGATACCTTGATGGAAAGTTGTCACATTTCCCTGGGGCCATCTTCTTCCTCTGAGGCTCACCTACTTTTGCAGAGAATAGGATTAGGGGCGTCTTCTATATTTCTCTGCTTGAACTTTCATTCCCAATACAGTGGGAACTCATGTCATTAATACGGTAGCTCCCAAGCCTGCCTATAGGATAATTTAATTCCTCTGTAACTGCCCATCTAGACTTCTTAATGTGTGGGTACTTGTTATCTGATGAGTTGGGTCTTAGAACTAGGACTTTTCAATCTAATATAAGGGTTTTGCAGGCAATGGAGAAGCTTTCCAGATTGTCTCCTCCTCAGCAGCATTTAGGCCATGACCTCTTACACAAACCAGGGGTCCTAACACCATTAATAAACTTTCTATATATGTGACAGTCTATTTCTAGACTCTCTCCTCTTCAACTACTTCTATAGAAGTTCTTTCCACCCCCACTGTTCTTGTTTTTCAAAAACATTTTGACTCTAGTCTCATCCAAGAAAACTTGAGAATCAAGTTGTCCAAATTGCGCCCCTCACCTCTGCAAAAGTACCTAACAATATGCATGTGCACATGTGATCACACACACACTCAAGCACATTTTCCCACATATGAACTTCCACTGGAATGTTAATTAGAATTACATTGGCTCTGTGGAATGATTTGGAGGAAATTGATTTTGTTTTAATATCTGGTCTTCCCATCCTGGAACATGGATTATTGTTCCTTTTATTCAGTTATTTTATGTTCTTTAGTAACTTTTTATAGTTTTATAGTTATAGTTATAATTTTATATCAGTAGTTCCTCTATAGGTCTCATATATTTTGTAACCCTGTTGTCACAGCCAAAAGGGCTTTGTTTATCCTTTTTTTTTCATACTGGATATAGGAACCATTATTACTTTTGGTAAGAGGTGAACCAAGAAATTTGGAGACAGATGGCTAAGCTGATTTTAGTTGCCATGGTACAGAGTGCTAAACCAGATACGTAAATAACTCCCAGGCAGGGATTAGAATATTCAAGGAGCAGCTCACAGGGTGTGGAGTCCACAGTTGGCCAATAATATCTTGACTTGGTTTGGGTGCCATATAGTATTAAATATAGGTTTAGCTTTTTCCTCGTGAATATTATCGCTGAACAACCCAGATTGATGTACAGAATAGTTGGAAGCAGCCAAGAGAAGGTGACATTGATGTATCTTTTTTTTTTTTTTAAAGATTTATTGATTGATTGATACATACATACATACAAGCTCTGGGTACAGTCAGAAGCATGGGAGAGGGAGAGAATTCACCAGAGCCAGAGCGGGGAGCAGAGCAGGCAGAAGGACCGAAGTACACTGCTGAGGGGAGCAGCGGGCGGCAGGAGAGGTCTGCGCGCCATGTGGGACCCTCCTCCAGTGGCCGGGGAGCAGCCGGGGATCGAACTGGCGCTGCAGAGGCTGCGAGCAGCTTCGCAACCCAGCGCTCAACCGCTGCGCCACCAGGGAGGCCCTGATGTATCTTTTAAGACGATCCACTTTTATCTGTTCTGGAGGGTTTGGTTTTTCTTAGAGTGCCTTCATACAGTAAATATTAACAGTTTTGCACTGAAGATAAGATTCACTTAGGGCTTTGCAGTTACTTTCAACTGTCTTTTGACTATTGGTCTTTAGTCTTTATTATCAAAATAAGATTTTTTGATTTCTTTCTTATTTATCTGTCTATTTACAATATAACCATCCTATTGAGCAATATCAACATGCTATCTAATTCACCTAGTTAAAGTGTACAGTTCTATTTTTATTAATAATATATTCCTAGAGTTGAGCAACTATAACCGCAATCAATTTTTTTTTTTTTTTAGAGGCATGTTTTATTTATTTATTTATTTGTTTGTTTGTTTGTTTGTTTGTTTGTTCGTTCGTTTATACATGCACTGAGTACAGTCAGAAGCGCGGGAGGGTGAGAGAATTCACCAGAGCCAGAGCGGGGAGCAGAGCAGGCAGAAGGACCGAAGTACACTGCTGAGGGGAGCAGCGGGCGGCAGGAGAGGTCTGCGCACCATGTGGGACCCTCCTCCGGTGGCTGGGGAGTAGCCGGGGATCGAACCGGCGTGGCAGAGGCCGCGGGCAGCTTCGCAACCCAGCGCTCAACCGCTGCGCCACCAGGGAGGCCCTGATGTATCTTTTAAGACGATCCACTTTTATCTGTTCTGGAGGGTTTGGTTTTTCTTAGAGTGCCTTCATACAGTAAATATTAACAGTTTTGCACTGAAGATAAGATTCACTTAGGGCTTTGCAGTTACTTTCAACTGTCTTTTGACTATTGGTCTTTAGTCTTTATTATCAAAATAAGATTTTTTGATTTCTTTCTTATTTATCTGTCTATTTACAATATAACCATCCTATTGAGCAATATCAACATGCTATCTAATTCACCTAGTTAAAGTGTACAGTTCTATTTTTATTAATAATATATTCCTAGAGTTGAGCAACTATAACCGCAATCAATTTTTCAAACATTTTCATCATACTGAAAAGAAATCCTTCAGCTATTAGCAGTCACTCCCTATTCCCTCTGACCCTCCTAAGCCTTAGGCAACTATTAATCTTCTTTCTTTCTCAGATTTGCTTATTCTGCACATGTGAAATGAAATCATACAATGTGTGGTCTTTGGTGACTAGTTTCTTTCGCTTAGCACTGTGTTTGCAAGGTTCATGCCTGTGTTAGCATCTATCCATCGCATTTGTTGTATTGCCAAATAAGATCCCATCATGTGGCTATGCCACATTTTATTTATCCATCTTTGAATTGATAGACATCTGGGTTCGTTCTACTATTGGCTATCATGAATATTCGTGGGGTTTTTTTGTGAATATTTGTTATCATCTTTCTTGGGTATAAATCTAAGAGGGGGATTACTTGACCACAGGGATGGTAACTCTATATTTAACCTTTTGAGGAACTGCCAATCTGTTTTCCAAAGCAACCACACCATTTTGCATTCCTACCAGCATTGTATGAGTTTCTGATTTCTGCCCCTTGTCCACACTTGCTATCCATCTTTTTGATTATTGTTATCTATACTGTTGGGTGTGAAGTGGTATCTCATTATGGTTTTGATTTGCATTTCCCTGCTGTAGGAACCTGTACTGCATCTTGAATCTTATATATTTAAATGTCCTCTTTTGCCTCTCCCTGGAGCTACCCTGGCTGGATTTGTGATGGGGTTTTGTACTTATCTTTTTCCTCCTGCAGATCCCCAGAAACCCACACAACTAGACAATGTGCTATACAGTCATTGTTATTCTGGCAGAAGAAGTGAGACTTCAAGAGGAAGGAAGTATCTAGAGTGCATGTATAGCTCTTGTCCAGAAAAAAAAAAAATGTGGTTATTAAGATGTCTCAATCAACCGGGTATCCCTGTTTCAGGTACTGAAAACTCAGAACTAAATTAGAAAACAAACTTTTTTCCTAGAAACCCTCATTATATAACTCCTAATTTCTTATATGAAAAAAAGTTGTATGTGTCCTATCTGACCCAAAAATGCTGCCAGTAGTCTGGAAAGTTCTCTGTGTACCTGTGCTGATTGACTAAGATGAATTTATAAGGAGTAGGTGGGTGAGGAGGAAGCACTACGAGTGTACTTGGGATAGGACAGCTACACCATGGCTGAAAGGTCTCAGATGCCCTAGAGAATAATCTACAAGGAGCAAGGAAAAGAGAAAATGAGTCAACAAAAACTGAGAAATGGGAGAGGAAGTCAGTGTGGGGGCCTCTAAACCCTGAGACTAAGGAGAGGGGGAGGCTCAGAAAGCTTTCACCGTGGCAAATAATTAGAACCACCTTTTGATCCAAGTTTGCTGTGTGCAGGAGACACAAGGCCTAGCGTGTCATTGCATTTGCCCTTTTACAGGAGAATAGGAGGACTGGAGAGATGACATAATCTGCCCAAAATTCAAGGTGACTCTAGAACCATGCCGTTCTCCAGCTAACCACTCAGAACTCTGGTTGTCTCTGGAAGCAATGGACTTAGAGGGACTTCAGGTTAGTCTGGGCAGAAATAGAATTTGGGTAGAACCAAGGAGAAAATTTTTCTTAGTAAGTTGCCAAGAGACTCAGTAAACCATATCAAAGAACTAAGACTAAGGATTCTCTAAAATAAAGAAAATAAAATACCAGATCTTACACCTAGACAGTCTCTGCAATTGTACAGAGCGGGCAGGAAATGACACCTAAGCAGGACCCTCACCTTGTCCTTTGCAACCCAATAAGTCCCCCTATCTGTCCTTGGCCAGGGTTGTTACTGTCTAGGCTGGTGATGTTAGAATTTCCTGGGAGGAGTGAGGAGTATTCAGGAAAGATCAAACAGAAAACACCCTATGTGGCCAACAATAAAGCCACAGGGTGGAAATCAGCCCCTCAGAGGATGGGGAATTGATCGTACAGCAATTGCCACGGCTCATTCTCTGATCCCAGCTCATGATATGACTGTATAATGTACGGCAACACCAAAAAGATGACTTGTAACACAAAAAAGACCATCAGCCCCTCCCTACACCCCCATTTCTCAACAAAGCGTGACTTGGCAGTTTTCAGAGCAGAGGCAGTTTGTGAGGAAACTTTGCCCATCCTAACAGCTCCTCCCTGCGACACACCTCTATGACTGAGACTCCTGGAGCCAGGGCCTGGCCGAGAGAAAGAGCAGATTCCCGAACTGGTCAGCTTGGGGATAACGAAGATGAAAAGTCCGTGGTGCATCACTTGTCACTGGGGCTACTTTGGATTCAGGCCAGGGGTGTAAGTCTCCCGGCCCCTCCTTTTTCAGGCTTTGTGATCATCAGCCTTTGTCTCCTCTGCTGGGATTTGTCTCAGGAGAATCCCAAGCCATTCCAACAGGCAACAATCACGGAGTCACGGACCGTCAGAGCGACTTGGCACTTCGAAGTGGTGCTGTCATCGGCAAGTGTGTGGTGAAAGCTTCCGTGAGTGAGCAGCTCGGCTGTAGGCACGCGATGGCTCCACTAAGACACAGTCATGCAACAGGTGTAGCTGTCAGGAACACACCTCACATGCTCCACACCTTTCTTTCTGAGAAAAACTAAGCTTCCAAAAACACTCAATGTTCTATTTTCATTTGGGTGGAGAGGGGACATCGAGACTATGCAGATTTTGATTTTGAGCCCCTCTCCCACCGTCCTGCACTGAAGGAAGATGTGTGCTAGAAGGAATTTGCTGGAAGGGTTCATGGATCTCAGCATATAGTTGTACTCGTAGCTGAGCTTTATCCCAGGGTAGGCATGCAAAGCAGAAACCTCGGAGGGAAAAGGTGCATGGGCCGAAGTCCAGAGGAAGCCAGAAGCCAGCTGCCAGGAGTCCTCTCCCTGAAACCACACAAAAGGCGCTTAATTCCTCTAGCAATGCATTGTAACAACACATGTCAAGTGTTGTTTACTGGGGAAACTCGCTAGAGACTCAGTGCCCTAGGGTTTCAGTGGAGGCTGGTCACATAAGGCATCCTCTGCCGAGCATGTACCAAAATCGCAGACTTCTAGAAGGAGCACGGGTGTTCATCACAAACCATATCATTTGCACACAACCAGGCAGCGTGAACCACCCTCATCATTTAAGCAAAGTTTCATTATCAGCACTGAGAGCTGTTTGTCAGCCAATCCCCAAAAGTCAGTCAAGGCCAACTTGGCAAAGCAGGCCTTGCCAAGGGCGAGCAGGCTCAGGCCTGCTGTGTAAACTCTGTCCTGCGCAAAAAGGTAATCATGTCCCATTCCTTATTCTACTAGAACTTAATATCGCCCTAAAAAGGTAAACGTGATTGTTTATCATCATAAGTTCTAGGCTCATATTTCTAATTGTTTGTCTCTGCCTGTGCGTCCTAAGTATCTCAAAGCCAGAATGTCCAAAACTGAACTCCTTGCTCCCCCACATTCTGTCTCCCCAACTCTCCTATCCCCCAAATTATTCTTAACCCCTGCCCTCTGCTACATCATCCACAACTAATCAGTTGGCAAGTCCACTAGTTTCTGCTGCTCAAACCTCAAATATCTTCCCTCTCCCACTGCAGCTTTTTTCCAACATGTGTCGTCCGGCTCTGGAGCCGTGGCCTCTAGCCAGCTCTTTCTCCAGACCCACTCTCTCTTTCTATCATCCAGAATGCCACCAAGTTTGTTTTCAGTTTTTCTTTTTCTTAAAAACTATTATTTTCTTTACTTTTTGCCTTGACTCACTAAACTTTTTTTTTTAAGTAGTGCAGGCACACAGAAAAAATTCAAATAATACCTACTAAAGGATATGAAATGAATTATGAGCTCTCTCAGTATCCCCAGTGTTCTTTCCCAGAGGTATTTGCTATTGACAGTTTGATGTACGCCCTTCCAGAACTTTCCTTTGCCTGTACCACCTGTGTGTAGAGATAGCCTCAAAACACCTGTGCTTTCCACATCTCCCCCACACAGGAATACACAGTATTACACATGGGTCTATGCTTCCCTCTTTTCATCTAATATGCTACCTTAGAGAGATTCCCATACCTGTGCTTGCTCATCGACCTCACATTTTTTTTTTAAGTTCCACAGTATTCTATTCCACACGTGTCATTTATTTCACCAGTTCTCTCTTAATGAATATTTAAGTTATTTCTAAGATCTTGATATTCTAAAGAGTTGTCTTTGAAGACACAGATCTGACCAAGCCCTTCCTTGGCTCAGGCTTAACTGACTTTCATTGTTTACAGCGATGCCTCCTGTGGGGAGCAGGAATGCAAACAGATGTGCCTGGAGTTCCATGCAGAAAAATGATCATTGAACTGATAAGGGATGGAAATGTTTTATATTAAAACAACACAATTCTATTATCATATAAAATACAGAATTCTCATGAATTTTTCAGATGGTGGGGAAAGCCTTCAAAAGAAATTCACAGAAGTATCTCAACGTTCATACATATACCCCAGACCCTCCTAAAGCTCACATCTTCCCTTTTTGCTAAAGGACCCATGTAGAAGGGACCCAAGTCTGCACGATCCAGTGAGAACTGAACTCTGACATTAGTTCACTCTGGATATAGACAATCTGTCCAAACTGACCTGCCATTACCCCCACACACTGTGTTTCATACACACAACTACTTGCTGTTCTTTATTCCTTTTGCCTGGATGGTTTCTGTCCTCATCTGGTTTACAACTTATCCTTAGAGAAGCAGTACAGCCTAGTGCTGAGAACATGAACTCTAGAGTCTGCCGCACTATGTGGGTCAGCTCCCTGGCCGGGGATCAAACTCATGCTGCAGCAGCTGCCAATAGTTTCATAGTGCTGAGACTTAACCCCTTGCACCACCAGGGAGGCCCCCCCTTGGGTTTAAAGGTCACAGAGCTAGAACAGTACCACATTTCTAGCTGTGTGATCTTGGGCAAGTTATTTAACCTCTCTGAGCTTCACTGACATTTGTAAAATACAGTACTAAAGTTACCAGGTAAGTAAGCATGTCTTGAGATTTCACTGCATTAATACTGTTTTAAGCTCTTTACTTGCCACTGGCAAGTACTATGTGAAGATATTATTAATATTATTTTTATTACTCAAGGTCTAGTTTTTAGGTTTCTCCCAAGGCTCTGCCTCCAAGAACTTAGCACACTGTTCTGTTCTTTTCTCTTTAGGCTGTGCTTTCTTGGAGCGAGAAGACCCTACCTTATTTATCCTATGTCCCTTTTGTTTAACACTGAGGAGATAATCCATTGATGTTGAGTAGATGTTCTTTGAATGAGATAATAAATATAATATTTTTTTAAGATTTATTTATTTTTATACAAGAGCTGGGGTACAGACCAGTGATAATAAATATAATAATCAAGGTCTGAATTCTTCCACCCATCCTCATTTCTATTCTCTGTCCATTTGGTTATGCAGCAACCAATGAAATTTTTGCCCTAGAGGAAGTTTGTAAGTAAAAACTGCATTATAGAAACCATTTCCATGAAATCAATGCTTCTCCAACTATGCTCATGCTCATAAATATTCTCCAAAAACAGGTTCCATGGATAAATAAGTTTAATAAATTCCAGGGTAGACAGAATTAACCAAATATCTTTATTAGAGGATTACTCGGAGCTTCTAGTGGGTTACTTCATATCCAGGGCAGAGGCAGGTAGAATGCAGGGTAAAGTTAGCAAATTCCTTAATATTTTTTGACCAGAGGACCTTTTTCTCAGTATGCTATCAACATCTAGTGAGACTAGTTCTATGGAATATAGTTGATGAAAACTGCGCTAACTTAGCCTCATTCTCTCCTGAGGCTGAATAGCCTGGGGCTTGGGAGTGCAAGGTTCATGGAGTCATTTAGTTGCCTGTGGAGCCTCAGTACTTCTCTCCCAAAACCCTGATCAAAGAGTAGCCATGGCCATTCATTTATCCTTTCAGTAAGGTGCACTGGGTTTCTGCTATACACATGGATGGGACTCTGCCTTCAAGACACTGCCTGGGGACTCAGAATACAGGCCTTTTAAATGTGCAGAGAGGGGCTCTCTGCTGGCTGCAAGGGGCTGGGGTGGGGGAAGGCTGCTAGTCCAGCTCTCTCAGCATAGGTAAGACTGGATAGGTAGGGACACCAGAGTCTAGAGAGTGGTAATTAAAAAATATATTTATTTTTTTAGCTCAGACAGGTTAGTTGGAGGCCAACTGGAAGCTGTACTTTTCCATCACACTGTCCCTGAAGCTCAAGCTTTTGAATCAGAGAAACACAGACGCACAGACAAGTTAAGTCAGGGAAGAATCTGTCCCACTGCCTGAAGGTTCCTGAACTTGTCAGGGTCCTGACAGGTTGGGTATCTTTCCCACTTCCATTTTCCCATCAATGATCCCAGATCCCATTCATTTTCCTGTGTATCCGTCTTTTGATGGCTTCCACTCGGGCCCATGTGAAGTGCTTGTGCCCAGCAGGTGCTACAGGCAGAGCAGGCCCACTTGAGAGGCCAGCAGTACAGGCTGTGGCTGCGCAGCCCAGCCACTGTGGGTGAAGGTGAGAGTGGAACTTTCAGAAAGTGAGGCAGTTTGCGGTACTGTGGTTCCTCAAGTCCCGCGTAAAGACTCGGACAGCAGGAATGGAATGTATGCACTGCAGATTAGGGTGAAATAGGCCACCCACTCTCGCTCCAGGCTCCTCACAGGCACGCTCACTGAGGCACCTGGTGTTTAGCACCAAGGAGCTAACATGAACTGCCCGGGAGCACAACACTCAGGCCTCTCAAGGGCGCCTCTCTCTGCTTTCCCAAGGAAGCCCACCCCTTGACCTGGGCCCCCCAGGGACTCCCACTCACTCCAGCCTGCTGTCAGCACTTCCTTTCTCTATACTCTCTTTGGCTTTGCAGAGAACATGCCCCAGGCTGTTCCCATCCTGGAATGTTTGCCTGCACCTTTCTTGCCCTTTTTCAGTGTCTGTGAACCCAACAGGTTTGGGTTCAGTGGCTTGGAAGAGAAGTTCTGCTACCCTGGCTGAACCAAAAAGGGATGAACGCTTCTTGTGCAACTAGAAGTTTGGGGGCAGGTGGTCTGAGCCCGGTATGGCAGCTGCTATCTGGATTCCCTTTCGAATCAGATCCTTCCATCACCCCTGCTGTGCCTGCTTGATCTGCGGTGACAGCTACAGCAGTCTCAGCAATCCCCAAGTTCTCTGCGGGGAGAAAGAGGTAGAAGCTGTCTTAGGAGAAACCTGTTTATGTCTCACTGGCCCAAAAGGAGTCACTTAGCCACCCTCAGCTACAGGAGAGGCTGGGAGGGTTTTCAGCTTTTTACCCTCTTACCAGCTATTAAGGAGTTAGAATGGGTGGCGCATGGTTTAACCTGTTTTAAATGTTCCCTCCTCCCCAAAGCCTTTTTCAAGCATCTTAAATTTCCTTTGTTTTGGGCCTCCCTGGTGGCGCAGCGGTTGAGCGCTGGGTTGAGAAGCTGCCCGCAGCCTCTGCAGCACCGGTTCGATCCCCGGCTGCTCCCCGGCCACCGGAGGAGGGTCCCACATGGCGCGCAGACCTTTCCTGCCGCCCGCTGCTCCCCTCAGCAGTGTACTTCGGTCCTTCTGCCTGCTCTGCTTCCCGCTCTGGCTCTGGTGAATTCTCTCACCCTCCCACACTTCTGACTGTGCCCAGTGCATGTATAAATAAATAAATAAATAAATCTTTAAAAAAAAAAAAAACTTCCTTTGTTTTAATCTGACATGTGTAAATCTTTAGTAGCGCTCTCATTGGTCTGTGCTGCCTACCTGTCTTCCTTTTCTTCATGACTACAAGCTTCTGAGGGATGATGGACTCTTGCCTCACCTCCTGGGCTCCCTGGCACTTTCATTGGAATAAATGTGATTTCTGCTCCTTTCTTGTGTGTCCTTCTTCCTCTTCTTCTTTCCTAAAATGCACACATTAGGCTTTCTATCAGCATGTGTTGATTTCAACTGAGTTGAATCAAAAGAAAGGATTGTGGTGTGGAAAAGGATTGTGGTTGTTGGAAAAGTGTTGGAGCGGCGGGGGCTAGATCAGGAGACCTGAATTTGATCCTGTCTATACTGCATGACTGTGTGTATTACATGACTTTCTTGTGCCTCAGTGTCCTCCTCTGCAAAATTACGGGACCAAATCAGATAGTCTTAAAGTAAGTTGGTTTTTTTTTAAGATATATTCATTTATGCATATAAGAACTGGGGTACAGGCCAGAGGTGTGGGGGGTGAGAAGATTCATCAGAGACAGAGTGGGGAACAGAATAGGTGGATTGACTGAAATACACTGCTGAGGGGAGCAGTGAGTAAGACAGGAGAGGTCTACTGTGCCATGTGGGTAGCTCCCTGGCTAGGGATCGAACTCGTGCTGCAGTAGCTGAGGAGAGCTTCATAACATGGTGCTTAACCTTCTGTGCCACCAGGGAACTTGAGGAATGCCTGTGGATGGGACTGATTAGCTGCCCTTGGGCACTGCAAGGGAGCAGAGCCAATCACACAGGGTGAGGTCTGAGCACATCGCACTCAAGGCACAGTGTGTGGGCTCAGGTTAAGCCAGGTCAGCTCAAAGTGAGCGGAAAAATTAAAAAGAGATTGGGCCAGAGCAGCGTGGGTCAACTGGGATAAGAGGTCAGTTCTGTCGTAAGCAGACTAGAACAATCTGAGGAGGTCATGTTTCAGAAAACCGGGACCCACCTATCCCCAAATCTTGAAATCCTCTGGTCCTCCCCCCTTAAGGACCAGAGGAGGGTCCTCATGAACCCCTCCTTCGGGGTGGTAAGGGAGAGGCTCACCCTCCCGTCCCAGGTCAACTTGAATGGGTCACTGTGTATCTGTCTAATATTCCCACCTGGGACAGGGAAGCAAACTTATGGGTTGAAGACCCAGGCTGGCCTTTTGTGACTTTGAACAAGGTAATTGTCCTGTCTGGGTTTTAGAGTCCTATCCATAAAAGATAGGCATTGCGTATATCACTAATTAGACCTTTAGATCTTCTGCACTGGAACAAAACCAGATTAAAAGCTCAAAGGGGGCAGCAAGTCATCCTCTTCATGAACCCAGACCACAAAGAAAATCTGTCTGAAGATTCCCAGACCACAGAGAAAATCACCAGGCTCGCGGGTGACCTTTGAGCTGCCTCCCTGCTCGCTAACCCTGTGCCTTTTCTGGTTATGATTACAGCTTCCCCTCCTGCCACACCTCTCCCCGACCCGCCCCCACTTTCTAGCTACCTCAATTGACTCCCAGGTATTGGCATTTTGTAAAAAGAAATAATGGCATTAAGAAGGTACCGTCGCGACTTGTGATTTCAAGCTGACATGTTTCACCTCAGTCTTTTGCTGGTTTCTGACCGTTCCTCATTCTCCTCATCGAAGTTTTTATTTGTCCTTCCCCACCCCAACAGTCTCCTTTGTCCTTACCACAGACATGCATTCATGAGATGCGATGACAAATTCGGCCATTCCTATCCCTGTCTCCAGGTGTAGTGAGTCACAGGTAGACAGTGAAGCTGATGCTGAAAAGAAATTGTATATCTGAGTGAGGCTGTTGATTCTACTCAGTGTCTTAACTCAGAGGTGGAAGTTGCTGACTTGAGACTTATTTTTGTGGTCTCTTGAGGGAAAGACCTTTTGAGGTAGGTTTCATAAGTCACCTGCCAGACCAGTTTCACTAGGATTCTCCAAGCCAAACTTCTTGATTCTTCAGCCTCCTGTTTCAACTTAACAATAATAACAATGACAATGACGATGACACCCAACTATCACTTAGAGATTGTCTACGAGGTGCCAGGCCTGGGCTCGATGCGCCACGGATGGTGACTTTTAAATCTCATAACTAGAAAGTAGATGTTGTCATTCCTGTTTTGCAGTTGAGTAAATCTCGTCGAAGTTTAGTCCTTTATTCACAGTTGTCTGACTAGGGAAGCAGCAGAGCCTGGACTCAAACCCAAGGCTGTGTGATTGCAGATCTCCTGTCCTGTCCACCTCCCCAGGAAGAGACCTATTCAGGTTATAAGATGACAATTTTGTTAAATAAAGAGGAATTGAGCAGAGAAAAAGCTATTGACAATGTTGAACATGTGACAAATTGCAAAGTCAAATCTCAGTTCTGAGAAGAAACCCAGGTCAACATGGCACAGAGATGTCTGTGTGACCTTGTGGGTCTTCAGAACTCTCCCTTCTTCAGGTTTCTTATCTACAAATGGGTGATGAGGTTCCTGTCAACAGTGGCTCAATCAGCTCACTTGGAAAACATAGTCATCTTCTCAAAGATTTTCTTAAATAAATATCAAGTTGAGAACACATAATTATAATTTACCTAATTATAATTTGGATCTACAAAGTGCTTTGCAGTGTACAAAGTTCACTTATATCCATTATCTCATTTAATCCTCCTGACAGCCCGATGGGGCAGGTGTTGTCAAAACTAGAACCTTCAACCAAGCACCCATCATTGAATCGTTGCTCAGGCACCTACTGTGTGCCAGATTATTCTTGGACCTGGGTAAGCTATAGAGATGACTAAAATGAGGATTACCTGTGATCTGTATTCTGTTTTTACTTATTTTCCTACAATGGATTTATCTTGAGAGATTATCCTCTCCCTGGACCCCCAAAAATCATAAGAAAATGATTAAAATTAGTCCATATCCCTGTAAGAAAATCAAAGTCTAGTGGAAGAGCTAGAGGCACACAGTGAGCTGACACATATGGCAGATCAAGGTAAGTTGCATCAAAGAACAAACAACTTGACTCTGGGAGCAGGAAGCCTCTGAGTGCTCCGTGAGCCTTGTGGAGTGACACAAAAACGTCAACAGAATAGACAAAAGCTCTCCACGCCTGTCGTCTAAGCACCCTGCAGAGGGCTGTTGTCATCACTGCTCTGTTTCCCAGCAGCGCTGGGGGGCATCACTCACTGTGGTCCCTGGGACAGCTCTGCTGTGCAGAGGTCACCTGAGGATTGTCCTTTGAACAGTTTTGTGAGCCCTGGGTGTGGCAGCCCAGGAGCCACGAAGTTCACCTCTGCAGCTGTCTTGACCTTTGCCCTCATTTCCTTTCTTCATCCTTCGCACCCCCACCTTCTCGGTGCTATGTCCTTCCTCCCCAGCCATCGCTTGAGTCCTCCTTGTCCTTGTCCCTCACTGTGTCATGACCCACGGACCACCACCGGCTGCGTTAATTTGGAAGGAGGACTCAGCATATAGTGTCCTCACCATGATGACTTTTACCGTCGAAGGACACAGAGTGAAATCAGCACAGGGACTGTGGTGATGGGAGTGAAATATTGTCAACCAAAGAAGCCCATGGGTCTCAGGGTCCAAGGTTTCTATGGAGGAGCATCCCATAGGCACTCACTGTGGAACACGCACCAAAATTCCCGGTGCCCAGAGGTTTGTGGACACAAACCACATTGTTTACAGAGTCTAGCGCCGCGAGCCACTCATCATTTGGGAATGGTGAGAACCCTCTGGAAAGCCGGGTTCCCAGGGTCAGCCAAGGGTCAAAGTTGCAAGCAGGTCTTCCAGAAAATGGTAGTCTCAGGCCTGCCGTGTTCACCGCTTTTGTGCAGTCTGCCCCCTCGGGCCTTGGCCAAGGAGCGCATGTGGCAGGGGAGCCCCCTGCGGTGCTGACCTCAGCCCTGCCCTTTAGGGGTTCTGGACTTGGCCAGTTAAACAAAGTCCAGTCACCACAAAGGCCTGTCTTTGAAAGCCAACTGATTTGTTCCTTGAGTTTTCGTTTGAGACCTTTTTGCTGGCCCACAGCATCAGTACCACCTGGACAGAAAGTCAAAGCTAACCTGATGGCATTGCAGGGCCGAGGTGGTGACGGGAGGCACACACACAGGAAGTGTGATCCTGAGGACACATATAGGCCCCAGGAAACAACAAGTCCACTGTTCTTGGGGCTCCCAAGCAGGACACTCAGTGGGAACCATGCATTTGGGGAGTGCACAGTAAGTGAGCATGACCCCCAGTGCTGCCTCCCCTCCTGGAAACCCCCACATCCTTCTCCAGTTCTTTCCAATCAATTCACTCCAGTCCTTGCGTCCAGAGGGACTGCCTGAGCTGTCAGTTCCTAGACACCGCTTCATCCTCCTGGAGGGTTTCTGGAGTTTTCCACCTGGGAAGCACAGGAACTGGGCGAGTCCCTGCCCTCCTGTGGTCTGCACGGTCAGATGTGATGGAGACTCAGCTTGGAAAGGCTGGGGTGGGGGGGCGTCATGTTCGTTCAGGAAGAGGGGAGGCTTCAGGGACAGTTCTAGAAAACAGAAAATTAACGCCTTCTGCTGAGGGTTGGGGCTTTGTGTTTCCTCTGTTGTTTCAAACTCAGTACATCCCATTCAGCCATCATAACTGCACATTTTTTAAATCATACCCTAGTGTCATCTAAACCTTCCACCTGGAAGGTCTGCATGTAAGATGTATGAAAGCATTCTCTCAGCAAGGCATTTTTATGCAACTGAATCAAAGAGAATCACGTTCAAGAATTGGTCTGGAGGAAATCCTGAATTTTCAACAATTTTTGAAATGGTTTTATAGGATCCGCCACCCCCTTCATTCTGCTCACTTAGCCACCCAACAGTCTTTCTGGAGATGACCACACTTAATAATCAAACTGGCTTCCCAAGATGGGTGCATAGGAGACAAGAGAGGTTGTTTAGGCAGCCCTAACCTAGCAAAAGAGGCAACAGCCCCAGGCATCTGCCGTGAGAGAAGAGGGGTCACGGCCCAGGTGTGCACCCTGGCCAGCTTGCTGCTTCCAGCAGTAACTCAAGTTAGATTCAATCCTCTCCAGTGAGAACTGCAGAGCCCATCAGCAGCTGGATGGCAGATGGCCCCATCTGAGCACAAACCTTTGCTGTGGACATCTGTAAGTGACCCAAGCTGTCCATGATGTTCTCATAGGTTGGGATCCCAAAGGGATGCTCTATACATGCTTGGGTCCTAGAGTTGAGGTTCTGGGACTATGTAGATTTCAGTTCAGCACGCCTCTGGGCCCAGGCAGTTAGCAGGGGTTGACACAGGACTCCAAAAAGGCCCGAGGCATTTCTTTAGCAGCAGAAAAGGCTGACACTGGAGGGTTAAAGGCTGGGTAAAGCCCACGCCACAAGCAAGGCTTTCCTAAGCACTTTCTGAGAGTTAGAGTTGATTCACTCAAAAATGTGCACAGCAGGCCAGAAAAATCCTTGGCCTGTTAAGAGTCAGCTTTTACAAGATCTGATAGGACTTAGAGGAGGTCATTAGCTACTAAAGTCTGCTTCTTAAGACTCCAGTGTGTGCTCTCATCTGGTGTGTATCTCCCGTTTCATGTCTGCTGCCCCCCCCACCCCCCTCAACCCCACCCCCCACACCTCCACACTCCCCCACCCCCCTTCTCTTCCCCCAAGGGCTCCCACAGGTCAGACACAGCTTGGAGACTGCTCATTTCCCTCACTGTGGTCCAGTTGTAATAACCACAGCCACTTTTTCAATTTTATATTATATTAATTTGTTTTCTTACATCATTGTTCATTTTTGTACATTGATTTCCTCCCCGCAGGTGCAGCCCCCCTAGTTCTCCCACCACCACGTCACTCGTGATCCATCCACACAGTCCCCTGCGCTCTTCCCTCCTGCAGTAAATTCAGTATTTACAGGGGTGACAGCACAGCTTCTGGGGGTGTTGACTGATGCAAGTGCTGGACTGAGCTGTGGGCACTGTGGGCCCTGCAAAAGGGCTGCTTTGCCCTTCCCCTGTGGGTTTTCTTTTCTAGTTTATCTAATGTTTAACTCCTGGGAACTGATATTTCCCTCCTACTTGAAGAAAAGTAATTTGTAATCTCTGTGATCTACCTATACCTCATCTTTTGGAAGAGGTGGGCCCCTTTCCCTCCATCCGGAGGGGAGAACCAAGTCAAAGGTATCACCTAGGCAGGACTTGCCCCCTGCCTTAGCCAGCGCCAGCAAGTCCACCCCCTGGGCCCCCAGCTCTCCTTTTCAGATTCCATAGGGGGCTCTTCCCTCCACCACAGGCAGCGGCTCAGCTGCAGGTTTAGTCATCTGCATCTCCACAGCAGCCTGACACCAAACACCATCATCTCCACCCCCTTCCTCCTGCCTTTTCTCCAGCGGCACCTTCACTGTATTTCAGAGTCATGGGTGACAGGGGGCCCCAAGACCACTCCAGGGCCAGTGGTTCACAAGCAGAATTCCCTGGAGGCAGCGCCTCCTTGTCCTCACCGCTGTGATGCATTACAGTGAAAGGACACGAAGCAACATCAGCCAAGGGAGAAGCTGCACGGGGCCAGGTCTGAGGACATGGCAGCTTCCAGGACGCCTCCTGGTGGGCTCCGCAGGGTTTTGGGTTTTTTTTTTTGTTTTGTTTTGTTTTTTTCCTAGAGGCATGCTTTATTTATTTGTTTGTTTGTTTGTTTTTTGTTTATACAAGCACTGGGTACAGTCAGAAGCGCGGGAGGGTGAGAGAATTCACCAGAGCCAGAGCCGGGAGCAGAACAGGCAGAAGGACCGAAGTACACTGCTGAGGGGAGCAGCGGGCGGCAGGAGAGGTCTGCGCGCCATGTGGGACCCTCCTCCGGTGGCCGGGGAGCAATTGGGGAACGAACCAGCGCCGCAGAGGCCGCGGGCAGCTTCGCAACCCAGCGCTCAACCACTGCGCCACCGGGGAGGTCCTCCACAGGCTTCTTGGTTCCTCCAGCAGCCGACTGTGGCCTCGGGGATGAAGTGCTGTCAACCAGGGAAGCCATGCGCGCCCAGAGTCTAAGGCGTGTGTCAGGGTCAGCCAGGTAGACGCCCTCTGTCTAGCACACCCCAAACTCCAGGAAAATGCCAGAGAAAATAAATTGCTATAGGGCCTCCCCTGGTGGTGCAGCGGTTGAGTGCTGGGCTGCGAAGCTGCCTGCAGCCTCTGCAGCACCGGTTCCATCCCCGCCTCCGGGGGAGGGTCCCACATGGCGCGACAGACCTCTCCTGTGGCGCCCACTGCTCCCCTCAGCAGTGTATTTCGTCACTCTGGCTGTTCTGTTCCCCGCTCTGGCTCTAGTGAATTCTCTCACCATCCTTCGCTTCTGACTGTGCCTAGTGCTTGTATAAATAAATAAATAAATCTTTAAAAAAAAAAGAAAGAAAATAAATTGCTATGTAATAATGTCATAATGAATAAAAATAAATACATTAATACATGATGCATCACAGAAGGGCCTGAGCTGGTACTTCGAGGTGCTACGTCAAGGGCCAGACTCTGGGTGCCAGACAGAGCCACCGGTTTACCTAGTGAGCCTTGCATTTTAATTTTTTAAAGTAAAATGCATCTTGATGCAAATGAAACCTTGCATAGAAGCCCAATCAAGACCCAACAGTAGGTCCTCCCCGGTGGTGCAGCGGTTGAGCACTGGGTTGAGAAGCTGCCCGCAGCCTCTGCAGCGCCGGTTCGATCCCTGGCTTCCCTGGCCACCAGAGGAGGGTCCCACATGGTGCACAGACCTCTCCTGCTGCCCACTGCTCCCCTCAGCAGTGTACTTTGGTCCTTCTGCTTGCTCTTCTGCCCGCTCTGGCTCTGGTGAATTCTCTCACCCTCCCGTGCTTCTGACTGTACCCAGTGCTTGTATAAATAAATAAATAAATCTTAAAAAAATTTTTTTTTTTTTTCAAAAAAAAAGACCCAACAGTAAAGTCACAGTGGGCAAAATGGATGTTGGGGTCCTCACATTTCCCTTTCCAACTCCCGAGGTCCCGCAACACATAGTAAAAACCACTGATTTAGGACAATCACATTTATTTTTCAGATGCTGAAGCCAAGGCCCAGTTAGATTCATACCATCTAAAAGGAGAACCCATTTCTTTGGATTCTCAGCTCATTTGGTTACTACTGTTATTACCATTTTTAGTAAATCCTATTAAGTGCCTATTGAAGAAAATGCACTAAGACCAACATTCTCTAGTCATGTCTCCAGATAAACACACTCATTTTATCTGTCTCAAGACAGATATAAAAAAATAAGCGAAGAAGTGGTCTGACTTCTGGAGTGTGCTGTGCTGTCATCGCATCACAAACCATCAGCTTCAGCGTCCAGTGTCGCAGCCCATTCCCCCAAGGTCTTCCTTCTCTTCTGGTCTTGTGGGAGTTGGTGACTTTCCTCCAGCACAGCAACCTGGGCTGGCCCCAGCTGAGGCCCTGCGCGTGCTGATTTTATTTTGAAGGCAGAGACCATGGCTCACACACATTCTTTGTGCCGGGCTCAGCTGAGCACCTGGCTAGCCCAGTAACATTCACGGACTACACTGAACTGGGTGGGGTTCACCAAGTCCACCATGTTAATTGGAAGGAAGGGGTTAGAGTCTTAGTGAGTGCCAAATTGCATCTCTTCTACTTCCACCTTAATTTCACAGCCTGGAAGCTGTTTATGAAATTGATGAAGAGATACATACAGGCTCATGACTGTCTCATTACAAGCGTTCCATGTATTTTTGTTGCCATCCTAGTCTGGAGTTCTAACCCCTCCCAGTAGCTAGAGATACTGGTCTTGCTGCAAAATGTATGCTTTGAAAAATATAGTGTTTTTCTTTTCTCCTACTTGATATTAAAAATATTTATGATTTGCTTGAGGAGCCAGTTGGCTCTAATGGGATATTAGATTTGGAATAGACTTTAGAAGCCACTGAATCCACTCCCCTGCCCAGATCGCCTCTTTGACCTGCGAATATCTAGCCATCTTGCGTTACTGTTTATCCAGTCTGGACAGGAAGCTGAATTGCTGTGGTTTCAGCGCATTTCAGGGTTTGATAAATTCTAGTGTTTGGAGAAATCTTCCTGTCAATATATTGAGACAAAACCATGAAGAAAAACAGGCATTTATTTGAGATTTCAAAATTGTAATTCAGAGTCAGCGTAAAAATGAACTATGCTTTTTGAATGGCATTGGGGCTTACAGTATTTACAGGTTTAAGAGACTATCTCACACAATTTTTCTGAGTAATTATTACTAATAGTAACTCAAGTAAGAAGATGCTGTCTCTGTGTGATCGGTCCATTGTTGAGTTTCCCTCAACCGTTACCAAAGCCCGCAGCTGTGTGCCAAATTTTTAGGATGTTCGTTTGTAGTCACGGTTTCTATCAGGTCACGTCTAAGTAGAGACGTGTATGCAGCACTTCCCTATGATCTCCCCTCTGGGACCATTTTCTTTTCCTTTGAAGTGTGTGACTCCATTTTGTCACTTTAATTCCACACTTGTCTTAAGCCACTGATGGCCTTCCATGCCCCCGCCCCTGGGTCTTGGTTCTCTCCTCTGATGCTTCATGGGGTACATCTTGTCTCTCACATAATCCTTCTTTGGGTTTTGAATATACAGCTTCCAACCAGTCAGTGTCATTTTAACACAGAGAATTCATGAAGGATCCTATCATTTTGCCAGGGCAGATAGAATTAGGGACAAATTCAGTGTGACACATTCAGTTCAACCTAACTGTAACCTACTGCACATTGTCATATCTGAGAAAATCATTTAAAAGACAATGTCTTATGACAATATCCTATGATTTATAAGAAATTCTAGAGAAGCAAAAGTATAGAGAAATTTTGAAAGCGGATGAGTGGGGACCAGGTAGAAAGTTTTGGGGGCAGCTGGAAAGAGCAAGAGCCTTTTGGAGTAGCTGGGAATATTTAATATTGCCATTGTAGCAGTGGGTATACTAGTGTCCATTTTTCAACACTCATCAAATTCTACATTTAAAATTGGAAAATTTTGTTGTAAGAAAATTATAGGTCAATGTATAATGGCTTATCTCTTAAAAAGAGAGGAAACTAGAACATTCCCTTCTCTTTTGTCTGCCAGAAATTATTTTCGCTGATCTGAAATGTAGAAATGGAGCCAAAGCAGGTTCTGATGTGTGCTTTTCTTGAGGATTTTGCAAATGTAAGTTTTTGTTTTTTTTTTAATTTATACAAACACTGGGTACAGTCAGAAGCGCGGGAGGGTGAGAGGATTCACCAGAGCCAGAGCGGGGAACAGAACAGGCAGACTGATGAAATACACTGCTGAGGGGAGCAGCGGGCGCAGCAGGAGATGTCTGCGCGCCATGTGGGACACTCGCCGGTGGCTGGGGATCGAAGTGGTACTGCAGAGGCTGTGGGCAGCTTCGCAGCCCAGCGCTCAACTGCTGCGCCACCAGGGGAGGCCCTGCAAATGTAAGTTTTATTGAAGTATTCCATAATGCCAAAAAGTGTGTAATTAGAGGATCATTCAATGAATGTTCACACAGATGTGCATAAACCACTAGCATAAAAAAAAAGAGTGACCAGAAGCCCAAAGTCCCACTCTCTGTCCCTGTCCAGTCATTGCTTATCTCCCACTTTTGTGTTTTCTAACACCACAGTTTTGTTTGGTCTGTTCTTGAATGTCATATAATGGAATCACATGGTGTGATCTCCTTCATGTCTGGCTTCTTCTGTTCATTGTGCTACAGAGGAGACTTGTTCATGATGCTGTGCATTGTTTGTTCATTTTTTCCCACTTTTTTCTATTTTCTATGTCGTTTGTTCATTTTTATTGTTGGGTAGCGACCTAGCTGTGTAAACAAACAGCACCATGTTTATCAATCCTGCTGTTCCTGGCAATCTGAGTTGTTTCCAGTCTTTGGCTCCTAGGTAGAGTGTTGCTGAATCTTTGGTTGAACATATGCGTGCAATTCTGTTGGGTCTGCATCTGGGAGGGGAAGTGCTGAGTCACCCGTTGCGCATATATTCATTTTACTGGATGCTAGGAAACATTATTCCACAATAATTTTTCTGTCTTCCACACCTATAAGCAATGAAAGAGAGTTTAGTAGCCACACATCTTGTGAACATTTGCTATTGTCTGTCCTGTGCATTTAGCCATTGTGGTAGTGGGAGTGGTATCACACCGTCATTTTCATTTTTGTTTCCTGATGACTCATGAAATTGAGCATCTATGCTATAAGCTTATTTGACATTTGGATATCCTCTTTTATGAAAGGCTTATTCAAGTCTTTTTTTTTTTTTGCCATTTTTGTGTTGGATTGTCTGGCTCTTTAAATCTGATTTTAAAATAATAATTACCTCCTTTGGGGTCTCAGCTCATTTTGTTACTACTGTTATTACCATTTTTAGTAAATCCTACTAAATAGTACTCACTTTTGCAATACATTTTTTTCAGGTACAGATCCACAGATTCTTTATTAATCCCTTTTTTTTTTTTTTTAAGAAAAATGTTTTGGCATCTTAGGAGAGGGTGAACTGCTAGCCCTACAAGGAAATTAACACTCCAATGACAAATTCAATTTAAGATATATTTGGGGCACAGACTGTGTCTCCAGCCTTTTATTGGGTTTCTGCCTCTAATGAAGACAAGAGGAGCAGGGCACACAGCAGAATGTGACCTTACAAGCCAAAAGGAGGAAACTGAGGCCCAAAGAGATATAGCAATCCTTTACTAAAGTATCCAAAACAGCAGTAAAGACAAGAAACTTATTTTTATAGGAACCCAAAGGAATTTTTTCTAAGTCAAGCTAACCCAGTCTTACTCAACAGAACCAGTGAGAAAATCCTTGCTCATCAAAATCCTACTCGTCCTTCAGGGTCTAGCGCAAATGTGATTTCTTCTGTGAAATCTTTCCCGCCAAAATCATCAATCTTTTCCCAGGATATCTGTCCTAGGTTGGGTTGTAGCATTTACCCAGTTCTCTCTTGGGTGGTTTGTATACCTGCCTTATTTCCTATGCTGGTTAGGAAGCTCCTGGGAAGGCAGACTTGGCTTGTTTCTTTTTGTTAAGAATGGT
Organism: Talpa europaea; assembly: GCF_964194135.1. Lineage (NCBI taxonomy): Eukaryota > Metazoa > Chordata > Mammalia > Eulipotyphla > Talpidae > Talpa > Talpa europaea. The sequence continues at coordinate 16,446,898 of NC_140078.1, read as the reverse complement.
GGGAAAGAGGCTTCCATAAATCAGGTGATCAGTAAAAGTCAAAACACAATTGCAATGCCTCTAAAAAGAAAGGACTCCAGGGATGGTGTGTTCCTTAAAGCAACTAACAGGCATGTCCACAAGGACTTGATGGATATCTTTATTCTGGAGTAGTGACTCCTGCATTTTTGAGAATGAAATCAAGGCCCCAGGGACATTGCAGACGGAAGAGACCCCAGGATGAACTTTCCTCGGTAGGACGCCCAAGGGTGCAAGAGCTGCTCTGAAGTCCCTGCCAGCCCCGAGTTGGTGGCTAACCTCATTCCTGTGCCAATTTGTGGTCTGATGTGGTAGAGCAGCTCAAAGGCTGCTGGGAGGTCAGGGTGGAGAGAGAGCTTTGGGACTTGGCTATGCTCAGGCCGGGGAGTGAAGGAGAGTGAGGAGAGTAAGGACGCCAGGGCAGGCGAGGCTGAGCCCCTCTCCTGCCTCCCACCCCTTCCCCCTCTTGCCCAAGAGTGCAGGCCCCTGGTGGCAGCTCCAGCCGTGTGACAGTAGCTGAAGGGTGTGTGCAAGCATCTTTCTTCAGCTTCCTTTGCAGTCTGCCCTGCCCTGCCCACTCTCTGCGCCCCCCGCCCCCACCTCCCAGCACTCAGGGTGAATGCTTAGTGTTGAGGAGCAGGGTGTGGGGGAAACTTGTCCTGTCATCACTCAGGCAAGATTCAGACTTGGAACAAAGAGGTACTTGGAATCCCCAGGATCCCATGTGCCAAGATCTGGGAGTTATACATTGTAGACTCATTAAGGGAGCAGGCCTAGCCCCGGAAGGAATTTCTTTGGGCTTGAAAGAGTAAAATATTTTCTATTATCCTGATAAATGGCCTCTGCATCAGATGTAGGAGTGTTGGGGAGGAGCCCTGGGCGAGGTTCTTACAGGGAGAGGATTCCTGACTCCTGGTTCTTACAGGGATAGGAGGAGAGTCAGGATAAGGGAAGGGATGAGGACTCACAGACGCCTGGAATTGTGAGGGTTTTGTTATTTATTTGTTCTTAGCTCACGTGGGTCACATAGTCAAATGAATGGAAAGGAAACAGAGAACCAGAGAAGCCAAGAATCTGGTTAAGACTAGAATCTGGCTTGGACTAGAACCCCGAATATTAGATAAAAAGTGGGAGGAAAATGGAGATGGGGAGAAACTGACCCCTCTGCTAGAGTCAGGCCCAGAGCAGGTCTGTGCCAGGGCCCATGGGACGGTCCTGTTACTACGTCATCCTAAAGATCCATTCATATGTTTTTAAGAGCTGCCATACTGTGGGGCAGGATGCTGGGGATACGGTCAGATGGAGACAGACCAGGCCCTGCTGTGGCACCTGTGGAGAACAGAGTTGGGGAAAAGAGACAGTTACAACACGTTCTTAGGCATTCAGAGAACGTGGGAGCACTTGGGTGGCCCTAACTCAGCTTTGGGGACTGGGAAGATCTTCCTGAAGGAACTTAAAACACCTGAGGTACCTGGAGTGGGGCATAAGGAGGAGAGTAGGTGAGTGGGGAGAGGAGAGGTAGGCAGACCCCCAGACACAGGAGGTCTGGTAAATTCAGATTCATCCTAAGATCAGTGAAGGTTTCACTGATGGGATGGCAGCCTCAGATGCCAGTTTCCTAAAGGAGGTCTGGCTTTGGTGAGGTGGCTGGATGGAGCAGGGATGACCCACAATAGGAAAACAGTAACCTGAACTAGGACAGTGTGTGTGTGTGTGTGTGTGTGTGTGTGTTGGGGGGTGGGGGTAGGCTTGGGGACAGGAATAGAGAGAAAAGAGCCACTTAAGAAATGAATTAGGAATGTATAGGCCTGGAGGATGACCGATGGGCTGTGAGTGTGGGGGTTAGAGGAATTCAGCCTGACTCCCAGGTTTGGTCTCGGGGCCACTGTCATCACCGTGCCCCCATCTGCCCAGCTGCCCACATGAGAGAACTGAAGCTCACAGAAGTAATTATTCAAGGTCAGGCAGCTCATAAACGGCAGAGCCAGGCCTCGCATTCATCCCTGTCTGACACCTTGATTCCAAAAATCTCAGAATAATTTTCATGGTCACAACGGTCACAAATAGCTTTGGCTAAAGCATAGGGGAAATGTGGGCTCTGCAGTGGCTAATGAGGGTTAATTTTGAGCCTTAGCCATTCACTAGAAGGAGATGTTAAGAACCACCCCACCCAACCCCCACCATCCCAAAGGCAGCCAGGGAACATGGAAGAAGCACCTGGGTCCAAGCCCTGGTTATCCCATGCCACATTCCTTCTCTGAGCCTCAGTTTCCCAGTCTGAGAGTCAGAGGACTGGACCAGCTGGCCTTTCATAGCCATTTCAACATCACACCAACTTTGACCTTCAACCTCCAGATCAGAAGAGGTGACAGACAAGCAAGCTTGGCTTCTATGATCCCACATGTCTACGATGTGTTTAAACGTGTTAGTTGAAGCTCAAGGCACTCTGGGGGCCAATGAGTTTGGGTTTCTGGATGAGAGGTTATTTTCCTCTCGAGGGGTTCCAGCTGCGACCTCTGCAAGGTGGGGCATGCACAGGGCCCATGGCTCCAGGATCCATTCAGATCCGGGGTGAGTGGCAGAGGAGTATCTTTAAACTCCCTGGTGATCCCAGCATCACAGAGACTGAAAGCCATTGTCTTAGAGGATGCTGGGAAATCCCCCAGGTGTGTGTTACCTTCAGGAAGCCAGTGGGAAGGACTGGCGGCTTTCATGGAAGAGAGGTCAGCCCTAGAGAATGGGCATTCCAGAGCAGGGAGGGAAGTGACGCTGGCTGAGAGTTAATCCTGACTCCATCTCTCTAATGAGTTTCTGGTGCTACAGAAATAGGGTAGGCAGGGAAATGTGGCAAGAGGTCCAGCCGCTCCCCAGTAGCCCATCTCCTCAGCACCCCAAGCCCCGTTCCGTGTCTCTGCTCCTCCAGATATCAGTGCAGATGCTGTTGCCCTTGCCCAGCCCAGAGAGCAAGGTGACGAGCTGCTGGTCCCATGAGAGCAGGTGGAAAATACCGTGGGCTAAATGGTGTGCAATGAGATTATGTCCAGACAGGAGATGGGGAAAGACTTTGTGAAAGAGATGGAAGAGCTCTTAATGACGACTTAAAGTTCCTCGGTAACAATCTGTCAACAGAGTAGGCCTGACCGCCCAGTGCCGGGCACCACACTGTCCTAGATACAATGCTGACTTTGACCTTCAGCCTCCGGGTCAGGGAGGGTGGCAGACAACTTGGTGTAGTGTAACAGGCGCTGGAGCCCAGAGGAGGGTCTTTAAGGCTCAGATCAGGTAGCCCCGGAAGACTCCCTGGAGGGTTTGGTGCTGGAGCCGAGTTTTGCAGGACAGGTTTGTGTTATCCGGTTAGAAAGATGTGTGTGGAGGGGTGAGAGAAACCTTCACTGTGTTTCATGAGCCCCCGTGCTCTTATCCAGTCATCATTTCATTTGGCGCTGAGATGGTGCTGATCGGGAAGCTCACAGGTTGATACTTTTCCTCTGGACCCCCTGAGCATGAGGGGCAGGGAGGAAGGCTAGCCTGGTGGTTCCAGGAGAATCAGAGACCCTCGTTCGACAGACACTGGTTAGTGAAGGAATCGTCTTTCTTGCTGGTTTCTCTATTCACGATTTCACTCTGTCTCCCAATCACTTGTGAAATGGATGGAATTTTCTCCATTTTGTAGAGGAGGAAGCGGAGGCTTAGAGAGATTGACTTCTCTATCAACACTCATGTGCTTAATTGATGACTAATGTAGGGCTCAGCATCTTTACTTTCTGGATTTAGGTGAAGACTAGATTAATAAATAGTCCTACAAAAGTAGAGGATTTTTTCTTTTTTTAACCACATCTGCTTGCTATATACAGATCTAAGGGGGGAGGCTGGGGAGGGGGATTATCACCATGTACCTCCCCCAACTCCCTGTTTAATCCTGTTTAGCTATCGCAACCCAGCATATTAATGCCAATTAGATTTTTTTTAGTTTGTCCATGGATAATTATAATCATGCCACCTTGCCAAGCGTCTCCTATGATCACTTAACTCTAACTTTGAATATGTCACGACAAAGCTGATGATGCCCAGGGTTGAAGCACAGCGTCAACTTGATTTTTCAGTAGCTTTTCAAGCAGCCCCTGGAGGCATGGGCATTAATCATAGCAGAGCTCCTCGGCTCTCCCGGGAGTGTTAGTAGATACCAACAGGCATAGGGGCGTATGTGGTCAACATAATGGATTCCCAGTGAATCACAGTGGAATGTGGACATTTCTGAATATTGTTGTGCAAGTGGACTTTTAGAAAAATTAGATTGTTTTAGAAGTGTCCCTGTAACTAAAATAGAGATTGTGCTAGACAAGAAGAAATATCCTAACTGCAAGTTTTTAAAAAAATATTTAATTGAAGTAATGTTAGTTTTTCACATTCTATAGGTTTCAGGTGTGCATTATAAATCAGCACCCTCATACACTCCATGATGTGTGCTGAGCAAATTTTAGATGAATGAGAAAACTAATTCCAGACTTCTGGAGAGGGGAGGGAGACTTTAATTTATTAGAAATTAAGGTATAATTTACATATCATACAATTCACCATTTGTAGTATACATTTCTCCACTTTTTGATAAACACATACACCCATGGAACCACCACCATGATTCAGGGGTAGAACAACTCCAGTAGCTCCCAATTTCTCTCCGGCCCCAGTCACCTCATCACCTCACCCCATGACAAGCACTGATCTATTTTCTCTCACTGTCTTATTTTGTCATATAATAGGATCCTATAGATGTAGTAGCTTTTGAGAGACTTCTCACTGTATTCCTTTTTGCTCCCCTTTAATCTTGTACCCAGTATATGTATAGTTTATTCACAAAATAGACACCTTGATGCAAAGTAAAAATCATACTTCTGAATCTAATCCATGGATTAGAGAGGAAACCTGGTGAAAATTATAAAATATGTAGAGCTGAATAATAATGAAAATATTAATGAAATATCATTCATGCCCTGGATTTTGATACTATCACATACAATGGAAGTTATCAAAGCCCCAGAATGCAACAAAAGTGGTATTTGAAGGTAAATTTATAAACTTAAGTGTATTTATTACAAAGACTTTTTTAAAGATTCTGTTTTAAAAGCCATAATGTTTTAAAAGCCAGCAAAAGAAAAGAGTATTCCCCCAAGAAACTCAAAGAATATAAATAATCAGACAATTAATGAAGAAAAACAAAAAACAAATGGCAATAATAAAAATGTTTGTGATTTGTATACTTTTGCCCAAAAACAACTTAGGGAGGTGGATTGAACATTGTACTTATTACCTTTGCGCCTCAATTTTCTCATTTCTCAAATGGAAATAATTCCCCACTCTGTCCAGCAGAAGTTGGGACTTCCACCAATAAGGAGTTGGCCGTGAATACACTTTCTTTTCTGTGTGCTGTGACATAAGATTCAAGAGCTCAAGCTGGAGGCAGGCGTGTTGAGGGCCAAGGGAAATGACATGAGCTGAGCTCCACCAGATCTTTCTGCTCACCTTTGCTGGACTCTTTCAGGCATCCACAATCAAGTGGAGGGTTGGCCAGTAGCTGAATCGCCTGGGATGGCCTCGCTCTCCTGTCTGGAGGGCTGGCAGGCTGCAGAGCTTCAGCAGTGCTGCATGCAGAATGCCTGCAAGGAACTGCTGCTGGTCAGTGTCCTCCTGGAAGCATCCCCTTTGGGGAGTCCAGCTCCTGAACTTTATTCTGCAGGTGGAATATTCTGCAGGCAGAGGGAAGATTTGCTGAGGAATGCTTCCAAGCACCACACAATGGATGGCTCCCTCCAAGTCTCAAGAAAACACATTTCTTTAGTCAAATGATATTTAGATATTTCAGACCTTCTCTGTAACCTGATCCTACAACCAAAATCCTACAAAAGTTGATGAGCTTCTACTCAAATAAGGAAATGAAGTGAAATAGTAAAATTTTCAGTAATAATGGCCTGTTTTTTTCTCATGAAGTACTTTCTTTTTAAAAGATTTATTTTAACCAGGGTACAGGCCAGAGGCGCGGGAGGGTGAGAGGATTCACCAGAGAAAAAGCGGGGAACAGAACAGGCTGATAGACTGAAAGCACTGCTGAGGGTAGCAGCGGGTGAGACAGGAGAGGTCTGCCTTGCTATGTTGGCCTCTCTGTGGCCAGCGGGGATCGAACCAGACTGCAGAGGCTGTGGACAGCTTCAAAGCACTGCACTCAACTGCCTGCGCCACCAGGGAGGCCCACATGAAGTACTTTCTACTTAAGACAAACTTCACCACCAAATACACCAAAATATACCTCTTTCATAGCTAAATTACTGGTGCTTCTATATTTAGAATATTATGTATGTTTTATTTATGAAATGTTATGTTTTGGGAAAGAAACGTTTTTGTTTAACAAAAGTTGAAAGTTTGTAATTTGTTGTTCCTTATATTTTTATATCATAACAAAATGTGTCCTTTTCTCATGAATTTACAATTTCTAAATGAAGACATACCAAGTCTAAAATTGGGGGAAGAATAGGCATGATTAATCCAAGGATATCTTGATTTTTCTAAATGAGAAGATTGTTTCATTTTTTTTTTTTATAGAGGCATGCTTTTTATTTATTTATTATTTGTTTGATTGTTTGTTTGCTTGTTTATACATGCACTGGGTACAGTCAGAAGCGCGGGAGGGTGAGAGAATTCACCAGAGCCAGAGCGGGGAGCAGAGCAGGCAGAAGGACAGAAGTACACTGCTGAGGGGAGCAGTGGGCGGCAGGAGAGGTCTGCGCGCCATGTGGGACCCTCTTCCAGTGGCTGGGGAGCAACCGGGGATCGAACCCGCACCGCAGAGGCTGCAGGCAGCTTCACAACTCAGCGCTCAACCGCTGCGCCAACGGGGAGTCCCAAGATTGTTTCATTTTTAACACTAAGCATGGGGGCTGTTCCTTAGCAAACTTGTTTAGAAAAATAAATATTGCATAACACTGCCCCTTCCTGTGGATAAGCGCATCTGATCTTTGCCTTTTTAAGTTCCTCTGTTTTATAGTTGTGTTTGTGCTATCCTATTTCATGTCTTTGAAAAAATGCTGAAAATATGACCTACAGAACATGACAAATGATTAAAAGCAAGGTGAAAATATTACAATCTAAATGCAGCCTTGCCATCACAAATGTTTTACTTTGATGATTTAATTTGAGATACTTTTAAAGGATACTTTATTTGTGGCTGCAATAATCTTTGAAGAGCTTGGGTTAAATTTCTGCTTACTTCATCATTTTCTACGACAGCAAAAAAAAATTTCAGTGGGGATTATGGTGTGCTATTAGGGAAGTTATTCCACGAGCTATTATATATATACTCCCTCACCTGGATTTCTTTCTTCTCTACTGCTTCATCCCCTTCCCTCCTCCTCCATGGCTGACCTGGAGCACACTGCAGGCACTTGGGGCCACATTGCCCTGGATCAGGCTGCTCTGAGCTCACAGGCTGGTTTCTGCAGCGTTTAAAGCCATAGCTACTGCTTTTTGGCTGTGTGATTGAGAACAAGCCTCATAATCTCTTCTAAGTTTAGTGTCTTTAACTGTCCATGAGGATTAATAATGAGCATGGCCAGAGCTGTTATGAGACTCATATGAGATGATATATGGGAAAGCACTTAATAAGTTGCAAAGTGCTATAAAGATGTCAGTTATTATGGTAATTATTTTTATTAAAACTTGTTCACCAAGAGTATACTCCCAAAATACTTCCCCGTTCGGAGTATGACTTCTGTGCCTGTGGCATTTGGGATGGAGATGGAAGCGCCTTTGATCAGATGCCTCACTTCCTGGGTGACCAGTCACCCACCCATCCTGCTACCAATAGCTCCATGGACTTCCCAGCTTGTCAGTTTGGCTAAGGAGAGTGCAACTGCAACAGTAGGGAGGGATTTTGAAGAGAGAAAAGAGGGAGCAATGTTTCCTTTTTACTGCAAAGACAGCTAATCATCCTTGCTTTTGTTTCTGAGGCTAATCCCTCCCCCCAAAAATAATTTTTATTATCCAGTAAATGGGGACAGTTGTAGGATAAAGGATAAAATTGAAGTTTTAGTTCATGTAATCATACACATGTTGATTTTCAGTGATGCATACCCAAAACCTGTATAATATAGTGCAATGTTATGGTAATAAAAAAAAGAATTCATTGACTAAAAAAAAAAAAGTTTAATCAACACATGAGCAAAAAAAAGAATTTTATTGACAGATTAAAAATTTATGTATGATTCTTTTTCTAAAACCTGTCTAGACTAGCTTGATAGACTAGTCTGTAGTGCTGGCCTATAGGACTATAATGCAAGCCACAAATGTAAGCCATGGAGATTAAAATCCAGTAGCCACATTTAAAAAGGAAAAGTCTGATTTTAATAATATTGCATGTGACACAGTATACCTACTGCCATCATTTCAATATGTAATCAATATTTTTAAAATTACTGATGAGATATTTTATAGTGTTTTTTCTCACACTAATCCTTCAAGTTTTGAGATCACTTGCAACCCATCTCAATTTGGACCTGCCACATTTCAAATATTCAACTGTCACATGTGGCTTGTCACTGTCACTGTCATACTAGTGTAGGACTAAACCTTAGTTAGACTTGAGGAAAGCAGAAGACACAACTTCTTGAGGAGGTTAGGGTGGGGGGACGGGACCAGAGTTGGGTTCGTTCAATCTTTCCTTTATCAAGTATGTATTGAGTGTTTACTTTGTGCAAAGAACCCTGTTCTCGGCTCTACAACCAACTCACTAGATGACTTTGGGTAAGTCACTTCTCTTCCCAGGACCTCCTGTTCTGCCTTTGAGAAAATTCAGGCACCCACATAGGAATAAGAGGAGTGTTTACACCCACTGGAGGAAATGTACCTGGCAAGCATTAGCTGGCAGAGCTTTGCAAGGTCATAGCACCAATCTCACTCATGGGTTATATTGGTGGCTCTCCACAGCCCTTCAATATTAATGTCACACTTCAACCCTGGAGGATTTTTGCTGGCAGAGTGAATAACCCATGTCTTATCCATGGAAACAGTGGTTTGTTATGCTGACGATGTCACCTAGCACCCACATTTCCTCACCAATGTCTTCTTGACCATGCTTTTGGGAGGTTCTAAGGAAGAACTAATAAAACAAGTCATAAATTCCTTTGTGACACCAAGTGCTTTATACATGCTAAGTAATCATTCTCGTCTATCCATAGGTTTAGCTGTGGGAAGATGTCTGGGAGGTGTTACAAGGAGTGGTGCTGGGACCGTCTTAGGACTGTCATTAAGGCTTGGAAATAAAATCACAGTCATTAGCTTGTAGGTGGCCATGACTTTGGAATGAATGCGGCTCACACAGAAAAGGGAAACACAGTCATTTCCTGGGAACACGATGGCAGTAGTCATCCAGCTGGGCTATCAGGGGAAATCCGTTTCCAGCGTCTGTATTGAGAGAATGATTCTACACAGGTTTTTGGAAAGGAAGAGAATGACTCTAAGAAAACGCAAGTATTGGAAACGTCTGCAGTAGATAATAATCTGAACATCAGATGTTATCCCTTGTAGCTGCAGCCCACGCTGACAGCTAATAGGGAAGCACAGGAATAGGCAGGCATGGAAGTTGCTAATGCAGGCTCAGTTGTTAAACACCAAAAGATAATCCCTAATGTAGGTACATGGCCTTTTAACATTACAAAGTGCTTTCACAACATCATCCATTACAGCTTCATAACAGCTCTGCATGATAAGTCAAACTGTGTGGTATAATCTTCACTTTATAGATAAGGGGGCAGAGGCTCATAATGGATGGCAGATGTCTGTAAGAGCAATGGGGTTTTCTTTATCATCACTACCTCTTGCCACCCCCTCAACCTTCCCCAGAACTGAACAGAGGCTCAGTGTCTTCAAAAAAGTAGGGCAGTGGGAGTTTCTTAGAAGAGTATGTGTCTGGAGATGTCGTGGTAGTGAAAGAACTTCCAGTTAAATGGAAGATCGGTTTCCATTATCTCACAAATGCATAGACTTTTCACTCTGGACAGAATGAAAGGAAAGGAAAACAACTATTCTCATCTACTATATTTCCAGTGGTATCAGGCACAAAATATATGGGATTATTGCTGAGCTGCACTTCCCTAGAACTAAAGATAATGCACTTTTTTAATAAAGGAAAAAAGTCTTAGATCCCATGTTTTCCATAACAACACCTGCTCTTCTCCACACACTTTATAATTTATGAAAATTTCTCAGACATATTTCAATCAGTTATTACCTCTTTCATATGATGATTTGTTGAGCAAATGAATGAATACAAGAATCTCTGTTTTACAGAGGAGAAAACTGAGGTCCAAAGAAGTTGAGTGGCTTGTCCCAGTGAAGCCCAGACTTTCTGGGATCAAGTCTGATCTTGTTCCCACATGAGTTCTACCTTGAGTTCTGTCTTCTGAACATGAACCACACCATGGACTATCACTAAGGGAAATAATCATTGTTTCCATGAAGCAAGAGTTCCAGGTTATCTCAGGTGTCCCCAATCTTTCTTAATCACTTGCATTTCTGTAAACTGGATCATTTTTTGCTTTCTCTGGAAGAGCAATAGAAAGACCAAATTGTCATTCTGCTTCCCAAACAGCCCAAGGCAGAGCAAAGATGGCAGTAAACAGTAGCCAAATTTCTAATCTTCTCATCAAGAAATAAAAGCAGAAAGATTGAGCCATAGCAGTCAATCACAAGTATAAAATAATGCCAGATTGGCAAAAAGAGTGGAAAAATACATACACACACACACACAAACACACACACACATAAACACACTCACATTGCCCTAAGCAGCATTTGGTACTGAAATCCCAGTTTATGGGACAGATGTCTCAACAAAGAGGAGAGTGCTGATTTATTCTGCAGGAATTTCAAGATTGGAGTGAAATCTTAGAACTTTAGAACTCTAGGTGTTTAAACCCCCAAGGAAAAATGATGTGTTTTCTGTAAATCCAGAGATGTTGGAGAAATGTACAGAGTATTCTTTCAGGAAGGAGCCAGTCTCTACTGCACAACCTCTGCCTAGGAAGTCAAATAGCTTCTGATCTGGAATTTTCCAGAATTCAAGTCTCCAAACTGAAAGGGACTTGAAATTGACCATCTAGTGTAACCCCCCGACCTTGGCCAGCCTGCCGTCTGTCTCCAAAGCATTACTGTCACAGTCATCAATGCCATTTGTCCTAAAGTGCTGGACAAGTCCACTATCTCTGGAAGTACTATTTATCTGAGTTCCCAAAGTGTTGTCTTTATGTTGGGCTGATCCTGCCACCCAGGTATTTCCATCAAAGAGCCTATTCCAAACAAAGCTCATCCCTCTTCAACATGACAGTTCATCAACTTCTGGAAACCATAGTCACAATGCTTCTGTCCCAGGCAGCTAAACATCTCTAGCTAAATACCTCCAGCTAGAGGGTAGGCCTTTAAAACATCCCAAGAATTGAACTTTGAGACCCATTATCATCATAGCCATCCTCCTGGCTTTCAGGGTTGAAGGTTGGGCTGCAGAGGGCACTTGCTCTGGGCTGGTTCTGTGAAGCTCACCTCTGACCTACCGGGTGGGAAGGGAGTGCAGGATGAAAGGATGGGCACTCACCTTAGGGCCAGGAGCTGCAGAACTGGTAGGGTCCGAGGCCTGGGCCTGTCTGTGTTGTCAAGGTACCAGCAGCATCATTTCAACACGTTGGCACTGTCACAATCACAGCCTGGCCCTGGCCCGTGCGTGTGGCTGTGGGCCCACCAGCAGGCCCAGGATCGCTTTCCATGGACCCTCAGGGCAGGCAGACTCTCCCTCCCTGCAGCCCAGGCAGCACCCCATCACGAGGGCTCTTGTCCCAGCACGTTACTTGTAATTTATACTCTGCCAGAAGGCAGGCCCACCCATCCCAGACCTTGAGTCGCTGGGACACAGGTTCTCTAACCTCAAGAGAGAGAAGGTGCCCAGTAAATTGGCTAGGAGTTCATGGGGTGAGAGAGCAGCACCGGTTCCCTGAGAGGCAAAAGGGTCAGCTCTGGCCACTCCCTACCACAGAGCATCCTCAGCTTCAAAGCTCTAAGAAATATCACAGACCCAACTTAACTTTCTTCTTCTTGTCAATGAGGAATTAGGCCCAAAGGGTGCCACTGAACCCCCCACCCCCACCCCCCCAACCCAAGAGCACGTATTGATGTACAGGTGGAGGCCAAGAAGGACCTGGATCCACCTCCTGGAATCTGAAGCTGCCCATCTTGTATTTTCTAGCATGACATGAAGTTTCCATCACAGGAGGCACCTGATGGGGCACTCCTCCCCTTCCTTCATCATTTCCCCCAGATGGGATGCGAGCCCACAAATGCAATGTTTAGATTTTCCACCTCCAGTGCCTTCTGTATCACGTTGAACATAAACCGGGACTGACACATAGACACCCTGCTGGGCCTTAGTGCGTGACCCCTCCACGCCAGGCTCCCCTGCCCAGCGGGAAATGTGGTTGTGATCAGCTCATCACCAAGAGCTCTTTCCCCTCAGACTTTGTGATCTCTCTGTGGCCAGCCCCGGGGATTTGTTGAGCTGACATTACAAAGGGATTCCAATCACTGTTAACAAAATTAATAAGGAATTAGTACATCTGCCAATCGCTTCCTTTGTCACGAGAGAAGGAAGACTTTTAAAGATGAAATGGGTGACGCTGCTGTGTGTGATGGGGCGGGGGAGGGGGGCGGGCAGAAGCTCCAGATTCTCAGTGTGATGTGCTGGGCAGGGGTAGGTCTCCCAGGAAGGCTTCCCAGCCCTGTGCCTGGTTCTAGTCATTTCCTGGTGCTGTTACAGCATCATCAACGCAGCCACAGTCAGTAGTGTGTCGCACCCCCGCCCCCCCCCCCCCCCCCCGCACTGAGGCTGGCCCACCCCAGTGCCTGGCCTGAGACAAGGCAGGAACAGAGTGAGGTTGTGGGGTATTTCAGTGACTCTGCTTCAGCTTGTTGTGTGACGTGGGCAAGTGTCCTGCCTCCCTTTAATACTTAACATCAGGAAATCTGATTAGATGAGTGTTTTCCAAGCTGCTCTGTAAAACATTTATTTCTTAGATATTTTTCAGGAAAACAAAGTCTCCCCAAGGATTTGGAGGAAGCAGCACAATATTGTTTTCCCTTGGAGACTGGCATATACATGTGTGAGCAGCACAGTTCTGTGAGGCTCGATGGTAAAGACATCTACTTCGATTTGCTTTAACCAACTTTCCCCAAAGTCTTCTGGCCAGGGCGCCTCATCTTATCTGAGGAAGTGGTGTCTGAAGCAGACAGCCTGGGAAATCTGAATTAGATCATCTCCAAGTCCCCTTGAAACTGCACTGCGTCTGGAGGTGAGGCAGCCTGCTTAGAGAAAAGACTGTGCTTTGTGGTCAGATGGACTTGGATTTGAATCTTGGTTTTGCCTTTTAGTAACTCTGTGGCCTTCAAGTTACCTAACTCCTGACATGCATTTCCTCACCTGTAAATGAGCATGACAATACCTATTTGCTAAAGTGACAGGTTGCTAGGAGTATTAAGTAACCAGACACATATCACTATTTAGTACAGTGGGCCCATAATTCATTTGCCCCATGACTCCTGACACACTTCTCCACCTCTCACGCCAGAGCCCACTACTGCAGGCAAAGCACATAGCAGAAGTGCATTCTGGGTCTCAGTCCTCACATGCCCCTGACCACACTCTTCGTTTCTTGGAAGGACAACACCCCAGTAGGGCCTAGGAGGAGGGGGCTCTTGGGGGCGGGGGGGCAGAGGTAGATAGCAGAGAATTCTGCCCTTCCTGCCCAGCAAGTGTATCTTCTCTGTGCTAGGCAACTAGATGCTGCTGGTGAAGAGCAGATAAAGAATGCTTTCAACCGCTTCCAGAATGAATACCAATTGTCATAAATCCACAACCTAAAATAGCAAACCCATCCCAAGTCCCAGCTGGAGGGCAAAGCCCTGGTCCGTTTGCCCAGGCATGGAGCTGAAACAAAGGCAGAGATCTGCACGATGGCAAGCGAGGGGCATGGTTCTGGATGGTTCTGGGAGACCTGGCATGGGACAGCCTCACGGGACCTGCCCTTGGAGCAAAGCCACCACCAGACATGCGCAAATCAAGCAAGAGGCTTGTGCCAGAGATGAGGCTTGATTGTGGTGGAGGAAATAAGGACCCGCCAGGGAAGCCAGAGTGGGCAGCGGCTGGCTCTCGGGAGGGATCAGAGGCATCAGAGTCTGTGGACTTTTCTCATTTTTGTCCTGCTCTTCTTTCCCCCCCGCCCCCCACAGGACATTCTAGGAGAAAGAATCCAGGCCCTGGAGACACACATGACTTCAATCTTACTCTGCCTTTGCTCATTTCCTGACCCTGGGCATGTTGTTAACCCTCTGAGCCTTGGTTTCTTCTTTTGTAGGATTGAGAAGATCACTTCTGCCTCGCAGGGCAATTGCAAAGACCAAATGAGCCAATTAGATGTATCCTTAAGTGTGGCACATGTACCTCTGACATGGGCCAAACTTTCCTTTTATTCTAATAGTTATACGTGTATTTAATTATGAATTAGGAAAAAAGTTAACATGCCAACATCTTCATGGATGTTATCGATTGGTACAAAGCTAATGTAGATACTTAAATAAAAAGGAGAGTTGAATTAAAGAAAAATATGAAGTGAACGATGATATAACTGGTGTGATAAAAACCCAATAACCCACTCTGTGAATGACTGAAGTGCAGGAAGACCCCACGGAGCCAAATACAGTGGCTGCCACATGGCTTAGCTGAGGGCCATTTCTCTTTCCCTCTCTCCATTCCCAAGAAAGTTTGGTGGTTTCTTACAAAACCAAATATATGTCACCATGGGATCTAGCAGTCACGCTCCTCGGCATTTACTCAAAGGAGCTGGAAGCTTAACTTACAGCCACGTGAAACCTACACACGACGCTACAGCAGCTTGATTCATAATTGCCAAAACCTGGAAGCAACCAACATTTCCTTCAGTAGGTGAATGAGAAATAAAAAAGGAGTATAGGAAAGGAAGTGAGTGAGCGAGGACGCAAACCTGCTTCCGTAGGCACCACTTAACCGGAAGTCTCCTTCACCCCCACTCTTCTCAGTCCATGAGTCCTTTTACCACCATTTCTTCTCAGATACAGCTCTTGGCTGTCCCGCTACCCCATTCCTTTGCCTCGAATCTGATGTATTCAAGTACTAGAACCTCTAGCTACCTATGCCAAATTCCCATCTCCAGCACACTCTCATCCAAGTCTTCCAGAGATTTCCAAAAGATTAGCATTTTTTTTTAAATAATAAATTTTATTTTTATATTCCCCATACAATTGTAGCCCCCCCATTCTGACCCCAATCCCTCCCCTCCCGCCCCCGCCCCCCTAAAAGTGTCTCTGGTTCATAGTTTTTTGTTGATTTTGATTTTCACTTTCTTATAGTTATTCATTTTCCTGGTCCCTTATTTAAGTTTTCTAGATTCCTGCTATGAGTGAGACCATCCGGTATATTTCTTTTTCTTTTTGGCTTATTTCGCTGAGCATGATCCCTTCCAGCGCCATCCATGTTGCTGCAAATTGCATGTGTTTATCTTTTTTGAATGCTGAGTAATATTCCATGGTATATATGGACCACATCTTCTTGATCCAGTCATCTATTTTTGGGCATTTGGGTTGTTTCCAAAGCTTAGCTATTGTAAGCAGTGCTGCTATAAACATAGGGGTGCAGGTGCTCTTTGGAATGGATGTTTCTGTGTCCTTTGGGTAAATACCTAGGAGTGGAATTGCTGGATCATATGGAAGCTCTATGTTTAGTAGGTCCAGAAATCTCCACACAGCTCTCCACAGTGGTTGGACCAGTTTGCACATCTTAATGGATGGGAGAAAGAGATTGAGATCAGGGAGAAAGAGAAGAGCTTGAACTATTTAAGGAAGAAATAAGAGGTGGAAGTTTGTGGGGATAGGAGAATCAATTCTTGAAACTTTGAGACAGTTCGGTCTTTTCCTTTTGTTTCTTAAAAGGGTCTTTTTTTTTCCTCACTGATTGCTGGTGGGAATGCAACATGGTGCATCCACATTGGAAGACAGTTTGGTGGTTTTTCTTGCAAAATTAAGCATATTTTTGCCACATGATCCGGCTATCATTCTCCCCAGTAGTCACTCGGGGGAGATTAAAATGTCCGTGTAAAAACCTGTGCCAGAGTGTTTTATGTGCACAGTAAAATTATGAGTTTTACCCCTAATTGCCAAAACCTGGAAGTGGCCAGAAATGTATAGTATGATCCCAACCATATGACATTCTGGAAGAAGTGAAACTATGGAGACAGTAAAAAGACCAGCGGTTGTCAGAGGATGGAGGGAGAGGAGGATGAATAGGCAGAGCACAGAGGATTTTTAGGACGATGAAAACTCCGTGTGATTTGTTTTGAACAAGATCAAACCAAAATGCTAGAAACATGTCATACCTTTCTCCAAACCCTTAGACTTCACACCAGAAGTGAACCCTAATGTAAACCACATACTGGGTAATTTATGATGTGTCAATGGAGTTTCATCCATTGTAACATCTGGTGGGAGATGCTGGTAATAATGGAGGGGGCTGTGCTGGTGTGGGGGCAGGGAGTATATGGGAAATCACTGCATCTATCCCTCAATTTTTCTAAGAACCTGTAACTCTCTAAAAGATGAAGTCTTAATAATAAAAAAGGCAATACATCTATGACAGACACTACTACTCTCTCAAGCTCACCTCCCTTCTATCTAGTCTTACTAACAGAACCCCATTTTTTGTGGGAGGACAATACCTCTAATAAGGAAACAACTTCCCAGACTTGCCGCCACACAAATCTGAGCAACAAGATGGAAGTAGAAGGTGTGTTATAACTGACTTGACTGAATAAATCTATTTCCCTTCGTGTTCCCTATGCACAAGTCCTGTGAATATTGTCCCATCTCTAGGGACGAGATTTGTTTGGACTTTCCCAACCTTTACGTTCCACAGAGATGACCAGGGCCTTCCCAGAACAGGCCCCCTTCCTGTTGTACTCTTTTCCGGGAGGAGGCCTCTAGCATCATTTGCAAGTCACACTCCCAGTTTAGTTATTCAGATCCTTGCTGTAAAGGCCCATGTTATGCCAGGACAAGCCTTAGCCCTCTGCGTTTTATAGGCTTTATTATGGATGCATGAAACTAAGATCAGAATCTGTTGCATGGGAAATTCCTACTTGTCCTTGAGAATTAAAGAAGCTTTAGTATTGAATGAATTTGGAAGACCTTAATTGCCAATCAAAGCCAGCCAAAGGCAACACTCAAAACTAAAATAATTCACGAATAAATCATCTGGTGCTGAATGCATTTTTCTTTAACTCACTCAATATGGAACAGGATCAAATCAAAGTGGAAAGCACACCCTTTGCATGCCTCAGAGCTGCCTCCTTTGAAAAGACATTGACGAGCTTGGTGACTAAGCATGATGTCTAGGTGAGCATGGTGGGCAGCTCAGAGGGAAGAGTTGATCGAGTGTGATCAAGCCTTTTCAGTGTGCTACTCCCTGTACACACCCACACTTTCTGCTTCTCAGCCTTTTCTCTGCTGAGAATGCCCTTTCCTCCAATTCTTGCCTGTTCATACCTACATTTAAGGAATGTCTCTTCCTTGAGTCTTTCTCCAGTCCTTATCCCATCTTGGTTATTCACCTCCTTCATTGTGAATCGATGGAGACCTAATGCATAGTTTTGTCGCCTGTAGTCTACATTCATCCCTGTTTCATCATCAACGCTTTAAAGTCAAGGACTATTTTTTAGGAAAAGACAAAGGACAGAGAGGGAGGAGGGAGTTAAGGGAGGAGGGTGGCTTGGTGGAGGATGAGAGGAACAGGTGCACATATGGAGGCGGCAAAAGTGTAACCCCAAAAATTAAAAGAAAAATTAAAAAAAGGAAAAAGAAAACATTTTTTCTTTCTTGTTATATAATTTATGCATTTTCCTTATAGGTATCAGACAACACAGCAAAAAAAAAAAAAACAGAGACTACAAACCATTTGTGTTTTCTTGTGCAACATTCTAGGCTTTAAGGATTCCTACATTGCTATAAGAATATATCAAAACTGGATGATCTTGTAAAGTTTTAAAATCTACTTTTACATTACTTTATATCATTAACATCTTTCTGTGATAAGGTCATTTTTCAAAAGTGGAAGTATCATCTGATGATAAAAGTGTGTTCATTGCAAAAGATTGAGAGAATACAGAAGTGCATAAAGAATCAACATTGTCTTTTAGTTACACCATGCCAGCCATATCTCTATATTAATAACTTTCTATGTACTAAATATACTAGATTTTTTTCTGTGAGAGCAAATATGTGTGTATGTACCATATTTACATATGTTTAAATATGCTTATTCTTACCATTTTTCTTTTCACTACCATGAACATCTTTCAATGTCAAATACTTAAATATCTACAGCGTCCTTTGAAATATCTACATAGTATATTTAATGAATTTCCTTTCTGAATATTAACATTTCCACCCAAATCCTTCCTTTAATTAACAAATATTATGGAGCATCCTGTTACATACATTTGTATATGTACACTTTCACAGTCTGGGTACAAATTGCCCTTCATAAAACAGGTTCCTTTTTTTAATTTCGCAAAAGATCCACAGAGACTGGGTTTCTGGGTTCTCAAAATGTTTAAAGAGAATCTTACACACAGCAGACATAATAAATGCTGGGTGAGTGGATGAATGTAAGCCAGAAGAAATTCTTCATTCCTCTTACCCCTTCTCAAGCCCTTGGGTTTCCTCCTACATCCTATTTATAGTCAAGTGGCTTTATGTTATAAAGATGGCAAAAAATAAGACAAAGCACTGTATGTACAAGTTGCCTTAGAGCGTCTGGCACATGTGATTTTGAACACACTTTTTCCTGAAACCTATTTATTGGATGGACATGAGGTGGAGAAGGAGCATGACTTTTGGAATCCGGAGATTTAGATTGCGTCTGGCTTCTGCTCAGGCAGGCAGCCTCTCTGGGGGTCCGTATCCTCCCCTGTAACGTGGCTGTTGTACTAAAATCTGCCTCCCAGAGCCCGTAAGGATCACGGGAGATGGCGACTATGAAAGCAGGCTCCGTGGTCATTGTACACATGTTATATTTACTGTTACTGGTAATGCTGAGAAGATTTTCCCTAATCTTGCACGCCTGACCGCTTTGGCCTTTCTAGGATGGGTCTCTCAACTGAAAGAAAGTCAGTGACTGAAACGGCTTGGTAGGAAGAAAAGTGTGTGAGGACAGGTGGGAAAAAGAGTGAGTAGGGACAGCAGGGTGCCCTCATTCTAGTTCTGGATGGTCAGAGCCTCAGTGTTGCCAGAACGTTGAACAAAATGACCCCTCTATAGTCTCTGGGCTTTGGATTCAGGTCAGTTATTCTGAGACCTTATGCAAACCATTTCTCTGAAGGCCTCAGTTTCCTCCTCTGTAAAAAGAAGGGGTTGGATGGGTTGTTTCTTTTCTGGGAGGTGACACCGCAGGTGCCCTGCCCTACCCATGGTCCTCAAGCATGCTCTTCCTGCTCACCTCAGGCAAACCACCCCTTGGCCTCCCAGGTCGTGACCAGGGAGCCTGCACCTGGTGGGCTGTGGTTTCCTCTCCTCTCCTTGTGGTGTTTCCTCTGCGTGCTCACAAGTGGCTGAGTGACAGCTTGGCAGAGAGCACCAGGCCTTCCAACAGGAAGCCTCAGACACAGCAGGAATGGGACTGCCCATTTCTGTGGCTTCCTCATACCCAGGATTAAAGTTCTCATTCTGGTCAAGGTTTCTCGGGCCCAGGCCCTGGTCCTCACGCACTGTGTGCTCCAGAGAAACTCATCCACAGTCTCTTACCAGGAGGCTGCCAACTTCCCCCCATTCATTCTCCTGCCTGGACCATCTTTCTCTATGGACTTGTCCCTTAGGATGTGCCTGAAAGGCCTCTTCCTCAGTGAAGAACTCTGCTTTAACTCCATCAGGGATATCCATCTCTTCCTCTCATTCTTTCTGGGAGTAGTCGTTACCTCTCTTTAGCCTTTATCAGTTTCTGACCTTTTTTTTTTTTTAATTTTTTTTAAATAATAAATTTTATTTTTATATTCCCCATACAATTGCAGCCCCCCCCCATTCTGACCCCAATCCCTCCCCTCCCGCCCCCGCCCCCCTAAAAGTGTCTCTGGTTCATAGTTTTTTGTTGATTTTGATTTTCACTTTCTTATAGTTATTCATTTTCCTGGTCCCTTATTCAAGTTTTCTAGATTCCTGCTATGAGTGAGACCATCCGGTATTTTTCTTTTTCTTTCTGGCTTATTTCGCTGAGCATGATCCCTTCCAGCGCCATCCATGCTGCTGCAAATTGCATGATTTTATCTTCTTTGATTGCTGAGTAATATTCCATGGTATATATGTACCACATCTTCTTGATCCAGTCATCTATTTTTGGGCATTTGGGTTGTTTCCAAAGCTTAGCTATTGTAAACAGTGCTGCTATAAACATAGGGGTGCAGGTGTTCTTTGGAATTGATGTTTCTGTGTCCTTTGGGTAAATACTTAGGAGTGGAATTGCTGGATCATATGGAAGCTCTATCAGTTTCTGACCTTTAATAAGAGCTCCAGTGCTCCCCAGTGCTCTTCACAAGGCCCAGGTGCTTCTCTGTGCTGACACACCTCGGACAGCAGGCCTGTGATAAGAAAATGCTGCCATGTTACCCTTCCTTCAAGGTTTTGCTGGTTTTGTTTGCTTGGGGAGGAGTGATCTGGATAACTGGGGTGAAACAAATGGAAGTTGAGTTTCTGCTATTTGTCCCAGAAGGACACTGCCTTCATGTCCAGCCCAGAATTATTTGGGTCATCATCACCCACATGAGGGCCACAGTCTCCAGAGATAATGGCCCAGGTTTGGCTAACCTGGCGGATTCGTCAGGGTCAGCACAGTGTAGACAGGTCTCTGCTCCTGAGTTCTGATCCTGGGGTGCCTGCTAGCTGTGTCACTTTGTCAATGAACTTAGCCTCTCTCAGCCTCTGGTTTCTGATCTATAACGCAGAATAGTAACACCTCAATAAAGAAAAAACTCATGGACTAATGGATGCGCACACACACACACACACGCACACACATGGACACACACACAATTTCCCATGCTTCAAACTTGCAGTTAGAAGATGAATAAGTTCTGCAGCTCTAATACTCACAGAGTGATTACAGTCAATGACACTATTTTACATACATCAAAGTTCCTAAGCGACTAGATCTTAAGTGTTGTCACCACAAAACACAAACAATCATAGGATGTTCTAGAGGTGTTACCTAATGCATGGTGATAGCCATATTGCAATATATGTATGTATCAATTCAACACATTGTACACTTTAAACTTACACAATGTGACCTGTCAATTATATCTCAAAAAAGAATAAAACAGTCTTTAAAATTTTTGCTATGAATAAAACCCAGAATCATAATATTTTCCTAAGAGGGTCATCGTGAGGCTTAAAAACTGACGTGAACCAGTGCAGAGTCTGGCGTCAGAGAGGGTGGCTTGCCCTGTAGACACCACACCCCCTCCCAAGGAAATAGCCCCGTGGGCTCAGAAGGTGCATCCTCAAGTGTCAGATGAATGACATGCCTGTTCAGGAGGCTTGGAGTGGGGAAGTGGACCCACCTTGTCCTTTACAAAGGGTTTTTATTTCTGTTATTTCATGATTCTTCAGAATGTCCTGAGGGTTTCATGTACCCCTTTTTTAAGGGAGAAGCCCTGGGTTCAGAGAGGTTAAGTGATTTGCAGTTATCATGCATCACTGAGACCTCAGCCTAGGTTTGCTAACTTCATGGAAAACCCTCTTTCTACAACCCACTGCAGTGATGAGGAGGAGGTGCGAGACATGGGCCTTGGTGATGACAAGATCTGAATATATAAGGAATAGGAACTGTGTTCCAGGTAGGGGCATTTAAAAAACAGGTATAGAGGCAGGGACAGTGACGTTGGTTTCCAGGAAGAATGATTAGACAGGTTTTGCAGCATAGGAGAGTTCATGTAGGAGTAGAAGAGAAACAATGGAATTTAGGTTGAACATATATTGGAGGGCCTCGAATGCCAAACTAAGGGATAGAGGCTGTATTAGGCCATAGGAAGCCACCGAAGCTTCCAGAGGAAGGGAGTGATGGGGTGCACCAAGATGGTGAGAGGCCTCCAAGTCATGACTCATTGGGAATAGTTGAACAAACTGATGTTTAATTGGAAAAGAGAAAACCTTTGGGGAAAGAGAGGTGTTTGCTAGACTCTGGAGAGAACACGATCCTCTGGTGAAGGAGGAAACAGGTCCCATGTGTTCAGTGACCATTTGGAGGAGAGGCAGTGAGGATCAATGGGTAGAAGCTCTAGGGAGACAAATTTTCAGTTTAAATGAAGAACTTTCTTGTCCTTTCATTTTACTTTAACTTGAGTTCACGGAGAGCCCACTGTGTGCCCCCGGCACAGAGACTGATGGACATAGACAAATTTCCTGTCCTTCGGAGCTAAAATGGGGAAGATGTGCCTTAAAGAGGGTCACCCCAGAATTGCCACTGTCATTGAAGTTTTCAAGAGAAATTTTTCAGGAAAGGGGCTTCTCTTGCAGGGAGAAAGTCTGGGCTGGATGGCTTCTCAGAAGATCCTCTGCCTCCAGACATGTTGTGAAATCTTCAGCAACCCCAAATCCCTTAATTAGAGGGAGAAAACCAGGCAAATGATCGATTCAAGTCTCCTTTTTTTAAAAGCCCATATTTACATGCTCTATCTTAGCTGGGGTTTGAGAAGCAGAGTGTGGCCAAGCAGGAATTTCATCCTGCATGTAGCTGGGTGACTCCACCTAGGAGTTGAAAATCATTTAGCTGAAATTGTGACATAGCGTGCAAATTATGGCCCGCCTGCAGACTGGGGCTGCGTCTGCATCCTTGGCGCAATCTGCCAACAGCTAATATTAAGTCAACTCAAGGTAAACTCCTGCCAGGGTGGTGGAGTAACAGAGACAGGGGCCCAGGGCTGTGCAGTTACAGGCTACAGAGACAGGTACAGCAGGGAGGAGTTGAGGGGAAACAGTGCAAACCCATCCCATGTACAGAGGAGCGCAATATCTACAACTTAGTGGTTTTGTGTCTCACCGCAGCCCTGGGAGGTGTGTGGCTAGGCTAAGCAGCAAACTGAGGGTCACAGAAGTGAAAGGCTCCACCACAGTCACACAGAGGGCCAGCCATAGAGTCTGGTTTCCAATGGGATCTTTTGAATCCAACTTGGGCACCTTGCTACCCCACTATCCTGGGGACAACTGGTCAACTACAGGCTCTTCTATGGAAGACCAGCAGCCAGACCATGGCCACATCTGTGGGCTGCATTGCAAAATCTGCAACGCTCAGGAATATGGGGTTCGAGGAAAATAAGACCACTACTAATATTCATACAACTCATCACCCTGGCTGTGCCAGAGGGACTAAGCACTTCATATTCATCAGCTCCTCTAATTCTCACACTGATTAAGCCTCAGTATGAGAGGGGAGAGGACTTGGCAGGGCCAAAATTTGGACCCATGTCTGGGGGACTTCGGGATTCCTCTCCAAAGGCAGTACTCCTCCCTGCCCCACCTGCTGGCTGCCCAAGAAAGCAACGCCCAGGGACAAACAACAAGAACAATAATAATACTCTTGTTATTATGTTTATGCCACACTGAGAGCCTGGGGAGTGCTTCCACAGCCATCCATCCTATTTTGCTCACAGTTGCCATCCATCCTATTTTGCTCACAGTTGCCATCCATCCTATTCTGCTCACAGTTTTGGGGCTTCTGGCATCACCAACCAGGCATTACAAGGACCCTGCCCAGAGTCACACACGTGTTGTGAAATCTTCAGCAGCCGTAAATCCCATGGCAGAGCCAAGGCCTCAGGGTCCAGCACTCTTTGCTGTATCCCTTCCACCCTCTGCTCTTACCCCAGCCAACAGAGATCACATTCTGGAAAGCATGGTCAGAGCCACCTCTCTTGAAGCCACCAGAGGTCTGGGAAAGGCTGAGGTCCCACTTCAGTTACACAGCCAACCTCAAGGTCAAGCACACTGATTCTGGGGTCACTCAACAATAGGTGGGTTTGATTACCATAGTTGCATAGAATCAGGTTAACCCATTTCATCCCCCTGTAAAATAGCAATGATCAGAGTACCTGTGTCATAGGTTGATGGGAAGACTGGAAAGAGAGATCTATGTGAAGAGCTTTACCTGCCTACGGGATTGACGGTGATTGTTAGTCCCATCTTGATGGTGATTGATTCACTTATTCAGAAGCAGCTGTGCTCGTGCAGTTGTGCTAGGGTCTGAGAAGATATGAATAATGTGCAGGCTGTGCCTTCAAAGAATTCAGCCTAGGGAATGGGAGCAGACAAGCAAACAATTCCAGGGTGTGAGACACATGTGATAACAGAGGTTCTGAAATGTACAGAAATGCTGTGGGGACCCAGAGGACAGAGAGGACATCGAGTCCTTTGTCCCAGCCCACCTGCCTTTCCTTCTCCCTGAAGACCTAACATCATCCCCACTCCAGCTCCTGGGAGAGCCTTGAGAAATGCCTGCTCCATCATAAATCTGAATTATCATTATCATTATTGTTGATTTTATTATTATTTTATAGCCTAAAAGATTATCTTTATTTTATTTAGTTTGTTTGTTTTGTTTCTCTATGTGCCACAGATGAGTAAAATCATATGGTGTTTTTCTTTCTCCATCTGATTTATTTCACTCAGCATCAATCCCTCTAGGTCCATCCATATTGTTGCAAATGGCAGGATTTCATCTTTTACATATATTTATATATAGCTGAGTAGTATCCCATTGTGCATCTATACTACATCTTCTTTAGCCACGCATCTGTCATTGGGCACTTAGGTTGTCTCCAGCTTTGGGCAATTGTAAATAGGAAACTGATTTTTGCTGTTTAAATCCCTGATCTATCATAGGAAATTTTAATACTTAGAAATATTTACAATAGGATCTTTTGAAAGATATATTCCCTTAAAAACAATAACCAAACAAAAACTCTAGAATGCCAGAGTCCTCACTCCCTTCTTCTTTTTAACCTTCGTACAACCTGGGGTTAGAGAAGGTGCATGGCTTGCCCTCCGGTCTTATAGAGAGCACGTAGCAGAATCGGGATGAAACCATGTAATTACACATTCACAGTCTGTCTTCAATGATTCATTAAAAAAGAGCAGTTTGCCCCAATCTGGAATCAAACTGATGTTCAATTCCTGATGATATCTGGACTTAACCCATCATGGTACATCCACTTGCATCACTTTCCACTTGCATCACCTCATCTGATCATTCCCACTGCCAGCAGAGGAGGGCGGCATGATTGTTCCCAGTCACAGACAAGGCTCTGAGGGGTAGGCATGGCCGATCCAGGGCCCAGCCAGCGGTGTCACTGGGGACTTCCAACTCCAAATCAAACATTCTTTTTGCTGCACTGCAACCCTGAACGACTGAGCCGTGTGAGCATCCCACACCCTGTGCATGTGCAAAACATTGCTAGGAGTGTGTGTAATGAAAAAGGACTAAGCAATTTTCTGATTCTAAATTCTACTGAGACATTTCTCCGACCCACAGAACTTCTCAGCAGCAGTTCTGGACAGGATACTTCAAGAAAAGCATGTCATCATTTTAAAATCATTTTTAATGCTTACCATCCAGGCGATTGTCATCTTTGG
This sequence comes from Talpa europaea, assembly GCF_964194135.1. Taxonomy (NCBI): domain Eukaryota; kingdom Metazoa; phylum Chordata; class Mammalia; order Eulipotyphla; family Talpidae; genus Talpa; species Talpa europaea. Next base: position 16,421,092 of record NC_140078.1, on the reverse strand, counting down.
GGAAAGAAATCATAAAAATGAACTCTACGTTTTTTCTTATCTCCTCTGTTCTCCCCCACCTGGTCTTGCACAAGCAGGGTGACCTTCCATTGGGTGACAAGTATGTCGTAAGTGAAACGTTTACAAGCACTACAGGAATGACCTGGTGCCTCGCCCACCTCATTAGAATTTCTAATTGGGGTGTGTAGGAGAGGCTTCTATAAATGGTAAGGCGATCCCCGGCAAGCCTGTCTCCCCATACTGTCCGTGCCATTCTGACACAGCCCGGAGAAGAGGCAGAGGCAGGCGAACCATGGCTGGTGAGTGCGTGGCATCTTCTGTACCATCTTCCTTGCTGGAAGCCCATGCTGTTCCTGAGCCAGCTGGAGAGGCCAGAGTGTCGGCCTGGCACAGCTGCCTTGGGGCTCTGAACGCTGGAGCTTAGTATTTTAAGGTTGTATTCAGAGGCACCTTGCGCTCCGTGACTGCCTAGACCTCTGTCATGGTCCTGGGGTAGAAAAAGAGGCTTGGAATGTGGTTGTGAGTAATGGGCAGGTATTCCACGTGGTTGGAGGTCGTGTCCCCTTAGACAGATGGGCAAGCTTGGCCCTGTCCAGCCAGTTGGTACCTGCCTCCCGTGTTTCTCAATGATGTTGTACTCAGCTGTCAGTAACACAGGCAAAAAAAAAGCACATCTCAGAACCACAAGGGAGTGAGAAAGTGACAGCGTGTAAGTTGATTTAAAGGAAGCCATCAGCAGCGCTGGAATGCTCCTAAGTAAACTGCACGTCAGGAGGCGCCGGCAGGCTCTTTGAAGTGGCTTGATGAGCTGAAATCTCCAGAAGGAGCAGGTGTGCCCCAGACCATCCCTACCAGCAGCACCGGAAGGGGGGGGAGAAAGAACAATAAGAAGCGCAGGTGCTTTATCTCTGCGGTCACTGTCGAGGATTCGGGCTCTGGTTAGACAGGGCCCCTGCTAAGAACCATGCTAATTATTGCTTGTCGAGGTGCTCGGCCTCGTGGGTTGACAGCGACGCCAAACCCAAACAAGGCATGAGTCAAACCTGTAAAATATTGTGAATGGCGGTCAGGACCGCAGGAAGGTTTGCTAAAGAAATAGCTGAGCAAGATGCAAAAGGCAAGCGCTGGTGACTTCCGAAATCATGAAGATCGAGACAAGGTAGTTGCAAAGCCGCCCCCATTTCCTCCTGTGAACAAGCAGCTTTGCAGGGTTTCTAGGAAGAGGAGTTTTGGCTCCCGAGAGCAAGTGGGATGTCAGCTGCCGCCCCCCAGTCTCCCTCCCTCCCGAAGGAGGAGGAGGTGCAGGAAGGAGCAGTGACTTACAGGGGTCACGCAGAGTTGGTAGCAGAGTCCAGACGAGGTCTCCACAGTGTCCTGTCCACTGTGTCTAGAGTGCAGAGCGGGACGCTCACGAGTGCCTGTGACATCCGCCACACAGGAAAGCAACGCTGAGCCTGGTTTCTCATGTGAACTGTCTCCAGCTGCTAATGCTTCTAGGCTGCAGGTTCCTAATATCAGGATGAAGGGCTTGAAATTAAAGGACTTTCAGGCTCCTTCCAGGACTGACAGTGCTCTCTCCAGGAGAGGGAGCAGGGATATGAGAGCCAGAGAGCCGGGCGCGGTGCAGTCATATCACTCTGGGGCCTCTACAGTGGGCCCAAGAATAACCTGCTCCCCTGAGCCCCATCTGACATCCTGAGAGCCCCAGTGTGTCCATGCCTGGGACACGGACCTTGAGTTGGATTTGGCTGGGAGGTCTTTTGTGGGACAAGGTGTGTTCCAGGCAGAGGGAAGGGGGGAAAAAATGTGGGTCTGTGGACAGATGTGACTGAGGGAACTATCCTATGTGCATAGCTGTGAGAGGCCTGTGTCCAGCTCCTAATTTAGGAGCTGTGTCCATGCCTGGCAGACACTAAGTGGTTAGAGTTCAACATTTCATCAACCAGAGATGTTCAGAGGACAACAGAATGCGGACAATCACCTGCTGGGAGAAAGTCAGTTTTAAGAAGGCGGGGAAGAAACAAGTAAATACCTTCACTCTCTTAATTGCCACAGGCGCAGCTCCTAGCTTTGCAAGCAGGACGAGCACAGTAACTGTTTCTCGAGTGAGTGACGTTACGAATCTGACCCTCGAGAAAGAAGCCGTGTGAGGCATCGAGGGGGACACAGAGATGAGGAGCTGTGGCCTCTGGGGACTCAAAATCAGATGGCGCTTAGTGACACTACCTCATAGGCAAGTGGCCTACAGAGTGCACTGTCCCCAGACTGTATGACAGGCGCAAACCAACAGGAGAAGGAGATGAACCTTGGCTAGGATTTGGGATACAGAAGACCGCAGGGCGCAGATGGCACATGGTCATGGACCTTGAGTTGGATTTGGCCGGGAGGTCTTTTGTGGGACAAGGTGTGTTCCAGGCAGAGGGAAGAGGGAAAAAAATGTGGGTCTGTGGACAGATGTGACTGAGGGAACTATCCTATGTGCGTAGCTGTGAGAGGCCTGTGTCCAGCTCCTAATTTAGGGTTCTTGTTGGAATCAACAAGGGTCCAGTGATTCTGCCTCCTGCTGGAGGGGGCAGCTGGGCTGTGGGGGTTGGGGGGAGCTGCTGGTGGTAGAAAGAGGCCTGTCTACATTCTGCAGGGAGTGGACAGCATCCTCTGCTGGTGGCCCAGAGTGGACAAGACACAGACATTGAGCCCAATGAGGGGGGGAAGCCTTGAGCCCCAGCCCCCAAGACACTTGGAGGCCCCAGATCACAGACCTTGGGGTACACACCTGAGCCATGGAGGTCAGAACCGCTGTTCTAGGGACCTGCTGTCCAGCCAGGGTGTGAGCTTTCTGGCCAACTACTTCACTGGGTAAAGCACTGGCCCTGGCTTCTGGGACTTGCTTTCTTGCCTTCATACCCTAATCTGCAGAGGGTCTGTGATGTTCTGGGCTGTGGGTCTGTCACAAGGCATGTTGTCCAGGAGTTAGGACAGCTGCAGCTCTTTCTCCTGCGGAAGTGGTCAGGAACTTCTCCCGGGCCCCTCCCTCTCTGTGAATCTCCAAGAATATGCTGGGCTCCCCATGCACAGGGCAACTCTTCTCTCCAGCCAGCTGGCCCAGAGCCTCTCTCTGACCTGCATTCTCTCTGCATTCTCCACAGACCACCCCTCTGGCTCAGAAACTAGGGCTCCAGCTACCTGGCCTTTGAGATGAGAATGAGCTGCCTCTTCTCTGCCTAGCCCAGTGCACTTCTTTCACCTGGGGTGCGGCTGCTCCCTGTTCTGCAGACACAGACCTGGCAGCTGTGCCCCACCTGGGCCAGGGCTGCCCGTGATTCAGCTGCCACCTAGGATTGCCTACAGAGGCAGAGGAGTCAAAGGGCACCAGTGCATGTTCTGAGACTCACTGGATTGACTCAGCATTGTCCCTACCTGTTGAATGATCTTGGTCAGATTTCTTAACCTGTGGTCTCAGTTTCCTCATCTTTAAAATAGGGTTATCCACCTCATCGGTGCTCAGTCTGCACAGATTATTACTTGGAAACTTCTTTCATCTGCCTGTTTTCTCCTTGCCTTGGGGATCTGAAGAAAAGCCCTGTGAGATGAAGTCCATTCCCTAATCAAGAATGATTCCCACGGGGACCAGTACCACTGAGGGCCTCCCCACCACCCTCGCCCCCTCATCAGGCCTCTCACAGGGTTCCAAGTCCCCAGCTCTGAGACTGCTCACCTTCTCAGTTCTGCCTCCACCCTGCTGGCTGTGCACACTCCCCCGAGGGAGCAGCCAACCTCCTCCCCAGGGCCCACATTCAGGCCTGGGGTGTGCGCTGATAGGAAATGCCTCCTTATCTCTTAGGAGTGAGCGAACACACCCCAGGGTGTTTGGAAGGGGATGTTGGAAAGAATCTGCATTTCTCTCCCTGAGACTGATTTTCCTCCTTGGTAAAAAGAAGACAGGGTCCCCTCCCCACCCCGACTTCCCTCCCAGAGCTGCCAGGTGGCTCCAGTGAGATAAGGTGAAGGAGCTCTGGAAAGTGTAAGGTGGTGGTTCTGTCTCAGCTGCTTATGGGAACCACCAGGAGAGCGTTAGATAAAGCACAGTCATTCCCTCTTTGGAGAGGGGACATTCCAAGACCCCCAGTGGGTGCCTGAAGCCTCCCTATAAGTACTATTTTCTCCTAAACATACATACTGAGGGTAAAGTTGACTTTATAAATTAGGCACAGTAAGATAGTAACAATAACAACCAATCATAAGGCAGCACCGTTCTAAGAAGACACTGTAATGAAAGTCACACGTGGATGTGGTCTCCTCAAAATGTCTGTTGCGCAGTTGTATATCATGGTGGACAGCGGAACGGAAACCTCAGAAAGCATAATTGTGGGTAAGGGGGGCTACTGTAAGCCGTCCCCAACCCGGAGCCGTGCCCAGAGATCCCAGAGGCTCTCATTTAATTGGTCCATGATGGGGCTCAGGCAAAACTCACACTCTACCGGTGACTCTTGCGTGCGATTCTCTGGCCTCAGATATCACACCTGTCTTTGAAACGAAGTGCACAGAGAGGTCCTCCTTCCTTCTCTGCGTCTCCCTGGCCGGGTAGTATCGAGGCAGGCAGTAGGCTAGGGGTGTCCCTTTCTCCCTGGCAGCTTCCTGGAACTGTGCCTAAGTCACCATCACCACAACCACCTTGACTGTGGCAGTGGAGTCCATGTGGTGAGGCCGAACTGGCTCGCAGTCTGGGCCGGGGTCCAGGCTTTGCGTGAGCAAGTGATATTTGGCCAGTGATGTCACCTGAGCAACCTCCCAATCTCCCTTCAGTGAAAAGGGAGTTCCAGCACTCTAGGGTGTGTAACTACTAAAGGACATCGTGCAGGTAAAGTGCTTAACACAGCGCCCGCACCTCCGAGGGCCTCGATGGCAGCCCATAAAACGCTCACAGCTTCTCTGTCCTACGTGCTTTGGCCATTATGTAGGGGACCCCAAGGCACTTGTCTCCCCACTTCCAACCTCTGGGGGCCCAGCTGCTAGGGGCGGGTACCTGTTGGAACCCAAAAAGAGCCCCACAAGAGAGGAGTATGTTCAGGTCTCACGATCTCCTTTCTACAGGTGGGGAAGTGTCATCCAAAGACACTGAGTCTCTGGCCCAAGCTGCTCAGGGCTCCTTCCCCTTCATCCCAGGAACCCACCAGCCCTTCCCTCAGCTGCCCCAGGACCCCCCACCCCCACTTCTGCCATCTTCCTATGACCTGGATGCCAAGCAATTGGACCACCATGCTGTACAGGGATAGAAAATATCTGAATGTCAGGGAAAAGGCCCAGGAGGCGGGGCAGGGGAGAGAGAGAGAGAGAGAGAGAGAGAGAGAGAGAGAGAGAGAGAGGTGAGTGCGAGAGCAAAGCACCTGTGTTCTTGGAGCCAGCAGAGGGGACGAGGAGGCCAGGACTGGAGACCTCCTTGTGCCCGGAGGGGAGGGGCAGCAGGTGGGAACGACATCCCTCAGCCGCCAGGACCTAAGATCCAGTTTCGGGGCCAAATGCTGCTTCTGAACTGCTCTCTGAACTCAGCAGATGGCTTCTGTTTTCCTCCCTGTAACGTGGGCATGTGGGATTACATCAGTCTTTCCCAGTGGCCAGTTGCCACCCATTAGCAGGTTGTGAAATCAGTTTAGTGGATAGTGACCAGCAATTTTTTTAATATGAAGTAGAAAGAGAAAATAATCAGTACATTATATATAGTCAGGTCGAATATTATTTTGTGAAAGTCTGGGCCACTTAGCGACCCTGTGCTTCAACACTGTGCAGACTGTACTTGTTAAGGTGGTCTCTGTCCCAAAAAGCCTGAAGACACTGGGTAGAGTATTTCAGTATTTTATCAGCCCCAAGTGTCTCCGGAAATCTGTGAGATAAAAATGTCTTTGTCTAGAGAAGGGTCACCTGGAAGAGTGTGGGCAGGCAGGGAAACCAGCCCCACCCGCTGGAGTAACTGTGTGTCATGTTGGCCCACCTGCCAGCAGCTCTGTGGTGTGGTCTTCCCAGACAGGAGGTGAAAACCCCAATCACACACCTGCAAACCTCGTCACACTCAGCCAGAGTCTGCTGGGGTGATTCACGACAGAACCAAGCTGATAAGGACCGAGACGGCTGACTAGTGACCCCCTTCACCGTCTGGAAGCTGCTCTGCACTTTGCACGTCACCCCTGCCCACGGCGCACTCTGTGGCGAGGGCGCCAAGTCATGTATCCGTGACTAGGTTTGTCTGTGAATGACAGTGAACCTCCAAGTAACAAGACCTTCCTTACACAGCCGGTCTGCATGGAGGCACTTCCTGGCAGACGAGGCAGCCATTCCCAGGGGCTGGATTCTGCCCAGTTCCCCACTCCATGTCCCGAGGGTATGGCCTGGAGCTCTGTCCACATCAGACCCACACTCAGGCAGCAGGATGGAAAAAGAGGGCAATATGCAGGCTAAAGGCATTTGTCAAAATTTTTTTTTAAATAATTGAAATTTCAAAAGAATGGAAATCAGGGTACAAATGGTTGCTTGTGGGTATTCACAACAGCACAAGAGGCCAAAGGTAAAAACAAGCTAAATGCCCCTCAGCTGTTGTATGGGCAAAACCATTGCTTTATCAACCAAAATATGACATAGCCACATGATCAAATATTATTTGCTCATAAAAAATGCATGAACAATGTACCAATAAATGCCACATGGATGAACCTTGAAACAATGTAAGTCAAAGAAGCCGGCCCTAAAGCTCACATATTTAAGCAAGTCCATCCAGGTGAAATGTCCAGAATAAGCAAATCCATGGGCACAGAGAACAGGTTAGGGGCTACAGTTAGGGGGGATGGAGAGTGGCTGCTAGTCAGCAGGACTGAAGGTCCTGCCTGGATCCCCATTCTAGGATGATCTAGGGACCACGGCAACAGGGGAATGCCAGCTAGACTTGTGTTGAGAATTCTGGTTCTGCCAACTATTGATATAAGATAATATGACCACAAATAGGATATTTAACTCTCCAAGTGTTGGTTTTCAGTTTCCATAAGAAATCATCAATCAAGTTAGTGTGTTAAATGCCTTGAATACTATTAGCTGCAGTTGACTTACAGTAGGCTGGCGACAAATAAGATTCCTGCTGCTCCTCACCCTCCAGCTCAGGGAAACCTTGTGCATCCCACTAGGACCCTATTGGGGAACAAGTCTCCTCATGCTGAATGGGGCTCATGTTTGGTGTTGGGAGTGTCAGTGGGGATCATCGCAGTGACCCGAGGCCACAAGTGAGACAGGCAAAATGCCCCTCACTCCTTCCGGTGGCTCTGAGCCTAAGGCACCCAGGAGCTCAGTTTTCTCTGTCTCATTTCCCCCCTGGGAAAGTCACTGGTCTTTGGGATGAAAGGGAGCAACCTCTACCATTGACAGGACAACCTCTACCACTGACAGGACAACCTCTGTTACAGCACAACCTTGGCAGAGTGAAAAAGGGCATGGGCTGCTGGAGGGGAGGCAGATGCAAGCTATAGATGTAGCATCCCTCACCCCTTCTTCGTTCCCCTGTGCTTGGTGGAAGCTGTCTGGGCACACATTTTCCACTCTCAAGGAGCACATGCTCTAGAATATGAGTCCACCTGGGAGAGGAAAGCATGCATCTTTTGGGGCTTGGGAGGGGGATGAGAATTCTGGAGAGACTCATGTGATCTGAAGCCATATGTTCCTTTGAGTGCAAAACAAGACAGAGAGTAATGCTCTACCAAGTCTCAGCTGGCAGGGATGCACAGAAGGTAACAAGCATGGTTGGCAGGAGGCAGAGGCTTAGAAAGATGGGGCCATCGCCCTAGGGAGGCTGGCATCTAGTAGCCGCGCTCTGCCTGGCCACGTGAAGGCCCACGTCTGTATTCTCTCCGTTCCATATTTACGTACAGGAACGTCCACCATCTCTCTTCCCTCCCTTAGTCCCTTTGTCCTATCTTCATTCAATAGACACTTGGTGATTGCGTGAATGCTTTGTTTTCCCTGAGATTGTTCAAAAACATTGATTTACCCTCATAATAGCTATGTGTATCCAAATGATCGGATGTATTGATGAATGAATCTTTAGTACCCTGAGCTGGTGGTAAGTTCACCTCCTGAGCCCCCCTCTCTTTGGCTCACCTCCCCAGAAACTCTGCCTTTCACTTGAAAGAGTATCTATGATGAATCTGTCCTTTCTCCAAAGTTCCTAGAGCAGGTGACACCCACCCCCTCCCCACCCCAGGTATGGCCTAGAGTCTTGCTCTCTCCCTGCCTTTATCTTCTGTGATAACCAAACATCCCGCCTGCTCCCCTACCTTGGGCCTCTCTCCCCGCTGGCTGGGAAGCAGGCCATTCCAATTGCACTTGACAAAATTCTCCTTCTTTAAGATGCAGCATTTTCAGTCTTTTCGGATCCCTTCTGATTCCTTCCTGCCTAAATCTCCCAGGTATCTTTTATTGAGAGGAGATCAGATACACCCTTTCCATTGTTCATTCTCACTTGTTTGCCTTACCCGCTGCTGAAGCTCTTTGAGGGTTAAAACTGCTTTTTAATGTATTTTTATACCCTCAACATTGTCCTTACCCAGTGTGCTAAGAAGAATAGGGTCTCCATATATGCTTATTGCACGAGCACCCTGTACTCACCTGTCCTTATGGACTAAAGTTTCCCCTGTATTCACAGGGATCATTGCATGAAATTAGTTTCTTATTTGTTCATTTAATTCCTTCATTCGCTGGCTTATGCAATTGTACTAGTGCCATCATGCCATATGCTGGGCATCGGAATATAAAACCAAGAAGGACATTCTGATGAGACAGACACATAAAGACAAGAGTCACCCAGGTGTGGGGCTGCACCGCCCATCCCATCACCATGCGCCTCATCATAAAAACAGAGGCCAGCTTGGCTTGAGAGGCCTGGGTGGATGGTGCCCCGAGCAGAACCTCAAGGAATAAAATCTCTCAAAAGGCTTAAGTAGGTTAAACCCCTCCCACATCATGGACTCACTCATAAGTCCTCAGTTTAGCTCCACAATCATGTGAGAAGCGGTGATGGGGAGGGGCTGGCTTGGGAGATGTTGGTCCTCAGGGTCTTATCAGTGATCTCAGTACCGGAGTCCTAGGCTACCCTGCAGGCAAAGGACAGGCACCGTGCAGAAACCAGCTGGGCACTGGAGTGGTGAGGGCACTGTGTGTCTAGGAGATGCCAAGGGAGAGGAAAGTAAACCAAACGAGGTGAATGATGTGAGGGAAGAAGTTCTCTTTGTGTCCCATCCACTAGGGATGGCACTAAGAGTGGACAGAAAGTGGCACTCAGGTGACACAGGTCTCCTGGCTTGTGCCCTGAGCATTGGGGGTCCTGTTCCCTGAGGGCCGAATGGCAGCTGGCTGTCTGGAAGGAAGCTGGGAGCAGTGTGTGGGAGGCTCAGCGGGCTGAAAGGGCAAAGGCGGCCAGGTGGTGAGAGGCTTGCCGTGCTCCATCAAGGTCTTTGGATTTTTATGCGACTCTTTCTAGAAGTTTGGTTCTGCCCTGACTTAGCCCCGCCCCAAAGTTGATCTTTTGGTGACTTGCACTTTTTCCCTCTCTCCACCATTCCTCGCCTCCCAAGATATGAGCAACTCTTTTTTCTCTCACAGCTTTGCAACCCCAAAATATTAACTGGCAAATAAGCGCCAACCGGCAGGCGCATCACACAGACAAGTTCTACAGCAAGCAGCTCATCCTGAGGCGAGGCCAGCCCTTCACATTTTCCTTCAGCTTGAACCGAAATCTTGACTCTGGAGAGAGTCTGGAGTTCATCACCTCCACAGGTACCTGCTCACCCCCCTGCGCCCACACACACCTGAGTAGCCCATGGGGCTGTGCATCTAAGGGGTGATGGCAATGACCCCGGGATCACTGGGCTCTGAGCTCTAGCCCAGCTCTGCCGCTGACTCCCATGTGAGCTTCTGCCTATGTCTGAGCAAGGGATTTGGTCTCCAGGGGCTGTTTAGTTGCTTCCAGCAGTGTCACATCCTGCTTCCCTGAATGATGTCCCCCAAAGGGCCCCTCAGTGGCACTGGAAGCTGATGGCTCCCCACATTCTTCTCAGCAAGGCTTGGCTTCCATTGTCCTCTGTCTTCTTTTACAGGACCTGCCCCTTCAGAGTCAGCCAGGACGAAGGCTGTGTTTCCACTCTCCGGTGGCGCAGGAAGCAGTGGTTGGAGCGCACAGCTCGTGTCCAACCAGGACAACATTCTGAATGTCTCCATCTCCTCCCCGGTCAATGCGCCCATAGGGTTTTACACGCTGGATGCTCAGATCTCCTCCCAGGGCAACAGGTCTGCTATGAAATTTGGATCCTTCATATTGCTCTTCAACCCCTGGTTGCAAGGTAGGCGCCTAACCACTCACACTCCCAGACTTACCTAAGCAGCGCCCAGGGATGGGAGATGGGGGAATGATCCTCACAGACTCAGGCTTGACTAGGGAAAGTTTGCGGGCTGCGGGAAGAACACAGAAACTAGTCATCAGAATCCATTCTCAGAATCCCCACTCTGCCACTCACCCAACTGTGTGAGTCTGGGCATTCCCTCTGCCTCCCGAGCCTAAAATTCCTCCCTATTGCTTGAGCACCTTGCTCTTTCCTCTGGAACTGTTGCAGAGATCTCATAAGCTTTTACACACTACACAGTATGGTGCAATTATAAGGGACAATAACCACAATACAATTTTGCAACATGGAGATTGCTCCTGTCTGAAGTCTCATTCCTGGGGGCTCATTTTCAGAACCTCAAGTCATCCCAGGTTTTCCTTCAAGCTCATAGTACCCAAATGAGTTGGCAGCATTATAGCCCAGCCTTGGTGGAGATTGAGAGAAGGGCTGCAGGTGCGGTTTGCTCCAGCCCCCAAGTCTACCCTCAGAAATGAGGAGAACTGGTCTCTACAGTCCTATGTAGGATCCTATTCCCTGATATCTGCTTTTTGTGTCAAATAGCTGATGGCGTCTTTATGGGTAACCAAGCTGAGAGAGAGGAGTATGTTCAGCAAGATGCTGGCATCATCTATGTGGGAAGCGCAAATCGAATTTCCATGGTTGGATGGAACTACGGACAGGTAAATAGCAGATAAGGTCCCTAGAAGCTGGCTTTAGAGATAGGTGGAATTGCCCAAATCTGTCCACTTGAGACAGCTTTCTATTCATTCATTCATAAGACTCTTACTGACTACCTACTATGTGCCAGGCTGTGGAGCACACACTAAGGATACAGGAAATGAATAAGCCTTGCAAAGCCATAGCCTCTGAGTCTACAGAGTTCCCAGGTGTGCTCAGCCTGGAAACCTTTCAGGGACACCGCCCCCCACCCCCACCGCCTTTTCCATTTTCTAAGACATAAATGAAGGCATTAGAATAAGGTCCCTTGCACAGGACACCTAGGCAGGTACCTGCCCTGCCCTTCTCCAGGCTCCATTCCGTAGTTAACCAGAGCAAGTCTGCTGTATGTTTTATATGTTGGATTCTATGTCAGATGTTCATGGGAAGAAAGACAAGAGAAGAAAAAGGTAAAGGGCACAGAACACCTCTGGGGGTGGAAGGCAGGCTACTTTTGATGGCATAAGCCTGGGCACCTCTCTGTTAGGAAAGGCTTTTTGATCAGAAACATGAAATAGGCAAGGGAGCTAGATAGGGATCATGGAGGGGAAGGCCTGGAGGCAGAAGGAACCGCTCAGTGCAAAGGCCCTACAGCAAGAGAGAACTTGGTCTCCATTTGAGAAGATAAGTCTTATTTTTGTGAAAAGGGCATCAAATCCCTCTTTTAATGAGATATTTTATCTTTCTAATGAGTTCCCGGGGAGTCTAAATAACATACTCAAGATGACAGTCAGAGCTGGATGGGAATTTTGAGATGAGCTGGCTGAGCCCTTATTACACAAAGGAGACACAGAGGCCCCCACAGACAAAGTGACTGGTTCCCACCGTGAAGGTCAGGGCCACTGCCTCCAGGGCCACCAGCACCTGGCTCCTGCAGTGAGGGCCGGATGAGGCTTCAGGGTTAGAGACTTGGTAGCTGTCAGTTCTGGAGGCCCGCAAGTGAAAGGACCCGAACTGTCCCCGGCCCTCAGCAGAGGAGCTCCCGGGCCCTTAATCAGTCTGCACCGCTCATCACTTCTTTCTCCATAACCTGTGATTTCCATTCTGAACAGTTTGAAGAAAACATACTGGACATTTGCCTCTCGATTTTGGATCACAGCCTGAATTTCCGCCGTGACCCCGCGACAGATGTGGCCCGCAGAAACGACCCCAAATATGTCAGCCGGGTGATGAGTGCAATGGTGAGTGGATCGGAAAAACATAATAACTGGCTGTTAGCATGCATTAGCTCCAGTTGTGGGCCAGGCACCTGACTCTGCATCCATCTCACTGGAGCCTCCGAGTGTAGTCCACGCTGTAACCATTCCCACATTGGCCACGGGGCGCATGCGGCCCCTCAGAGGTAAAGGAATTTCCTGGCACACACGGAGAGTGAGTGGCAGAGGCAGAACTGGACAGTTAACTGGCTCCAAAGTCCTTTCTACTGTGTTGTGAGGCCTTTCTCAGATGCCAAGGGAATTGTCCCCTTGGTTCCTGGAGAATGACAACCTGGGACTGGTCATCACTGGGCCTCCCAGCGGGAGGGGCCAGGTTCCCAAGTGAGCATGAAGGTACCCTCCTTTGCTTTGCCCCATCCCCTCCACGAAATAGAGGAAGAATGTTGGCCAGGAAGACAACAGGCCAGACTTCCTGTGACCTCGATGGGGAAAAGGAAGCCCTGGGGATGCAGGTGGCCTGCTCACAGCACAGTCAGGCTGGACAAGGCCTCAAACTGCCCATCCTTTCTACTCACCCAGTTCTTCCATTTACGAGTCCTGTCCTTACACACACACACACACACACACACACACTCACATACCCCTAAAACCCCGCAAGACCCCATCTCCCTGCACTCTGTGTGGAGAGAGCACCTCCATCCATCGGAGAGTGTCCAAACATGGGATCAACCTGCTCAAACATTAACCAATTAAAAAAGCCAATAGTCAGAGAATTCTTGAACTTGAACTCTCTGAAACCCAGTAATTACCCAGACTTGTCCTTAAATTGTTGTTAATGGACTAGGCATTTCTCAGTCTCTTTACTTTCAGATTAGAGAATACCCGTGTTAATGAGCTAGTTGTGTATTAAGAAATTTGAACCTGTCGACTACAAGATAAATATGCTGGAGTAATCAGAGAGGGCTTCTAGAAAGAGCAGAGTCTTCCACTGACAACTGGGCAAGGAGTCAGCAGGCAGGGGAATGTAGAGACACTGCGGAGACAGGTGGAAGCCAGGGTGGCCGGAGAAGAACAAGGAGAGGAAGTGGGGACTCTGCCACTTGAAGAGTCAGGTGGCCGGCCGGGTGGGACTGAAGCCAAGGCTAAGGTGAAGGGAAGCTGGCGTTCATAGCGCTATGAAGTGAGCCTCCCTGATGGAGAGGGTGTGGAGGCCAGCCGGCTCCAGCAGCTGCTGACTCACTCTCAGCCTCAGGACAAACCACTTTATCTTGGTGCCAATTTCCTCAGCCACACCTCCCTGCTGCTCTCTTCAGGCCTCCTGGTTGGGCTGGGCCAGGAGCTAATTATGGCCTGTGCAGGGCTTTGAAATGCTCAGCTTTCAGCCAGAGATCACCCTGCTGATTACCACTTCTGTGCTGGAGCTTCAGTGACTCAGGAGCTGGTTACGGAGAGGAGGCACGATCTTCCCTCATCGAGGAGGCCTCATCTTGCCTGATGCAGCTATTACAGCCTAGCCCTCTGGAAGGCGGTGTTGGGCTCCCCACCACATGGTTGTGTCCTGGGAGGCTGGTAGGCCTTTCCTGGCAAGGACTCTTCTGTTTCCAGAAGGCTCTCAGAGGCCTTGCCGCTTCTTGACACCCACAAAATCAGGGAGTGGGCCTCACAGGCTGACAGGTGGCAGAGCCCTGGAAGATCCAGCCCAGCCTCATGCTGTACCCTTGGGAAAAATGCTGTTCAGAGTTTTATAAACTCTGAAAACTTGGCTCCCGGAAGAATCTAAGAGCTTTTTTCTCACTTTCCCTGTATTGGAAGGTAAAGAACTAAGAAGACAGGTGAATTGACTTGCCCACAGTCAGCAAGCTGACAGGCAGCAAGGGTGGACTTATCACCCAGGTTTCTCCTTTTTTCTCTTTTACCTTTTCATTGTGGAAAAATTCAGGCCCACACAAAAGTAGAGGGGAAAATATGATGAACTCCTATATGCCCATCAGCATCGGTGACGCTGGTAAAGGTGACCCACACAAAGCCAGTCTTGTTTCATTTTTGTCCACCCCCTCCATAGAAGATTTGATAAATCCTAGCCATCACATCATTTCATCCATGAGAATTTCAATACGTGTATCTAAAGGACCGTGGGACTCAGGTCTCTTGATTCCTAGGCCACTGCTTTCACACTGCCTCGTGGCTGTGTCTTACACAAAAATCACACCTTAAGTTGAATGCATGATAGAATGAATGAATGAAAAGCAATATTCCACCTTTATTCTTCCCAAGAAGAAGTTATCTGCTAAAGTTCTAAAGTGAACTTTTAGAAGACCAGCACACCAAGAAGAGTTTCAAGCCAGAGATCCCCAAGCCAGACATCGAGAACTGGCTGTGAGTTCTGGCAAGAAGCCCTCTGAGGCTGCCTTTTGACCCTGACTTGCCACTGAGCTGTAAAGCCTCAGTTTTCCATATGAATCTGCTTCCCAGGATACATGGGTTGGGTCAACCAAACCCCCTGGGATCATTATTACAACTATGGTCCCAAATGACCTCGGGATCATAGGTCTTTCCTCCACTCCGTACTGTATCCCCTGAAGTCTGCAGCTCACTCTCTGTCCTAACTCACCTGAATTTGTTTCCTGCCCAGGTGAACGGCAACGATGACAACGGTGTGATTTCTGGGAACTGGAGTGGCACCTACACAGGTGGCGTGGACCCCAGGATCTGGAACGGCAGCGTGGAGATCCTCAAGCAGTGGAGGAGCTCTGGCTTCAGGCCAGTCAAATTTGGCCAGTGCTGGGTCTTCGCTGGGACCCTTAACACAGGTGAGGTGACTTGCATGGGTCAGTGGGCAGCAGTGGGGTACCCTGTGTACCATCTCTGTGGCACCCCAAGTCCTCAGACTGTCCTTTGACTCACAGTGCTGCGGTCTGTTGGGATCCCCTCCCGAGTGATCACCAACTTCAACTCGGCTCACGACACAGACCGAAACCTTTCTGTGGATGTGTACTATGACTCCTCCGGAACACCAGTGGAGAGGGGCAGCGACAGCGTGTGGTGAGTGTCCCAGAACACCCAGCCTGAGCAGCTCCTTGCTCTCCCCAGCCCCTGCGGCCCAGCTCCAAACACAGGCTGGGAGGTGAGAATATGTGAGCACATGGTTTAGAATGGAAAGGCTGATGATGCTGATTACACATCTAGAAAGACCCAAAACAATCTGTTTCGAGGCATAAATGTGCCATGTGCACCTGCATCGATATACACACACATATGTATAATACAAAGTAGATGCCAACTAGAAGCAGGTTGTCTAAGGTTTATAGACATACCTGTAACTTCATATCGCAGAACAAATATATGAAATATTGTTACGGCTATGTAAGGTCATACCATACGCCAAGTTATTATGCGATGACAACTAAAAAGGATTGCCTATACCTGTAGGTACAAACAGATATATCTGTGTGTTTCTCTCTATAGAGGACTACATGCATATGTCAACCATCCGTTGTTTTATCCCTCTCACAGGACACACACACACGTGTCACTCATAGGCATATGTACAGCTGGATAACCCAATAGCAGATGTCATCTTATTTCCAAATGTTCAATATAGAGATAGTCCATATAAGCATTCTTTATTACTCCCACAATTGGTAGATCCCAATTTCCTGAAATGCGCTTAATCAAAGGAAAATAAAAATTAACAGAAAAAGCTCTCAGACAAATAAATAACAACCCACATCAACAATACAACTGAGTAATTTAAGCCTCCCTTCCCTCCAGAGGAGAGCAGTGGCTATGTAATTGGCCCAAGGTCACTTGGATTCTAGGGGAAGAAATAACTTGGGGTGTTCTTCCTTGATCTTCAATACACACTGATTTATAGCAGATTTTGTTTCCCAACTTCTCACAAAACATAGTCTTTTCTTCCCTCTGTTTTTTTCTTGTGTTGTGTCCAAAGCCTCACTGCAACCTGTTCTGATCGCTGAGGCAGTGCCAGTCCCGGCCTCAAAACAGGAGGGGACTGACCCAACAAGAAGGCTGGTTTGGGAGGAGATTCCTGGAGGCATAACCCTCTGCGATTACCCTGCATGCCAGGGATTGCCCAGGGACTGGAACGCAAAACCTCAGTCCCTCTGCTGAAAGCATGGCTGGCGCCACTGGGGACAGACTAGGGACAGGCTGGGGACGCCATTCGGAGAGACTCGTTAACCATCTGGATGGTGTGTGGTGAGCAGGGAGTGATTCAGACAGTAAGCCCCACAGGAGCTCAGGAGGGCGCCACCCAGGGAAGCTGCCTGGGAGCAGGAGGTGAGGCTTCAAGCCGCAGTAGGAATTCGTACCCAGACCTCTTGGTTACTGGTTCAGGCCACTGCACCACATGATCTTTATATTTCATTCCAAATGTAATCGCCTAGAGGCAAGTGTGGACCCATAGAGACATTTTACATGTCTCCTCTGTCTTTTTTTTTTTTATTATTATTATTGTTATGGGGTTTTTTTGCCTTGTTAGAGGGTGTCAAGCCAAAAGCCTTAATTGTCTGCTGGGAGTCTCCTCGCCCCTCATCCTCATTCCCACCGGTCTTTATAGAACCGACCTTAGACAGCAGTGGGAGCCGATGGTCCCTCTATACCCAACTCCCTACCAGCTGTGGGTTGAGGGGGGCAGTGGGAGGGAGGAAGACAGTCCTCCTAAGCCCTCGTGCTGGCCCCACCGTCATCTTGTCTAAGACTAGTGTAAGCATTTCACCTTCCTGTCCCCAAGTAGGCCCACCTGCGGGGTTAGCCTCCTATACAAGGTGTTCACATCAGTCTCACACCAACTGTAATATTTTGATTCTCCACAACTCCGGCTTACCCCACCTTATGTATGGGAGCTACTGATGCCGCCCCATCCTCATAGATGCCACCTGAGGGGAGAAGGAGCTAAACCACAAGTCACTTTCTGCCTGGAGTGAAATTACTAACCTATAATTATAAGAACCAAGTTTGGGCTTGGACAGAAACCTTCCAGCTGAAGCTTTGTATGTTGTAAATGTTGCGAGCTTTTAGAATCTTGTCCAGATTTGCCTAAAGTAATAGAATGTGAGGATCAAATGAGGTTAAGCATCTGAAAGTGCTTAATAACAAAGGCAGCAGCGACTAGTAATTTATTGAGCACCTGTTGTATACCCAGCACTGTGCTAAGTGCCTGCATTACTCCTCAGAAATAATGAGATAGCACGATCACGGCCATTTCCATTTTATAATTGAGAATAGTCACATACCGAATAATTTACCCAAGGACATGTCACTAGGAAATGGTGGGATTTGAACTCAGGCAGCTTTGCTACCTATAAAGCCCCAGAGAGATGCTAGAAAGTGTTACTATTCCTGACTGATGGTTGAGAAATCTTCTCTGACCTTGAGATTTTCCAGAGGGCTTGGCTGGACGTGGACCAGGGCTCCAGCAAGGCTCGTCCTGTTCTACCCAGTGGGATGGAGAAGAAGCTGGGTTCTTTGGTTCTTTAACTCACACTGAGTTAACATTGTCTCAGGGGTTCTGTGAGGAGAAATGACTCACCTAAAATCAAACTGAATCCATGTCCGAGCTGGGAGTGGTGGGAAATAGCTTCCTTCGATGGACTTTTCCCAGTGACAGAACGTGAACACAGGGAGAAGCAGGGGAGACAGCTGGAGACTGGGCACAAACAAAACAGGAACTTCGCTTAATGTTCCTCGACTTTTCTCCACCTTGATTTCCTGTCTATAAGATGAAGGGCTAGAAGGGAAGTTCCTTCAAATCTCCTATCAAGTCACATTCACAGCATCTGGAGGAAACATATGTATCTAGGCCATTCTGCTCACGCCAATGGTTTGGCGTAAGGAGAACAAGACCCCAGAGTATTCACTTCCTGAGAATCAGAACGCTTTTGGGTGAACTGAGTCTGGGGTGCTTCTTTTATACTACCTCTCTTCTGGGCCAGTACAAGGAGCCTCTGGGATGTGCTCCTTGTACTGGCCCAAACAGCACATTCAGAGTACTTTGACCAACGCTATCTTTATCTTGACATTTCCAGCCTCTTTCTTCATTCATTTGACTTGATTTCCGGATTTCTAGGACCTGCTCTGCTTGCAGACTGTATAGCACCCTGACAGGGAGGTATGTGGGCATCACCCAGCCCTGTGGTCAGCGAGATGGGTCAGCCAGTTCTGGAGAAGAGCTGTTTGCCCTGGTATCTTGGCCCAAATCCCTATCTCCTGACATTGCCTCGCCAAGACCACCAGCCTCTGCCCAAACTTAGCCCACCCCCAGCACCTCTGGAGCACCCCACTCAAGACACCCCAGACCCCAGAACAACCCAATGCAGCAAGCATGATTATGTATTGGTGCCAGACCTGGTGCTAGAAAATTCCTAGAAACAAATGAGAACCTGCAAGGCTTACGACATCTGTACTGTCACCTTCCAGAAGGATGGCCCTGACCTCTCTACCTTAGTAAGAGTCTTCCTTCTTCCCACTCATGTCTTTGGTTGGTGTTTTTTAACTGTCTCTTTCTTCACCTCTTATGAGAGCCTGTTCTGCCTTGTTTCGGAGTTGACTTTTCATATATTCCTTTGTTCCCTGGAGGGCACAGCAGAGAGCCCTGTTGCTCTGAGTAGACTTGGGGATGCTTCTAACTCCCCTACACCTGTACAATGTAGAGCTCCCCTCAGCACACCTATCTTATCTGGTCCCTGCAGGAAATTCTTACATCACGAAGACAACTTTTCCTAATCATAAAATAATAAATAAATAAATAAGAGTCATTAGGAAAATCAGTACCAAAAGAAAAACATTGATAACATTTTGAGATAGATCCTTCCAGACATTTTGTGTGGTTGACATTCAGACACTTAGATATATTTGCATTGAATTTTAATTACCCAAATAGAATCAAGTTAAACCATCTATTTTAAAATTTTTAATATTTATCTGGGACAATAAATAACAATAGAGAGTTAGCAGCATGGTCTCTGCCTGGGTTCAAATTCCACTCTGCCTATTTACTTGCTGCGAGACCTTGAACAATTCATGTCACTTCTCCGTGCTTCAGTTTCCAGAACTGTCAAGTGGAGATAATAATTTTTCTTATTTTGTAGGAGTGTTGCAAAGATTAAATGAGTTAATATATATAAAGCAATTAGAAGACTTACCTTTCTCTGTTGACACTACATTAGCTATTACTGCTTACATTTTTATATAATATACATTTTTTAAAATACTTTGTAATTATAGACTTATAGAATAGAAATGAGTAATTCTCATTATAGGAAATGAAAACATTACTGAAATAAATAATTTAAAATTCACTTCAACGTGTACCAATTACACAATATCCACCCAAACTGTTATTTTAGGGATGTTTACCTAAAATAATAGAATCACTGGAGACTTTTTCTGATTTTTTTTTTTTTGGTGTATAATTTTCTGTTTCAAATAGGTTCATCACTTTTATTTTTTATATGCTAATACAGCTACATCTATATCTACACACTATTTTGGAAATTGCTTTTCTTATTTGAGGGTCTATTTTAAATATCTTTCTATGAAAAGGCTAGCTAGAGTTCACTCATTCTTTTGGACAGCTGTGTGATATTCTGGCACGTGGCTGTGTCAATTTATCCAAATATTCCGTTATTGGTAAACTTTTCTTCCATTCCTTTTGCAATTACAAACCATGCTTCCGTAAACAGCATTCCGTATACTTCCATGTGCACTCATGTGAGTGTTTTTATAGAAGTTTCTGGAAGTGGAATTACTGGCTCAGTGGGTATGTAAATGTTTAAAGATTTTTCATACTCATTGCCAAATTACCCTCCACAATGTCATGCCAATTTAAACTCCCACCAGCGGTGTATGACAAGGCTTGTTTTCCCACACCTGAGTATCAGACCCAGATGCTTAATCTTTGTCAGGCTAATAGGTGTAATGGTTTCTCTTTGTCATTTTAATTTTCTGTTAATAGTAGTGAGGTTAAAACTATTTTCATATGTGTAATGATCATTTGTATTTCTTATGAAAATTGCCTGCTCATTGTCCTTTATTGTTTGAGCTTTTCTTTTGTGTCTTTCTTATTGATTGTTACACACATTTTAATATTAATTATAGTAAATCTCTATCTCGGGTAGATGTTGCATATAAATATTTTTACTGCATTGTTGATTTTTAAAATCTTTTTTCCCTTCTTCAGATTTTCAGATAATTTTTCCTGATCTATTTTCAAGTTTTCTCTTTCTTTGTCATCTCTATTTTACTAGTAAACCCACTAAACTATTTAAATTCAGATATTAGTCTTTTTTCCACTTAAGAAATTTCCATTTGTTTCTTGTTTTATAATTTCTATTTCTCTACTAAGAGTTTCTCTCTTTCCATTTTTTTTTTAATGAGACTGTTTTCCTTTATTTCATTATAATAACAACTTTAGAGTCCTAGTCCAATAATTCCAACAGCTGGATTACCTTAAGGTGAGACCCTGTCAACTGTCCCTCGAGGATCAGTCACTTACTCTCTGCGGGTTGAGTCAGTTCGGACTGCATCCTGACCTTGGGTGTGTCTGGATTCTGTTCCTTTGTGTTAGCAATCCACCTAGGGTACCCTCGGCTGTACAGTGGTCTCGCCTGGGGGTGGGGGTGGGGGCAGGCTCAGGTACCAAGGGCGTGCTTTATCTGTAGTTGAGCTGCTGTGATCTGTCTGGTACTTGCAGGTCTCAGAAATGCCCCAGAGGCTTGGGCAGAGCTAACATCCAAGTCGTTCTCTAGGGACCCTGGCTGACAGGCTCTGTTTCTTAGTTTCTGGGATCAAAGAGATATGAGCTATTGGTTTTTTTTTTCTGCCCTTTGCTTTACCCCAAATGTGGCCTGTCTTTAAGGCAAAGTCACCAGAAGGGCAGTTCTCCCCATGCTGACCCCCTTCTCCAAGTGGACTCCCCAAATCATCCTGCTTTGTTTCCTCTCAGTGGCTGTGTCTCCACCGACCCCTCGTCCCGTGCCCCAATCCTAGAGTTTATTGTTATCTGGGAAAGGGACCATCTATAGGATCTTACTTCTCCATACTAGAGTCAGAGCTAGTTTGGTTGTTTATTGATTTGTTTGTTTAGTGGTATATGCAAGTTTAATGTTTTTACCTAGTCAAATTTATCAGTCTTTTCCTGTATGATTTCTGAAATGGGCACTCTGCTTAAAAATATCTTTTTTTTTTAAAGATTTATTTATTTATTTATTTATTTATTTATTTATTTATTTATTTATTTATTTATATTTATTTATACAAGCACTGGGTACAGTCAGAAGCACGGGAGGGTGAGAAAATTCACCAGAGCCAGAGCGGGGAGCAGAGCAGGCAGAAGGACCGAAGTACACTGCTGAGGGGAGCAGCGGGCGGCAGGAGAGGTCTGTGCGCCATGTGGGACCCTCCTCTGGTGGTCGGGGAGCAGCCGGGGATCGAGCCGGCGCTGCAGAGGCTGCGGGCAGCTTCGCAACCCAGCGCTCAACCTCTGCGCCACCGGGGAGGCCCTAAAACTATCTTGTCCACATCATGAGTATAAAATATTTATTTTTCCAAGTTGGATAGAACCAGGATTTATATGGGGCTTCTGTTTTCTCCAAGTAGGACCAGCAGCTGCCAAAGTCCATGTTAGAGGTAGTTGCAGTGGGAGTGGCGAGAACAGAGGGCAGAAGCCCGGGGTGGAATGGACGAGAGCTTGGTTAGTTGGCCATGCTGGGGAAGAGCAGCTGTGGTTGAGATCCACAGATTGGGAGGCGAGGGGATGCAGAACATTTTAGGCCTGTGTGTCATTCTCCAATCCAGACCACAGAGGCTCTGCGGCCCCCAGCCAGACTGTCACTCCCACTGCTGCCCCGTTCATTTCTAGCCCACAGGAAACACAGTCGTGTCCCCCCAAAAGGACCCACAGGTGACAGCTGTCTGCGTCTGCCTGGTGGGTCACCGGCTCTAATGTCAGTCCACTCTTTCCTCAGAAGGCACTAGACCTGGGCTTTGAAGATAGGCATAAAGTTTCCCCCATGTCTGAAAATAGAACAGTCTTCTTTGGTATGATTTAACACATTATTTTGGGAGTCTGGAAATGCTATTGCCATTAATTTACATGAAAAAGTTTTTGAGACTTGCCAGACTCAAACAATAAAACCGGGTCATACTAATTTTGGACAGTGGAGCAAGGCAGGACATAAGGAGGGACTGGTACTTGGGTATAGATTCTGACACTGCCATTGTTAATTGTTTCTTTTCTATGAGCCTCAGTTTCTCTTTTAATGAGATGAACATAAAAATAGTAACCTAGTACTTTGAGGATTTCAGGAAGACAATGCTTGGCACCAGAGCCCACCCAGCCTGCACTCACTTGGTGCATATGCTACATCAGATCAGACATGCGTTACTTTGCCACCACCTGCTGTGTGGCCTGGGGCAGGCTCTGCAGCCCATGGTTCTGTCTCACAGGAACTTCCACGTCTGGAATGAAAGCTGGTTTGTGCGGACTGACCTGGGCCCTGCATACAACGGATGGCAGGTTCTGGATGCCACACCCCAGGAGAGGAGCCAAGGTAACCCCTTGCCAGCCCACCACCTGCCCCCTTTGCTGGGTTTCGTTCTAAATTTCAGCCTCTCGATACATTCCAGTAGTGGACAGAACACAGGAAAGAACCAGATATCCTTCCACTGGATCCCAGCACAGTGGGATTAAAAGAAAGATATTTTCAAAGTAGATTTCCTCTACTAATTTCCTTTGGCTCGGCTGTGGTTTAAATAAGTGCCTCCCCTGTGCCCACACAGCTGCCATCGCTCCTGCAGAGGCCCCCGTGCCAAGAACAAGGGAAGGAGCCTTCCTCTGCCAACAATGAGTCCCTGCAGGCTGCCAGTAGCCACACCCTCCCAGCTCAGAATCTGCCATCTCCCAGTACCTTGGGGGTCCAGCCCAATTCCTGGCTCAGCTTGAGGCCTCTCTGACCAGGGCACCTGCACCCTCTCATGTCCACATGTGCGCCTCTGCCACACCAGCTCTCCTTCGCAGCCCAGGCCTCTCCCTGCCCCTGAGCTCCCACTCCGGCCTGTCTCCTCCTCTCCCTGCAGAGCTGGGCTCCCCGGCTCTTCCAAACTCTCTCCTCTTCCCTCCTCTGGCCTCTAGAGCATGTCTTATCTGTTACCTTCACCTGGAGTTTGTTCTTTCAAACTTAAAAAGAAACTAGGGATGGGCCTCCCTGGTGGTGCAGGTGGTTGAGTGCCGCACTGTGAAGCTGTCACAGCCTCTGCAGTGCCGGTTTGACCTGGCCGGTCCCACATGGCGTGGCAGACCTCTCCTGTCTCGCCCGCTGCTCCCCTCAGCAGTGTATTTCATCAGTCTGCCTGTTCTGCTCCCTGCTTTGTCTCTGGTGAATCCTCTCACCCTCCCACGCATCTGGTCTGTACCCGGGGTCTTATATAAGAATAAATTAAAATCTTTAAAAAGAAAAAGAAACTAGCGATTAAAGTAATATGGGCATGTGGTCAAAACAAATTTCAAAGTGTTCTAAAAGGACCTACAATGAGAGTTACATCTTACCTTCCCCCCCACCCTGAGTTACTAGGTCTGTGGGTAGCTGCCTGGTTGGGGTGGGGTCCACCTTCCAGGTGTTTTCTAGGCCACTATGTTTCAAACGTTTTACTGCAACACATTAGTGCTTATAAAATCAAGCCAGTGTGTTGTGAGCATCATTTTAAGAAATGAAATGGGATGGCGTGGGAAGGAGGAAAAGCAAAGAAAAGGTCAGGTGCACTGATCACACTAAGAATAGGTACCGGCAATAAAAATTTCCTATGAAACTTTTATTTCTGTGTCACATATGTGCCATGAGACAGAATCTTTTTCTTTCTGGAAGTCATGGTGGAAAAAGAGTTGAAATCACTGCTCCAGGCATATAAAATGTGTGTATGTGTATGTTGTTGCTGTTGATTTGCTTTGTAACCACAAATGGGATAGTACTCGTTTCTTTTCACAGCAACTTGCTATTTTTGGCTGGGCACTTCATGAGTAAAACTATCTACACCTATCTCTATCCACCCATATCTAGCCAGCCATCATCCATCTATCTGTCTCTCTGTCTCTCTGTCTATCAATCAATGGATGAATCAATCGGAGCTACCTGCGCTGAGTGCCAGAGGAGGGAGGTGGTGGTCAGGGCAAGTCTTCTAAGAATCGGGGGGCTGTGATTTGGGAAGACTGGATTACAGAGGTAGAATAGCACAAGACAGAAAGACCTCCCTCTTTAGGAAACAGACCAAGGGTCAGCATGAATGATGCGCCCACAGAATGCAGAATCAGACCAGTCTTCTGCGGAGGGGGAGTCTGACCAGGGAAGGTCTATACCAAATGAGGTAGGCAGACAGCAGGGCCTGAAGGAACGTGGCTAGGTAGAGAGGGGGAGTTGGTGATTGTGGATGGCCCTGGGAGCAGCCCCTGGGTGGGCTGTTGCCAAAGGCCCTGGCATGCATTCACCCTCTGGTCCTGGCCACCAGGGGTGTTCCAGTGCGGCCCTGCCTCAGTTAACGCCATCCGAGAGGGCGATGTGAACCTGGAGTTCGACGGACCCTTTGTCTTTGCGGAGGTCAATGCCGACCGCATCACCTGGATCTACGACGCTGCCACCGGCAACCAGAAGAAGAACTCCACAGACACTCGCAGTGTTGGCATCTACATCAGCACCAAGGCAGTGGGCAGTTACTCCCGCATGGATGTCACGGAGAAGTACAAGTACCCAGAAGGTAGGAGGGGGCGCGGCCCAGGTGGTGCCAGTCAGGGCTGGATGGTGGGAAGACAGCCTTGAAGGTGGAGGGAAAATTCCTCGTCCTCCTCCCATGTCCTCAGCCAGTTTTGCCTGAATGGTCAGACTGCTCCCGGGCACCTGACGCCCAGCTCCCCACATGGTTTCCAGTGGGGACAGACCAGGTGTGGGCAGACCTGGCGCGAGGGGAAGTTTCCTGCCAGGCGCAGGCAGCTGTCAGCCCTGTTCATCTCCAGTTGTGTTGTACCCCTTTGCCAGTTGCTCAGCTAGGGTGATAGGACTGTGACTGAACACCACGGGAACAAGCAGGAGACCCCGAAGCTGCAGGCTCTTGCAGTGTATGTGAGGGACCTCCCCAGAAGTCAGATCAGCTGGGGCTCCATCCCTGAAATCTTAGGCCTCCCCATGAGCACTAGTCTCCCCAAGGTCACCTGAGAGGCCGGGAGGCTGCCTCTACTTACTGGCCTTTGTTGCTTTATTTTAGACATTGCTTTCGGGGTTAGCCGCTTTTTGTGATGATTCTCAGTGCTGACAAAAGTTTACACTGTGATGTACATTTTTTAGAAATGGTCAAAAGTAAACTAATGCTGGCCACACCTTGCCAGCATCAACATTCCACTCTTTATAAAATGCCTTGAGTCGATTTTGTTGATACAGTTGGTTCTGAGGGGTCAAGAAAAGGTGTCCATAGCACAGGCTTGTGTAAACCCTGAACACTGTGGCTGCTGGTGCTGGTGCAGTTAGCAGAAGGCAGAAGCTAAGCACAAGAGAGAGGACAAGTCCGATGGGGGACCCCTCTGAGCAGTAGTGTTTGTGGATATTTTGAGGCATGACTATAGGGTAAAGAGATTGGTGGACCCCATTTGGCCCCTCTCGTCTCTGCAGGCCATTCCCACAGGTAAGGTCGGAGGTCCCGTCCCTCAGTAAACACGTACTGAGCCCAAGCCTCGGCACCTAGGGTCTGCTCCACACGTAGCTCTGGAGAGGCAACAAAGAACACTACTGACAGGGTCCCCACCCCAGGGAGCTTACTCCCCAGGGGAGCACAGATGCAAGACAGGGCTCTCAAGGATGCCATTTTGTAGAAATAAGTGTAAGGGCCAGGGAACAAATCCCACCATGTACACCTGTGTGCCGTCAGGCAGGAAGTGATCCCGCACGGCCTCCCTGTCGAATGAGATAGGCATGTCTGTCTTTTGTCGTATTTAAATGAGCTAATATTCACGAAGTGCCAAGCCAGTGAAGACAATAAACAATGGTCGTGATTTTCAGTATCAACTTGAACATCTACAGCCTCCCTAGGTAACTATCTTGAGCACATTACTGATGTGGATACATGATCCTGTGAGGTTCCCGCCTGCATTGCCACACCTTGATGCTGCTTTTTGGAGACTCTGGCTGTCCCAGCTAGACCCCCTAAGCCATGGAGAGGGGCCAGGTTGTGGCCAGGCTGGGGGAGCCCTACAGGACCCCTCGCAGCGCCTCAGCCCCTGCATGACAACAGGGCTGACAACACTGCCCACTTCTGCCCAGTTCTCCATACCTAATGATGCCAGTTGTCTCTAGGAAAGAAAAGCTCATAAAATGGGTTGCTAAGCATTTGCGCAATAGCAACACCAAAGAGAAAACAGTAGCAGGAAGCTTAGTCTTGACTAAGATCAGCAGGTGACCTATATAGGTATTCTGGCTCTCAGCCTCATTGTGCAAACACACCAGCGTCAAGGTCCTGAGCACCAGCTCCCCGCAGACAGCAGCCCTGGGTGTGGACTCACAGCTCGACTAGAAAATGGAAAGACACCAAAAGGAACCCAGCCCTCCGGGAGCTCTCAGCTTGGGTAATCTGGCTGCTGCCTCCTCTCCAGTAGGGTGTGTGGGAGGAAGCTTGGTCTATGGGCCTAGGCACCTGGGGATGGGCGCCCTCTCTGCCTCGGATGCCCTGTTGCTTGGACCAGTTGTTTCTCCTTAGGGCCTCTGAGGTCTCTGCGGTTTTCCATGTAACTCACAGGAAGGGCCTTGTTATGTCACATTGTAAAGTATTTCTGATAAATCCTCTGGTGCCTTAAAAACTTCCCAGATTGGACAGAGAAGGTGCTGGGTGCGGGTCATGAGCATGGTCTACAGATAGAAACAGTCGCTGTTCTTTGTGTCCTTCCATCAGTGTCCCTGGGAGGCCAGTGCCTTTTCCCAGGGAGTGGATCTGTCCTCAGGTTGAGGCAGGGAGCCTTATGTGGACGGAGGGGTCAGCACTGGCTCAGAGGCCTGGTGTGGGTTACTCAGGTCCGCGCCCAGGGCTCGTGACAGCGGAGTGCATCACCACCATCCTCCCTGCTGCTTACACCACCCCGTCCAGCAGCAGCCACAGCCCAAGTCAGAGTCACGAGACCCGGCCTCTCAGCCAGCCTTGGTGAAATCCAGCCTTTGAAAGCTGGATTCTCCCTCGTTTAGGCAAGTCCTGACTTAGAGCCACATCAACCACGGGAAGTTCTATCAGCAAGCACAGGCACAGATGCGCTCTTCTGCCCTCAATGCACCTTCAGGACAAAGTGCAGACTCACAGGCTCACGTGGCTTGAAAAGAATTTTAATCAAGTTCATTCTGAATCTTCATCTGTTTGGTTGTTGGTTATTAACTCATTCTAGTCTTTTCCACCTCCATTTTTGTGATTTATTTTAAAGTTATCTGTTTGTTCTTTAAGTTGTGCAAGAGACTATTTAAAAAAAAACTAATTTAATTACTATCAAGCCCTACAGTAATTTGTGCAGGCGTGGCTAGGTCTTTCCTGACAGCTCTAGGAAGTTCGAGCTGACAGCAGATGAGCCATGGAGCAGCTGATGCAGGAGGCTCGTGTGGAGGAGGCTGGGATGGAGGCTGGAGAGGTCAGGCGCTTGCCTGTACCAGCACGGCTGTTCGTGGCTGAACCCAGCGAGTCCCTCCCTGGACTCACTTTTCCAGGTGGGGCGCCTTCCAACACCCTACTTGCTACCACATCCCTGAAATGCTTCTCCCTTTCCTACCACACAGGTTCTGGTGAGGAAAGAAGAGTGTTTGAGAAGGCTCTGGGGAAACTTAAACCCAACGCATCATTTGGCCCAACCTCTGCAGGAGACAGGGAAAGAGAGGACACAGAGCCCAGCATCTCAGGGGTGTTCAAGGTCAATGGCGTCCTGGCAGTGGGCAAGGAAGTCAACCTGCTCCTGCAGCTGAAAAACCTGACGCGAGATATGAAGACAGTGACCGTGAACATGACGGCCTGGACCATTGTCTACAACGGCACACTTGTCCACGAGGTGTGGAAAGACTCTGTCACAATATCCCTGGATCCCGAGGAAGGTAACTGGTCCTGGGGTTTGTGGAGGCACCCAGTTCCCGAGAGAGCTAACACTGCTGGGCTTGGGGAGTTCCCACTGGAGCAGACCCAACCGAGTAAGGAAGGCGTGGCAATGACCTCTGTGGTTAAGCCTTGGGTTTGGAAGCTTTGGAAGCTGCTGTCATGGTAAACAGTGCAAATCAGGATGGTGCCAACCCAAATCCTTGCACACCCTGGGGGAGGAGGGAGGATTTAACAGTTAATAGGAACACTAAAGGGGTATCCCTGACAGGTCTTCACCACTCTACAGTTTGCAGAGGGCTTCCTTACAACCTATCTCATTTGACTTCCTAAAAAGAACAGATCCCCCATTTGATAGAGGCAGAAACAGAGGCTTGGAGGGATTGCAACTTGCTTAAGAGATCAAGTGTCATAGCTAGGAGGCGGCAATGTTGGGGTCTCAGTCTTAGGCTTCCCCGTGCTAAATCCCGAGCCACCTCCTATTTTCTGGATTGTATTGCTGCCACTTTCCCTCATGCCACCCCCACCCCACATTGAATCACCTTTCAGTTTGACCATAGAAGGGTTTGAACCCTCACCCAGTGTTCCCTCAGGGCTGCCAGGGGCTGGGTGAGCTATCTTGATTCCGGTGACAGCTATGGGTTTTCTTGGGAGTCGGAGCCCTTAGGAGGGTGACTCCTTACTCCCAAGTAGCACAGATGGGAAGGGACAAGGTGGAGCAGAGAAAAGCCGCTTCTGTAGAGGAATCAGAATGCAGGTGTGCCCAGTCGACAAAATCCTTCAAGCTGTTAATGAAAAGTGGGGAGTTACAAAGCAGATTAACAAGGGTGGGGTAGGTATTTGCTTCACATAGGGAACTAATAAAAGCTGATTCATTATCCAGTCCATCTTGAGGGAATTCAATGGAGAAATTGAGAGGTGTTACACCTGTCAGAGGCAGCAGCCCCCAGCGATCTGGCAGAATTTTAACAGAATTTTCTCCCAATATCAGAAGCAACTGCCCTGCTGTTATTTACCTTCAGTGCTCCAGGGAAGAGCTATTTTTGTAGGCCAAAAATAACTCAGATGAAAGAAATGTGGAAAAAATACACTTCTGTAAGAGGCAGCAGAGTAAAATGGGAAGGGGGAGGAAGCAGGTGAAGTGACCCCAGAGTCCAGACACCGTTGCCTGCTTTCTGGGTGACCATGCTGAGTCCTTTACTCAGCTCCGGGAGGGGAGCCTTCCCGGAGGGGAGGTGGAGGGGTCAGGCCAGCTGATGCCTTCAGAGCAGGCTGGGCGAATTCCTCCAGTGCTAAAATCAAAGGCAGCTTCCTCCCCACAGCCTTACCCCAAAAAGGACAGGATGCTGTGAGTACAGGCCCCCCCCCAAGACCACCCAACATGACCCCATGAAGGCAGGCCCTGGACCATGAAGAGGAAGAGGTCCCTATTTGGTATGTGATGTCAGAGACGGGGTGTTGAGGCTTGGTGTAAAGGCAGGACAGGACACAGTGCAGGTTTTCTGATCCCAAGCAGACCAGGTAAAGAAGTCAGAGTCCTTAGTGGGTTTTTGCAGGTCTTTTATTGGGGTTCACCAGGCATATGTGCTGGGGGGCCGGGAGGCTGGCAGTCCTGGGGGGCAGAGGTGCTGGGGGGCCGGGAGGCTGGCAGTCCTCCCAGCCCCCAGCAAATCCTCACTCTATCTGGGCTCTCTAGCATTCTCTGCTTCTACTTCGGGCTTCTTCTCTTTCGGCTTCTTTCTCAGCTTCTGCTGGCATCCCCGTGATGCCACCCTTAAAAGCCCAGTCTTAGCCCAGGTGAATCCCATCTTCCTATGCCCACACCCTACTCCAGGTGGCCGCCATCAGGCATGCATTCAGGACCTCAAGGATCCATCATCTATCCTAATGGGTGGGAGGGCAGAAAAGCCTGATACCTTTTACCTTACCCTACACTTGGGGAGGAGCCAGATATATGGAGAGAAGCTAGGAGGGCATTACCATCAGAGGGAACCCCATGGGCTGAAGCCTGGAGGTGCCAAAGTGCCTATTTGTGGAAGGAACAGTGAGAGGCTCAGAGGGCTCCCCCAGGGGGACTCGGGGATATGGGGCCAGATGGAGGGGGCTGAACTTGATTCCTGAGGAGCCATGGAGGATTGTGAAGTGGCATGGAAGGAGAATGGCATGATTTGGGGGGGGAGGGTTGGGGAGTGCTTCCAAAGCCCCATCTGACTCAGGTGTGTGGGGATGATTTGGAAGCAAAGATACCAGAGGTAGGGAGGTGTTTTGGATGCTGTTGTAATGGAATCCCGGGCTATTAAATTACCTGGGAGGGTGCTCAGCACATCTAGCTAATCCCTGGCTCCCCTTCCTATTTATTATCGTGCTGTGGTCATTATTTATCATCATCATTGGACAATCAGTTAACATTCATATTCTTCCCTGGCCCCTTGAAGGAAACTAGCCCTCAGACATTTCCAGGATGGGGAGGAATCTTCAGCCCCTAAAAGTTCATCCTCCTGGGAATCTTCCCCACCAGTCAGTGTCCTGGTCTCTGGAGCCTGCACAGAGCAGGGGGGTGTTTCCCAGGGGGCTGGCCCCAGAAGGGCCTGCTCAGGCCCTGGGCTACAGAGATTCCTGGCCAGCTCACCCTGACGTGGCTTGGCACCAGCTCTGAAGGTTTCAGCAGTGAGTCCCACTCCCTCTCACTCTGCTCCCCGGCGTCTCCTTCTAGAAACCGAGTACCCGGTGAAGATCTCCTACGCTCAGTATGAGAAGTACCTGAAGGCAGATAACATGATCCGGACCACAGCCGTGTGTCAGGTCACTGACGAGGCCGAGGTGGTGGTGGCAAGGGACATCATCCTGGACAACCCCACCCTGACTCTGCAGGTAAGCAGGGAGGGATGCCTCCTCAACCCACCCCCCAACACCAGCCCCAAACTCCCAAGCCACCAGGAAGGCTGTCCCCACGAGGGGACAGAGAACGGGCCCTGCTCGCTCCAGCCCCCACAGCTGGGTGGAGTCTGCCTGAGCCAGACATCACCAATCTGAGGGTGCAGGCCAGCAGGCAAGGGCAGATAGATGAACAGGCCATGGATATGGTGTCTTCCTGGGGACCTCACAGGTTAGGCTCCTGCTGAGTCTGCTGTACCTGCCATCTGTCCCGGCTGTCTAGACAGTAACAGCCTTTTTCTGGCCAGTCACATTGCAACTGTCTCCCAAGCCCCAGATCCCAGAGGAGCTGAACATTGTGGCTGTCTGGGTCACCCACTCCCTGAGATCTACCCTAGCCGCAGGGTTTCCTGGCCTCAGAGGGCAGCTAGTGAGCCCAGTCACTGTCCTGCTAGTCTGGACTGTGCTTCAGAGGGGGGTGGGGATATCCCCCCACCTCAGGTTAGAGAGCCAGTTAGACCATCAGTTGGGGGGAGCAAAGAGGAGCAATGGTCCAGACCTTGGACCTGCCCCCTTGCCAGGCCCCACCTTCTGTCAGCAGCAACACTTTAAGTCCCTCCTTCTCTGTGTGCCAGCGGCTCCAGCTCTGTCACAGGGACAATAGACACTTCCCTTGCAGGGTGTCATTCCCTCGGGAAGCCTTTCTCACCCCTCACCTCAGGCCTGGTCCCCAGCACCTTCTGTCTCTCCCCTCAGCCTATACTCCTCAGGCGCCCCCTGTTCTGGACCCACCACTGTCTGTCTCCCTGGCATACTTTAAAAGCCAGTCAGTGTTTGGAAAGCAGAAACAGGACTGGATTAGAGCGATTGGCTCCGGGCTTGTGTTCTTCCCCACCCACAAGTTTTCACTGTCGGTCCTTGCTTGTCCTCTGCGTGTTAAAGCTTCTGCTTCGCAAGGCATTTCCAGAACCACGCCCCGTCCCTATAGACACGGACCAAGCGTGGGTCCTACTCCCGAGATTGGGAAACCACGCTGGGCGGCAGCGTGAAAATATGTGTTTAAATGAAAATACTGTGTTTAAATAACGAGTGTTTAAATGAAGTGAGTTTTTCACCCAATATATTCCCTTATCCAATATCCCCAAACCTTCTAGCTTATCTTTTATTCAATGTTTTTGCTCTACATCCATTGGATTTCCATATAAAGTTGGCTTTGTCTTTCAAAAGACTATACTACCTTTGGAGAGGAAATCAGAATATGCCCAGGCTGGAAATAGACCATCGAGAACTTTACTATTTAATCTTTTTGAAAGGTACCTGATCTTTCTCCTCGTGGGCATCTTTATGTAAATTTCCTTCTAACATATTTCTCGCCTTTACTTCAGCCTTCAGAGAATCAAAACATCTTTGTCTTAATTGAATGAATCAACATATCACTCACTCAGAACAGAGTACAGATTTTTAAACTCATGAGGGTGATCGGTAGGAAAAGGTAATAATTTCCAAAATTCTGTTGTCTTACCTGGCAGTCAGTCTTGAGCACCTTAAACTGTAGCATCGGACCATGATCTCTGAACATTGTTCCAAAGGAGCCAAGAAGCCCTGGTCCAGGTCAAATGTCCAGAGATGCCTGGACAAGTTGGTGCCCTGTTCCCCAAAAGAAATGTGGGCCCTTAAGTACTTTGAGGCCAAGATTAGAAATGAGGAACTTGAGATGCTAGTTAAAGGCAAGATTTATTGAAAACTGACAGCAAAAAGTAGAGCTCCAGGGAGCCCTCCTTAAACAAAGAGGCTCTCTGAGGTGCCTGGGCTACAGGTCTATTGAGGTTTGGGGGCTGGCATTTGAGAACAAAGGAGTTAGACTTTATTGGCTGAGAAAACAAGGAGCATGCGCTTGGCTAGCGTCTATTTGCCCACCTAAGTGTGGCTGATCATGAGCTCCCGCTTATTGTTGCTGATTGTGAGCACCCATCAGCGGTAGCCGGGTGGTCACCCGGGCTTCTGCCCACCTCATGGGTGCATCTTGTGGAGGCTGTGCCCACAGCTCCAGTGTGACCCAGTCTGGTCTCAGGTCTGTAACTCCCTCCTTCTTCAACAAGCTGATTTGATAAGCTATAAAGAGGTAGCTCAGGAAAGTACAGGTCGGAGGGAAAAATCATTAAAAAAGAAAAACACAGTGGGCCAAGGAAATTTATGGCAGCGGGTATCCAGAGTCATGAGGTCTGCCTAACCTCTTGTTAACCAGTCTATGGGAAGAGCAGTGTTCTGTCTTCAAGTCCTGCCCTGGTGTTGTCCAGAGACAACCCCTGTCTCGGTGTGGGAGCCCTGGCCAGACCACACACAGTACACAGAGAATCTTTGGGCTGCAGGAAGACTTGGATAGGCCAGGGTCTCATCACAAGAAGGTCACCTGAACTGGGGCAAGGGCCCAGCACCATGTCCTGTGGAGAGACCTCCTGGGGAAGCCAGGGAACAAACAGGACCAGCGACAGGGTAGTTCTGAACGATACTAAGTTCTGAATGAAACATTTCCCAGCCTCGGAGCAGCCGACAATGGAACCAGGATGGCCCGGAAAGCAGGAGGGCCCTTCCCAAGATGAACTGGAGGAGCTTATGAACCCGTGGGGGAGTTAAAGTGCTCTCGGCCACTGCCACCTGCCACCTCTCCTCCTGCAGCAGTGCTCTGGGTGTAGCAGGGAGATGCTAGCAGTTTCCTGAGATGCCCCCTGCATGCATGTCACCACTCTGTCCCTTCCTCAGTGACCTCTCCCCCACCAGCAAACCACCCGCCCTGCCTGTGGGCTCGCCCCCAGTACAGGGAGTAGACAGCACAGGTGCCCTGACGCCCCCACCCCTCTCCCATAGGTGCTGGATGAAGCACGGGTGCAGAAGCCCGTGAACGTGCAGATGCTGTTCTCCAACCCCCTGGACGAGCCGGTGAAGGACTGCATCCTCATGGTGGAAGGCAGCGGCCTGCTCCGGGGCAACCTCAAGATCCAGTGAGTACCAGGCCTCGGGAGTGTGGGATGGCAGGAAAGGGGAAGAGAGGGCCTCCTGGGAGTCAGGGCAGGGCATACAGAGCTCCCTCAGCCTCAGAATATACATTTGCATATGCTCTGGGGTTCACCAAATACGAATTCCCCGGAAGTCCAGGTCACCAGAGCTTAGAGCTGGTCCTCAAAGTTTAGCATATTTGGAAAATCATGGGCCGCTCAGCTTTCCCTGCTGGGGAGTTCCAGGGCTAGAGGGCATTGACGCATCAGTTTGCCCAGTCTCCAGGGCGGGCCTTGGGGCCAGTGAAAGCCTGTGCCACATGAGGTCTGGTTCTCTCACTATCCCCACTGACCTGTGCCTTTCACCCCCCAGAGTGCCAACGCTGCGCCCCAAGGAGAGGTCCCGGGTGCGTTTCGAGATCATGCCCACTCGGAGCGGCACCAAGCAGCTGCTTGTCGACTTCTCCTGTAACAAGTTCCCTGCCATCAAGGCCATGCTGTCCATCGATGTGGCCGAGTGAAGATCTTGGGTGCCCTTATACAAACTTGGGTAACACGGAGCAGATGGGGCACATCTGGGCCAGGAGCTCTTGCCCACTCCATCTGGGAAATGGAGTGGGAAGCCCCATCCGTCCCCCAAGGTGGCCTGGATGTTGACCTCCAGCCTCCAGCACACGCTCCCTCCCTCGCCTCCAGGCTGGGCTGGCTCTACCCTGGCCTGTGACTGCATCACATTTGCACTTCAGCTGCCGGCTCTATAAGCCCCATGGCCCCCGCTCAGCCCACACGCCCATCGATGCTGCAGGATGGGGTGGCACCAGCCCCAGCCACGACCCCAGTGGATACCAGGGAGAAGATCGCCCGGGCTGTGTGCTGGTCCCCAGCCTACTCCTCCCCCAGGCCACTGTGGAGGGGAAGGGACGATCAGCCATCTGTCATGTCACTCACATTCTTACACTCAAAATAAATATTCAAAAGAGCTTTGCTATGCTCCCAGTGTTTCAAGTCAATTTAGGAAAACCTTCTAACTTGATGTCCAGAAATAGATGAGGCTGCCTTAGGGGTCAGTGCTGGCCTCCAGCATCCCCGCATGGCCAGGCAGACTCTGTCAAGGCCTTTCCACTATGGGCAGTGAGCAGGACTGCAGGGCCTCTGCTGGGACTCTGGCGGAGCAGGCACTGGCAAGGGCCCAGCCTCTGTACTCCTCTTCCTTCCTTGGGCTGCCATCCTCCTCTTGCAGCCAGGAGACAATGTGCCACTGAGGCACCTCAGCACTGCTAACTCTTCCAGAACCTTCTCTGCTATCACACAAGCTCCAGTGCTTCCTCAGTCTTTGTCCCTTGAGATAACCCCAAGCAGATCCAAGTCTTCCTGCCACTGGTGTTCACTAATCCCGTGTGGGCACCTGGGCCTCGTCTTCTGAATTGAAGGGGCCAATGCAGTCTAAATGGGGTCTTGAGTCTCACATCCAGCTCAAAGCCTTGGCCCTGGGCTCAGTTTGGGCCTAGCCTATAATTACAGAGGGGCCACTGTCCACTCCTGGCTTCTTCCCCTTCCTTCTGCCTATTGCTGGATCCTTCAGAGTTAGAGCAGGCAGCGAGAGAACAAAGAGAAAAGCAGCAAAGGTCTGTGTCACGGGTGCCAGTGCAGGAGGCCTCTACAGTGTGGCTGGTGTGTAAATGCAGCCTTTCTGCACTGCGTCTCCTGACAGGCCACACACCCTTAGGTCTGGAAGCAGGGAGTTCACCCCTCCACCTCCCATTGCTCAGGAAGTACAGGTCCTTTCTTGATGCTTTCAGCCCACTCCTATTTCATGGGGTCCACAGGCCCGTGGTCACTCACACTTCCATGTGTGAACATGAGGGAAAGACCAAATGAATAGAAAAAATGACTCCAAGTGGGCCTTGATAAGACATTTAATTAACAAAGACATCTAATTAACAAACTATAAAACTGCTGACCTCCAGGCCTGTTATTACATAGAATAGTTCACATTCTTATTGTTTAATACACTCCTGATTGGGTATAACGCAGGCAGTGGCTCTCCCTTGCCCGACCCTAATTCCTCTCCCTTTAAAAAGGCATTACCATCCCACAAAACTTACAAACTCCTAACGACTTCTCAGTCTACTTCCTGGAAGATCCGCCTGGCAGTTGAAACCAGGAATGGTGCAGGAAGGCAAGCAGTAAGGGGACGATTTGGGGTTGACTCACTGCCCAGCTGCCAATGAACCCACTTCCTCAGTCCATATCCCATCCCAGGTGAGAAGGGATAATGACATCTGGACACCCTCAGAGATCTTGACTCCCCAGACTCCTCTGGACTCTCAGAGCCTATGGAAGTGGTCGACCCCCTTCCCATTAAGACCTAGTTTACCCCTTTGTGAGAAGACCATGAAGAAACCTCTTCCAGCAAGTCAATAGGCCCACTCAAGATCTGCTCCTGCCGCCTCTCTTGGCATCCAGACTGATAAATGATGTTAAGTGGAGCCAAATTCATCTGAATATGTGCTGGGCCTGATAAGGGAACAAAAGACTACATGCCAAAAGAGCAATTAATATTCGCCACCAGGTGCCAGCAGGAGCAGGGCAATACTGGAGAGAGAGGATTTGAAAGTACTTAATCAAGGGGGTTGGAACATTAGCCTGAACTGGAAGAGTTTATTGACTTGGGGTCATTCTTTTCTGATATTGGATTTAACACACTGACAAGGACCCTGAGGGTCCTTTGGAATAAAGACATTTTGTTCCAAATGTCTGGAAAACGTGGTGGCTTATGTAGAGTGTAGTTCAAATGGCTGAACTGTCATGTGATAGGAAAGGACAGGATTAAAAGCTTTAGGGAAGTGGGCATGCTAGAGCCAACCTTTCCCAAGACCGTAGGGATTCCTCTCTGCTACAGGATTTTGTTCCATTGGAGACCCAGACGCTACATACACAATTCACTAAGGCCATCAGGAATGCATGGGTGACAGAGGCATCAACATCACTAAGAAATTCAGTAATGGCCTCCACATTTAAAAAACAGCAATGTGGGGCCTTCCTGGTGACGCAAGGGGTTAAGGCGCAGCACCATGAAGCTCTCAGTAGCTATTAGGGAGGTGACACACAAGGGCGCAGCAGACCTCTCCTGTCTCGCCCACTGCTCCCCTCAGCAGTGTATTTCAGTAGATCTGCCTGTTCTGCTCCCCACTCTGTCTCTGATGAATCCTCTCACCCCCCGCATCTCTGGCCTACACCCCAGTTCTTGTATGTATAAATAAATCTTTAAAACAACAACAACAATGTGTGTGGAGTTTATAATAATGTTATAGAGCTAAAATGTATGAAAAGTAGCAATGACCAGTAAGGGTTGAAGTGAAATATACTAATGTAAATTTCTTACAGCATACAGAAAATGATGAAATATCATCTAATAACAGAGTGATAAGTTAATGATGTATATTAAACCTAAAGCAACCATGAAGAGAAAAAAAAAAGGAATTTGATCAAAAAGCCAATAAAGTAGAGAAAATATAATAGGAAAAAATAATTACTAGAAAAAGAAGGCACAAAAGAAGTAAATTTATTCATTTATTAATGAATAAATAATACAGATAAAAATTAAGTAGTCATGGCAGATTCAAATCCAATCCTGTTAATAACCACTTAATTATTATAATCATTAATAATTCAATGTAAGTGACCTAATTAAAAAGCAGATGTCAGATTGAATAAAAATGCAAAAACCATTTATATTGTGCTACCAAAAAAATCAACTTTAAGTATAAAGTTGGAAACAGGTTCAAAGTAAAAGGTGAAAGACGATATAGCATCAAATAGTAACCAAAAGGAAGGCTGGAGAGACTATAGGTGAAACAAAATAGGTGAAAAATTGTTACCAGAGAAAAAGATGAAAAGACCAACCCATCAGGAAGAATAACAACTATAAGTATTTTTAATGTCCTTTGACAACAATAAAATTAAATTTGAAATCAATAATATAAATTTATCTGAAAGCCCACAATATTTAGAAATTAAAGAAAAGTCATCTGAATAACTATGGATCAATGAGGTCAAAAAGGGAGTTACAAGATGCAAAAGCACATTTCAAAATTTGTAGGATGTAGTTAAAGCAGTGCTACTTCTTTCCTTTTTTTTTTTTAATTCTTACTAAAGCAATATTTAGAGGAAACTCTTAGCACTAGATACCTATGTTAGAAACAAAGAAACAAATCAATGAACTCAGCTTCCATCTTTGAAAGCTAAAAAAATTAAACTCAAAATAAGCAGAAGAAAATAAATAACAAAACATATGAATCAATAAAACAGGAAACAGGAAAAACTGTACACCAATGAATGTAAAAGTGGGTTCCTTGAGAAGATCAACTAACTGGAGGGAAATAAACAAGACACAAGTCACCAGTGTCAGGAATGACAGAACCTGCAGTTTTCGGGGGGGGGGGGTTGTTTTGTTTTTTTAAAGATTTATTTATTTATGCAAGCACTGGAGTAAGGCCAGAGTTGCAGGGGGTAAGAGGATTCACCAGAGACAAGGCAGGGAGCAGAACAGGCAGAATGACCATAATACACTGCTGAGGGGAGCAGGGGGCGAGACAGGAGAGATCTGCAGCACCATGTGGCAATCTCCCTGGCCGGCTGGGAATCGAACCAGTTCTGCAGAGGCTGTGGACAGCTTCACAGCACTATGCTCAACCCGCTGAGTCACCAGGGAGGCCCAGAACCTACAGGTTTTTTTTAAGAAAATAAGGAATATTACACACAATGTTACGCTAATAAATCAGACAACTTAGACGAAATAGACAAATTTCTTGAAAGGCACTAACTTTCAAATTTCATTCAAGAAATATATCCAGTATATCCCCAAATCTATTAAAGAAATTGAATTTGGAATAAAGACACTGTCCAGCTGACCATTTCCCAATAAGCCAGTCACAGAACTGGGGATGGTTTTGTCCCTATATTTTCACACAGTCTGTTATACAGCAAATGATATTAACTATTATTATTCTCCATCTCCATTAAAATATTGATTTACTCCCAGTCCCCAAGCAAATGCCCCCTTTTCTGAGAAATTTCCCACTCCCCTTCCATCTCGCTGCATTCCTACCACAGCTGGTCCCTCCTACCTGTGCTTCTCTCCGCTGCTTGTCTTTTTCAACCACTTTGGTTTAAAGTCATCTGTGCCAGGTCTATCCCTCTCCCCTTCTTAGACTGTACTTATCATGGGCAAAACATGTTTGCTTTAGCCCTATTTAGTATGATGCCTATTGTAAATTAAGCACCCATAAATATTCATGAAAGATCAAAGAACTAAATGAGAGTGTAGATGAATAAATGAATGAATAGATGATTAGCATGACTGGGAGAACTGTAGCCTCTAACATTCACAGAACCTGCATAACCTGTCAGGTTATGTCAGTCACTGTTGTCAGCGTATTTTTTAACTAATAAGTACCTGTGTGCCAGGGCCTGTGCTCCATGTTTCACACCCGCCATCTTCCTGAACCCTACGCGACACTCCTCAAGGAAACCAGTTATTCTTATTTTTGTCCTTTTTAACTTTTTCTTTAGATAAACTTTATTTTTTAGAGTTGTTTTAGGCTCATAGCAAAATTGAGCAGAAGGTAACAGAGATTGCCCGTCCATCTCCTGCCCCACACATGCATAGCCTCTGCCACTAACAATATCCCCTATTAGATAGGACTTTTGTTACAATCGATAGACCTGATTGACACATCATTGTCACCCAGAGTCTATAATTTACATTTGGACATTCTGTGGGTTTGGACAAATCTATAATGAGAGACCTATGGTCTGGGGTGTGATGTTATTTGGGGAAATTCTCAGATATTATCATTTCAAATATCTCATCTATTCCTTTTCCTCTTCATTTTTCCTCTGATACTCTGATTACACACCAGAGTATCAGAGCACCATTTATAGTTGTCTCATAGTTCTTGCTTATTCTGTTCTTCTTTCTTGTTCTCTTTGCTTTTTAGTTTCGGGGGTTTCTAGTGAGTTCAAGCTCAGAGGTCCTCTCCTTAGTCATGTCCAGTCTACTGATAACCTGTTACAGGTTCTGATGTCTAGCATGTCTTTTTCTTTTCTTTTCTTTTCTTTTTTTTTTTTTTTTTTTTGGTGGGACCCTCACCGGCGGCCGGGGAACAAACCAGCGCTGCAGAGGCTGCGGGCAGACTCGCAGCCCAGCGCTCAACGGCTGCGCCACCAGGCATGTCTTTTTGATTCTTTCTTAGGATTTCCATCTCTCTCTTTACCTTGCCCATGCTAGTCTGTCCATTAGTGTGATTAGGATACCACAGATGTTTTAAATTCCTGGTCTGATTTTAATATTTCTGCTGCCTCTTCAAACTGTGTTTGTTTGTTTGACTTTTTGTATGTTTTATATTTTCTTTTGATAAGCAAACATGATGTACTGGGTAAATGGAGCTGTAGCAAATAGGTCTCTAGGAATGTGCTGGTAAGGTGTGGGAAGGGAAGCACCCCAGTTCTATGATTGCCAATCTAGCTCAGCGATTGCCAATCTTCAGGGTGGGAAGCATAAGCAAATGTGCATTAAAATTATGTATCGATATCACATTATAATATATGACATATTCAATGACCTTACCCAAGAGTGCAACGTGTTTGAATTATTACACATCATAATTTGTTGTGCTCTTCAAAACTGCAGTGAAATTAAGAGAGTTAACATAGCAACTCCATTAATCCTAATTGTCTCCGATAATCTGGGTCTCTGATTTTCACTGAATAAACTGTATTGTCAGTATGCTTCAGAAGAAGTAACTAAGGTGGTTCAATCTGAGACAAAATAAAATAATACTGAATAATACTTATGTATTCAGATTTTATGACCACTCTAATAGTTAGCTTTCTCGTAAAATAAAAATGTCTAAGTATATATAGACATGTTTAAGATATTTTACACAAATATATTTACAGTATTAAAATCCCTTAAACACATAAACATACAAGAGAGTAAAAATTAAATGGCCCTCATTCCTCATCCATCCCTTCCTTCAGAGGACACAGATGTGTCAGTTTGGAGTTTACCCTTCTCTGTATTTCTGAATCCTTCAGAGATGAGCATGGGGTGCCTCCTACTGTTCAGTAGTGGGTATTGCGGGCATTTGTGAAATCTGATGGCCAGTGCTTCAGACTAAAGGCCCAGCCTTCTATTGAAACTTGAAATGCCTATGGGTACCAGGGGCCTAACTCTACAGAAAAACTGGTATTTTTGTGTATCGTGCCAGCAGTCTTACTCACCTGATCCTGGAAGATGTGACCTCCCAGAGTCACCAAGCCATTAAATTCCACGGCCAAGATTCCACAGAATCATCAGTAATTAAAGAGCCCCTACTATGACCAGGTTCTAGCATTCGGCACAGATGACCTGTGCTTTCTGGAAGTTTGTCATTATGGAGAGACAGAGGGTATGGGGGTGTTTGTGGGAAGAAAAATAGTAAAACGAAGAATCAAATACATACAAAATACAAGTTCAAGCAATGATTTGGACATTGATGAATAAAAGTCAGGATGCAGTAGGTACTGGGGAGAGATGGGCTAGGGCAGGCCCTCTGATACTGGAGCAGAAACACATACGAGCTCTGAGGCAGATCTTGTGAAGCTCGGAAGCTGTGAGACTCAGAAAAAGCAGGCAAAAGGGGGATCCCTGTTGGGGTGGGGGACATAAAAGCAGCAAGACTCCCACAGAGGCTGAGAACACTGGGGGGACACAGATCCAAGAAGGCCTGGAAGGCCAGTGTGAGGACTCTGCTATTCTGAATGCAGCCGGCAGCCCAGGAGGGTTCTGATCAGACAAGGGACAGGACCTGACTTGTGTTTTTTTTTCTTTAAGATTTATTTTATTTATTTATGCATGCAAGAACTGGGGTGTAGGCCAGAGGTATGTGGGAACGAGAGGGTTCACCAGAGACAGAGTGGGGAGCCGAACAGGCAGATCTACTGAAATACACTGCTGAGAGGAGCAGCAGGCAAGACAGGGTAGGTCTGCTGCGACATGTGGGTCAGCTCCCTGTCGGGGATTGTCCTGCAGTGGCTGGGGATAGCTTCACAGTGCTGTGCTTAACCTCTTGCATCACCAGGAAGGCCCTGACTTGTGTTTTTAAAGAAAGCCTCTGGCTGTTGCGGACAACCCAGTGAGGAGGCTACTGTAATTCTCCAGGTGGAGGTGATGGTGGTTCCAACCAGGGAGCTTGCAATGGTGGGCTGAGAAATGGTGCGGGAGGCAGAACCCACCAGATTTCCTGAGGGATTCGATGTGGGAAGTGGATGCAGTGACACCAATATCTTCTAATGTGACAATTTGGTGAGTCCAGGTCTCATAAAGCACAGTTGTACTGCTCGCCTCTCCCAGATGGGCCCCAGGGGTTGTAAAGTGGGGAGCTCTTTACCTCCCCCTCCCGACTTACTCTGCCCCCACCCTCATCAACCCCAATCACTGAGCAGAGACTCTGACAGAAGCCCATGGAGCATCTTTTTTGGTGGAGTTTCCATAGACTCAGTGCTCCCCACCTGCCCTGCATGCTTCAAAGAGCAGGTTCCAGTGGGTTATGCTGTAAGGCAAGCAGGGAGGATTTTCATGAGCTGGACTGGAAGGCTTTCAGAGCCTCCTCAAGCTTAGGTAGGAGGTTGGGGCCCTGGCACAGGGAGACATGAGGAGGGACGATGCTGCTAAGCCTGAGGGACATGACACTGGAAAGGCAGATGGGTGAGGACTGGGCAAAGTAGAGCCCTGATGGGCCAGAGTTCATTTCCATTTGATAGGGCAGAGCAGGGCAGGGGCAGATTATATTTTCCAAAAGTGGCCACAGCACTGGTTCTGATTCCATGTGCTCTTCCAGACTCTTTCAAAGGGTTGTCCTCTGAGACTGCCTAGCTGGACGGACGCAGGGGCTGTGACCCTATGTGACTCCTGACAATTCATACAAAGCGGCTTGGCTTCTACCTGGCTCACTCTCTCTTCTGACACTCATGGTTGGGCCCAGTCTCCACATTGTGAGGAAGCCCTGGGTACATGGAGGTGTTCCAGCTGGAAGCCCATTTAACCTCTCACTACCAGCCAGAATCAACCGACAGCCACATGAGTAAATAAATGGGCCCCCAGGTAGGGTCAGTCCTGGACACCAATGACCCTCAGCCCTCAGGCCTTCAAGCGAAGCCTGGATATCTAGGAGCAGCTGTGAGCCATTCTCACCATGGCCCTGTCTGAAGCCCTCACTCTCAAGTATAATAAATGAGTGTTTTACACCACCGAGTTTGGGAATAGCTTTTTACGCAGCA
Organism: Talpa europaea; assembly: GCF_964194135.1. Classification (NCBI taxonomy): domain Eukaryota; kingdom Metazoa; phylum Chordata; class Mammalia; order Eulipotyphla; family Talpidae; genus Talpa; species Talpa europaea. The sequence goes on along the minus strand of NC_140078.1, from coordinate 16,377,502 downwards.
ATAGTAATCAGAACAAGCACCAACACATATCAGCCTGGTGAACAGTTTTCAGTGTCATGAATGTCTCCTTATTATTTCCAGGGCTATCAATATCTAAGCACAGGCATTAAAATCAACTGTAGACTTTCATGTAAATATTGTTTTATTATTGTTCTCTATTGTGTTTGGCTGGTACCCATTTGTTGGGGAGGCAGGCGCCCTCCCCCCAGGGCAGGGGCAGCCCTTGTGATCTGTTTAAGGACAGGGTTTTCTCTTCGTGATGCTCTCTTATCATCAGTGAGGCACCTGCTCATCATGAAGAGAACTGGGAGACTCCAGGTGACGCTGGAAGAAAGAATGTGATCTGATATAAGAGATTTATCTGCCCATCTTGTGACTCCCAGGTCACCCCTGTCCCAAAACAGACCTCCTTAACTATCCATGCATCTATCAGGCATCTATGCATTTGTTCCATCAACCACAACCATCTTGACACCGCTGTGTGTCAGGCCCTGCTCCGTGCACACGAGAACACAATGGTGCATGGCCTGTGGAGCTTGTAGCCTAATTTGTTTTCAGCAGAAGCAAGAAAACAAGCAAATAAAATACTGACATCTCATGATCAGTGTAAATGAAGTAAAGACTCAGGTGCTATCCTGGGGAATAATAGGTAATCTTCTCCCATGGCCCGAGGTCTCTTGAGAAATTGTCTTTCAGTTGAGACCTGAAGGAGCCAAGCATGGTAGACCAGTCTTCAAGCAATGAAAACTGACTCTGACTGAATCAAGGAGAGAAAAAGTATTGAAAGAACATCAGTGAACTCACAGACAAAGTGGAGAAGCCAACTCAGAAAACAGCAGAAACAAAGGATGGCCGCCAAGCCAGTTTCACAGTCAAAAATTCATCATGAAGCCCATTGAGTGAAGACATCATTACTTAACCTAAGAATAATATGGCACAAGAATCCATTTTGGCCACCAGAATCATCACCACTGCCCCCCAGAATGAAGTCTCCTTTGTCTTCATTTCTTCTGTAACCAGCTCCCAATTAAAATTTCAGGTGGAAACATGCACTTGATTGACCCTAGTCATAGATGATGTTCTTGTTGCAACAAACTCTGGGAATTTTGGGCAAGATGTCTGGATCTGAAGCAGCTATCCTGTGACTATGAAGCAATGAGCGTGAGGAAGAAAAGTCAACAGCCAAGGACAACATAACAGAAAGCTTGAAATAACTATGTCCTTGTTGGCACTGCCAAGTTTCTGCAACAGTCTTGAATATTTCTGAATATTTTATTAAATAAACAATAAAGAGAATTTAAGCCACTGTTGCCAGAGATACTATTACTTGCAGCAAAAACATGTTTAAACATCATAGAGGGAAAGAGATACATTCTCACATAATTTTTTCTAAGATAACAAGTAGCATGTTCTCTAGTGCGTAGAGGGGACAGAAGTAAGGTTTCTCAAATTGTTGTGTAAATCACGATGAACTGGTATGCTTATTAAAATACAGATTCTCACAGTCCATCCCCCAAACTTGCTGGCAAAGAATCCTAAGTGACAGACATTTGATGGTGCCAGGCACAACTGAAGTACACAGTGCACTGAGCATACTTGGGGAATTTTACCAACAGAGGGTCCCTGGTTTAGGGGAGCATCAGGACAAGCAAATCCAAATCTGCTTCATTTTCCTACTCCTCTTGTCTAAATCCCAACTTCTCATCTTCAAAACTAAATGTGATACTGAATGTCAAGTAGCTAACAGTATCTGGGTCCAGAAACAATATAAATGATTTTATTTCTTGCACCAAACTCTGCTTCTGAAGTGACTTATGAATTTGAGCAAGTTATTTAAACTCTCTTCAGATTCTTCCTTTGAACAATGCAATTAATATGAGTGCCTACCTCAATGTTTTGCAATGATCAGTGAGTTCAGCTCTTAGAATAGTGCCTGACAGGAAGTGACCAGAACGTTCAGCTTTGATTGTTATGAACAAGGTCAGGCATTGGTCAAAACATCATCTTACTCAAAGAAGCTCCCTCCCGGCATCCTACAGAACTGGGATTTGTGAGTACTATGGAGGTCATAGGCTTTCTGCCTCCAGATAATTCAGAGGACTTTCAGAGGACTTTCAAAGGATGCAACGTTTGATTTCTCCTTTGGTCAGAAGTGATCTAATCAGAGCAAAATCTGTGGCACCAGGCAGAGATAAAGGCTGAGGCTCAGCTCAGAGCTCTTAGAATTTGCCTAGCGTACAGCAGAGGTCCCATCCCCTCCTAGGAACCACAGGAATAGACACCGAGAGCTCCAGTCTGGGTGTAAAGAAAGACCCAGGATGCTGTAGTGTCCCCTAGGCATATCCTGCTGCAATCTTAAAGATAACCAACAGGGGGCGACCTAGACTGAACCCAACCTCCAATATGCACCAATTAGCTAATGCTAGACTCAAAAAGCCGGTGATTTCAATGTGCAATCAAGCCTAAAAGAGTGTATTAAAAGCCTCTGGGAAGCTTGTTCAACCCGCATGCATTAATCCAGCATGGGAGGGAGGCCAGAAGTAGGGTAGAACATAGATATGTATGAGACACTCCAAATTCTCCTGGCCTCACCTGTCCATTTGTCACAATCGATGTTACAGGAACTGACTTTGGCATCTGCCAAGATATTCCCTCATAGTTCCACTTGAGACTTTCATCCCCTGTCCATGACTTTCCTTCTCATGCTAAGAACTCGGTTCACCATTGATGCACATGCAATTGAAGTGCAGAGGACTTAAGCCCAGCTTGTGAGCCCTTCATCAATGGGAGACAATTCAATGGATAAAGGTTTATGCCTTTTTCCCCTCTAGATGCATGAAACTGAAAGCAGCTTATACCGGCTTCTGGAGGGCAATCAGTTGCACTTACAGTGGCCAATTCGATATCACACCCTAGTATTGACTCTCCTTCTGAGAAAGCCCTCCTTAATAAGGTACCTGCAAGTCTTTGTCCCTGGCTTTGCTTCTTCAGGATTCAGGTTAACACAAAATGAAACAAAATTAACCACCGGTTAATAATTGCTGATGCTGACTCGATGGGTACACGAGACTTTGTTATCCTATTCTCTCAAGTTTATGTGAAATTTTTCCTTAATTAAAAATATATACATACATAAAAATGCATACTCCAGTGGTGAGACTTCAGGAAGGGTAGAATGAGAATCTCACTGAAAGTAATGAAAACACTGACAGAAATCATCAAAATCAACTTTTCTAGAACTCTAGAAATTAACCAAAGGTCTACAATTACCTGAGAATTCATTCAAGAAAAAAATGCTTAATCTCAGCACCAAGACCAAACAACACAGAAAGTACAAACTTTTCAATAAATTGTGCTCAAAAAACTCGATATCCACACACAAAAGAAGTTGGACTCTTACCTAATACCATAGAAAAAAAATTAACTAAAAAAGTATCAAAGACTTAAACATAGGAATAAAACTATAATATTCTTAGAAGAAAACATAGGGGGAAAGTTCATGACATTGGAGTTGGTGATGACTTCTTATGACACCAAAGGTATGAGCAAAAAAAAAGTAAATATAGAAAATTGGACTTTATTAAAATTATAAACTTCTGTTCCACTATTAACAGGGTAAAAAAACAATTCAAAAACAGGAAGAAGTATTTTCAAATCACATATCTGATAGGGGTTAATATCCAGAATATATAGAAAATGCCTAAAAATTACAAACAAAAACCAAACAACCCAATTTTTTAATAGACAAAAACAAATCAGCATTTCTCCAAAGAAGACAGACAAATAGCCAATAACACATGAAACCACCACAACATCACTGTCCACTAGGGATGCGCAATGGCACAGCACCTCACAGCCTAGCACCACCACGCTGAGCATTTCTATTTCAACACAAGATTTTGGGGCAGGATAAAAACATTCAGTAGGTAACAGTAACCCATTTATCATTGCCCATTTCATTATGTCTTTCTTTTTTTTTTTAAGATTTATTTATTTATTTATACAAGCACTGGGTACAGTCAGAGGCGTGGGAGGGTGAGAGAATTCACCAGAGCCAGAGCGGGGAGCAGAGCAGGCAGAAGGACCGAAGTACACTGCTGGGTGGAGCAGCAGGCATGGCAGGAGAGGTCTGCGCGCCATGTGGGACCCTCCTCTGGTGGCCGGGGAGCAGCCGGGGATCAAACTGGTGCCACAGAGGCTACGGGCAGCTTCGCAACCCAGCGCTCAACCTCTGCGCCACCGGGGAGGCCCCATTATGTCTTTCTTAATGCTCCTTCACTTCTGCTTCCTTGCATCATTCACCAAATTATCTGCATGCACCCATGCCCTTGTCTTAACTCTGCTTTCAGCTGACTCCAAACAAAGACACTCCCTCATCACCGGTCCCAACACCCCTCTCAAGACACTTGCTAGGGGTCCTCCATGTGTGAGACAACCTCTGGTTTCTTGGTTACTGTGGCCTCGCCCCCCTCACCTCCAGGAAGCCATCTGGACTTAGGAAGTGGTAGTCAAGAAGAAACTGTCAAGACAGTTGACTTCATATAATATTCAAAATTCTTTTGTTTTTAATTTTTATTTATATATTTTTACATAAAACTGATCATTGTCCATTTTTGTACAATGTTTGATTTCTCCCCTTAGGTGTTAGCCCCATAAAATTCCCACCACCGTGTGGTACCAACCAGAAGCTCCTCCTGACCACTCTCAGCCCCTGTAGGGGGGAAGCCAACTCCCACACACCCCAGCTCAGTGGGCAAGGTTGTTGACTGTGGCAAGCCCAGCCAACACCCCAGACATTGCATGCCATGGGGGTTGCTCAAGGGAGGCAAAGAGGGTTTATTTGTTCCATAAGTCGCCACCTGGCTTCTCCCCCTGGCTGTTTCAGAAAGCAGGTGCCCAAGATAAGCATCAGCCTGCTCTCTGGCTGACGACAGTGCCACCTATAAAACTTGAGCCGAGGCGCCAGCTCCACCAGTCTCCATCTACCAGCAACTCCCAAAGTCTGGGAGAGAGATATCACTTGAGGTGCTGGGGAGCAGTCAGAGCCTGAACACGGAGCTGGAGGAGAGGAGGGAAAAGTGGGGGTGGAGTGGACACAACTCCCCCTCCCGCCATGACCAACAACCCCTCTGAGTCGTTTCCTGATACTTGCAAACCTCTTGCAGCAAAATCACATGAGATGGTATTTGATTTTTGTAATTGTTATTTGCTGAACACACTGATCAGGAATCATTACTCTGGTGGTTGTCACCAGGAATGGCCTGTTTCCAAGCACATGGTTCATGAAGTGTTTGTTTTTTTTAAACTTTAAAAAAAATTATTTATGCATACAAGAACTGGGGTGTAAGCCAGAGGTGCAGAGGGCAAGAGGATTCACCAGAGACAGAGCGGGGAGCAGAACAGGCAGACTGACTGAAATACACTGCTGAGGGGAGCAGTGGGAGAGACAGGAGAGGTCTGCTGCGCCATGTGGGTCAGCAACCTGTCAGGGGATCGAACTCATGCCGCAGAGTTTGGCAATATCTTGATAGTGCTGAGACTTTAACCCCTACACCATCAGGGAGGCCCGAGGATTCATGAAGTCTTGAAGAAAACTGTGGCACTAAAGACCCTGTGGCCATGAATCCCAAACTTTGGTCAACTGTGAACCATCCTTACAATTTTCACCTTTTCCTGAGAAGCACTGCCTTTACCATTACTTAATATTTTCCTTTAAGCAATTGCCCCATTTATTTTTTATTATTTATTTTTTAGCATCCTCTTAACCAAGTTAAGAGCTTGATGGGAAGATCTTGCCACATAGGAAGCTTAGCCCAACCTGGGTAACAGCACACCTACTCTGTGGTGACAATGCCTCTCTGGCCTCCCTTAAAAACATGCCAAGAAGAAATAAAATTAAACCTGCTTTTCCTAAGCCACTTGTTAAATGGCAAGTGGAAAGAGCTTTTCTTCTTTCCAAGGAAGTATTTTTATTTTATTCTTATTTTTTATCAGTGATTTACATGCCCATCAAGCCTGCCCCTGGCATGACCAACTGGGGCAAAAATAGAAATGGAGGCACAGAAATCATGCATATAAATATTTAAACACCATAAACAAAGTCAATAAGCTGCTAAAAATATGCATTCTCTTCTCCAGCCTTGATTGATATGTCTTCCAAATGACCTAGAAATAGTACTCAGTTCTAAAAAGAAGGAAATTCTGGCATCTGCGGTAACATGATAAACCCTGAGGACATTATGCTAAGTGAAATAATCCGTCAAAAAAGACAAATGCTGCATAAGTCCAGTTATATGAGGTCCCTTAGAAAAGTCAAATCCAGAGACATAAGAAACAGAAAGGTAGTTGCCAGGGGGCTGGAGGTGGGGGATCGGATGTTATAGCTTAGTGGGTAGAGTTTCCCAAGATGAAAGTTCTGGAGATGGAGGATGGCGATAGTGGCTCTATGTTATGAATGTACTTAACGCTACTGAATTACACACTTCAAAATGGTAAATTTTATGTGTATTTTACCAAATTTTTTTTTAAAGTTTTTAATGACATTGGAGAGCATACATGAGTCTTCTGGTTCATGACTCCAATTTTGTGCAACAAGTGATGGTGTAGAAAAAGCAAGCTTCTGGCCCCTGGCCCAAGATCAGCTCCATCTTCTGTCCCACCATGGCCTTGTGCCACACTTCAGAGCGCAAAAGGACCCCTCAGAGCTCCCAGTCTAAACAAGATGGCAGACTTGATCTCCCTGCTTGAACCTACTCAGCACAACTACAAATCCTGGAGATAATGCAACCAGAAACCAAAGGAGAACATTCCAGAAAATAGGTGGTAAGAGGAAGGTAAACTGGCTAGTCCCCAACCTAGAGGAACAACACAACAGGAGGTGTCTCATGTCCCCCACCCAACAGAAGGTGACCCAGATGCAACCCCAATGTAGCAACTAAAGCCCATTTCTACTCTGGATCCAATGGGGTGTCACTCCAACACCAGTAAGCAGATCTCAGCATTGGCGAGGGAGACCAATATGGATCCCACTGAAAAAAAGGTAGCCAGGAAAACTCTCCCCTCCCACAGCCACACTCCTCCCCCACCTGAGAATACCCTCCCACCTAAAGACACTAGGGAGAGGGTGGTATCGTGAGGGGCTTCCTGCTACAGTCAACACCAAGAAATGTCCAAGCCAGATGATTTCATTGAAGAATTCTACCAAATATTTAAAGAATTAACACAAATTTTGTGCACTCTTGCACAAAATAAAACAAAAAGAGTACTTCTCAATTTTGTTTTTGTCCTGCTCATATCTGATTTTGGTATGAGTCGTATTGACCTCCAAGTTGTATGTATCAATAGGTCCTGCCTCTTCACTGCTCAGTAGCATTCCATGGTGGGGCTGTGCCACCGTTAAACAGCTCACCCATAGAAGGGCTGGTTATTTTCAGCTTTGGGACATTACCAAGAGAGCCACTATGGATGTTCAGCTTTTTGTGTGTACTTAGTTTCTGTGTGAACAAAAGTGTTCATTTCTCTGTGATAAGTGCCAAAGAGTACGGTGCTGGGTCATATGGAAGCTGCATGTTTAGTTTTATAAGAAAGTGCTCCACTCTTTCTAGAGTGGCTGCACCAGCCTTCATTCCCACCAACGACATGTAAGGGACAGGTTCTCCATATCCTCACCAGCACTTGAAACAGATTATCAACACACATAGCCTCTTGGCTGGATCTCATGGGAACCATGCCATATGAAAGAGGAGAAAAGCCTATCTCAAGAAATTAAAAAGTATACAATTCTATTCGTATAACATTCTTGAAATTATAGAAATGGAGAACAGACTGGTCATTGCCAATGGGTAGAGATGGGAGGGTGTAGGAGAGGGGTGGGGTGGTTATAACAGCAACACAAGAAGTTATAGTAATAGAAGTTCTATGTCTTGGCAGTGGTATTGGTTAGGCAAATCTACACTGTGATAAAAATTTGCATTAAACTAAATACACAGACATCAATATGAGTAAAATGGGAGATATAAATATGGTTCATGGATCGTATTCATGTCAACATCTTGATTGAGATACTGTGCTTTAGTTTTGTAAGATGTTATCTTTGTGAGAAACTCAGTGAAGTGTACATGGGGTCTCTCTGTATTATGTCTTACACCTCCACGTAATTCTGCAATTATCTCAGAATTGAAAGTTTACTTTAAAAAAGACACCTCAGTCAACATGGTCCAGTGCCATCTACAGCATCACAAATAGCCAGCCTGGGTCATGTCTCAGAACTAGGCATGCACACGGTAGAGTCCAGTCCACTAAATCCTGCTCAGGACTTAGATGTAGCCTTGGAGCTGTTTGAACAAGGCATTCAGTGGTCCCAGAACATGAACTAGATGGTCACAGGCTCCAAGTGCTCATGGCCCTTGGCTCCATAAAATACTCTCCCAATGAGGAGGGATATGGTATGTGGACCACCTCTAAGGGCAAATCAAATATCTTCTAGGAGGTTTGTACGAAAAACATAGTCATCCGCTCCCTTTGCCTCAGCTGCTCCCTTTCTAGTGGCAACTTCCATCCCATTTTGCAACAGGCAGATTCTAAAAGGACCACTATGGTGGTTGATTTTATGTATCAACTGGACTAGTTCACAGAATATCCAGATATTTGGTCAATGTCGATCCTGAGTATTTCTGTGATAGGATTAACTTTTTTTTTTTTAATAGAGGCATGTTTTATTTATTTATTTGTTTGTTTGTTTTGTTTTGTTTATACATGCACTGGGTACAGTCAGAAGCACGGGAGGGTGAGAGAATTCACCAGAGTCAGAGCAGGGAGCAGAGCAGGCAGAAGGACCGAAGTACACTGCTGAGGGGAGCAGTGGGCGGCAGGAGTGGTCTGCGCGCCATGTGGGACCCTCCTCCGGTGGTAGGGGAGCAGCCGGGGATCGAACTGGCACCACAGAGGCCGTGGGCAACTTCGCAACCCAACGCTCAACCGCTGTGCCACCGGGGAGGCCCGTGTGATAGGATTAACTTTTAAATTCATAGACTGAGTAAAGCAGATTGCCCTGCCTAACATGGGTGGGCCTCATCCAGTAAGTTGAAGTCTGATGCGTTCAAACTCAGACTAAAACATCAACTCAGCTTTCAGCCTGGAACCAGGCCTTTGGACATGGAATGATACACTATTGGCTCTCCTGGGTCTCCAGCTTGCCAGCTCCCCTTGTCTGTCAGAGACCTGTTGTCCTTCATAATTGCATGAGCCAATTTTTTGTATAAATATAAGACACCCACCAATGATACTTGCCCTTAAAAAACTCCCGTTTGAGTGCAAGAAGAGTTGAGACTACCATGTCCCTCTTACAGGTGCAAAACATTCTATGGGAAAGGGAGGTCGTTTTGGATGCACCTGAGCCCTTTGAAAGCAATTTTTTTTTCTGCCTGCTCAATGGAGGGGGAAATCAGAAAGACATGCTCTAGTTTGCTGGAAGAAACAAAATGTCCCTGTGACAAATTGCCTCTGAGGCCACTTGGCAAATATCTGCTGTGGATGACTTCCAGAAGCTGAGAGCATCCCCCGGCAGCTAGCAAGAAAACAAGTATGACGGTCGTGTGGTTGCAGTGTTCTGTGGACAAGCTGATCATGCGTACCCCAAGCTTCCAGTGAGAGAGCAACCCAGGTCAGCGTCTTGAGTCCAGCATGAAAGGCCCTCAGCAGAGGCTGCAGTTCAACTAGGCCTAATAATTGGTGGGTGGGCTTTTGTTGTTGTTTGGTTGGATATTTTTTGGTTTTGTTTTTATTTGGGAGGGATTGATTTTTAGAAACAGAGTCTTGTTTCACATATGCAAGGTCAGAATGTCTGGACACACCTTTCTTTTTTTTTTTTTTTTAAGATTTATTTATTTATTTATTTATACAAGCACTGGGTACAGTCAGAAGCACGGGAGGGTGAGAGAATTCACCAGAGCCAGAGTGGGGAGCAGAGCAGGCAGAAGGACCGAAGTACACTGCTGAGGGGAGCAGCGGGCGGCAGGAGAGGTCTGCGCGCCATGTGGGACCTTCCTCCGGTGGCCGGGGAGCAGCCAGGGATCGAACCGGCGCTGCAGAGGATACGGGTAGCTTCACAACCCAGCGCTCAACCGCTGCGCCACCAGGGAGGCCCTGGACACACCTTTCAATGCTGGAGAATATGGACTTGTTATAGTTGGTTTTACTCAGGTTAAAGGGGCCCAGAACAGTTCCAAGTGACACTCATAAATGCACTCTTTCCTGCATTCTTAAATGGGAAGTGTACTGTTCCGTTTTTGTGAAGGGAAGTGGGAATTAGAGAGAAAGAATAGAACCAAAGAAGAGCAAGGAAAGGAGGGAGGGAGGGAAAAGGAGGGAAGCTTTTAACTCTGCCTCAGGATATGTTCTCTTCATCAGGTTAGTAGGCTGCGATATACACCAATCCACAACAATACTGAACAATTAGATTATATAGAGGTTTTTAATTGAAAATTCACATAACATAAAATTAACCACTTTAAAGCAAACAATTCAGTGGTATTTAATACACTCCCAATATTGTGGAAGCACCACCTCTACAGAGTTCTAAAGCATTTCATGACCCAAAATGCAAACTCCATACCCATTAAGCAGTCTCTCCCAATTCCCCCTCCTCCTATCTCTTGGCAACCACCAATCTGTTTTCTGTCTCTGGTTTTACCTAGAGGAGGTTCTAGAATCCCATGATATCTATTCATGGATGGAAAAAGGTACCTTAAACCTTGATGTCATGGTCATTTGCCACTTTGTGGACATGAAGAAGTATTTATTGAATGAATTTTGGAAGGAGTAAATGGAGAATGAGAGGGTCATGAGACTCAAAGCAAAACCACAGAAGTCTCTAAACTCTTTGTAGCTTCACAGTAGCTTCTAGGTCTTCATGATGTTTTTTTTTTTATTTGGGCAGGTGGATGATCCGGGCAACACCTAGACTCAGGGGGTGGGTGGAGGGATGAAGCCACTCTAAGCTCCTGGCCTGCCCTGGAGCTTCCGGCCTGGAAACAGCAGGCAAAACATGGTCTGCTAATGATGATTGAAGAGCTTCTTGCCTCTGGCTGGGCCAGTACCTCCCTTCTAGAATCTGAATATCAGTTATCTATGTCACCATGGTTATTACTCTCAGGATGAAGTGATACAGAGATGAGTTAGAGCTTCATGGTTTTTTTATGAGTTCTCCAGTGACTTCACCCAGGGACAATAAAGGAGCAATAGTATCTTCCATTTTATAACCCAGGCTGACAGCGGCACAAAGAAGAGAAGAGATTGTCACCAGACCTGTCTCCTTCAGAGTCATTGTCCTATGAAGATGAATCCTCAGGACAGTACAGAAGAATCCCATCCGAGCACACAGGAGATTGGGTTTTTGTTACTGAGCAATGGGCTTGCTGCAGGATGTGCAGAGAAACCAATTATTATAACCTCTTGGTTTGAGAAAAGAAAGAGCTTTATTGAAAATCGACTGGTAAGGAGAAAAGAGGAAAACCTCAGATAAGCCTCGTCATGGATGTGGCTTTGGGCACTATTTAAGGGGTTGTAGAACAAAGAAAGCATAAGGAAATGTAGGTTGGCAGAGGCTGATTTGTTGTTTTTCTCTGAAGCATGGTGCCACTTGAATTCGGGTCCAGAACTGCCACAAAATTGAGTGTGCACACGGACATGGGCACACACACCTCCGAATACTGTCCGTTTACCCTGAGTCCTGCATTTTAGTTTCTTTTTCCATGGCAATTTTTTTGGTCCAAGTAATGAGAGGTTACCTTGAGGACAGCAGACACCTTCTGGGCCTGCACACTAAGTCACAATGTCAACTTATGAAAAAGATGATTTTCCTCTTTTAAAATGGGTAGGGGGCCTCCCTGGTGGCACAGGGGGTTGGGATGCAACCTATGGGGCTGTCCACATCACTTGAGTGCGGGTTCGATCCCCAGCCAGGGAGCTGCCCACATGGTGCAGAAGACCTCTCCTGGCTCACCTGCTGCTCCCCTCAGCAGTGTATTTCAGTAAATCTGCCTATTCTGCTCCCCACTCTCTCTGCTCAGACCTTGGAACGCACCATGGGCTGCATCATACCTGCAGCTGCAAGAGCTATGAGGCTCTGGAAATGAGGGTGCCCAGCACTGGAGGGGTCTTTGGGAGGCCCCATGCAGAGTACAGCTTCCCCTGGGTTTTTCTGGCCTATGTTCTCATCTTTATTTGAAGCCACAGCCTCAGGCCCTCTATCTTGTGATTTGGGTCAGCCAGCAGTTTTCTTTTGAGAGACAGAATTTTAGAGGGGAAGCATATTCTAGACCAGCAGTTCACAAATATTTTGGTCTCAGGATCTTCATACACTCTTAAAAATTATGGAGAACCCCATACAGCACTTACTTAGTAGATATTTCACTATGGATATTTGCTGACTTGGAAATTAACACAGAGAAACTTACAAAATGCATTAACATTTTAAGGACTAATAAAATCATTGCACAGTAACATAAATAACATAGTCATTAAAGATAACTAGCTTTTCCAAAACAAAAATAATATCAATAATAATAATAGTAATAGAGGTGTTATTTTATTTGTTTAAATAGAAGACAATAGAGGGCCTCCCTGGTGGCTCAGGCAGTTGAGTGCAGTGTTGTGAAGCTATCCGCAGCCTCTGCAGCATGGGTTCAACCCGTCAGCCAGGGTGATACCCATATGGCACGGCAGACCTCTCCTGTCTCACCCGCTGCTCCCCTCAGCAGTGGATTTCAGTCTGTCTGCCTGTTCTGTTTCCCACCTGGCTCTGGTGAATCCTCTCACCCTCCCACACATCTGGCTTGTACTTTATATAGGAATTAGAAATTGTTAAAACTTAGACTCTAGGGCCTCCCTGGTGGCGCAGTGGTTGAGCGCTGGGTTGCGATGCTGACTGCGGCCTCTGCGGCGCCGGTTCGATCCCCGGCTGCTCCCCGGCCACCGGAGGAGGGTCCCGCATGGCACGCAGACCTCTCCTGCCACCCGCTGCTCCCCTCAGCAGTGTACTTCGGTCCCTCTGCCTGCTCTGCTCCCCGCTCTGGCTCTGGTGAATTCTCTCACCCTCCCGCGCTTCTGACTGTACCCAGTGCATGTATAAACAGAACAAAAAAACAAATAAATAAATAAAACATGCCTCTATTTAAAAAAAAAAAAAAAACTTAGACTCTGGTTCAGGGGGTCTTGGGAAAGGCTCGGTGCAGGTCTATATTCTGATTTTATCCAGCAACCAGATGATGCAGATACTGCTGGTCCTGGGACCATACACTCATGAGTTCACAGCTCTGCCTCTGACATCCCCTGAGGCAGTGCCAGGTGGATGCCCTGAGTCCTGTAAGTGTCCTCCCACTCCATATAATTAAAATGAGAGTAAATCTGAAATTAAAGTCAACAAAACTCCTATCCAGAGTGATCCTTTTGATTTTTCTTAATTTTAAATTCTTTTTTTAATTGCCTTTGGTGCCCACACTTTGTTGGTCTTAGGCCTGTGAATAATCCATGACTACACAAAGTAATGAAATTATCTGCATTCCCATCAATTTGGGATGAGTTAGTTGAGTGATGTAAATTTCCTCAAGAGATGCCACTAGTGATGACAGTGCGGGTCTATATTCTGTGATGTGAAAGGGGAACACACTATTGTTTATTCCACAGCCACAGATTTTAATTCGTGAAACACCCACTGTGTCCCAGGCATTGGTCCGGGTGCTGACATTGGGGTATCCCTCGTTGCCCCAGCCTCTGGCTACTGTCTTTACCTGATCATTTAGAATCAGAGAATGTTGGGGCCAGTAAAACCTAACCCATATTCTTGTTTCATGAATGAGAGTACAGGGACAGAGAAGGCAAGTGACTTGTCAAGGTTCACACAGCCACTTTGGCAGAGATAACAAAATCCAATCTCCTGGCTCTTGTCCCAGGGCTCAACTGTCAGGCTAACTGCTCTCCCCTAAATCTGAGTAGGAATTATTGTTTGGGGTTGTTGGGGGTGTTTTTTAAAAGCCCCGACTTCAGGGAGCTCTTGACAAGCCCACGATGAAAGATAAAGGGCCCTGAGACTGTCATTAGTGGGGAGGAGCCTGACCCTGCACGGGCAGAAAAGCAGCTTTGGTGGGGTCTGGGTCTGCCCGGCCACTGGGGCCCGCAGGCTGCAGGGCACAAAGGAGCGCCCTGGGTCTGAGCCAAATAGCAGTAATTAAAGGCAACGCCAGCAAATAGCCCATTAAAGAGGTTTGCCCTGAATCAAACTGGCAAGCAGAACTCAACCCCTTTGCCACTTTCTATAAGAAAGCCACCACATCAAACACTGGGGTTTTATGAACTTTCCCAAATGCTTGGGTGATCCCAGGGAACAATGGCACACAGCACCCAGACATCCACCTGCCCCTCGTTGCCCCTGTCTCAGAGAGTCTACCCTTTTCCTCTTCCCCTTTCCTGCTGACCCAAACCCATCCAGGTTCTCAAGCTCCAGGCCATCTCCTCAAGGAATGAGGATTGGAATCCCCAGCCAAGAGAAACTCCGCCCACCACCACGGCCAGCTCCCATGAAAAGAAAATCTCTATTTCATTCCACATGAGACTTTAAAAGCTGAAGTCTAGAATCTTAGCATCCTAAAATCTTGAGCTTTGAGCTAGAATGACCCTTGAGAATCGTTTAGTCCAGTCCCTCCTGGTGACAAGTGGAGGGGCCGGAGCTGCAGGGTGAAAGGTCTCGCCCAGCGGCATGGGCACCGGTGCCTGCCAGGGCTCCAAACTCACAAAGTCAGAGTAGATCATCCTTGCCTGAGACCCAGAGAGCTGCTCTTCTCTTCTCATTCACCTCCTTCTAGGGTCCTGGTTGACATCACTCCTGTGATTGAGATGTCACAGGGAGGTTCTGCAAGAAGCCCAGGGGACAGAAAATCCCACAAGAAATCAGGCTGAGGCTCTCCTCCTAATTTCCAGGGTGGATTTAATTAACCCAGGCAGAGGCAAGACAGCCTGATGCCCCTATCTCCCCACCTCTGAAGTCTCAAAAGAGGAAGTTTGCTTGCGCTGACCTAGGTGGACAAGTTCAGGAATGGTCCAGCCCTCAAAGTATGAGTGATCGGAAGGGGAGGCCAGGTGAGTCAGGCTCACTCAGCACCAGGCCCCGTCTGTGAGTGACCACAGTCACCCCTTAGTGGCCCCGACAAAGAGAGTCAACGACAAAGGGAGTCAACAGGGGCAGGAGCTGGCCTTCAAACCCTGCCTCTGTGGGTCTAAAGCTTGTTCCTCTGAAACCAAGGCCCCGAATGTTGAGCCTGCCGAGGGTGTGCAGGTGTGTATGGGAGGGTGCAGCTTGGAGGGGCACATCCCTTTGTCCTGTAGATGCCCCCAGAGCCCACACAGAAGAGACAACAGTGGTCCCAGGAGCCTTCTCATATCCTCCAGGAGTGGAGAAGACCGCCCCACACTGGAAGCCTTGAGACCTGGGCGCCATTCCTGGCTCAGCTTATAACCTTGGACTAGAGGGTCTCCTCTCTGAGGCACTATCTGCTCACGTGCAGTTTGCTGTGAGGGAGAAGGGCTGGCAATAAACCTGGCTCCTGCCTTCTTCCCGCTCCTTCCTCTTCTGCTCCTCACCAGGCTTGTGGCTTTTCTGGGCCTCAGTTTCTCCCATAGCCTAACTCTCCACTCTGCTTTTCAGAGGTTCCTTGGCTGGAGCCACACCCATACCGGACACCTTCTAGGCGCAATTATGGTGATTAGGTGTCTTGTAGGTGTAGGTGTCCCTGCTGGGGTGAGAAGGCCACACCTCCTCTTGAATTCTGACTGTCCTAGGAGTGTCCTGAGATTTGCCTTGTTAACACTGGGCTGGCCGGCTGCTCAGACGCGCTGTCCCAACGAGCCACCCTCAACCGTGCAGAGGAAGCAGGAGTGGGCTGGCCCTGGCATGGCAGGTGAGTGGGCAGGCCAGGGGGACCCTTGACAGCAGGGCCCCTGAGAGGAGTTTCAGAAGGGGGGTGTCTGTGGAAGGAAATTTTGATTGTTAGGATTTGGGAGCTACAAGGCCCATGAGATTTTCCCTCACGTCCATGAGAACATGAGGCAGGAAACTGGCAGAACCCTTCTGGGCAGGGCCCGGCCAGGCCTCCCCAACTTGCCTTGCTGGACTGGAGGAGCGGGGAGCAGAAGGGGAAGAATGGAAAGGCGAAAACTTCTCACATCCTGGGTACATTATGAGGATCTAGAAATGTCTCTGGGCAAACTGTGGGCCAGGTGGGGAGGAGGGAGAGGGCCTATGGGCTGCTTCCCCTTCCAATTCCCTTCCCAAGGACTAGAGGGCAAGAGCAGCTCTGTTTGAGGTGAGAAGAGCTGTGTGGCCTTCAGCAAGAGAGTTTGTCTTGGTGGCCCCACTTTCTCATCTGTACTGTAGTGGGTTATGATACAAATTGTCTCAGGCCTGCTGTGCAGATGTGCCGTACGAGTTCTCATGCAGGGCCTTGTAAACAGAACCCTTAGAGTTGGGACCCATCCCTGTAGCCCCAATATTTAATGAGGGGCAAACCCCCCTCCCTCCCAGGAACCTGTCCATTAGTCAACAACTGCATCCCTTAGACCCACTCTGGCTGGCAGGCCCGGCATGCGCAAGTCAGCAGAAACGGGGTCACGCTCAGTCCTTCAAGGATGTTTCTAATTCTATGCCCCTTCTTTTCAGTTGTTCAGCATCATGGGACAATTACATGAGTCAGTCCCTGTTTTTTGTTTTTGTTTTTTACTTTCAAAGACAAGTATTTTCATTTCCTCATATTTGAACTTCCTCCCCTTCTCCCTCTCTAACCCCGTGGCAGTTACTAACATCCTGGGCTCTTGGGACAGGTCTGCAACCTGAGGACCCTGCCACCCCAGCCCACTCTCCAGACTGCTGTTTCAAGTACTGGGCTTGCTTCCCCCCTGTTAGCCCTAGTTTAGAAGGGACTGGTTTTGCCTCCTTCAGGATCTGCTTCTCAGGGCTCACCTAGAGGTCCCTCTTCCCTTAGTGTTTGGCACACAGTCAGTGTTAAACTTGGCCAAATTTGATTGCCAAGATAGAATTGTGCTAGAAGCAAAGTCAGTGATGGGAGTTTCAACTGCATGTCTGTTGCTAACTTGATGGGTGGCCATTGCTCTCTCCAAACCTCCATTTCTCCGTCTGTTAAATGTCGGGTTGAATCTATCACATCTAGCACATAAATTGATGGGAAGGTTGAGTTAGGTAAGTTAGACTGAGTCTTCTGGGTCTTCCTGGTTTCTTGGGGACATGCTCCTCAGAGGAATAGACCATGCCTGCTATGCATCCTGTGCATGAATGACAAAAGCTTCAGATCCTTCAGGGAAAGTATGTGGCCTGACACTACCCCTCCTTCATCCTGGTTCACACTCTCCATGGCAGACATCACCAGTCCACCCTAGGGTTCTTTCTTACAGAGCATGGATGTGGCCCCAGAATTCTCCTCCACATTGTTCTTCAAGTAGTCCCTACTATTAGCCAATGAAATGAGACCCTTCTGTCTGAATTATATTGTTGAATTATATAAACAATCTTTGAGCTCAGAAATTCTAAGAATCTCACAGAATACTCTGTAGGGTTGAAGTTGATGAGCCAGTGCCTACTGGTGACAGAGAGACCAGAAACCTTCAACTGAACCAGGAAGGAGAGATTGGGCAGTGGCCCAGGGGCAACTCCCCAGTTAATCATTTAGCTACGGAAGTCAGGTGCCCTGATGCACACTAAGGATAGAGTCATAATGGCCCATTAAAAACCAATTATGCTGAATCCAGAGTCTGGACTCAGTAGAGCCTCCTGGGATCTGCCCCACTGGGTGCCATCCAGGCTGGAACAGAGATCTAGGGAAAGAGCATTATCCGCTCTTTGGTGTCACCCAAAGTAGGAGGGAGAACAGCTGGAATGAGCTAGGACTGGGGGTGGGAAGGCAGCAAAGAGTTGGGTGAGTGGGAAGCTAATCTTCAGTCCAGAGGCCCTTCCCTCCAAGTAGAACTCTCTTCCGCTGGCCCCTGGGGTCAGCAGTTGGAGAGAAGATGAGGCTGCTGGGAGAGGATGGTAGGCAGGGGAAGATTGTGTGGGGCCTTGAATGCCAGGGTAATAGTTGTGGATTTGGTAGATCTTGAACGGGACAAATAGGAAGGGCCCCTTCCCCTTGCTGAACCTATTTCTCCATAGTAATATGACAGATGGAACAAAATAAACTGGATGGAGTAAAAAGAAAAACAATTGTGTAAGGCTTGGGATGGGAGAACTGAAAAAGTGGTGGAGGTAGATTTGGGGAGAAAATCTACCTTTTGGGGAGGTAGATTTGGGGAGGTTAATGATATAAAACTCCCAATTTACTAAACTCATAACTGGATCCTGCACCTGGCAAGTGCCTTGTAAGTAGGGAGAACACTCACCCTGGTTGAAACTTGTCCTGGAGTTTATTAATGGTTTATTGATGGTTTCTTTTACTTTCAGAATTTTCAGATGCAGGTGATACATTTAGTTAAACCTTATTTAGACCATTACCTCATCCTCTCCAAAACTCTATGAGGAAGTTATTAATAATAATCATAATAATATTGCCACTTTTCTAAGTAAATCTGAACCTCGAAGAGGTCCATTAACTTAATTTGAACCACACAACCAATAAACAAGAGATTCAGGATAATATTAATTGGCAAAATACTGGATGGCAGCCAATTCTTATGCAAATACTGACGACAGTAAAATGACTAACATACAAATTTACGGAGCATCTAATATGTGCCAGTACTACTCAAAGGCATCTATGTGAGTTGTTTCATTTAATCCTCAAAACTTGAGGAGACAGCTACAATCATCACCTGCATTTTCACCAGGACACTAAGGTTCAAAGGATTTCAGACATTTGTCTAAAGTTACAAAGCAAACAAGGGGTAAGGCCTGTCTTTGAACTCAAGTGTTGGCCTCTGAAACCATTTTCCTTATTGCTGGGCAGGGTGGAAGAAGACCAAGAGAGGAAGGTGGGAGGGAGAAGGGAGAGAAGGCAGCAAAGCTGGAGGGGCCATGAGATTTTGGGGTGAATTCCCTTGCTGCATTCTTCTTTCCCTGTCACCCAGGAGCCTTGAGCTCAGGGTAGGGAGCCACCTACGGGCAGGGGCCAGGGCTAATAACAAGCACCCACTCTGATAGGTGTGCTGTCAACGAGAGGGGTCCCAGATGGGACAGTGCCTCTCCCATTCCTTCCCTGGTGCCCAACAAGGAGCTGTGTGACCACCCTTCAACAGCACACTCTTGTGGGGCTGAAGGCTGTGGGGAGATTTGGGGGCCTCAGAGGCATTTGATTCAGCAAGTCACAGACTAGCCAAATCCTAAGAGTTCTTCTGAGTCATTTCACAGGTGAGAAACTGGGACCCAGAGTAAGGAAGCACCTTAGCTGGGGACCCATGGGGAACCAGTGGCTTGTCTACCTGAATCGGAGGCCACACACTCTGCCAGCCTCCCAGGCCCGTGACTTCAGAGGGAAGGAAGTAAGGAAGGAAGGGCAGGTCTTGAAATGTGACAGTTTGAGAGAGAGGGATTATGGCTGGGTGGGGAGGCTGGGGCATGGGCAGCTGACAGAGTGTGGGTGCGCCGGGAAGCTGGTGAGCATCAACGACCCTATTCACACCCTCACCCAACCAAGGGACAGGGAGGGACATTCATTTAGTCAACCAACCCACAGGTGCTGAGCATCTCCTATGCCCTGGACCCTGTGCTGGGCTCTAACAGCCCAGAGAGAATAAGACCCAGGTCTCTCCCCCACAGAGCTCATGGCCCAGTGGACAGGAGAGGCCTGTACACAAACAACCATATTCCTGATGGCCAATTAGTGTCAGAAGACTTATATGACAGGATTTAAGCTGAGCACACGGAGGAGGTGATAATGACTTTACTTCGATAGTGGGTCTGGGTACCATCCCACATGCACATCTATCTGCTAGCCCAGTCCCCAGGAGGGCTGGGGGGACAGCATTTAGGACAGAATTGGGCTGTAACCAGCAGAGGAGCTGCTGTCCCCTGCAGGATCCGCCGGCCCTGACTTTCCTCCCACAACCCCATGCCCTGGAAGTGTGATGCTGATGAGTACAGATGACTTAGATCGCAGAGGGAGCAGCTCTGGGAACAGATTACACGGGGACTTGACCAAGGAGCAGATGTGTACTTGGTGGAACGTGGGGGCAGAGTACAGAAAAATGGCAAGAAGTTCTAAGAAAAGAAGATCTTGATTCAGCAATAGGAAGGGCATGTTAACCTTTCGGTGGTGGATGAGCTGCCTCTCTGAGGCATCCAAGCTGAAGGGAGCCAGGATCAAGTATCTATCAAGATACCTGCAGACATGGAGCTCTGAGAGAGATGTCTCCAGTTTTGGGGATAATGATGATAATGGCAGCTCTGACTCACCCCATCTCCTGCCCCCTGTAATGAGGTTTCAGATACCCAGAGGGTGGAGGGAGCTGGTTTGGGCTATAGCAGGAGATGGGAAGGCCAAGGCAGAATCCTTAGGGCTGGAACCCATTACCCTGGGTCCAGGAAGCCTCATTATATCTTAAATCCCCCTTAGAAGCAGCCCTGGGGCATGCACGGCTAAGATAATTACCGCACAATAACCTCAGCCCCTGCTTCTGACTCATCCCCTTAAAAATAAAAGCAGTTGTATCCTGTTCTGGCCTCTCCCCATATAGGTTGTGGCTTGACCTCATGGGTTACAGATCCAATGTGCCCTCAGGCAAGAAATCCCTTTTCTCCCATCTCTGGATCTCAGTTACTGTGAGTAAAAGGGAGAACCAGGCTTTTAAAGGCTCCACCAGCAACGCTGCTCATAGATTGGACAGTCCTATGCACAAGGTAGGAGATGTTTCTGTCTGTGTTTTCAGACTAAACAGAGGCTGCCTCAGATCAAAGATCTGGTACTGGAGAGTTCTCTTCCTGTCCAAGAACTGAAGCTAATTTAGTTCTTTCAAATGTGGGAATTGGACAGCTGGTGCACAGGCCCTGGTGCTGTTGTTCCAGCTCCTACCACTCAGGGTCACTGTTGAACACAGACCCTGCACCATCCCTGCTAGCCCACTACAGCAGTTGCTTTGGGAGCTCCCAAGCTCGGGACACATGTGCCAGCTGTGTAAGCTCCTACTCACCTGCTCAGTCATTGTCTCTAAATCATGATGCCAGACTAGCTTGCCAGCCCAGGCTGGGCTAGAATTAGCCTTTGTGTGTCCTCAGCTCTGGGAATTGAGACTGTGGCACCAACATAGATCCGCGACAGTGGAGGCCGGTTAGAGGGCTGACTCTCTGTAGCCAAGAGAGGTGTCGGTAGCTTGGCCTGGGTCATGATAAGATGAAGAAATGGCAGATTTGGGGCAGGTTTTGCAGGTGGTGCCATTTGGACCTGATGATCGATTGGATAAGAAACATGAATGCAAAGGTGCTTTTCATACTTCATCGTATTCAATCTCACTACTAAAGCCAAAATCACCAGTGTTTTATTGATGAGAGCAGCTAAGACATGCTGGACCTACAGTAAGGAAGTGGCATAACTAGGACCCTGACCCAAGCGTAACTCCAAGATTTGCTACTATAGGATCTGGGGACAGGAAAATGAAGGGAAGTGGGTGAATGTAAGAGATTGGAAAGTGAGGCAAGCTGCCCAGTGGAAGTCTCTAGAACCAGGCCAAGGAGTTGAAACTTTTCCTTGAGAGAAGAGAAGCCCCCTAGGGAGTCATGGAAGCCAACCCTAGAGGGATAGAGTAACTATATCTCCACTGACGAGAACTGACTGTGGCTGATCCACACAGCTTGATGCTGGTGAAGAATAATCCCAGGTTCAGCCCATTCCAGGATGGTGGAAGGATGGGAAGAATTAGTTACAGGGCCGCCCTCAGGGTTCTCAGGCTGCACAGAGGACTCAGACTTGGCCTTGGTCATGGGGGTGGAAGCGGTAAGCGGGAAAAGACACTGAAGCATATGGTGTTGTATATATGAACTAGATATATGATTATTGTTTTCTTAAGTTACTAATCTCAGCTGGTTCATTTACCAGCAATGGATGCCTGAAACATCAATTCCTTTGTCCCTAGTATCCTCTCTATAGAACAAATATTTTATAATGTATCTTCACTATCCTAAAATTAAATTGATGCATATTACCTACTTTCATACACCACTTAAATATATATATATACACATACACACGCACACACACACACACACACACACATATATATATGTATTTACTATAATCAAAAAGAAATCAACTTTAAGTAAAATATATAGATGTTTCTCAGGACCAGCTCTCCATTTGCAAGTTCTTTCAGCTCTGTATACTTTTCTTTCACAGCATGTATCAAAGTCATAAATAGTTACCTGTGGGCTCACCTATTTAGGTGTCACCCTTGTTCGTCTGGAATATAATAACTATATTTATTGGGCTCTCATGTTCTAAGGGCTCTAAATGACAGGAGTTATCTCACAATCAATCCACAAGGTGGTATTATTATTATTATTATTACTATTACTCCCAGTCTACAGAAGTAGACTGAGATACAACAAAGTTAAGTAGAAGGTAGTTTAACCAGTAAATGACCAAGTCAGGATTAGAATCCACGTCAGATGGCCTCAGAGGCTGTGCTCATAACCATCGGGCCACACGGCCTCACCATGTATCTCCAAGTTAAACCCATATCTTGCTCACCAATATATCCCACACCAGACACCAGCCTGGGCATACATGGTCGATCCTCAATATTCACAGATTCCATAAACACAAATTGACCTACTTGCTAATAATGATTTTCTATTGCAAATCAACATTCTTAGCACTTTTATGGTCATTCGCAGTCACCTGCCAGGTGTGAAAATCTATCACCCAACATGCATGGTCCCCGCTGATGCCCTCCAGTGTTGGTCTTGAGTTCAATGTGAAAGACTCAGCAGTGGATTAAATAAGGTGTCTTTAAAAAAAAAAACACGGGCCTCCCCGGTGGCGCAGCGGTTGAGTGCTGGGTTGCGAAGCTGCCTGTGGCCTCTGCGGCACCGGTTCGATCCCCGGCTGCTCCCTGGCCACCGGAGGAGGGTCCCACATGGCGCGCGGACCTCTCCTGCCGCCCGCTGCTCCCCTCAGCAGTGTGCTTCGGTCCTTCTGCCTGTTCTGCTCCCCGCTCTGGCTCTGGTGAATTCTCTCACCCTCCCGCGCTTCTGACTGTACCCAGTGCTTGTATAAACAAAACAAACAAATAAATAAAAACATGCCTCTATTAAAAAAAATTAAAAAAAAAAAACACACCTAAAGAAAGGCTTTGCATTGACCATTGATGAGAAAGTTGCGACCAGAGGCTCAAGGAACGTAGTGCTATTTCCCCCAGGAGCAAGTGATTCTGTTCGCGAGTTCAGCGTCCATGGAGACTTTACAGAGAAACACTAGCACCGGTAGCTGAAGAATGATAAATCACGACTGGACGAACAGATGACTGGCTGGCAGAAGTAGATGGAGAGCAAGCCAGGTGTCGACACGCCACATACTAAGGGCCATTCTCACCTTCCTGTCCTCTCCAGGGATCAGAGTCACTGAGGTGGACTGGCAGCGGCCAAGGAATGGTGCTGCCCACCACACCCAGGAGTACCCTGGCTCTGAGCTGGTGGTCCGCAGGAACCAGATGTTCACCTTAACACTGGAGCTGAGCCGAGCCTTGGAGACTGAGGAGGCCGTCATCTTCACGGTGGAGACAGGTAATAGGCTCAGCAGTGCCCTCCACTGATCTGCAGCCAAAAAGGCTTGTCTTGTGACAAGCGACTTGAGACCCTGTGGTCACCAGCCGGGAAGGGGGAAGCAAGTCCTGTCCCGATCCCCAGAGGCTCGTGATGATGGCTCTCCAGGATGGCTGGAAGGTGCTCCCCAGGCAGTGGGAGACGGAGACAACTCAGAGTCGCAGCAGACCGAGGATCAGGGTGCTGGAAGGGTCTGGTCATCAGACACTGTGGGGTCCCGGCTTTTCTCTCTTGGTCAGATAGAAGGCCAACTTTGGCTTCAAAGGGGTCCTGTCACTTTCTCCTTTCTCAGGAAAGTGGAACAGCTGAAGTGGACCCCACTCTGCCACTGGCCCTCCTGTGTCTCGATCACGTCCTTCCCAACAACAGTGTCCCAGCAGTCCAGGGGTCGAAGGGTGGACTTCCAGGCCTTCAGCTTTTGCTTCTCTCGAGCTAGGTTTTCTAAAGGCATCTGGGTCTCCTGTTTTCCTCTCCTCTCTGCGCAGGACCCCAGGCTTCCGAGGCCCTCCGCACCAAAACTGTGTTCCAGACCGCAGAGCTGGAGGTGGGCGACACCTGGACGGCAGTGAAGGAGGCTCAGACAGAGAACACCGTGACCGTCTGTCTTGCCAGCCCTCCTGATGCTGTCATCGGCCGCTACCAGCTGAGCGCCAGGGTTTCCTCCCGCCGCAAACACAGCGACCGGAAGTTGGGCGAGTTTGTTCTCCTTTTCAATCCCTGGTGCCCAGGTAGGAGCTGGGGAGTCTGAGGCTGAGGTTTTCCTGGAAATTGCCCTGCAGGCGGGCCTGCCTTAGAGGGGCCTGGGAGGCAGGTGAAGGGACGGGGCTGGGCAAGAGCTGGGCACAGACAGAGGTGGAGAGAAATGCAGTAGTGGATGCGATAAAAGAGCCTGTGATGAAGGGAAAGAACCAGTGTTCTGGTTCTTCTGGTGTGCAGCGGCCAGAGGGACGGGACCTGATGGGAGCAGTAGGTAAGAACCAGGCTTTAGCTATCATACAGCCTTGGTTTAGTCCCAGCTCTGCTAAGCTGCTTCCCTCTGTGAACCTCAATATTCTCATCTGTAGTATGGGAATAACAATAGTGCCTGCCTCTCAGGGTAGGGTGAGAACTCACAGAGCTAAAGTTCGTAAAGAACAAGGTACATGGAGCCTCCCTGGTGGCGCAGCGGTTGAGCGCTGGGCTGTGAAGCTGCGCGCAGCCTCTGCAGCAATGGTTCAATCCCCGGCCGCCGGGCGAGGGTCCCACATGGCACAGCAGACCTCTCCTGCCGCCCTCTGCTCCCCTCAGCAGTGTACCTCGGTCCTTCTGCCTGCTCTGCTCCCCGCTCTGGCTCTGGTGAATTCTCTCACCCTCCCGCGATTCTGACTGTACCAAGTGCATGTATAAACAAACAAGCAAAACAAACAAACAAATAAATAAATAAAAACATGACTCTATTAAAAAAAAATCTTAAAAAAAAAAAAAAGAAATATATAGGGCTACTGTTGGCATCAAGTAGATTCACCAAAAGATGCCAGGACTCCTAATCCCTCAGACTTGGGACAGGCTGGGGTTGACCCCTATTGTCCCCTTGGGACAGGCTGGGGTTGACCCCAGGGGAAAGATCGGCCATGTGGAAAGGGGCTCTGCCGGGAGGCAGCCTGGGAGCTCTGCGAGCTCCTCTTGCCCTCTCCTGCCCCGTCAGCCTCCAGGCTCATGCCCCTGCTGATCCCTGATATAACCCCCTTCCCCCGATGTAGCCCCTTCCCCAGGCCGGCAAGGCCAGAGCCCCAGCCCACGCCGGGCCTGATGACTGCTTTTCAGAGGATGACGTGTTTCTGGCCTCCGAGGAGGAGAGACAGGAGTACGTGCTCAATGACAGCGGAATCATCTTCCGAGGCGTGGAGAAGCACATCCGAGCCCAGGGCTGGAACTTCGGGCAGGTCTCCAGGGGCACAGGCCAAGCAGGGGGGCAGGCGGGGGGTCGGGGGTGCAGCATCAGCCCAGGGGCTCTCTGTGTGCTCACTTCTTCCCAGGAGGGACATGCTGGGCTCTTCAAGCAAACCCATTCCTTTATTCCTCTATGACTAGTTGTGCTGGGGCTTTGGGGAAAGGAGGTGCTTGTGAATATACTTGGGAAACAGAACAGGTCGGTTCTGTTGTGGACAGAAAAGTAGGTTCTCAAGCTTGAGTGTGCACCAGGATCACATAGAGAGCTCGTAAAACACGCAGATGGCTGCGCCTCCCTCACAGCTGCTGATTCAGTGGGCCTTGGGTGGGGTCTGAGGATTTCCATTTCTAACAAGGTTCTGGATGGTGCTGACATGGCTGGCCTGGGGCCAGACTTTTAGAATCAGTGGCTTAGTTTCTATATAAGGTGTGATGTGGGAAGGAAGTCAAAGTGGTAGACATGGAAGCAGAGGGAATTCAGAAAAATGTAAAAGAAAACCCCCTGAGGGACTGCAGGAGGCTTCGCCACAGGGTCACCATGTCAGGGCTGTATGTCCGCAGTTGGGCAGGATCTGGACAGATGGAGGGAAGAGTAGATAGAACAGCATGGTGGGGAGGTTCTGCTGTTGTCTGCTGGGCCCGTGAGAGGAAGTGGGAAGAAGGATACAGGAAGAAGGTGGCAAGGAAGGCTGAGGATCCAAACTGTCAGGCTGGGGAGCAGGGGGTTGAAAGCATTTGGGGCCCAGAGACTGGGCAGGGATGATACAGTAGAGAGTTTAGGGTCTGCCTGAGAGGTAACCTCTTCTCAACACCTAATTTTGCTTGGCATGTAAGAAAGTCAGCCCAAGGATTCCAGACTTTCCAAATATTCAGGACCAGAAATCTTAATTTGTATAAAACTCCCCCAGTTTTCAATGCTCTTGATTACTTCAAATGTATTTGAAAAAAAGCATGTAACCCCAGCAAACTTGCCAGTGGGACAGAGATGGTGTCTCAGTTACCCATTCTATATGCTTTGCTGTGAGTGGCAGGGAGGCACGGGGGACTGTGGAGTGGGATGGGCTGTGAGGAAGGTTGATCTCCAGGTTCTCAGCAACTCCATGAGGAAGTGTCTCTGAGACTTGGGGATGCTCTGTGGGAGGGAAGGCCAGGGGTTATGAAATCTCCTGCAGGACACAAGTGACCAACAGCATGGGGTGGGGGGAGTGGGATCTGGAATGTGAAGGAAGCCAGGCCTCTAATGCAGTGTCTCCGGGCACAGTTTGAGGAGGACATCCTGAGCATCTGCCTCTCCCTCCTGGACCGAAGTCCCAGTCACCAAGACAACCCAGCCGCCGACGTGTCCCACCGTCACGACCCCATCTACATCACCAGAGTCATCAGCGCCATGGTGAGCACTCCACTGTCCCTCAGGCACACTCACTCATGGTTCCCCAGGCCAGCCCCAGGGCCTATAATTTTTCCAAATCATCTCTTATTTTAATTCTCTATTATTGCCACAACAAACCACCCAAAACTCAGTGGCATAAGACAATCATTTGTCATGGTTATAATTTTGCAGATCAGGGAGTTGGACAGGGCACCATGGGGATGGCTTGTCTCTCCTCCAAGGTGCTCCAGCTTGGGGTGTCCAGATGGCTACAGGGGTCTGGGATGGTTTGATGGAGCTGTATATCTGGGACCTTGGTTCTGACCATCATATAGTCCTGGGTTCTCTTCCTGAATTTGTCTGCTTGAGCTGGAATGTCAAGATGGCTTCTTCACTTTCACACCTGGCCCTGGATGGGAGGGTTGGAACAGCAGGGATTGACCAGCCATCACTGTCTCTCCATGCATCCTTTCCATGTGGCTAACTGGGGTCTATTCATAGCATGGCAGTCTCAGGGTAACTGAACACAGCATCTGGCTTCACTCTAAGCCATAATTCCAGAAAGGAAGTAGGGGCTGCCAGTCTTATAACACCTGGGTCTGGAAATGGACACGGCAGTGCTTCTACCACAGTCATTGTCAAAGTTGCCCTGGCCCAGCCCAGATTAGGGAGCGGGCACACAGACCCACCTCTTGTGGGAGGGTTGCATCTTTAATCTACCACATGCAACAGTGCTTCCCCTCAAAAGGTGCTTCCCCTTCAGAAGGCCTTCTAGCATTCTCTATAACAAGCAGGTGTTAAGATCAGTAGGTTGGTATCTGTGATTCCAAAAACTGACAATGCAATTTTTCTCATATTTGATGCTCTCAATTCCTTAAGGCCTCAGAGAGAAGTGGGAGCACAGAAAATCCAACCCTGTGACCCATTTCAGACAGCACAGTGTCACACCCAGGGGACAGCAACATAGGCTCCTGAGTCACAGTGCTAAACTGAGGGTCACCCCTTTTACTAATTTGTTTTGTGATTTGGCAAGTCCCTTAGCCCCTCTGAATCTGGTGTTCTCATGAGAAAATAAAAAAGGAGAATAATAGAACATGCATCACTGACATAGACAAAGCCCTTAGAACAGCGCCCAGCACACAGCAAGCAGTTAATGAAAATTAGCTGTCTCTGGGATTATGCCAATAACAGTCTCCCCAAAGTAAACCGTTCAAGACAGAAAATGCTTTAAAACCAGAGATGATCTCCAACCATAGAGTATCCCAATGGAAGGAAACGAAAACTCATAAATGGTGGCCAACGTGTATAAATGAAGACAAAAGATGCTCCCAGTTTTCAGACAGTTTAAAAGCAAGGGGTGACTCCGCACCCCTGGGCACTCCACAGTTCGAGGGCCCCGAAGAGGGAACCCTGGCCTAGTGGTCGACCCGTGCCCTCGCCTGCCCAGGTGAACAGCAACAACGACCGCGGAGTGGTGCAAGGCCAGTGGCAGGGCAAGTATGGCGGCGGCACCAGCCCTCTGCACTGGCGCGGCAGCGTGGACATTCTCCGCAAGTGGTTCAAGGGCAGGTTCAAGCCAGTCAAGTACGGCCAGTGCTGGGTCTTCGCCGGAGTCATGTGCACAGGTACCCTGGGACAGAAGGTCCTCATCTCCCAACCTGCTCCAGGGTCCTTAGTTTGCGTTCATTTTGCATGTATTTACATAACCCTGCCCCCAGTCTTTATTGAGATGAGGAACAGATGTGGTTAAAGAAGAAAGCAAGCAGATAATTCATTTATGTGCCTTTTGATCTTTAATTTGCAGAAGGACTCCCCCCTCCCTCTGCCTCCAGCACAGTGAGTGCCCTTGGGGGAGTCCTGTGGTTCCCCCAGGTCTCAGGTTACCTCAGGAAAATAAATATTATATGGCCTCCAAGCTCCCTCCATCTCAGAGGCCATCCCCTGAGAAAATCGTGGTGTTTCTCAGAGTGGAGCAGAAGCCTCAACCCTGGCAAAATATACAGAAAGGGCAGGGAGACCAGAAATGAGGCTGAGCACCTGCTGGGGAGACCTGATCCCTCTCCCTAAGTCCTAGCCTGTTTCTGGAGCCTCTTGAGCCTCCTGCTCTTCAGTCCTTAGGTGCTTGGGGATTGCAACGCGTGTTGTATCCAACTTTAACTCAGCCCACGACACGGACAGGAACCTGAGCGTGGACAAATACGTGGACTCCTTCGGGCGGACCCTGGAAGACCTGACAGAAGACAGCATGTGGTGGGTTCAAGGCCCGCAGGGCCCCAGGGCAGCCCCGCCCAGCCCCAGGGGCTCCCGAGACAGACCTGGATCTGGAGCTCAGCTTTCCTGAGTCTGACCAGTTCTGGAAGGAGTGAGAGACACCCAGTAGAGGGGGAGTCCTTCTGAGATCTGGGGGGCCTTAGACACGTGACTAAGAGGTCAAGAGGAGCGCTCAAGAATTGACTGCCTGCAGTCAATGTGAACCCCCATTCACCCTTCTTTGGGAATGTGAGCCCTTCCCACAATTCCCATGACTTGAAGGGAGGCGAGAGTCCCTCTGCTTAGTTCCCTGTCTGTATTGTGCTCCTGCTTCCCATCAGCTGCCTGTGCCCCTCACTCTGTGTCTCAGGTGGGAAACAACTCTTTCCACAAACTTAAAAAAATTAAATTTCAATTTAATTTTTGAAATAGAAAATACACTCATGTGCATTAACATTCGAAAGGTACAAAATGGATTACAGTGAAGTCTCCACCCACCCGAATCCTGCCCCCCATCCTCTTCCTGATAGGACTAGTTTACTCCATCTCCTTTCAAAGAAAGGCCCAGCAGGACGTACATCTACACAGATCCCTGCATCCTGCTTTCTGCCCCCTTAATAATGGCCTCATAATGTATACTGTTCTTGCTCATACATTTAATGATTCCATGTGAATACACACAGGTTCTCCTTATTGTTTCTTTGCAATGTTTAAAGTATTACAAATAATACCACACTCCCTGAGCACCTAGTCTATGCCAGCCCCAGTTCTAAGTGGTATTCATTAACTCGTGGTATATATAACTCATGCATTCCTCCAAACAACCTTGTGAGCAAGTCAGTATTATTATCTCTGTTTTGCAAATGAATAAACTGAGAAGCACAGAGAGATTAAGTAACTAGTCTAAGGCCACACAGCTAGTGAGTGGAAGAGCAGCAGTATGAACCTGGGCTGTCTTTCAATTGGATGGAGAAACCATTGTTTTTCTAACCACCTCACAGGGATGGACCAAATGTTTTCTTCACAAACAAAGCTTCAGTCAATAACCTTGTCCAAAAGTCAGGTCACTCGTGTACATTTTGTCTAAAGAGTAGGGGACACGGTGAAGTGTGTACAGTACAGAAACGCAGGTGGCCTCAGCCTCCCTGTTCTTAGCCTGTCCTCCAGTCACCCGCAGGGAATACTCCAGCCTCAGTCCTGCTCTGCTCCTCTCTTCTCTCCAGCCCTTTTTTTTTTGGTTCTCTTTACTCGCTCTCCCTGTAGGAATACCAAAAAATTACATTCCTCAAGCAGAATGGACAGACACTTCTCTTCTATGTTGGGGCCTATGTCACAATGCAGGCCATCAGAGTCCTGGCTTTCACGCCCAAATGCTTATCAGATATTTTCCCAAAAACCATCACCTCCCTGACAAGGATTCTGAGGCCAGCTGTAAAGATGCCAAGTCCAGCAAAGCAGGGTTTCTATCTGTTGCTTCCTTACTGTGTGACCCTGTACATATGATATCTCTTTTCCTAGTCTCAGACTATCATCTTTAACATAGGAAACTTAAAAGAAGGCCGGAATTCCTTTCCTGGGTCTACAGAACTCTGTATAATCTGAACCCTACTGTCCACCATGCTTGCCACAGTCCAGAGATATTTACATACTTTCTGTTCCTTGAACACACCAAGCTTTCTCTTGTCTCAGAGCCTTTGCACATTCTGTTCCTCCGGCCTTAGACACTATTCCCTTCACTCTCTCTGTGACTAATTCTGATTTAAGTCTCATTTTAGATGTCATTTACCTGGAGAAGCTTTTCAACAATCTCTATCTTGCATTTGTTTTATTTATCTACTTATTTAACTTTGTCTGCCTCCCTGTCAGTCTTTCTTAGAATATAATCTGCATGAGGTCAAGAACCTTCTGTCTTATTTATAGCTGTTATTTCTGGTACCTGATCAACACCTTCTTGAAAAACACACGAATGGCATCTCCTCACCCAGACTGTGGAGTGAATGGCTCTCATGCCCTAGCACAGTGCTCAAACAGACTGAGGACCCCAGTCCAGGCTCTAAGCAGGATCTTCCCCTCCTGCGGGCCTCTGTGCTCACTGTAGACCACCCTGCCCCATCCTCTCTCTGTGGCAGGAATTTCCATGTCTGGAATGAGAGCTGGTTTGCCCGGCAGGACCTGGGCCCCTCTTACAATGGCTGGCAGGTTCTGGATGCCACCCCCCAGGAGGAGAGTGAAGGTACGGGCTCAGCCGGGTGGGTCTCAGACCCTGAGCCTCCTCGCCCAGGCCACTCACTCCCACCCCTCCTGCCCAGGTGTATTCCGATGCGGCCCAGCCTCCGTCACCGCCATCCGTGAGGGCGACGTGCACCTGGCCCATGATGGCCCTTTTGTGTTCGCCGAGGTCAACGCGGACTACATCACCTGGCTCTGGCATGGCGACGAGCGCCGGGAGCGTGTGTACTCGGACACGAAGAAGATCGGGAGGTGCATCAGCACCAAGGCGGTGGGCAGTGACTCCCGAGTGGACATCACAGGCCTCTACAAGTATCCGGAAGGTAAGGGCAATATGGCAGCTTCATTAGCCTCCCATGATGGCCGGCTGCTGCAGGGTTTACCTCATGCACTGGAGCCAGCCCATCCCCTGTGCAAGGTGGAGAGAGCTTGCTTGCAGCACTGTCAGCTGTGCCTGGGGCTAAGTGCCCTTATTTTATGTTAATGTTTCCCCTGTTTGCTAAGTAGAAGACTTCCCACATTTAATAATGCTAATAGTTTTTCTTGAACCCTTAGCACATACCTCGTACTGTATTAGGCATATTCGCCAATGATAATAATAATAATAATGACAACTATTAATAATAATAGTGATGATAGTTACAGGTATTGTTTATTAAATTTATTTATTAAAACATAGCACTAGGCACAATTCTAAATAATGGTAATAATAGCAGCTCCTATTTATCATCTGTTAATGTCTACTAATTTATGGTCGCTGGTTTATAGAAAAGTGGGTACTCGTTGGGATATAAAAACAAAACAGTTGTATTTTTTCTAGGAGTTTCTTCCATCTATATACTCTAAAAGTCACACTTTCCCACAAAATAATGGGTCCTTTAGCAGTGCTATGATTTGATCCATATATTTTCAGCCATTTCTGTTTGTTAAAACAATGGTATTCAAAAGTTAAAACTTAGGGCCTCCCCGGTGGCGCAGCGGTTGAGCGCTGGGTTGCTGGGCTGCCCGCGGCCTCTGCGGCGCCGGTTCGATCCCCGGCTGCTCCCAGGCCACTGGAGGAGGGTCCCACATGGCGCGCAGACCTCTCCTGCCGCCCGCTGCTCCCCTCAGCAGTGTACTTCGGTCCTTCTGCCTGCTCTGTTCCCCGCTCTGGCTCTGGTGAATTCTCTCACCCTCCCGCGCTTCTGACTGTACCCAGTGCATGTATAAACAAAACAAAACAAACAAACCAGCAAACAAATAAAGCATGCCTCTATAAAAAAAAAAAAAAAAAAACAAAAGTTAAAACTTAAAGTTCATACTTGAATCAGAACTTGTCTCCTCCCCTCCCTGAGCACAAGCTAGTGACACCAGAAGGCTGCTAAGGAGGGGCACAGGCTGCTTGGGATGCTTCCCCCCACCTTTGTCTGCTCTGCAGCTCTGGGTGCACATTGGAATCACTGGACCCTGTTTTCGTTATAGAGATTAAACAACTATTATTAATTTGCCCAGGATTCTTTGGGTCACTAATTTGGCCTGTGCTCAGCTAGAATGGCTCATCACCTTCCAGTGTATCAGGTAGCACATGGTACACATCTGGGACTGCTGGGCCTCTCTCAACGCTTGAGCTCTCATGGTCATTCTTGCTGCCTCAAGTGTACTGGAAGTATTCGCCAAGGAAATTAGGCAAGAAAAAGAAACAGATCTGTTTGACAAGTGGTGCTGGGAAAGCTGGATATTCACATGTGAAAGAATGAAGTTGGACACTTCTCTTATACCGCATACAAAAATTAACTCAAAATTGATCAAACATCTAAATGTAAAACCTGACAATTTAAAACTCTTAGAAGAAAACAGGAGAAAAGCATCGTGACATTGATTTGGCATTAATTTCTTGGCTATGACACCAAAAGTTGGCCTCCCACCTCACACCATACACAAAAATTAACTTAAAATTGATCATAGGTTTATATACAAGAGCTAAAATGATAAACCTTTTTGTAAAACAGGCGTTAAAGGTGGCCTTTTTAGATATGACATCAAGAATACAAGTGACAGAAGAAAAAACTGATAAATTGAACTTCATCAAAATTTAAAACTTGTGTTCCAAACTATACTATCAAGCAAGTGGAAAGAGGTAGCAACTTTGCACTTGGTAGTTAGGGGAATGCCCCACTCATGAATCATTTAATAAAGCCACTTAGATCTCAAAAAAAAGTGGAAAGAAGTGGAAAATATTTGCAAATCATGTGTCTAATAAGGGACCTATATCCAGAATATGCAATGAACTCTTACAGCTCAATGAAGAGATAGTCCAATGTCTTAAATGGGCAAAGGATTGGAAGAGCTATTTCTCCAAGGATGATATACTTGAAAGATGTTTTACATCATTATTCATTAGGGAAATGCAAATCAAAACCACAAAAACATACCGCTCCCCACCCACTAGGACTGCTGTAACCAAGAACATTTAGAGTAAGTGCTGGCGAGGATATGGAGAAACTGGAACACACGTACATCGTGGGACTGTACAATGGTGCAATCACAGTCTTTGGCAGAGAAATGAAACATTTCCATAGTACAAATACCGTGGGCCAGAATAAAGAGTTCCACCTGCATTTAAATAATGGAATGTTAAGGAAACATTCATGTCCACATGGAGGTCACTCAGTACTCAGGTCCTTGGGGGAAATGTTTGGGAAGGAGTGGTGAGGGAGGTAAGTGGGGGTAAGGGGGGGGTTCAGGGGGAAGACTGCTCAGTGCAGGTTTCAAGGAGGGAAACATCAGATCCGGAAATGATCAGGGTGGAATCAGGACTGGAGTGGGAGGTGGAGCCTGTCTTCCCAGGAAGGGAGGGGACATTCTTAAGCAATGAGCTCACTACCTGGCCTGTGGGCTTTTTGCCCCTCACTTTACAGATGGGAAATCTGAGCCTCAAAGGGCCTAAGTAATGAGGCTAGTAATAACAGCACATAGTCATCAGTGGCAAACTGACATTATCTGATGGGAGGAGAAGACAGATTCTAGAGATAATATGGATGCTCAGCAGGGCTTGGTGACTTCTGAGTTGTGGGTGTTGAGGGGGTGGGAATTGCCAACGGCTCTGGCTGTGCATGGGGTGAATGGGCTATTTGCCGAATGAATGGTGGGTGAATGGCGGAGCTATGAGTGAGACAGGAAATGCTGCTGGCCAGCAGATGCAGAGTTCGAGGCCCCTATGGAGCAGGGGCTGTCCTGTTGTCAAAGTAATGGTCTGTAGGTCAAAACTGAGGTCTGTTCTAGCAGCAGGAAAAGTGGGAAATCAAATGTCCTACATTCACACGTCTACGGGAACCCTGCAGATGGCACCTCCAGTGCAGCCGCCCGGGGGGAACAGGGCTGGGCTCAGGGAGAACCAGAGTCCACCCCCATTGAGAGAGCGCCCATCTCAGCTGTGTAACCCATTACTGCCAGTAGAGAGTAGGAAGGGAGTTTAAGGTCATGGAAATTGGAATTAGACTGCGGGGTTTCACATGTGACTCCCTTACAAATTGCTTTACTTCTCTGTGTCTTGGGCTCCTTATCTGGAAAACGATAACAGTCATTTTATCATCCCCTTTTCTGGGGATGATGACAGTCCCACCTCCTGGAGGGAGGATGGAACTGTGGGCTTAGCACATAGTAAGTCTGCAGATGTGACAGTCATCGTACCCTGAGCCTGGAGCCCCAGGGGCCAGAGAAGCTGCAAAAACCTCTGTTTTTGGTAAAATGTCCTGACCTGAAATTGCTGGCAACTGATTTAAAAAAATGTTTAAATAGTCTCAGACCAAGCACAACACATGACAGGTCTGCCCATGGCTCCTGGGCTGCCAGTCTGTCGTGGCCTCCAACTGCCACAGTAAGTTACAGCAGAGATGCGGTGGTGGTTTTGCCCGGAGGAGGGAAAAGGCCGACAGGCTCCGGGACGGTAGGGCTGGTGGGGAGGAAGGGGCGGCCGGCTCAGCACGCCCGTGTGCTCCGCAGGCTCCCGGAAGGAGCGGCAGGTGTACCGCAAGGCGGTGAGGAAGCTGTTCGGCGTGGACGCCTGTGGGAGGAGGGACCGGGTCCGCAGGGCCGGCGGCCGCGGTCTCTGGCGCGACGACCTCCTGGAGCCCGCCACCAAGCCCAGCATCACTGGCAAGTTCAAGATGCTGGAGCCGCCCGTGCTGGGCCACGACCTGAGTCTGGCCCTGTGCTTGGTCAACCTCACCTCCCGGGCCCAGCGGGTCCGGGTCAACCTGAGCGGGGCCACCATCCTCTACACGCGCAGGCCGGTGGCAGAGATCCTGCGCGAATCCCACTCAGTGAGGCTGGGGCCCGAGGAAGGTAAGACGCCGGGGCGGGTGGGACCTGCCCTGCCCACACCTTTTCCAGGAGGGTTGGGGGCAGGGACAGCTCCCCAGGGTCCCAGGGCCATTCCCAGGCCCTTTCTGAGGGTTGTGCCAGTGCTTGGCTCTTTTCTCCACTTTACAGACGAGAAAAGTGAGTCTCAGAGGAGTTAAGTAATGAGAATAGTA
The DNA here is from genome assembly GCF_964194135.1 of Talpa europaea. Lineage (NCBI taxonomy): Eukaryota > Metazoa > Chordata > Mammalia > Eulipotyphla > Talpidae > Talpa > Talpa europaea. Next base: position 16,341,405 of record NC_140078.1, on the reverse strand, counting down.
ATAAAGTCCACAATCATCTGAAGAGAGGACCCCAATTAGTATGACTATTTCCAGGTGGAATAAATACCTCCTGGGAGATTTCACAGTATGGATATGCCCCGTGTTATCGTTCTCAAACCCAACACATTCTGGAGCCCACCTGTCCAGGTGTTCTGCACCAGAGGGTGGGCCCGCGACAGGTGTTGAGCACGTGCTCACCTGTGCCAAGCGCCCCTCTCCTGAGAAGTCTGTACTGAAGCTGTTATAGGGCAGCCCGGATATTGAACGGGTTCCTGGCTGTGGGTCCTCACCCGCGCGCTTAAAAGGGACTTATTGATACTCCACTACAGGCATGCACAAAAGGTTCATAAAAGGTTTATTTACAAGGGAAAAGGAAATAAGGAAAATGTACAACTCAGGGAGAAAATAGGGAAATAAAGTCTTTAATGCGTCCTACCCGATCCCACGACCTGGAAACCCAAAGGCACTCTCAGAGCTGGCCAGACGACACTGCGAGCTGGCGAGCTGGCGGGGAGCCAAAATGGGGGACCCCTCCAAAGCCCAAGTGTCTGGCTTTATACCAACCTGGCTGCTTAACCCCACCCTCAGGTCCCAGCCACCTTCCCTTGGGTGGTGATGGGATTTGGAGTTCCCAGTGTTTTTGACTTTGACCTGGGGTGGGGGTGGAGTCCACAAAGCCTGCATGGAATTAGCTTTAGGACAGCCTTTTCCCCCTAACAAAACAAGCTCTCCTCCTTCCCCTCCCCTGCACCCTGCTGCTCTCCTCTCCCCTCCCTCCCCCACCCCTTTCTCCCTCCCTCTCCCCCTCCATCCTTTCCCCTCCCCGCCTCTGCCACCTCTTCTTTCTCCCCTTACTCTTACTCTTCCCTTCTCTGTCCCTCTCCTTTCACTCACCTTCTGAACACAGAATTCAATTACACCCAGACGCTGTCCTCCGCGTTAGATGCTGATGAAGTCAAGTGTGTGTATTTTGACAAAGTGTGAAAACTTGTGAAGGAGAAGTCACACACTTTCCACTTCTTTGTCATTTATTTTCCACAAAATCTAAATCACAAAGGAATACTTCATAAGGAAATCGTAATGAACCTACACTTTTCTCAGCTTTTAGCAGATTTTTTTCCATTAAAAGTGATACCTATTCTTTCAAGACTTAGAGAGCAGGAGCGAAGATCCCCTGTGATCACCACCCGTCTGCAGTTTCCAAGCAAACTGCTAGGGCCTGTTGCTTCTGAGAAACAGTTGTAATTATATTGCAAACATTCATTAGTGCCCTTCTCTTTCCACATTACATTGTAATTTAAATATTTTTATAAGCTTTTCATTAACATTTTAATAGATACATGTAATCTTTAAATAAATAGATGATGATTTATATTTTGTCTTCGGGGTGGTTATTACCTTATTGTTATTAAAAAGCACAAAAGTAGACATCTTGGTGCAAAAAAAATCACTTTCTCATCTGTATCGTTTACTGTTTTATTACAAGAGAGTCACAAAAATGGAATTACCAAGCTGAATGATATGATTCTTAAGTTATTAAAATCTGTGATTTTTAAATTAATAGACATTTTAAGCAACTTTGGTTTAAAAAAAAACATTGAGCAGCGCATCTCATATACCTCCTCACCACCTCCCACCCTCCTTGGTACCAACACTTGCACTAGTGTAGTGAGCTTGTTGCAGTGATGGCCAGCAACTGCACACTGTTATTTTAACACACTGTTATTTTTAACACAGAGTTGACATCAGGGTTCACTCTGTATTGTACATCCTGTGGGTTTTGACAAATGTATAAATCCACCATTAGAGTGTCGTGCAGAATAGCTTCACTGCTCTTTAACTGCCTGTTCTTTATTCATTGCTCCCTCCCTCCACTCTAACCCTGGCAACCACTGTTCTTACTGGCTCCACAGTTTTGCCTTTTCATAGACATCGTGTAGTTGGCTCATACTAAGGAGTCTTTTCAGGATTGGCTTCTTTCACTTACAAATAGCACTTGAGATTCCTCCACAGGTTGGTGTGGTTGGTAGCTTATTTCTTTATAGCACTGAATAGTATTCCACTATATCATTGTGCCACAATTTGTTTATTCACTCACCTATTCCAGGTTGCTTCCAAGTTTGGGTAATTATGAATAAACATCCACGTGTAGCTTTTTGTGTGAAAGGAAGTTTTCAACTCATGTGGTGGAAGCCAAGGAAGTGATTGCTCCATGGTCTGATAACAGCAGGTTTCGTTTTCTAAGAAACTGCCAAACAGTCTTCAAAGTGGCTGTGCCATTTTTCATTCCCACTGACAACGAATGAGAATTCTTGTTGCTCCACATCCTCTCCGGCATTTGGTGCTGTCAGTATTTGGGATTTTTGCCATTCTCATAAGTATACAGTCTCGTTTTAATTTGCAGTTCCTTGATGATGTTGATGTCGAGAATCTTTTCATAGGAGAGGTCCAGTTTTTTGCCCATTTTTTAATCAAGTTATTTGTTGTCTTACTATTGAGTTTTAAGAGTTCTTTGTATATTTTGGATCACAGCCTTTTATCAGATATTTCCTTTGCAACTATTTCCTCCCATCTGTGACTAGTCTCCTTTTCTTGACAGTGTCTTTCACAGAGCAGAAGTTTTCAATTTTAATGAAATGCAACTTGTTGGGTTTTTTTTCTTTTATGGATCATGGTTCAGTGTTGTATTTTAAGAGTCATTGTCTAGGTTTTCACCCACGTTATCTAGAAACTTTATAGTCTCGCATTTCATGTTTAGGTTTATGATCCATTTTTAGTTCATTTTTGTTAAGGGTTGAGGTCTGCGTCTAGATTCATTTTTTTCTTTTTTTGCATGTGAATATCCAGTTGTTCCAGTGCCATTTATTGAAAAGACTATCTTTTCTCCATACCATTCCCTTTGCTCGTTTGTCAGGGATCAGTGGACTATGTTTGTGTGAGTTTATGGGGAGCTCTATTTTGTTTAGTGATGTATTTGGCTATTCTTCACCAATACTACACTGTTTTGATTACTGGTGTCTTATATTAAGCCTTGAAGTTGGGCAGCATCAGTCCTCTGCTATTGTTCTTCTCCTTTGATCATGAATAGGACATATTAGGTGCTCAGTAAGCAGTGAGTAAATTCCCAGTGGGATGAATCTTTGATGGACTGAGACGCTTCTATCTTGAGTTATTAGGGAAATTTAAAACACATCTCCAAGAGCTTTTGGAGAGACAGGCTGGAGTTGTGGTACTGGTTGGCCTGATTTTGACTCACTTCTCATCTTGACGCCTGGATTTACTTGCTCTGTGACACTGGACAAGAAATTATTCTCTGACCCTAGCTTTGTTTCTGTGTGACATGATTAAAGTAGTACCTGTCTTGGGTTGGTTGCAAGAACCAGAGAAGACATAAAGTATGAATTGAGCCTTCCCTTCCTCTTTCTGGGCACCACCACCAACAAAAAAAGTCACACCCCCAATTCCCACCTCTGCTTTCCCTTCCAGAGAAAAAGATCCCAATCACAATACCTTACTCTCAATATAAGGAAGACCTGACGGAGGACAAGAAGATCTTGATGGCGGCCATGTGCCATATCATCAAGGGAGAGAAGCTCCTGGTAGAGAAGGACATTACCCTGGAGGACTTCATCACCATCAAGGTGACTCCCATCTGCATCCAACGCCCTGGCCCTAGAAGGCCCCTGTCAGGGCTGGAAGAGAGCATCAGAAGCTGGCGGGCTTGTGCTTTTAACCGCAGCTTCAGCTCTCTAGCAATGGGGCGGAGAGGTGTGCCTGTGGGGAGATGGTGTGATGATGGGGTTCAGTAATGAAGTATGTAGAAACGGGGTAAACATGATTAATGTCTTACCAGGCCCATGGGTTTCTCATGGGCGCTGAGGAGGTAGAGGGATGACTTACAGGTGTTGCCCCTCCAGGTTCTGAGCCCGGCCACAGTGGGAGTGGCCGTTGTGGTGGAAGTGATGGTGGCCAACCCCCTCTTTGAGAAAGTGGAGGACTGTGTGCTGATGGTGGAGGGAAGCGGCCTTCTCCAGGGACAGCTCAGCATCAAGTAAGTGCCATGCTAGGGTTGTGGGGGTTGCCTTCCTTATAAGATGGGTAAGCTAGAGGGGTGCAGGAGAGATTCTGGACCCCCAGGAACCAGTCCACTGTCTAGGCACATCAGCCTGCCTTCATTTATTCATTCCTTCATTTATTTAATCTCTAACTCACACAATCACATAACGCATCCACTCATTCACATTTTCACTCACTTCTTATTCATTTGCTCCCTCATCCATTCATTGACTCCTTTATTCATGCCTTTATTCATTCACTATTCATTCCTTCACTCAACTCAGTTTTGACTGGCTCTTTCATTAACTTGGTCTTTTTTAAGGTGCTCACTCATTTACCCGCTCACTCATTCCCACATAGCCCACTCAGCCATACACTCATTTACTTATTCATTCTCCGTCATTCACTCACTCATGCCTATTGAGTCAGTACTGATCACACTGACCTTTGCAGTGGGTCACAGTCCGTTGTTGGAAATATCAAGATGAGCAGATGGGGTTCTGCCTGGAGAAGGGCTTTCAGAGACAGGTGACCCTTCAAATGCAGATAGTGTGATTTGTTCAAACAGAAGGACGGGTCCTCAAGGTCCCAGTGGTCAGAGGCAGCCCTTGAATGGGGGCTAGGTGGGGCCAGAGAGAAACCTATTAGAGCTGATGTTCAAACTGGGCCTTCAGTGATGAATCAAGGAGCTTTGCAGGTATCCAGAGGATGAGGGCTTCTGATTCAGGTTCTTGTGATTGATGTAGTCAAGAGAAAGTCTCCTGGAAAAAAGTGAAACTTGACCTGGGCCTTAGGTGTGGTTGGACTCAGAAGGGCATCCTAGTGAGAAGACAAAAGCCCAGAGACATCAGAGACAAAAGCCCAGAGAAGTGTGAGGTATGTTCAGGGTGCAGGGAGGAGACTGGTCCTGCAGGTTGGAAAGAGTGCAAAGTGGCGAGAGGGCAAATGGTGTGGGAAGCATGTTGACAAGGCTTAAATGTCAAGGGCCTGCAAGGCCATGGACTGGCAGGGCAGGCTCAGGAAGGAGAGAGGCTAATAACCTACCTTTCTCCTGCCTCCTCTCCCCAGAGTGCCCAGACTGGAGCCCCAGGAGAAGGCCTCCGTCCAGTTCAACATCACCCCTTCCAAGAGTGGCCCAAGGCAGCTACAGGTGGACCTCGTCAGCCCCCACTTCCCAGACATCAAGGGCTTTGTGATCATCCACGTGGCCACAGCCAAGTGACAGGCCGCGAAGGGCTAAGTGGGGAGGAGATGGGCCCTGTTGCCCTCCTGCCCATCACTTTACCCCTCCCGCGGGGGAGCCAGGAGATCTGGGTTCCAGTTCTGCTGCAGCTTCTGCCCCACTCTGTAAATGTCAGTGAGTCCCTTCCCCTCCTGGGCCTCAGTTTCCCCATGTGTAAAATGAGGTGGTAGACTATTCCTTAAACTTTCTGGCAACAGTGGATGGTGAAGGCAGCCTCTACCACACTCATCTAATGCCCTCATTGCCGGGAGACTGACTTGTCCAAGAATGATGAATCCCAGGCCGCCCAGCGCTGCCGCCTCCTACCGGCCAGCTCACCAGCACCCTTGCTGACCCCTGGCTCTCCTTGCCCCTCTCAGCTCTGCTGTGCTCTGACCACACCCACACCTGAGCATCAGCAGTTGTCAGAGAACCCAGAAGTGTTGAAGCCAAAATGTAACCATCCCTCGGGCTCCAACTATACAGAGGGAGGACCCCGCCCGTGGCCTCGTGGTGAGCTCGAGGCAGACTTTGGAGACCACGTGCAGCCATTTACACCATCTAAGTTTATCCCAAAGCCATGTTCCTCAAAAGCATAAGATTCAAAGTCACGGAGGACTTTCCCTCAATGAAAAATAAGCCCAGCAGCTGAGGGGCTGCTGTTCCCTGTAGAAGCTGGAGATAGAGACGGATCCCTCGTGGCTGGGGTGCACTGGGAGACGCAGCCCCCCATCTGCTCCAGTGGCGGCTGGCAGGCCCCTCGAAGTAGCTACACCCATGGTGGACTCAACTGTTCAGAACCAGGACAGTGTGGACTCTGCACACTATCCTCAGCAGTTTACCACACGCAACCACTCGCTTAGTGTCAAAACAGGACTGAGACTTCTGGGACGAGGACCAGAGTGGAGACCACCGAGCCCTGAAGATAAGGGTATCAGCTGGGAAGGGTCCTGGACAGGCAAAGGAGTCGTAATGAATCACCTGATTTAAGTATCTGAACACAACAGGTAGGTTCTTCTGCAGTGAGATTCCTCCTGGATACAAGTCAAGGGAGAATAATTGATGTCACGGGTCTCTGCAAAAAGGCGCCAGGCAGACGCACAGGCAGTGTTAGGTGGATGAGCCCGTGATTAAGACCTCAATGAAAGCATTTCTTTGCTGAGCCTAGACAGCCTGGGGACAGCTCACAGAGCCCAGAAGAGAAGACGCATTGGGCACGCCAGGCCCTTGGCTCCAGGACCCCTTTCCAAACCGCAGCTTTTATGGATCGTCCATATAAGAGGTGGCACCAGAAGTTCAGAGCAGGCAGTTACCTTCTCAGGGAGGGGCAGCAGGAAGGGACATTGGGGTCATTGGGGACACTGAGGAAGTAGCCGGAGCCAGCGCCCTCCCCCAGCACAGAGAACACTCCTTTCAGCAGGGAAGGCCTGCATGTTGCCAGGTGGTCTCCCCTGGTGGTGGCCCAGACACTTCATTCTTCCAGCAAATTCCAACTGCCTGTCTCAAGCTCAACTGTCCTGGTTGAGCTTCCCAGAAAACTGATTCTGAGAGGCAATTTGGGGTGCAGAATGTTGATTAAGCAATGACCTGGGAATCCTCTCCTGTGGGAGGGGAGGGCAGGACGGAGGAGGAGCAGAGGGAGGGATGGAACCATGATGCTGGCCTGCATCCACCCACAGGCAGTTCTGAAGCTAGAATTATGCGCGCATGCACGCGCGCACGTGTGTATGTGTGTGTGTGTGTGTGTGTGTGTGTGTGTGTGTGAAAGTAGCTGAAGGTCATGAGGGCCACCTGCCAGGTATCTCCTCTCCAGTTCAACCCCCCTTGCCCTTGGCATCTCTCACCTGAGCCGAGCTGGCCTGGCGCAGTTACTGGGATAAAACTGGCCGCACGGGTTATTCCAGCCCCAGCTGGAAGCAGAGGCCAGCAGCCAGTCAGGGCACCCTGGCTGGAGAGGGAGAGGAAGGGACATTAAGAGAAGACAACCCGAAGGAGAATGTGGCTGGAAATGCAGCCTTGGCACCGCGCAGAAAGCTGTGCAGGAGGGATTGCCTTTCAGTGAGCAGAGCCACACCCCGACAGTGTCCTCTGCAGAGGAAGGGCAGGACAGGCAATTCAAGACCCAGCAAAGCCCAGAGTTGGCTGGCCATGGGCACCAGGCAGGATGCCAACAGCAGGGCTCTGCCTGCAGCATGGGCCTCCCACTACCTCTTCTGAGATCCCTTGGTCTCTTAAAAGCCATGACTTTTGCAGAGGTTCTGGGCACTGAGGTATGTCCGTCACCTGGCTTTCACATGCTGGTGATTGTGGGAGAAAGGGATACCCTTGGTTGGCAAGCTCTCACTGGCAGCCACCAGAGAGTAAATATTTTAGGCTTTGCAGGTCATTAAGTCTGTTCCAACTACTCCACAATGTTCCTGCAGCATGACAGCGGCCATAGACTATACATAAATGAATGAGTGTGGATGTGTTGCAATCAAACTTTATTTACAAAACAGGCAGTCAGCCAGGTTTGGCCCACATGTTGTGGTTTGCTGACCCTGCTGCAGAACAAGGTGCTGGCTCAGCGGCTTCCTCGGGGACTGAGTTCTGACGCCAGGCTGCACCCCAGCCTGGGAGCAGGCCAAACCTGAGCTCAGGCCAAGCCCTGAGCAGGCCCCACACTGAAACTCGGGTCACGTTTCAGCTGGTGCCCATGACCCCGGTGAGACCATGACTCAGAGCCTGACAATCCAGATGAGGGCACAACCCTAAATGAACCCTAAACGTCACACTAAGTCCCAGCTCCTACCACAGCTCAGTCGGGACTTGCCGCTGGCCCTGGGCTGATACTGTCCCATGCTGAACCCTAACTCAGCCCCGGGCAGCGCCCACAGGAGTGCAAGCCCTCGCTCCACGCCTGGTACTGATTGAATCATGATCCCAAATAGACCTTGATCCCAGACTGAGCTCTGATCCACATGGGGCCTCAACCTAGCCTCACACCGACTCCCGATCTCGCTCAGACCCCAGCCAGAGTGGACTCTAGGTCTTGACTTTGAACTTCTCATTCAGATATAAGCTTCTCAAACCAGGGCCAACATACGCCTGGGTGTACTTGATGTCACTGGGTAAACACAACCTAAGACAGGGGTCCGAGCTTGCCTCCTGCCCCTTGGAGGCACTTGGGCAAAGTGTGAGAAGTGTGGTAAACCCTGCCTCAGCTCTAGCCGTCGGGCTGTGAGCCTGCATTCACCGTCCTCTTCCCAAGGAGTAAGCGTGACAGTCCACCACCTGCCCAGGGCCCTCTCCTCCCCGCCTTACAAGTTCACTTCACCTTATCCTTCTGCTGGAAACAAAAGCAACTCTGCTACGCACCTGCCCCCAGAATAGGAGGTGACCCCACTCTTAGTAAAAGGGGATGTTCCTTTCGGCAGGGAAGCTCTGCATGTCCTCCGAGACGGTCCCTCCTGCGGTGTTCCATATACTTCCTTCTTTCTGCAAACACCCCCGCATGGCTTCCTCAAACTCAACTGTCGCAGGCTGAGTTTCCCTGAAAACTGATACCAAGATGGACATTAGGGGACATTTATTAAGGGATGGAAGAGAGGTGGTTCCGGTGGAAGAAAGAGATGTGTCTGATTGGGACTCTTGGGTAGCACTTATGGAAAAATCATTTTCTGCAGTCTCGTGGGGAGGGCACCCTGTCTTCAGCCTGCCTCTGGCACAGCCAGGGCTGCCTGTGTTGGCTCAAGCAGCTATGGGCTCCCCCCCTCCCCCCGCCCGGGACTTCGACTCTTACGAGGTTAGGATGGAGGGCATGTCCTGAGGCCACCAAATGTGGTGATGGTTGGGAGAGCCCTGGGCAGTGACCTATGCAGGTGATTTTTGCTGTGACAGTTGCTGTCTTTCTAGTTACCAACGGCTGTCTAGCAGAGCAATCCAGACCTTAAAACTTAAAATAATGGCCGAAGTTATTTTGCTTGTGAGTCTGCAGTTTGGGCAGAGCTTGACGCGGCTTGACTAAGTGAAGCAGGGGTAGCTGAAAGCAGGGCAGGATCATTGAAGACTTGCTTATTCACATTTCGGGTGGTCAGTGCTGTCAACTGAGACCTACACTGTGGCTTTCGGACAGAACACCAGTCTACTGCCTGTCCACGTGGCGGGGGCTTCCTCACGACATGGTGGCCAGTTGCAAAGGCAAGTATCTTGAAAGACAGTCAGATGGAAGCCATGCTGCCTTTATGCCTGAGGGTTGGAAGTTACCTGCTTTTACATCTACCACGTCTTATTCCTTAAGGCAGTTACAACATACCTCTCAGTTACAATAGAAGGGGAAACAGATCCACAATAAGAAGTGAAAAGATTCTGGAAGAGTGTGTAAGACTGGAAATATTGCTGTAAATATTTTTGAAAATGTACAGTCTGTCATACTGTCTGACCTTCTGAAGACTCATGAAATCCCATATTTCTCTATGTCTATTCTGCCTCTTAGTATTCACTCTAATCTGTTCTTGATTTCTTCTCCATCCCCTTTTGCTTAAATCTGAGAAAGCACCTATGAGTTTAAATGCTAAAAACTATAAAATGCTGATAAAAGAAATCACAGAAGATCTAAATAAATGAGGAGAACCACAATATTCATGGATTGGAAGTATCAGCATAGTTAAGAAGTTAATTCTCCCCTGATATATAGGTTTGATGCAATTGAAGCTTCTATTAAAAAACCCAGCAAGAAAATTTGATAAAATTGGAATTCATCAAAAGTCAAAATTTCTGATCTGCAAAAGATCTTGTTAAAAGAATGAAAAGACAATCTACACAGTAGAAGAAAAGTTTGCAAACTACATATCTGACAAATAACTAGCATCTAGGCTATACAAAGTCTCAAAATTCAACCGTAAAAAAGGAATCAAGAAAATGCTCAAGACAAGAAGCTTTTCATGAAGAGGATATACAGATGGCAAAGATGCACATGAAAGATGTTCAATATATTACCCATTAGAGAAATGCAAATTAAAATCACAAGATAACACTAAAAACAGAGTGACTAAAAAAAAATTTTAAGTGACTGCCAACTCTTGGCAAGAATGTAAAAAACTTGATCACTGTTACATTGTTGGTGTAAATGTAAAATGTTACAGCCACTCTGGAAAATAGCTTGGCAGTTTCTTCTTTAAAAAAATACAACTAACATACAATCCAGTGCTTACAATCTTGGGCATTTATTTCAAAAAATGAACCATATATCCACACAAAAACCTGTACAAGGATGGTTATAGCAGCTTTACTGGAGTGGCCAGAAACTGGAAATATCCTAGATGTCCTTCAAGTGGTAAATAATTAAACTGTAGTATATCCATTCCATGGACTACTACTCAGCAATAAAAAGGAAAAGGCTAATAATAAACACAATACCTGGAGGAATCCCCATGGAATTACCTCCAGTGGGGAAAAATAGGCAATCTCAAAAGTTATATACTGTGTGATTCAATTTATATAATTCTTTTAAAAAAAAACAACAAAAAAACACCCACCATCCATTCATTTTATCCCCATTACCCTTGCTCCCATCCCCCATCCTTCTGACCTCTGGTAACTTCATCCATCTTCATGTCCACTAGTTTATTTTTGTCTTGTCTGTTTTTCCTGTTTCCTTATACTGCTCGTCCAATAGTTCTTTTTCTAATTTTGCTTTGCATAATCCCCTCTATTTCCTTCCATTTTGCTGCAAATGGCAAAATTTCATCTTTCCTAGTAGGTGAATAATATTTTATTGTGCACATATACCACATCTTTATCCACCCATCAGTGGGCACTTGCTGCTTCCATTTCTTAGCCACTGTAAATAATGCTACAATAAACATTGTGGTGCATAGAATGCTTCAACGTGATGATTTCACATACTTTGGATGGCCCAGACTACAGCATTCTTGAAATGACAAAAAAAAAAAAAAAACAAAAACAGAAATGGAGAACAGATTAGTGGTTGCCTGAGGTAAAAGAGGAAGTGCAGGTGAAAGAGAGAATGTGGGTATAAAAGGGCAACTGGATGGGTCCTTGTGATAGAACGTTCTTTCTCATGACTATCACGACTTGGTTGTGATAGCCTGGCTGGTTGTGATAATGTGCTGTAAGTTTTGCAAAATGTTAACATGTTAACATTGGGGCAAATTGAGTAAAGAGTACATGGGATCTGTCTGTGTTGTTTCTTGAAACTCAATGTGAATCTATAGTTATGTCAAAATAAAAAGTTTAATTTAAAAAGTTGTTTTTTTTTTTTTAACCTATAATATACTTTATCTTCAACATGTGCTCGAGAAGAATTTGTGTTCTATTGTTGGGTGGGGTGTTCTATAGTTAGGCCAACATATTTATAAATGAAACCTTGGTTAACCAAGTTTAACACTGACCCTCTAAGAGATTGTGTAAGGAGAGTTTTTCTCCGTGCATGGGGCCACTTTCCTAGTTGTGTGTGTGCGTGTCCATCTGAGTGGTGCCTGATAGTTTTGTGTTGAAAACTGCACTTTTTATATAAGTTTGTTGCAACTCTAAAGTCTGATTCCCCCAGGAGGGGTGGTTGTTACTGCTGGTTTTCTCTTTGTTTATATCCTGGATTTGTTTGCTAGGAATAATTCTATGGAGACTGTATGTATGCTGGCAGATGTCTCTACTGAAGGTTTTTTTTTTTTTTTTTTAATTCTTGTTTTTAAGACTGACTTCCTAGAGGTCACACCTGGGTTAGCACATGATTTCTCAGTCTGTGGTTGTGCTTATGCACCTGAGCCAGTCAGGCTTCCACCTTTGCTGATGAATCTGTGGGTGGTTTCAGAAATGCATTCTAGCTCCAGACAGTTTGCAAGTGGGCACCATCCTTTGTGCTCAGTGTTTACAATGCCTCACGTTCAGTCTGGGAGGAGTCATTCGTTGGCTGTTGTTCCGTTTTCTCAAGTGCTCACAACCTTGGACATAAACACAGCCTTCCAGACCACCGGGGAAAGCAGGAGCTTATCAAAGCACACCCTGTCTTCTTTCCTTGTTACATTTCTGGTTGGTCCTCCTGTCTGTTCATTGCCCCAAGTGCTGTAGAAACGTTTGGGCTAGCCATGCTGTTCTGTGGTTGTTTACTTGATATTGCTTTTGTTTCTAACAAAACCCTTGGCATGTCAAATTTTCTGAACTCCTCTCCCATAAAGACAGTCCCTTTCATCAGCTAAGCTGCAATCCTCATGGCCTGCCTCGCCCTGGTAAAATGCCATGGATTCCATTGTCCTTACTCAATTTTGGTAGACTTTTTAAAATAAGTGCTTCTCAAATTGTTCTAACCATGTTCCAAAACTGAATCCAATTCTTGCACTCTCCCATTTAGCTCTAGGGAGTTAAATGTTAACTCTCTCCTTTTAGATCTTCAGTTCAAAAACCTTGGAATCGTTCTTTACACCTGTTGTTCTCTCTCATCTCATTGAATTTAACGGCAAATCCTGTCAGTTCTGTCTTCAAAAGAGGCCCAGAATCGGCAGACCTCTCCTATCTCCCCCACTGCTCCCCACCCCTCCCGCCCCCCAAAAAGGAGGCCCAGAATCCATCTGCCTCCCACCCATCCCACTCTGATCCAAGTAATCATCTTTCATTTAGAGTATCGCAGTAGCCTCCTTACTGGCTGCTCTGCTTCTGCTCCTGCCTCCCCTCTGTCCCTTCTCTAAGCAGCCAGAGGAAACCTTCCAAAATCGAAGCCACATTATAACATTGCTCAAACCCCCTTGAATGGTGCCGGTCTCCCAGTGAAAGCAGGTGTCCTTCACAGCACCCTAGCTGCCCCTTATGAGAAACAGGCATCTGCACAGTTATTAATGGTGCAGGATAACACAATTAGAGGACTATCTGCCATGTCTATCAGTATTTTAAATGTAATCACCCTCTTCCTCAGTAATTACATAAACAGGTGTTGCCCCACAGCTAGAGGGGCAGGGCTTGACACTTCCTTAAAGAAAGAGTATTTTATTTCTGTATAGGTCTTCGTAAAAGCTTAAAACGATACAGAAAATGAAAAAAAAATCAACTCACAACCCCAGCACCTGTGCAGGAGACTGAGCCCACACATTTGCCACTTCCTTTCTCCTGACAGAGCAATGCTGCCTCCCGGTGGAGTTTTTAAAGTACATTCATTGTTCACCACTTTTCATTTTTAATATGTACTTAATGTAGGTAATGCACTCACAAGGCTCAACATTCAAGTTTCTAAATGGTAAAGAGTACAAGCTCTCCCATCCATCCTTGTTCCCCTTAAGCTAGGTTCCTTCCCACACAGGTAACCAAATTCACTAATCCCTTGTATATAACTTCCAGAGATAATTTGTGCATCCACCTGCTTTTGAATCATGACTGTGGCTTTTTAAAAAAAACCTTAGAAAATCCAAAGAAAAAACATTACTGCCTGGCCTACAGTCATGAAACATCAGAGCTAATATGAAATCCCAAGTGGAAGAAAGACCAAGTTGTGTTACACTCAGTAGTCATCCAGTAATCATTTATGAAACTTATGTAGTAATGTGGAAAAGTATCAGAAAAAATTTTAGAATACACAAGAGTAAATAAATACCCTAAAAATGAAAACAAATCCCTCCTTTGAGATGATGAGTTTTCATTTTTCAGCTGCCCAACTGAAAATGTGTATTTCTTCTGAGGCATATTATGACGTGTAGTGTACTTGTGTCTATTTTGTAAACAGGACAACTGGACGCAAGTTTTAAAAAGATTAAATATTTACATCCTGTAACACTTTTTAATTATCTAAATATGGAATGTTCATGCAAAAATATAGTCATAGCATGGTTAGTGAAACAAATCTAAAAGTGTAGAGAATTTAATAGTGGTATGTTCACTTAGTGTCATTAACATTGCAAAGATTTAGATGATTTTGAGATTAAAAGAAATGAAAGTTGAGTAGATAGTAAGATCATAAAACCCAACAAGTAGATAAAGCCTCCTATCATTCTTTCATGAGTATGTTTATGTAATGTCTAAAAGAAACAAGACCACATCAACTATGGAAAAGTCTGCACAAGGGTCTGACCAATTATGTAGGTTTAAACCTAGTGCCTTTACTCTATTTTCTCATTTAGTCCTCAGCCTCAGACCAATTTGCTACCTGAGGCTCAATATGAAAACTGGAATGACACAGACTACATACAGGTAGATCCCCAGTACCTAAGAATTCCCTGCCTAGAGCTGTGGTGACATTTGAGGGGAAGAGACCCTATATTGTCAAAATATTAATGAGGTTGTAAAACAATGGTACTTCATTGATTAAAAAATCAAAAAAGAATTCTTTACCTAGACCTCCTTCACCACCTGGTGCTTAAGGAGTTATATTAAAGATAAAATAGAGTGCCCACTCTTTTTAATAGGTAAAACCTGAAAACAACCCAAATGCCCAAAAATAGATGACTGGATCAAGATGTGATACAGACACACAATGGAATATTATTTAGCAATCAAAAAAGATAAACTCATACCATTCACAGCAACAAGGATGGAGCTAGAAGGAATTATGCTCAGTGAAATAAGTCAGAAGGAAAAAAAAAAAAAAACCATCAGATGGTTTCATTTATAGGAGGAATATAGGGGAAGCAAGTAAGGCACCAGAGGAAAAAAACAATTCAAAACACAACAAAACAAAAACAGACAATTATAAACCAGAGACATCCTGCAGGGGAGGAGTATGGAGAGGGAGAGGGATAGGAGGGAGGGAGCGAGGAGCACAGGGGACTGAGGTGATGGTGCAGAGGTGCACTGGGGAAGGAAACTCTATGGGGACTACACCTGAGAGCGGGGCAGGAAGCAAACATTGTTTAAGAATGAACAATGGGGCCTCCCCGGTGGCGCAGCGGTTGAGCGCTGGGTTGCGAAACTGCGCGCGGCCTCTGCGGCGCCGGTTCGATCCCCGGCTGCTCCCCGGCCACCAGAGGAGGGTCCCACATGGCGCGCAGACCTCTCCTGCCGCCCGTTGCTCCCCTCAGCAGTGTACTTCAGTCCTTCTGCCTGCTCTGCTCCCCGCTCTGGCTCTGGTGAATTCTCTCACCCTCCCGCGCTTCTGACTGTACCCAGTGCATGTATAAAAACAAAACAAACAAACAAACCAGCAAACAAATAAATAAAGCATGCCTCTATAAAAAAAAAAAAAAAACTTAAAAAAAAAAGAATGAACAATGATGTAAAATACAGTGCCCAGATGTCTGATTAGATTTTCCACTAGTTCTTAGTCAATGGTTCTCAAAACAACTGCACTTATTTCCCTACAGCATTGTGTACACAGAACCATAGACAGTATGTAAAGATTTCGATTTTCAAAAGTTCTGAGCACCAAGCATTTTTACTTTCCTTGTTGTCTTTCCTTGATTATGGTTATTTATGTGCTTAAGAGTCCTGCTTTTCAGCTCATTCTCTATGGGTTCTTTGAGATTTTTTCTATATACTTTTATGTTTTACATGTTCCTTTCTACTATAGTCTTTTTCTTGCTTAATTGTTCTGACTACAACTTTGTGTATAACACTAAATAGGTGCAGAGACCTTTATCTTAGCCCTGATTTTGAGATGTTTTGCCTGTCAGTTGTATCTTTTTCATAAACCCCTTCATGTTTAGTAAGTCCCCTACTCCCAACTTGTTGGGTATTTTCATCATAAAAGTGTGTCAGAACTATCACACTTGGGGCCTCCCTGGTGGCACAAGGGGTTAAGCACTGCACAATGAAGCAATCAGCAGCTTCTGCAGCATGAGTTCGATCCCAGGCTGGCCAGGGAGCTATCCACATGGCGCAGCAGACCTCTCCTGTCTCGCCCGCTGCTCCCCTCAGCAGTGTATTTCGGTCAGTCTGCCTCTTCTGTTCCCCACTGTCTCTGGTGAATTCTCTCACCTCCCGCATCTCTGGCCTGTGCCCCAGCTCTTGTATGCATAAATAAATAAATCTTTTTTTAAAAAAAAACTATCACACTTATCCCACACTTTTTTTATTTCAATCTACTAGAGTATAGCATTGTTTTGTTAAACCACCCTTGCATTCCTGGAGAAAATCTTACCTTCTGTAGCACACTTTTTTTAAGATCTCCTTTGCATTTAGAACTGTACTCCCCCTAAACAGTAACTTAAGAATAGTACCTACCTTATTTTGGCATCCTTGAAACTTGATGTGCTAAGTACTGAAATACTGCTTAGTGACTGAACAAAGACTGTGAAAGTGGAAAAAAAATTACTGCAGAGTTGGACTAGGTTATATGTATGTTTATGCTCCTGGGAGTCATGCCAAAACTGTTCCTCTCTCAATGGGATTAATTTTCATCTTCGAATATAATCATCTAAAGTACTGCTCAAGAAGCTGTCTAAACGAGTGTCTTCCAAAACGATGTACCAGTTCACACTCTCACTCACCAACAGTATATGAGTATTTATTTCAACAAAATGATCTTGGCCAGTTTGATAATCAAAATGTCTCATTGTCATTCAATTTTGTGACTTTCTTGCTCTGAGCAGCTATGCATCTCTGCAAATAAGCAGCATTCTTTATTATTTTATTTTTTTTTAAGATTTATTTTTTTTTTAAATAGAGGCATGTTTTTATTTATTTATTTGTTTGTTTGTTTTGTTTATACATGCACTGGGTATAGTCAGAAGCGTGGGAGGGTGAGAGAATTCACCAGAGCCAGAGCGGGGAGCAGAACAGGCAGAAGGACCGAAGTACACTGCTGAGGGGAGCAGTGGGTGGCAGGAGAGGTCTGCGCGCCATGTGGGACTCTCCTCCGGTGGCCGGGAGCAGCTGGGGATCGAACCGGCACTGCAGAGGCTGCAGGCAGCTTCGCAACCCAGGGCTCAACCGCTGCGCCACCGGGGAGGCCCACAGCATTCTTTTTTAAAGGGAAGCAGCTAAGATTAGGGCTAATTTTTCCAAGACAACCCTTCCTGACACTATGGTTCAAAGATTTTCCTAAAGTGAACAGACACACCAGGTGTGAAGATAGTCTCTTAAGAGTTTATTATAAACTAGTTTCACAGGCCACAAGGAAATAAAAGGACTATGTACAGCCTTACGGGAAACTGGCAGGGAGCTGAGGAGGGCCAAGATGAGTCTAGGGCCTTGGTGGGCGCATTCCCGGGGGAGGGGGCCCTGTAAGGGAAACCAGACAACCCGGTGAGACTCCGCGAACAACGGCATAACAAACAAACAGGTCTGTGGTAACGTGGCCCTGGGGAATCGGGCCCACGCTTCTGTGGAGCTACTTCCATAACTCTGTGGCCAAGGGTCAAAGAAGGCCTGAAGTAAGAGTAAGAAGTTTAGTCAGTGCCTGATCTGCAACTCAAATCCCCAGCCCTGCCCCAGCCTCCCACACCCTGCAGTTACCAAGCAACCAGAGGGATGTTAGGTGCTAACTCAGGACTTCCCGGGGAATGACTGGGTCTCTACTCTTAGAAAACCCATAGAAGGAAAACCCAAACTAGGGACACGGGGGGATCATTAAGTGTGGCCATGGTTATCTTAGAGGCCTCTGCAGTTTGGTGGAAAGAACACTGGTCTGGGAGTCAGGACTGGGAGCTCTCTCTGGGCCCCATCTAAAAAATGCAAGAGCTGATCTATGTCAGCATTTCTCAAACTAGAATTAAACAGCTATACATTATCAATAGTATAGCCAAGCCAAGAGGCCCCTTTAACTACTAGACACTTGTCAAACTAAAGGGCATAAAACAATTCCATGACCACTGTTGGGAACTCTCAAGATGCACTATTCACAGTGCCCTGCTGGACACTGGTAAGTCCCTGAAGGTAGGGCTGGCTCTGTTCTAAAAGGGAGGTGCCTGTTCTCACTTTCCTTTCTGGACAAGAATTTTCTTCCCAAGGCTTAAGGCCTAGGAGTCCAGAAGGTATGCTCAAAATACAATATTCCTTCCCATTCTCACCCCAACATTGCTCTAGGGAAGGAAGCCAAAGCCAATACTTACCTCTCATCCCTGGAGGAGGGGGCCGCATCCCCGGAGGGGGCATGCCCATTGGAGTTCCTCGTCCAGGAGGTATCCCCATTGGGGGACCCATGGGAGGCCTCATACCAGGAGGTGGGCCCATCATGCCTACAGGAGAAAAACCCCAAGAATACAACTCAATTGCCTTGAAAAGGTAACAGGAAACAAAGCTGTCCATCAAGTTCTGAGACAGATGGACCATTTCAGCCTCCCAGTCTCTTCTAGCAAGCTGGGATTTTGAGCCAAAGTAAGGCTCCCAATGGCTCTTGTCCAGCTTGTTCCACGGTCAGTCAGCCAGGCTGGATCTCAGAGTAATCCTGCTTAATTACACAAATTCATCATCAGTTTCAGTCACAGTTATGTCTCATCATGAATCCAGCTCAGGCATCTTTTATCAATTAGCAATTTCCTTGCAGGATCCTCACCTGGAGGGGGTGCCCCTCTGCCCATAGGTGGGGGAGGACCCGCACGGCCAGGTGGATACTGGGTTGGAGCCCCTGCAATACTGGCTGTGGCAGCAGCTGCAGCAGCTGCAACAGTGCCTCTTCCTTGTGGGGTCATCACCTAAGAGGACACATGAAAGGAGTTAGGCAGAAGAGTATAATGCAATGCAGTATCCCACTCCCTCCCCCAACCTGGTAAAGAAATGGCGGGAAGCAAATCCCCTAAAGCCACAACTCATGGCCTGAGAGAGGGCAGGCAGCAAATCCCCTAAGCTACAACTCTGCAAGTTGTAGCCATCTGCAAGAGAACATCAGTCTGAATGCCCAATTCCCTTCCTCCAGGCCTGAGTGAAGGTTATTAGAGAAGCCCCCTGCATTTTTTAATAACAAGAGGCTGTAAGAGAATGCATCTGAAATGCTGTCATGGAAAGATTTTACTCCAATACAGTTGGCTAATGTGTTTTTTATGAATCTCTAACAGCATCAACATACAACTTAAAATGGCAAGTTTTCTTTTTCACTGAGTCTCGGACCACACACAAAGCACAATGAAACACCAATAGCTTGGCAGTCACAGGCTGGGCAGTCCATATCTTCCTCATACCATGGATGCTCTACCTTCTATTTTAAACCAGAAGTTAGTGCCCTTCCCCAACTCACCTGTTGGGATGGCCCACCAACGCCACGGACTGGTCCAGCAAGCCCTGCAGGAGCCTGGGGCATGGGAACACCAGCTGGGATGCCTCTGCCAGCAGCCCTGCCAATCCCTGGGCCTCCAGCAGCTCCAGCAAGTGGCACTCGGGCAATGCCAGTCTAAACATAAAAAAAAAAAAAAAAAAAGCTAAAATACCTGTAGACTACTTAATCAGAAGCACACTTTCAAATACCACTGCCAAGAGAGTCCCTCAGATTTATAGGGTGTAGTAAATACGAGGACTTGACCTAGCATCAAAAAGACCAGGTATGCTCTGCTTCTCACCTAGCATCAAGTAATCCCACAATCTGGGACTGTTTCTTCATCTGCAAAGAACAGGGTTATGACAAAACTGTTGTGGTCATGAAGACATACAGTGGGCTACATCAGAGTAGCAAATTCTACTGGAAATAGATGCCAAGAGTTATGACTATGTACATATTCTCCGAACAATAAATATCACATCCCTTGCAGATATTTCTAACTGGAAAAAGCTTCAATATCAGAGTCCCAAATAAGTAACCCTGTACTCACTTGAGAAGATCTTTAAAGTCATTAACATTACTTTTGAAAGTATACAACTGGAAAAACATTTACTGTTATTGGCAGAACAAAACATTACATATGTGTTAAGTACCAAAAAAACCATATGTGGATAAAAATAAGTTAGAAGTATTGGGGGCTTGGGGGGCAATGTTTTGAAATAAAAAAGGGAAAATAAACGGTTAGTGTCTCTAAAGCCTCTTCTGTTTCTAGATGTAGACTGGGATTTGGAATCAAATTTGGAATCACAATTGAATCACATCAAAAGTCAGTTTAGTCACTTACTAGCTGTGACATCATGGTAAGCTAACTAAACCAGTTTATAAAATGAGAATTATTTATCTCAAACAATTATCATAAGGTTTAAATAAAATACTGAAGTGCTTGGCACACAACAGATGCTCAATAAATTTAACTATCACTCAACAGCTACATAAAATATACAATATTTTACTGTTTGGAGTTATGACTCTAAAGTCCAGTTAGACAGTCATTACATTAAGAAGTGATCCAGGAGGTTTTAGCTACCTCTTTGCCTAACTCACTATGTAAATCAACTTAGGAAAAAGGTGGGGCTTTTTAAGTTAGAAACCCTCAAATTCTAGTTCACTATCTCTATTCTAACTTACAGGGCAATCTCTTTAATGTTCTGTTTATTTATCTATGAAAGGGGGGACCAAACCAAAGGACGCCTGGGGTGGAATACAAGAAATCTTAACCCTGAGCCTGATTCATGGTAGGCCTCACTTCTAGAAGGATTCCTGGCCTTGCCCTGGCACTCTGCTCAACTTACATCTTTGGGAGGTGGCCCCTCTACTGTCATTGAGACCAGGTTCTCCCCTCGAAGTAGCACCAGGCCAAGGACTCGCTTCTCCTCTCTTTCTGCTTGTTTTGAGTTCTTTGGCCTAAAGAAAGGTTTAGGAGGAAGAAAAAAAAAGCAAGCATTAAAAATAGGGTAAAGTACATGATCACCTGTCTAGGGGCTTCCAAGATCTGCTTTATACTGAAAAATGATAAACTCTTCCTAACATGGCTCCTCTAGATAGTCTTCACAGGCTGCATTTGTAAACCCTTAAGTGCCTGTCACCAATGCCAAGAGGATGCACAGACAAAGAGATAGGACTAGAGTCAGGAAAGCCTAGCTCTAACTCACGTTATTCCATAAGCACCGTGAACGCCTTCTCTCAATCAAGTTTTTAGCTATAAGAGTTCCCTCCTTGCAGCTGAAGGCCTCATCAGTGTCAGGAGACAACCTAAACAATTCCTCAAGTCAAGTGAATCCCACTCACCCCACTGACAGGTGGTGTCCCTTTGGCACCAATGCAACCCCACAGGCCTGTAATTCCCTCCCTTGCCTCACATCAGAAATAGAAGCTACAGAGGAAATGGTAAGCACTTTAACTACCTAGAAATTACACCTCTGTCCTCAAAGCACAAAACCATATCTCCAAATACCAAGCACCACAAAAGGATGAACAAAATATAAACAGAAAATAAACACAATGAAAAACCAAAACAAACATCCTAAAAATAAAGACAAAATACCCTGATTTTCAAAAACAAATGTTTTGTTTCAATGATCTTTTACATTAATGGTGATTTTTCTGTGGGTGAACATTTTTTCTTTTCTGACTTACCAATTATATTATCAACCATAATACAACAATGGCTTGTCAACCATTTAATAAAAACAAACAAGATATCGAAATTTAGATATCTAAATCTAAATTTTTTGCATATACTTTTTCTGTATTTTTAAGGACTATTTCCTATTAAATGTTTTTTAACTATCAGAATAAAGTTAGATTCATTAAGAAAAGCAAGAGAACCATTTGGAATAGCCCAACTCTGATCTGTTGGCCCCTCTAATGTGTACCCGCCATTCCACCTTCCCTATCACATTTTCTTCGCCCTGTACTTCTTGACTTGCACAAAGAAAACAACAGCCCCGAAAGGAATCAATGGGAATTCACAGCCACTGACAACATAATGGACACTACATGTTGCAAAAAGAGAGTCGGATGATTATGGAAGTCATGTAAATTCATTGGGCCTCAAAATACCTTGAATGTAAAATAGGATGAAAAGCTAGACCACATCTTTTAATAGGCCAGAAGCTTAAGATCTGTAAGTCTTTTAAGAGTTATCCAGTAACTTATGGAATTGTAGGAAAGTAGAAAATACCTCTAACTGTTTCTATTTAAGTCAACAAAAATCACTGGCCCCAAACCCACATGGGGAGCTGAGCACTTACCCTGAAGAGGGTCAGAGGCTTCTTAAAGCAGTTTCAGACCAGGCTGCACTGGGAGAGCCCTCTAGGCTACAGCTTTACAATTAGGCAATGAGGCCAGAAAATCAAGTTCTCCCCCCTTACACACCTGTGGGGAGAACATGAGAGCCCTTTACCCCAATACCCAGGGGCACACAAAGTCAGAGAAACAAAAAGCCTAGCAGTCTTCCTTAAAACTTATACTAGAACTAGAAAACAAGCCTTGTTGGACTAAGGAAAGAAATTTCTTAGTGTCCAATGTCCCCATTAAATCTCCCCTCAAACAGGAAAGCAAACCGAGGAACCAGCTAGTTACCACCTATCGCTTGACCCACCCACCCAATCCACTTCCCCTCACCCAAATTCCTATGCCCCACCCCCCACAGCCCACTCCTCACTTGATCTTTCTGAACTCGTCACAGTCACAGAGGATCAAATTCATATGCTTGTCGAAAGCCTTGAAGGTGCCAATGAAGATCCGGCCATCTTGCAGGATGCACCTCATCCTGTAGTCGATGTGTTGCAGCATCTTGCTGCTCTTGCCCACAGTCTGCAAGGAGAGAGCAACGAGTTGAGACAGAGCACCGTCGGATCATCACAACCCTTGTCCTTCCTAGAAACTTCCACCATGATCATCTTTTCCATGTTTTTCTGTCTCAATAGATTTGTCACAGCCCTTCGTCAGGAGTTCTCCCAAGTCACCCAGTCACCTTTCTCATATAACAACTGCCTTATCTATGCAGTGTGGCTTTCAGGGTGAGAGGGTAGGGCGTCTCCACTTAACCCAATCACCCACACCTGAGACTGAGGCCTGTGCCACTGTGCAGACTGCAGGTGTGTGGCTCAGTGCTGTGGAACACCCGCGTCCCCATTAAAAAAGCTGAGCAAAGCATAAGCGTTGGAATGGGATTAGCACTACAAATCCAATCAATGAGAATTTTATTATGAGAAATGTGAAAACTGAATTCCCAAATTAAGAATTTGTGTCTCCAAAACCACCTCTAGGAGGAAAGTTTCTGATGGCCACATAATATTTACTTACTTAACCCAACAATCTTTTCTGCTTTGCAGCCTGTCATCCAATGTAAGTTTATTAAAATGGAGACAATGCGAACTGTTGGGTGCCCGTCAGAGTTTTATATTTCTCTCTAGAAATAAACAGCACGTAGTTTGTTTACAAGCCTTTCATCAGTCTGACTGGCGTGGGTCAGTCAACTCACTGAAGTGCCCTGTGCACAGCACTCTGCTTGCTGTCTGTTCATCTGTGAGTTTAGGCCAGAACAGATTTCTGAACCTGCAAGCATGTAGGTTTGAGACCCGAGTTACATGGTCCAGTCTGCCTCAGACTTGAATGGCCTTGTTGTCACACAGCTTCCAGCCTTTAAGGCAACACTTATGGGTCCACACCTGGTCTCCAGTTACATTTAGTGCACAGTTTATAAAGTACTGTGATAAGCACCATTTTCCTCATAATCAGGCCCATTGCTATTCCTATTTTACAGAGAAGGTCCGAGAGCCTGGGAAAGCTTGCCCAGTCTCATAGATAGGAAGCTGTGTTCGAATCTAGTTGGCCTGAGTCTACTTTTTTAACCAATTCTCCAGGTGTCCTGCTTCCAGATGACGCGAAACTTAGCAGCTACAGAATGGAATGATCTTTCTAAATACAACGAAATTCATGTCATTTTGCCGATTAAAATCCTTCAATGGCAAGCCCATCCCCAGCAGCCTAAGCAGCACACAAGGCCTTCAGTACCCTGGCTCCTGCCAATTCCTTCATCAAAGCTTCCACCTCTTCTTCCCGTTACCCCTCCAGGAGCTTCCAATCATGCTATATCCTTCGTGCTTTGCTCTTGTTCTTCGGGTTTATAACATTTGCTTCTCATTTTCGTTTGCAAAACGCCTGGCAAATCCGCCAGGGCTCTGTTCAGGAACCACCTACTCCAGAAAACACTGACCCGCCCCCACCGTTACTCTGACTTGACGCCGTTACCACACGGAATTGGAGTGTCCGTCGGCCCGTCTACACCGTGAACGCGGTGAAGGCAGGAAACATTTCATTGTGTGGCCCCAGCTGCTGCTCAGTCAGACGTACCCACACCTCTTAGGCTGAAGTGAGCTGAGTTCTTCCTCCGAACACCCTCCCTCGCCCTCCCGCCGTTCCCTCCTCCAGGAACGCTCTCAAGTTTCGGCCAAAAGTTCTGGCGCTTCTTTCCGCAACTCCTCAGACCCTCCCCCCCCCCCGCCAAGTCTGAGCCTCTTACCGGACATTCCCCCCTCCTCCTGCGGCTCCAATGCCACCTCCGAAACTCCAAACGTACATTATTCAGTAAAAGTTTCTTATTGCCTGCCGGATCCCAACCACTATGGCTCAAGCGGCCCGAAGAGCCGCGGTTCCTCACTCACCCCATCGAGCGCCCCAAGCCTCCGTCCCTCAAATCCACCCTTCCCCTCCCCCACCACCCCGAACGACCAAGGTCCGGGTAGCCCCTAGCGGGACGCAGGGGCTCGGCCCGGGCCTTCATGGCCAAGAGCCGCTCCAAACCACGGCCCCCTCCCCGATCAGTCACGAACCCCCCCTACACAACAAGCTCGGCTTTCGCGCCGCCGGGCTGCAGCTCCTCACCATGGTGGCGGTTTTGATGGCCCCGATTCCCGACGGATTCGCCTCCTCAGAGGCCTAGAAGCCCGCCAGCAGCCGGATTCCCGCCGCCGCCACCGGAAGTCCGACCTCTGGTAAAATGGGGCCGGGTAGAACGCTACTTCCGGCACAACGCAGGGACCTTAAGTTCCGGCCCGGGGCAAGGCTTTGCGCTCAGAGCGGGGCGGGGTTGGGCGGAGCTAACATCCAACTTGAACTTCCCACAGTGGTTTAGGCTGCGCTTTCAGTCCTGTCCCACTGAATAGTTTAAGTACGTTAATAAGCTGCTTCCGCTCGCCCTACTTCCCCAGTCCCAGCCCCAGCACCTTAACCTCTAGGTACCTATCTCCAGTCACTACATACACCCTCGCTCCTCTACAGCCACTGTTCTTGCTTTTCCATTGACTTGCTCAAGATGCTCCAGTCTAGTGCCTTTCTATTTGCTGTTGCCTCTACCTGGAGTGCTAGTCCAGGCAGTCGAGGCATAAACGCAGCTCAAGCCCTCACCTCTTTCAAGACTGAAGCTCATTTTCCCACTGAGGACTTTCCTGATCATCCTGTTTAAAACAGCAACATTTATTTTTCTCCATAACATTGATCTCTAACATACTATGTATGTTTATTTCCTTATCCTTCCGTGTTAGAATGGATTTAAAACAAAACAAGGACTCAATAAATTTTTTTTATAAATTTTATTGTTATATTCCCCATACAATTGCAGCCCCCCATTCTGACCCCAATCCCTCCCCTCCCGCCCCCGCCCCCCTAAAAGTGTCTCTGGTTCATAGTTTTTTGTTGATTTTGATTTTCACTTTCTTATAGTTATTCATTTTCCTGGTCCCTTATTTAAATTTTCTAGATTCCTGCTATGAGTGAGACCATCCGGTATTTTTCTTTTTCTTTTTGGCTTATTTCGCTGAGCATGATCCCTTCCAGCGCCATCCATGTTGCAGCAAATTGCATGTGTTTATCCTTTTTGAATGCTGAGTAATATTCCATGGTATATATGTACCACATCTTCTTGATCCAGTCATCTATTTTTGGGCATTTGGGTTGTTTCCAAAGCTTAGCTATTGTAAACAGTGCTTCTATAAACATAGGGGTGCAGGTGTTCTTTGGAATTGATGTTTCTGTGTCCTTTGGGTAAATACCTAGGAGTGGAATTGCTGGATCATATGGAAGCTCTATGTTTAGTAGGTCCAGAAATCTCCACACAGCTTTCCACAGTGGTTGGACCAGTTTGCACTCCCACCAACAGTGCAGAAGAGTTCCTTTTTCTCCACACCCTCGCCAACATTTGTTGTTGCTAGTTTTTTTAATATGTGCCATTCTCACTGGTGTAAGATGGTATCTCATGGTAGTTTTGATTTGCATTTCCCTGATGACAAGTGATGTTGAACATTTTTTCATATGCCTGTTGGCCATTTGCATTTCCTCTTCAGAGAAGTTTCTTTTAAGCTCTTCTGCCCATTTTTTGACTGGATTATTTTCTTTGTTGTTGTTGAGTCTCATCAGCTCTTTGCAGATTTTTGTGATCAGTCCTTTATCATTAGTGTTGGGTGCAAAAATGTTCTCCCAGTTGGTGGGGTTTCTCTTTGTTTTTGTTATTGTCTCTTTTGCTGTGCAAAAGCTCTTTAATTTGATGTAGTCCCAGCTGTTTATCTTTGCCTTCACTATCACTGCTTTGGGTGATGTGTCTGTAAAGATGTCTTTGATGTGCAAATCACGTAGTGTTTCGCCTATATTTCCTTCTATATATTTTATGGTTTCAGGTCTTATGTCTAGTTCTTTAATCCATTTTGAGTTGATTTTTGTGTATGGTGTGAGGTGGTGGTCAAGCTTCATTCTTTTGCATGTAGCGACCCAGTTTTCCCAGCACCATTTATTGAACAAACTTTCTTTGCTCCAATGCATATTCTTTGCTCCTTTGTCAAAGATTAGTTGACCATAAATCTGTGGGTTTATTTCTGGATTTTCTATTCGATTCCATTGGTCTGTATGTCTGTTCTTGTTCCAATACCATGCAGTTTTGATGATTATGGCTTTGTAGTATAGTTTGAAGTCTGGGAGTCTGATGCCTCCATTCCCTTCTTTTTTTTTCAGGAGAGCTTTGGATATTCGGGGTTTTTTGTGATTCCATATGAATTTCATCAATAATTGTTCTATTTCTTTGAAGAATGACATTGAAATTTTGATTGGAATAGCATTGAATCTGTATATTGCTTTTGGAAGGATGGCCATTTTAATAATGTTTATTCTTCCAATCCATGAGCAGGGGATGTCTCTCCATTTCTTTGTGTCTTCTTCTATTTCTTTTAACAGTGTTTTATAGTTTTCTTTGTATAGGTCCTTTACCTCTTTTGTTAGATTTATTCCCAAATATTTGATTTTTTTTGTTTCAATAACAAAAGGGATGGTCTTTTTGATTTCTTCTTCTTCAGATTTATTGTTTGTGTATAGGAAGGCTACTGACTTTTGCGTGTTGATTTTGTATCCTGCCACTTTACTGAACTGATTGATGAGTTGAATTAGCTTTTCTGTGGAGTTTTTGGGGTTCTCTATGTATAATATCATATCGTCTGCAAATAGTGATAGTTTGACTTCTTCTTTTCCTATTTGGATTCCTTGGATGTCTTTCTCTTGTCTTATTGCCCTGGCTAGGACTTCCAGTATTATATTGAAAAGCAATGGTGAGAGTGGACATCCTTGTCTTGTTCCAGATCTTAATGGAATTGCTTTCAGCTTTTCACCATTGAGGACTCAATAAATTTTGAATGAATCAATCAACCCATCCCATCCAGCCCCATGACTTTTAAACATTGCCTATATGCTCAAATTTCAGATTTATTCCTGCAACACTAGTCTCTTGGTTTATTTCTTGGCCTTTTATATACAGCGGTCTGCTTAACATGGATGTCTTCATAGGAATACTAAATTTAATCCATTGAGGATTTGAGGGGCCTCCCTGATGGGCTAGGGGTTAAGTCTCAGAGCTATCACCACTATAGTCTGAGTTCAATCCCCTCCTGGGAGCTGAACCACATGGCACAGCAGGCCTATCTTGTCTCCCCTGCTGCTCACCTCAGGATTATATTTCAGTAGATCCACTTGTTCTGCTCCCTATTCTGTCCCTGGTGAATCCTCTCAAATGCCCCCCTCACCTTTGGCCTACACCCCAGTTTTCTATGCAAAATAAAAATTAAACAACAATTGAAGATTGAATTCTTGATTCAACTCATTCTTCTTCCTCAAACCATGTCTTATCAATGTCCCCCATCTCAGAAGTCTCATGAAAAAGCAAAAACAAAATGGCAAACTTGGAAGTGTCTTTGATTCCTCTCTCTCTCCCATCTCAAAATCAACCCATCATCAAGTCCTGCGGACCCCACCTTCAAAGTATCTTGAATCTGACCACTGTCACCTGCTCCACTGCTCCACTGTAGTCCTAACCCCCATCATCTCTATCTTGGATCATTGAACAAGCCCCTAACTGTTTTCTTCACTTCCTCTCTTATTCTCACAGCAGCCAGAGGGATCCTTCTATAGTGTCCTAGTATCAAGTCAGATGACATCTGCCATGAAGTCTGAATCCTCGCCCACCCTTGTCTGCATGTGTGGAGTCCTTTTCTCAGTCTTCACAGGGTCTCCAGAGCCCTTTCATGAACCAGGGAGCAGGGGCTCTTGGGTCCTTCCCTCTGAGTCCCAGCAGGTGGAGCAAGGGACAACAGCTGTTTTGTTCCCAGCTTATCTGCCTGAGGTGTTGGAGGGTGGGATCAGACTGAGAGGCCCCAGGCCCCCTCCCAGGTCTGGTGACCTTCTGCCACCTGAGTCTTGAGGGCCATCAGGTTTCAGCTGGTTATGGGGCCTTTGCCTAAAGACAGGAAGCCTCTGCAGAATGGAGTGCTTGTTTCTCATTGGTGATTGGTTAGCCAAGCCTATTAGCCTGGGGGCTCAATAACAGGAAGTTTAGGCAAGAAATGTCTAGATCCAAGGGGCCTGTCTTGTAATGAATGCACTGTGAGTGGTTACACATTGGTTTGAAAGCTTTAGGTTAGCACTTTGTAATGACTTTACTACACTGTTATATAAACATTTCAACCATTACAATAAAAACTACTATGGTTATCAACATTTGCTTTTATATTTTCCCAAAGAATTTGTAAGCCATTTGAGGATAGGGATGATATGTTTATAAACTTATTGGTTTGGTTTGCAGAATCTCACACACACCATTCATATGAAAGAATACACCAAATTTATGCTAGAGAAGATTGCAGAGGGAGTGAAGCACTGTATCTAAGTGAATTATATATCCAGTAATATAAACCCCATCCCAAGAGTTGGAAAATATGCTCCCACTTTTTTTAAATGGAGATTTATGTGTCAGAGGAGCAAAGAAGGCAATACAAGATGCAGGAACTTGAGAGAGAAAAGTGAGCTCAAATCCTTATTCTGTATGGATTACGTAAATGTGACCAAGCACAAATCACAAACCCGTTTAGGCCAGACTTTCCCTCTGAATAAATAGTAGTGCCTTCCACCACTACCCTCTTTCAGCTGTTAAGAAATTATAGAGGGCCTCCTCTGGTAGCGCAGGTGGTTGAGCACAGCACTATGAAGCTGTCCGCATGCAGCCTCTGCAGCGCTGGTTCCATCCTGGCCAGCCAGCGAGGGTCCCACATGGCGCAGCAGACCTCTCCTATCTCTCCCGCTGCTCCCCTCAGCAGTGTATTTCCTCAGTCTGCCTGTTCTGTTCCCTGCTCTGTCTCTGGTGAATCCTCTCAACCTCCTGCGCATTTGGCCTGTACCCCGGTTCTTGTAGAAAGAAAGAAAGAAAGAAAGAAAGAAAGAAAGAAGAAAGAAGGAAGGAAGGAAGGAAGGAAGGAAGGAAGGAAGGAAGGAAGGAAGGAAGGAAGGAAGGAAGGAAGGAAGGAAGGAAGGAAGGAAGGAAGGAAGGAAGGAAAGAAAGAGAAAGAAAGGAAGAAAGGAAGAAAGGAAATTATAGAAAAATGTCATAATGTCTGAGTGACCTGCGAGGAACAGATATGAAACAAGACTGGCCATTAGAAATGACTGTTAAAGCTGGTTGATGGTATCTGAGGGCCATTATTACTATTCTCTGTATTTCTAAATATTTTAAAAAATTAAAAGATGTCCAGTGTAAAAGACACTATTAGGTAGTGTAGAATTTAATAACATGTTTAAAATATTTAATAATCTTTTTTCAAAAATATTACTTATGTTTTTACATTTCCTGGACTCAATATTAATCTTGGGTATGGTCTTCCATAAGGAAAGTTAAATACGCAAATGCTGGAACCAGTACAAAGTGCCTAACACTGTCTGACCCAGACGTGAACTACCTAAATGTCAGTTGCCAATTCCCTATTCTATTCAAGGAAGAGAATATAAATGTAGTCTCTGGAAAATAAGTTAGTGATTCAGGGGAAAAAAAAAATGCAGCCCCAACTCACTAGTCTTTGGGCCTTTCCCTCCTTTTCTTGGAACCAGTCAGTGGAACCTAATGGAAGCTTTGAGAAACACGGCTACCCAGAATGCTCTAAGCAGCTCCTCCAAGTCTGGGATGGGAGAAGTAGCCCTGGACTCAGCTGTGATCACAAAAGCATTCTCAGCTAAACCTGGAGCCAGGCTTTCCCTTTCCCATCTTCAGATCCTGGATAGCCGTCTCCTTTTGCCTTGTGATTTCAAGTCAATTTCGTCCTGGTCTCCATATCTTCAGAGCCTCCAAAGGCAAAATCTCCACCCAGTTTTGCTCTCCCCAATCAGAGGATTAGGCGATATCATGGTTCCAGAATCAGCCCAGAGTTTGCTTTGAAATTCTGCCAGAGGGCCAGGCAGAAGTTATTTCATCTCAAGATCAATTTTTGCTCCTAAGATTTCTCTGAACCTCGCTTGTAAAAACCCATCTTGTTTCCATGAAGCCAGGATCTGTGAGATGGAGAAGCAGTTTGACATTTGACTGTATTGTGGGCCCTACGCCTATGCCTCTTCAGAAGCCTGTCCTCCCACACCCTCCTTTCTCAACAAACATACTCTCCGTTGACAGCTTCCTTGGATTTTTTTTTTTTTTTACCTCATTCTTGTCTGGCCTGTAGACCTTCAAATATATATAAGCTTTTGTCATAGGTTTTTCTTTTTTTATCTTTGTTCCCAGTTATTTGTCCCAATTATTTGTAAAATGATTGTACTTCCTTGCCCTGACACCAGGGTCTTGTGACTTGCCTTAAATAATGAAATGTGGATAAAAGGGACAGCGTCACTTGTAAGCATTGTATGATTCATCATCTCTTGTGTTTTAACAGCAGAATGTTCCCAAAAGGGTCTTTGGTTCTACCGTTCAAGGTCAGTACTAAGGCCCACGTATAAAGGAGGAAGAATAAGACTGTAATTAAGGCTAGATTGCTGTGTGAGTCCTTGATATTTGAAAGTCACGTGTTATACTGAAGTATACATCAGTCAAAGCTGATAAACACAGTCCTCTTCCTCCTCCTACTGCTGGTGCAGCAGCTGATGTTTATAAACAAGCACTGTGCTAAGTGCAAGAGTTCCGTGCATCTTCACAACTCACCAAGAGGTAGACACTGCTGTATGTCCCATCCCACAGAGAAGACTAAGGCACTAAAAAGTGAGTTTATCTGTCCTTGATATCACAGTTGCCAAATATAGAACCAAGCCTAGACTCCAAAATTCTCATCCCAAAACCTTTTTCTTCACCACTATCTAAAATAATGCCCAGCTCAACAATGACTAAATGAAAAAACAAAGAATAAGCTTATGTCCATAGGGTTGAAATTTTAACCTGAAGATAGGGCCCTCAGAATGAAATGAAGAAACATTTCCAAAAGCATCAAGAACATAAGACGCATAGGAATATATTAAAGAGAGATGTGTAAACACTCTACACTGAGAACTACAAATAAACAGAGATACATCAAGTTTGTGAGTTGGAAAAATCAACATTCTTGCATCCTAGTCAGACTGATCTATAGATTCAACACAATCCCAATCAAAATCCTAGAAGACTTTGTTGATCAAAGCTAACTGATTTCAAAAAATAAAAAGTAATTGGAAATGAAAAGAACTTTGAATCATCAAAGCAAGCTTGAGAAAGAAGAATAAAGCTGAAGGCCTTACAATACATGACTTCAAGACTTAGTATAACGCTGCGCTTATCAAGACTATGTGGTGTTAATCAAAGTACAAACAAACACATTAATGGAACAGAAGAGACTGCCCAGAAGCAGACTCACTCTTATATGACTAATACATATTCCAAAAGGCAGCAAAACAATAACATGATAAAAAGAGAGTCATTCTAACAAATGGTACTACAGCAAGTACTACCTCAAACCTCAAACCATATACAAAAATTAACTTAAGATGGATCATAAATCTAAATGAAAGGACAAAACTTCTAACTTCTAGAAAAAGAAAAACATCTTTAAACTTCTAGAAAAAATCATGGAAGAATATCGTTATGACTTTGGTGTAGACAACAAATTCTGAAGCAGAACACAAGTTCCAGCAACTATAAATGAAAGCGATTTCATTTTAGTTCTCTGAAAGTCTCCATTAAGAAAATGAGAAGGCAAGCCTTAGATTAGCAGAAAATATTTGCAAAACATATGTTTGACAAAGATTAAGCATGATATGAAAATCCAGTTAAAACCAGGCTAAAGATTTGGATAGACACTTTAGAAAAGAAGACATGCAAATAGCCAGCAAGTACATAAAAAGACGATTAACATCAATGATCTTTAGCAAAGTGAAAATTGAAACCACTATGGATCCCATTACACATGCACATTAAAAGAGTCAAAACAATGAGTGACAGCATCTAATCATGACAAGAAGGATTTGACAGGAACTGAGTGTAGAATGGTGTAACCCCTTAGAGCAGGCAATTACTTATAAAGTTATTTCCTAAGTGAATTGTACTTACCTTGTGACTCAGCAATCCTACTCCAAGGCATTTACCAAAACAGAATGTATACACCCAATAAATTGGGCAAGAATGTTCACAGCAATTTTATTCATAACAGTTCCAAACTGAAAACAATTCAAAAGTCTAGCAACAAGAGAAAGATAAACAATTTCATTAGTTGGAAGACACAAAGTAGTAAAAATAAATAAAATACCAATACAGATAAAATTACATGCATGAATCTCAAAATATTCTACTTTTATGAAATTCTAGAACAGGAAAGAGTATTTTGTAGTGGTAGAAATCAGAATAGTGGTTACTTCAGAGGGTGGAGAAGAGTTCAGGGGCATAAAGAGAGTTCTTGGGGTGATAGAAAAGTTCTATATATTGTTTGGGGTGGTGGTTATAAAGGAGGACATAAGTCAAAATGAAATAAATGTTTAAGACGTGTGTGTTTTATTATATGTAAATTATACCTCAGTTGTTTTTGTTTGTTTAAGGGTAAATTAAAAGTCCTTCTAATGAAGTATTTTTTTAAAGATTTATTTATTTTAGCATACAAGCGGTGGGGCACAGGCCAGAGATGCAGGGGGGTGAGAGAATTCACCAGAGACAGAGTGGGGAACAGAACAGGCAGACTGACCAAACTACACTGCTGAAGGGAGCAGCAGGTGAGACAGGAGAGGTCTGCTGCGCCATGTGGGTAGATCCCTGGCCAGCATGGGATCAAATTGACACTGCAGAGGCTGCCGATTGCTTCATAGTGTGGTGCTTAACCCCTGTGACACTAGGGAGGACCCTTCTAATGAAGTATTTATGAGTAAAATGACATGATGTCTAGAAATAGTTTAAAGCTCTGGCATAAAGAGGTGGTGGGTGGGCTGGTCTGTAAAACAACCTTGAACTTGAGTTAATTTTTCCTTGCTGCTGGAAGAGGTGGCTTCACAGTTTATATTTGAAACCTTATGTGAAATTCCATTATGCAGAATTTACCACCAAAAAAAAAAGGCATAGACAGGGCCTCCCTGGTGGCGCAGGCGGTTGATCACAGCTCTGTGGGGCTGTCTGGAGCCTCTGCAGTGCCAGTTGGATCCTGGCCGGCCACGGAGATGCCCACATGGCGGGGCAGACCTCTCCTGTCTCGCCCTCTACTCCCCTCAGCAGTGTATTTCAGTCAGTCTGCCTGTTCTGTTCCCCATTCTGTCTCTGGTGAGTGCTCTCACCCTCCCGCACATCTGGCCTGTGCTCCGGTTCTTGTGAAAATACATAAATCTTTTTTTGTTTTTAAAAGGCATAGGCATTAATTATGTAATTTTGTTTTTATATTTTTACCTTAAAATGGAAGCCCTCACGCAGCAATTACATGTTCCAAAGATGTGTTGAATAAACTGACAGTGTAACACCTCCATCAGAGGTGACAAATAGAGAAACCCTGTCTGCAATAAGTCCCTTGGAGGGACACTAGAACTTTCCTGACCACTACTTGTACTGAAGCTCTGAAACGGCTTCAGAAAGCTGGAATACACTGTAGCACAAAAATGAAAAGTCAGCTACACTACAACTGACTTTCTATATGAATCATCTTGTTGTGGATGTTATTTCTAGGACACTAGAAACACTGTGGAGCCGTGTGGAATTTCCTAGAACACTCCACACAGCTCCGCGCCTATGTTTGCGCCAGCCTGCTGGATGCCTCACTTCTGCAAACACTGAACATCTGCTGAGTTGGCCACAGGCTGAGCTCCACCGACACCCGAGGAACATGATAAGCTCCAGGGATGCAACTCATTAGCCCATCCGAGGGGTAGACGCCCAGCGGGGCCCTCAGCCGTCAGTAAGTGGAGCTGTCAGTAAGTGGAGCTGAACACAGTGGGCAGGTGCCAAGTTTCCTTTCCTTCTCCTCCTGACCTGCTCCTTCTCTCCTGAGCCATCTCTTTGGCAAAACTAGCCCTTTTATCACCCATGGTTGATTTCAGGCTCATCACTGACATCACCCCTCCTGACACACCTTGCCAGGCACACCTTGCCGTCTACTTCAGTGCACCCTCCCAATTCATCAGCCTGTACCGGCTGGGCAGCAAAGACAACTGCGGGGGTTTTGCCCAGAGTCTTCCCACACCCACCCCCACCTGCCTTCCCCATACCACACGGTTGGTAAATGCTGACAAAACTCATGATGTACTTC
This sequence comes from Talpa europaea, assembly GCF_964194135.1. NCBI lineage: Eukaryota > Metazoa > Chordata > Mammalia > Eulipotyphla > Talpidae > Talpa > Talpa europaea. Next base: position 16,306,424 of record NC_140078.1, on the reverse strand, counting down.
AGAGCATGTAAGTGTCTGTGCATGTCCCTCTCCTTGAGAGGGCCAAAGACAGGCTGCCCCAGTAGATGCCTAAGCAGCATGCTGATTATTTCAAACTGAAAGAAATTAAGAGACAGAAGATCCAAGAATAATGGCTTTGCCTAATTATCTCCCTAAAGTCAGGAAATAAATCTTCTGTGGTGTCCTGGGAGGTGAGGGACACCTTATCGCCCCAAACTAGAGCTTGCAAGATCTGTTTTCAATGCATTTGTAGATAAGCCCTGCAAAATTCCATTTTCTTTAAACTGCAAAATTCTTTGTTCTGTCTTTGCCTCTTAAATTTATTAACCCCCCCTTTCTAGAGACAATATAATCTCACTAGAAAGAGGAGATGATAGATTCCATTGTTATATGTGTGGACCTCTGTATGCACCTAATTAAAGTTTGCCTTTTCTCTTGCTCATCTCTCTTATGTCAATTTAATTATTTTCCATCCTTACAGACCTAGAAGGGTAGAGGAAGATTAACTTCCTCTCCAACAATCTCCTGCTTGGATTCCCCAGGCAGCATGCCCTTGTATAAACCATTTCCATTTTTACCAGAGAACTCTTCCAGGCACTGTCATTCCCATCTGAGTGTTTCTCTGACATCACGCAAGTCATTGTGGGTATTTCAGTCTTCAAGATGATTTTTATGTCCTTCAGACTTTAAGGAAGCTTCAATTAATATTGTCAGCTAGCAAGGTGGTAGACTTCCTCAAGTGGAAATTCTCCAGTCCAAAGTCTAGCTTCTATTCCACTACGTTCTAGCTTCTATTCCACTGTGTGACTCGGGCAATCTCACAAGAGCATGTTCAATTAATATTGCTTACAGAAAAGAAAAAATATTGCTTAAAGGGCAGATTACATGCCTCTGTTTCATAATAGTAGGTAGAGGAAATTTTCCCCAGTCAAATACAATTTCCATTCCCCGAATACCATCAGGTAAATACACAAGCACTTCATATAAAGCCTGTGCAAACATTTTGCCTCAAACCCATCAACCTTTACATTCATAACTGTAGTCTCCATCATGACCTCACCAACAGGTGATCTTTATCTCAATTTTGGTACAACTACTGACCCAAGCATTTTCTGATCAGGTTTCTCATTGCAATTTTTGCTTTCCAGCTTTTTTTAGCTTCCTCAAATGGGGGTTGAAAGAGAAAAATTGTTTGGGATCTTTTAATATTTGGGTCTTTTTGGTCCACTTGGTAGTGATGTATTAAAACTCTGTTTTAGGGCCTCCCTGGTGGCGCAGCGGTTGAGCGCTGGGTTGCAAAGCTGCCCGCAGCCTCTGCAGCGCTGGTTCGATCCCCGGCTGCTCCCGGCCACAGGAGGAGGGTCCCACATGGCGCGCAGACCTCTCCTGCCGGCCGCTGTTCCCCTCAGCAGTGTACTTCGGTCCTTCTGCCTGCTCTGCTCCCCGCTCTGGCTCTGGTGAATTCTCTCACCCTCCCGTGCTTCTGACTGTACCCAGTGTTTGTATAAATAAATAAATAAATCTTTGGGAAAAAAAAAAAGTCATCGGAAGAGAGGGTGATGAGAAAGGAAATTCAATAATGCTTCCCAAACTAAGTTTTGATTTGGCAACAAGTATATAGGGTGCCAGTAGGAAAGGGATCCCCTAAACCACAGCATTTACCACAACCTGGGTTATAAGCTTATTCCGCAAGTGAATATCTTCATAAAGTCAGCCTAAATGGCTTGCCTATGGAGCAGATCGGCTACTTCATCTGAGTTATTTCTATTGGTGTTTAAAAGCTAATAGTCTCTTCAGAGTGGAAAGGCAATTCAGACAGAAAGAGTAAAATGTGGATACTCAGAAATTAGATTTATTATCAGAAATTACCTTTATGTCAAAAAAACTAAGTATACACTCAGGCAAACACCTAATTACAAAACATCTGGCATTTGTCCTGTTGAGTCACCCTCTCCTGGTCCTGTGAGACCCCACCTGACTTGAAGCCCAGCCCCCTGGCATTCCTGAGCTCAGGATATAGATCCTCACTTCACTTCAGTGGCTTTGGAATCCACATGTCTATATCAATTCGCACACATATGTAATTAAATTTGTTTTTTTTTTCCTCCTAATATCTCTTGTGTTATTTGGATTGCTTGACCAGTCTGAGAAGACCCCAGAGGAGAAGGGAGAAATACCCACTCCTTTCCATCAGGGTGATAAAAACATCCTGGAATTAGATAGAAATGGTGGTCACACAACATTGTGAATGTACCAAATGCCACTGAATGGTACAACTTAAGATGATGAAAAAGAAAGCTCGTTGCTTCTGTTAGAATCAATCAAGATAAACACCATTTTTACATTTTTACAAAGCCGCAGAACACTCATTAACCTCAAATGCACTTTCTTCTTATGAGAGTAAATGAAATGTAACTAAGCAGTTTTTATGAGAAAGAGTTTGAATCAAATGCTGATCTCAAAAGAACCTTCCAAAGGATTCCAAAGTACATGAAAGTCCTCAAACTTCTCAGATGTCAAAATTTCTCTTATTGGAAGTTCAAAGCAATTACAGTGAATCAAAGCAGTGTACGTGAGTCCATAATCACACAGGTATTCAAAAAATAACCTTCTTGCTCCTAGTCAAATCAAAGTAATATGAATCTAGGTAGTATTGAAAAAAATTAAGCAGCCTAATGTAAGGAAAATCAATATCATATGTATTTTTAAAGAAGCCGTGTTTGTAAATACAAGCTCATTCAACTCAATTTTGAATAAGCTAATAAGATATTTCTGATTAGAATAAACTGAGATTTACATAAACTGTATCTAAGCAAACAAAATGAGAAACACACACTCATCACAAGTACACTTTCATACTGTGTTCCAAAATTTGTTATGACATTTATAAAAATGAATCAAATATTGTTCTTAATTTTCAGAGGTAATCAAAAGCATGCCAAAGATTTCTTATTGAGGTATGGAGGAATTCTAATGAACCAGAGCAGGCTTCGTGTAAACAAATCCATAATCACACACTATTTTAAAAGACCCTTTTTATTGAGAGTTAAGACAAACTGACACTGAGTACTTCTGAAATCAGCACAGATTCACTTATTCAAACCATTCAAAAGTACTCAAAAATACGAAAGTATTCAAAAGCCCTGAAATTCTTTAGTTCTTTTTTTCTTGTTGAAATTACTACTGCTGGGCCTCCCCAATGGCGCAGCGGTTGAGCACTGGGTTGCGAAGCTGCCCGCAGCGTCTGCAGCGCCGGTTCGATCTCTGGTCACCGGAGGAGGGTCCCACATGGCGTGCAGACCTCTCCTGCCGCCTGCTGCTCCCCTCAGCAGTGTACTTCGGTCCTTCTGCCTGTTCTACCCTCCGTTCTGGCTCTGGTGAATTCTCTCACCCTCCCACGCTTCTGACTGTACCGCGCTTCTGAGTGCTTGTATGAATAAATAAATAAATCTTTAAAAAAATTTTTTAAAAATTACTACTGCTAACTGGATAACCAGATAAAATAGTGGTAATTTGAGGCACATGTATATTTTGAAGCTTCTCTTTTACATACTCTGGTTACTCTAATTATGTCTAGTTATCTACTGACGCTGGGTGATCCCATCTCTACTAGTCACTAGTTCTCACTAGTTTTATTAAGAAGGGCTAAGCAGTGTTAAGAGGAATGTTGCCTTCAGAGGATCTTTGTTGACCCTGTAACCTTGACTTTCACCCTGGACTTGGACTACACACAAACCCACATTCGTTTTGATTTTATTTCTCTGAAGATGGATGGCAGATTCTGAACTTGTTTGAACAAACTGCTTGGTTTCATCTAAACACATCCAAACTCCCAATAAGATATTTTGTTTGAATGTTCCTCACCCTGAACCTAGACCTTAGTTGCAAGTGTGATTTCCTGCCTGTTTTCAACTACTCTGCTAAACTTCATATTGATTTTATCTATGTTACCCATGGAGTGGGAGGTACAGACTGCCTATGGGATTCGAAATCCAGACCAGCCTCTGAAAGAGGGAGTGTGGACCCAATCTGGGGAGGCTCTGAGAACTTCTGGGTCAAGAAGCAGAGACTTAGGCTGTGTTGCAGAAAGCGAAATGTAGCCTCTGAGACAAGATCTCTGCAGCCAAAATTGAGACCAAGCCTCTGCAAGCATGGACTAGCCACTGGGCCATGTGTGGGGACTTAACCTCTGCATGGAAAAGTGGGGTCTGAAATGGGAGATGAGAGCTTAGCTTCTGGTGAGCACAGGTTTAATGAGAGTTAAGGAATTGTCCCTGTTGACATAGGTCACCCTGAACACCTAGTTTTTTGCCCATGTATAAAAACCTAGATGAGGTATATATGATACGTTTCCTCGGGAGATAAGGAATGGTTGACAGGGTTGATTACTAGCAGTGGAGGTCAGAAGCAGCCAGCATATTCCTGAAGGCCCCTCCCACACTAACAGCTCTTGATTACTTCACCTTACGGTCCCCTTGAGGACACAGTTTCTTTGGAAATGGCAGTTTCACTGTCTCCTCTTCTTGTCACAAAGGAAATGAATACTTGTCCTGTGCACTCCATTTTGATGGTGTCTTTTATTCAACCCACGTGTCCACCAAGTGAATGGACCCGTTGAGTTTGTTATAGAGCCAAGATCTGGACTTGGCCTCTGGAGAGGGAGACAGTTGGTGGTGGTCTCAGTAATAGATAGGGCCTTTGTGCCTGGCCTGAGGCACTCCCCCTGGCCAGTAAGGGAGGCAGGAAATTTTGAGGTGTGTGTTTCTGAGCTTGTTTACACATTTAAAGTTTACAGAGTACTTATAGGCTTATAAGATTTGTTTGAAATGAGTGATTTTGAGCTTGATTTCACATACCAATCACACTCTAAGTTACCCTGATAAGGTCCTTAGGAGAAGAATTGAGTCTGCACTTGATTTAATATCAACTGTTGCATACGAATTATCTCTAAGGAGCAATAAGAAGTTGCAGTTGAAATAATGAGTGATTTTGAGTTTGATTTCATCTAAAACATTTAGCGTTGACTATATTTACTCTAATGTCTTATAACAAGGTAGATTAAGGAATAATGATATACTCTATCTAACTTCGTTCTAACCCATTTCTGTTTGGTCTTTCACACATTGAGACATCTCCTTAGAGAAGAATGTCTAATTTTAAGCTTCTTTACATACTGCTTGTTTGTAGAATACTGTTTCCTTATACAGCCACAGACACATAACTTAGTGTCTTCATTTTCACTAACTCAGCATAATAAGATACTTCTGACTTACTTTATACATAAATGTATAATGTTGTCAACATTGTTTTTACTTAACCTATTTAATCTGCGCTACACTGCACTAGGATAGCATTTTTGAGGTGACTGTGTTTCTGGGCTAATTTGCACATAAAAATTCATATACCACTTTAATGCTCACATATTTTATGTTAAATGAATGATTTTGAGCTTGATTTCATGTAGATGTAATTTGTTCTAATTTCCCAGAGGACATTAGGTTTAGGAATACTACTTTGTTCAATCTGCAGTAAGATATTTAGTTTGAGATGCGTCTTTCTGAGCTAATGTGCACTGCTCACAATAAGTCGGTAAAGCTTAGCTTTAATTTTAACATAAACTGCTTAGTTACACTTAGATTTACTCCAGCTCATAAGCAGAAGTCACTTGTACCACAAAACAAAATACAGTTCTGCCTGTTTGATACAACTTCTTCCTATAAGAGCCTGTCCTGTGTTTTTATTCATAACCACAACCATTACTATTTCAGATTCTTTCTGTTTTCATGAGAATTTTAAGGAAAATATGTCCAAGGAATTAGATTTCTTTGGGAATACCTGGTCCATAAAATTTCAGCCAAAATAAATAACCATCGACTACAGTATCTAATATTAATTTCAATTTCTGCTAATGTCAATTATTCTACTTCTTTGTTGAGAAAATCTAATGTCGAGAATAAAAAAATTAAGCTTAAAGTTACTTGAAATCAAAGATCTTAATCTCTTTTAAATTATAATGCTCAGATGCATCTGAAATTGCTCTAACTCACAACCAATGCTTGTAATGGGAAAAAAATGTGTGATTTTGAGCCAGGCTGCTACATCCTGTGGGCTGTGGAGGACACGCCCAGGCAGGTCTCTGGGTCTGTCTGATTTTTTTTCTGGCGAGAATGGGTCCCTGCCCTGGGAGTAATGGTCCTTCAGGTCCCAAATACCTGTGTGTGGTTCCCCCTTCCTAAGAACTGGAAATGGCAGCGACAATGCAAGCAGTGCCTGGTAGAGAAGACTCCTGAGCCCCCTTCAGTGCAGTGCTAAGGAAAAAAGTCAAAGAGCCAACGCGCTGCCGAAAGGAGCCTTAGAAACGTCCTGTTCATAATACGAACCTGAAAGCTTGCTGGGCAATGGCCAAGTCCGGGTCTGCATGGCCCTCTGCTGCCTTCCCCACACGCTAAGCCAGCAGTGAGCCCTTGGTGCAGGCTAGTGGGCAGAGGGCACTGGCCTGGTCACAGCGCCAGCTCACGTTATCCAGCTAGGGTGTTACCCGTCACTGGATCCTCTCCATTGTGCTGGTTTACTACGTTTGGTGAGTGACACTGGATGTTTTGTAAGCAGATACCCATAGCTAATTATATATATATTTATATATTTTTTTAATCAGAGAGATAAGTTAACAATGTGGTTCAGGAAGCTTCCCCATGAACAAAGGGCTTTATGACATAAGAGCCACTGACTTCAGACATCCTGTGACTTCTGGTTGAAATTGCTCATGCTACATTTGTTGTTGTATTGGATTTTAAGGGTTTATTTTCTCTGACCATCCTGCACCCATGAAGGAGAATAACTACAAATCTTACCATCCTTAACCCTAGCAATAGAAATGTTCTCCATCCTGATAAAATTTTAGGAGCACCCCACTCCATGGTACTACTCTTCAGAATATTATTTGTGTTGTGTGAAAAGCCCAATAAATGTAGCTCCTGCATTAATTAGCTAAAGCCTTTATGTTGAGGCATAATACAAAGAAAAGATAAAAGACATGTTTTTGTGCCAACTGATTTTGGCACAAAGCAAATTATTTTTCTTAAAATTTGCGTATGGCTGGCACAAAGGAAGAGATTTCACATTACAGACATGGTGACATTACCACAAAGAAAATGCAAATTTTTATGATACAAAGCAGAAAAGGAGTATTCCCAAGCGCTTAAGCGATCTCAGATCCCACCTGACAATTATTTGGCATGTGATTTATTCTCAGGAATAGACTATTGACTATACCAAGCTATATCCCCCCAAAGGCAGATCCTTGTCTCCAAACAGGAATTCTCACAACCCACCTCCTCACCCTCTGAAGGAATCCTCCTCCTGCCCCATGGCATGTTGTGTGTCTGGGTCCCTGGAGCAAATGACAATGCCCCGAGGTCATAAACCTGAATCAGACATTTCTCAAAGTGGACATTTCTCTAAGCCCACATGGGCTTAGAAGCTCCATAGGGAAACTAGATAAAGAATATAGACAGCAGGGCCTACCCTTGTGGCGCAGCGATTGAGCACTGGGCTGTGAAGCTGCCTGCGGCTTCAGCAGCGCTGGTTTGATCCCCGGCCGCCAGCGAGGGTTACACATGGCATGACAGACCTCTCCTGCCGTGCCTACTGCTTCCATCAGGAGTGTATTTCGTCAGTCTGCCTATTCTGCTCCCCACTCTGGCTCTGGTGAGTTCTCTCACCCTCCTGCGCTTCTGACTGTACCCAATGCTTCTATGAATAAATAAATAAATAAATCTTTAAAAAAAAAAAAAAAGAATATAGACAGCATATATATTTTAAGTTAGTGACCCTTTTATTTCAGGGTTGTAGGGAGAAGACAAGCATTTACAACTTGAGGTAGATGGGAATTGCTTAAACAACCATGTTGATGACTGTGCTGAAGTCCACAGCCATGGTCCAATCTGCTGTCTCCAGGTCAGCCCGCCATCAAAATCCTTGAGTGTTCTGTATCCTGGAAAGATAATTGCAGTCTCCTCCTGTCTTCCCAGCCTGACCATCACCCTTCTCCTGGCCTCCCTCTCACCTACCCGCCAGCAACACCCAAGAACATTTGCTGGGCTTCTTGCTCCATTCATGCCTTCACCTCAGCCCAAAAGGCCCTCCTCTGGCCCCTTCTCATCTTTTAAAACTCAACTCAGTGTACTGCTTCCTGGAAGTCTCCCAAACCCTCCCCACAAACATGACTGGCATTGTGGAGGCTCAGGGCTGGCCTCATACTTGGGAGAACACAGAAGAGGGAGAGAGAGGGATTCACGTTGCCAAGTGTGGTCAAGATAATCAGATATGTGGGGAAGGGGTGGGGCAGGTTTGAGTTCCCTGGATCCACACAACCAGGCCTTGTGTGTGTGGCCAGCCATGGGCAAATGAGAGCTCTGGGCACTTCCCCTGGTGCTTGTCAAACTTTCATAAATAGGCACCAGAATGAATTATCACAAAAGCCAGCATGGATGACAGTGAGAAGAGCAGCTTCAAGAGGGCATGGACTCCCCGTTCTGGAACCATTGGGTTCATGCCTGTGAAAGCCTCAGATCCTCCAGTAGGAGGTAGACTAGGAGAAGTCGGCACCCTGTGGAGGTACCTGACATCAGTGTCCCGACCCGTGGGATTCGGAGGCACGAAAAGAGAAGGGCTGAGGATTGAAATGAGGGGCTTGACAACTTGCCGCTAGCGTTTGCTTCTTTATTTTTCCTTTATCCTTTTCTTTTACTTTTCCATGTCTTTCTTTTCCCTGTCTTTCTTACTTCCCTGGCCTTCTCTCTGCTCCTCTCACAGTACTCTCCTCTCTCATGGTTCTCCTCTTAAATCTCTTTTTCTTCTCCTCTCTCTCCCGCGTTCTCCTCTTATACCCTCGTAGCTCCTCCCCCCGTACCTCCCAGTCTCATGTGCTTTACAGGAAAAGCCTGTGGTTCTCCGAAGGCGAAACGGTAAAGCGAACTCATGGCACGCATATGCAACACGGCACATACTCCGGACGGCTCCAGACACATCAGCACAGGAGAAACAGCAGGAGCTGGGAATGCGGTGAGCCTCAAGACACCCAGGCATGGCGATCCCTGCCTGGCTGGGATTCTCCCCTGGCTGGGAAGGATGCCTAAGAAACATCATTTCAAAGTAGAAAAGCCAGCGTGGATGGATTCACCTGCCCAGTCACAGCTCCTGGAGGAGCTGTTCTTAGACTCAGACTTGGCTTGAGTCCAGGTGGCTCCCCACTGACAGGTGAGCAGAGTTTCTTGATCTTGGAGGGATCATCCTATCCCCATTTTCCAAATGAGAAAACAGAGACTCAGGAAGAATCAATAATGTGCATCGGGTCATGCAAGAGTGGACCTGTCTGACCTCCAAGCCCATGTTCTGAATCGCTTCCATATGCTGGCCTTGCTGGGGACCCAGAGAACTCTGTTAGGAAACATTATTCCAAGACATATTCTAAAATGTTGAATGGCCAGTGTGTGCAAGGTCACGAGTTTTGAAGACCGCATCCTTTAGAGTTGTGCCTCGGGCAGAAAGGACAACGGAAGCAAAGGCAATGGAAAATAATCTTACCAGAAGCCGAGCAAGCTCAATCAGTGGGTTGGAATGGCTGCACTGAAATGGAGATTCACAGGGGTCTAGGAAGGTCAGGGCCCGCAGGCAGGAGATAAACTAGTTACAGAACAATTCACCTTGTTCACGGAGCTGAAGTGCCCTGTAACTAGCCAATTTCAGCCAAGTCCACATTTCTCCGGCTAAGCCCACTCCATTTAACAACTTTGTTCTCAATTTGGAGAATCTGATGAGGCCCACAGACCCCCCCCCAAACCCCCTTCTCAGAACACTGATCTTAAATCTATAAGATAAAATACCAGGACTGCAAAGAAAACCAATGATCCTGAAATAGGTGTCAAAACAGGTTTATAAATCTTTCCTATAATGACACAGGTGCTTCCTAACAACTAAATAACAATATCTAGCGGCAGGTCTATAAGTACCATTATTTCAAAGTAGTGACAAACATAAATGATATTTTGAGATCTCCCCACCAGCTTTGTGTGCTATGAAAATATCTGTGGCTTCTGCTAGAGACAAACAACAGACTCTTTGTCTACATTCATAATAGAGGGAAATACTAAAGTGCAGTTAAAGGCTAATGGAGATGTAAGGTCCGTCCTTCTCACAGACCCACAAGATTCTACCCATGACTTAAGAGTGGAGGGGATCCCAGATTAGGGCTCCTCACTCTGAATGCCTGGGTGGCCTCCCGGAGGGTCAACTTGAATCTCCAGGTAAGGTTTGCAAAGCGGTGAAACCTGCTTTTTGAAGCAGGGTGTGAACAGGGACCAGAGCAGGGGCAGTTCATCCAAGCTGGCTCAGGACATGGTATGCAGCATCCCAGGGCCCTGCTCAGTCCTACTGACTCAAATGCCCAGCGTTAGTCCTGAGAATCTGCATTTTAAGCAGAGTCCACGTGACAACTCTCATATACATCCTAGAACTCTCCTGGTACCTGTCGCAGGCAGGGACTCGGAAGAAGGTGAAGGGCCTGGGATGCCCACACACCTCCCTTGGATCACTACCAGGAGATGAGCCGCACTCCCGGCCCCTCCAGGGCCTCTCCGAGTAAGTGATGCCTGAAACGTGAGGCCACGCCGCCTCTTCACCAGGAAACCGGAGCAGAGGAGTGTGAGGCAGGATTGAAGGACTGGGGACTCGCCACCTTGCCTCCTTCCCTACCTCTCTCCCAAACTTTACCACCTCCACCTCGAACCTCAAACGATCCAAGGAGCTTTGGCTGCCTCTGGGGCCCTGGAGGGAAGCCAGGCACCATGACGGCCGCAGAGCACCGCAGGCTGAAGGTGTACGTGGGCCAGCAAGCGTCCTGAGCCTGGGTGGGGCCCAGGGGAGCCCAGCTGACTATGAGCCACCAACCAAAGGGTTTGAGGGAAGAAGGTAAGTCCATCCTGGTCTCCGTGGGGCCCACCCACAGGGGTTCCCTGGCAGCAGCAAGACACAGGGCCTGGCTTTGCATCCACAGCTCACCACTGGCTCACTGAGCAACCTCAATCTGTTTATCCAACCTCTCCCTGCCTCATCCACGAGACCAAGGCAGCCATCACTGACTCTCTGTGCCATTGGAGGGATCATCAACTGACCACACAGCAAAATACAAGCCTGGGGGGACTTTAAGCAACAGGGAGTGTCAGCATCCAGCAGAGCCCAGCAGGGTCTTTCAGCTTCTTGCTGTCTTAGAATCACCTTTCCTTAGCAATACCCTTGATTAAGAGGGGAAGTCTGTCTGTCTGTCTGTCTGTCTGTGTCTGCCTGTCTAGGGCAGAGGGCTATGGGGATTTTCTGACCTCATGACTGTTCCAGGTAAGAGGGAAGTGTCAGGACCCGGGCCTCCGGCATCCCAGCATGATCCAGTCTGACCCAGCTATAAACCCGCTGAGGGGGTCCCACATTGAAATGGGGTGGTGCAAGGAGGAGGACTTTGCAAATGGCCACTGTTCATTCTATTCCATCTCTTTCAGCAGGAGGTGGAGTGAGAGGGCGCATGCGGAGTGGCTCTCCAGGCACAGGTGAGAGGGGTGCGTGTTGGGGGGAGCCTGCCATGCCACTCAGTCCCACTGTCCAGCCACCACCAGGTGTTCTCTTTCACCCTTCTCCTGCCCTCCCTAGCACTCACCCAGAGGCAAGCAGCCTCCCCAGGCTGGCAGTTCAAATGGGTTGAGAAGGCCCACGCCAGCCCTGGGCATCAGGAGAGACCCCAGAATTAGTGACCCTTGGAGTCGAGCCTGGGGAAGTGGCGGACATTCACTAGTGGGGGGTGGGGCAGGGAGGAGACTGCATTCCAGATGGCTGGAAAGGAACCAGGACTCACACCGAGGGCACCTGACTCCGGGAAGCACCATAAAGCAGCAGCAGTTATGGTTAGGGGCTCTGGGAATGTGGCCACAGCTCTTTTGTGAGCCCCTGGGGACTTCACCAAGATGGGGGGGCCACCTGCAGCAGGAGACAGAGCAAGTGGCAGGCAGGAGAGAAGACCGTCTGCTGCTGTACTGAGGTGGACGCACACCCGAGACTGGTGCCCTACACTTCAGGCTCTGGGACGCACTGTGGGTGGGATGTGCTGTCTCCTCTTGAATCCCGTGCAGGGCCCTGCTTGTAGGTGAGAAGCAGAATCTCAAAGGATGTTGTACTTCTGGGCTTCTGAGGAGATCCCCTCTCACCCAATTCAGGATAAGGAGAGAACTTATCCTGGCTCACCCACCTGGCAAGTGGCATATGGAAGGGCTGGTGCCAGGATCCACCTCATCACCTCCTTTCTCAAGCCCTTCTCTCCTTCCCTCTGGGTATTCACTGCTCCCCACTGCTGGGGGCCGGGGTTCTTGGTGAGGCAGTTCCGTGGCAAGGGGAGGGGAGGGATTCAAGCCCCACAGTTCTGGGCAGGAGGAAGGAGCTGTGGAACCACCACTGTTGTCTTGACATCCAGATACCCCCAGAGCTTCCCCTTGACCACTGTCCCTCCTTCCTACCCTACCCATGTCCCCATCGAGTCCTTACCTCCCTCCAGAAACAGGGGAGCCATGTTGAGAAAGTGTGGATGCCCCAGGTTAGCCGGCCGAGAAACCCCTTCCTCAGGGAGAGTCAACAGCACTCTCTGGTAACAGCTGTCTGTAGGATACTGGGGTGTCCACAGTCTGCTGCCCCGCTGTCTTCCAGTTGCCATCCCTGCTGCTCCCAGTCTGGCTCCCCTCCACCCCTGTGAGCGTCCCTGCAGGCAAAGAGCCCCCTGAGCAGGACTAAATGGAAGTCATTTTGTCTAAAACACAAACCTTTTCTTACTAAAATATGCCACACACACACCCTGCCCACCCCTTGCATTTTCCCTTCCCCCTAGAAAAGAAGAAATGGGTCACAATTTTCACTGCAAGCATCCAAGTGCTCATGAGAAGCAGCGAAGTATTGGGAATCCATGAAATGAACCGAAACCCAATTACATAACGATTTCCATTTTAAATGGCCTCTGGAGTCGCCTGGGAGAACTGCTCTCCTGTGCCTGCCCCGTGCCACAGAGGGGCAGTTCTTTCTACACAGTAATTACAATTTGCTATTCCACTCATTGGGAAGGACTGTCAGGACCCCCCCACTCCCGCCCCCACCCCCCACTGCTCCTGGGTCACTTGGTAACTGCACTCAGTGTTAAGAGGGCCAGGTTGGTGAGCAAGCCAGCCTCAGGCCTCCAGCTTCCCCAGCCTGTCTGCCACTCGGGTTCCCTGACCAGCCAGGTGTGTAGACATTTGGAGACCTGTCACATGTGAGCGAGCACTCCCTGGGTTTGGAGTTCTTCCTAGTACAACAGCTGCTTTCTAACTCCTAAATTATGCATGTGCAGAGTCCACTGAAGACTGTCCATGAAAGAGAAACTGAAAAAGCAGCTTGTTTTCTGCACAGAATTCTGGCTTGTCTTCGCCTTCTACGTTGATTTTATTCAGTTAGAAAATGAGCTTACAACAGGAATTACCTTTGGGGGAATTCTAAATCCCCCAGTTTATATCTATAACGTTTGATACAATTCATTCCCCCCCCAAAAAACCCTGTATTAGCTGATTGAGGACACTCAGAGTTCAGAAGAAGATGCGAACACATTGACGTTCCTGTCCAGTCCCTTCAAGCAATATGGAGCTTGTGTATGGAGACCCTCTCCTTACTCCTTTGCGCCCTCCCTCTGCTCCTTGACCCTCTCTCTCCAGCTCTAGCTCAGTTGAGGGCTCTCCTAGGGACACAGCTTGCGTCCATGTGCTTTCTCACAGTCCTTCCCTTGGGCATAGGGTTGTGGATTTGCCAGTTGGTGGAGGGTGAGTGAAGCATGTGCAGATATGGAGGGGTGGAGTTATACTCCCAAAATGATAGTTAGGAAACCCAGTGCAAATCAACAAAACTTGAAACAATATTATTGATCTTTTCAAAGACCCAATTTTGTTTTCACATTTTCTCATTGTTTTCCTGTTTTCAGTTCCTCCATTTCTGCTCTGGTCATTATTATTTCTTTTCTTCTGCTTCCTCTGGACTTAATTTGATCTTCCTTTCTAGTTTTCTAAGGTAGAACACTATTTTACTGCGTCCTACAAATTTTACATTCTATTTTCACTCCAAGTATTTTTTAATTTCTCTTAAGATTTCTTTGCCCTATTATAGAAAAATAAATTCTTTCATCTCCAAATATTTTGCTATTTTACACCTATCTTTCTGTTATAGATTGCCAGTTTAATTTCATGGTCATTGGGGCTTCTCTGATGACCTAGGAGTTAAGTCTCAGCACTATCACTGCTAGGGCCTGAGTTGGACCCGTGGCCAGGGAGCTGACCCACATATGGTGCAGACCTTTCCTGTCTTGCCCGCTGCTCCCCTCAGCAGTGTATTTTAGTAAATCTGCCTGTTCTGCTACCCACTCTGTCTCTGATGAATCGTCTTACCTCCCAGACCTCTGGCCTACAGCCCCGTTTCTTCTATGCAAAAAAATAATAATAATGTATTTCATGATGATCTAAGAGCATATTTTGTTTGATTTCTATTCTTTTAAATTTATTAACATTTTATGGGTCAGAATGTGGTGTATCTTGGTGAATGTTCCATGTGAGCTCAAAAAGAATGTAGAGTCTATACTAGTGGATGAAGTGTTCTATAAATATCATTCAGATCCAGTTGGTTGATGGTGAGATTCAGTCCCACTATCCTTACAGATGATCTGCTTGCTGGATTTGTCAATTACTGATACTAAAGTATTAGAGTCTCCATCTGCAATATATCTTTCTCCTTGCAGTTCCATCAGTTTTTCCCTCACTTTTTTTGGCGCTCTGTTATTAGACACACACAATAAGGATCACTGTATTTTCTTGAGGAATTGACCTCCTAACATGACCAAATACCCTATTTTATCCCTGACAAGTTTATTTGCTCTCAAACCTGCTTTGTCTGAAATTAATATTTAATCTAGGGCCTCCCTAGTGGCACAAGGGGTTGAGCGCAGGGCTGTGAAGCTGTCTGCAACCTCTGCAGCATGTGTTCGATCCCTGGCTGGGAAGCTACCCACATGGCCCTGCAGACCTCTCCTGTCTTGCCCACTGCTCCCCTCATCAGTGTACTTCGGTGTATCTTTCTGTTCTGTTCCCTGCTCTGTCTCTGGTGAATCCTCTCACCTCCCACATCTCTGGCCTGTACTACAGTTCTTGTAATCCTAAATATATAAACCTTTAAAAAATAATAATAATAATCAATCTAGCTTTCTCTTGGTTAATGTTAGCATGGTATGTGTTTCTCCATTTCTTTACATTTAATAGATATCTATTTATAGTTAAAGTCTATTTCTTGTAAATAATATATAGTTGAGTCTTGTCTTTGTATACACTTTGACAATCTTCATCTTAAATTAATGCATTCAGATTACTTGCTTTTAAGATGATTATTCGTGTAATTGGATTAGCATTTATCATATTTGTTATTTTTATGTTCTTCTGCCTTGTGTGGTTTTGGTTGAGATTTTATGGGATTCCAGTTTCCTTTCTTAACATATCAAGTATATTTCTTTTTCTACTTTTTTTTTAGTTATTGCACTAGAGTTTGCTATATTCATTTACAACTAATCCAAGTCTACTTTCAAATAACACCATTCCACTTCATGGGCACTGCAGGTGTTTTATAACAGAGTTTCCCAAGTTCTCCTTCCCATCCCATTAGCATCCCCCCTTCATTCGCCTTTATTCATAAGCTCTCATCATCCAATGTGACTAGGTCTCTACCTGTGTTTGGAAGAGGGGAGGAGAGGGCATCTTAATTCTCATCCCAGACAGAGGCTCCAAATGAGGTAACCAGCCAACAAGCTCCAGGAAGCATCCTGGACTTCTAATTTCTCGGTGGTGGAGCTGGAGGTGGAGGAGGTGAGGCCAGAACTGCCTTTTCACGTCTCCACAGGTGACAGGTCGGGAAGGAAACCCTCTAAGAAGCAGGCACCCAAGGCCCATGGTGCGCGGGGCAGACAGAGGGCCCAGCATGACCAGAAGGAGCAAGCCAGGGGCAGCCCACGGCCAGGGTCTCCCAGGAGGAAGCAGACAGAGCGCAGCAGCAGGAGAGGACAAGAGGAGCCAGGGAAACAGGGGCGGAGCCCCCTCGAGGGGAGGAAGAAGAGGGATGAGAGGGCTTCCTTCAAAGAGCAGCGAGCACCTCCAAGCAAGGAAAAGGCGGTGCTGAGGAAGGAGGAGATGTGGAAGCAGCCGAAGAAACACAGGTGTGTTGTGAGCTGGGCTCAGGAGTTTTTTTTCTTTTTTTTAAATTTTATTTTATTTTGTATATTTTTTACATCATTTTTCATTTTTGCACAATGTATGCATTTTCATCTTGGTTATATTCCCGTTGTTTTCAATCTATGTTCTTCCTCTTTCCAGCCCTCTCCCTCCCCCTGATGAGGGGCCATGTCTCCCTCCCTTGTGCAGGCCGCCCCCACTCTCTCCTCCTGCTTCTGTTTGCTTTGCCACTGCCCAACTCTCGGGCCTGTGGGGCAGGACCGGGAAGAGGCCCATGACCATCACAGGAGGAGCAGCCACTGGTTCCTCTCAACTCCAACGCCTCATGTCTCATGGGTGCAGCTGGAAGTGCCGAGGGAGGTGGTGACTTGGCGGCTAGTGGAAAAGATTCCAAGTCTCCTGAATTTCCGCTGATGATTCACCATGGCTCTTGCAGAGAAGCTGAGAGACATGAACAACATTGGATTTGGGACTCCTAGGAAGACTGAAGTCTGCCATTTTTCAAATCTGGTCCTGTGTCCTTCTCTTTGAAATGGGGCATTGATCTAGGAAAACATCAGAGACTCTACCAGCTCTGAAACTCTAGGATTTGGGGGTTTGATTGTTTTCTTTGATCCATTAGCTCTTGCACACGTGGGGCAGTGGACAGAGTTAGCTTATGGAATTAGCAAGTCGGGATTTTAATTCCAATTTTTGTTACTAATTTGGATGAGACATCATCTTCTCTTTGCTTCTCTTTTCTGCTTTACTCCCTTCTTAGGGTGTTCGAAGAGTCCCCTTCCATAATGGGTAGGGGCGCTTTGGAAGCAGCTGGAGGTATCAAGATTATGGCAGAGTTGTGGTATTTCCCACTAGGTTTAACAAGCCTTCTTTGCTCACATCCTCTTTTGAGTGTTTCACCAAATCTCTCTACCTTTACAGAGAGGAAACTAAAGCCCTCAAAATGGGCCACTGATTTATTCTATGACCCATGCCGGCCATATCCTTAGGACTTAGGTTGACTCTCTGGTTGTCCCTGGACATGAGCTAACAGAACAAAGGATGCATAGTGCACTTATGATACATTTAAGAACTTAAATGTATGATTTATGAGTCCTGGAGTGGCCCAAACTTTACAGGAGGCTGCACCACCCTAAATGGACCATGGATAGTAGATGCAAAGTAAAGGGTTGAGACAAGGATTTACTCGCACCATTGAGTAAATGGCATGCTGAGTGCAGTGGCAGGCACAGACAGATGAAAAAGCATCTGTCCCCCAGATGCTGACAGTCCACCTTGGGAGAAAGGACAGGGATATCAGTTATAGGGCAAGGCAGAAAGCAATATGTATATGACAAAGGATTTGAGGAAGCTCCTTATTGGTGGGGTGCTGGGGCATCAGAGTTCCTCCACTGAAAAGGTCAGCAGTTCAATAAGGTTTTGAAGAACAGGAAGAATTTGAACAATGACTGACTGCCCCCTAGATTCAGAAACACTCTATGAAAAGACTCAAAAGCAGATATCATGGTGTGTGTGTGTGTGTGTGTGTATTATGGCAAAAAATTTCCTGTGCTCTAGGCTTTCCCAGCCAGGGCCTCTGCCTCTTCACCTCCATCCTAACTTCTCCTTTGCTCTCTACAAGCTAAAACTTATGGAGGCTGCTGCAGATTGGTCTGTAAAGCCTGGAGTAACTCAAGCCTACACCCTGATATTTTCATCTATGAAATTTGCTAAGAAAGCAGCACAGCCTGAACCCTCCCCAACTCAGGTTCCCCGCCCCCACCACCAGCCCCTCACTTTGTGGCTCCTGGAAAATTTTAAATTACAATACATACCTCACTTTACATTTCTGTTAGGCAGCAATTGAATCGAGTGTGGTGTGGGGGAAGACTCAGAGAAATGGAGTTTGGAGAGCGGCAGTCTGGGCTACTGGACAAAACTGTGGCCTGCTCTGAGGTGATGGCAGTCGGTGAGGGATTGCTAGAGGAGCAGGCCTATGGGGGCAGTCAGGACTACACGCATCAGGGGAGCACAGCCACTTGTCTTGCTGATGGGCATCTCTGCATTTCAAAGAGAACCTGAGGACACTCTCTTCCTTTTCACTCTCCATTTCTTCTGTCTCTACCTCCAGATCGTCCTCCTTGGCCTCCAGTGCCTCTGGTGGGGAGTCTCTGTCAGAAGAGGAGCTAGCCCAGATCCTGGAGCAGGTAGAAGACAAGAAGAAGCTCATTGCTACCATGCGGAATAAGCCGTGGCCCATGACCAAGAAGCTTAGGGAACTCAGGTGAGAGGTGGTGGTCAGCCAAGGCTCAGCTTCTTCTGGTGGGCACCTGAATCTTTTCCTCCTCTCTGCCCCCTTGGGATTTGACAGAAAAGGGGATTCAGCCTCTGCTTTGGTCCTTCTTTGTCCCCAGAACAACCACAGCGCTGAGGGGATGTGAGAGCCAATAGGCATGAGAGGTTGAGCTGTGACAGCTGACCAAGGGCCTGCTACCAACCAGCACCAAGCAGGGCTAGGGGGACAGAGGTCTGAGGCTCCACTCAGACCTACACCTTCCGTGATCTGGCTGCATCCTACCTTCTGTCCTGCATCCCCTTCTGTCCTGCATCCTACCTCATCTGGCCCTTCTGTACTCCCTCACACCCTACACAAGTATGCTCCCACACCCTACACAAGTATGCTCCCAACCCCCCACACACACCTCAACAATTTCAGAACTCTTGGGTTCTTTAAGCACCAGAATCTAGCTCCATGTAGCACACTCACACTTGCAGTGCAGAGGGCTGAGAAAGGGTCTGCCTTAGCTACCCTGATGTCCCCACTGCCTAAGCTTGCAACGATGCTCTGTGAATACTGTTCTGTGAATAAGGAGGCCCACACCGAAGCCACTGGTTCCCATTGTCAGCTTGATCCCTTCTCTTGTTTTCCCACCGAAGGCTGGCATGCCAAGCATTTTATGATATTTGAATGAACTGCTGTTTTGAAAAAAGGGCAGGTGGCACATTGCTTAACTTCTGCTTTTCTGCTGAACAATTCCCATGCAACATTACCACCGCCCCACCCCAAGTCCTTCACCCATAGGGCTAGACTTGTTGACCTCAAACAAGCAAGCAATCAGCCAGTTATTTCACCGGTGAGATACATTTATTCAGAAACAACAATAAAAGCAATTCTGAACCCGGGGTCTCAACATGAACACCCCCCACCTCCCAAAACAAAAGAAAGAAGCATTCCTATATAGATTTCAGAGGGGTTTTATAATCCAAGAGTCCATTGGAGGGAACTGGGAGCGGGAAGTGTGGTGGCTTTTCATTGGCTGGGATACAGCGCGTTCTCATTGGCTGAGCTGTTGCTGGGCAGGGAGGGGGCGGAGCCTCTCTTTCCTCCCGCGGGGGCTGCACGTCCAGCGGGAGATGCATGGCCTGGCTCTCCAGGGTAGACTCTGCACTGTGCGTGGAGCGTGTGTGTGTGTGTGTGTGTGTGTGTGTGTGTGTGTGTGTGTGACACAACTCTTCTTTTAGGCTCCCGGCCTCATGTAAATGGCATTAATGTTCACAATAGTGTCACTTCCTTTCACCTTCCCTCTATAAAGCCATTTTTTTCCTGACTCCTGTCTCACCTGAATTTCCTCCTTGCTCAGGTCAAACGCAGCACCCCTCATTGTGTAGGACAACTTGACAGCCTTTTTTTGCCACCGATGCTGGCAGCACACACACTGCGGACCCTCCCCCGGGGTTCTGGTAAATAAAACTCACTCTGCTGCCCCCTGCTTCGCTCCCTGGAGCAGGTCCTCTGGGCACGCAGTGGTCTCTTCCCTCCTGGCCAACTCTTTCCTCTTGGCTCTCCCAAGACGTCTCATCCCAGAATCAGCTCTGTGGCTCTCCAGCTGCTAGGTCTTCTCTCTAGCCCGTGCTTCTGCCGGATGTTCATTGCTACCTGCTGGCCCACCTGCCTAATTCCTACACACCCTATAAGGCTCATGCCCGAGTGTCCCCTCCACAGGAAAGTTCCCAGTGCTCTCTCCCCTGCCTCCAGGCTGAGATATTTACTGCCCCTTCAAACTCCAAGGCACTGCCCTCTCCCTTGACTGGATGCTCTTGTTTGCTGAGATGGGTCTATTAGATATTCTGATTCAGAGCATTTGTTGATGTCGTGTTCTAGATACTTCCATCATGACCAATTTCAAGCTGCCAAAGTTTACCAGCTGGTTGGCTACTTTCTTAGGAGCCAGTCCCCACCGGCTCCAGCACCTTCCTGGACAATATCTACTAGACAAACTGATCCTTGTGGTTCTCACAAGGATAGTGTATCGATAAATTTTGAATAGTGTATCGAGGGTTGAGAAACAGCAACAGAGGGTTGAGAAATCTCGGGCTTCAAATTTCTCTGATTTGTGTCAGTCTATCACATCGCTCTCTTCTGTCTTCCTCTTTTGTTTTTAAAGGTTTGTGTGGTTGCACTGGACCCTTCAAATAATCCAGGATAATCTCCCTATTGTAAAGTCAGGGATTTTAATTACATTTGCAAAATCCCTTTGCCATTCAGGGATTTACCTCCAGGGGCAGAGGTCATGGGGAGCAAAATTCTGCCTGCAGATATCTACTATGTATTAAGCAATATTCTCTGTATTTAGCAAACTTCAATAAGAGGCAGAAGGCCCTGCTTCGTGGACTTTACATTCTAACTAAGGTTATAAAACACTGAAGGCTTTTGGCCACATATACACCCCACAGTTCAGATTTCTTTTGTTTAGGGGTTAATTGAATTCCTGCCCTTTTTTTTTCCTAACCAGGGAGGCCCAAGAATTTGTGGAGAAGTATGAAGGCGCTTTGGGGAAGGGGAAAGGCAAGAGGCTCTATGCCTACAGGATGCTGATGGCTAAGGTGCGTGTCAGAGGCTGCGAATCTGGGGAGGGATAGCTGGGCTGTTGGATCTGGGAAGGGATGGCTGGGCTGTTGGATCTGCGTGACCTCTGCAGGCACTTGCCTGGCCTCACCATTGGTGCCCACTACCCCAGAATTCTGAGCCTGAGCTCTGACTGACCATTCCCATTCATGCAGGTATGGAAGCCAACTGTATCCTGCCTGCTTCACTCACTTACTGTGAGGTCTTCAATGTACTTAACATTTGTTTCCTCATCAGTAAAGAACTAAAATCACAGAATTGATGATGTTAAAACCACTGGGATTTTTTTTTTCCAAACCTAAATCAGGACACATTGTTTGATTTGTTAGAAACCCTAAAGTGCTATGATGTGATCATGGTCACACAGGGAATAACCAGCAGTCACCTCGGGGAGGGGCAGCTCTGCTCTCCTGAACTACATCATCACCTGGGCTTTGGATTCAGGCTCTGGGCATGTTCTAAGACTGATTCGTTGTGGAACTTACTAAAGTCTCTGTCCTTTATCTACTGCTTGAAAAACTATTCTTTTCATTTTCTTAATTCTTTTTTTTGTTTGTTTGTTTATTTATTTATTTGTTTGTTTGTTTTGTTTGTTCTGTTTACACATGCACTGGGTACAGTCAGAAGCGCGGGAGGGTGAGAGAATTCACCAGAGCCAGGGTGGGGAGCAGAGCAGGCAGAAGGACCGAAGTACACTGCTGAGGGGAACAGCGGCCGGCAGGAGAGGTCTGCGCACCATGTGGGACCCTCCTCCGGTGGCCGGGGAGCAGCCGGGGATCGAACCGGCACCGCAGAGGCCGCAGGCAGCTTCGCAACCCAGCGCTCAACCGCTGCGCCACCGGGGAGGCCCTCATTCTCTTAATTCTTATATTGGGCCTGTTTGGGAACTTTTATTTGAATTCACCATCTCATGTCTGTAGCGCTGACTTCCTCTTTTTTACCACTGTTTTTCAAAAATGTTTTGGCTTGGTCTGTGTTTTCCTGTGCATTTTTAAAATCACTTTGCCACATTCCAGTATAGCCCACATGGATTTTGTTTGGGATTGCTTTTGACCTTGATTTAACTTGGGAAAATTTATCGATACACTATTCAGTCTTTGCATCTAATGATACTATCCATTTCTCACGCCTCATTTTACATCCTTGAGCAAAATTTGTCATTTTCTTCATATAGATCTTTTCTGTGTCTTAAGTTTATGTCTACAGTGTTTTTGTTTTCATTACTTTTGTGAATGGGGTCATTTTCCCATTTATTTAGTAACTAGTTATTGTTGGTATGTATGAAAGCTGAAGATTTGTGTAGTCATTTTTTATCTGCTTCCTTTATTCTCTTATTTATTCTAGTCATTTCATCTGGCTATATATATATAAAGAAATTTTGTTGGGCTCTTCTAAATGTGATCTCTCATCTTATTCTCAAGTGTGGGTTAACAATACTAGAACAATTTCAGTTGAGTGGTGATCACGTGTCTCTTTCTGAGAATAACTCTAGTGTTTCACATTAAGTTAATGGGAGTTGTTGACTTGAAATAGATTTTCTTTCTCAAAATAAGAAAATGTCCTTCAGCAATCTTCCATTTTATTGGAAATAGATATTTGATTTTATTAAACATGTTTCCCTTTCTATTATTAAGCTTCCTTTTATTTCTGGGATAACCTCAGTCATTATTTCTAGCCCCACATTTGATTTTCCAAAATTTCATTTATGGCTTTTAAGATTCCTTTGAATTTGCATGTGTGCACACGTGTACCTGTGCTATTCTGGCAGATTTTAATACTAGGGTTGCATTTGCTTTCGATTGTTAAAAGGATAGGATTGGCTCCTCTTTATGCTATAAATCAGTTTATAAAGAATAACTATTATTATCTGGGAAATTTGAAAGAGGACACCCTTAAAACTTTATAGGTCAGGCACCATTTTTGTAGACTGCCTTGATAATTTTTTAATGTTTTTCCTATTTAGCATATATCATGTTTTGACTATTTGTTGGGGCCATTTTGGCATTTCACATTCTTCCCACAACTTGATTGTTTCAACTAGATTTTCAAATGGAGTTCCAGAAAGCTGCATGTGGTGGTCCCATTTTTGTAATTACTTTCTATATGTGTTGGATTTGAATCTTTTATTCCTAATGTTTTTTCACCTTTTTTTTGGGGGGGGGGTTGTAATGCTCGACACCTACCTATGGGTCATTTTGTTAATTTTATCTAGAAACTATTTACCACCTAACAAATGTACACTCAGGGCTTTTTTCCCAACTGAAGAATGTGCTCTTCAAATACATATTGATAAATGATTCTGTTCACTAATGTTTTAGTCAGACAGTTCTAGCTTCTTCTTTAGGAAAAATGTGGCTGGTTGCCTATTCTCTGTCTTCTGTATTTACTTTCCCTCGTTGTTTTTAATGCTTTGCTTTCTTTCTCTTTGCATCTCAGAAATTCTCAGGTTTATTCTCAATATCCTGAATCAATTTCTTCTGTTTCATTTATAGTCTTTATTATGTATAATGTTTATTTTCATCCTATAACTGAACTTTTAGCCATCTTACCATCCTGTATTTCTCCTATATTCTTTTTTAAATGTTACCTTATTATTCTTTACAATAGAAACCTTATATTTCATATCCTATTAAGACTACCGCTAAACTTGGGGCTTCCCTGGTGGCACAGGGGTTAAAGCCTCAGCAATATCAAGCTATCACCAGTCTCTGTGGCATGAGTTCCATCCCCAGCCAAGGATCTAACTCACATGGCACAGCAGACCTCTCCTGTCTTGCCCACTGCTCCCCTCAGCAGTGTATTTCAGTCAGTCTGCCTGTTCTGCTCCCCACTCTGTAGCTGGTGAAACATCTCACTCTCCTCCCCTCCCCACCTCTGGCCTACACTCCAGTTCTTTATGCATAAATAAATAAAAATAAATCTTTTTTTTTTTTTAAAAAAGAAACTTCTTAAAAAAAAAATGCTAAACCAGTACCCAGAATTTCTATGTCCCAGGCGAAATGCTTTCCAAAACTTTCTAAGAATGGTGTCCTCTTTCCCTCGTTCAGTGGCACTGTTTCTAAGGCGTCACAGTTTGCTTTTAGTCATTCAGATGCAGATCTTATCCACAGACAGAATGTGTAGATTGCCTATGTTTCATTAGACTACTGGTTGAAATATTTTTTTCTATATATAACTGGAGAGAAAGACAGAACTGATAACCCAGTCCCAGATCAATAGCTACATGTCACACAGCTCCAAGGAAGGGATAGAGGTCTTCTGGCCACACACACCCCAGCCCAGCATTCTGATTCTGTGAATCAAGCGATAAGAACTTCAATGCAGAGCTTCTCCCAGGCCTCTCTCTGCTCCTGCCCCCACCTCCAGAGCATCATTGTCCAGGTGCCCACAGCCTTGAAGAGCTGTTGAGTGGTTGCTAAGCAACCATTTGGCAGGCTATGTCTCCAAGGGCCTCACTTAGCAACACTCATTACCCCTGCTGGCCCTTAGTCATACAAGCCTATATTTTGTACCGATTTTATCAGCATCCCATCAGGAGGTTCATCCCTCGGGGGAGGACTCACATTAATAAACCTTATGAAACTGACATATAAAACCAAATGCTAGATTATTAATTTACAAGGAGAAGTAACTTATGCAAAAAGAGGAAAGTTTGAAGTCCACATCTGTAATCCTTTTGTTTTTGACAGTAAATTACTTACAATGGGAAGCTAAACCATAAACCCAATTCCAATCCATTTATTTGAAATGAAAACTCACTGCCACTAAAACCAAAATAATCACAGTTCAGGGGACAGGTAACTGCTTTCCTTATAGACAGTCCTACGTCTTAGGCCAAATTAGTCAAAGGTGACTTTTGAGACCAGAATCAGAACTCAGGAAAGGCAGATGAGGCCATGGGACTAGAATATCTAGTGTCCAGCATCTGTCATTCCCCACACCCTTCCCTTTCTGTCCTAGGGACATCTGCCATTATTGTCAACTAGCATTTTGCTTATGGTTCCCTCTTCCCCACATCTGTGATAAGCTCCCTCTTCTACCAGGTTTCCTTCCTTAAATAGTAATTTCCTGATCCAGATATAATCTGTGCTCAGGTCTGGAGGCCTATTTCATTCTTTCATGTAACATAGAACAGGCAGACTGACAGAAATACACTGCTGAGGGGAGCAGCGGGTGAGATAAGAGAGGTCTTCTGCGCCATGTGGGTATCTACCTGGCTGGCCGGGAATCGAACCGGCGCTACAGAGGCTGTGGAAAGCTTCACAATGCTGCGCTCAAACCTCTGTACCACCGGGGAGGCCCCTTCATGAGCAAGTTCTTAGAAGACCTTTGTGATACTAAAAGCTGATCTTAAAATGTCTCCATACTGCCTCTTGGCCTTTTTTTTTTTTCCCTGTGTTTTCAATACCAAATGAATGTAGGGTGGAGCCTCTGGCAACCAGTCCCTTGAAGAGCTGACAAATTTCCACCCGTCAGACAGACCACCACTCAGGTTTCTGATTGGTACAAACTCTGAGTGTTGGAGTGGGGATCCTTGTGTGGGAAAAGGCAAAACACCTTCCTAACGCCTTTCAGAAAAAACAGGAGCAGATTGGGAAGCAAAGGACTGAGGCCTGTCGATCAGTTCCACCAGCATCAGAGTTTAGCACCAATTCAAATCCAATTCCGGCACTTAGCTGTCTACTAAATGTGACCATGAAAATTGTGAGATTTCCTTTTCCCTTGAATTTTGGTTTAAGATAAAGTAAATTGTATCAGAAGTTGCTGATCCAATTCGATCCTCCAAGCCCTAATTATACACCAAATTTCTAAATTATTATATAAATTGCCCTCATCTGAAATTCCAACAACACTGTAGCCAAATGCAAGGTACTATGTTACCTTGGCTTTTCTTTCACTTCACACCTGTCTTTGGAAAATGAAGACTTGGAAGTCCACGTCTAGCAGTCTAGGTTCAAGGACCCCCAGATGGCAGCCACACCCACATGTCGACCTCCTATTGATGCATCAACATCCATGTGCCCTCAACATGCCCCTCCAGGCCCCAAAGCAGCAATTAATGAACTGAAGGTATTACTTGTTTAATTTCAGAAATGGGTCAAATTTAAGAGAGATTTTGATAATTTCAAGACCCAGTGTATTCCCTGGGAAATGAAGATCAAGGACATTGAAAGTAAGTATTTTTTGTCATTATTTTTATTGGGTTTACTGAAAAGTTTTCCAAGAGCTTGCGGAGTATTCTTGAACAATTGACCAGATTATTTCGTAGATTCTGTTGCATGAGAAAGAAAATACAGACTTTGGGCTGGTCAGGCCAAGGTTAATATTGTGCTGCTTCAGTTTCTGATTGTGGGAGCCTCAGCAGGTCAGGTAATGCTACGGAGCTTCAGGTTATTTATCTGGAAAAAGAAAATGGGCATCAGGGTGTCTGTTCCACCAACTGATGTGAAAATTGAATCCGTCACACGCATAAGGTGCTTCCTCCTGCAACGCTTAAATCCGCCATCTCCTCTCTCCAGGTCACTTTGGTTCTTCAGTGGCGTCATATTTCATCTTTCTCCGGTGGATGTATGGAGTTAACCTTGTCCTTTTTGGCTTAATATTTGGTCTGGTCATAATCCCAGAGGTAAGAAAAGAAACTCCGATATTTTTGGATAGTGTTGAGACTTATCATGACCCCCGTCTTAATTTATCTCTGTCAAATACATCGAATCAGTCACTCATTTAAAATTCTATACTTACATCAATGGCCCAGGTAGTTCAGTATAAAGAATGGAGCCAAAATCCTTGCATTTCTGAATCAAGAAATGAATCCCACATTTTTCTACCATTCATTTTCTTTAAGATCAGTGGAGAAATAAGTATCTCAGTGCTTTTTTTGTTCTTTTACCCTTGTGGGGGGAAGAAAAAAGAAAGAGACAGAAAGTATTATATCATAATTATTACCCGAAAAAAAACACTTACACTTGAATATCACTCCTCATTATTGTCCCAGATATAATCTTATTATGGGTATGGATATAATCTTCACTATAGGTGAGTAGATTGAGAGATAAAAAGGAATAAGTAATGAGTGCAGGGCCTCCCTGGTGGCGCAGCGGTTGAGCGCTGGGTTGCGAAGCTGCCCACAGCCTCTGCAGCGCCGGTTCGATCCCCGGCTGCTCCCCGGCCACCGGAGGAGGGTCCCACATGGCGCACAGACCTCTCCTGCCGCCCGCTGCTCCCCTCAGCAGTGTACTTCGGTCCTTCTGCCTGTTCTGCTCCCCGCTCTGGCTCTGGTGAATTCTCTCACCCTCCCGCGCTTCTGACTGTACCCAGTGCATGTATAAACAAAACAAACAAACAAACAAACAAATAAATAACATGCCTCTTAAAAAAAAAAAAAAAGGTAATGAGTGCAAAGTTACCCAGTAAATTTATAGCAGCTGAGATCCAGGTCTGCAGAGTGTTGACCTGGGATTTTCAAAGGCACCTGTGGCTCACTAGGCTCTGAGCACAGTAATTGCCACAGCCCTGCCCTGCGCTGTTTGGTGCTGGTGTTCAGTGCCCAGAGGATTTACTTCAGCAGCTTCTAAGGGAATGATGCCCCTGCATTTCCTCCATTCGGTTTTATTACTTGGTTCTGTAATAGCTTGCTGATTCCACTTTACTATAAATGGACCTGTGAGCATATTGGAATCCACCTATAGTGACATCCTTGAGAAACTTTCTGCATATCCACTTTTCAGGAAATTGAGACTTCCATAGAATGTGAATTAAATCAGATTAGTTGAAGAGATTGATGGTATATTATAATAGCACTTGTAGCAAAGGAGTGTTGTGTTGTTATTAAACCATTGAATTCTTTTCTGCATTACCTAAAAAGAGTACTTATAAATATGGCATTAACTAGACTTTGTACTCCTTTATATACATGCCTGGAAATCAAGACGTATGATTCCATTTAGTCTGATAGAAATTCTTAAACCGTTATTACTCTGGGGCACAGATATAAGAATTTTAAAACTTCTGGCAAGTGTGCACAAACATTCTTGCACCAGGTCTGTTCTCCTCAAGGGGGAAATATTATCAGAAGCTAACTGCAAGTTTCATTCTTCCCTCCATAGTTAAGGAAGTATGCATTTTCCCCAGTAGCCACTGGGAAATTTACCTTCACAGAGCTCTTTTCTTTCTTCCTGAGAGTTTTGATTCCAAATGGATTTATTTCCATGAGAAGAAGACATATTTAAAGGCTGAAAGCTGTGGGACATTGCTAAAATTTTGCTATACAGTGGTCCAGAAAGGCAGTCATTTGGGGAAGTTGAATAATTTTAAGGACTGACTTTTTTCCTTAAGGGAAGCATTAAATTGTATATATTTATAAATTGATATGATTTATAGACATTTTTATATCAGGGAATATGGAAACATGGAAGAATTAGTGATTGGAGCAGCGTGGGGAGATCTGAGAGGGCAGGGGGTGCTGGCTGGAAGGTGGGACAGCTGGGCAGAGAAGGGAAGAAGCAAAAGTCAGTTAGGAGCCTGTTGCAGTAGCTCGGGGTATTAGCAATGGAAATGTATAAATAGAGAGGAGATAGAAGTGAAGAGAGAGAGAGAAGAGACAATACTTGGTGACAGTTTGGATGACAGCAGTGGAGGATGTGGAGTATCCCTAGATGCCTTCTTAAATAGGATAATGGGAAATTGACCACATAGGAATGAGACACATCCAAATTCATTGCAAATAAAGTGGAGGAGATTCCCTGTTGGTCAATTCCAGGACAAAATTAAGACTGAATAAATGGAAGGACACATTCTCAGAAAGGAAAACTTAACATAAAAAAGCCAATCCTTCTGAAATCAATATGTAAATTTAATACAATTCCTACTTTAGTGAGAAAAAATGTGAATAAAGGCATATAAAGAATAACAAAATTATGTCATGTGAAGAAATAGAAATAATGTTCAACCATAGGTGGGATTTGTTAAGCAAGTTTATTGTACACATATGTGATTAGATATTTTGAAGTCATTTCATTTTGAAAAATAGCATATGACATAGGGAATTGGTAATAAAATATTAAGCAAAATAACCAGGTTAAATATACACATATTTATAAAACTCAGAAACAACAGAAAGAAAAGATATGAATACCTAACAGCCCTATCACTGGATACGGAGATGGAAATTTTTTTTTTTAGTGTTCTTCTGTACTAGTTCACATTTTTACAATGAATGTGATACTTTCAAAATCAGGAAAGAGGCCTCCCTGGTGGTACAAGGGGTTAAGCGTCAGCACTATGGAGCAATCCGCAGCTACAGCAGCATGAGTTCGATCCCTAGCCAAGGAGCTGACCCACATGGCTCAGCAGACCTCTCCTGTCTGGCCCGCTGCTCCCCTCAGCAGTGTATTTCAGTCAATCTGCCTTTTCTGTTCCCCACTCTGTCTCTGGTGAATCCTCTCACCCTCCACACCTCTGGCCTGCACCCCAGTGCATATATAAATAAACAAATAAATAAATCTTTTAAAATAAAAAATAAAATCAGAAAAGTGATTGATGTTATTTAAAGAAGAAATGAGTGTGTCTTCCTCTGGGGAGAAAAGTGTTTAATCCAGAACATCTGGTGCATTTGTACTTTCTCATGTGAAATTGTGCGGCTCTGCCCTCGCCAGGTCCTGATGGGTGTGCCCTATGGAAGTATCCCCAGAAAGACAGTGCCTCGGGCTGAGGAAGAAAAAGCCATGGATTTTTCTGTCCTGTGGGATTTTGAGGTACCACTCCAGCATGCCAGCCGCTTCCATGTCGTGATTATGAGACCTAAAGATTGCACAGATAGGTGTGAGATGTCTCATTTAATGATGAAAAAGCATCCATAGGATGGGAGCACTCTGCAGAGTGAGTTAGCCAACCTGTCTCCTGGTAGTCGTCCTCGGTTCCCTTCTGGGTGTGATCTCTCTCCAGCCACAGGCTCTGAAGGACACGAGTCCCCCATAAGGCCACGGCTCCCCCCATTCTGCCAGCTCTGACAAGGTGATCTCGCCAGGTGGTTTTCTCTCCCCACATCTACCATAAGCCCCCAGGACTATCGCCACTCTAACCTTTCCCCAGTTTTTCATCTTCAATGAAATGTTCTACCTGGCCCTCAGATTCAGCATCTATCCTGCCAAGCCCACATCTCCTTTTCCCACCTTCTGCCCTGGAGCCACTGTTATCCAGGTCTGAAACCTGGACGTCATCCTCTTGCTCAATCCCATCACTCCACATCCAAAAGAATTAGGAGCTATAGGTGCGTGTACCTGCAGGCGCCCACACACCTCGCATCCCACATTTTATCCTGAGTGTTCACAACACTCTCCTCTCTGTCCTGTATCTCGATACACTCTGCATAATGGAAAACTCGAAAATGTAGAAAGAAAGAGAGGGAGACATGGAGATATGGAGGACACAAACAAAAGAAGGAGGATATCCAGGACTCTTCCTTCCCCGCTCAGACTGCCATTAAAGCCCCGAGAAGGATATCCTGGTAGCATGAAAGTGTCTGAAGTTTGTGCTGAACTTACAAACCCAGAGCATTTGCCTTTGCTGTCCCACAGGGCTACATCAAGTATTCTGCTCTCTTCTACGGCTACTACAACAACCAGAGGGCCATCGGGTGGCTGAGGTACAGGTTGCCCATGGCCTACTTTATGGTGGGGGTCAGTGTGTTCGGCTACAGCCTGATGATTGTCATTAGATCGTAAGTATTACTATCTGACTTACAGGCTTTTTCCTTTTCTTCCCAGGGCTACTGTGTGCCTGCTAATCTTCCTGGGAGATAGAAGAGAGAGATGGGGGTGGGGAGGAGGGATTTAGAGAGAAAGGAAGGAAACAAAGCAAATGTGGATTGTATTATGTGGCGTAAGGTATGTAAACAGGCTAATATGGTAAATTCAGGGAAGTGGAATAGAAACTCCTTTTGCTGAGGCTGAGGACTGCCAGCCATACTAAAAGTCTTGGGCATAGTATTTTTTTTTTTTTTTATAAATTTTATTGTTATATTCCCCATACAATTGCAGCCCCCCATTCTGACCCCAATCCCTCCCCTCCCGCCCCCGCCCCCCTAAAAGTGTCTCTGGTTCATAGTTTTTTTGTTGGTTTTGATTTTCACTTTCTTATAGTTATTCATTTTCCTGGTCCCTTATTTAAGTTTTCTAGATTCCTGCTATGAGTGAGACCATCCGGTATTTTTCTTTTTCTTTTTGGCTTATTTCGCTGAGCATGATCCCTTCCAGCGCCATCCATGTTGCAGCAAATTGCATGTGTTTATCTTTTTTGAATGCTGAGTAATATTCCATGGTATATATGTACCACATCTTCTTGATCCAGTCATCTATTTTTGGGCATTTGGGTTGTTTCCAAAGCTTAGCTATTGTAAACAGTGCTGCTATAAACATAGGGGTGCAGGTGTTCTTTGGAATTGATGTTTCTGTGTCCTTTGGGTAAATACCTAGGAGTGGAATTGCTGGATCATATGGAAGCTCTATGTTTAGTAGGTCCAGAAATCTCCACACAGCTTTCCACAGTGGTTGGACCAGTTTGCACTCCCACCAACAGTGCAGAAGAGTTCCTTTTTCTCCACACCCTCGCCAACATTTGTTGTTGCTAGTTTTTTTAATATGTGCCATTCTCACTGGTGTAAGATGGTATCTCATGGTAGTTTTGATTTGCATTTCCCTGATGACAAGTGATGTTGAACATTTTTTCATATGCCTGTTGGCCATTTGCATTTCCTCTTCAGAGAAGTTTCTTTTTAGCTCTTCTGCCCATTTTTTGACTGGATTATTTTCTTTGTTGTTGTTGAGACTCATCAGCTCTTTGCAGATTTTTGTGATCAGTCCTTTATCATTAGTGTTGGGTGCAAAAATGTTCTCCCAGTTGGTGGGGTTTCTCTTTGTTTTTGTTATTGTCTCTTTTGCTGTGCAAAAGCTCTTTAATTTGATATAGTCCCAGCTGTTTATCTTTGCCTTCACTATCACTGCTTTGGGTGATGTGTCTGTAAAGATGTCTTTGATGTGCAAATCACGTAGTGTTTCGCCTATATTTCCTTCTATATATTTTATGGTTTCAGGTCTTATGTCTAGTTCTTTAATCCATTTTGAGTTGATTTTTGTGTATGGTGTGAGGTGGTGGTCAAGCTTCATTCTTTTGCATGTAGCGACCCAGTTTTCCCAGCACCATTTATTGAACAAACTTTCTTTGCTCCAATGCATAGTCTTTGCTCCTTTGTCAAAGATTAGTTGACCATAAACCTGTGGGTTTATTTCTGGATTTTCTATTCGATTCCATTGGTCTGTATGTCTGTTCTTGTTCCAATACCATGCGGTTTTGATGATTATGGCTTTGTAGTATAGTTTGAAGTCTGGGAGTCTGATGCCTCCATTCCCTTCTTTTTTTTTCAGGAGAGCTTTGGCTATTCGGGGTTTTTTGTGATTCCATATGAATTTCATCAATAATTGTTCTATTTCTTTGAAGAATGACATTGAAATTTTGATTGGAATAGCATTGAATCTGTATATTGCTTTTGGAAGGATGGCCATTTTAATAATGTTTATTCTTCCAATCCACGAGCAGGGGATGTCTCTCCATTTCTTTGTGTCTTCTTCTATTTCTTTTAACAGTGTTTTATAGTTTTCTTTGTATAGGTCCTTTACCTCTTTTGTTAGATTTATTCCCAAATATTTGATTTTTTTTGTTTCAATAACAAAAGGGATGGTCTTTTTGATTTCTTCTTCTTCAGATTTATTGTTTGTGTATAGGAAGGCTACTGACTTTTGCGTGTTGATTTTGTATCCTGCCACTTTACTGAACTGATTGATGAGTTGAATTAGCTTTTCTGTGGAGTTTTTGGGGTTCTCTATGTATAATATCATATCGTCTGCAAATAGTGATAGTTTGACTTCTTCTTTTCCTATTTGGATTCCTTGGATGTCTTTCTCTTGTCTTATTGCCCTGGCTAGGACTTCCAGTATTATATTGAAAAGCAATGGTGAGAGTGGACATCCTTGTCTTGTTCCAGATCTTAATGGAATTGCTTTCAGCTTTTCACCATTGAGAATGATACTGGCTGTTGGCTTGTCATAGATGGCCTTTATGATGTTGAGGTATGTTCCTTGTATCCCAAGAATTTCAAGGGCTTTTATCATGAATGGGTGTTGCACTTTGTCGAAAGCTTTCTCAGCATCTATTGATATTATCATATGGTTTTTATATTTCTTTTTGTTGATGTGTTGGATAACGTTGATTGATTTTCGGATGTTAAACCATCCTTGTGCCCCTGGAATGAATCCAACTTGGTCGTGGTGAATTATCTTATGGATACATTGTTGGATTCTGATAGCTAAAATTTTATTGAGGATTTTTGCATCAGTGTTCATTAGGGAGATTGGCCTGTAGTTTTCCTTTTTTGTGTTGTCCTTATTCGGTTTTGGTATTAGTGTAATGTTGGCTTCATAGAACGTGTTTGGTATTGTCCCTTCCTTCTCAATTTTTTGGAAGAGTTTGTGAAGGATAGGCACTAATTCGTCTCTGAATGTTTGGTAGAATTCATTTGTAAATCCATCAGGTCCTGGGCTTTTGTTTTTGGGGAGGTTTTTGATTACCATTTCAATTTCGCTAATTGTAATTGGTCTGTTTAGGTGTTCTATTTCTTCTTTATCTAGCTTTGGGTGATTGTAGAGTTGTAGGAATTTGTCCATCTCCTCTAGATTGTTAAACTTGTTTCCATATAACTGTTCATAGTAGTTACTGATTATTCTTTTGATTTCTGCTGTGTCCGTTGTGATTTCTCCTCTTTCATTGATGATCCTGTTTATTTGTGCTTTCTCCCTTTTTTCCTTTGTGAGCCTGGCTAGGGGTTTGTCTATTTTATTGATTTTTTCAAAGAACCAGCTCTTGGTTTCATTGATCTTTTGGATTGTTTTTTTAGTTTCAATTTCATTTATTTCTGCTTTGGTTTTTATTATTTCTTTTCTTCTACTGGTTTTGGGGTTTTTTTGTTGTTCTTTTTCTAGATCTTTGAGCTTCGAGATTAGGTTGTTTCTTTGCGTTCTTTCTTGGTTCTTGATGTGAGCTTCTATTGCTATATATTTTCCTCTTATTACTGCTTTTGCTGCATCCCATACATTTAGGATATTGGTGTCCTCCTTGTCGTTCAATTCAAAAAATTTTTTAATTTCTTCTTTGATCTCCTCATTAGTCCAATGGTCTTCCAGTAGTGTGGTTTTTAATCTCCATGAGGTAGGAAAGTTCCTTGCCTTCTTTTTATGGTTTATTTCTAGTTTGATGCCTTCATGGTCAGAAAAGATGGTTGATATGATTTCAATCTTGGTGTATCTGTTGATGTTTGTCTTGTGCCCCAGTATGTGATCGATCCTGGAGAATGATCCGTGTGCGCTTGAGAAAAATGTGTACTCCATTTTTTTGGGGTTTAGTGTTCTATAGATGTCTGTTAAGCCCAATTGCTCTAGGTCTTTATTTAGAGCTTTGGTTTCTTTACTTATTTTTTGTCTTGTTGATCTATCCATTGTTGATAGTGGTGTGTTGAAGTCTCCCACTACGTATGTGTTTTCTCTGATGTCTGTTTTCAGAGAGGACAACAGTTGTCTGATATATTTTGGTGCTCCTTCGTTTGGTGAGTATATGTTAATGAGTGTTATTTCTTCTTGAAGTATTGTCCCCTTGATCATAATGTAGTGACCATTGGGGTCTCTTTTTATCTTTTTGAGTTTGAAATCTGTTTTATCTGATATAAGTATAGCTGTTCCTGCTTTCTTTTTTGGTCCATTTGCTTGTAGGATTGTTTTCCATCCTTGAACTTTGAGCCTATTTTTATCTTTTGTAGCTAAGTGTGTTTCCTGGAGACAGCAAAAGGTTGGGTTTTGTTTCTTAATCCAGGCTGCAACTCTGTGTCTTTTTATTGAAGAGTTTAGTCCATTTACATTTAGAGTTAATATTGATATGTTAACATCTGTATTTGCCATTGTGTTTGTCTTTCCTTTGATTTTATTTATTTATTCTTTTAATAACTTTTTTTTTTTGGCCTTCTTTCATTGTTATTCGTCGCTCTGAGGTTCTGGCTTTAGGACTCCTTGTAGTATTTTTTGGAGTGGGGGTTTAGTTGCAATGAAATTCCGGAGTTTCTGTTTGTCTGGGAAGGTCCATATTCTTTCTTCAAAGAGGAAGGAGAGCTTTGCGGGATAGAGTATTCTTGGTTGGCATCTGTTTTCTTGGAGTCTGTTGACTATGTCCCTCCACTCTCTCCTTGCCCGTAGTGTTTCTTCGGAGAAGTCTGATGTCAGCCTGATTGGTTTTCCTTTGAATGTTATCTGTTTCTTCCCTCTTGCCAGCTTCATTATTTTTTCCTTGTCCTGGATTCTTGGGAGCTTTACTATTATGTGTCTTGCTGTATTTTTCCTTTCGTCGTGGAAGTTTGGTGTTCTTCTTGCTTCTTGTATATCAATTTTCAGCTCCTTCTTCACATTTGGGAAGTTCTCTTCAATTATCTCTTTGAATATTTTCTCTGTTCCTACATCTCTCTCCTCTCCTTCTGGTATTCCTATAACTCTTATATTTCCTTTCCTCATGGAGTCAGATAGTTCCCGAAGTCTTTCTTCGTTCTTTTTCCTTCGTACTTCTCTTTCCTTTTCTGTTTTGGTTCTTTTTATTTCTGTGTCTTCAAGATTACTTATTCGTTCTTCCATTTCATCTATTCTGCTTTCATTGCTTTTCCCAGAATTCTTTAGTTCTTCCATTAATTCTTTGATCTCCTGCATTGCTTTTACTTCCCTCTTTAGGGACTCAATTTCTTTCTTCTGACCATTGTTTTCCCTCTCTAGGGACTCAATTGCATTCTTCTGATCGTTGATTATTTTTCCCTTATCATTGTTTTCCTTTATGACTTCTGTCAGTTTTTTAATCACGGCAATTTTAAATTCTCTTTCTGGAAGGCTCAGAAATTCTTCCAAGTTATTGTCGTTGCAATCTGGGGGCTGGTTTTCTTTTTGTGGTGTGCTTTTTCTCTGGAGAGTTGCTAGGTTGCGTGTGGTTCTTCTCCTCCCTACTGTCTGTTTTCTAATTTGCCGTATGCGTTGGGACACTGTGTTGTTGGGACTTGCCGGCATCTTGGGTGGGCTTCTCTGTTCCCCTCTGGTTCTTCCAGGAGTCATCTGTCAGTTTCAAGCAGCCTTTACTGGAGAAAGGTCCCTGTTCTAAAATGCCGATGTGGGGACACACTCCCCTGTGCGCCTGGTCTGCCCCGGCGGTGGGTTCCTGCTCCCCTCTGGGCTTGGACTGCAGGCCAGAGGGGGTCTGGCGTGGGCGAACTTCCCCCGCTCACCTCTGGCTCCTGAGGAAGCCTTCTGCAGGTAGTCTTTACTGAAGAAATGTCCCTGTTCTAAAATGGTGATGTGGGACACACTCCCTGCGCTTCTGGTCTCAGGCACACTCTTCTGCGCGCCTGGTCTGCCCCGGCTGTGGGTGCTCGCTCTCCCTGTGGGCTCAGACTACTTGTTCAGAAGGGGCCCGGTGTGGGCTAACTCCCCAGCTGGCCACTCGCTCCTTCAGGAGCCTGTGCTGGGGTCAAGTCGCTAGGTGGCACCAGAGATCTCTCCTAGAGCCCTTGGGGAGCTGATTTTCCACCCCGTGGGACAGGGATTGGGCATAGTATTTTAGACCAAGAAAAGCATGTACAAGGGCCCTAGGGCATAGATGCCCTAGTGAGTATTTGCTATCAGAAGGTCAGTATGACTTAAGGTGGGGCAAGGCACTTCGTAATGCAGGGCTGGAGAAGTTTGTGAGGCCTGCTTCTGCCTTCCCCAGAGCTCATCTTCCTCACGAAAACTCTTGTGCTCCTGTATAACCTCAGCTTGTGTGGAAGAACTGAGTCTGGCACTTAGCAAGATACAAACAATAAGCCTAAATAAATGAAGGCAGCTGTGATTAGCTGTGGGAAGGGGATGGCGCTCTGGTTGTCAACCGACTCAAGTCTGTCTTGGCTCACCTCCCTGCTGGCTCATGCCCCTCACTGGATGTCTGAGATCTATGCCGGAGACCAGCTCAGACCAAGATTCCCTGGGG
Organism: Talpa europaea; assembly: GCF_964194135.1. Lineage (NCBI taxonomy): Eukaryota > Metazoa > Chordata > Mammalia > Eulipotyphla > Talpidae > Talpa > Talpa europaea. The sequence goes on along the minus strand of NC_140078.1, from coordinate 16,269,125 downwards.
CTGCCACAGCAGAAGCTGGGCACACAGAATAGCCTTATGTGCCCTGCAGGATGGCCAGCAACACCCAGGGCACCACAAGCGAAGGGGAGAGTGATAACTTCACGTTCAGCTTCAAGATGTTCACCAGCTGGGACTACCTGATCGGGAACTCGGAGACGGCAGACAACAAATATGCCTCTATCACCACCAGCTTCAAGGTAGTCACCCCAGGGCAGTTCCCGTCAAAGTGAGGTCACTAGTCATTCTCCCAGCTGGGGCATGGGATATAAGATCCCCATATAATTTGTAGCAAGAGCTTTACCAGAAACGGGAACCTGGCTCTCAAGCCTCTGGGAAGAAATGCTCATGGGCTGCCCCCGCCATCTGTTTCTTAAGGTGCAGACACCCAGGAATGCCGGGCCAGGCCCTGCCTGCATCCCTGTAGAGTTGTTTTCTGCAGAAGGAAGTGGAAGGACTCATTTGCAACAGCAGTTCTCAGCTGTCTATGTATGCTTGAATCACCTAAGGAACTTTCAAAATCTTCCAGACCCCACCCCCAGAGATTCTGGCATAATTGGTCTGCGTAGGGTCTTGGCATTGGTTTGGTTTGGTTTGGTTTGAAGTGTCCTAAGTAATTAGATTACCCAGAAAAAGTTGAGGACCCCCCGCCCCAGTTTGGGGGAATAGAGGACTCAATTAAGTAAACACTTACTTATGCATTAGATCACAAAAGAGGTGACCTACAGAATATAAAATAACTGGAGGGAAAGTAGATGAATGGAGATGGAGCCTGCAACAGAGAAGCATTACCAATCTGATTTTTTTCCTCCATGACTGTAAAAACTCTCCAAAGTTCTTGATAGTTCAGTATTTCTCCTGTCTGATAAGCCAGACTTTGTTTCCCCTAGGATCTAGCAGATCAGATTAGCAGCCTAGCTGTGCTTGCTGTCTTGTCTTCTATCCCCTCCCCTCCCCCAGTCCTTCCTGGAGAAGTGGGCTGCTGCCCGCTGACCACGGCCTGCAGGGGGAGGCACGCCCACCAGGAACAGGGCGTGGACTCAGCAGCTCTCCCTGGGCTGCATGAACCCACTGTCGCCGGAGAGGCAGTGGATGGAACAGGAAGCTGACTCCATCCTCTTCCTGCTTCCTTCTTACAGCAGGGGGACTCTGGCTCAGCATCCAAGGACAGAGTGGGAGCATCAGTGGAGACTTTGGTTCTTCCTCCAGACCCAGAGAGAGACAAAGTCAATGACTAGAAAGCACTTTGAACATCTGGGAAGGAGAAACAGCTCCTATAAGTCTGTTTAAAACAGAGAATCCCCTTACAGAGCAGGCACATGTCGGGAGAACTGGGTGCATTTGTCATTGTTAACTGCCAGCCGCGTTAGCTAAACCAGAACCTGAAGGTGGTCACTATATTCAGTCTCCTTCCAGGTGCTATGCTGTCTGGGAGACCTCACTTTCCATCCTGGCTCCGCCATATGCTATTTAGTCTTCACAGAGATTACTGATGCAGAAGACAGGAATTATGAATAAAAATCTGTTGCATTATAAGTTTGTAGCAAGTTAGAAAATAATTTTTAATTCCACTCATAATAAAGTTACATAAATTACTTGACATTCCTAGAAGTAAATTTAAGCCCCCCCTGCAAAAAAAAGTGCAAGGCAGTTACACCAAAAAATACACAGCAGTGTTGAAAGAAACTGAGAAACCCAGAATAAATGGAGCGCTATTCCATGTTCATGGATTAGAACTATAGTCCACAGTCCAAATTTGGCCTGCTGCCTACGTTTATAAATCAGATTACATTGGAAGAAAGCCACGCGCACTTATTTTCATATTGTCTGTGGTTGCTTCCTTGCAACAATGGCACAAAGACAAGAGACCGTTGTGTGTGACCCCTACAAAGGCAAAAATATTTACTATCTGATATTTTTATAGAAAAAGTTTGCCAGCCCTTGGATGAGAAGACTCACTACTGTTAAGATTCAATTTTAATCTGTTTGATTTATAGATTTAAAACCATCCTAGTCAGTTACTGAAATCTCTCTGGGCCTTAGCATCTGTGATGTAGGAAATAATAGTAGTTACCTGACTGGCTTGTTATGGGGATAAGAGAGGTAGCCCATGGCCAGTGCCTAGCACCACATCTGGCACATAGTGAGTATTTGATTAAGTCTCAGCTGTTGTTGTTCCATGTGCTGAAATAACAATAACAAAAAATATACTTTCTTAAAGAAAAGAACGAATCTCTGTAGGGCAGCAGTGCGCTCTTCACTTCCTCTGCATTATTTCATCTGTGGAAACATAGAAAGTGGTCACCTTGGGATCCAGCAGCCGTGGCTCCTGTGGGTGCTTGGCCTGTCATTATTCACATCTCATTTTCACACACCAAGGAATCCATAGTGGATGAGCAAGAGAGTAACAAAGAAGAAAACATCCATCTGACAAGATTTCTCCGTGTTCTGGCCAACTTTCTCATCATTTGCTGTTTGTGTGGAAGTGGGTACCTCATTTACTTTGTTGTGAAGCGATCCCAGGAGTTCTCCAAAATGCAGAACGTCAGCTGGTATGAAAGGAATGAGGTAAGCACAGCATCCTCTGCTGAAGAGAATATTTCGGGCAAATACTGCCATCACACTGGTCCCTGCGTCATTTAGCTGAATTATTGAAAGTCTGGATTAGAAGTCTGGTTTGGTTTTTGTTTTTTTTTAAGATTTATTTATTTATTTATACATGCACTGGGTACAGTCAGAAGCACGGGAGGGTGAGAGAATTCACCAGAGCCAGAGCGGGGAGCAGAGCAGGCAGAAGGACCGAAGTACACTGCTGAGGGGAGCAGCGGGAGGCAGGAGAGGTCTGCGCGCCATGTGGGACCCTCCTCCGGTGGCCGGGGAGCAGCCGGGGATCGAACCGGCGCCGCAGAGGCTGCGGGCAGCTTCACAACCTAGTGCTCAACCGCTGCGCCACCAGGGAGGCCAGAAGTCTGGTTTTAGAAAGTCAAGTTCCATCCCTTTCCAGTTAAGTGGCATGAGCATCTTGAGCAAAGAGTCACCTGTTAATGGGCTTTCATAGCTTGATAAAGTTGGGCCTAATTAGCATATAAGTCAACTGAATAACCAGTTATCCTAACATCCCTTATTAACATGGTGAATTTTTTCCTTATAGCTGTACAGTGCCATACATTGTAAATCCAGGGTCCATTAATGCATGGATGTGATTCTGGACTCTCTTCTGTTCCATTGGTCTATTTGTCTACTCCAGCACTAACAACACACTGATGTATATACTATGTCATCATAGTATGTCTTGATATCTGTTATTTCTCTCATTGTGATGCACAATAAAACTCATTAAGGTTTTATTGTAATTGTATTGGATCCATAAATCTCTTCTGGGAAGTTGACATCTGTGGTTGTTTACAAAAATGGCTACAAATTCTTCCCATCCTTGTATGCACATTTCTTTGCATATAGGAGGTAGGATCTGCTTCCCATCCCTTGAATCCAGCTGGGTTTGAACATATGACTTGCTTTAGCCAGTGGGATAACTGTGCTACAAGGAAACTTGAAAGTTGCTTGTATATAGGAATTTGTTCTTGGGAACCCTGAGACCTCCACCATGAGAACAATCCCAGTCTAGCCTGCTGAATGATGAGAGACTCATGGCCCAGTTAGCTCATCATTTCTAGGTGACAGCCAATAAGCTTGTGAATGAAGCCATCAACCATCTGCTGACCATAGATAAATGAATGAATTCAGGTAAGACTACAAAAGAACCACCAAGATAATCCCAGATAAAAATACTGAATCATAGGGCCTTCCTGGTGGTGTGCTATCAAGCTATTGCCAGCCACTACAACATTGGTTTGATCCCTGGCCAGGAAGCTAACCCATATGGCACAGCAGACCTCTCCTGTCTAGCCTGCTACTCCCATCAGCAGTGTATTTCAGTACATCTGCCTGTTCTGCTCCCCACTCTGTCTCTGATGAATCCTCCCACCCCCACACCTCTGGCCTATATCACAGTTCTTGTATGCATAAATAAATGAATCTTTAAAAAATATATATTGAACCACAGAATCATGAGCCAAATCATAAGAAAGAATCTGTCTCCTCCCACAAAGCAAGAAATGATAGAAAAGAAATATGGAACTGGTAGGACAAATATAAAACACAAAAGGAGTTAGATTTAAATCTAAATATATCACTGATTATAATAAATATAAATAGATTAAAACTATAGTTTTAAGGCAATAATAATAATGAATTTTTTTGATGCATGCAATTTGCAATGAATTCACCTATAACATCAGGTCAGTAAATTATAAGCAGGATACAAAAGATGCCCAAGATGGATTCTGCCCTTAGGCAAATTGCAGTTTCCTTGGAAGCAGACTTGCCAAGAATAAAACAAAGCACAAACAACAATTGGCAGGAATAACATGCTCAGATGAAATGCTTTGGGTTATAGATGTGTTGCAGGTGCAACTGTCACGTGAGTTAGAGAGGCAAGGATTTTGTGGCAAAGGCAGGAATTAGTCTGAGTATTAGACAATCATGTAAAGAAGGGCAGTGGTAGAGTTTGGTGTAGTGATGGTGGAAGAACTATGTGTGCAGGTATGGAGGTATGAAGGTAATGAGAAGCCAGACTGATGGGCAGAGTGAGAGGCTGTGGGAGTCAGGACCAGCCCAGAAGTGTTGACCATCTTGCAATTTGGTCAGTAGTTCAAGAATTTACTCTCCACTGGGTGGGTCATTTTAGTTGCAGAGAGAATGTCTACTGAGGTCAGGTTTAGTTAGGATTCTCCCAAAATTGGAGACAGAATTAAATGCTTACAGCCAGTCTCTGGACTAGTGGATTGATGTCCATTATCTCTTTTGACTCTCACAACACTGTTTTACATGTGAAGAAACAAGAAGCTTAGAGAAGTTGTAAGTTACAAAGCCTTCGAGTGATGGAGCTGGATCTCCAACTCAGAGAGCCCATTCCAGATGCCACACTCATCACTGTGTCCCTCTCCTGTTTCTTCCCATCTGTGATCTGAGTTGCCCATGCTCCAGGCTCCTGAGATAGGGATTATCATGGGGACTCTTACCTAGCTCCCAACTACACAGAACAAGAAGCTCTGCCCCAGGGTTAACTCACTCACTTCTCAAAGAAAGTGCGGTTTCTTATCAACACTAATAGTATCTCTACCATGACAGCAACCAGGTGCAGAGCAGTTACAATGGCTGGGACATGCTGCCTGTTCAGGGTGTGTTAGTGTCTTACCCAGGGTCACACAGCAAGTGGCAGAGGAGGGGACAACAAGGGGCTGTGTGGACCTAGGGATGCAGACGTGGGGCCAAGCAAGTGATAGTGATCACACAAGTAACCTGGGCTTTCCTGATTTCTCAGGTAGAAATTGTGATGTCCCTGCTTGGAATGTTTTGTCCCCCTTTGTTTGAAACCATTGCTGCCCTGGAGAATTATCACCCACGCATTGGACTCAAGTGGCAGCTGGGACGCATCTTTGCACTCTTTCTGGGAAACCTCTACACATTTCTCTTGGCCCTGATGGATGATGTCCACCTCAAGGTAAAGACCACAAGGCCACCCCAGCCCCTGGTGTTCCCCATATATCGTTTTCTAAATATAGCAATTTCCTTAGGCATAATTCTTCTTAATTAAATACATTTTAGAAAGTTCAGAAAGATAAAATGAAGGAAAAAAATCCCTAGAATCCTATACCCCAGAGACAGCCATTGTTAACATTTTGCTGCAATTCTTGATTATCTTTTTTTTAAGTTGTCTTTTCTCACATCATGTACATGTTACTGGGTATCCATATTTTATCTGCATCCTTTCCTGTCTGGTTTCATAGCTGCCATAAATATGTACCAGCTGAAGAAGTGTCCACTGAGACAATGCATCGTGGTTGACTTAATATTTTGCCACCATTTAAGGTGGTTGTGGAGCTCCCACAATGTGTGGCCCTGGGGTGCAGCAGAGAGCAAGACACAGTCCTGTTCCCAGGGTATATGCACTGTGGGCAGGGAGAGCACTCGTGCTACAATGGGGGCAGCATGGAGGTGCATAGGGGGCTCCAGAGCCCCCTGCAAAATCTTAGCAGACCCTGGAGAAAGCGAGGGAATCGCTGCTGCAAGAAGGGAGCTGGGTGGCTGACCATTACAGCGCAGGGAAAGAAGGGGAAATGAAACCGGGAAGAACCTCGGCAGGATGCCCCTCTTCCCCGGCCCCACACCTCCCTCCCCCTAAGTGAGCTGCATGAACTGTTTCCTGAGGTTAACAGGAGGCCATCAGAAGGTTCTAAGCATGGCGGTGACTGGAGCTGGCTCTTGCCTACCTCCCCACCTCCCCCTCTGGCTTCCCTCTGACTCCAGTCACTGTTCCAGCCTCCTGGGCCTCACATTTTCCCCAAGGGGCAAAATGCTCCCTTGCCTCCCTCTCACCCTTCTCCTCAGGTTTAACCAGTTGACTCAACCTCCCTGAGGCCTTGGCTTCTATGGCGCTGCCTCCAGGAATGCTTTGTGGCCCCCATCGTCTGAGGCGGCTGTTCTCAGGCTCCCGGAGAAAACTCCCTACAGCTCTGATCATTCTGGTCTGTAATTCTGTCTGTTCATTTTTGTCACTTGCTAGACTATGAACTTTCTGAGGGAAGCCCCATCTCTTTTTCAGTATGACCCTCACTTTATATGCCCAGAATAGATCCTGAATAAATATTCTCAAGAGAAGAATGCCCCCCCCCCTCCTGCATAGGATAAAGAGTGAGGAAGACATTTCTGGACAGACTGTGTTGCAGGGCAGGGCAGAGGCTATTGGGTAAGGATGTGGCTTATGCTGACTAACTGTTTCTGTGCAAATAGCTGAACTGTCCCGGCTCCTTCCAATCCCACATGCCTGTCTTCCATTCTAGCTGTCAAATGAAGAGACCATAAGAAACATCACTCACTGGACTCTGTTTAACTATTACAACTCCTCGGGTTGGAACGAGAGTGTCCCCCGGCCACCCCTGCACCCGGCAGATGTGCCCCGGGGTTCTTGCTGGGAGACAGCCGTGGGCATTGTGAGTAGTTTCCGTCTCCTGCAAAGGTGATCCCTGTTCTCAGCTCTTTATCATTCCTTCCTAGATGTTTTCATTTTTAAACCACCAAAATATCATGCTAAAATTTCTTTTAAAACTTCCACCTTTTATTTTTTTCAGTGTCCCACATATTTCTCTCTATGCCCTGTATATCAACCTAATACCACCAGGTGTAGAGTTTTACTGCAGATGTCACTGGAAATCATGAGTGAATATTCCAGAAAATGGGATGCAGAATTTTGTAGATATATGCATGTAGGAGGCAGGAATGACACAGTGCAGGTTTTCTGATCCCATGCAGACCGGGTAAAGGAGGAATCAGAGTCCTCAGTGGTTTTTTTGCAGGTTTTTATTGGGATTACCAGGTACACAGCAGGCAGGGGTGCTGGGGGGCCGGGAGGCTGGCCGTCCTCCCAGCCCCCAGCAAATCCTCCCTCTCTCTGGGCTCTCTGGCGTTCTCTGCTTCTGCTTCTTTGCTTCTCTCTTGGCTTCTCTTCGGCTTCTGCTGGCATCCCCGTGACACCGCCCTTAAAAAGCACAGTCTTAGCCCAGCTGAATCCCATCTACCTATGCCCACACCCTACTCCAGGTGCCTGCCTGCATGTATTCAGGACCTCAAGGATCCATCATCTATCCTGATGGCGGGAGGGCAGAAAAACCTGACATTTTCTTTACCCTACAATGCATCTGTGTATTTTTTAATAAAGATAATGATTGGTTTTCATTAGAATCTCAAAAAGAAAACTACCACCTCCCCTTACCCACTCTCACCACCATTTCTGCAGCTTCTACAGTGTGGCTCGGTGCCCAGGGCCCTTTGGTGCCCAGGGCCCTTTGCTGCCCTAGACAGACACGGGCAATATTCATGGACAGCACAAGGGTCAGCTGCCCTCTTTTGCCCCACTGCATCTCTTTGCATAGGGTTTAGATTCACCTGCAGCTCCGCTGATGTGCTGTGCTTATTAGCTCTCCCTGGGTTCCCTGAAGAATCCACTCAGCTGGAACGTTAGACAATGGTGTTTTTAGTTGAGGAAGATGAGTACCACAGAGGAAGGACCCCACTTCCTTCATGAAGGGCTCAGACTGCCCCAAACCTGCTTCTTCCATGCTCTCCAAATCTTCCTTGATTTGACGTGCGGGGCAACTGGGCTTTCCCAGCTCCTGGGGAACTCGTCACAGTGAGTAACAGAGTCTTTAAGTCACTAAACGCCCCCCCCTTTAGCAGGTGGAAGAGAGTCTGTGAGCTCTAGGATTCTCTTGGTGTATTCTGCTATGGGCTTTCTCATTGCCCACTAGAATCCTTGGCAGACATTTCTCTTGCCCTCCTCCCTGAGTGCCCATCACTGTTCCTATCACTGGTGAAAGCTTGTTTCTTTCTGGGCTTGAAAATAATGAGGGGTTTGAGGTGTTATGTCCTGCTCACTCATCACCCCCTTGAGCTCCACCCGCAGTCCCAGAGAATCACTTTGCAGAGTGGAGAGCTGTCGGTTTGTCCACTGCTTAGGAGCATTGACATGAATTCTTATTGAGGAATAACTATGAAAACTCACCAGCTGTTCATCCAGCAAACATTTATTAATCATCTTGGAGGACAGAAAAATGAACAACGCAATCTCTCTGAACTTTGGAAGCTCCAAGTCTATGAGGTGTCTTAAAGATTGTGATGTCTGACAGGTCTTCTCACATTTTCAAGAAAAATAAAGAAATGAGGTATACTCTAAAAAGCAAAGAAAGCTTTCCTTTGGGCTCTTGTGCTGTGTACCTCAATGGAAATGCTGCTTTATTTTATCTATATACCAAGGAAAAAGTTCAAGTAGCAGAAGATAACTGCTGTCCCCAGTGATGATGGTCATAGCTAGGAAGCTGGCACTTCGAGAAGTTGCAGGAAGGAAAGGTGAGCCCAGATCCCGGATCTGAGCAATAGACCCGATAACCCAGCACTGGGCATTCCGATGTGCTGGACAATTTGCATACATGAGCATTAAGCTTCCCAATTACCCTGCAGAGTTAACATCATTATCAGTTTCGACAAGTTCAGAGATGATTCCAAAGCCCTACAATTAGTGATGTGTAGAGTTGAGATCTAATGAAGCATTTTCCTAAGCCCAGGGCTCTTTCTCTGCACAACCATCCTGCCACCAAGAATCAGGGGGTCACAGAGAAGAATTGTAGTGGGGAGGGATATTTGCGTGACTGCAGGCAGTCGGGAGATGTGGACAGAGTCAGAGCCTGACCCCTCTCTTTTCCTGTGTTCCTCCTGGCAGGAATTCATGAGGCTGACTGTGTCTGACATGCTGGTTACGTACATCACCATCCTGCTGGGGGACTTCCTGCGGGCATGTTTTGTCCGGTTCATGAACTACTGCTGGTGCTGGGACCTGGAGGCTGGATTTGTAGGTCACCGCTTGGTGGGCATTGCACGGAAAGGCATTTCAACCATCCTTTTTGATATAATCAGATGCCTTCCTGTGCATTTCTTTATTTTTTTAAAGATTTATTTATGCATACAAGAGCTGGGGTACAGGCCAGAGGTGGGGGGTGGGGGGTTAGTGAGAGGATTTACCAGAGACAAAGTGGGGAACAGAATGGGCAGATTGACTGAAACACACTGCTGAGGGGAGCAGCAGGCGAGTCAGAAGTCTGCTGCACCATGTGGGTTGCTCCCCAGCTAGCCAAGAATCAAACTCATGCTGCAGTGGATGCGGATGGCTTCATAGGTTGCATCTTAAACCATGTGCCACCAGGGAGGCCCCTGTGCATTTCTTTAGATGCTTAATGCCCGTCTCTGCCCTGTGAAGTAGTAACCCATCAGTGTTTCCTTTAACTGTCCTATTTGCCTTCTAGAGAAAATTCTGCCTTTTTCCAATGTAACTAACAAGGCAACCTTCTTTTCTGGTAAATGGAAGTGTTTGGTCTTGGGAATCGTGGACCACACAATTCAGTGTGTAGATGGTAGGTATAACAATGCCACAGCAGCATCAGCTCTCATTAGGGAAAGCAAAGACTACGAGTCTTTGAGGTCCATGCTGTGCAAGCCACAGGAGCCATGTAAAAATGGACAAAGAAACATGGTAGTTCTTAATTTTTTAGACATTAATGAATCCTGGGTGGGGGAGAGCAGATGTGGATGTGAAAGTTTCAGTAAGTGCTGGAGCACACCAGCAGCACAAAACCACAGTCCTGTGTTCTGGATTCTGCTTTGAGAAACTTCTTCACTCCTATTTCCTCCACCTAGGATACGCCTCTTCTTCACCTCCCTGCTAAAATGCTTGTCCTGAATGGTGTCATTTCCTCTCCATGGTGACCTTCTATCACTTGGCAGAAACGTTGGCCTCATCTGTCCCATGTGTATTTCTACCATACATGATGCATCCACCCAATATTCATTGGTGTTTGGGGAGGGTCTCCCCTATAAGTCTTGTTCCCCTGTGTGGTCCTTACCCTGGCCAGCTGTAGGCGATGTGGCCCAGGCAGAACCCCAGTACATATTTCCATCCTTTTATTTTTCTTTTAGTCACTACACAGTTTTACACAAGCCTCCTCAACTCATCTTAGCAGCAAGGGAAACTTCAGCCTTGAAAGGTTAAAACCACACTTTTTTTTAATTAAAAAAAGTTGCAAATTTAAGAACTTCATACCTTTTTATTAAAAGCTGAAAACATGCTAAAGAAACAGAATCTAAATCTAAAGCTCCTCTCTGGCCACTGGAGCAGGCTTCTTAGAACAGGATGGGCCTGGCTTTGTCAGTGAGAGGAGGGCTCTGCTGTCACACCACCTAACACAAGTCTCCTCCTCCCTCCCTCTCCCTCTTTCTCCTCCCCCTACCTCCCCCCACCCCACCCGCCCAACCCCAGCCCTCATACGCAGAGTTTGATATTAGTGGAAATGTCCTTGGCTTGATCTTCAACCAAGGAATGATCTGGTGAGTTATCTATTTTGTCTGGAATCCCAGGCTTTGCCTGTCAAGTGTCTGGGGGAAAGCTGGACAATCATCTGACCTCTCTGAGCTCCTTCTATCCCATGAAAAAATAGAAGGCAGGGCGAGATAAGAGGTGGGGCAGAGCCTGTCATGAACTCAGAGAGGAAGAGAGGACCAAAAGGAGGGAGGAAGAAAGAAGAGTGGAAAACAATGGAGGAGAAAGAAAGGGCCAGGGAAGGAAGGGGGGCTGGAAAGGAAAGAGAAAGAAGGAGGCGTGGAGGATGCTAAGTGAAAGAAGACAGGAGTTAGAGGAGGCTGCATCGCCACAGGCAAAGGCTTTCAAGATGCCGAGCAGGACGCCATGCAAGCCATTGTCCGATTCTCTTAATTCAAGGACTTCAAATACTTTTCTGAGCAGCATTACTGTCTTCTGGAGAACACTGAGAAACAGGCAGGAGGCCACGTAATTTGCTTAGAAGCCTGATGGTGAGGCAGTGATAAAAGCCTGGCCAGAATCTAAGGCACTATTGCTCAGAGAGGATGATTATGGCTGGGTGATAAACATCCGGGTTCGATGGAGGCCCCTTTCCTTGGGGTCCGCATAGAAGGCAGCTGGACCTCAAGCCCCTAACCCATCAGCCCCCTTTCCTTCTGTCATACTGTCTCTGGCTTCTCCTGCCTTGGGCCAACCACACATGTGGTTTCTGTCCTCCCAGGATGGGCTCGTTCTACGCCCCAGGACTCGTGGGCATCAACGTGCTGCGCCTGCTGACCTCCATGTACTTCCAGTGCTGGGCAGTGATGAGCAGCAACGTCCCCCATGAGCGTGTGTTCAAAGCCTCCCGCTCCAACAACTTCTACATGGGCCTCCTGCTGCTGGTCCTCTTCCTCAGCCTGCTGCCGGTGGCCTACACTATCATGTCCCTCCCACCCTCCTTTGACTGCGGGCCATTCAGGTGCACAGTCTTGGTCACGTGGAGAAGGTTCTCTTTGGGGGGCTGTCTGCTCAGAGAGCACAGGTTTGGGATTGGGGATCTGATGTCATTTGATCTACAAAAGGCTGTAGAGATTTGGGCAAATCATTAGCACTGTTCAGTGGAGTTTCCTGTGAGGACAGAAATGTCCTGTGCTGTGCTATCCAATATGGTAGCCACCAGCCATGTGGTTGTTAAGCATCCAATATGGTAGCTACCAGATCAAGAGTCTGTTGAGTACGTGACATAAGAACTGTGAAACTGGTCCTCCCTGGTGGTGCAGGCGGTTGAGCGCAGCACTGTGAAGCTGTTCAGAGCCTCTGTAGTGTGGGTTCGATCCCAGCCAGCCGGCGAGAATCCCACATGGTGCGGCAGGCCTCTCTTGTCTCACCTGCTGCTCCCCTCAGCAGTGTGTTTCGTCAGTCTGCCTGTTCTGTTCCCCACTCTGTCTCTGGTGAATCTTCTCACCCTCCTGTGCATCTGGCCTGTACCCCAGCTCTTGTATAAATAAAATAAATCTAAAAAAGAAAGAGAAAAAGAATTGTGAAACTAAAAAGAAAGCAAATATTGTAAAAAAAAATTAAAAAAGAATTATGAAATTGCATTTCTAATTTTATTTATTTTAATTAATTTTAATTTTAATAACCACAAGTGGTTAATGGCTACCATATTGGACAGCACACCTTTTACATATGAATAGTCTACAGCCCTGTGTAGGTGAGTAATGGGGGGGAGGTAATCTGAAGATGAAATGACTGTAGGTGATTATCCAGTGCCATTTGGATATAAAACAGCTACTGAGACCCTTGACTACAGCCCCATACTCTACAGGGCATTTGCCAGCACTGGCGTTCAGGGTGTAAGCAGAACAGTTCGGGAGACTGGACATTGCAGAGAGATAAGTAGTTATGTCAGGGGGTAGACTAAGGAACTCTGCATCTACTGCTCTTTCCAAATGCGAGACCCTCTGAAAACAAAGCCCTCCACTTACTCTGTAAAAAGAGGTTCTGTGATTAAGGCAGTTTGGAACCTGCTGCCCCTCGTATCTGCCCTTCTCACTTTAAAATGCTTGATGCACACTCCTTTATGAACGGCTTGGAAGAACTGTGCAATAAGAGGCCATAAGTGAGCACGTATTCCCTGCCTTAGTGACCACACACCTTCTCAGTGTGTAACATCCATCCAGACCAGGATTGGGTGAGGCGATTAAGCACTTGCCCGACCCTGTCCGGGGAAAGCACTCACCTCGCTCCAGGGCAGCCCTGCCGACCAGTGTAGTCGGTCCACTCTGGGAAATGTGCATCTGGTACTTCACCATTTACAGGAGACTTAGGAAGTGAAAGCCCTGAGGTTTAATCAGGGCAAATGCCTTGGGAGCTAGGGGAGACGCTAGCAAGAATGCACAGGGCAGAGTGTTACCTGGTGAACAGGGTTCTGACAGAGGGAAAAGAGTGGAGGCTAGATTCAGCATGGAAGATGCAGGACCCTGGGCTGAAGGGAAAACCACATGGCAGAAGTGGTGGGAGCCCCTTTGGGCTTCTTCCTTAGTGAGGGTTGAGGCTAGGCTCTCGTGCCAATGCCTGTGCCCCTCTGTTCTGGCTGCTCACCTGTCCTCAGGCAGGTCAACGAGTCGCCCAGGCCCTGCCTGGCCTACCCTTGCTCCACCCACTCCTGAGAGGCCCTGGCAGCCGACCCCCAGATGGCAGGGGAGGTGGTCTTGACTCAACATTTACCTTCCCGTGAGGTCTTCCCTGGAAACCCTAACTAAAACGTCGCACACTCAGACACACACATGCACACGCAGTATTATTGTTTCTGCTTGTTCTACCTGTCACCACCCAGCACACCATTCCTTTGGCTTATTTATCTTGTTTGTTGTCTGTCTCCTCCACCAAGACACAAGCTTGCTGTTACGGTTTTTGCTTCCTTTTTTCCTGCTTTATACCCAGAGTCTAGAAGAGAACACCTGGTTTACGGTGGGTGCTCAGATCAGATCCTTCATCTCACAGAAACTGACATTTACAGGGAGGGAACTCAGGGTTTGGCCCAGATCATGTGCCTGCAGGGGCCAGGCAGGCAGCACGATTAAGGGGGACAGCACAGCACAGCAGACAGCATCCCCTCCCAGGACTGCGGTTTTGCTTTCCACACTTTTAGTTCCCTGTGGTCAGCCACGGTTTCAAAATATTACATATAATTGGTCACATTCCCATAACTTTTATCACAGTATATTGTAGATTGCAAGCAAGATAATTGTTCATCTCTTATTGTGCCTAATTGTTAAATTAAACTTTATCATAGATATGTATGCATAGGAAAATCATAGTGTATGTGGGGCTCAATACTATCCCCAGCTTCAGGCATCCACGGGGGGTCTCGGAACATATGTCTGGGGGGGGGGGAGGGTTGGACCATACAGTTAAAAGTTGGGGTCGGTAAATTATGCCCATGGACCAAATCCAGACCACCACCTTTTTTTGTAATTAAAGTTTTATTGGAAGACGGTCATGCCCATTTACTTACATATAATCTATGGCTGCTTTCTAGCCACAGTAGCAGAATTGAGTAGTACCCAACAGAGACCATCTGGCCCACAAAGTCTAAAATATTTATTATCTGTCCCTTTTCAGATAAAATTGGCCAGCCCCCTGATTTAGAGCACTGACTCTAGAGACAGCTGTCGTTTGCCAGCTGGGTCACCCTGGGCAAATTACTTCATTTCCTGTGTACAGTGTAGGTTGTTGCCTACATGGGATGGAAATAGCATAGAGCCCCAAGATGGATCATACCAGAGTCTCGTCTGTATCTGATTTAGATGGTGAGATTTGGGACTTTCAGTTGATACTGCAGTGGGTTGAGAATCTCGGGAGTGGGGATGAAGGTATTTTACAGGTGAGATGACTGTGAATCCTTGGGAACCGGAGAGCAGGCTGTGGTATGCTGAATAATGGCTCCCCAGGCTACCCCGATCCTGACTCCTGGAACCTATGGATGTTAATTACATAGCAGAAAGGTCTCCACCAATGTGATTCAGTTCAGATCTTGAGATGGGGAGATTATCCTGTGATTAGGGCTCTAAATCCCAAGTGAATTTGTAAGAGGGAGCCAGAGGGAGATCTGACTATAAAAGAACAGAAAGTGATGTAACCATGGAAGCGGGGAGAGATTTGAAGATTCTATGCTGCTGGTTTTGAGGAGGGAGGGAGGAGCCGTGAGCCCAGCAATACAAGGAAAGTAGTTCTAAAAATTCAAGAAAAGGCAGGGGAAGAGATTCTCTGCTAGATTCTCTCCCTCTGAAGGGAGCGCGGCCCTGCTAACATCTTGGGTTCAACCCAGTGAAACCATTTCAGACTTTTTGCCTCCAATGCGGTGAAAGAGTAAATTTGTACAGTTTTAAGCCACCAATGTGGTCATTTGTTACAGCAGGCACTGGAAACTGAAACGTCATCTAATACTTCAGTCACAAAATGCTCCACACACCGCTGTGACTTAAAAGCATAACAAAGTTCACCTTTCTTTACTTGTTTTTACGTGATGGGACCACACAGATCATTTTTAAAATAAATTAAATGCCACAATACATTATATGCATGGCAGCTGGAATGCTGTTGTGCTGTGACTGTCATTGCCACATGCTGCATGGCTGCACTGAGCTTGCCATGACCACAGTGGTCTCTGACACAACTGCTCATCTCTGCCTGAAAGTATGGAATCAACCATGGACAGTGCAGAAGTAAGTGAGCGTGGTCACGTTCCTGTAAAGCTTCATGGACACGAGTTGGAATTTCATACTTCAATGTGTATGTGCCACAAAGTATTGCTTTTCTTTTGATATTTTCCACCCATTTAAAAATGTAAAAGTCGGACTTCCCCGGTGGCACAGCGGATTGAGTAGCTCCGTGAAGCTATCCACAGCCTCTGCAGCGCAGGTTCGGTTCCTGGCGGCACAGGGAGATACCCACATGGCGCGACAGATCTCTCCTGTCTCGCCTGCTGCTCCACTCAGCAGTGTTTTCAGTCTGTCTGCCTGTTCTGCTCCCTGCTCTGTCTCTGGTGAATTCTCTAACCCTCCTGTACCTCTGGCCTATACCCCAGTTTTTGTATAAATAAATAATTAAAAAAAAGATAAATTAAAAAAATAAAAAATAAAATGTAAAAGTCATTCTTAGCTCACAAACCATGTGAAAACAAGTAGCAAGTCAAATCTGGCCTCGGGCCATGCAGCTCCCAGCTGCAACATTTTGGGAAGCGCTTATCATTTGATAGCCCCCATGCAATGTTTTACATGAACTCACGTCTGTGTCTCAAAACATCTTCTAAAGCAAATGTTAGTATTATTCCTATAATACTATATTGCTCTATATTATTATTATTATACTATATTTTACAGGTGTGGGGAATCGGGCAGAGAAATTTTTAGTATCTGGCACAGAGGTATCAAAACTCTGCAGCCCAATTGAACTTTCCATATGATTTTAAAAAACTCTGTATTTGCCCTTCAAGTACAGTAACTACTCATCCCATGACTAGTGAGCACTTGAAATATGTGGCAAAGAAATTGAATTTTTAATTTTATTTAATTTTTATTTTATTTCTTTTTTTTTAAGATTTATTTATTTTTATACAAGAGCTGGGGTACAGGCCAGAGGCGTGGGAGGGTGAGAGGATTCACCAGAGATAGAGTGGGGAACAGAACAGGCAGATGACAGAAATACACTGCTGAGGGGAGCAGCAGGCGCGACAGGAGAGGACTGCCTCACCATGTGGGATTCTCGCCGGCCGGCCGGGATCAAACCCGCACTGCAGAGGCTGCAGACAGCTTCACAGCACAGAGCTCAACCTGCTGCGCCACCGGGGAGGCCCATAATTTTTATTTTATTTCTAACGCTACATTGTGCAATGCAGTGCTGGTAGGGAGAGGGATGGGATGAATACAGGTAGAAAAAGAACAGGTAAATTGTTCATGGTGTCCCACAGCTAATAAATGGAGAAGCAAGTGTTTGAAGCAGGAATTTCAAACCCCAGAGGCCACGTCTTGGCACCAAAACTGTTAAGCAAAGGGTAGCAACAGCCAGTAGTTTGTGGGCTTCTGTGGAAGTCAGCCTGCATGATGGTATCCAAAGAAAATCAAAGTCACTCTTGTGAACCGTCCGGGAGCCTGTCGTAGGCCATCCAGTTTCCTGGAATTAGAATCTGAAGACTAAGTGGAGTATTTTGAGGGGCACCCTGAGGTTGTCCATCCCATCAACTCTTTCTCTGGTGGGGACAAGCCCCATGTTGTTCTTATAGCCACACCCAACAGTTTCCTTCCAAGACCCTATAGGAGAAAGCCCAGTTCCCTCTTGCTAAGGAAGATGCCAGGCACAAGAGACCAGTGTAGTGAAGGCCATGAAACTGGCCAGCCAAGCTGCTGACCCACCTATCAGGCCTGGCCAAAGTGGCAGCCCCTCGCGGGGCAGATTTTACTGGCACTCGATTTGGAACAGAGCTTGGGGCTTCCAGGAAAGCAGTGTCAGGTGACAGCTTTAGAGCATTGTATGTGTCACATGAGCTTCAGTCTGTGGTAACCTGTCCCCTCCTCTTTCCAGTGGGAAAAACAGAATGTATGACGTCATCTATGAGACCATTGAAAATGATTTCCCGACCTTCCTGGGCAAGATCTTTGCTTTCCTCGCCAACCCAGGCCTGATCATTCCAGCCATCCTGCTGATGTTGTGAGTTAGCTGGGGACGGCACTAGCTTCTCTTGGCACTTGGAGACTATGGAGCTTTGGCTTCCAGTGTGGTCTCCAAGGAGTGCTGACGGATCGGGTGACCTTGGGGAAATCACTTAACCTATCTGAAGTCCAGGATACCGATCTGTAAGGCAGGTGCCCAGGAAGCAGCAGCTGCTTCTGTAGCCTGGAGGCCCTGCCACGCCCCCTCCCTCTGATTTCCCATAGACACTGGTTCCGTTAGACAAGCTTTGCTAAGCACTCAGAGCTAGAAATGAGTCCATCATTTCCAAGTCCAGTATAATACAGAGAGAACAGGGATATCCAGGGCCTTCTCCCATGAAGTAGGGACCCCTTCCTACCCCACCTGCCCACAGGCAAACCCTCGATGCCTCTCCAAGCAGCCTCCCTTGATGCCTGGGGAAAACCCTTCAGCCCTTGTCATTTTCCGAAGTCCTGGTCCACAGGGTCCCCTTTTCTCTTGCAGCCTGGCCATCTACTACCTGAACTCAGTTTCCAAAAGCCTCTCCCGAGCTAATGCACAGCTGAGAAAGAAAATCCAAGCGGTGAGTCAGTTTGTCAAGAGTTTCACTCTAGAGGGTAAAAGGATGTCCTGGGCTTTTTGTTAGCTAATCTGCTCTGTGAACACCATTGTACTCTTTAATGGCTTTGTCTTCTAAACCAAATCCAAAAAGACCTGTATTACAGGAAGGAGCCTTGCATTTATATTCTCAGGGTATTTGCAGGTACCTAACAATAATGGCTTAAATGTTGAGGGATTTGCCAAAGAACAGGAGACATTCAAAGGATTCTCCCATGTTCAGACATAATAAAGCCAGCACCCACAATAAGCCCTATAGATTAAAACTAATACTAAAATACTAAAAGAAAATAGTATTGTCAAAACAATATATTGCTAGTGCTCCATGGCCAAAGAAGTTATCTAAGTCCCCCTCACACACAGCAGCCTCTCTCAACATCAGCTGGTCCCCTGATTTCTGACTGCTCTCTCCCACCCCCACCTCACTTGAGATACAGGGCAGACCCTATCCCTCTCCAAGCCCTGTCTTTCTTGCGTCCTCACCCCTTCTTCGGGAACTAATCTCATCTGCCTCACTGACAGATCCCATTGGCATGTCCTCTGTTACTCTCCCTGAGCTCCTCCCCAGATCACAAAAAGCATTAGAACAGAGGATTATACGGTTTCTATCTCCACTGGTCAGAGGGACTTTAAAATGCTGTGCAAAGCTGAGACTTGGATTGCCCACTCTGATCAGTCAGGAGGACAAAAACAGGGTATTTAAGGTAATTGCCAAGAACCTGACCATTCCTGGCTGTGAGACTCACCCATTTCCCTCACCCAGGCCAACAGTTCATTTTTTACTACAGCTCCGTGAAGATGAGAAGAACCACAAATCTGTCAAAGGCAGAGCCACAGGCAGAGATTCCGAGGACACAAGTAAAGGCAGCTCAAAAAATGTCACCCAGCTCCAACTCACCAAAGAAGGTAAATCCAATTCCATGGTTACTTTTTACAAGGTGATACAGAGAAGCATAAACAGGGCATGTCATGAAATCAGATGGCTCTTCAGAGGCAGAATGGGAGTCAGAATGCTGACCTTTCTCAGCTATGGGAAGTGGGACATGTTAAAAAAAGAATAAATCAGGCACCAACCCATGGTGCTGATCTGCTGATCAAAGGCCGAGCCAAGGTGCCCCTAGATGTGCACAAGTGACCTGACCTCGTCACATCATCAAATGAGACTGGAGCAAAATCCTCCGTTCTCATTCTTATCTTGGTTCTTTTTCCAGGGGCCACACCTCACTCTGCCAACCAAAGCCAGACCCTGGGCAAGAAAGCACCGAGCCCTGGGACCTCGAGTTCTGTTGGCGGCATGGCACTGCGGGTCTCCCAGCACCTCCCTGTATCTCGGGCCCCTGGCGTCAGTCCAGATTCTGGTCAAGCCCAGCCTCAGTCTCAACCCTGGAGGTCAGGCTCTGGAAAAAATGCTCAGAGAACTCCCCACTGACAGCTGGACTCACAGGAGCCCCATCCTGGGGCTGATAGCCTCACAGATTGACACCCTCAAATTGTTGTTTTCCTTTCCTCATTCTCTCTCTCTCTCTCTCTCTCTTTCACACACACACACACACACACACACACACACACACACACATGTTCTCTCTGCTCTCATTTTTTGTGGAAACTGACTACGTGGTCTCAGGCCCTTGCTGGCTACCGAAAAGGGAGGACAGTGGCTTCATTTGCCCTTTAGGAGAGCTGGGTTCCCTCCCACTTGCCACCCTTCCCAGTCTCTTGGATCAGGCAGCTCTGGACCTTGAACTCAGAGTGGTTTCCCTTGACTCCATATTTGGGGGGCAGGGGAAGGCAGGGCCATGCCTTTTCACAGTGCCCATGTTGGGATCCAGGTTTTTGGCAGCTCCACCAACTGGGAGGCGGATGCAAGGGGCCCATGCCTCTGACCAGCACTTTACCCAAAGGAGGTGAGGCAGTTTAAATAAAAGATACAAGAAGCCTGTGAAAGTCAAGGTAAATGAACCAATGTCCAGCCATGGTGAGTGGGAGATGGCAACAGTCCAGAAGTCAGGCCAAGGGGAGCAGATACCTTTAGGCACCAAAAAAGTATTGGGGTCATCTAGCAGTAGGGGAGCTGACCCTCCCTGAGACCTTAATGCAGCTGCCCAGGCAATCTAACCAACCATCAGGACTGGAAGGCCCAAAGACGGCCACCAAGCTGCCACCTGGTCTTCAAAGTCATCCTGCCTGGGGACATGCCACCCCTGGGGAAGGGCCGGAGTCATCACTACCCCCTGCCCCCAGTACTGTCAGGTTTCTCAGGATCACCAATAAATGTAAACACCCACCACAAACACTACCTGTCCTCTTCTGTTGAAACATAATAATATATGAAGCAACAAATTATCCCCAAAACTGAACAACTTGAAACAATACATCTACTACATCATACAGTGTCTTTGAGTCAGGAATCTGGGAGTGGCTTAGCTGGGCAGTTCTTGTTCTGGGCATTGTAGTCAAGATCTGAGGTGGGGCAGCTTGGGAGGCGCTTGGGAGGGGCTGCCATCTCGAATTGGGGAGAGGGCAGCGGCTCCTTGCTGAATATTTCCAGGAGAATTTGATTACTCCCAATGTGGACCTCTCCCTGGGGCTGCTGGGTGTCCTCCCAACACAGCCAGAAGGCAAGGAGGAAGCCACATACGTTTTAAGACCTAGTCTCAGGAGTTATACCATCCATCCATTCTATCACTTTCTTTTTTTTTTTTAACATTTTTGAGTGCGTTTTATTTTGTTTTGTTTTTTTAAGATTGATTTTTTTAAAAGATTTATTTATTTATTTGTTTGTTTGTTTGTTTGTTTGTTTATACAAGCACTGGGTACAGTCAGAAGCGCGGGAGGGTGAGAGAATTCACCAGAGCCAGAGCGGTGAACAGAACAGGCAGACTGACGAAGAAATACACTGCTGAGGGGAGCAGCGGGCGGCAGGAGAGGTCTGTCATGCCATGTGGGACCCTCGCCGCGGGCAGCTTCGCAGCCCAGTGCTCAACCACTGCGCCACCAGGGGAGGCCCTAAAGATTGATTTATTTATTTATACAAGCACTGGGTACAGTCAGAAGCGCGGGAGGGTGAGAGAATTCACCAGAGCCAGAGCGGGGAGCAGAGCAGGCAGAAGGACCGAAGTACACTGCTGAGGGGAGCAGCGGGCGGCAGGAGAGGTCTGTGCGCCATGTGGGACCCTCCTCCCGTGGCTGGGGAACAGCCAGGGATCGAACCGGTGCTGCAGAGGCTGCGGGCAGCTTTGCAACCCAGCGCTCAATCGCTGCGCCACCAGGGGAGGCCCTATTCTATCACTTTCTATTCATTAGAACTGAGTCATTACATCAGAGTCACTATGTGGAGGGCAGGAAATTAGGCTTCATCTTTTGAAAGGAGGGGTATCAAAGAACTATTTGGACATAGTTTAATGGGAAATTTCCTAATTCAAATAGTTATAAGACTCGACCAAGAAAACTCTTAAAACTTTTTTGAGAATCTGGCAAAAGATTAGTTATTGGTGGCTCCCAGATCCTGTGCAGAGAATTTATTCTTCGATGCACCATTAGTTTGCAAAACGTGAAGACAGGCCCAAGTTCATAATTGGGGCAGATAAGGTGTGCAGAGGATATGGAAATCTCTATCATCTTACCCTGTCTAAACCCAACCTCCAAATTCTGTTGGGAAGATGCAGGTAAGACTAAGTGCCAAGCATTGTACTGAGTGCTCAATAAAATTGTGTGTGTGTGTGTGTGTGTGTGTGTACTAGCACAGGGATGGATCCAATCAAACATTCTGGGGCTCAGGTTATGAACATAAATAGCAAGGGCATCGACTGAACAAAACTTGTCCCCCATAATCCTAATGAACTTCGAGCTTCAGAAGCAACACCCAAAAGATAAGGGCAGTCTTCCTCAGATGCATTTCGGTCTTCAGTGTCTATGTAAAGAAGTGTTGCGTGCACATGTAGCTCACTACCAAAGGCTGTCACAGGGCTTCTTTCCACATTTGAGAAGAGGGTTGAGTCTCCACTTCTACAAGAGGTCTTCATTCATTACAGGACTGTGCAGCGCCGCCATCTTGTGGTGGTTTCTTGAAATCTCCTGTCCTGGAGCTCTCTCTAGTCCCCCAAATTTAAATAGCACATTCAATTTCCACAGGTTCATTAACGTTGCCCTGAGTAAAACCTACTGGCTTAATTTACACCAAAATGACACAGTGCACCATGGGCAGAGCTAAATAAAAAAGGAATAGATGCTACAGTGTGTGATCCTTGCCACAGGCAAACAGTGTGAATCTGCTGAGAGAAAAGGCCCCACTGCAATTGGCTTTAAAGCCCGAGGCTGAAGCTCCTCCTCAGAACTGCTGCCCAGGGCGTCTTCTCATTTGGAACTCTTTGGAGAACCTGTCCTGCACATCACCTCCAAACTAATCTCCAATCAAACACTGCTTCATTGACAGAGTCTCATCAGATCCAAGCCATTCATCCATTTGCTTCCACTGAAGGCTTCTTATATTCTAGCTAGATCCTTCTGTCTTTTCTCCAGTTACTGACCAAGATGGACCTTACACCTCCAGCATGTCTTCTATTCTGGAAGTTGCTTCCACTCACACATCCTTCTATGAATACCCAAAATCCCTCTACCAATGAAGCTGGTCCACATGGTCCTCAGGTCAGCCTCCCACACTAGGGCATTTCTGCATAGCATTATGTTCAGTCTCCCAGGAGTGTAACATCTCTGAAGTCAGAGACCATGAGTTAGTATTGCCATTGTTTATTAGTCTCCCCGCTCTCTGCACAGCCTACTCCCCTCAGGGAGATCCCTGCTCAAATATCACCTCTTCCTTGAGAGCCTCTATAAAACAGTGCAATATTCCTTAACAATCATCAACAGCTAAGGCACTATATATTTACCTGATTTTCTATCTGTCCCTAGGATGTAAACTCCATCATGGCAAATACCTGGTTTACTTAATATGGTATCCCCAGCACTTAGATACCTAGCATACAAGAGGCACACAAAAGCTTTTTTTTTTTTTAAGATTTATTTATTTATGCATACAAGAGCTGGGGCACAGGCCAAGGTGCGGGGGGTGAGAGGATTCACCAGAGACAGAGTGCAAAACAGAAAAGGCAGACTGGCTGAAATATGCTATTGAGGGGAGCAGCAGGGGACACAGGAGAGGTCTGCTGCGCCATGTGGGTAGCTTCTTGGCTAGGTTGGGGATAAAACTTGGGCTGCAGCAGCTACTGATTGCTTCATAATGCTGTGTTTAACCCCTTGCACCACCAGGGAGGCCCCAACCTTTTTTTTTTTTTTTAATGAATGGAATTGATTGATTTTATAGCTTCCTGAACAGCAAGCATTGACAACTGAATCCTCAACTGTAAAAGAAAATGTTGGATCATACAGTCTCTAAGTTGCCTTCCACTCAAAACTTAACCTCTGTTCTCAGTGACTCAAGAAAGAACAGTTGAACTGATATGCTTAATTTAGGTTCTGACATGAATATCTGTAGCTATGGTCTCCTTTGTCTGCTCACTCCTCCAGTTACCCACTGATGCTCCAATCTTCACGTCTGTTAAGTATCTACAAATTAAAATTAGCCCCCTACACCTAATGCACATGCATGGTGCCAGCTGCCAAGGCCACACCAGCACTTACAGAATTGAGCTGAAGTTGGTAGAAGCTGTGAAGACACATCAGAACAATAAATCTGGGGTTAGCAGGCTCGACAGCTTGAGTCAGCCCAAAATTGTTTTGATCAATAGCATTTTGCCTCTTCCAAAACATAAATAATGTGCTTCCTAGTGCAAAATCAGATGTTACCAGGCAATGATGGGTGGCCGTGGGTTTTCAAAAAGAAAGAGAAGGAAATAATGCTTTAAAAGCAGCAATTGGAAGCAAGGAGGCAATTCATCAACTTTTATCATCGATGTAAACAAGGTGTGAGTCATAGAAGCAATCATAATAGAAACTAGAATAAATTTGGGATTGAATTATATTGCACATGAAAATTTGTAGCATATGGCTAAAGCAGTATTTACAGGAAATGCATGCTTAAGGAAAAAAAGTTTAATGAGCCAAACAGCAATATTAAGAAGTAAAACAGAGAAAAGCAAAATAAGGTCAAATGAGTAAAAGGAAGGACATAATAAATACTCTCTTCAGTTGTACCTCATTTACTATTGAGTCATTGCATTTCTTTTAAATCTCAAAGTTTTTCACTCTACAAGTAGCACATCCGTTCATTTCTGCCCTGCTCCCCTGGCCATGGCACAGGTGACGCTGTGAGTCTAAAGATAAGGGCAGTGATCTTTTTCTATAGAGGGTCAGATAGTAAATATTTTGGACTTGTGGGCCATGTACAGCCTCTGTTGCATATTAATTTATTTACAACTCTTGAAAAATATGTGAAAAATCAGTCTTAGCTCTTGACCCCTGGGTCATTTTGCTGAACCCTGCACCAGAAGCCCCACACATGATCCAAAGCAAGTCAATACAGCACAAGAAAGCTGACACAAGCGCTCATAAGGGAGATGTTAGAATAAAAGTCTCTCTAGTAATGATCCCGGACACCCCAACCCCACCCCCATCTAAACATGGCAAGCAGATAATCCCAAAGACCATGCATGCTTCACTGGAGGGAATACAAGGGTGCCACATGGCATTACCCGGGGGAGGGACACCCAGAGCTCAGAGGTTTTGAGCATCTGGCTGGCATTAGCACATCTCTGAGGTCAGAGTGCACAGGCCCAACGTGGTCACGTTACATCAGGGATTAATATGGTCCCAGCACACAGCACTGGAACCTGAGCCCAAGACCCAAGGACCTCCCCTGCAACTAGGCCCCTGAACCCAACTGCCATTTTGAACAAAGCTGAAGAAGAAAGGGAATCTGAAGACTGTTTACACCCAAAATTACCAAGATATTGTAATTGTATGGGGAATATAAAAATAACATTTAAATAAAAAATAAATAAATAATAAAAATAAAATAAAATAAAAAATTACCAAGATACCAATAATCTCAAGTTCATACACTGAACATCTTTGGCAGTTTCCAATAACATTTAATCAACCTGACAATAAGCTGTTCACCTGCTGCCAATGGAAGTTAGAAAGTGGATGTAGAACGGTTTCACCAGGAAAAATTTAACTGTTTTCAGATCATCTGCCTACATGTATAAGTTAATGACTGAAGAGATAGTAATCAATCAGGTGAAGAGAGTATATATATAAATGAGTAGAGAATATATATATATATATATATATATAAATGGGTAGTATATATATAAATTTGGTAGAGTCTATGTAAAGTGACAGGAGAATTGGACTTAACTGAGAGCAGGTAATATCAACTGCTGTTGTGCTGTCTATCAACAAAGGAGACAACAAGATGAAAGACCACTAGCATTGGTTGAATCCCTACTATGTGCCAGGTACCACATAAGTGTCACCCCTGGCCTATTGTCCAGATGTCCAATAGATGTTTGTTGAAGGGATGAATGAATCTTCACTCTGCAGAAGCAATGAAAGTTCAGGAAGGAAGGTTCGATGATTTGGACTTAAGGACACACTATAAGTAGCAGAGCTGCAGTCCGAATCCAGGTTCGCTAACTAATACATATTTATTGCTGCATAACAAATCATCCCCAAATTAACTGAAAACCACAATATGTTCTTTCTCATGACTCTTTGGGTTTATGGGGCTCAACTAGGTGGTTCTTCCACTCATCTCATTTGAAGTGTTTCATGTAGTCACGTCAAATGGTGTCAGGAGGTGACACCATAATATGGTTGAAAACTAGTCCTCCCCTCCATGCCTAGCAGACAGGTTTGGGAGGCTTGAATAGCTAAGGGAATTGATAAGGTTACCTTGGGGCCAAGACTGAAAAACTGACCACCATGACCAGAAAAACCAGCCCAGCTCCAGGAATGCAGAAGCAGAGGCCAGGACATGTTTCTGTATCAAAGGCCGGTGCAAGAGACCAGAAATCCCAGCAGATAATTGGTGCAAACTGGTGCCCCAAGTTAGAAAGTCTACGAAAACCAAGTATAAAAGACAGCCTCAAATACTCCTTCAGGGCCTCCCCGGTGGCACAGCGGTTGAACGCTGGGTTGCAAAGCTGCCCTCGGCCTCTGCAGCGCCAGTTTGATCCCCAGCTGCTCCCCGGCCACCAGAGGAGGGTCCCACATGGCACGCAGACCTCTCCTGCCGCCCGCTGCTCCCCTCAGCAGTGTACTTCGGTCCTTCTGCCTGCTCTGCTCCCCGCTCTGGCTCTGGTGAATTCTCTCACCCTCCCGCGCTTCTGACTATACCCAGTGCTTGTATAAATAAATAAATAAATCTTTAACCAAAAAAAAAACTCCTTCAGGCGCAGACTTTTGTCTCACCTACTACTTCTCTTAGCAGGGTATTTCAATAAATCTGCCTTTTCTGTTCTCTACTATCTCTGGTAAAATCTTTCACCCCTGCCCCTCTGGCCTCATCCCAATATTACATCCCAATATTACAGGGTGGAACACACAAAATGGCTTCATTGACTTGTTAACTTGTGTGGAGGGACAGCTAGAAGGTTCGACTCAGTTGGGCTGCTGGGAAGGCAGCCTACTCCTCTTCATGAAGCCTCAGGGCCTCTCCCTCTTCATACGGACTCTCCATCAGAGTAGCAGAACTTAGAAGGCTACTCAAGGACCCCAAGAATGCAAAAGGCTGAGGGCTGGAACTGGCACAGAATCACTTCTGCAGCATTCCATTAGCTAAAATGAGTCTCAAGCCCAGTTCATGGTGGGTGGGGACTAAAGACTTACTATCGGGAAGCATGGACCATTGGTCACCTTTACAGACTAGCTACTGCAGGTGATCCTGAGACACCAAACCCTTACAATCTTCCCATTACTTCACGTCATAATGAGCAACCACAGATATATGACTGAATATTCTGCCTTAGGTGGGTAATCCTGGCAGTGGAGAAGTCAGTTTGGAAAAATGGAAAATCAAAAGTTTTGGGAAAGACCACTTTGTTGGTGAAGATCTGAGGCTAGGCAGGAGCAATGAAGCCAGAAAATAGCCCAGGAGGAAGGAAAGGACAGTCTCTAACACTGCAGAGATGCCCATTTCAGTCAGAATTATGAAGTATCAGGGGAGGCTATTTTAGTAAAAAGATGGAGGTACCGAAGCCAAGGGAATATTTTTAATGTTTCAACTATATCCCCCATCTAATCATAAGTTTTTATCTCACCAGTTGAACATGTTCTTCAGCTGCTTCTATAAAGTAGCAAACTGCTTCTGCAGAGCTTCTTTATACCCAGAGGACTCAAGTCTATCCAAAGTATGACTCATCTGGAATCATCCATTTTAGCATTTTTAATGTTTATAATGTTTAAGAGAATTTCACATGCTGAATAGATGAATTTTGCAGTTCCATTTTAAAATGAGGAGTAACTGATTCAGACTCAGGATAAGTGGGTTTTTGTCTTTGTTTTTTAAGATTTATTTATTTATGTGCAGAACTGGAGTGTAGGCCAGAGATGCAGGGGGTGAGAGTGACATGGCCAGGGAGGGAGTGAGCTAGTATAGCAGGAAATCTGCACACACATATTATTTACGGCCTGTCTGCTCTACATCAATTTTCCAGCCCATCTGGAGGAGTGTGGAGAGCCAGTGCGATCTGAAGATCAGCCTCAGCACACTGGGAGGAGCCTGAGGCCAGGTGTCCAGAAGGGCAAAAAGGAGCACCAGGGCCTGGACATCACAGTCTCCTGGCAGCAGTGAAGGCCTGCTCACTGCTGAACTAGACAGTTCAGCACCAGTGAGTTGGGTCCCCTGCCCGCCTGGGAGCTGACCCAGGTGGCGCAGCAGACCCCTCCTGTCTCACTGGCTGTTCCCCTCAGCAGTTTATTTCAGTCAATCCACCTGTTCTGTTCCCCACTATCTCTGGTGAATCCTCTCCCGCACACCCCCCACCTTTGACCTGTACCCCAGTTATTGTATACATAAATAAATAAATCTTTTGGGTTTTTTCCCCAAAAATGGCAGCTGGAAATGAAATGTTAAGGCGATTTCTTTAGGATGTTAACAGCCCACCCCCTTCCAGATTGCCAGCTATTTGATTAAAGCGCACTTTAAAGATTCAACTCCTGTCTCTACTTTATTGTCATTTAGTGGTGACAGGTGGCCTGAACTCCCATCTTCCAGTTACAAGACGATTCACCAGAGACAGAGTGGGAAGCAGAACAGACAGATCTGCTGAAATATGTGGCTGAGGGGAGCGGCAGGGAACACAGGAGAGGTCTGCTGCGCTATGTGGGTCAGCTCCCTAGCCTGGGTTGGAACCCAGGTGACAGGTGACCCAGCACTGAGACATAATTCCTAGGCCACCAGGGAGGCCGAGTTCACATAGCAGAATTCGACCACTTTAGTACGCAATATTGAGATTATGAGATTTTAAGATTAAGTGTCACATACCAAGTTTTAAGAGCGAGCTCAGTACTTGATTTTGTCCAGTGACTAAGAATAAATATATGTGCTTATCTGGATTTTAGTTATAAAAATCTCCTTTAAATGAGTTTTAAAATTTTACCAGGATATGTACTACTTAAAAATACTCGTTTGGGGCTTAAAATTCTATGATGAATTTTAAGTTTCGAAAAGCTATTTCAAAACAGTCGCCAGGGCGCCCAAATGCCGCCCTCCCGCGCGGGGAGCGGCTCAGCGCCCCAGGAGCTAAGCGGGTGCCAGAACTTGGGGCCACTCACCAGGGCGCGCAACACGTGGCCCCGCAGGCGCGCGGCTGGGGCGGGCGGGCAGCAGCGGCCATGGGGGGTGGGCTCGCACTGCTTTTCCACTTGAGTGCCTGCCCCCCTCATTTTTAAAAAATAATACACAACTTAAAGGCTCGAGCCAGACCCGGGGGGTCCCGTTTCCGGGAGGGCCGGCCCAGCGCGCCCAGGCCCCGCTCGGGTCCGGGTGAGGGACGGGCGCGCCCCCGGGGCTCCCGGGAGGATGGTGGCCGCGGGCGGCGGGGGCGGCGGGGGCCCCGGGGCGAAGGGCGGGGTGCGGGCCTGAGGCTGCGGAAAGCGGACGCGGCAGCAGTTTGAGATGGAGGCCGCGGCCCGCGCGGAACCCCCGGGCGTCACCGGGCGCTGCCGCCCGGAACAGACATAAAGGAGGCAGGCGGCTAAGACTACTGTCCCGAAGGCGCCTTTCCAGACGACCCTCGGCCCGCAGGCCCCGCCGCGTCCGCGCGTCCCCGGCAACCGCGCCCGCCCACGCCGCCGCGGGAGCCGGAAAAGGCCGGCGCGCGGCGCTCGCGCCACCCGCGCGCTCTCCGGGCGACACCACCCCGGCCGACCCCTCTCGAGGCCCGGAATGGTACCGTCCTCGGCCCCTGATTGGCTGGCGGCGCGGGGGCGTGGCCTCCGGAGCCCGGTTCCGCGCGCCAGAGCCCGCTCTCCGCAGTGCGAGTCGGGCTGGGAGCGGGCGCCATGGTGAGTGCAGGTTGCGGGATGCGGAGCAGGCCAAGGCCGCGGTGGAGGCCGAGGCCGCGGTGGAGGCCCCGGCTGGGCCCTGCGCCCGGTCCGCGGCCCGCCCTGGGAGCGGGGTCAAGGGAACGCAGGGATCTCAATTACGCTCACGCCCCGGCTCCCGTTCCAGGTGCTGCTGCACGTGCTGTTCGAGCACGCGGTCGGCTACGCGCTGCTGGCGCTGAAGGAGGTGGAGGAGATCAGTCTGCTGCTGCCGCAGGTGGGTGGGATCGGTGGGCTCCCCCGGCCGCGCAGCAGCCCCTCGGACCGCCCGGGCCCCAGCATGCACCGCGCGCTCCCACGTGGCCGACCGCGCGTTGGGGGGGGGGGTGCCCTGAACCCGAAAGCTCCAGAGCCCGGGGTCCTTCATCTGGATTCGTAATTAGAATCGCCATCGGAGAGTTTGGAATTAAGCCTCCAGGATCTGCCCGTATTGATGAGTCTAGGACTCATCGTTGGTTCGTTTTTCAGTGGTTCGGTTGGTCAGGTGCGTCCAGGGCCGAGAACCACTGCTTTACTCCACCCTAGAGGCAAGAGGCAGGGAAGGAAACCGCTCATCCTCTTACTGTCCCCCAGGTGGAGGAGTGCGTGCTCAGCTTGGGCAAGTTCCACAACATCGTTCGTCTCGTGGCCTTTTGTCCTTTTGCCTCATCCCAGGTTGCCTTAGAAAATGCCAATGCTGTGTCTGAAGGTGAGTCTGCTACCCGCACATGTTTTAGGGGAGAGGAGAGATTTAGTTCCTGCTAGGAAGCTTGTGGGTAGCATTTGCCTTTATTCAGCTACTCTGTTTAAAGTCTGATATGTGTTGGGAGATATTTGATACATACAGAATAGAATATAAAATAGTTTTCAGAGTTCATGGTTGTGGGAGGCTAAATGTTACAAATGTACAATCCAGAGAGTAGGCTTTATTTTCTTGTAGTCAATGTAGTGATGTGATTCATAAGTGAAGGGGTGGGGGTTTATGCTAAACCAAATCAAATGTGTGTCTCTGCTACTCTGTTCCCTTGGTTAGAAAGGGAAGTTTTGATACAGGCAAGCCAAGAGAAAGGTTTGCACCTAAAAAACAACTTACTGGCCGGAGACCTATTCCTCCCATGGTTGATGCAGGCTTTGCAGTGATGACTTGATTCTGTCAATCCCCTGAGTGCAGTCTCTGATGTCACCATGTCTCTGAGCAAAGCCTGGAGGGAGGGGTCTGGGCAGGCCATCCCATCATGCTGTGCAGGGCCATTTTTTACTTGTCACCTTAGTAAGCAGTTGAGGGAACAGGGTATTTTTTAGGATTTAAGCATCCTTCAGCATGTTAATGGGACCTCTGTTCTTTGTCCTGAGGTGTTGTTCATGAGGACCTCCGTCTACTTCTGGAGACTCACCTGCCATCCAAAAAGAAAAAAGTACTCTTGGGGGTTGGGGACCCCAAGATTGGTGCTGCTATACAGGAGGAGTTAGGGTACAACTGCCAGACTGGTGGTGTCATAGCTGAGATCCTGCGAGGTGAGATCATCTGTTAATGTTCTTGACATCTTCCAGGGGTTTCTGGGAACTTTAGGTAGGGTGCTTCTGGGAAGCCATCTGGCTTGATTGGTGCCCATGGGTGCAGGAGCTAGCTCAGCCTTCCCTGCTCACAGTCCTCCCTTTCTTCAGGAGTCCGACTGCACTTCCACAACCTGGTAAAGGGCCTGACTGATCTCTCTGCTTGTAAAGCTCAACTGGGCCTGGGACACAGCTATTCTCGTGCCAAAGTGAAGTTTAATGTGAACCGAGTAGATAATATGATCATCCAATCTATTAGCCTTCTGGACCAGCTGGACAAGGACATCAATACCTTCTCTATGCGTGTCAGGTAAGGTTCAGGGATGAGTCCTCAGGGCAGGCTCTTTGACCTGTGGTTTAGCAAATTTTGAATCCTGAGCTCAGGAGTGGCTCCTTTGGGTAGAGCCATGTGGGGCGGGACTAGGCCTCCTGGTGCTTACCACAGGCTGTGTTTTTTACACTGACTGTATAGATAGAGGAGGCAAAGTAATCTCACCCCATATACACCTCAGTCCAGGCCCCTTGCCTGGTCTGTATTGTGAATGGGGGAACATGTAGTTGTGGGGAGGTTGAAAATCTACTTGTTCCCATTTTCTATGGGCAACGTGTGGAGGTGTTGAGCACTGCGGCTGTAGTTGCATTTGAACCAAGACAGTTGTGCCAGGAGGTGATCATGGTTCTTTACAGGGAGTGGTATGGATACCACTTTCCTGAGCTCGTGAAGATCATCAACGACAATGCTACATATTGCCGCCTTGCTCAATTCATTGGAAACCGAAGGGAACTGAATGAAGAAAAGTTGGAGAAGCTGGAGGAGCTGACAATGGATGGGGCCAAGGCTAAGGCTATTCTGGATGCCTCGCGGTCCTCCATGGGTGAGTACAGAACTTAGCGGCCAAAATAAGTCATGCAGCTCTGGATACCTGGCTCTCCTTTGTTCACATTTCGTATTTTCTAGGCATGGACATATCCGCCATCGACTTGATAAACATCGAGAGCTTCTCCAGTCGAGTGGTATCTTTGTCAGAATATCGCCAGAGCCTGCATACTTACCTACGATCCAAGATGAGCCAAGTAGCCCCCAGTCTGTCGGCCCTAATTGGGGAAGCGGTGCGTCATGGGGACTAAGGAGTGTTCCCTTTCTGTACTGTTATTTCCTCGCCCAGCATGTCTCCTCTTTGGGTTTGGTGGGGAAGAGATGAAGCAGGGTCCTGTGAGTTGGTAGTGTCCACTTCTCTGATTTGTTCTTTGAATCCCTCTCCAGGTAGGTGCGCGTCTCATTGCTCATGCTGGCAGTCTCACCAACCTCGCCAAGTATCCAGCATCCACAGTGCAGATCCTTGGGGCTGAAAAGGCCCTGTTCAGGTACCAGGGAGGGCACCTGCCCATTCAGGTGCCACTTCTGGTGCCCACTGCTTGTTTGGGGATCACAGTGATGGCTGACCAGGGCTCCCTGACCTATACAGGCCTCTGCTATGGGGTGATGGCCAGTCCTGGTGTCTGAGTGGTTCCCAGGGCCCAGCAAAGGGACCAAGTTTCCAGGTCAGCGACATTGGATGCCTTCCCTCTGCCTCTGGGTGCTGTGGGTTGGCATGAGGTGGGGTAGACACCCTGCCTGGCCTGATAACTGACTTGAGACTGGGAGGGAAAGGAGCTGCCTAGGCTATTGGGTCGAAATTTCTAATCTCAAACTCTGCACTGAATATTCTTCTCCCAGAGCTCTGAAGACAAGGGGTAACACCCCAAAATACGGACTCATTTTCCACTCTACTTTCATTGGTCGAGCAGCTGCTAAGAACAAAGGGCGCATCTCCCGATATCTGGCAAACAAATGCAGTATTGCCTCCCGAATCGATTGCTTCTCTGGTATGGGTGGGCGTGTTGGCACTTGTGAGAAGGGGCTGTGAGAGTGGGGAGGTGGAGTACCTTGGCTTCTACAATGATGTCAGTATTTTTCGTCAACAGCAGTTCACCTAGTGAGTGTTGATATGTTGGGTCTGAGTGAAGCTGAGGGTAGAGGGATTCTGGTTGTGGGGAGTGGTTAGTTTGTCCTTTAGGGGCTGCTGACAGGCTTTGTCTATCCCTACACACACATCCAGAGGTACCCACGAGTGTATTTGGGGAGAAGCTTCGAGAGCAAGTTGAGGAGCGTCTATCCTTCTATGAGACTGGAGAGATTCCACGCAAGAATCTAGATGTCATGAAGGAGGCAATGGTTCAGGTCAGTTTGGGCTTTGCTGGATGGGAGGGCAAAGCAGGTAGCTGCTTGTTGGACATGATGAACTATCTTAGCCTGACTTTGTGGCGTGGAGGCAAAAAAACTGATTTAATGAGCCTGATCCAATAAAGCCAGAAAGGAAGTCTGGAGAGCCAGAGGTCTTCAGAGCCTTTTCAGTACTTTTCTTTGGCCAGGCAGAGGAAGCGGCTGCTGAGATTACTAGGAAGCTGGAGAAACAAGAGAAGAAACGCTTGAAGAAGGAAAAGAAACGGCTGGCTGCGATGGCCCTCGCATCCCCAGAAAACAGCAGTAGCACACCAGAGGAGTGGGAGGTCAGTAGGCAGGTTAGCCCTGGGTGAAGGGCCTAGGCTGTGGGATTCTCAACAGGACAAAAGGATGTGCTGCATCCAGCCGTCATGTCCTATCCAGGCTTCTGGAGTGAATTGAGGATGTGCAACATCTTAAACCACCTCTTGATTCTGTAGGAAGGAGGTAGGAGCTGAGAGAACTTGCTCAAGAGCCCAGAGAGCTGGTTGTAGCACAACCCTTTTTCCCCGGGCAAGTGTGTTCTGTCCTCGGCTGCTTCCCAGGAGTCCTCAACTGGGGGTAGTATAAATCCCCGCTCTGCTTGTTCATGTGTCCAGATGTGGTAGCTCTTCACAGTGGGGATGGGGCGATGTGCTAGGCCAGAATCCTCTTTCCTGTACTTTTCACAGTGTTTGACTTGTCATATAGTGGATTTGGCATGGTGACCGGCCACACCAAATTGTGACCGGCCTGGTGGGCTTCTCGGGTTAATGAGCTTAGATGAACTTACATGTTCTACCCATTAGGTGGGAGTCACGTGTGGGATGGATTTCCAGAGTTACAGCCATAAGCATCACAGATTTTTCCCAACTACTGGGTCATTTTAGACAGCATTTCCGCCAGCCTTTCTGCCCTGGCAACTTAAGTTGCTAGAGTCTGAGGGAGGAGGGGAGGACTCATACAGTGGGTGATGCTGCTCTTGTGCCCTTTCTCCCTCTAGGAGACAAATGAAAGACCCAAAAAGAAGAAAAAGCAAAAACTCCAGGAGACTCCTCAGGAGAATGGAATGGAAGACACATCTGTCTCCTCCAAACCCAAGAAAAAGAAAAATTTTTCCAAGGAGGAGCTAGTTAGTAGTGATGTTGAAGAGACAGCTGGCAGTGCAAATCTTCCCAAGAGGAAGAAATCTTGCTCCAAAGAGGAACCTGTTAGTGACCAGGAAGAGGCAGAAAACAGGGTTGTCTCCAAGAAGAAGAGGAAATTCTCTTCCAAGGAGGAGCCACTCAGCAGTGGACCTGAAGAGGCCACTAGCAGCAAGAGCAATAGCTCCAAGAAAAAGAAAAAGTTGTCAAAAGTATCCCAGGAAGATTAACTGGGACATTCTCCCCTTATGGGGTGTAGCCCATGGTGACGTTTCCCACCCTATCCTCCCTATACCCCAATAAAAACCAAAAACTTGACCAAAAGAGCTGATAGACATGTTTTATTTGACACCTTAACACAGGTGTGGGTGGGACCTAAGGGAGGGCCACAGACTGAATGACGGCCTCAGTGAAGTCGTTGCAGGTGGCATAGCCACCCATGTCAGAAGTTCGAACCTGTAGGGGAGAATTGTCATCATCCCTGTGGCCTAGGCCCCTTCCCTAATGCCCACCCCAGCCACCAACAGTCCCCTAAGGAAGCCAGCCCCAGGACAACCTAGGCTCTGCCCAGGTGAGATTGTGGTTTAGGTTTAAGGGCTCTTCTCTGGATGGTCCACTGTACTGAAGGGATGTGTAGGTAGTATGGTCCTTGTGAGGTTGGAAGGGGTAAAGGGCTCTAGCCCCCATGGGGGTGCAGATGGCCGATGACGGACTTGATGAAGTCGGTTGTGGTGCTGTAGCCGCCCATGTCTCGAGTCCGAACCTACAGCGGCCACCGGCAACAGTGGTGGGGAAGAAAAGAGAGCCCATGAAGGGAGGCAGGACAGCAATAATGGAGGCAATGGAATCCAGGACAGCTGGTGAGACCAGAAGAGACAGCAGAGATGCAAGGAGGTGGCCAGGTTGGGAAGACAGACATCCACTCCTGTTACTGAGCCACAGCCACTGTCCAAGCTACGCTGCAGCCTGGGCAGGATGGCAGACAGCACGAAGTGATCTGAGACAGGATGAAGAGGACTTTGAGGAAGTAAGAGCCAGATGGGATGAAGTAGATGGGGGAGAGGGGTACATATGGGAATGGCTTCCAGGTGGGGAAAAGGTGATACCAATGCCTCAGCCTGCTATCTCCCTCTGCTCCACTCCCCAGTACTGCTCCCTATCCCCCCACACAGAGAATTGCAATTTCTTCAATAAGACCACCCAAAAAAGGGCCAAAGAATGGAGCAGGAAAGGGAAGAGCAGATGGGAAGTAAAATGCAAAGGCGATGAAGGGGAGGAACAGCCAAGAGGAAGATGAACAGCCCAGAAAGCCAAGGGACAATCAACGAGCAGATGGGTGAGGACCTGGATGGAAGGAGGCCCCAACTCAGGTTCTCAGAGAGTTCCAAGGCCCTGAATCCAGAGCCTTTCCAAACTCACCTTGCCAACTTTGATCACCTTCTTCACAGCATCTGCAATCATGTTGGAGTGATACTCGAGACTGTGAACGTGAACAGAAGAAACTAAGGTTCCCCTCACACCTTCTCACTCCTCCATCTTGTGCTTTCCCCTTTAGTGTCTGACCTCCTCCCCAGCCATGACCTACTTGAGATGCCGCAGCATGTTGGAAGCTGACAGCAGCATGGCTGTGGGGTTGGCAATATTCCTGCCCACCGCCTGGGCAAATGGGTGTCGGGCGCCCTGTGGAAAGAAGAGGCAAGCCAGAGTCACTGGGAGCAGACATTATGCAGGACAGAGCATTATGGGAGGGAAGGCAGGTCAGAGTCACTGAGAAAAGGTGGGGAAACAGAAACAGGCCAAGGTCACAAAGGAAGATTTGGGGGAACTCTCAGGGGAGCGCTGAGGTCAGAAGGGCACACAGAGAAGGCTGAGGGAGGTGATGGCGTCACTCACCGTCTCAAAGACTGCATACTCTGCGCTGTAGCTCTCACCAGGGACCACACCAGCTCCCCCAACCAGGCCAGCAGCAAGATTGTCAATAATATTCCCATACAAATTGGGCATCACAAGAACATCAAACTGGTAAGGATTCTGCACCAGCTAGGGGCAAGAGGCAGACATGAGACATGAACTCGACTCCCCACCCTCCCTGTGCACCATGAGAGTGCAGACATGAGGGCCTCACCTGCATGCAGCAGTTGTCTATGATCATTGTCTCAAACTTAATTTTTGGGTACAGTTCAGCAACTTCCTCACAGCACTGCAGGAACAGCCCATCCCCAAGTTTCCTGTCCAAGGAACAAAGGGAACAGATTCAGTAAACAGTAGAAACAGGCTACCTTCCCAGGAGCCTACCACATGAAAAGCCAAGTCCCTCACATGATGTTGGCCTTGTGGACAGCTGTGACTTTGCCCCGCCCCTTCTTAGTGGCATAGTCAAAAGCAAACTTTGCAATCCGCTGAGATTTGGTTCGAGTGACGATCTTCAAGCACTCAATCACGCCCCTTGCACTCTGGGAAGAATAAAGCAGCAGCCCGGTAACATTGGGAAAGAAGGGAAGAAACTAAGCCTCGTACCTACCTCCACCCCTGCAGTTCCCAGTTTCTGGGGCCTTACCTCGTGTTCCAGAGAGCTATATTCGCCTTCCGTCTGCTCCCGAATGATCACCAGATCCAGATTGTTGTGTCGAGTCATGTACCCAGGAAGCGACTTCACATGGACCACATTAGCAAACAAGTCCAACTTACGCCTGGGGGTGGGGTAAGAGCCATCAGCATTGTGCCTGGTGCCCCAACACCCCTCTCACCCATGACCCCCACCACCTACCTCAGTCTCATATCATAGGAGGCTAGTTCCCCCTTATACTCCATCGGGGTGTGAATCTTTCCTGCAGAAACAAAGTGGGGGTGGGGGAAGTGAGATGACAGGTTCCCATTGCATCATGGACATAATGCAACCCAGACTCCCAGCTCCCACTCCCAAATCAGTGACCCCTAAATGCCTGGAGAGAGGGGCAGGCCAGAAATACTGAGAAAAGACAGTCTGCAGCAGTTGAGATCAGGAGCAAAGAAGAATAATGTCAAAACCAGAAATATTTGCCTATTGCTTTATTTCTAGTCACTATATTTATACTGAAACTTTAAATAACCTAAAAAGACAAAGATTATGTCATATTATCAAAAAGCCTGGGTTTAAAAGGTTGATTAATGGTGCCAGAGAATCTATAACCTTTCTTGATGTTTCGGTTTTGACATTTTTTCCAACCTACACTTACTGAATATCAACCAAAAAATAAAACCCCACCCTCAAGAGACAAACAATGCATTGGAGAAGACAAACAATAAGAAAGACAAGATACATACCATGAGAGTGATATTAATGATGTGCACAGGAACAGAGACAAGAAATTCCCTCTGCCACTATCAGAAAGTGTTACAGAATAACTGGTACTTCAGCCAGATCTTAGATTAAGTAAGTGTAGTAAATTGAGTAGTAACCCCCAAAATATGCTCATGCCCTAGTCTCCTTAATATGTAAATATTAGGAAAATAATGATTGCAGATATAATTTAAAGATCTTGAGGGCCTTCCTGGTGGTGCAAGGGGTTAAGACGCAACCTATGAAGCTGACCGCAGCCACTGCAGCAAGAGTTCGATCCCAGCCAGCCAGGGAGAAACCCACATGGCGCAAAAGACCTCTCCTGGCTTGCCCACTGCTCCCCTCAGCAATGTATTTCAGGAGATCTGCCTGTCCTG
Organism: Talpa europaea; assembly: GCF_964194135.1. NCBI lineage: Eukaryota > Metazoa > Chordata > Mammalia > Eulipotyphla > Talpidae > Talpa > Talpa europaea. Next base: position 16,230,730 of record NC_140078.1, on the reverse strand, counting down.
TTTCCCACTCTGTCTTTGGTGAATTGTCTCACTCCCCATACCTCTGACCTGTACCCCAGTTCTTGTATGCATAAATAAATAAATCTTTAAAAAATAATAAAATAAAGATCTTGAATGGAAACATCCTGGATTAGGGTGAGATCTAAATCCAATGATAATTCTGTGGAAAAGGAAACTAAGAAAAGCATAATTAAGGCAATATATTTGGGGACTAAGAGTGTCATGTGACCACGAGTGTTGTGGAAACAAAGGCAGAAAAACTGAGGGTATGCTTATAATGGGTTTACTTTTCTGTGCTAAGCCTGAGAGTGACAAAATAATACTGGTCCTTCCAAGACAGGAGGTGTGACAGATGGCCTGCAGGGGCAGGGTCCCTTGTGGCGCAAGGAGTTAAAGATACAGCCACTGCAGCACAAGTTTGATCTCCGGCCAGGGAGCTATCCACATGGCGCAGCATGTGGACTCGCTGCGCTGCTCCCCTCAGCAGTATATTTCAATCAATCTGCCTGTTCTGTTCCCTACTGTCTCTGGTGAATCCTTTCACCCCCTACACCTCTCACCTGTACTCCAGTTCTTGTATGCATAAATAAATCTTTAAAAAAAAAAGGAGAAAAAGTAGAAGAGATGACCAAAGAGACAGCTAGAAGTGGCATTCTAGAAACACAAGACTTGATGACCTACAATGAGCCCCATGACTCAACTCCTGGGTCCCCAAGGAGGCAGAGGAAAAAAATGGCCACTCTAGGGAGTTAATATATCAGTATGTAGACAGGGAATCTTAAACATTTGCTCATTTGATTCCAAATGACATATGGATGGGTGGTAACAGACTAAACATACCAATGATGGCCACCTTGTTCTCCTTCATAGAATTCAACACCTGCTCCAGCTTCTCCTCAGATGCCATATTCTGCACCTCGCTCAGGTGATATTCCTGAAACTCCACTGGGACAGAAGCAGCCTTCGGGGACCGGGTCCAAAAGTCAGAGGGTCAGGACCAAGTAAGATACTTCTAACTCACCCCATGGTCCCTGCTGGCTTATTTCCCCCAGCCCACTCACTTTGAACACTTCCTTGACAGCGTGCATCAGTTCAGGTCCCACGCCGTCTCCTGGCAGCATGGTCACAGGAAAGGCGCCCTCCACCTTCATGTCCTCTGCCTGCGAGAGGGCCCAGTAGAGCTACCGCTGAAGCGGGAGCTGGGGTGGGAGGAGAGGGGGGCGGGAAGGAGATGCTAGGGGAGCTAAGGACAGAGACTTGGCCCAGAACGAATTTGCACTTACCTGGGTCCGCGAGGTGGCGTGCGCCACGGTGGAGGTGCACAGACTCCTCCATGGCCCCGGGTTCGGGGCGGCGAACAGGGCCTGCAACAATGAGACACAAGCCTGTGAGGTCGGGCCTGAGACCTCCCAAACCCTGAATACTACAGTGAACCTGGTTCAAACCCGCCGCTCCCGCGCCCGCGCCCTCCCCCGCCCGGCCTGCCCCTGGCCTCACTCGGGTCAGCCAGCGGACACCGCAGAGGGCAGCCATCTTCTCACCAAGAAGTCGCGGCGGAAGTGACGTCAAGCGGGCGCGGCCAGGCACCTTGACTTCCTGTAGGTCTCTGGGGACTCTGCCGCGTTCTTTTCTATTTCCAACCTATATACCGACTGCTCCTTACTTCGTGTATGCTCTTCTGTCCTCTCACTCCTTCCCCTGGGCGTTAACGTAACACTATTGCTTTATTTCTGTTACTTTGTAGCACTCACCATATTTACGTTGAAACTTCATAATAACACGGGCAATATGAGATTTCGTGTTTATCAGACGAAGACCCGAGCTTAATAACCCGAGTTTAATGTACACATGATAAATTGAGAAGCACTTCTGGCAGATCTGTCTTTTCATGTTTTCGTATCTACGTGTTTGTTATTCTTTTAACTATTTATGCACAAATCTGAGCCTACCCTGACACTCAAAAACACATCTGCGGATACGACGCAGTGTGACTGTCTGCAGGGCGAAAGAGACTAACGAAGGATATCAGTTGACTCGAATGAGTAACTGAGACCATCATTGTGTGAAGCTGTTGTGCTCTCTCCAGAAGCCTGGCAAGTTCTACTGGCCTTCGTGACCTTGTGGAAGGTATCTCTCATTGATACTGTCTGGAAGTGGGCAAGTCAGTCCGAGCACTTGAAATCTTAACCAGTTTCTTGAGCAGAGGAGGGAGGTTATAATGTTAGGGATCATATGTGAGGTTTCAGTGTGATTCTGGGTGAATTAAACGGCAGTTTCCTGGACTTTAAAATCCTCCATTACAGAGATCCTTCCCTGGGGGTTCACACAGCACCTTAAGTGTCCATGAATAGAAATTAGTGCTAGGAACTTGGATGAGAAAAATTCAAAAATCACACCTGTAGTCTCCTCTTACTCTTTTTACTCAGCACTATGCCTTAGAGATGAAAGGTACCATGTCTTAGAGGATAAGCAGACTCTTTAGTTTGCTGCAGAGTGATACATGAACTAAACTTATTGAGTTTTTTGAGTTGATGAATTTTTAAGTGGTTTCTGGTTTGGGCCATTACCATCAATATTGTAATGTGTATCCCCATACAGTGTATTTTGTACACATGATAAATGTCACAAAGTGTCCCAAAAGCACCCAAACCCATGTGTATGTTTCAGTTTTAAATGTGTTTTTGCTGCAGTTAACAAAAAACTCATTACAAGTAAGAGTTGTTGGTTTGGTTTCCCCCCTGCACACACACCCCCACACACACATATACACTTCTGAAGGTAAAGAATCGCTGGGATTGGTTTAGCTGCTTAGCGATACCGCCTGGATCCAGGCATTCTTACACTCTGCCAATCTTAGTGTTTTGCCTGATATTCTCAGCTTTGGTGCCTCATCCTCGCAATATAGCTACCACAGCTCCGGACATCACTTCTGCCTTCAGACTGGAAAGTCATATCTGCTTATTTTTATCAGAAATTTTAAAGCTTTCTCAGAGACACCCTAAGCAGATTTCCATGTAAGTGTCATGGCCAGTACTAGGTCAATGACCAGTCCTGCTGCAAAGGAAGCTGGGAAAGAAGGGAGATTTGTCCTGATTGGCCTAAACTAATTCTTTACACCTTGCTATATATTAGAATCATCTGGAGACCTTTTTGAAAATACCCATGTCTAGGGCCTCCCCAGTGGCACAGCGTTTGGGCGCTGGGCTGCGAGGCTGCTCGCAGCCTCTGTAGCACTGGTTCAATCCCCGGCCACCGGGCGAGAGTCCTGCATGGCGCACAGACCTCTCCTGCCACCCGCTGCTCCCCTCAGCGGTCTCTTTCATCGGTCTGCCTGTTCTGCTCTCCGCTCTGGCTCTGGTGAATCCTCTCACCCTCCCGCGCTTCTGACTGTACCCAGTGCTTGTATAAATAAATAAATCTTAAAAAAAAAAAAGAAAGGAAATACCCATGTCTAGACCCCAGAGATTTTTATGTAATTGATCTGGATTGGAGCCCAAACACTGGCTTTTTTTCAAAGCTCCTTAGATGGCTCTAAAAGTTCACCACATTAAGAACGCTGTGGTTTACACAGTCGTGATCCTTTATCCTGGCTGGGCATGTATATCACAATTAGGTTCAGCTGTGAGTGGCAACACATACTCCACCTGCCTATCCAAGAGACAGTTTTATTTTTTTTTAAGATTTATTTATTTATGCATACAAGAACTGGGGTGTAGGCCAGAGGTGTGGAGGGTAAGAGGATTCACCAGAGACAGAGTGGGAAGCAGAACAGGCAGATCTACTGAAATACACTGCTGGGGGGAGCAGCGGGCAAGACAGGAGAGGTCTGTCTTGCCATGTGGGTCAGGTCCCTGGCCGTGGATTGAAATAGTGCTGCAGTGGCTGGCCATAGCTTGATAGCACTGTGTCTTAACCCCTGTGCCACCAGGGGGGCTCCAACAAGAGACAGGTTTAATTCCTGCTCACATTAAGGGACAAAGACAGTTGGTTCAGGCCTGAATTGGCCTTCCATAGTGCCAGAGGTTTGGACTCCATTACCTTGTTGACCCACCTTGCAAGGCCTTCATTCTCAAGGTCACTCAGAATTCAAAGTTATTCCAGTGCATTCCAGTCAGCAAGAAGAAGGACAGGGAAGGTGCCCAGCCCTTGAATGACACTTTCTGAAAGTTGCACACACCATTTCTGTTTATATCCCATGTGCTATAGAAATGTGTCTTTTTCTTCAAAGCAATTTTCTTTTTAGAAGGCCTTATAAGATGGTAAGTATATTCTCCAGTATTTTTTTTAAAGATTTATTTATTTATTTATTTATTTATACAAGAACCGGGGTACAGGCCAGATGTGCGGGAGGGTGAGAGGATTCACCAGAGACAGAGCGGGGAACAGAACAGACTGACTGACAAAATACACTGCTGAGGGGAGCAGCTGGGCAAGACAGGAGAGGTCTGCTGCGTCATGTGGGACCCTCGCTGGCGGGCCAGGATCAAACCAGTGCTGCAGAGGCTGCGGACAGCTTCACAGAGCTGCACTCAACTGCCTGTGCCACCTGGGGAGGCCCATTTTCCAGTATTTTTTTCTAATATTATGGTTTTGTGTGTTTCTATGGTTTAGGTCATTAATTTATCAGAATTATAGTTTGGAATGAGCTAAAAGATAAATACCTAACTTTATTCCAGAGTCTTTTCCTCCATATAATTAATCCTTCCTTTAGCAAGTACTAAATGCCCACATATATATTAGGCCACACAAGTTTCCTTCCAAGGAGAAAAGAAATACGCAAGGGCTGCCAGATTACTGGAAGGGCATGCTCCTGCACAACAGTGCCACCTGCTGGACACATCCACCAAGTACATCCTTTTTTAAGAAGAATTTACTGATTTCTTACTTATCCATAGAGGCCCTTGAGCCTCCAATCTAAGATCTCCACTTAGGGATGGGGCAACTTGATTGGGTGCTAGCAAGAGAAGGCTTAACTAATCAAAGGGAAATGCAATATCAAGAGCACAGCTGGGCTAGCCCTAACATTAATCTGGACTTTACATGAAAGAGAGGCAGCAAAATCTTTGCAGGGGAACTTCACTCCTCATTTCTTCACCTGAAACAACACTGCTAGCTCAATGGAGCCCTCAGTTCACAGCGGATCCCCTAGTGCCTGCCCGGTTCACTGATGTACAGTGGTGTCTACCTTCCATCTCAACACCAGCTCTGCAGAATCAAAAGCAGGAGTGGGCATTGTACTCTGTGGGCAGAACTCAGTGCAGTCCTGGTCTATACTCCCCAACAGAACTTTCTAGATTGTTACTACCTTTTGTGCCGCTGCCAATGGCTTCACTGTCTTGTTTGCAAAACTGGAAGATTAAAGACATTCTCATTTGGAGCTGCAAACTGTAGAAAAAAATTCAACTGCCAATCAAACAATATGGGTCACTCATGGAGATGCCCATGGTAAAGGATCTTCTCTAATAAGATGAACTGGAATCAAGCTTCGGAGCCAGCCTGCACTGCCTGTACAAGCAGCCCCTCTGTCTGGGTCCATCACACCAGACATGGCACCACATCCATATCACGGGCTGGACGCAAAGCAAAGAACTGTACGTTTCTTGTACAGAAGCCACCACCACAGACCAGACTTGTGCTGCCTCTGCAAAGTTGCACTGGTTGTCTTTCTGTAAAGAAGCCACAGGGCAGGGGGTATGGCTCTCACCTGCTCCTAGATCATTACTAGATCAGAACTTTCACCCCTTCCCTGGGTTATCATTGGTGCCCCACTGCTGTGGGGCACTTTCAGGTTGTAGTGTTGCTATTCTAGTCTAATCAGGAGACTCTGGTCACACTACTGTGACCCCTGAAACTAATCAATGTCAAGTTTTTGATTTTTCAGGCCATCTACAGTCTGACAAAGATGCACCTTTTATTGCAAAAGTTACCTAACAATGGGCCAATAGTCCAGGCACCTGATGGCCATGCTGTGCCCCACCATCTGCACACATGCAGTGTGACTGCCACTGCAGTGGTCTCAAAAATTAACAAGCTCTGACCACCTCGCTCATCTCCTTTGAGCCTGCACATCTCCGCGAGGCAGTGTAGTCACCAGATGCAGCCGTCCGCAGACAAGGAGCATCTCCTCTTCGTTTCCTAGGGTGTGGTCAGGACCACAGGGGTGGAGGGTTATATGAATCTATGTTGAAATTTGGGGATTGTATTCCTGGGTGTGGTGCTGCTTTTCCCCCTCCTAACAACCCTCAACTACCCCACTGGCATACCTCCTGGTGTCAGCCTGGCAGAAGTGGGCCGGATGCGCCACCTGAATTCTGATGGATTAACAGCACCTTAGGTTGTGACCAGCTGCTGAGTACACTACTTGCCGTGTCCCTCTACACTGACTACACAGGTCAAGGTAGTCGATATAATGGGCCTCTGTAAACTTTGTCCAGCTCACAGCCTGCCCCTGCTGACACAAGCTCCAGGTATGAGTAAGGAAAGACAGGAGCTGAGGTGAAGTTATAGCCACAGAAATCATCACACTGTTTTTGTGGCAATGCAGACCCAGGGAGAAGACACCTTGGATGCCAGCAGGCCCAAGGAGGGGGATGATTAAGGTTCTCCTTGTCCCTTAGATCCAGCCCTGCAGCCTAACAAAACCACCCCCCAGTTCATCCGAGTCACACAGTAGCTGCAGCTGGAACCTGGTCCCTCTAGATTTGTCCTCCTAGAGGACACAAGCTGTGGAAACCGAGGGGCTCGTGTGGATGTGCCTCACCTCACACTACTTGGTTGCGCCCTTTGCCATAAATGGCAGCTCCTGAGTGTGGTACGTTCCCCTCCCCCACGCATGTCCAAACATCAGTCTGGTTCCAGTCTGACTAGCACAAATGCAGGTGCTTGTCCTGTCATCTGGGTGGCCTTGGATCATATATGGCAAGCAAAGCTGCAACTATTTGGTGACAATCCCTATGGCTCAACCAGACCAGCATAATGGTGGATGATCCAAATTGGCTAACAACAGACCTTAAACTGGACTAATATGATCCTCAAGGTTATGTGTATCCAAGCCATGGAACATCTCCATCAGGGATGGGAGTTGTTTGGCTCATATCCTACTGCCCCCTCTGGTTATTGACAATGACATCCAAGATTATCAGGCTATTCTAAAAATCGCCTGTGGGGACTGCCTGGCTTTAGACTATACCTGGCTCTGAAATGAGACCTACTGATCCCCACGGGACTTACACAAACAGATGACCAAGTCTGGGCCCTGGGCCGAATGGTTGAAACTAACACCTCAGGTTGACCTCATCTTGCTGCTTGAAGTTCTATTGATAGTAGCCTTAATTAATAATGAAGTTCTACTGATAGTAGCCTTAATTCTATATGAAACAGTCTGAACAGATTGGCCTCCAGTCGCCATCGATCAGATTAATCAGAGTGGTGGATGGAATGGCTTGCTCATGTGAATATTCAAGTTCGGCCAAGAATGCAGAGAGCTGATTGCTGGGGGAGGCACGTTGCCAGAGACACTGAGCATCCCTCACGTTTTCAATGGGCATCAGCTTGGGCTGTTTCTCAGGCCTGTGTGTGCAGTAAGCAAGGAATAAAGTCATCTCTCTCTCCATGACAACTCACTTATCATCTTCTATAAAAGGGGTGGTTTCCCAGCCTCCTGTTCTGCAGATACTTCACAGACCCCTGTGTGCACAGCACCCACGGGGCTCCTCCATACTGCCCTGTGGGACTCAGTGGCTGGGGGAACTGATGCAACAGTGATGCTGTTAGCAACTTGCTGTGCTGTGAGGCAGTTTCTCATCTCTGATGCAGGAATCTCATGTCTTCTGCCAGCATCCATGAAACAGTAACAGGTGAATTTATTAGCTTGAAAGTGGGACAAAATCAAGTTGCCAATATTTGCATGTATATTTGTGGAAGGGCCCCCAGCCTCATTTAACTTTTATTGTCTCCTCAGCCCTATCTCCAAATACAGTTACATGGGAGGAGAGGGCTTTGGAGTATATTTTTCAGGGGGATACATGCATTCAGTCATAACAGGTGTCATCAGGTCTTGGTTATGGCTTGAGATGAAAAGAACCTTTGAAAGAAATGCTGAGAAGACGAGGTAGTTAGCTAACCATGGAGAAGGGATTCTGAAGGGTGAGACAGATGTTTGAGGCGGTGGAGAAGGGTGGAGGATGCATCAGGGCCAAGGAGACACCAAGCACTACATGCCTGAGTATGTGGCCAGGAGGGCCACCCTGTGGGAGCCACAGTTTCACAGGTGAGAGACAAAAATAGGCATGAGAAACATTAAAAAAAAATTTAAGTTAAAGTGAAAAATAAGCACTACAAATACTAAATAGAAATAAAAATAATAAATGAACTGATAAATAATCTCACACACAACGTAGGTAAATGTCACAGAGATAATGGTGACTAAAAGCCAGATACAAAAAATGACCTAGTGCATGAAGCCATGAACCCCAGGAAGCTATGAACTCCAGGAACGGAAGATACTATTTTTTGGTGCCAGAAGTCAGTATCAGAGTTACCCTGAGCACATGTAATGATGGCGAGGAGGGAGCAGAGATGCTGCTGGAATTCTGGAAATGGCTTTTCTTTTCATCTGGACGGGGTTACATGGATGTATATGTGTGAGCCAGATTCTTGAGATCCACATGTGGTACTCATGTACTTTACTGTGTTGTGCCATAATTTAAAAAAGCAAAAAAAAATTTTAATTGAAAATCAGAGCTGGGCATTGGGTCAAACTGATCATCCACATACATTTCACTCATAACTGACCTTGCCAGCAAAAAGAAGTGACCACTCAAAACCTGGCACAGAAGAGGCCCCTTCATCTCACACTCTTGGTCAAATAAGGGGAGACTTGTGTCATTGGGCCTCAGGTCTGCTTGCCCGGGCTCTGAAGGCCCAGTTGTGCTCACCTCTTTCCAACCTGTCTGTAACGTCACATGGGTTGTTTGGAGTCCACCAGAGTGAGGGCATGTTCGTTGGCAAACACTGCAAGTCAGGTTATTTTTTGAGAGGTAGTTGTTAAACACTCTCACACTGCTGGAGCGGCAGCACCCCAGGCTGAAGCAACTGCAGCTGAGAATAGTTAAGTGACTTGCTTACTCAAGCTCAGGACCCCAAATCCTTTTGGCTGTGTGGTGCATTCCAAGGGCCTCACCTGGCCAAGTGGTCATTGAAGGTTAAGAGAGAACGGCCTCGACACTCTCTATCCCAGGATGAGCCCGTGACAGGGCAGAGCAGGGCTCATGACTGCCGGGGATACAGAAAAGACAAACCCCATCTGCAAGAGTAGGGAGACAGTGGGAGACAGGTCACCTCTGCCTTCTGTTCCCCTCTCCCCTCTTCAACTGCCTGAATTGGGTCTTTGTTATCTCTAACAGGAACTGTTCCCCTCAACTCAGGTCCTTCAAAAAATTTAAGTTTGAGGGAGCCTGGAACTTATACAATGGGGGCAGGATGACTCTAAAAGGAAAAATACAAAATTAGGAGTACACTGTGATGTTTGTATAGATGTTTGGGGACACATTGCAAAGAGCTCTCAAAGGCCTACATGGATGAGGGTCCCTGAGGCTCAAGCCTCCTGGACATCGGTCCCTGCTGGACAAAGTGAAACACAACCGCTCCCACCTACAGTCCATTCACCCACAACCCACTGTGTTCCACTACAGGGATCGTGACTTTTTTCCCATTAACCCCACAGCAATCTAAAAAAGGAATTTAATCTTACTCCATTTGGCAGCAGTCCCTCTGCCCACCTATGCCTATGAAGGTGCTTCTTTTCACCAACTCTCCCCCTCTGCAGGGCAGCAGCCTCCTGCCCGCCTGTGACCTGTACCATGCCAGGATTTCTCTTCACTGACCTCCCTCAGTGGAGACAGCTCTCCTCAAGGCCACCTGCCTGCAACCACACAGGCCTCTCTCAGCAAACCTGCCCCTTTCGGGGCAGCTTTCTGCCTGCTTGTGTCTACACAAGTATCTTTACTCTTCTATCCCTTTCCCTAATAAATGTGCTCTTTTTTCAGAAGATCCACCTGTTCTGCTCCCCACTCTGTCTCTGGTGAATCCTCTCCCACTTGCACCTCTGGCCTGTACCCAGTTCCTGTATGCATAAATAAATCTTTTAAAAAAAATAATCCTACTCCATTTATAATAGCAAAAGAAAAAATATATTCATTATATTTACTGACCTTTTTTATATAATATGTACATGCACTTTCAGATTTTCTGCCAGTGCCTATGGGCAACTAAGGGGCAGTTCCCCGGGGTGGCATGGGACACTGTTCAGCCCTAGGTTGACACCTATAGGTCCTGGTCGCTCTCTGGCCTCACCTGGAGGGTGAACAAAGCAGCTGGACTAGAGCAGATTTTGCTGCACTGGGGAAAATGGCTCCCTTCCTGTTCCCCAGAGGAGATTAAGGCTGGTTGTCTCCATCCTGGTTCATGAACACTAGGGCAATATTGAGGGGAGATGCAGCCTTTGCTCCAGCCCAGAGCGTGGGGGTGGGAGTTCAACCTTTTTGCCAAAGACCCACCATTATGCCTCCCATTGTGTTATTATTCAATATTGAATGACTCAGCCTGGATGCAGGGAGTGAGATGGGTCCTAAGGCAAGAGCTGAAACACTTTCAGATGTCTTATGAGTCAATAGGGAGGAAGGCTAACTGGGGCATACCTTCCAGGAAATCTTCTAGGGTAGCCCTCATCTTTTCTGTTTCGTGGAAGGGAAGGCATATTTAGGGGTGCATTTTATCTTTTTATACGGCCCCATATGATAATCCCTATAAGGAAACAACATGAAGCTGATCCAAGTGCCCGGCTGAACATTCAGGGACCTCCAGGGGGCGCTATGGCCCAACACACAGCCTGGTCAAGGGGTCCTGTGCCTACCGTACCACTTTAGATCTGTTTTCTTTGGTGTTGTACCCCCCTTTAGAGAAAAAACCAGAGGGAGATGAAGAGGGAGAGGGAGAGAGAGAGAGAAGTTCTGTTGATTTCTAAATACTGTTTGAAGGTCTAGGTCTACAGGTAAAGTTCCAGGCATGGCCTCCCAGACACCTGCACGACGCTCCAGGTGCTAAAACCTTCCACTCTGAAGCAAGAGCAGCAAACCCACCCATTAAGCTCTGCTGGTCATCACAGAGGCTGATCCTTGGCCCAGGCCCACCTTGTCCCCTGTCAAGCTCAGGCCGTTCTGTGCTGGTGCTGGTACTCACCCCAACCCAGGTCACTCTGGAGTGACAGCAAATATTTACCAGTCTCCACGAGGGCCTGCGTTTTACTGCTAGCTCGTTCTCCAGCACTGGGCACCTGAGCACAAACGTCCATAAGGGACAGGGATGGGTTCAGAGGCCCTGGGGTGGTGGTCTGGGGTGAGCCTGGGCCTGATGGACTGGCATTCTCTGCCTACTCAGACCCAGCATTCTCCTCTGTCACCAGCACCCCTCCAGCTCTCTGGCCAGAGCCACAGGAAGCCCCCCAAGCCCTTTTTCATGGAGAAGCTACATCAGTTTAAGGCGGAAATTTTCCAAAAGAACTATGATAAATAATGCAAAATTAACATACACCTAGAATTCCAAGAAACAGCCTTGTGACTGGATTTGAAGCAGATACTTCTGGCCCCAAGGACTGACCCAGCATTTGCTCCTTGACCTTTTACCTGCTGTGCCCAAGAGTTACCCTTGTCACCCAAGGGTCCTGCCCCTTGGTCCAGTGGTCTAATCCAGGAGGCCTTCTCGGGCCACAGACTCTGGGCAGCCTCGGATACCTTTCCAGTTGGTTTCCTTCTAGTTCAGATGGGTAGAGGAGTAGAAACTCGCACAAGTCAGGTGCCCATCCAAACTGGCCTTAGCCCAGAGCCACTTTCCTGGGTTGACTGTCCCAGGTTCATTCTGAACATCTATCTTCCAACACTACTCTGCGAAGGGTCTTCTAGAGCCCCGAGGAGCTGCAACACCGAAGACCGCTGCTCATCACGAAAAGGAATAGGGATCCCATTGCCTCCCAGTAAAAAAAATCACAGTGGGAGGGGATGCCAGAGAAAAGGCACAGAGCTAGGGGCAGGGGTGTGCTTTGGAAAGAGTAAGATCTTCTATCAGGCCAGCAGGTGAGCGGGTGAATAGGTGAGCAGGCGTGCAGGTGAGAGGGTAAGCAAGTGAGCAGGTGAGCGGGTGAGCAGGTGAGTGGGTGAGCAGATGTGCAGGTGAGTGGGTGAGCAGGTGTGCAAGTGGGCAGGTGTGCAGATGAGCAGGTGTGCAGGTGAACAGGTGAGCGCGTATGTAGGTAAGCAGGTGACCTGGGCATATGGAGACAGGCTGCCCCAGCCCAGGGGCACAGCTATTATGATAGGGACCCCTATTCTCTCAAAAGTGCCCCCCTCCCCAAGGGTAAAGCACAGCTCTGTCCTCACCAGTTGCCATTCACGACTGAGGAAATAGGCTGGAGGTCCACAGCAGATCATTTCCTCAGAGATGGCATCTGAGCTTGCAGAAGAGTATGAGCTTGCGTAGAACTCAATTCTCTTGCAGAAGAGGAGAGTGAGGAGAGAAAGGGAGAAGATAAAAAGGCACAGTGGCCTGGGGGAGCTCTGAAGGGGCAAAAGGAGAGACCTGTCTTTAGCAGGGGTGGGAGGTAGGGAAGAGCCCAATGTTGCAAGGGTGTCAGAGGTCCTGAAGCAAAAGAAGAGCTGGAGGGAGTCAGATCACTAGGGGCCAGCAAGGCATCCTCAGGAGTCTTCTGTGGACTTTCTCCAAAACAAGAGGGGCGCCCACTGAAGGAGGAGGCAGGGATGGGGAGGGGTCTTAGAAGAATGGGGATGTCTGAACAGAGGAAACAAGGAGGCTGGAGACAGAACGGGTCACATCAGGAGGTGCTGAAGATGGGGCCGGCACAGAGGCCCCTGAGTTGGCATACTTTTCCAGGTGCAAGGAGAGAAGAGACTGGGGAAGAGACTAAGGGCAAAAGAAAAAGTGAGGGGGTGGGAGGTGGCAGGGGGGGTGTCTTGGTATCCTCTCCATTAAGTAAGAAGGAGGGGTCTGTCGGAAATTTAGTACCAGAAGCACCTTTGAAGGTCAGAGAGAGGGATGGGGCATATATAGAACTACTTGGGGGGGAGATCTCTAGATCAGTGTTTCACAAATGTAATGTCACCGGGGATCTCGCTAAAATGCAGGTTCTGATAAAACAGGTCTGGGCGGGTCCTAAGATTCTGCTTTTCTAACAAGCTCCCAGGTGATGGGAGTAGTCCCAGCCCCAGCTCCCGGCCCAGGGACCATGCTGTGAGGACCAAGGCTTTAGAGTCTGAAAAGGAAACGGAGAAAAACTGACAGGGAACTCACCTTTAGAAGAGACTGACCTTTGGTCATCTCACCTGGGGTAAAAACTGAGACCTTGAGAAGTGGGGACAGCGCAATGCCAGCAGGTGAGGAGGGGAAATGGAGAGGGAGGGATGGTAAAAAGGAAAGCGGTCAGGGGAGGAACCCCTGGGATGGTAGGAAGCCTAGCAGTCCCCTGGGACCATCATCTGGGCCCATGTGGGCTGGCCATTAGGTCCACTTTGGAGACACCCCAAAGAGAATGGGAGTCAACCGGTGCCGGAAAGTGATGTGCCAGGAGTGCTTGGGAGTCAGAGCAGAGGCAGGGCAGGTGGCCCCCATAAGTTCTCCAGCTCCTGGCTCCACTCACTCTGGGCTTGATCGCCAGACCAGAAGGCGGGGGAAGGGAGCAGAAATGATCACACACCCCTCAAACGGCCCCCCACCCCCGTTCAAGGGCGGGGTGGTTCCTATGCCAGGAAGAATAAGAGAGGACCCAATCTGAGAGGCAAGGTGCTGGGGAGCAAGAGGGGGCGAGGTGGTCTCTGAGTCCTAAGCATCCCATCCTGTGACCAGAAATCTCGAGGCTTCTGCAAGGCGCGGGTTGGAAACGAAATGCTTCAGGTTTAGACGGGGCTAGGAACGGGGGTGGGGGGTGGGGGCAGAAGTGGGGTGCAGGGACACCGCTCAGTTTGTCTCCGACAGAAAGGTCTGCGTGCCCAGGCTGAGAAGAAACCGACGTCCGCTTCGCGGGGGCCCGGGCAGGCCGGCGGCGGGGCAAGACCACCCCGAGGACAAGCCAGGAGGCGCCAGGACGCGCCGCAGGAGCCGGCGGGGAGGCGGTCGGCGCGCGCGGGGGACCGGCGCGAGGGCCCGAGGCCGGGCGGGCGCGGGCTCCGTCCCGAGGCGCCCCGAGGCGGCGGCTTCCGAGCGCAGCGCGGCCCCGCCCCCGGCCGCCCGGCCCGCTCGCCCCTCGCGCGTCCCCCGCGCCCGCGGCCAGGCCGCGCCCCCGAGCCCGCGACCGCCGAGCCGGGTCCGCCCCGCCGCGGCGCCCGGGCCCGCGCTCCTCCCCCGATGATGTCACGTCCCCCCGGCCCGCGGCCGGCCGCGCCGCCCCGCCCCCGCCTCCCCCGGCCCGCGTCCCCTGGGCCCGCCCGCGCCCGCGCCCCTCCTCCCGCCCGCGCGCCCGGCCTCGGCCTCGGCTCCCCCGGGAGCGGCGGCGGCGGCGGGATGGCCCGGGCCCGCGGCCAGGCCCCGGGGGGCGGCGGGCGGCGGCGGCCGCGGCGGGGCGGCGCGGGGGCCGGGCCCCGGGGGGAGTCGGCCGGGCTGCTGCTGCTGCTGCTCCAGGTGCTGCCGCCCGGGGCCGCGGCGGGGCCGGGGCGCCGGGGCGCGCGGGGCGCCGGCGGCGGCGGCGTCTGCTGGCCCGGCGCGGCCCCTGCCTTTCCCCGGGACGCGCGGCTGCTGCTGCTCCTGGCGCCGCCGCGCGCGAGCCCCGCGCCCGCCGCCTCCGCCTCCCGGATGGTAATCAGCGCCCCGCGCCGGCGCCGCGGGCGGGCGGGAGGTGGGGGCGGCGAGGGGGAAAGGGCGGGCGGCCCCGCGCCCCCGCCTCGCCGGAGGCAGCTCCCAGGGCGCTCGGGCCCCCCCTCCGACGACCGCGGCCCTGGGCCGCCGCCAGAGCGCGCCTCAGGGGCGCCTCCGCGCGGGCCGGGCGCCGGCTGCGCTCCCGCCCTCCCCGCGCCGCGCGCAGTCCGCCCGCCGGCGCTCGGCCGCGGGGGAATCCCTCCGTCTCCCCGCCCCGCGCCCCGGGAGGGGAGGGGACGGCGCCGGCGCTCGCGGCCCCGCGCTCTCCGAGGGAGCGCCCCAGAGGCTAGCGCGCTCCGAGCCTCCGGGACGCGGCGCCGCGCTGCGCTCCTGCCGGCGCCCGGTGCCGTCGGGTCGGGCGGAGCGGAGCCGCCCGCAGCCTCAGCGGGACCGGACCCCGGCGGCGGCAGCGCCCCCCGACCGCGCGCCCCTATGTTCCCCGCGCAGGACGCTCTGCCCCGCGGCGGGCTGAACCTGAAGGAGGAGCCGCTGCTGCCCGCCGGCCTGGGCTCCGTGCGCTCCTGGATGCAGGGCGCCGGCATCCTGGACGCCAGCACCGCCGCGCAGAGGTAAGAGCGCGGGCGCGACCGGTGCGCGCGGGCCGGACCCTCCGCGCCGCGTGCGCTCGGCGAGCTCGGCTGCCGGGGCGAGCGTGGAGGGAGACCCACCTCCGGGCCGTCCCGCCGAGCTGTCCCGCAGCCCAGTCCCGAGCGCGGTGCTGCTCCCTGAGCTCGTGGGCCGGGCCGGGGCGGGGCTTCTGCCTCCACCGCGGGCTGTCGGGCCTCTGGTTTCCGCCGGCGGTTCGCGGACCCCGCCAGCCTGGGCTCGGCGGAGGATTCCCGCTGCCCGCGCCCCTGAGCCCGGACCCGCAGCCAGCCCCGCGCGGGGAATAGCCAACCCCTCCTTCCTGGGCAGTCCCAAAGTCTCTCCTTGTCCAATTCCGCCGCTCTCTGCCTGGAAAGGCACGAAACCCAGCCCCCTTTCTGCTTTCCCACGCCCCTCGGAGTTGGAGGATGGGGGTGCAGAGCTCGAGAAGGGACTGGGGCCTGAGGAGCGGGGGAGCGGTGCACCGGCCGTCGGTTGGGCTGGAATGATTGGGTTTGGAATGGCCAAGGTCACTCAGGTCCTACCTCTTCTCAAGGTGTTTTTCTGGTGTTTTCCTGTGAAAGGCACGGGCGGGGGGGGGGGGGGCGGTGCGCCTGGGAACCCAGCGTCTACGCCCATCTCTCCCTCTGCAGGAGTCTGGGCCGGACTCCGGGTGGGGGGATGGATGCCTGATGTGCCAAGGAAGTTTTGAAAGTTGTGGACATGCACCTCCACACCTGGGCCCTGGGTTTTTGTACCCACAAAAGTCGGAGGGGGGCTGGTTAGAAGAATTTACAGAAACTTTACCTCATGAGTATTCCAGAAAAATTGGAACATGGAAAGCAAAACCCCACCTCTCCACTACAACTGCTGTCAACATCTTGGTGGTTTCCTTCCCATCTTTCTTTCCATCAACAAGCGTTTTCCTGGGCTGTGCATGCAGTTCTGTGTCCTGCCTGTTTTTCTGTTGGTTCTGGTTTTCTATTTCACTTGATGTGATCCGCTAAATAGTGGGTTTCTTACTGTTTCTTAAGGGGGCTTCACCTTTTGCTCCACTGGCTGTACAGTGAGAACTCTTGTAGGAGTGGAGAGACGTTCCAGTGGGGCCTCGGGGCTGAGCTTCCTGCTTCTCCCCAAGGGCCCTCTCTGCTCCTGCCCCAGCCAGCAGGTCTAATGAGTGGGGAGCGTGTGCAAAGGAGGTAGCAGTGTTGTCTGCACCTGGGGGTGTGGGGAGCCAGGGAGGGGTGTATCTTGAATGGCATCAGCATATCTAGGCTGAGTCCCATGACGAGGACTCAGAGGTATCCCAAGTCGGAAGGGGGGCTTTTTTTCAGGCTAGGGCTGCTGATCTCCCAGTTTGATGATTTCTCAGTTCCAGAATGCAGATTGGGAGCCGGCACTTACCTGGTGATGCTGAGTGAGGTCCTTCCAGAAGGGCTCAGGCTAATCCTTTCTCCTCCCCCCCTCCCAGGTTCCCTCATATTGCTTGTATTTGATCCCCAGTTGGTCCTCCACTCCGGTCTTTTTATCCCAAAGCAGCAGCAACGAAAATTTCTTCCCGTCCCACCACCGTCTTCAACCCGTCTGCTTTCTCTCCCTCTTATCTCTGGGGACCGGCACAGGAGCTCTCCCCCAGGGTGTCACACGGTGTGACAGCTGTCTTTCCTGCCTTCCCTCCACAGCCACCTGGTGGACAGGCTTGTGGACACTGCGCTGTGTCCCACTCCCAATGTCAGTGCCCACAGCCAACATTTTACAATCAATCCGCCAATCCTCCACCCGCTTCCTCCCTGTCTTGAAGATTGACTGGCGCCATGACCACCTCAGCCTCCTAGTCCGCTGCCCCAGCCCTTCACTCCCCCACCCCAAACCATCCAGCATGTACCGGAGACCAAAGCAATATTTCCAAAGAACTTTGATGATGCCCCTCCCCTATTAAAAATTTCAGTGACCCCTCCTCACCCCCTCTCGGAGAGTCAGCACGTAAGGCTCATCACTGTGTGAGCCCAGGCTTCCCCCCGGCCCTGTATGCCTCCCATCCAACAGTGATGTTGCAGACTTCTCTTGAATTGGTTCCTCTGGGACCCTCCCCACCCCAGCACTCTGTTTACACCCTTCCACCTGGCCCAGGGGAGTGGGTCTGCCTGCTGCCTACAGGTGCTTGCCTAGGGCCAGGGTAAGCTGCGCCCTGCCTGTCCCAGGCTTCCTTGTCCTGCCAACCTGTGCCTTCCTCTAGGGCAAGGATGGTGACTGGATCATCCTATGTCCACAGAGGAGGACAAATTTAAGCAGCCAGTCTTGGGCAATGAGTATCTGCTGGAGAAAGCCGGAATGCATGTGAGAAGGTTCCCACATCCCTTTCTGTGGGTCTCCCCTCTCCATGTTGGTGATTTCCAGGATCTGCCTGACCCTAGGGACCAGGTACTGGAACAAGAGCTGCTCCCCATTTTTATACCAAAGTTTTACAGGACGAGGCAAAGGCCCAGAGCCTGCTAAGATCAATGAAGGAGACTCTGCCAAGAGGAAGGAAAGTTCTGAGCAGAAGAGAGGTAGGAAGCAGAGAGACTGTGTGTCCTTATCCCGGAGGCAACAGGGAAAAGGAGGGAAGGTAGGAGCTGAGTCCTGCCAGGGTTTCCCTCTGCATGAGGACCGCTGGCCATTGCTGTGACCATCCCTGCCCTGGGCCAGCAGAACTTTGCCTCTGAAATCCACATGCCCAGCCCTAGCCCACCCTCCCCAGCCCTCCTGCAGGTGACCCACATCCTTTTGCTGGGTGCTCAGTGCAGAGGCGACTCTCTTCTCCTTCTGTTGTGTTTCCCAGCATGGGGAGACCCCTGGAAGACCCACGTCAGCCTTCCCCCTCGAGTTGGTCCAACTCACTAGCAGGGCCCTGAGAGGGAAGCCAGCTGGGGCTGCCTTTCCTGTAAGCAGCTGCAGGCTGGCCTCCCTGCTAGGAAATGCTTTTGTTTGCTTTAATAATTAATAGCCTCTCCTAGCCTGGGACCTGGCAGACAGGCCTGTGGGTGGGTGCAGGGGAGTGGGCAGAGAGAAGCAGGGTGGGCAGTCTCTAGGTGGAAATGAAACTAGCAAAAGAGTAGAAAGCTGGCCGGTGTGATCTTTCCCTTCCCCTACCTTGTTCAGGCACGTGGCAGCGGAAATCTAAAGCCCCTGGGGCCTCCTCTCCAGCAGGCCCCTCTGCACACAGGTTCTGGGCAGCTGCCTCTAGCCACCAGGTCCTCCCTCTGCCTACATGGTGACAGTGGGTGTGCCACAGTGAGCTGCTGCTCTTATCTCCCTGGCGCTGGGCATGTCAGACTGGGCAGGGCTGGACAATAGATCTTGGCTGGAGCCAGGATTGCCAGGCCTAGTATGATTATCAGCAGCCCCAGGGACCCAGGGGATGTCTACAGGGTAGAATAGGGCCAGTGGGACCCTTGGAGGAAGAGAGGCTGCAAAAGAAAGGAAGAGGAGGGGCCTCCCTGGTGGTGCAGGAGTTAAGTCTCAGCACTATCAAGCTATTGCTAGCCACTTCGGCATGAGTTCAATCCCTGGCCAGGGAGCTGACGTGCATGGCGCAGCAGACCTCTCCTGTCTCGCCCGCTGCTCCCCTCAGCAGTATATTTCAGTCAGTCTGCCTGTTCTGCTCCCCACTCTGTCTCTGGTGACTCCTCTCATGCCCCACACCTTTGGCCTACACCCCATTTCTTGTATGCATAAATAAATAAAATGAATCTATTTAAAAAGAAGAAGAAGAAAGGAAGAGGGGCCTATGTAGCCATGCCAGGATGGGGGGAAATGAGCTGGACTTAGCACAGATGTTAGGGAAATCTGAGGCGAGGACTGAGGTGCTGGAGACATACATTTGTTCCTTCAAGGTCCAGGGGAGATGTTGACGTCAACAGGGAACCACCCCCACCCCCCTACTTCGTTGATGACCTCAGGCCTTTTTCCTCTTTCCCCAGCATCCCAGACTCCAAGGCACTGCTCAACCTGGGGCTATCAGGCAGCAAGAGTTAGGGTTTGGAGGGGAGAAGGGGTGGGCAGAAGGCCTGGGGTGCCTCTTGGGGGAGACAAGCCTCCAGCCTCTGACCCCTTGCACTCTCTGGGGTTTGGGATGGTTGTTTTAATTGTTCGTGTTCATAACAAGCACATGGCCTAGGCTGTAGGCAGACACAAGCGACCTTTGCATTGAGGGCAGAGGCAGAGATGTCAGCTCTGCCAGACACCTATGGCGGGAGGAGACCCTTGGGCATTCTGCTCAGCCTTAACATCTCCAGGGACCCACTGGGTGGCCCTGACACTAGCAGCCAGACAGCCTGCAGCCCTTTGTCCCCACATACTCCCTGTATGCTGAGCACAAGTGCTTTGAATGGCGCCAGCCATGAAGGTCAGGTAGTCCTTGGTGTTGACCTTCACCCAGGTTTCCAGCTGAGCACTCGGGAAGCCCATGCATGCCCCACTTGCTGCAGAGCAGGTGTCCTACCAAAAAGTAGCTGCACAAACCAGCGCTTTTCTGTCATTAATAATCTTGTTTAACTTTTGGTCTATTTCAGAATAGAAGATGGGAAGGGAGTGAGGGGGCTGTGGTGGAAAGATGAATATGAACACTTTCTCCTCCCAAATCTGGGTTCTTTAGACCAGCAAATGCCCTGCCACATCTGCACACTTTGGAGTTGATAGGAAAGCATTTTGGAAATTGTTTAATACAGTCTTTCTAAGAAAGTGAAGAGATGTGTCATTCATTGTGGACTCTTGCAAGAGCCGGTAACGTGGCTGTTTCTTGCACTCATGGGGCAAGGTGCTGATGTAGCGCGCTTTGCGTGTTAATGCTGCTGAGCGCATGGGGTGTTTCTGAAGTGTGGGCTCCAGCCGTGCGTGCACCAGATGAGGCAGCTTGTAGGTCCACCTGCCAAGCTGCAACCAGGTCCTCAGGCTGCAGCTTTGCTGGCTTCCACCACCCCACACTCTGAGCCACTGCGTGGCTGGCAGTTGGTCCCCATCCTTGTCCCCTCAGCTAAAGGATCATTCGCTTCCTGAGGATTTTCTGGGGCTGCCGGTGTCTGCTCTGCCCACTTGCACACCAGGTCTGGGTGATGACACTCCCAAGCTCCTGGCCTAGCCCGTGACTAACTGAAGTTGGTGGATAAATATCCCAACCCCACCCCCAGCCCACTAGTGGGATAGCTGAAGCGCATGTTCTAGACTGTTTCCAGAGCCCCCCTGAGGGCTGAGCCTGCTGCCCACAGTGGAAACCTGTAGATCATGGGCCTTTTTATGGGCTGCCTTCCCTTTGTTGTCTCACTCCCCACGCCCACCAGTGTTTCCTGGAAACTCTTCCCAAATAAAGTGTTTGCATTTGAATCCTTGTCTCAGGGTCTGCTTCCCCAAAACCCAAATAAAACGCTTGTCTCTCCAGACCAGGGTGTCTATCTCCTGCTGCCCTGCTGTCTGTTTGAAAGGTCCATATCAGTAGACATCCTCCAAGTTTCTCCCTTGTCCCCAGTGGCTGTCTGGGTGAGCCCACTTTGGAGGCCACAGAGCCAGGACCTGGGTCCATCCACCTGTCTCTGAGCCCCCACCTGTATCCCATGATGTGCACCCAGAGTGCACCCAGCCCCAGCCTCTATCTCCTGAGCAGGCTGGGCATAGCTCTAAGTTTCTTTCTTTCTATTCTTCAATGTTGGTTTGTTTTCTCATTACAAGAGCCTCAGCTATTCCCAAAGGAAGAAGAGCAAAAGCTCCCCGCGCCCTCCCAGTCCTCTCCCTTCGGGGCTTGTAGTGCCGTTCCTTTCTCAGGGACGCTGACTGGGGGCAGGGTGCCTGGCAGAACCTGGAGAAAGAAAGCAGAGCCCAGACCTTCCCTGGGGCTCTCCCTTCTCCTTGTGCTGGCTAGACCCTTGTGATTGTCTCTGTCCCTCTTCACAGAAAACACTGCAGTCTTTAAAACAAAACTTTTTCTGCTTCCCCTGATCTTCTCCCAAGTCCAGGAGGAGTGTGAATGAAGACCTCACAGGCCAGGGCGGCTCTGGTGTGCCGGCTTGCACACCTCTCCTCCTTTTCTGTCCTTTTTCGATGTAGTGATCCTGTCCCAGAGCAGTAAACCAGCCCCCTCTGTCCCACCCTCTGGAACATGGAGGGTATGAGCCCAGGAGAGTGGGTGCACCTCAGACCCCCTGATCTAGATGGAGAAAAGAGGATGACAGTCAAGCTGCCTCGGGGGAACTGAGTCCACCCAGCTGTGGGGTAGAATATGGCCTGTGAGCTGTGCCCTGTCTCCAGCTGGTGGCACTGGATACTGCTCCCCAGAGCTGGGTCCCCTGACCTCTCTCCCTGAGATGCCCCCCGCCCCCTACTGTGAGGAGGATGGACCTAAGAAGGGAGGTAGCCCTGGGACTTAGGCCAGACTGCCCAAGCCTAGGCCGTATAGCCAGGCCGGAGCCAGTGGGCAGCCAGATCCAGACTGAGGGATATTTGCTAAGGGCGATAGAGAGGAGGGAGCTCCAGCCTGCATCCCTGATTTACTCAGCACTAGTTTGGAAACTGGCTTGAGAAGTGCAGGGTGTCTGTGTGGAAAGCATAGGTTGATTATTCCGGTGTTTCTGTCACTGCTGAGCATCCACCCCTCCTCTGTAAGGTCTCTTGTGCTCTCCCTGCTGAGAGCTTTCCAGCATCTTTTCTGATCTGGATGGCTCCACAGCCCTCCCCCTTCTGGCCTTTTCTACAGGAGGTAGTCCTGGATCTTCTTCCCCCTTCCCCAATCTGGTCCAGGGGCCAGGAGGGAGGAGTTGCAGTTGACTCTTATTAGCATATTCATCCAGCAGTAATCAGGGACCTGCTGCGATCAAAGCCCTCTTCTGGCTTCCCTGCCTCCTGGCAAATGAGCCCTGGTCAAGGCCTGGACTGAAAAGGACTGCAGCCTGAGTGGGAAGGGAGGGGAAGGTGGAGGGAGGAGGGTGGTCCTGGGGAAAGGCGCATCTGCAGAAAGACTCTTTGGGGCAGGGACGTCCACCTCCTCTTCCTCTTGATCTGAGGACAAGAAGAAAGACCCATCACTCCTGCCTTTTGAAATTCGCATTTTGCATGGGCCACCAAGACTCCACAGCAGACCTTCAGGAGGGAAAACGATTTGCACTTTATGATCGTTGTGTTTATTATAATTTTTGTAAGTAAAAACTTAATAAGCTTTTTAGTCCATGACATCCAGGATAGCATGGCTTTACATGAAGCTGAAAAAGAGTGAGTTTATCAAGTTATGTGAAGAAAAGCAGTAAGTGGTGAGGAATACAGCAGACACCGTCACAGACCATGGTCCATGGTGACGCTCTGGTCTAAATGACTCACTTTCCCACCATATTACACCCTACTTGCCTGCAGCATCTGAAGCCCTGCCTAGCCCCAGAACTTTCTGGAGGCCTTTTGTCATGTTTCCCAAACCACATCCTTCAAAAGTAGTCTGGAATCAACTTGCGTGGTGTGTTATGCCCTGTAAAAAAAAGTCCCCAAACTCAGCAGCTTAAGACGTTGACTATCGCACACCGTTTCTGAGAGTCAAGATCCAGGGAGCAGCTATGCTGTCATCAGGGTGAAGGCTTGGCCAATGTTGTGACAAGGATCTCCTTCCAGGTGGTTCTGTTCACTCCCACGACGGGCAAGTCAGTGCTGGCTGTTGTCAGGAGGGCTGGGATTTCTCTATGTGGACATGCCATAGGGCTGCTTGAGTGTCCTTGTAACATGGAGGCACCTGCCTGACTGATCCAAGAGCGGGAACAAAGCAAAAGCCAAATGACGATTTGTCATCTAACCTTAGAAGGCATATGCCATCCCTTGTGCCACTCTACTGGCCACAGAGTCCTGATACAGTGTGAAAAGGGACCAAATAAGGGTCTGAATATCAGGAGGAG
Source organism: Talpa europaea (assembly GCF_964194135.1). Classification (NCBI taxonomy): domain Eukaryota; kingdom Metazoa; phylum Chordata; class Mammalia; order Eulipotyphla; family Talpidae; genus Talpa; species Talpa europaea. The sequence continues at coordinate 16,207,328 of NC_140078.1, read as the reverse complement.
GGGGTGACTGGGGCCTGTCTTGAAGGCTGCGCCTGCCCAAGCCAGGTCAGGAAAGGTCACTTCCAAGAGTCACTTCGACTTCCTGCACCCACAGATGCTATGAAGCTGCATTTCCCTGAGGTTGTGGCCACAGTACCCTTTTGGAGAGGGAGGATCATTGCTATGAGCCATCTAAGGAACACGCTTTGATACGATTAGCCATTTCTTATATGGTTTGTTGTTCCCTTTTGCCTTCTGTGCCCAGTGAGCTCCTATGCATTCCTCAAGGACCAGGGGAAAAGCCACCATCTCCATGAAGTCTTCCCTCATCTCTCACAAAAACAATTCCTATTTTCTTCCTTTGCTTCTATTGTTCGTGTGTATATCTTTTAGGGGGCATAAGCCACTTTGCCTGCATTATAGCTCTCTGTATCTGTCTCCCCTCACCTGCCAGACATTTCATTCTAGCCCCACTTGGTACCATTGGGTTTCAGAAAATATTTGGTAGGGCCTTGGATTTCTGACGAGCCAGGAAAGACCCCTAGGCCAGGCCAGACCAGAAGTTCCTTCTGCCCAAGGTAGCCAGTGACCCTGGCCAGTACCCTCTGGGAGGGCATCCCCCACCTTCAGTAATAGCCCAGGGTCCAAAAAGGCAGACTAGTGGTCATGAGCCAGTGTGATGTCCAAGTCTGGCCATCAGACAAACAGTGGGACAAATGGCATCACCATTACCCAGGCAATGCCAGCCATGGGCTAGGGGAGAGTAGGTGTCTGTTCTGGACCATCCCAGCTGCAACTTGATGTCTTAAAGGGCAGTCACGGGAGCCTCTGGTCAATAAGATAGGTCGTTGCAGATCAGCCTTTCAAAATGTGGGGCCCCAGGGAAAGCCTGGGTGAAGGCTTGCAGAGATGCCTCTATTGTAGCTACCTGCCCTGCTGCCTTTTCCCCAGGGAGCAAGCTGGGTGACCTCAGAATGGAAGGCCTCTGCCTGAGTGAGCGATGGCCCTGGCAAGGTTGGACAGGGCCCCTTCCAATTTGATTTCCTGCCCAAACTCTTGACACCTTGGAGCCCAGCCCTGACCAGCCTGCCTACCTGGCCTGAGGCCATGAGGCCTTTCTGTCCTTGGAGGACACTTCCTGTGGTTTCTCCAGCAACTTTGTTCCCCGCAGTGGTGTGGGCCTGGCACGAGCACATTTTGAGAAGCAGCCACCCTCCAACCTCAGGAAGTCCAATTTCTTCCACTTCGTGCTGGCCATGTACGACCGGCAGGGGCAGCCGGTGGAGGTGGAGCGCACGGCCTTCATCGACTTCGTGGAAAAGGACCGAGTGAGAAAACAGGGGTGCTGTGGGGATGGAGCTTGGGGTGAGGCAGGAAGGCTTCAGGGACCCCCTCCCCTGGGGCAGATGCATGGACCGGTGGTGGAGGAGTGAAGCAGTGGGGGTGAACGGGGAGAAGGGAGGGAAAGAGGCTGGCTGGAGGAAGCTGGAGGACCCCTGGGAGCACTGAGCATCCTCACCATCTTGTCCCCGCAGGAGCCTGGGGCCGAAAAGACGAACAACGGGATCCATTACCGCCTCCGGCTAGTATATAACAATGGTGAGTGGAGCCTGCTGCCCACTGGGCACCGCAGCACCATGCCACACATGATGCCCATTCATCAGGTCTGAGGGGCTCCAGGAGGGGTGGGCATGGAGCATGGCCCCTTTGCCAGCAGCCACAGCAAGCCCTCTGCACCTCTCCCCGCCCCCCCTTAGGACTTCGGACAGAGCAGGACCTCTACGTGCGCCTCATAGATTCCATGTCCAAGCAGGTGAGCCAGCCCAGGGGATGCCCTTGTGGTCTGAGTGAGCATCCTCTTCCCTGTGCCTATTCCCCCTGCGTCCTCCCCACCATCTTAGTTTCAGTCCCAACTGTCGGCAGAGATCTGTGGCTTTTGCCTTCTAGACTACAAAAAAGATAGTATTTGTACAGTGATGGTGTCTTCAGTGTGTCTTCTAGAAGCCCAGCCTAGATAGGAGGTTCAGGTGTCTGAGGTTTACAGGGAGCAAGGAAGGGGAAGGACAGGCAGGGGATATTTAGCAAGGGTGGAATCCCAGCAAGCCCAGCCTCAGCCTGACCAGTAGTGAGCCCTGGAGAAGGCACCAGAGCCGTTCCCCCTTGAAGCCAGGTAAGGATGCTATATCCTGCCTGCACTTGTCAGGCAGGATCACTGGGGATCACTCCTAAGGAGAGATTGTAACCTTCCAGACATTTTCAGGTGAGGTAGCTTCTAGGCACTGAGAACAATTCTCAAGAGAAAGCCCTTAGCAGCAGTGCTGGCCGCAGCTGGGGCATGGGCACGCTGGTACAATGAAGAGGACTGGGTGGGGCACAGAACTTCCACTGCAGGTCCTCAGTCCCTGGTTAATGTGGAAGGATGCTCTGGGCCAGCGTCTGGAGCTTGGAGAAACCTGATTAAGCCCTGATGGATTCTGCCAGAGCAGCACCCCAAGTGTCAGGGCTTTTCAGAGGAGTCCCACATGCTGGTGGGAAGCAGCTGCGTCTCAAGTGGGCCAGCTCAATGGGCCCCATGCCAGGTGGAGACTTGGCTTCTCTCCATGGCCAGGGTCTTCCTGCAGCCTCTGCCAGTCCCAGGGCAGAGGAAGAAATGGTTTATTTCTAGAAAGCCTGTGGTCGCCGTGGTCAGGGAAGCAGACCAGGCAGTGGCAAAGCAGACTGTGTGGGGTGCAAGCATGGAAGGGCTTCAGAGAAGTACAGCGAGAAAGGGACACCACAAATAGGGGGTGGGCAACCCAACAGTTATAGACTGGGAAACCGGATTTGCAGTTTAGAAGCTCCCTCACTAGGGGCAGAGTGGAACCTGGGGGGCTGGGAAGGCGCTGATACAACGATCCAAGAGGGAGACTCTGGCCTGAGCTAGGAAAGTGACAGGAATGGGGACTGGCTAATGGCTAATTAGCTGTGGGGATGGCCTAGAGAGACAGTGCAGGCAGAGGTCCCCTGGGGGTGTGGGGATGGGGTACCAGAGTGTGCCTGCCCCACCAGCAGCTGGACTTTTGTCCTTGTGGTCCGGGGACCTTCTTGGCCCCAAGCAGAGCTGTCTGTGGAGAAAACAGAATCTGCAGACCCTTTCTACTCTTGCCTGCCCTGGAGGTAGTCCCTGTTTGGGGGGCTAAGCTCTCAGGTCTTGCTTTGCCTTCTTGGGTTCAGATTAGGGGACATGGGGAAGGGACATGCTCTTTCTTGGGGGCAGGGCACCCCCTCAGCCTGGGCTTCCGAGATGCCCATCTCTCCCCCAACACCAGGACTTGAGAGGAGCCTCCTTCCCCTCCCTCAGGCCATCATCTATGAGGGGCAGGACAAGAACCCCGAAATGTGCCGCGTGCTGCTCACCCATGAGATCATGTGCAGGTGAGATGTGGTGGGCGGCTCACCCCTGGCCCAGATGTTGCCAGGGACTGCCACCAAGTCCTGCCCTAACTGCTGTCACTACCTCTCTCCCCTCTGCTCCCTGGAGAAGCTGGTGGGGGAGGCTTTGAGGGAAGAGAGAGGCCCCTGGGCATAGAGCTGGCTGAGGAGAGGGTCCTTGAGGCCCCATTAGCCTGGCCTGTTTATGTGGCTTCTCCAAGTGTTTTTGCAAAAGAGGCCTCCTGCCGCTCCTGGGAAGCTTAATAAAGCTCTGGGGAAGACTCACTGGGGAGGTGGGGGCAGGGCCTGGCCTCCAGGATTAACTCGGAGGCAGGAGGAAGGAAACTTTGCTACCTCCCAGGAGAACCTCAGGGCAGCTTCCTGCGGTGAGCAGGGTGGGGTGAACACAGTTCTTGACTCTCCTACCGTTACCCAGAGCCTCGAATTTCTAGACAAGGTCTCCCTAGGATATCTGGGGGGGGGGGGGGGTTGTGTGCAGTTTCTTGTGCATGGAAAAAAATCATCTTTAAAAATCTGCCTCCCCCCCAAAAAAAAAAATCTGCCTCCCTGGTGGAGCAGGCGGTTAACCGCAGCGCTGTGAAGCTGTCCGCAGCCTCTGCAGTGCCGGTTCCATCCCTGCTGGCCTTGGAGCAACCCACATGGCGAGCAGACCTCTCCTGTCTCGCCCACTACTCCCCTCAGCAGTGTATTTCGTCAGTCTATCTGTTCTGTTCCCGGTTCTGTCTCTGATGAATCCTCTCACCCTCCCGCGCATCTGGCCTGTACCCCGTTCTTGTATAAATAAAAAAAAAAATCTGATTGGAACGTGGTCTACCTTCAGGAAGGGTAGTGTCAAGGAGGGAACGTGAGGGGATTTCTGGGGCACTGGTTACATGGATGGGTTCACCTTGTAATAGGTCATGAGCTGCATGCTTACAGCTTGAGTTCTTTTCTGGGTATATGAAAAGTGTAGAGAGAGACTCTGCAGGGACCAGCTGCCTGCCTGCCCTTTCCTGGGGTTTCCTGGCCACCTTGTCTCTGCAGCTGGGATCTCCAGGTCGCTGTAGAGGACCTTGGGAGTGAGTCTCTCTCTCTCTCTGTCTCGCTCTCTCTGTCTCTCTGTCTGTCTGTCTGTCTCTCTCTCTCTCTCTCTCTCTCTCTCTCTCACACACACACACACACACACACACACACACACACACACACCCCTGTAATCTCTCTCTCCTTCCCTTCCTTCCTCTTTCCCTCCCTCCTCATCTTTGTTTCAGTCGGTGCTGTGACCGGAAGAGCTGTGGCAACCGGAATGAGACGCCCTCAGACCCCGTCATTATTGACAGGTACTGGCTGGGGAGGTCTGAGAGCTGCAAGGCAGGGCAAGCTGAGCCGCCCAGCATGTGGCCCCCCACCAACCCTGGTTTCTTTTGGCGGCTTTCAGACACCAGGGAGCCACAGCCCTGGTGCCCAGAGGGGAGCCCCTGGTGGCACTTTTCCTGGGGAAGGGTTAGGGGCTGTGTTCCCCTACCCAAGGAGCGGGAGAAGGCAGGGGATGGAGGGAGTAGGAGGAGGGAGGAGCTGGAGAGCCAGCGCCAGGGAGGCTGCTGGGGCTGGAGGGGCTGGAGGGGCTGTCGTGGGTGTGTTGGGACTGCTGGGTCCTGTCCCTGAATGCCCCACCTCTGTGCTGTCCACTGGACTCCTGGAAGGTTCATTTCCTTCATTTAAAAAATGAGGGAAATATTTGACAGGTTGCTGTCACAGGATTGTTGAGGCGACGTCTGTGACCATGCACTCTCCCACCCGGATGTTTTAAATCTTTGTGTTTCTTTTTGAATAGGAAATGCATCTGTAAGATACAAAGTCCAAAGGCACAAAAGAGTAAATAATAGAAAGTAAATCTGCCCGTCCTCATGTAGAACCTACTTTACAGAGTGTACTTCTGTGCCTTAGCAATTTTTTTATAACACTGTATCTTAGAGATCATTCCATTTTAGAGCATAAACGCTTATTCTCCTTTTAATAGATAAAAGGTTCAGAAATTAAGAGATTTAAAAGGCTTGATAGCAAAACCTCCCACCGCTGCCTCTCACCTGTCCACTGCCCTCCACACCAGCAACTGCTGTTCTTGAGTCTCCTTGCAGAGTTTGTGCATATACAAGAAAATACAGTATGCATTCTTTTTACACCTTTCTTCTTTTCTTTTTTTTTTTAAAGATTTATTTTATCTATGCATGCAAGAACTGGGGTACAAGCCAGAGGTGTAGGGGCTGAGAGGATTCACCAGAGACAGAGTGGGGAACAGAACAGGCAGATCAACTGAAATACACTGCTGAGGGGAGCACTGGGTAAGACAGGAGAGGTCTGCTGCACCATGTAGGTAGCTCCCTGGCTGGGGATTGAACTCGTGCTGCAATGGCTGCTTCATAGGTTGCGTCTTAACCCCTTGTGCCGCCAGGGAGGCCCTCTTTCTCCTTTTCTAATAAAAATGGACTTATATGAACCATACTTTTCAGCACCTTTCTTTTTCTTCAAAAAAATTCATCTTATGTCAGAAGCTTATATTAGGGTACAAGTCTCTTTACCCTTTTTTTGCTACTGTAAAATATTCCATGGTGTGGATGGACTGTAATTTCTTTAAATAGTTTGCTATTGCTAGACATTTTGGCTCTTTTCATTCTTTTTCAGGCATAAAATATGCTGCAATGAATTACTTTGTCCATGTGCCATTTTGCACATGTGTGATTTATATAAAGGACTTTACTAGAAGTAGAATCACTGGGTCAAAGGAAATGGGCATTTGTAATTCTGAATTATTGCCATTCTGCCCTCTGTTGAGATTATACCATTGACATTCATACCAACAATTTTGAGAATACCATTATGTTGCGTATTCATTCAGAAATCACTTTTTTTTAAAGATTTATTTATGCATACAGGAACTGGGGTATAGGCTAGAGGTGGGGGAGAGAGGATTCACTAGAGACAGAGTGGGGATCAGAATAGGCAGACTGACTGAGATATACTGCTGAGGGGAGCAGCCGGCGAGGCAGGAGAGGTCTGCTGTGCCATGTGTGTAGCTCCCTAGCCGGCTGGGGATTGAACTCATGCTGCAGTGACTGCAGTTAACTTCATAGTGCTGCGACTTAACCCCTTGCACCACCAAAAATCATTTTTTGATAGGATGGGGTTTGTAGGAAGACGTGATGATGGAGAACTCTTGGGTAGGGCAGGAGAAAGGCAAGCCATGGTAGGCTGCGAGGAAACCGTGGTTGTTAGTGTTATGAGGACTTCAGTTTTTATTCTGAATGACATGGAAACTTTTGGGAGGGTTTGAGAAGAATCCTACACTCTGATTTATATTTTAGCAAGGTCACCCTAGCTCCTGCATTGATGATGACCTGTAGGAGGCCAGGGTAGGAGCAGAGAGATGAGTTAGGAAGCCATTACATTTTTCTAAGTGAGATAATGGAGGCTGAGACTAGGGCTGTGACAGAAAAGCTTGTAAGAAGCAGTTGGATTCTGAGTAGATTTTTTGTGGCAGAACTGACAGGATTTGTTTTGGAAGGAGAGACAAAGTGACAAAGAAGCCAATGACGTCTCCAAGGTTCCTGACCCCAGTATCTTAGAAAGAACTTGTATTTACTGAGAAAGAGAAGATTTTAGGAGGATCAGGTTTGGGAAGAGGAAGATGAGGAGTTTGGTTTTGGTCATTTTAAGTTTAAAATGCTTGCTAACTATCCAGGAGGGAATGTTACAAAAGCAGCTGAAAGTAGGAGTAGGGATCTCGAAGGTCAGTTTGCAGATATAAATTTGAATATATGAGGTCATCGAGGGACTGATTGTCAGTAGAAAATAGAAGAGGTCCCAGAACTGGGTGTATGGACACTTCAGTGTCCAGTGTTTACGCAGTTTTGGAGAGATGGACACAGCAGGGGAGAAGGAGAAGGCTCAGCCAGTGAAGAGGAAATCAGGGGATTGGCGTGTCCATGGATGTGATAAAAAAATTAAGAATTAGATTTAGGGGGACAACCATGGGAAACAATGGCAACCTCAACAAGAGCTATTTCAGTGGCTTGTTGGCCAAGGAGTAGAGCAAAAAGAGACTGGGAGGAGAGATTAGGAGAGACAAGGAACAGGAACTCTTGAGTTTTGCTCTAAAGGAAACGGTGGTGGCAGGAACGCAGCGTTCATGTATTGATGGGAAAAACCCAGCAGGAAAGGGGGAAATGTTGGTGCTAGAGTGGAGGGCAGGATTGCTAAAGCAACGGTTGTTAGTGGGGAGAGGTGGAGTGGGACAAGCGTGGGATCTCACACGCAGGCGGGGGCTGGTTTTCGCTGGAGCACACGCAGAACCTGAGCGCAGAAGTGTTGTTGATGTTCTTTTGATTGCCTTTTTTCTCCATGAAATTGAAAGCAAGTTCAACAGTTGAGGGCGGGGAGGGAGACACAGGGCGTGCAGTGATGGTCTGGAAGAGTGAATGAACCATGGCGATGTCATGTGAATGCCTGACAGCACTAAGCACCCGCCTGACGTTTGTGTAAATTTGGAGCTTCCCTCTAGCTCTGGGCTGAGACACACCAGTGCAGTTGCAGAGCAGGTGAATGGCGGCTTACAACAGTGGCTTATCAGGTGAGTTCTATGAAACAGGAGAGGGCGAGAGGGCCTCCCTGGTGGCGCAAGGGGTTAGGCACAGCACTATGGAGCTATCTGCAGCCTCTGCATCACGAGTTCGATCCCCGGCTGGCCAGGGAGCAACCCACATGGCACAGCAGACCTTCCTGCCATTAGAAAGTAGAAAACACCAGGGCCTCCCAGGTGGCACAGGGGCTAAAGTCTTAGTGCTATCAAGCTATCATTAGCCACTGTAGCATGAGTTCAATCACCCAGCCATGGAGCTGACCCACATGGTGCAGCAGACCTCTCCTGTCTCACCTGCTGCTCCCCTCAGCAGTGTATTTCAGTCGGTCTGCCTGTTCTGTTCCCTACTCTTTCTGGTTCCCCCGCACCTCTGGCCTATACCCCAGTTCTTGTATGCATAAATAAATAAATCTTTAAAAAAAATGAAAGAAAAGTATCTATCTGCAAAGAGTGTTTACAAGAAACTGAAGCTGGGTGAGGAGAGGCGTGCCGGAGAACGAAGAGAAGGCAGGATGAATGGGGTCTGATGGTGCCAAGGAATGATTAAAGTCCGGGTCCTTGAAGGGAGTTGAGCAGGTTAGAGGAGGTCAGACAGCAGGTTGTCTGTAGGTAGGGTTATTTGAGGATTGCCCTTACTGGTCAAGTGTGACCAAGGGAGGCTGGACACAAGGTGACTGGAGGAGACATGCTTAAGTAGTGGAGGGGAGATAGTCTTGGGAACATCATGTATCTGTGTTGACATTGAAACCACTAAGAATTATGACAAGACCAGAGTTCAAAAGCATGCACAGTGATCCACAGTAAAATCTTGAGGGAATGTGGGGGCCTTCCTGGTGGCGCAAGAGTTAAGATGCAACCTATGGAGCTATCCGCAGCCTCTGCAGCACTAGTTTGATCCCCAGCCAGCCAGGGATCAATCCACATGGTGCAGCGGACCTCTTCTGATTCGCTGGTTGCTCCCCTCAGCAATGTGCTTCAGTCAGTCTGCCTGTTCTTTTCCCCACTCTGGTGAATCCTCTCACCCCGCCCCCCACACCTCTGGCCTGTACCCCAGCTCTTGTGTGCATAAATAAATAATCTAAAAAAAAAATCTTGGAGGAATGAAGGCAGGCCATCTCAGGGCTGAGAAATGACACAGTAAGTGGTCTTTTCCGTAACTTTTTTTTTCATCTTTCTCTATATCGTTCTGTGATAGCCCAGAAGATTCCATTTCTCTTACTCTGAGGTTGAACAGACTGTCAGTATTTAAAGTTGTAGGTATTTATTTTTTTGGTATTTCCTTATCTATGAACTGTCTGTTCATATCCTTGGCTTATTTTTCTGAAAAGGATTAACTCTTATTTTTGATTTGTAGGAGTACATATTAAGGAAATGAGCCCCTTGTCAAGAGTTTCATTTACTTTTTTCCTAGCTGGTTGTTGTCTTTTTACTTTTTTGATGGTGAAATTTACCAAATTCCTTAATCCTCGAAGTACTCTGGATTTTTTGGTCATATTTAGAAAGGTCTTTGTCAGGCCAAGGTTTTTTTTTTTTAAGATTTATTTTTATTTATTTATGCATACAAGAGCTGGGGTGTAGGTCAGAGGTGCGGGAGGTGAGAGAATTCACCAGAGACAGAGTGGGGAGCAGAACAGGTGGATCTACTGAAATACACTGCTGAGGGGAGCAGCGGGCGAGACAGGAGAGGTCTGCTGTACCATGTGGGTCAGCTCCCTGGCCGGGGATCAAACTGATGCTGTAGTGGCTGGTGATAGCTTGATAACATGGAGGCTTGAACCCCTGCACCACCAGGGAGGCCCCACAAAGTTATTTTTAAAAATATATCCTTGGTTTCTTCTAGTACTTTTAAGATTGCATTATTTGTATTTAAATATTTGATCCACTTGGGAAAAAATGTCAATTTTATATCCTATATAACATATGCAAAGGAAAGTTATAATGAAATAGAAATTATGGAGCATAGTGATCAAGAGGCACCTGTGAACCTGCCACAAACTTAAAATTAGAGCTTTGAAAATACCACTGAAGCCACCTCTGTCTTCCTCTCCTGTCTCACACCACTGCCCACCCCTCTCCTAAAGGTAATAAGTGTTTTGTGTTTATTATAACCTTGCTCTTTAAAAAATAATTTACCTCAGATTGTATAATCTTGAACAATATGTTGTTCAGTTGCACTTGTGTTTAACTTGATAAAAACACTGTAGTCTTCTGCAATGTTCTTTTAAAATTCAGCATTCTATTTCAAAGCTTTTTCTGCGTTGCTGTTTTCAGTTTGTTGTATTTAATTGTTGCCATATAAGCAGAGCTGCTATGGACATTCATGATTGTGTCTCCTAATAGAATAGGTACAAGAGTTTGTTTAGTATAAAGCTAGGGCTGGGATTGCCAGGTCATGGGGTATGCTCGTGACCAGCTTTCAAGTTGGTGTCAAACTGTTTCCCAAGGCAGTTGTACAGTGAGCAAGTTCCTATTCCTCCACCTAGTCACCAACATTTGTACTGTCCTGATTACTAAGGAAGTTCAACATCATTTTTGCATTACTTCTTCTAAGTATTTTAAGGCGTTTGCCCATTTTCTTTTTGAATGTTGTGTGTTTTTTCATATTGCTTTTAAAGATTCTTTACAAACTAGACACCCAGTTCTTTGTCAGAGAAGTATATTTCAAGTATCTCAATATAGTTGATTTTAGCAATATTTTCCTCAAAGTTTTTACTCTTTTATTTAAGAAATCTTTCCTGTGCTGAGTCATAAAGATATTCTGTATTTTCTTCTAAAGGTTTCACAGTTTTTCCTTTTACATCGAAGTTTGTAATCTATGTGGAACTAATTTGTAGGTATGGTGTGAACTAAGGAGTCATTGTAATTATTTTTACTTATGAATCGTTAATTATTCCAGTATTATTTACTTAGTGACTCATACTTTCCACTGAGCCCTTAGTACCATCTATGTCTTAAATCAAGTTTCCTTCTATTTATGAATCTGTTTCTATACTCTCCATTTTATTCCTTTGATAATCCCTGTGCTAGTATCACATTATTTAATCACTAACTTTATAATAATGACACAGACAAGGTGTATAGGGCAAGTTTCCCACTTCCTCATGTTCTTCAGGGAAGTATTGGCTATTTTGATCTTTTGAGTTTCTATATAAATTTTAGAATCCACTTACAAAATTTTGCCCAACACACACACACACACACACACACACACACACACACATAGAGACATATCTTTGGGGAGTTAGACTAATATTACAAGGAACTATTAATTACATCAGTTTAGAGGAAAATTCACATCTTTATGCTACTGGATCTTCCTATCAATAAACATGGTTTCTCTCTCCATTTATTTAGATTTTTAATATTTTTCAATAAAGTTTTCAGCTGTTCTTAATAAAAGCTACATACACTTATTGTTTTCACTCATTCAGTAAATATCTATGGAGCATCTTCTATGTACCAGGCATTTTTCTATGCTCTAGGAATACCAGAATTGACAAAGTTATGACATTTTCTTAAGCAGGCAAAAACATCTCTCCTCATGGAGAGAGGGGAGATGGGCAATAAATGGTAATTATTTTAGAAGGCGATGAGTGGAAAAATAGAGAAAAATAAAAATAATCAGGAATTTAGGGGACAGAAGAGGTACTATTTTATTTTATTTTATTTTTAAAGAAATTTATTTATTTATTTATTTATACAAGGACTGGGTACAGTCAGAAGCTCAGGAGGGTGAGAGAATTCACCAGAGCCAGAGCGGGGAGCAGAGCAGGCAGAAGGACCGAAGTACACTGCTGAGGGGAGCAGCGGGCGGCAGGAGAGGTCTGCGCGCCATGCGGGACCCTCCTCCGGTGGCCGGGGAGCAGCTGGGGATCAAACCGGCGCTGCAGAGGTTTGCAACCCAGCGCTCAACCGCTGCGCCACCGGGGTGGCCCAGAGGTACTATTTTAAATGGTGTGGTCACAGTAGGTCAAATTAAGAAGCTTGCATTTGAGGAAAGATAAAGGTGAGGATGTGAGCCATTCAGATGTCTAGGTAGCTTATTTCACTTATATTTTGTTGCTATTCTAAATGATTCCTCATGTTTTCTAACTTTATTGATAGTACAGAAGAATGCAATTGATTTTCGCTTATGGATCCTTGTCATTCGTTTTGTATTTTTGTCTTATTTTCTATTTAGACAGCATCTTATGCAGGCAATGGCTTTTGTTTTTCTTATCCAATTCTTATGTATTTTATTTATTTTCTTACTTTATTGTACTGATTAGACCCTCAAGCTGTGCTATAACCAGTGGTAGAAGGTATATCTGCCTTCTTTGGATTTTACAGAACATGCCTCTAATCACCATTGCAAATGTTAACTGTAGCTGTTTTGTAGTTATACTTCACTGGGTTAAGAAAGCGTGATAAGATTTTGTTTTGTTTTTATCATGAATGGGTGCTGAATTTCATATGTTGCTTTTCTCTACATGTATTAGGTTGATCATATAGCTTCTTCTTTTAAATTGTTAATTTCATTAATGAATATTCTAATATAAAATTATTTCCGGTATAAACCTGACTTACTGAAGACTTACTGTTTTCTTTATATGCTACAGCACTTGCTTTGTTTATAATATTTTATATATTATTTTTTACTATTTGCTGAATGAGTTTGTATGAATTTAGAATGGTTGTCTCTTGATAGTTTGTTATAATTTGCCTTGAGTTTATGGAATGACAAGGAGATAATTTTTAAACCATTGATTTAATTTTTGAAAATATAAAGAGTCATAGGAAGAATTCACCATTGAAACCATCTTGCCTTGGTGGTGTTTTTTTTAAAAGATTTATTTATTTATGCATACAAGAACTGGGGTACAGGCCAGAGGTGTGTGGGAGTGGGGGTGGAGGATTCACCAGAGACAGAGTGGGGAAGAGAACAGGCATATTGACTGAAATATACTGATGAGGGGAGCAGCAGGCGAGACAGGAGAGGTCTGCTGCGGCATGTATCTCTCTGGCCGGGGATCAAACTCATGCTTCAGTGACTGCAGATGGCTTCATAGGTTGCAACTTAACCCCATGCACCACCAGGGAGGTCCTGGGCTTGGTGTTTTATTTGTGGGAATATTTTGACTATAACTTCAATGACTTTAATAGGCTACCTTAAGTGAACTTGATAATTTATATCTTTCAAGGAATTTGCCCAGTTCTTATATAGTTGTTGAATTTGTTGGCATAAAATTGTTCATAATATTCCCTATCCATTTAATATCTCTAGTGATAACTAAAGTGATGTCACTGCTCTCATTTCTAATATTGGCAAATTGTGACTTTTCTCTTTTTTCCTGATCAGTATGTCTACAGGTTTATTTATCTTACTGACTTTCTAGAAGAACCAGCTTTTGGTTTCATTGATTTTTTCCATTGTTATTCTGTTTTCTATTTTGATACTTATTAATTCCCTTCTGCTTACTTTGGGTTTCCTCTTTTTCCTGGTTTCCTAGGGTGAAAGCTGAGGTCATTGATATAAGACCTTTCTTTTTACCTAAAATAGGTTTTTTGTGCTATCCCTGCCTTACTGTATATGACTTCAGCAGCATATCACAAATTCTGTTGTGTTTTCATTTCCATACAGTTAAAAAATACTAACTTCCTTTTGAGTTTGTTTTTTACCCCTGCATTAGTTTCCGAAAATTTGGGGGTTCTCCTAGAAACTTTCTGTTACTGACTTTTTTTCCCCAAGATTTATTTATTTATGCATACAAGAACTGGGTACAGGCCAGAGGTGTGAGGGGTGAGAGGATTCACCAGAGACAGAGTAGGGAACAGAACAGGCAGATTGAAATACACTGCTGAAGGGAGCAGCGGGCGAGTCAGGAGAGGTCTGCTGCACCATGTGGGTAGCTCCCTAGACGGGGATTGAACTTGTGCTGCAGTGGCTGTGGATGGTTTCGTAGGTTGCGTCTTAACCCCTTGCGCTACCAGGGAGGCCCTGACTTCTAATTTGGTTCTATTATTGTTTAAGAACATATGCTTTATACAACTTGAATTCTTTTATATTTATCAAGACGTGTTTTATGGCCCAGAATCTGGCCTACCTTGGTAAATGTTTGATGCACACTTGGGAAGAATTTGTATTCTGTTGTTGGGTGGAGGGCTCTGTAAATATCAAACAAGGTAAGTTTGTTGATGGTGTCGTTTGAGTCTGGTATATCCTGGCTGATTTTCTCCCTGTTCATTCTGTTATTGAGAGAAGGATATTAAAATTACTATTATTATGGATTTCTCTATTTTTCCTGGAGATTCTATTAGTTTAGCATCATATAGTTTGAAAAACTGTTGTTAGACACATAAATGTTTGGGATTATATGTCTTCTCGTTTAATTGACCCCTTTAACATGGATCCATAAAGTAGAATAATAATATAGCCACCTCAGGTTTCTTTTAACTAGTACTAGTGTCATAAATCTTTTCCCATCTTTTCACTTTTAATCTATTTGTGTCTTTATATATAAAGTACACTTCTTATGGATAGCTTATCGTTATATCTATAGATTATACTATATGCAATCTTTTTTTTTAAAAAGTATACCAAAGCAGACATTATATATATATAATATTATGCATATATTATGCATTCAAGAGCTGGGGTGTAGGCCAGAGGTGTGGGGGTGAGAGGATTCACCAGAGACCATGGGGGGGCAGAACAGGCAAATCTACTGAAATACACTGCTGAGGGGAGCAGCAGGGGAGACAGGAGAGGTCTGCTGCACCATGTGGGTTAGCTCCCTGGCTGGGACTCAAATTCATGCTGTTGCAGATAGCTCCATAGTGCTGATACTTAACCCCTTTGCCACCCTGCCTCGGTATAGTTTTATGTTTCTTGTGCTTGGAGTACATTGATCTTTTTGGATCTATGAACTTACAGTTTTCATTACATTTGGAAAGTTGTTATTTTTATCAGCAAACACTTCTAAATAAATTTGGTATCTGACTACTTCCTACCAGCTCCAATGCTGGAATTCTGGTTGCAAGTCAACATGACACCTTGCTTAAATTACTCTCCTGGTCTTCAGACCATTCTCCCTACTCTCATCCTTGTCCAGATAATTTCTAGATTATCTTTCTATGCACTTTCCTATGTGAGATTTTGTCCATTAAGTCTTGGTTTTCCTGGGTTCTCAGTTTCATCTCCTCAACTCTGGGGGTTTGCTGGACTCTGTGTTAATTTCCCCTCCTTGTAATGCTGCCTGGAAACTCTCAAAGCAATATGTTGGGACATTTGTGAGTTTCACCTATTTATTTCCCATTTCTTAGAGATCACTGCCCTCTATTTTCTGATGTCTACTGTCTTGAACAATATTTTGTGTATTTTGTCTGGCTTGTTTTATTTTCTTTTGCTTTGTTTTCAGACCACGTGTAAAGTGGCCTCTGTTACTGTTTTGACTCAAAACAGAAGTGTGTTCCTTAATTTTTCAGACGTGGTATTTTTCTAGCTATCTTTTGTCAATAATTTCTGACCTAGAAATTGTGTGTTGTGTGTGAAATTGGATCTACTGTCTTGTATGTGCCCATTACATCAAACTTGTTAATTGTGTTGTTCATATCTGTCTTTACCTCTGCTTAACCTATTAAAAATTGAGAGATGAGGTTATAATCTTACACATGAACTTTCAACTTGTCTTTGTGAGCCCCAGCAATTATATATCTATCCCCCTCTATCTATCTGACTATTTTATAAGTGTGGATGAGTTTTAAAATTGTATGACTATTTTTTAATTGAACCTTTTATCAGCATTTATTGATCTTTCTTTTCTAATCATATATATATGTATTTTAAAGATTCATTTTATTTATTTATGCTTATGAGATCTGGGGTATAGGCCAGAGATGGGGGGATAAGAGGATTCACCAGAGACAGAGTTGGGAGCAGAACAGGCAGACTGACTGAAATATACTGCTAAGGGGAGCAGCGGGTAAGACAGGAGAGGTCTGCTGTGCCATATGTGGGTTGGCTCCTTGGCCAGGGATCGAACTCAGGCTACAGCGGTGATAGCGGTGAAACTTAACACCTAGGCCACTAGGGAGGCCCTGTCTGTTTTTTAATTGCATTGTTTGTCTTTATATTATTCAGTTGTAAGAATTCTTTTTGCATTATGGATACCAGACTCTTATCAAATGTATAACTTGCAAATATCCTCTTACATTCTGTGGGTTGTCTTTTCATTTTCTTGTTAGTGTTATTTAATGCACAAAAGTTAATTTTGATGAAATCCAATGTGTTTCTTTTTCCTTTGGTTGCTTGTACTTTTAGTGTTGTTTAATCCAAGGTCGGGGTGATTTACCCTATGTTTTCTTCTAAGATTCTTGTAATTCTAGCTCTTAGGTTTATCTAAGTTCTAATTTGAGTTTTTTTTTAATTAATTAATTAATTTATTTATATAAGCACTGGGTACAGTCAGAAGCACGGGAGGGTGAGAGAATTCACCAGAGCCAGAGTGGGGAACAGAACAGGCAGACCGACGAAATACACTGCTGAGGGGAACAGCGGGCAAGGCAGGAGAGGTCTGTATGTCATGTGGGACCCTCTCCAGTGGCTGTGGATGGAACCAGCACTGCAGAGGCTGCAGGCAGCTTTGCAGTTCAGTGCTCAATCACTGCGCCACCAGGGGAGGCCCTGAGTTAATTTTTTTATATGATGGAAGACAAGGTCTTCACTTTTAGTTTTTTGAAGCATTTGTAAAGACTTGATATTCTTTAAGCATTTGGCAGAATTCATCAGTAAAGCTATCAGAGCCCAAGATTTTCTTTGTGGAAAGTTTTTACATTATTAATTCAGTATCTTTACTTGCCATAGGTTTGTTCTGATTTCTGTTTCTTCTGAGTCACTTTCAGTAGTTTGTGTTTTTCTAGGGCTTTGTTCATTTCATCTAAGTTATCTAACATAGTTTACATGTTCATAATATGCCCTTATGATCCTTTTATTTCTGGAAGGTCAATTGTGATGTCCCGTCTTTCATTTCTGATGTTAGTCATTTGAGTCTTTTCATGTCATTGTCAGTCTAGCTAATCTAAAAGCTTTGTCAATTTTATCTTTTTTTATTAAAAAATAACTTTTTTTTGTTTATTTCCTCTACTGTTTTACTTTTCTCTATTTCATGTCTTTCTATTCTAATCTTAATTATTTCCTTTCTACTGTTTGTTTCAGGTTTAGCTATCGTTTCTTTTTTAAAGAAAGTTTAGGTTATAGGATTTGAGATCTTTCTTCTTTTTTACTATACAACTATAAATTTTCACTTACATACTCCTTTAACTTTATCCCATAAAATTTTAGCATGTGGTAGTTTTCATTTTCATTTATCTCAAATAATTTTCAAACTTTGCCACAATTTCTTCTTTGACATATTGACTATTTAGGAGTGAGCGGCTTAATTTCCATATATTTATGAATTTGCCCAATTTCCTTCTGTTACTGGCTTCTAAATTTAATCAACCATGTCATAGACTAGACTTTGTATGATTTCAATCCTTCTCAGCTTATTTATTTTTGAATTTTACTTATTTATGCATACAAGAGCTGGGGGAGTAAGTATGGGAGGGTGAAAGAATTTACCTGAGACAGAGTGGGGAGCAGAACAGGCAGATCTACTGAAATACATTGCTGAGGGGAGAAGCAGGAGAGACAGGAGAGGTCTGCTGCACCATGTGGGTCACTTCCCTGGCTGGGGATTAAACTCTTGCTGCAGTGGCTGAGGATTGCTTCATAGTGCTGACACTTAGGGCCTTTCCTGGTGGCGCAGCGGTTGAGCACTGGGCTGCAAGGCTGCCGGCAGCCTCTGCAGTGCCGGTTTGTTCCCCGGCCACCGGCGAGGGTCCCACAAAAACAAAAAACAAAACAAAACAAAACAAAAAAACATAGTGCTGAGACTTAACAACTTGTGCCACCAGGGAGGCCCCCCTTCTCACCTTATTGAGGCTTTTTTAATGACCTGTCCTCGAAGATGTGTTCTTAAGGAGCATGTGTGTCTCTTTGTTGTTGGGTGAAACAATCTACAGTTGTCTGTTCTGTCTAGTGATTTGTAGTATTGTCAAGTTGTTTATCTCCTTGTTGTCTTCTGCCTAGTAGTTCCATTATTGAAAGTAGGCTATTGAAATCTCCAACTGTTATTGATGAATTATCTATTTCTTCCTTCAGCTCTTAAATATTTTGCTTCACATATCTTGAAACTTATTAGGGGCATATGTTTATCGTTATTTTTTTTTCTGATAGAGTGAAACTTTTGTCATTATAACACATCTTTCTTGGTCTCCCGTAACATATTTTTGACTTAAAGTCTGTTTTTTATATCAATAAAACTGCTTCTGCTTTCTTGTGGTATATCTTTTCAACCCTTTTATTTTCAAGCTATTTCTATCTCTAAATCTAAAGTATGTCTCACACACACACAAAAAAAGTATGTCTCATGTAGATAGCATGTAAATTATGTTTTTTAATCTATTCTGCCAGGCTCTGCCTTTTAATTGTTGTATTTTATCCACTTATATTTAGTGTAATTACTGATAAAGTGGGATTTATGTCTGCCATTTTGCTATGTATTTTCTATTTGCCTCACATGTTTTATTAATTTCCTTAGTGCTTGCTCTGGAAATTGCAATTAATATCTTAATTTAAGATAATCCAATTTACATGAATATCAACTTAATCTCAATTGTATATAAAACTGATGCTCCAAAAGGAATATAGTTCCATTCCCATTCTTTTCCTTTGTTTTATCCTTGTCAATCACATTACATCTTTACATATTAAAAACCATCAATACAGTTTTGTAATTATTGCTTTATTCTGTTTCCTTTAAATAGATTTTGTTTTTTAGAGCACTCGTAGGTTTACAACAAAAGTGACCGGAAATTACAGAGCATTCTCATATGCCCCTTACCCCTCCACACTTTCAGTTTTCTTGCAAATTAGGTTGGAAAACAAAATAGAACAAGTGAACATACATTTATAATGTCTTTTATGTTTACCTGTGTAGTTACTTTTATCAATACTCTTTTTAGTTCCTCCACTTCCTGCTTGTGCAGGGTTTCAGGGTCAGCCAGAGATGAGAGACTAGGGTCTTCTTAGATCCTTCCTGGGTATGTGCACTTCCCTACATATGTACATGAACTTCTAGATCTCCAGGAATATATAAGAGCTTTTCAGATCTCCCTATGAAGATCTCATTCCCACATTTTCCTTTAAATTTTTTCTTGCTAGACTTTTGTTTGCCCTGACTAGGACCACTGCCCTCAAGCAACAGCAGTATTAAACAATTACCAGTGGTTGTTTTCAGCAAACACCCTAAGGATAGGGTTTTTCCCACTAAGCAAGCTCTGAGTCAGATCAAATAACAACATCTTCTGCAAGTGGGACTGTCAGGGAACTGCTGGAGATCAAATAGTGACAATTCTCTGAGCATACAGCCTGTTGAGAAGCTCCAAATTCAGTTTGACCCTTCCAGTGACTGCTAGATTGCTGGTTTTCACAGCTACCATGGTTGCAAGGTTGTTGGTTCTCAAGACTACCACCGAGCTAGGGAAAGGGGGATTGTGGTAGAGACAATTAAAATACTAAAAATCTCTCACTGTTCTTCCTCAGATTCAGCCATTTTCCTGAATAAATATTTCTTGCATTATTCAAAACTTGTTAATTTTCAGAGTTCTGAAAAATTGATTTTGACCATTTTTGCCTGTGTTACTCTTATATTACGGAAGAATGGATTTGCAGGGGTATTTGCTCTGCATTTCTCAAAATTCTATCCCTGCAATTGATATTTTTATCTGAGCACAGGGTTTTACATTATTCCCTGTTAAAAGTAATTTGGGTTTTTTGTCCAGAATTCACAGTAATTTTGTCACAGTAATTTTGACTCTTGAATTCCATGTTCCTACTGTGAGGCAGACACTGTGATGGATTCTCAGAAAGAAGAGAGAGAAGTTTAAACAATGATTCCTGCCCTCTAAGAGTTTATAGAGTAGCTTAGAAGACAAAACATGATTATGTAAACCTTTACATAATGATAAGACGAAATAGAGAACAATGTAAGGCTTTCAGATAATACTACACAATAGTAGAACTTTCTGCAATAAGTGAAATGTTCTTTATTGATTCATAAGGTAACCGTTGGCTACATGAACTTAGTAGGCATCTGAAATGTAGCCACTGTGGCTGAGGTATTAAATTTTTAAATTGTATTTAATTATTGGATATCATAGCTCTAAGATTAAATATTTCCTTGATTTTCCAGGATGACTCTGGAAAAGTAGGTAGGGAAGATTTGTGTCTGCCTCTGAGAACTGGAAGCTCACTGCTCTCTTCCTCTGGTTCTTGGGGGGAAGCAGGAGGTATGAGCTATGGATACTTTTTGTTATATAGTTGTGCCTGATGCACAGTGAGTGTTGTTCAGTGACACTGTTGATATAGGTTGTGTGTGAGCTACCTGGCAGAAGTAAGCTCTGGTCTACCCATGGAGGCAAACTTAGACACACACCACCTCCCCCCTCCAACCACCCCTCTCCCAGTTCCTAGCATAGGCACAACCTAACAAGTGCAGTTTGGTAAGAAGCAATTGTAGAGTCTGTGAGAGAATCAGACTCCCTTCCTAATCCAGTGGTCTTTGCAACATTCCCTGTTTTCCTCTGCAGCCACAAAACAAGCCCTTCCACCTTTTCCAGGAGGGTCTCTGCTTCCACGCTGATGCTGCAAGCATAGGCTTCTCTTGGGCTCATTCTGGCAATTCCCCCTGAGTTTCAGAGGCTCCCCATTGGTCACTGGTCAGTGCTGAAGTGGAACTGAGGTTTCCCTTCTTGCCTGCAGAATGACCTGCACTTCCTCCCCACCCCACCCCTTTCACAGTTAGGAGAATTTGGGGGAGGGAGAAACAGGGATTCATGAGAGATACCCTATATACCCTGGGTGCTTTTGGGTTTGGATGCCAATCACAAGGACCTGAGTCCTTCAGCCACCCCTAGTTCAGGACAAGGACCTAAGGGGAAGACCTTTAGACAGCAGAAGCCAAGCTCAGGATCAGAGTGGCCCCCATGGTGAGACGGGTGAGGCTCTAGAGGAGACTGGACTGGAGGAGAGAAGTGCAGGCTTGAAGAAGCTTAGAGACCATGATTGGTGGAGTTGGAGGTGGCTAGTGAATGAAACGTCGGCACTTTTTTTTTTTAAGAAAGATTTTTTTTTTAAGATATATTTTTATTTATTTATACATGCACTGGGTACAGTCAGAAGCGCGGGAGGGTGAGAGAATTCACCAGAGCCAGAGTGGGGAGCAGAGCAGGCAGAAGGACCGAAGTACACTGCTGAGGGGAGCAGCGGGCGGCAGGAGAGGTCTGCGCGCCATGTGGGACCCTCCTCCGGTGGCCAGGGAGCAGCCCGGGATCGAACCGGCGCTGCAGAGGCTGCAGGCTGTGCCACCGGGGAGGCCCCAAACGTCTGCACTTTGAATGAGAAATGGTCTCCATAAAATGAAGGACTATTCAGGGTGGGAGGTCCAAGCAAACATGCAATGTCTGGCCAAAGAAGAAGGTCTCACCTTCTCAGCTTCAGTTTCTTCATTTCTAAAATGGAGTTGATTTGTGGAACGGTAGGGAGATGACAGAAGTTCATAAGCAGTATTTACGCAGTGCCCAGCACAGTGCCTGCCACACTATTGTTTCTTACCCTGCCTTCCCCTCACCCCACTGACCATCTTAGAGGATCAGGGCAGCTGAACCTAGGCATCAAGAAAGTTCAGGCAGAGCCAAGGAAGTGTTTCCTGACTCTCTAGTCGGAGATGAGCAAGAAGGAACTATGGGCCTCTGCCCAAGGCCTTGGGGTGTCCCGGACTGGGAACAGGTTTGTCTCTGAATAGGAAGCAGGGCACACTCAGCCTTCAGTCTGTTCTCTCTGCTCTGGGTCACTTGGCATATCATGGAAGGGGCCAGGCCTTCCCAGCCCCTCCTCTGCTTCTCAATGATTCATAAAGAGGAGGTGTCAAGGTCTCTGACCTTGGATCTTACTCACCACCCAAGCCCAGAGGAGCACATAACTTCTCTCCTTCAGACCCTTCCTCCTTTGAACCCCACATCACTCACAAGCACACCTTTCTACTCTATGACTGCCATCTGCCTGTTCCCCCCCTCCAACTTTTCTGTTCTCCCAGCGGAGTCATGTCCCGCATTCAGAGAAGAGTCCCTGGGCTGGGAGGGACATGCAGGGGATACATATGTGTCTGTGTCCACGCGGGCGCGGATGACTTCATGCTCAAGTGACCCACTGTGTGGACCTCTAGCCTCTCCCGGCCATGCCATGTGGGATGCCCCAAGCCCTCCCATTAGCCGCCTCTTCATCCCTTCTCCCTTCCCCTTAGGCCCGTTTGAGGAAAGTGGAGTCACCACTGTTCTTCATGGGCAGCTGGGGGGCCCTTAGAGTCTCTCCATCTCCTCTCCCCCTCTTCTCAGGCCCCATGCCCAGCCCTGAGGTTTGGAGAGCCTAGTAAGTGCCCTATCAACATGTTAATCAAATTACTTAGGAGCTAAAATTGACGCTGTTCATTAATTATACAAGATTATGCTAATTGTGCATGCAAATGCATGCAGGGGAACAGAAGGTGTTCAGGCGCATGGTGGGCCATTAGCATAGAGGATGGGGTGCGGGTGCATTGGCATGCTAATGTATGCGCCCTTGCTATTTATAGACCCCCCAGCCCATCTGTACTGCAGCCACCTCTGCCCTGGGTAGGGATCATGGTGGGGAGGCCAAGTCCAGGCTTGGCAGGTAGCTATGGCCCTGGGGACTGTTGCCCCAGGCCAGGGCCAGGAAGTGGCAAGGGCCACCCTCATGTAGGCCGCCCACACCTGCGCGTGAACCATCACACCAACCTCCTCTGTCATCGACCTGCTCTAGCCTAGGCCCTTAGGTGGCTCTTTCATCCCAGAGGCAAAATGATTCTTCTGAATGACCTGGTTGGTGAGGTACTCCCTGCTGATTCCACACAGGGTCCAAATCCCTCGTGATTTGGTGCCAACTCTCCCAGGTCCTGTTCCACTACTGCCCTCCTCAGTTTTGTCAGGCACCGCTGGGAAAGCATGATGTGCATGCCCCTGCCCCCTGGCAGACCATCAGGTTCCTCTGCATGAGTAGACCCTGCTTTCCAATTCTCTTCCAGGAAAAATGTCCCTGATCCCCACGACCCAAATGCCCAAGGCCACACGTGACCCCTGGGAGCCCTTCTGTGGCTGCTGCAGATGCTCCTGCTGTGCCCCCACTCACTGGATGTATTTGGGGCTTCTCTCTTGCCTGCTGGAATACCATTTCCTTAAGGTCTTTCATGCTAGACCCCACCTCCTGACACACAGAAGGTGGGTGATGCATCCTGCAGTGGGTGCATTGAATGAATGAGGGCGAGTGGTCCAGCCATCGTGTCATCCTCTGTCCTCGAGCTGGGAGCAGACGCAGCCTGCCCCAGAAAATGTTCTGCTTCTTCTGAGGCTCATGACCTCAAAGGCAAGTCCCTTGGGGTGAAAATTAGCAGAACACCTCCCCCCCCATACACACTTCTTCCCCCCACACACACACACACACTTCCCACACACACACACACACACACACACACACTTCTCCCATCCCAAACTGAAACACCAACTTTGAACTTAGAAATAAATACCTAGTTTGACTCTACCCTTTGCTCCAAATCTGCTTTGTTTCTGAAGGCTTCGAGGGCTGCTCTGTGGCTTCTCCCAAACCCAAGCACCTGTTAGTATCACGGCCTTTTTCTAGAGCTCCTGTCTTAGATGGTAGCCATGAGCCACATGCGACCTTTTAAACTAATTTATTACTCTAATTAAGCTGAAATTTAAATTTTTATTTCTCAGTCACACCAGCCACATTTCAAACGTTCAGTAGTCCCATGTGGCTGATGGCTGTTATCTTGGGAAAGTTCTATTGGACAGTGTTTGTAATCTAGACATTAGCTTTTCTTGTTCCCGATAGTCCTGTAGCTGAAGGCACCCTTGGACTCAGTCCAGCTCTTTCCGTTACTCACAGCTTTCTCCTTGGAAGTGGGAACATTACTTGAACTCTCAAGTATCTCAAGGGGATGTAAGGAGGGAAAAGCTGGTGAAAAGCTCTGTGACATGGTTTCTTAGGATGAGACTCCTAGAAACAGAGCCGGAGATGGGGAGTCTCCTGAAAGTGATTCAGGGGAGGAGACTTCTCAAGAGAACCAGTGAGAGAAGCAGGAGGGTGGGAGAAGGAGCTGAGCAAGGAGAAGGCCTCTGCTGGACACACCATTGGCCGGCCGCCGTTGGGAGCTCGGGAGATGACCAGCTCCTCCCCCTTGTGAGGGCGTCTGTCTGGGGCTGTGGAATGCAGATGCAGTGCGCGCATTCTGATTAAGGATAGTTCTCCAGCAGTGAGGGCAGCTGTGAGCCCTATAACTGCCAACACTCACAGCAGCTGGGGTGATAGGGGAGTCCTGGTGGGCACCGCCTATTATGGAATACCTAGACACTGCCTTCCAAAGATGCTCCACTCCCACTCTGCTCCCAACCCGCTGAGACCCTGGAGTTTGACAATGGACTTGCATCAGTCCCCTCCACGTTTCCCTTCTGTAGTGTCTCTTTTGCATCAAGTTCTACACTAGGGAGCTTTTCTTCTGCGCTGGTGTCTCCCCTACCAAGTTATGTGTGATGCAAATATTTGCACTTGAGTTATATTCCATCCTGCATTTGCTTTCTTGGTAGGAAATACTCCATTGACAAGGAAGGCTCATGTTAATTTCACCTTCAGTATTATTTACAGGGAGGAATAACAAGCACTTATAAAGAAATGGCTAGGAAGCCTGGGCTAGCTAAGTTCAGGATGTGTATGTTGGTGTGAGAATGACTTTACCTTTCATCTAAATCATGTGCTTCAGAGTCAGGATGCACAGTACCCTACTTCAGGTGCTTTGTTAACTGGATGACCACTGGTCACAGCTCTTCACCTGGTCTCTTCTTAAACTTTTTGTTGTAAAGAGCACATAGAATAGAATAATGAACCCCATGTAACCTTCACTGAGTTTCACCAATGACCAATTCTTGATTCATCCTGTGTATCTTGTCTTTCATCCTGAAAATCTCAGACTGAGAGTCACAGTTACAATAGCCAAGGTCCAAAACTTGAAGCAAGAGGACCTGAGTGTCTCCTCTGCAAGCCTGATGATTTTGCAACCTTAAGGAAATCCCCCTGTAATTGCTCACACGGTCCTTGCACAGACTGCCTCTTGGGGCTGCTTCTGCATTTGAAGGAGGGCTGGCTGCACGTAGCTGGGGCAGAATCAAACTCTGAGAACCCCAATTAGAGGGACTTTTCCAGGACTCTTGTCAATATTACCAGTTCATAAGACCAGAAGTTCACATCCTGACTTTCTCATTTACTTGGGCTTTGTAGCTTACTCTTGCTTATCCTTGGTTTTCTTATCTGTAAAGTGAGAATGGTACCAGAACTACACCATCTCAGGACTGGGAGAGGATTCAACAAGAGTGCCAGTGATGAGCTCAACAGAGCCCTAGGCACTTGCTAAGTATTTGATAAATTAGGCACCAATCATTTTTTAAAATTTTATAGTTTTGCATTTTATTTGTAACTCATGCTTGTATTTATGGTGTTTTCTACATTCTTTTTTTTAAAAAAGATTTGTTTTTATTTATTTATGGATACAAGAACAGGGGTATAGGCCAGAGGTATGGGGGTGAGAGGATTCACCAGAGACAGGGTGGGAGCAGAACAGGAGGATCTACCAAAATACACTGCTGAGGGGAGCAGCGGGTGAGACAGGAGAGGTTTGCTACGCAATGTGGGTCAGTTCCCTGGCTGGGTGATTGAACTCATGCCTTAGTGGCTGGCAATAGCTTGATAGTGCTGAGACTTTAGCCCCTGCACCACCTGAGAGGCCCTGGTGTTTTCTACATTCTAATGGCAGTTTGTACCACTCTTTTTGTGAGGCCCAGATGAGAAGACCATACCCCCAGAGACTCTCACAGCCACAATAGGTGTGGCACTGGGCACAGGTGCTGCCCCCGCCAGGGGACATCTTAAAATGCTCACCCATCATGGCCCATGGGGGTACTCTGGTGAGCCAGGTCTGGGGAGTTAGCCTTGTCTGATTTCCTCACCCACCCAAATTGTAGCCAGACAGGGAAAAGGAGTGGGGAACAGCCAGTGGGGAACTTGGAGGGAGGCTAAGAAACACCCCCACCCTCCTCTCTCACCCCTTACTCTCCCCTCTGGGTTCATCCAGGCCCAGGGACAGGTGCTTTCCTGGTGACAAGCAGGGCTTCCTAGCCCCTTGACAAAGTGATATCCTTTCCTGCCTCAGGTCCCTGTGGGAGGCCCCAGGCCCAGATCTTTGTCCCTTGTCCTCATTTAGCCAGACCTTGCCAGTGAGTACACACACACAGAGATACACACAGAGACACAGAGACACACACTCAGAAACACACACAGACATAGACACACATACACACACACACACACACACACACCGTGTATGAAAAGATGTGGAGGGAGCCGCTGGAGGAGGGAGGAGGAAGGGACATGTGACAAAGAGCAGAGTATAATTTCCTAGTTAGATACAAAGCTAATGTCCATAAGAAAATAAAATTGCAAACGTTTAATTTCTCTACCTAACAGAAACTGTTTACTTCTCCCACCAAAATCATTTGCATCTTACCAGTTTTCTACAAATTAGCACCTACCTTTACAGAATCTGGGCCCCGATCAGTAAATATGAGTCAGTTACTTTCCCCTAGAGAATTGGATCACCGGTAGGTGGTCGTGTTAGCACCAAACTCTCGAGCAGCGTCTAGGGCAAAGATAATGCAAACCACAGGTGGAATTTTTTTAAATTTTACTTTTTAAATTTTCTAGTAGCTTCCTATTAAAGAACAAAAAGAAACTGGTAAAATTAATTGTGACAGTGTATTTTATTTAACCTAAGATCTCTGAACTATCGTCTCAGCATGTACGCAATACAGAATTTTACTGAGCTATTTTTACTATTTTTACTGAGCTATTTTCTTTTTCAAACTAAGTCTGAAATACGATGAGTGTTTAACACTTACAGCACCTTTCAATTCAGACCAGCCCCGCTCAGCAGGGCTGCCCTGCCGCTGCCGAGAGAGCAGCTGCAAAGCCAAAGCCGCGTTCCTCAAACTGGAGGTGCCTCGAGGTGTCTCTGTCACCTGCAGGGCTTATGAGGCACAGATGCTGCACCCCCCCACCAAGAGATTCTGACTGCAGATCTGGACAGGGCCTGAGATTCTGCATTTCCAGCAAGCTCACAAGTGCTGCTGAAGCCGCTCATCTGGAAGCCTCTTTGGAAACCACTGTCTTAGGATGACTTCCATGAGACCCACGTCACCTTTTTGCCATACTCCTAAATTGTGGGTCATTTTTCTTACAGCCTGAGGCTGACCCCGGAGGAGGGGCAGCAGGAACAACAGGCTCTGCATGTCTGCACTTGCTCTGCCTCCAGGTGCGGGTGCAGCACCAGCTAGGAGCAGCCTGGCAGTGGACTCTCACCAGGTGGCAGTGGGTGAGAGTTCAGCAGCACTCCTGTGGTTGGCATGGACCCTGTGCAGCTAAGCCAGAGGCTCAGGGAGAAGGGGAAGGGGGCTGACCCTCAACACCTGCTAGAGGGCCCAGGCCTCCGCGGCTGCACTTACTCTAGGTCACTCGGCAGGTAACAGCAATCAGGTAACTGAGCTTCCCAGGGTGGGTCTGCATAGATGGAGGGTTCAGCCGGGCTCTTTGCTCTCAGGAAGGGGGGCTCCCCGAAGCCTAGAGTGGCCAGAAAAGACTGGCTGGACTGGGAGTGGGAGTTGGCATGAGCCCAAAGGACAAAGGCCACCTGCACTGGAAAGAAAAAGTGGGGACAGTCACCGCACGAGGGCTGTAGGAGGAACAGGAGCTTCCCCAGGAAAGCTAGGACCGCGCAGGTGATGGCAGCCCAAAGTCTTGGGTGATCAGAAATAAAGTCCCCAGACAGGACTGGAAGGTGCCCCAGCAGCCATCAGTCTCTACTCTCCTGGTTCATGGGGGGACCGTCCTCCTGCATCCAGGGGTGCAAAGAATTTGCCCCTTCCTCTTGATCCTGTAGGTTTGGGGGAGGGACAGGCATGTGCCGGAGGTGAAGGAAGTGTGTCCCCTGGGGGCACGCCTATGCTTGTAATATCCAAGGGTTAATCCCCATCAGGGGGATTGAGTCCTGGCCCTGTTTCCCTCCTCCTGCAGGCACCGTGTACATGGCTGAGCACATGAATGTGGATTGAAGTGACCTGTTGTGGGCCATGTGTAACTAGGGTGGAACATGTGTGATGTGACTGCTGTGCACATAGGGGTGTCCACACCAAGGGGCGTCTTACAGGGGTGCAGGAAGTCATTGTTGTGGCATATAATGTGAGATAAATGGAGTATCTATACCATTCGAATATGCTATTTAGGAGCATTTGAGGTGTCTGCACCTTGGGGTGACCTGTAGGGTACACAGGGCATCTACATTGTGGTGACTGCTATTTGGGGGCACATAAGTTGTCAGCACTGTGGGGTATCCTGTGGGCATATACAGCATGTCTGCATAGAAGGTGTGTACTCACAGGGGGTGCAGATACATGGGGGTGTACAGATCTATGTTATATGAAAGTATTTTGGGGGGTGTCTACCGTAGGTAAAAATTCATACTCTCTCTATGGAAAAGGAACTAAAGGGGTTTCCCAGAGGGGTACCCACTGGGTGGAGGAATTTGACAGGAGCTGAGGGATCAGGGGCAGGGCTGGGGGGAGGACCATCTCTAGGAAAGCATCACTGCCAGCTCCCAAGC
The DNA here is from genome assembly GCF_964194135.1 of Talpa europaea. Lineage (NCBI taxonomy): Eukaryota > Metazoa > Chordata > Mammalia > Eulipotyphla > Talpidae > Talpa > Talpa europaea. Next base: position 16,178,432 of record NC_140078.1, on the reverse strand, counting down.
ACCAGACACCTCTGATCCATGGGCTTGTCCGTCCCTCCCAGCACTGTGTGAGGATGAGGCTTTAAGGATCTGTAACAAGTCTTCCTCTGAATGTGAACTTCATGCGTGGAGGCCACTTGGATGAGTGACATAGATGTCCAAATGGAGGGTTCCAATGGGGGGGATAGTGACCCGAGGAGCTCCTAGGGTAGCCCAGGAGGCTCTCCTCATGCCATGACCCCCACAGGCTCTAGCCCCACACACAGAACTTGTAAAGGGTATTGCCCCACGTGCTCACAGAGTCTTGCTAAGACTGATAGTGATATTCTTCTGTTTGCTGAGAGTACAACAGTCAGGTTGCCTCACTGGCACACAGTAGGGACTAAGCCCCACCACCCCAGTCTGGAAGGACTGGAGGGCCAAGTGCTCATGTGTTTGTCTAAAGCATAGCCTCATCACTGCACATACTGTGCTTTTTTCCAATTACGATGTGTGAGAAGGAAGGCATTCGCTGTGCACCTACCTGCTTGGCGTGTCTGCGGTGCACATGATGGGGACAGGCGCTGCGGGATTAGTCTTTTGCTGTGTTGAATGAATATACAGTATGTCTGAGGGAGGCCTGTTGGAGGGAATGTGCTGGGGCAGAGAGGCTGCCATGTTGAGCGGGATCTGCTGTGATGGAAGGGAGTTTGTTGTAGGGAAGATTCTGCTGTGGAGGAAGGGAGGACCTGCTATGCGGGTGACTGTGCAGGATTAGCAATGAGCGGATTTGGGGTAATCATACACAACATAAAGTGTATCCGTGTGCCAACTCTCTGTGTTCCGTGTTCTTTCTGTGCATACACTATGTAAAATGAGCATACATTGCACAGGATGGTAGAGTGTGTTTAGTATACCACATGTGAGGAATGCAGGTTGCATGTGGAGTGTATCATCTGTGAAGATTATACAGCATGTGTGGTGACTATATTTTGTGAGTAAAAGGTATAAGGAATATACAGTTTGTATAAAGGATATCCTGTTTATATTGAGTATACGTTGTATGGATGCACTCTGTGATGGGTGTATACTATATGTAGGGGTGTAGACAAATATATGGAATATTTACAGATAAGTGTGAGTCCATGCTCCATTTAGAGTATTCCTAGTGTCTGTGATGAGTATAATTTATGAGTAACTGCAAATAGGATGTATCTAATGGATATACTCTAAGACGAATATCCTTTGTTATGGGTATGAGGAGTATAGACTTTGTGGGACAGGTAAGTATGGGGTGATCTGCACAGGGTGGGGGGATTCCGTGTAGTGACCAGTTGGTGAGGTCTACTTGATTCTTATCGGGCACCTTGAGTGTAGGCAGCTTGTGGTGGGAATACGGGGTCTGTGCCTGTGTGTGAGCCAGCGGAGGTGGGCGTCACCCTGCAGAGGAGGCGTGGCAGGAAGCAGCTGGATCTTCATCTGTTTCCAGAACCCCCAGCCCCTTGAGCCCACTGCCCATGCTGTGCTGTTTCAGGTTCTTCCTCAAGTTCTTCCTCAAATGCAACCAGAATTGCCTAAAGAATGCTGGGAATCCCCGAGACATGCGCCGCTTCCAGGTGGGTCTGGGAAGAGGGTTTCCCCCTTGTAAACCAGCCCTTGCCTGATAGTGGGTGACAGGGGAGGCTGTGGCACTGCTACCCTGGAAGAGGCCCCCCAGGGCAAATCTCTGCCCAGCCTTGCTCCAGGGCCTGGTGCCAGCTGGGGGTGGGGCAGCTTGGGTCTTAACTTATGCTGGCTGCCAAGGGAGGCTTCATTAGAGTCCCACTTAAGGAGATGCTAATTGTGACATTTTTACATGATTAACGACCCAGCTAATTTGCATAGCCTGAAGCAGAGAGCAGCTGCCCTTAGCACATCCCCAACCTGCACACCTCTCCCAGTCAAGGGGGCTCCCCCTGATGGGTTCTCAGGCTGACGCTGCCCCCCTCCCGTCAACACTGTCACTCCCACTTGCTAAGAGCCACAGAGCTACAGCCTGGGGTGTGTGTTCGCAGAAACTGTAGCCACTCTTTGCCCAAGTAACCAGAGTTTTGGGGGGACTTTTGATTTTTTTTTTTAGCTCCCCGAGGTCAATTCCTAGAGATTGTGCCTCTAGGGGGTATCACAGAACCCAGCTGCCCTCCTTCCACTAGCTCAGTCCCTGAGGGGCTGAAGCCCTTCCCGTGGCCGTGCCTCTGACCCTGAATTTCAGCAAGCAGCCAGGACCTCAAGTTTCAGGTTCCCCATACCATTCCCCTTCCGGGAGCCCCTGGGTCTCAGGCAGGCTGTCGTGGCTCTCCCTGCAGGTGGTGGTGTCCACAACGGTGAGCGTGGACGGACACGTGCTGGCCGTGTCCGACAACATGTTTGTGCACAACAACTCCAAGCATGGCCGCAGGGCGCGCCGCCTGGACCCCTCCGAAGGTCAGGACCCCCAGCCCAGCCCCGGCTGCCTGGGCCCAGCCAGTCACTCCCCACACCCCCCACCTTGGCGGGCTCCTGACATGGTTCCTCCCCTGCCTCCCTTCCCAGCTGCCACCCCCTGCATCAAGGCCATCAGTCCCGGGGAGGGCTGGACCACGGGCGGCGCCACCGTCATTGTCATCGGAGACAACTTCTTCGACGGGTTGCAGGTCGTGTTCGGGAACGTACTCGTGTGGAGCGAGGTGGGCCACCCCCGCCAGTCTCCCTCTGGGCCTAGTGGCAGGCCCTCGGATCCCCGGGTCGAACCCGCAGGCCTCCCCTCTCCCCTCGCAGCTCATCACGCCCCATGCCATCCGGGTGCAGACGCCCCCGAGGCACATCCCCGGGGTGGTGGAGGTGACCCTCTCCTACAAGTCCAAGCAATTTTGCAAAGGAGCCCCCGGCCGCTTTGTCTACACAGGTAAGGAGGCAGGTGGGGGAGGGGAGGCCTCAGGTTGACAGAGGGAGCCCCACCCTGTGCAGGGCTACTACCTAGTCTCAGGGTTAGCAGATATTTACCCTGCAGGCCAGGCTGCCCAAGCGGCTGCTCCCCTCATCCCACCTATACCCCAGGACCTTCCTCTTCAGTACCTATTTCCTTGCGCTTCTCTGTTCTATTCCCTGGCCTCTGGCTCTTTAGTCCCCTGCCATGACTGGATCCTCACCAGCCTGGACATTCTCTTGGCCTCCAGCTTTATCCAAGTCTTCTCTTTCCCCATCCCCAACCCCTCACACACTCCCCTGGATCTAGAAACTCTCCATGGGGATGGTTATTTCAAAGGTGTCCCTCACACACTCCCCTGGATCTAGAAACTCTCCATGGGGATGGTTATTTCAAAGGTGTCCCTCACACACTCCCCTGGATCTAGAAACTCTCCATGGGGATGGTTATTTCAAAGGTGTCCCTCAAACAGGCTCTTTGCTTCCCAAATTCTCCCTAGATCTCTTGGTTTCCCCAGGTCACCCCAGGCCTCACTATGCATGCACACAAAAAACACCCCATGCATGAAGCCAAGGCATGGAGCTAACATAAGAGGTGAATGAAAGTCACTCATTGAGGATGATGCATAGGAACCCCACCACCACCACCACCACCACCACCACACACACACACACACACACACACACTGTATTTGACTACTGGCCAGGACCCTCTCCACCAGCATCCCCTGGCCCTGCCTCAGCCCTAGTCACCCACATCTCCCTCTTCCCCCCAGCCGTCCTGTCAGGTATTTCTCCAAGCCCTTGGAGGGGGAAAGAGGATGGAGAGGGGGAGCAGTGAATGCTGTATGTGTGGGGTTGGGGTCCAATGGAGTCTCACTTTGGCTGCCCAGGAAAACTTCCTGGAAGGAATGTGGATTAGACTGGGCTATGCTGGGAAGGCAGGGGTTAACAGGGAGAAGTAGTTCAGAGAGAAGGCAAGGCAATTGCAAAGACCCATAATGGGTGGTTTTTGCTTTGGGGAACACTAAAGAAAATTCACTAAACCTGAAGTTGGAGGTGGAGAGGTCAGGTAGGGATTTGAAGCTGGTGATTACATCCAGGCCAGGCTGCCAGAGGGAGTGGAAGAAGAAAGAGAGAAGGATGTCTTGAAACCTGGTCGGGAGGCTGCTGCATCCTCCCGAGAGCCTGGGGTGCCTGCCGGTTCCTTCCTGGGGACACGCAGACCTCTCAGGGTTAGGTGTCGCTGAGTCCACCTGGCTGTGATAAGCGGAGTGATGGGTTTCTCTTTTGTAATGCATATGTTCCTAGTAAGACCAAATGCAGAAACTTCCTCCACTCCTGCCCCTGGGAATCTAGAAGCAAATATGGACATACAGTTTCCTTTTCAAAATCCCAGAAATGATTTCAAGTGCTTGTGTGTCAATGGCAAGGGCCTGGCTCAGAAATATTTCTTGAATGAATGGGCTAAAGGGAATTGAAATTTCCCAGACCCTTGCTGTCCCGGAGAGATTTGGGCTGGACTGACTGATGAAGGGGCTCCGGGAGAGGCTCCAGGACGGGTGGCTGGCGGGCTAGGTCCTGCACCTGGCTGGGAGGGGGCGCCCTCCAAACGACACCCCTCTTCCCAGCCCTGAATGAGCCCACTATTGACTACGGATTCCAGAGACTGCAGAAAGTCATTCCCAGACACCCCGGAGATCCCGAGAGGCTACCCAAGGTACTCAGAGGGGCGCAGCGGGGCGGGGGCGAGGGTTCCCTATGGCCTCGGGGCCTGGGGAGGGGGCTCCGGGTCCCTGCGCCGCCCCCAGGGGCTGCCCTCGGGTCCGCGCTGTCTCCTCCCCTGCCCGCAGGAGGTGCTGTTGAAGCGGGCGGCCGACTTGGCGGAGGCTCTGTACGGAGTGCCCAGCAGTAACCAGGTAGGGCGCGTCCGCCCCCGGCTCGTGCGCCCCGCCCGGGGCTGCCCCCTTGCCGGCGCGCGCGGCTGCCCCGGCGGTGCCCCCTCTTGTCCCCGCAGGAGCTGCTCCTGAAGCGGGCTGCGGACGTGGCCGAGGCTCTGTACAGCGCCCCCCGCGCGCCCGCGCCGCTCGGCTCCCTGGCCCCGAGCCACCCGCACCCCGCCGTGGTGGGCATCAACGCCTTCAGCAGCCCGCTGGCCATCGCCGTCGGGGACGCCACGCCGGGCCCGGAGCCGGGTGCGTTGCCCCCGCCCCTCGCGCTCCCGCAGGTCCCCGCGGCGCAACGGCCCCTGGAGGCCCCCGCGGCGCTGCGCCCCTGACCGCCGCTTTCCCTTAGGCTACGCGCGCAGCTGCAGCAGCGCGTCGCCCCGCGGGTTCGCGCCCAGCCCCGGGTCGCAGCAGAGCAGCTACGGCAGCGGCCTCGGCGCCGGCCTCGGCGGTTACGGGGCGCCAGGCGTGGCCGGCCTCGGCGTGCCCGGGTCTCCGAGCTTCCTCAATGGCTCCACGGCCACCTCGCCCTTCGCCAGTGAGTGTCCCCTGCCCGCGGTGGGAGAGCCTGGGGCCCGGGGGAGCAGAATGGGGCTCCGCCCGCCCCCCTCCACCCCCCCGCCAGCCCCTAGGGGAGGAGCCTCCGGCGGCCGGCCCGGGAGCACGAGCCCCTCCGCGCTGCGTGCCCGCCCCCCAGCCCCGGGCCGAGCAGCTCTTGCACCTTTAGCTCTTTGCAGACCCCAGTTGCACACGTCACGTCTAGCCCTCCCCTCTTTCCGAAACCTCTGAATTAGGGGGCCGCCGGCTGAAACCTGGCGGCACCTCCTTTCCAGCCCATGCCAGGTTTTCGGGAGGTGCTTGGCGCCCCCTGCCGGAAGCCTGAGGAATCTCGGGGCTCGAGAAAAGTGGGCTTCCCCCTGGCCCGACGGGCGGCCGAGCCAGAGGCGGGAAGTGGTGGCTCCCTGATATCTGGGGCCAGAGCCAGAGAATTCCGTGTCGTTAAACAGCTGGATTCGGAGCTTGAGTGTCCACATCAAGAGCTGTCTCACGTTCAGCAAGTTACTTTAGGTGTCAGAGTTTCAGTTTTGCCTGTAAAATGGGATCCGTGCCACCCTCTTGCCTGGAATTGTCCTCAGATCTGAATGTGGTGCTGTGCTTAGGGGACCAGGCAAGTCAGAAGAGTGTGTGATTTCACAGCCCCAGCTCTGGACACTGACTGTCCTCTGCCTCCTGGAGGGGGGCAGCTGAGTGCTGCGTGGATGGGCCCCAGGCAGTTGTACTTCGGCCGGTCTGCGCTGCCTTAAAGTTCCTCCTTTCAACACCAAGTTTCAGAATAGCCAGTTTACAAGTCCTTTTAGCGTAGCTATTCAGCAGACATTTATAAAGCACCAGCTTTGTGCAAAACACTAGACAGCAGGCTTGGAGGCTAACTCATCTCCAGGCCTGCCAGTTGTAAGACATTGTACCTCAGGTCCTGCCGAGGCTGCTGAGACAGCAGCCAGATGAGAGAAAGCTGCCCGAGAAGCTGCTGGTGGCTTTTCCTGCTGCTCTGGTGCCTGTCCTTTGTCTTGTTTTCATTATTGCTGAGGACTGAAATATGCTGTCCCCTGCCTGGCCTTCCTTGGCTGACCTGTACCCTGGGTATTGCTCTTTCTGGCTGTGGGTTGAGCCTGGCTCTCTCCTTCTGGCCTGGGCCCAACTTCTGGGACCCAAAGACCTATCTGCCAGTGTCCACAGGGGCCATGACCCTCTGTGGTGGGCCCATCCCTCCTGACCCTTTGCTCGGGTCAGGTCCCACTGTTCCAGCTTCCCTTCAGCTCTGGGACAGCATGCTGACAGCTTCTCTCTGGATGGCCCCAGATTTGACACTGGTGGGGTCTGGAATGCCAACTAACCCCCACCCACATACACACAGTGCGGTCAGTAGGGGAGGAACACCCCACCCCAACCACAAAAGTCCCTCCATCCGGGGCCCTCCATTCTGCCAGAGGAGCAAGAACTCTATTGCTGCTTAAACCCCTCTCCCAGCATCAGCTGGGGACACCCTGGGCCCACCTAGAGATCAGACTCGTGTCATGATATTTCTTGACCAGGCTCACGGGGTCCCTGTCCACTCTTCACGCAGAGGACACTTGTGGCACAGCTCCAGGGGGTGTCATTCTCATTGTGTTTGCCAGGACATGCCTGAAGTGATATCCAGAACTACCCCTACCCAGGGGGTCTGGGGTTGCCCATTTGGGCCTTGCCTCAGTCTTCCCCTTCAGCCACCAACAGCCTGGCCTGACCCACTATGCCCAGTGCTGTTCAAGTTACAAAATGTGGGCCCTGGGTCTTGAGGTCGAGAGAGTATGTTTTCTGGCATTTGTCTCAGGCAGTGAGCATGTCCAAGGAGATGGCCATCCGTGGGACTGAGGACATCTGGAACAGGGGCTGCTGGTGAGGGCGTTCTTGCATCAAAGTGAGGAGGTGGGCAGGGGGAGGGGGTAGCTCTGATGCCAAAGGAGCCTTCTCTGGCTATTGCTATCCCCCCACCCCTGCTCCAGTGCCAGCTGCTTAGACAACACTCAAAACATAGCCTATTGGTATTTAGAAGAGAGAGGCAGGGACTTGTGTTCAGATGAAGATGTTGAAAGATGCCCTCGGCAGGAAGGAGGGGCAGGCCAAGCCTGTGTGTAAGGGGTCCCTGGCTATTCCCAGGACAGCAAGTCACAGCCCTGGGTGGCTAAGAGGCTGGAGAACAGGGAGATCTGGGGATGTGGATCCCTAAACCTCTCTTTGAAATCAATCAGCTGGAAGAGGGAACCTATTGTGGAGAATGTTAGGGTGCTTGTATGAGCTACGATCCTGGACAGAGAGGCCTTATGTCAGGAGTCTGTGTGCATCCCTGACCCTTGCCCCAGGCCTGCTATAAACCTCCATCTTTGACACTAACCTTGATGTCCATGGGCCCACCAAACTTTCTTCGCCTCTCAGAACCCCAGCGTTTTCAGCAGGAATCCCAGCCTGTTCCCTCTCTTGTCATCCCTAAACTGTAGAAGCATCTCCTAGTGTTTGATTTTGTTGGATAATCTGGTTCTACTTTCATTTTTACCTACGCTGGCCCTGTCAGCTCCAGCCCTGATAAAGAGTGTCTAGAACACCCTCTCCCAAAAAAGATGAGTGCCGGCCCAGGACCCTAGAGGCCTCCAGCCTGCCTGCAGACCTTACTCTCTGTTAGTCTCCAAGACCCTCACAGCCCCGAGTGAGGTCTGAGCCTGGTGCCCAGGTCAGCAGCCCATGCAGGGCCCCAACCAAGTTGCTCACTCTGGTGCTGTCTTCCTGTTGTGTCTCCCACCACCTCCCCTGCTACACCTGCCCCTCCCTGCCCCGCCCCGGAGTCATGCCCTCTAGCCCCCCGCTGGCCGCTGCCTCCTCCATGTCCCTCCCGGCCGCTGCCCCCACCACCAGCGTCTTCTCCTTCTCGCCTGTCAACATGATCTCCGCTGTCAAACAGAGGAGCGCCTTCGCCCCCGTGCTGCGCCCACCCAGCTCCCCACCCCAGGCCTGCCCCAGAGCCCACGGAGAGGGGCTTCCAGGTGAGTGACCGGTCCTGCCCCTCTGTGGCCTGGTGGAGAGTGGGGCTGGAGGGACCCACATTCACCAGAGTTGGTTGACGGCTTCTCCCTGGAGGATGCAGAGCAGGATGCTCTGCTGGGATCTGAAGAGAGCCACCTGGGCCCACTTCCCTGCACATACAGCCGGAGTGGTCGCCAGTCCGGATACTCTCAAATGCCCTTTGGGCGAGGTCTGAAAACCACTGCACAGCCCCTCCCCACTCAGCTGAGCCCAGAGGAAAGACCCAACCCTGCAGGAACCGGGCAGGGCTGCGCTCCCCCCTATGTCCACCAGGGGGCAGCACACCCCGCTCTCACGGACCCGGTCCTCCCTGGGTGGAGGGGAACTCATGGCGGAGATGCTTTGCCCAGCCTCCCCCGGGACCCCCAGCCCACCCCATTTCACCGAGAACCGGAGTCCACCTTCATTTTCTTCATGCCATTAGTGGGCTGGCTGTGACTTGTCATTTATCACTGTCCTCCAAGTGGACATCCAGCTGGGCTCTAGCCCGCAATGTGTAGCGAGTCAAAAAACCAGATGCTCCTGCGAAGGCTTGTTAAGTGACGCTCTGGGGTGATGTGAAGGGACACAGTTATTTTGGGGTAATTTTAACCTAAGTGTGTCCAGAACTTAAAATGTGAGGCATGGGGAAGGTCGGGCCACCAGCAGAGAGGACCACGCGGGGAGGGTGGGGGTGGTGATGTGCGATGGAAGCAGGGAGTTCCCGGGAGACAGGAGAGGGTAACTGCCACTGTGGGGCCTCAGGGGTGTCAGGCCTCTTTTTCCTTTCTGCCTGGCACTTGGCCACCTCCCTCCAGGCCCTGAGAGGGCCCCTCTGAAGGTAGCAGGGCTGGGAAGAAGAGCCCAGCATCACCTCTCCCCACTGAGGGAGCTAGGGGAGCAAAGCCTTGTGGGTTCACTTCCTAAGAGGCCTGAGAGGCTTCTCCCCTAAGTGTCAGCCATGCTGGCCTCAGGCAGGGCAAGGGCTGGTGACCACCTCAAGGCTCTCCACTGCTCGGCCCTCATAAGGTGCCGTAAGCATGCATGCTGTCCCCTGCCCAGGGAGGGACCGGCAGGTGAGGTCCCCTGACAACACAGAGCTCCTGGCTCCTCTCCTTGCTTCACACAGACCAGCCTTTTGAGGATTCTGACAAGTTCCACTCTCCAGCCCGGGGGCTTCAGGGTCTGGCGTACTCCTAATGCCGGTAGGTTCCTGCTTGAATCCTGCCTCCTCCCCTGGCCCTTGATGGGCCCCAATGGCCTTTGCAGGGCTGGGTGGGCTCCAGGCTCCCTCTCCAGGGCCTTTGGGCCACATAGCCCACCCCAGTAACCCAAGCTGAACAGTGGCAAGAAGTGGCTGCCTGCCCCCTGCAGCCAGCCGTGCTCCAGGACCTCTTCTCTTGTTCTCCCTACTAGGTCGGCAGGTGTGGCCCCCACTGAGCCAGGACTGGAGGTTCCTCTGGGATTCACATCCTTGCCTGGGATGGAGGCACAGACAGACGCAGGGCCAGGGCTGCAGGCAGACCTCAACCCATGGGCCTGAACAGGAGAGCCCCAGTTCAGGGACCGTCCCCATCCAGACCCCAGGCCCACGGGCTTCACACCTCCCTTTCTCGGGACTGGTCAGAAGCCCCAGCACTGTGCCGATGCTCTTGGCAGGATAGCGTCCAGGGAGGTGCTCGATGCCCGGCCTCACTCACTAGGTCAGTTCTTTTGGACGAGATGGATCTTGTGTAGTCCTAGGGCATCGGGGGACAGGCGTGTGGGATGAGGACTGGGGAAAAGGACAGCTCAGGGAGCGGTGGCCTGGGAAGGTCCTGTTTGCATCTGACCCATCTCAGCTGGCCCAGCGCCCACTTCTCCCCAGGACAAGGGTGCTGCCTGCGGCCTCAGGAGGCCTGCCTAGGCTCCCGTGGAGCTCCCAGCAAACCCCCCCCCACCCCCGGCCCTTTGAGGCCTGAGCACTCTCGCTTGCCACATCATCAATCCCAGTGAAGCTCTGAGCATGGAGGGTGCAGAAGAGGGGGTGCCAGGTCCGCTGAATTGTGGGTTTGCCCCCAGCGGATGTCTCTGGATGCTGGCTGCCATGCACTGACTCTGGCTGGCCGTGTAAAACCATGGACGGGGCTCGGCTGCCCCTGGCCTCACGGTCTGCTCTGCTGAGGTTGGAGAGAACAGAACAATAAACACAGCTGCAGGTGGCCGCCAGGCCTTTCTTGCCTGCTTCCTTGGCGTGGGTCTGCTTTTCTCAGCGTTTCTGCTGCTCCCCTGGGTACCCCCACACCATGCCCCCAGACAGCCTCCCAGCAGCTTGGGCTTTTCAGGCGCCCCACAGTTCAACAAACAAGTGTTCCCTGCCCCTTGTCTGTTCTTTGGCATAGTGGGGGTGCAAGCTACCAGGCCCAGGGACCCAAGACCAGACTCAACCCCCAGACTGGGCTGGGCACACAGTCTGACCACTGGGGACTCAATCTCCCAACTGTCTGCCCAGAACTGAGGTGGGGGTTGTCAGAAGGACATTACTGGCAACTGGAATTGGCTAACAATACTCTCCAGATGTGCAGAGTTTCAAAAGTGAGATTCTTCTTGACCGGGGCCTGCAGGCCTCACTTGGGCTGGGTGGGGCAGCTTTGGCACGAAGGGCTGACTACAGAGCCACATCTCATCTCAGCGCCCCTTCTTCCTCCCAGGCCTAGGCACCTTCCATCTCAGAGTTTGGGAGCAGGAATGGCAAAGCAAGGTTCCCAGGCTTATTAACCCTCCCCGCAAGAATGAAGCGCAATTTCCCCTGAAATGTGTCCCTTAGACCCCAAAGGTCTAAGTTTGACCTGGAAGTCACTGTTATACCCATTGTCCCGGGAGCCGGTGTCCAAGCCCACACCTCATGCAGTGCTTCCTCCAGCTTCTGGAAGCCCTGTCCTTCCCGTTCCCTGTGCCCTTGCCCTGCAGCCCCCTGCCTGATAGACTAACTGTGGCAGATGGGCTGGGGCCTGGGTTCTTGGCTCATACCTGAGATTCCGCGCCCTCCCCACAACTGACTTAGCGGTTCCCGCTGCGAGCTCCCCACCCCCGGCCAGGCGAGCACTTGCAGGCCTCCAATCCAGACTGGACAAGGGGCTGGCTGGGCTCACCCTGGTTCCCAGGATGGTCAGGTGTTCCTGCCGGACAGAGACGAGCCATCTGTCCTCAGCCTCCACAACAGTGCGCTCGCGCCGCCATGTGTGTCCACACCACCCACAGCGGGCAGAGCCAGCCGCTTATGAGGTACGCTGTGGACAGAGTGGGGTCCTCCCCAAATCCAGACACTGAACCCGAACCCCACCTCCCACATGGCTGTCTTTGAAGATAGGGCCTTTCAGGAGGTGCTTCAGGTCAAGTAAGGCCATAAGAGTGGGGTCCTAATCTGACAGAACCGGGTCCCTGTACAGAGAGGAGCAGGCTCCAGAGGAGGTCCCCTAGCAGGATGGTGGCCCCCTACAAGCCGGGGAGAGGGTTCTCACCAGGAACCAGGGCAGCTGGCGCCTTGATCGGGGACCTCTTGCTTTTACAGAACCATGAGAAATAAATTTCTGTTGTTTAAAGCCCCCCCCCCCAAGTCTGCAGTGTTTTTTTATGGCAGCCCAGGCTGACTCACACTGTTCTTTCCCATATGTCTTAGTGTTGGTTCCCCCAGAAACTGCACCTGAGACAAGTTTCCTGCTGGAGGACTCTGGCAGACAGAGTAGAACACACCTCAGGGTTTCCCACACAAGGGGCAGAGGACCTGCCACCCTCAGGCCCTTAAGGCTGCTCCCAGGAGGCTCGCCCTCTGGCCCTCCCCAAGCCCTCCAGCTGCAGGGCAAGGCCACCAGTAAGGCCTTTATTGTTAGGCTTTTGTTGTCACATTGTATAAACAAAGCCCTGTAGGGGATCTGGGCAAGGCACCAACAGCTTCCCTGTCACAGAACCACCAGGATCACAGAAACATTCTCAACAGAACCCCTGATCCGGACTGCCACTCAGATGAGAATTGTCGACGAAAGCTGGCATCACATCAGCCTTTTTGTAGCCAATAAATCAGTGAGAATGAGTCAAACTGGACTGTGAGTCATGGGTCAGCAAAAGACAAGCCTGCAGGCAATCCTGGGTCTGGGTCTGGTTGCCAACTAAGCAACTAGGGAATTTTCTGGCCTTCACAGACTGGATCCCTCCCTGGACTTCCCACATTTTTAAATCACAGTTACTCCATTCTCAATAGTTCAGCCATCCTGAGTGTGAGCGTGATGTTAGTCGGGAGGCAGAAGCAATCTTGATCTCACCCAAATCTGTGTATGGAAACCCCACTGCCAATAAATGCTGTCCCGTAACTGCGTCTTATCTTCGCGACTGCCCTGAGGCCTCGGGCACGAGACAGACTTGGTCGATTCATTGGAACTGACCCCTCCAGCTGGGCATCCCGCACCAGTGATGGAAATCCTAATCTTGTCCCATGCCTTTGTTCAGGGTAGCATTATTCACCTAGAATGGAGGTTGTCTTAGAATCGACTCTCCTGGGAGTAGAACCTGAGACAAGGATCTGGGTTCGGATGGTTTATCTGGGAGGAAAGCTCAGAAAACACTGGCGAGGGAGGAAGGAAGAGAGGCAGGGAAGGGAAGAAAATCTGATGCTGTGTTAATGAACAAGTTACCATGTGGATTTTCTAGAGCTTAATCCCACCAGGAAACTCTGGAGAACCAGGTGAAAAACACGTGAGTTTCCACCTGTGCGGGAGGGAGGCTGAGGACAGATACCCCAGCCTCCTCAGTGGGAGGGCGTGGAATTCTGAGCGTGGGAGGAAAGCTCTGCTTCCTGGTGCTCCAGTCAGTCCCAAGCTTGGCACACCAAGGAGCTAGAGAAGGCTCTCAGGTGAAGAGATGTAGGTGCCGGCAGATGGACTATGAGAGGTGAGCCCTGAAGAGGTCAAGATGGGGGGTCTAGGTGGGCACAGCAGTGTCTGCCCTGGAGATAGTCCCTGCCCGTCACGCTGGGAAGAGGAAGTTGGCTTTTCCTAATTGAATTAAGTTTAGAGTGAGCATGAATTTCCCTTTACCTGCAGGGCCCTCCTCTTCTGGGACCAGGTGACAGATCTATCCAGGCCGTTTCTACTAGGGGTGCCAAGATGCAAGGGGACCAGGGGACCCTTATCAGCATCAGCCCATCCTCCAGGCTTTCCACGGGGTGAACAGGCCAGGCGTGGGGGCAGGAGGGAAGTCAGAGATTTAGCCACTTGCCCTGCAGGGAGCGCATCTCCGGGAAGTCCTCTGGTTTCTCCCCACAAGTTCCCAGCAGAGGCAGATGGCTGTGTTGTGCATCCTGCCCTGTGGCTGGCAGACTCTGGGGCTGCATTTGGCTCAGACAGAGCAGCCGCACAGATGGTCCTACTGCTGACTCGTCTCCAAAACATCCCCTTTTCCCCAGCCCCACCCATATTGGTGGAGCCCTTGGCTTCTTTGGAAAAGAAAAATTCCCCAGAATGGACCCTGCCATGCGGTGGGGAAAGCACAGTCTTTTCCATCCGTGCCATTGGGTCCATTGGACATCCATGCACGAAATTCAACGTGGTCGCTCCCTCACACCACACATAAAAGTCAATTCCAGGTAGACTGTGAAAGCTAAAGAAAGCTGCATGGTCTTGAAGAGAAACTGCAAACCTTTTGCCAGAGTAACTGCCAATATCTCTTTCCCTACTGCTTTATCAACCTTAAAATGAGGCAAACTTTGAACATGTTCGAGGTATTTCAGAAACCCCCGAATTTCTTTTCCTTAAGACAAATTTTCTAGCTAACAAAGAGTTCACAGACCCCAGTGACTCTCTTCCCTAGAAGGGACATGCTTTTTAGTTAGCCATTCTCTGAAACCCCTACTTCTCAATTATGGGGCCCCCCTCTCCCTCACCTCCTCACCTCTGTACTTACACCCTGGTGCTTCCTTCCTCTGCTGCTACTTCCATGGCAGTAGCAATACCCATTGGGTGATGGAGGGAGTGAGCCACCTCTTTGAAGTCATCAGCTTTGAAGACCGGTGTTCATAGGAAGACCCCCAACCTGAGGGGCCGGCTGGGTGGGGACATTGGCCATTCCTGTGCACTCAGATCTTCCTACCGCTCTCCCCTTCACTCTTATTATGAGATATTTAATGACTATAACTTTTTTTTAAGATTTATTTTTTATTATGCATACAAGAACTGGGGTATAGGCCAGAGATGTAGGGGGGGTGGCAAAAGGATTCACCAGAGACAGAGTAGGGAACAGAATAGGCAGGTTTTGACAGAAATACACTACTGAAGAGAGCAGCGGGTGAGTCAGGAGAGGTCTGCTGCGCCATGTGGGTAGCTCCCTGGCTGGGGATTGAACTCATGCTGCAGAGGCTGCGGACAGCTTCACAGGTTGTGTCTTAACCTCTTGCGCCACCAGGGAGGCCCCATGACTATAACTTTTTAGCTAAGTGTACACAGAGTTATCAGCCTTTTCTTTGTGGCCAGTGCTTCTTGTAGCCTGTAAAGAAATCTTTACCTACCCCACAATTAGGTAGATAATTTGATTTTTGTGTATGGAATAAACTAGGGGTCAATCTTATTTTTTTTTTCTTTTTGGTGTGGAGAGCCTATTGACTTATCACCACTTATTAAAATGACCACTTTTTCTTCCACTATGTTGCAGGGACACCTGTACCCTAAATCAAGTGTCCGTATAATATGAGTCTGTTCTCAGTTCCATGCTCTGATCCATTGGTCTTCTTGGTTATCTTTGTACCAATACCACACTATCATTACTTTAGATTTGTAGTAAGTGCTTCTTTTTTTTGCCTTAAAATAACATCGATTTAATTTAAGATAGTTTCTGTAGGTTAGAAGTCCAGGCACAGTGTAACAGGTTCTTTGCTCTGAATTGCAAAGGTTGGATCAAAGTGTCACATTTTCTTCTGGAACTTGGTTTCCTCTCCCAGGTGCATTCATGTGTTGCCAGAATTTAGTTCCTTCAGGTTACAGGACTGCGATCCCTGTTTTCTTCTAGGCTGGGGCAGGGAGGGGGGTAGCCTTCTGAGTTTAAAGTCACAGGGACAGCCAAAGAGAGGGCCTCTAAGTGCACAGACACCCCCACAGGAAACAGAACAGAGGAGACCTCACCACTCTGAAGATCTAGAAACTTCCCAGCTGGGCACTAACATGAAAAAGACTGTTCTTTTGCACACTCCTTTGGCTATTTTATTCCTTGAGAGAAATGAATCGAGTGTATCAAAGGGGAAGGAAAATGCCATCAAGTAGCAGCTCTGTTATTCCTTGGGGCCAACAACCTGGCATCTTGTTCCCTAAAGCCACTCCTTCCCCATCCCGTCACCCTGGAAGGAGAGCTGCGCCTGCACCCCTTTTGGCTGTGCTCTGGGCCCCAAGGCTAGGCTGCCAAGGCTCCAAGGCTGAGTTGGGGGAAGAGGCTGCTGCCAGGGGAGAGGAGGTGTGGCTGCCTCCCCCAGGAGCGCTGTCAAGGGTTGTCTATGCAAACTGCAGCCAAGGACCACCTCATGGCCAGGCAGCCAGCCCATGAGCGAGTGTGAGCGCAGTTCCTAGAGGCCTGTCTCGGGGTGGAGGGATGGAGTGCAGGAAAGCCGTCTGGCCTGGGTTCCTGCTCCTGCTGCCTTTCTTGGGGTTCCTCACACCTGGGAGCCTGGCTCCCTTTACACATCCACCCACTATCCCAGGGCTTGAGTTCTCCTTCAGGTCCATGGGGGGAGGGTCCAGCCACATTTGGGTTGGCACTGACTCAAGCGCAGCCAGCTCTGGCTTCTGTGGTGCAAGCTGGTTTGTTTGGGCGGCTTCCCAGGCCCTTCCTGGATGTAGGCCAACAGGGCCACCTTGCCAAGACAAATTATGGCTGAGGGTGGAATGTGGTGGAGAAGATGCTGTGCAGGCCTGAATCTGGCAGTCCCGTCAGGGGTGCCCCTGCCAGTTCCCCAGAGGGAGCCCTGCTGGGGTCAGGCCAGGTCAGGCCAGGAACAGCTACTGAGGGACAGCCAGGCATCCCTCTGCCCCTGGCTGAGGGCACATCCCCTTTCTTGGTCTCATCTGAAAACCAAAAACTTATAATCAAGCCTCAAATTTCATTCCTCCAGCCCACTTCCTGGGGGGAGCGAGCAGCTGAGGAGCAGAGGGCAGAAGGGGGGGTGGGCAGGGAGGAGTGTGTGCCCACGTGTAGCAGAGAGGGGGCAGAGCAGGAGGAAGTTCCAGCAGGGCCTCTTCTTCCCTCAGCACAGTCCAGCGTGAAGGGTTCCATTGCCGTTAGATCCCCTCAGGGCTCATGTCCGCTCACTCCCTTAGATGGGGCTCCTTGGAGGTAGACACCAAAATGGGGGTTTGGGGGTACAGGAAAATGTTCACTGGAGGAAAAGGAGGGACATGAGACCAGGCAGAGAAGGGGCAAAGCAAGGGAGTGGCCCCAGCAGGGAGCTCTCAGGACCCCCAGTGAGTTCTGGAGGGTGAAGGCCACCACGACCCAACCCTCTTCGTGGCAAGGGCATGGCTGTCGTGTGCCTGTGCTGGTCAGTCACTGGCCAGAGTGGGACGGAGCACCCAACCTCTGGGTCATGCTCCCAGGTGGCCAAGCGCCTTCTTGGGAGAAGGGCGGCAGCAGGGAGTTGCTAGCAGCCAGCACTCCCCACAGTTTGGGAATGGGGGTGCTGGCTGCTAAGGAGGATCTAGGGGAGACACTAAGGGCCTCCACTATACCCAGGACCTCCAAGAAAAGGAGCGAGGCTTCCTTTCTGGCACCATGACAGTTCATGTGGCAAGGACTCCCCTTCTGTTTCAAAGGGGGTTAAAGGAGTGTCCTGGGCTGTCAACAAGCAAAGGGCAGGCCCACCCAGGGAGCTCTGCAGTAGAGGCCGCAGGCCAGTGGGACGGCTGCCTCCACGGTGAGCACTCACCATGGGCAGTGGGGCAGTAGGGCAGTAGGGCAGTCTCCTGAGCGGCCCAGGTGTTGCCACAGACGGCTCTCGTGCCTGTCCTCCACCCGCACCCCTGCGACTCAGGCCAGGCCCCACTTCTTGCAGGGGAGGCGTGGCAGACTTGCGTCCCTCCAGTCTCTTTCCAAGACATCTTGGCATGGCTCCGGCTTCCCTCGGCCTTCCCTTTTGCTACTCCTCCAAAACAAAAGAAAAGTCACTGAACCTGCTCTGTTCCCTTCTGAGCTGCAGGTCAGCCATCTTCACCCTCCTTTGGGCGGAGTGGACACTCCTGGGGACTAGGAGGAGGATCACAGAAGTGAGAAGAGGAGGAGAGGGGCGTTCAAGGGCATGCAGTGCAGTGCCCAGGGGTGAGATAGCAGAGGGCTCTGGGAGGGGCTCCGGGAATCGGGCACACAACTGGGATCTCGTGGGAAGGAGCATTAGGAAAAAAAGGAAGGACGCATAGAAGGTCCTTCATGCACCAGCTAAGACAAACAAAAGAGAGACTCCCGCTGCCGAGAAGACAGAGCGGGTGTACTTTTCCCTATTCCTTTTGCTAAACACAGCTTAGAACCCTGGTCTTACAGGGCCTCCCCTGGTGGCGCAGCGGTTGAGCGCTGGGCTGTGAAGCTGCCCGCAGCCTCTGCAGCAGCAGCCTCTGCAGCACCGGTTCATTCCCCGGCCGCCCGCGAGAGTCCCACAAAAAAATAGAAGAACCCTGGTCTTACACTAGTCACGCAGCGCTTGACGATGGGGCGTCTTTCTGAAAGTGGTGATTTTTGTTGCTGTGCAAACGTCAGCGAGTGTAATTACACAAACCTAGATGGTCTGGTCTGCAGCCTCTTTGTGTAGCCCCCTGGACCACCGTCGTGCGGGCATGTCACCGACCTAAGCACCGGTGCGTGCACGTGACTGTCTACAAAACAAGGACACAGGGACCCCCGAAAGAGGAAGAAGAGGAGGCAGGTGATCTGCGGATCTCAGCATCTGAGGCAAGAAAGGGCAGTGAGTTTTCTGGGTTTTCTTTTTGTCTCCTACATCCCAGATATGGAATTGAAGAAGCCAGCAACCCAGAAATGCCAACCTGCTCACTGGCCAAGGAACCAGGGGAGGGGAAACTTGATGAGGGCAGAGTAATTAAGTTTGTTTCTCCTGGGGATGCTCTCCCAGGGATATCTGGGTTGCCTTGGGAGCCTCTGTGTCTTGGACTATCCAAAAGTGGGCGAGATATAGATCTTTCCTTTCTTTTTTTGTGGTTGTGGATGCCTTTCAGCAATGCTTTCTTGGCCTCCAAAGTTCTGGCTCTGGCTCCGGTTCTGCTCTGGCTCTGACTCTGGTTCTGGCTCTGACTCTGGTTCTGGCTCTGGTTCTGGCTCTGGTTCTGGCTCTGGCTCCGGTTCTGGCTCTGGCTCCGGTTCTGGCCCTGATTCTGGTTCCAGCGCTGGCTCCTGGTCTGGTTCTTTCTCCGGCTCTGGCTTTGGCTTTGGGCAGGGCAAAAGCCTTTGCTCTTGGCACTATCTTCATGAAAAGCTCTTTTCATTTAAATTTAGATTTAATCCATTTTGAGTTAATTTTTGATGATAGTATAACGTATGGGTCCAATGTCATTCTTTTGCACACCCAATTTTAAGATGTGTCATAAAACTACAGCAGTCAAAACAGTGGGTATTGGTGAAAGGATAGCTGCGTACCAATGTAGCAGACTTAAACTTGTGGAAAAGAGCCACAAATATGGTCAACGGATTGCTAACAAATGTATAAAAGCATGTCATTGCAGAAAGAAGTCTTTTCAACAAAAGATGCTGGGAGAATCGGACCTGCATATGCAAAAAAAAAATAAGCTTCTGCTTACATTTCACACATGTAAAAATTAACTCCAAGGGGATTATAAATCTAAGTGTCATATAGAAAACCATAAAACATAGGAGAAAATCTTCATGATTTTTGTTTAGTCCAAGAGTTCTTAGTCAAAGATAGAACACAAAAAAAATACCACCTATAAAAGAACTTTATCAAACTTTAAAACTTCTGCTTTTCAAGGAACACTATTAAGAGAATAAAAAGCCAAGCCATGTTGGGAGACATATCAGATACAGGACTTGCGTGCATGCTCAAAACTCAGAAAATAAGAAAACTTTTTTTTTAAAGATGTATTTATTTATGCATACAACATCTGGGGTTTAGGCCACAGGTGTGGGGGTGAGAGGATGCACCAGAGAGAGTGGGGAGCAGAACAGGTGGATCTACTGAAATACACTGCTGAGGGGAGCAGCGGGAGAGACAGGAGAGGTCTGCTGCGCCGTGTGTGTTAGCTCCCTGGCTGGTGATCACTCATGTCACAGTGGCTGGTGATGGCTTGATAGTGCTGTGTCTTTAACCCCTGTACCACCAGGGAGGCCCAAAGAAACATTTTTTAAGTGGACTAAAAAACTCAGCAGTTAAAATACAATTACAAACAACATGAACAGATATCTCACCAACAAGGAGATGATAGCTAATAAGCACAGGAAAAGGTGTCCATCATAGTTAGCCGTTAGAGGAATTAAACCCATGTGGGCTGTCGCTACAACCCATTCAAACAGCAAACACGCTGAATAGTGATAATCCCAAATGGTGGCAAGTATGTGGAAAAGTCGGCTCACTCGTACATAGCTGGTAGGAATGTAAAATGGTGCAGAAACCCTGGAAATGGTTTGGCAGTTTCTCACAAAACTAAACAGGCACTTATTGTGTTACCCAGAAATCACTCTTTTGGGAATTTACTCCAGAGAAATGAAAGCTTGTGTTCACATGAAAACCTCCGTGTGAGTGTTTATATTAGCTTTCAATGCTAATACTCCAGCAGCAGGGTGGGGGCCCCCCACTACATCCTGCTCCCTGATTGTTGCTCTGTTACTCCCCACAGAATCAATCATGATCCTGAATTTTATCATAACCACGTCTTTGCTTCTCTTTATTATTTTATCCTTCATGCACCCATAAGCAATATAATTCAATTTCCCTCTTGTGTTTTCCTGGCTTCACTCAACATTGTTTTTGTGTCATGTATGCTGTATTTAGTGTTTATTTTCATTCCTGTATGTAATTCCATGGCATAAATGTACCATATTTTATTCCTCATTGTGCTCTTGATGGGCATTTACACTGATTCCAATATGAGTCTATTACAAATAAAGCATTCATATACATTTTTGCACATGTGTAAGAATCTCTGAATATATGTTGTACATACACCTAGGAATAGGGGCATCTCTGCCTTCAGTTTTACTAGGTTGTGCTGACAAATCCTTCATCCTGTCCTATATGTCAAGTGCAACACAAAGGCACACCCCAATAATGTCACCTGGTGCAGACACAAAAAAAGAGTTTCCTGGGGGGAATGTTCAGGCACAGAGTTGGGAGAATATATGTAATGTCCCTGTAGGGTAAGTGAAAAATTATCAGGCTTTTCCACCCTCCCAGCATTAGCATTAATGATGGATCCCTGTGGTCCTACATGCATACCTGATGGCGGACACCTGGAGTAGGGTGGGCTTTGCATAGGTGGGCGCACCTGGGCTGAGGCTGGGCTTATAAGGGTGGTGTCACGGGGGCGCTGGCAGAACAGGAGAAAAGAGAAAGGAGACAGAACAAGAGAATGAGAAAGAGCAACAGCAGAACAGAAGCAGTAGAGAAGCAAAACAACGGGGACACCATGAGAGAAGACCAGAGAGCCCAGAAAGAGTGAAGACTCGTGGGGGTGGGGGGGCCGGGGCGGGGTGGGGACCAACACCCCTGCCTGACATGTGCCTGCTGTATATCTGGCAAAAGCACAGTAAAAGCCTGAAAAATCACCGAGGGCTCCAGGACTCTCCTTTATCCATCTGCTTGGGTCACAGAGATCCTGCACTGTGCCTTGCCGCTGGCACTACAGTCCCAAAGTCTCTTTCTCTGAAAGATGACTTGCTAGGCTGTAGGGTAAGGTAAAAAGTATCAGGCTTTTCTGCCCTCCCGCCATTAGGATAGATGACAGAACCCTGTGGTCCTGAATGCATGCCTGATGACGGGCTCCTGGAGTAGGGTGTGGGCATATGTAGATGGGATTTACCTGGGCTGAGACTGGGCTTTTAGGGGCAGCATCGCAGGGATGCCAGCAGAAGCTGAGAGAAGCAGAGAGAACGCCGGAGAGCCCAGATAGAGTGAAGACTTGCTGGAGGCTGGAGGCCTGCCAGCCTCCTGGCCCCCCAGACCCCTGCCTGCCGTGTACCTGGTAATCCCAATGAAAGCCTGCAAAAGCCACTGAGGGCTCCAGGACTCCTCCTTGACCTGGTCTGCTGGATCAGAAAATCTGCACCCTGTCTTCCTGCCACTACACAGGCCAAGCAGGGCCAATTTCACTGGTAAAAGAGCTCAAATAAGAAACTTTTAAAAATAAAGTAGAAAGCTTCAGGAGAGCGTCCTCACTCTAAGGTCAATTTCCATATTTTGGGAGGATGCTGGGAGGGACCTGGGAACTCCTTGACAACTCTGCAGCCAAGGGCACTTCCTGTCCCCTTCCTGGCTGGCTGTGCTTGGCCATCACCTCCAGGATTTCACAGGCCATTTCAGTTGTGCTGAACTAGCTGCTTCAAGATTACCCAAGGGAGAAAGTCACTGGAACCTTCCAGCAGACAAACCTGGGTGTGTTCAGTTATATCATTTAATGTGCCTTTCTGTTCTCTGATAATTTACTCTGTCCTTAACTCAACTTTACCAGATATTCAGATAGTCACTTCTGCTATCCTTTGATTCGCATTTGCCTGATACCTCTTTTTTCCTGCTTTTACTTTCAAGGTACTTTTATATATTTGAAGTGAATTCCTTGCAGCATATAGTTGGACCCTGTAGCGGCAGGATGGCCACAGGACAGGTTCTCTGACCCAAGCAGATGGGTAAAGAAGGCTTTTACTCAGATTTTACCAGGTACACGGCAGGCAGGGGTGGGGGGCAGACCGGGAGGCTGACAGGCCTCCCAGCCCCCGGCGAATCTTCACTCTTTCTGGGCTCTCCAGCCTTCTCTTCTTGCTCTCTCGCTGGTTCTCCTCGTGGTTCTGCTGCTCTTATTCTCCATGATCCCACCCTTATAAGCCCCATCTCAGCCCAGGTGAACCCACCTACGTATGCCCACACCCCACTCCAGGTGCCCGCCATCAGGTGCATTCAGGACAGCAGGGATCCATCATCAATCCTAATGGCAGGAAGGTAGAAAAGCTTGACGATTATTTACCCTACAGACCCAGTCTTTCAACCCACTCTGCCAATAAACTGCACACTTACATGCATTTTTCAGTTTGCATTTCAAACTTCAATGAATAAATTTTTTTTTTTTAAAGTGATGATGCACAGAAGAGTTGGAGATCAGAAGATGCAGGGTAACGTGGCACTAGGCCCCTCTTGATGATCTAAGATTGAAAATGTAAGAGGCAGAGACAGAGACACCCCAGAAACACAGAGACAGCACAAGAGCCCAGCAGTGGGCGGAGATGACCTAACAGGTATGTGGATCTTGGGCCTGGGTTAGTAGCTCCCCAAGTCCCGCGTTTGCGAGCTTCTCCAAAGGGCAAGGGAGCTGCTACATATTATATGGCTTCCTCGCCAGCGAGCTACAGTTAGATTTTCCAGTGGATTTCCTAGGCTGGAGATTAGAACGTGGGGAGGAGAAGTTACTCTGCGTCTAGCTCTAGCCATGGCAGGTGACCAAAGGCGAATGAAGAGGCTGGCTGCAGTGGGCTCATGTGATGGTAGTGACACCTGCTTCAGCACCAGCCTCAGCAAAGACAGCACCAGACCAAATCAGCCCGCGGCTTTCCGCCGTCTAGATAAAACTCCTTTCTTTTCTGCATCTAGCGCTATCCAATACCTCGATAATAAACTCCCAGCATGAAATTCTCCCATGCTTGAGATACCTAGAAAGAACTGTTTTCCTGGCAAACCACAGACTGACACATGACTTCCCCTTCAGTCTCAAAGATACGAATCGAAGCCCACCCACACTCTCCAATCATGGCCAGGGAAACAACTCAAGCCCTCCCAGTTGTTGTAGCTGTGCTTCTCTCCTTCTTGGAGTTGGCCCTGTTTACACCCCACACTTGGCTCACCTCCCCCCAGGGCACCCTTGGCTGCCTATAAATCCCACCTGTGCCCCAGCCTCACGTCTCCACCCCAGCCTGCCTCACACCGCACTGGACTGCGCCCTCTCCGGACTGGGCGCCCCAGGAGGCTGGATGAGCAGTTTACCCTTGACCCCTTGCCTGCTTGGCCTTGAGCAGGTGCTTACAGAATGTTACGCACCGCAGTGACACCTGCTGTAGAAGTTGACGGGCGGAGCTAAAACCCTAACTTCGAGAACCCCGGGGGATGCCTCTCTCAGTTTCTTCTGAAGTTAACTGAGAGTCCAAGAGTGTGCAGAATAACAATGGCCGCAGGAGGAGAGCTGAGGCCTGGCCGAGGGGGCGGGGGTCTGGGACATTGTAGGGTAAAGAAAATGTCAGGCTTTTCTGCCCTCCCGCCATCAGGATAGATGATGGATCCTTGTCCTGAATGCATGCCTGATGGCGGGCACCTGGAGCAGAGTGTGGGCCTAGGTAGATGGGATTCAGCTGAGCTAAGACTGTGCTTTTAAGGGCGGCGTCACGGGGACGCCAGTAGCAGCAGCAGAAGCCGAAGCAGAAGCCGAGAAGCAGCAGAACGAACACCAGAGAGCCCAGATAGAGTGAAGACTTGCTGGCCTGCCAGCCTCCCAGCCCCCCAGCCAGCACCCCTGCCTGCCATATGCCTGGTGAACCCCAATAAAAGACCTGCAAAAAGCCACTGAGGACTCTGACTCCTCCTTTGCCCGGTCTGCATGGGATTGGAAAACCTGCACTGTGTCCAGTCCTGACTCTACAGACATAGAGAGCACAGAGGAACTGGCTGGGGTGCCGGTAGCTTTAATGAGCCTGAGGTGCCCCTCCCCCAATCTCCCCTGCCCTCCCTCCCCCAGATTCTCCCACTTCAGTTCTGGACAGGTCCAGCCTGCCACGGCTTTGGGGCGCTGAAGAGCTGTTAATTCTTCTGTCCTCTCAGTCGCTCCAGGCGCCTCCGAAGGTCTGGGGGCACCTTTGCCCCTGCTGCCAGCAACTCTCGAAGTCTCTGTTTGGGAGTCTTGGTGAGGTGGAAATTACAGGGCACGGGACCCTCTTCAAAGGTGACCCGACAGTTGCGTGTTGCTGAGTGGTAGCCCTCGGCGCTGGCGGTCACCACATAGTCCCCTGGGGTCAGCAGGCGCCAGTAGTCCCCACCCCAGGCTGAGGAGTGAAGGGCAAGATCAGGACCCAGGGACCCTCAGCTTTTGACCCAACCTAAAGTGCCCCTGTCGCTCTCCCGCTCTCAACCCCACAGCCTGTCCCCAATCACACCCCAGTCCCCACTCACCCGTAGTCACGTCGTGGTTAATCCCCTCCACGGCAATGACCGCATCTGCAATCCCCAGCTCCGTGTCCTTGTCCCGAACGACCCCCGCGATGCCCATGCGCACCTGTGTGGGCAGGTCAGCGAAACCCTTTCCCTACTGCGTGACAGTGCGACCTTCAGTTCATCTTTCGCCCTGCTCCCCTGCAAACTTGGTAAAGGTGGTAAGTCTACTCTGTTCCCAGGGGATGATACTCTGATAAAAGATCTATTGAGTAACCAGTGGCACCTGGACCAGGAGAACTCTAAATCCCAAGGGCCTATCCTCGGCTTCCCCAAACGCAGACCCTTGTCACCCGGCTTGTTGCTTTGGAACCCTTGGAAGTCAGACTTAGGGAGCCAGGGGAAGGGACCTGAGCTCCGGTGACATCTGAAGCAGCTATGCCAGGGCACTGCCTGCACGTGCCCACGGGAGGCTGTCATGGGCGGCTCTGTGCACCACCTTGTGGCCCCCAGGGGTCTCCTCCCACCAATGCTGTTATATACCACCCTGTTGGCAAGCCTCCAAGTCAACCCAATGCCAAGGATGACCCATCGCGTTGGACCTTCAAAGACCCCAGGTGAAAGTCATGCTCCACGAGCGCTGAGCGGTTGGAGGGCCTTGGGTGGGCTGGGGGAGGGGCATTCACATCCCACCTGTTCCAGGTAGGTAAGGAGGGCTTCTTTGTTGTTCTCCCACTCCTGGGGCAGCTCAAGCTCATGTGGGAACTTGTCACAGGACAGCTCCACAGTGACCTCAAAGCAGTTGGTGTGCAGGTAGCTGAAGTCATTCATGCCTAGGGTACCACAGATTCGGGGAGCTTAAGGGGGCAGCACAGCAGCCCACCCCTCTGGTGCCCCCCTCTGGGAGACACTTGCCAGTGGGAAATGACCCCAGCGCTGTATAGGACAGCAGGTTGTCCTACTGGGGCAGGCCTATGAGAACGGGCCAACCCCACCCGTGGGCACATACTCCCAGGGACTGTGTGCCAGTCAGCCCCGTTGATGATATTGCCCCGCATGGAGAAGTCCTCGCTGTGGCAGGGCCGGCGGTCCGGGTCCTGCATGGCCCGATTGGTGCCTGCATACACGGTGCTGAGCCAGCGAAACACGGCTTCGTCGGGGGTGGGAGTGAGTTCACGGGCAGCCCACGGGGTCCGAGTCATGTCGAAGGGGTAGGACACCACCAGCTCGCCCCCGTGGAGGTTGGCACTCAGCACAAAGGGGATCCGCTCCATCCAGCTGATCACAGCCCGCGTTTCAGGAGCCACCTGCACAAGGGCAGGTCAGGAGAGGCAGGAAAGGGACAAGAGTCCCCGGGGGGGACGGCCATCCTGCCCCCAGATACTCACAGTGGCATTGGGCAGGGTGTAGTAAGTGGGCAGTGGCAGGTGATGGTTGGGGACGGTGTTGGGTACCAGCCCATTGTCCTCCGCTTCCCACAGTCGTGTGTTGAGGTCAGCAAAGTTGTGGTTAAGGTCAATGTACTGCTGGGTCCAGCGACCCTCTGCCCAGCCCACCAGCTCCGAGCCCTGCCAGGGAAAAGACTTGCTCCAGCTCAGCAATCGCTGGGCACCAGGACAGAAGGAGCAGGTAGCCCTCGTGCCAGTCGCCTACCCGGCGGAAAGCCGTCTCATAGCCATCAGGGTTCATGGAGGGCAGCAGGTGAATGCGCGTCTCAGTGAGCAGCCGGGTCACCCGCGGGTCCCCGCGCAGGAACTCAAGGCACAGGAACTGCATCAGGAGCAGGACCAGCTCCCGGCCCAGGGCCTCGTTCCCATGCATGCCGGCCACGTAGCGCACCTCGGGCTCCCCTAGGAGCACACAGGGGCTCGCAGCTGCCTCCCGCCTGCAGCCCCCACCCCCGTGCCCACCTCTCCCCCACATCTGTCAGTACCCAGCTCGTGCTCCCCAGGATGGTCTGACATTTCCATCACATACAGCTTCAGGCCCTGGTGGCTCTTCCCGATGCTGTAGATACGGGTGATGTTGGGGCACTGCTCGTTCACCTGCTTCATCAGCTGGGGGCAGAGTGTGGCATGGCATGGGGCATGGGAGGATTAGACCCAGAGAGCAGACCACGGGTGGAGGCAGAAGGACTTACAAAAGCCAGTGGAGGCCCACACAGAAGAAGGCACCATGACACAGAGCAGGAGCAGCAGAGGAGCAGCAGCGGAGCAGAAGGAAGGGTCCGAACAGGGGAGGCCCCATGACAACGGAATTGGGGCAGAGTTTAGGGGTCAAAAGGAGAGAAAGGTGAAACAGCAGGGGGAAGGAGGGACATGAGGGTCGGGTTGTGATACCAGGTTAAGCCCTGGTGGGCAGGGGCCTGAGCTAGGCAGATCACCCCTCCCAGTCACTGCCATTATGTCTGACCTTCCTCATGGCCTTGTAATCGTGATGCCGGAAGTCCAGAGGGTCAGAAGATGCCAGTGCAGGGGGCTCAGGGAAGAGGCCATTAGGATCTGGTAGAGGGTAAGTCCATGGCAAAGGGTGAGTTCACAGTGGAGGCTGCAGCCTGACCATCTAGCCCCTATGTGAGTACCCACCTGAGACGGGGCAGGCCAGGATCTCTGCCCGAAGGCAAGGGGCTCCCTCCTGGAGCCAGGTCTGGGGCAGTAGGCGAATGAAGCGGGCCACCTGGGGCTCAGGCAGGAGGTTCAGCACTGGTGTCTCTGGGTCCGAATTGGCAGGAAATACCTAGGGGCATCAAGTCCTTTGGTGAGGCGGCTTGAACCCCGGCAGCCAAAGCAGGAGTTGAGGCCTCCAAGCTCACCATCAAACCCACTCAAGCCAGAGCCATGAGGAGGTGAGCAGAGAGGCAATGACCCCAGGCCCACTGCCAGAGGGGTGTCCCAGCTGGAACCTGTGGCATGAAGTGGCACCATACCATGGTGGAAGTATCAGGGAAGGACGCAGGCATGTTCCAAAGCAGACAGGCTCCAAAGCTGCCTCCTGGCTACCCCCCATGCAGATGGCAATCCCCTTTTTCTCCTGGGATGCAAGTCTTCCAAGTCCTCAGAGGAGCCCCAGGCCAGTCTAGCATGCTCCAGTGGGCCCAGTGGCCAACCCCCAGCTACCATGGGACCACTCACTGCATCCATCCCACTGCTGCGGTTCCTGCTCCCCCACCAGGTGCGACTGTCATTGCTGAACTGGACCTTGAATGATGTAACCCAGTCATACCTGGCAGGAGAGGTAAGGAGACATCATCAGTGAACCCCAGGACTCCCACCGCTCCCCATGACTTCCAAGCCGGGGGCTCGCCTGCCTCACCTCCAGATGGAGTTCCTGCCCTGTGTGACGACGCCTGAGAAGCGGGTAGGGTGCCTAGCATCCACCTGAAACCAGGGCTCAGTGTCCTGCTTCTCGGCACACCAGGCCCCATCATATAGGTCACCATCCTCCAGGCCTGACTGTGGACAAAGGACAAGTGATTGGGCCTAATTAGGCTGCATGGGGCGGGCTAGGTCAGTGGGTGGAGAGTAGGCAGGCAAGAAGGGTCACCCTGCTCTGAGACAGGGCTGCTGACCTGGATGTTGAGCCGTCCTCGGTGTGGTCCAAGACCAAAGGACTGGCTGCTGGATGCCTCAAACTGGCTATCAGAAACTCGCAGGGACTCCAGGCCCAGAGGGGGACAGTCTGGTGCAGAGAAAGAGCAGTGAGACAGGACCAGAGAGCGAGAGGCCAAGGTAGGAGGGAGGGACGCCCACACCCACGAGATCAGAAGACACCTTAGTGTGTGCCCCAAGGCTGCAAGTCAAATCAGGACCTCAATGAGGAGATACCTGGTTTTTGTTGCTTGGGAGGGTCAAGGGCCCCTGCAGGACTGGTGGTCACTGAAGGACTGGCTGTCCCCAGGGGCTTGGAGCGAACTAGCTTCTTTCGCTTCTTTATGATGATCTTTTTCTTCTTGATGACACGAATCCGGACATGCTGTCCTGAAGTCCCTGGGGGCCAGGGAGACACAGCACCAGGAGAGGGAAGAATGGCATAAACCCCCAGACAGGGGGTTCTGCCAGGCCAAGAAAGCCTGCAAGCCTACAGCAGCTGCCACGAGTGCAACCTCACCTCCAACCCTCTCTGATGAAGAGCTGCACCCAGCCACTGGCAACTATTTGGTGCCTTACCTCCAGGCCTTTGCCCTGGCTGTCAACTCCCCATCATACCACCCATCACCTCTGATTTCACTGCCTAATCACCACTGTCCCTTCCCATCTCAGCCCAAATGCCCCTTGAGGACCCTTCCTTGCCTCCAGACCCCATCTCATGCCCCAAAGGCCCGGCGCCGCCTCCCTCTCTGGGTCTGCCCTCTAGGCTGAGATCCATGTCTGCCTCGGTGTTCAGGCTTTCCAGGGCCAGGTCTGGGTCCTGCTCTCCCTTCAGCACAGGACCTTGCGCAGCGCAGGTGCCAGTAGCTCCGCAGTGGCCAGCCCCCAGGCCCACAAGCACCTGCATGTCTGGTGCCTCTGTGCCTTTGCACAGACTGTTTCCTTCTTGGCTGCCTCTTCCTTCAGAGAAGGAATTCAGAGGTACTCACCCTTGAGGACCCAGCTCCACTTGCCTCCTCTAAGAAGCCCTCCTTGATTGCCTCCGCTTGCCTTCCCTCCCTATGCCCCCCCACCAGAAAAGCTGGGAAGTCAGACAGCCTGCTTCTCACTCTCCTGAGAGTGCCCCATTCCCAAGCAGCCGCAACAGAGTGTCCCCCTTTCCTGGTTCTTTCCTTCCAGCCCTTACCCCTCCCCTACAGCCTTTCCTGCATCTCCTTCCCCACCTCCTCCTGGCTGGTCTCAGTTTCATCATCCGGGAAAAGGGGAGGGTGGGGGGCTGCAAAAGAGCTGCAGCAATCTCTGGCTGCAGCCCCAGGACTGCTGACTGGATCTGCAGAAAGCTGGGGCTGCTGAGTCAGCAGCCGCTGCAGGAGGCAGGGAGCGTGAGCGAGTGAGTAAGCGAGTGAGTGAGTGAGCGAGTGAGTGAGTGAGTGAGTGAGTGAGTGAGTGAGTGAGTGAGTGAGTGAGTGAGTGAGTGAGTAAGCGAGTGAGTGAGTGAGTAAGCGAGTGAGTGAGTGAGCGAGTGAGTGAGTGAGTGAGTGAGTGAGTGAGTGAGTAAGCGAGTGAGCGAGTGAGTAAGCGAGTGAGTGAGTGAGCGAGTGAGTGAGTGAGTGAGTGAGTGAGCGAGTGAGCGAGTGAGCCAGCCAGCCAGCCAGCGAGCAAGCGAGGGGAGAGGAGCGGTCGTGAGGACAAGGCAAGAGAGTGGGAGACCCGCAGCAGAGAAGCCGCCCTCGGCCCGCAGCTCACCGCTGGTCCTCTCCGTGGGCGGCTGTGCCTGGCCTCTACGCGGGCCCGGGGTCGAGACTGGGGCCTGTGTGGTCAGGGGGGGCGCCAGGCCTTGCACAGAGGCGTTGGTCGCCCCCAGACCCAAATCGACCGCAGGCGCGCAGGCGGCCAAGGCGAGCAGGAGACCCCACATGGCGTCCCGACGTGGGGGAGCGCGCTCCGCGACTGGCCCGGCGGGAGGTGGGTTCCTCTCTTCCTGCCGGGTGCTCCAGAGCCCCCCGCCCCTTCCTGCCGCCGCCACACGCCCCTCGGCCTCTGTTCCGCCCACAGCCTGGTCTCCGGTCTCCCACCCGGGAGTGGAAGCGATTCAAGGGCCGGGTGGGGTGCACCTAGCGGATCTCCGAGAGGGGCCGTCGCGGAGGTCTCTCCACCCGCCGGCCGCCCCCTCCCTCTCCAGCTGCCCTGAGCGCACGGGCCTCACTGGGGACCCCCCTTCTCAGCCTGCTGAGCCCCTCCCATGCTCCCTCGCAGTAGGGGGCGCCCGCTCCACAGCGGGCACCTCTGTACCCTGTACCTTGCACTTGCCAGCCACCTTACACCTGGCCTCCCAGGCAAACCTCATTTTCCAAACGGGTAAACTGAGTCCCAGCAGTAAATTGACATGGCCAAGGTGGGAAAGCTGAAAACTTTGGGAAGGAAACTGGCACCAGAGAGGGAACTCTACCCAGAGACAGAGGCCCCCTGGCAGGGGGTGAGAGAGGGGAAACTGAGGCGGGAGGCCGGGGACACCAGGAGGGCTGGCTTTCCAGGACTCCTTATGAAGGACAACCAAGGAGGCCCAGCCAGAGGCAGCCCTTCCCACCATCACCCAGGTCCCGCCTCTCCCCTCCTCTTTCCCTCCCCTCCCCTACTCCTCTGCTTGCTGGCTGCCACGTTCTGGGGTTACATAACCAGAGGAAAGAAGCATGAGCTGAGCGGATACCCAGCTAGCTGGGGGGGTGGGGGGTGGAGGCTTGATGTGGGTCCTGTCCTCCCCCATGTCTCCCTTTCTCTCCAGATCCCCGATTCCAAAAATGCAAAACCCCCTGGATTCCCCCCACTCCAGGGACACACACACACACACACACACACACACACACACACACAAGAATGAAGGAAGTGAGTCCACTGTGCTCTGGCCAGTGGTCTGCCCTTGCAAGGAGCAGGCCAGGGAGATACCGCTATTCCCACAAAAGAAGCGTTGCCCAGAAGAGGTCAGAAATCCTCCGGAGTACACCAGGCCCTGAGCAAATATTTGTGCATGCCACTGTCGGTATAAGCAATTTAAGCCACCTAAAATGAGCGCGTGGGCACCATTTTTGCAGGCCAGTCTTACGAGACCTCTCGAAAGGAATACCGCTCAGCTGCCCTGGATGAAGCCCACTGCCAGCAGGGACAACCTCGGGGTGCGCGCTGGAGCTCCTCCAAGCATTGGGTTATCCCCTGTGCTCTGGGTAGAGGACCAGGGACTCCCTGAAAGGAAGTAACCCTGCCCACATAGGTCAGGGACCCACCTTGGAATGCCCAGTCTGGATGACCACTGCCAGGTCCCAGAAAAACTTACAGGATGCCAAAGCACAGGCTCCCCAAGGTGCAAATCGGGTGCTACTTATGGAACAGGTACTGTGGGAAATGCTTCCTGAGAGGCAGCAGCTAGGACAGGCTCAGGTGGAAACAGAAACTGGTCTGATCAGACCCTGAGGGTTGCTCCCCGCTGCAAGCCCACCTGGCTACTTCCCTGTCTCTGGCCCCCACCCTCATCTAAGTTTCTCTGAAGGGCGTGAGGCAATGAGGGAGCTAGGATATCTCTGACTCCTGAAGGTCCACATCCTCTAAGTCATGCCCTGCACGGCAGCCACATCATGACATGCTCCTCCTGGCTTAAGTCCTAGAGGGAGGGCTCGCCTGCCATGATCTTCAGAAGAAGGTTCTTCACCCACACCTCTCCAATCTCATCTCACCCACCCTCTCCCCAGCTGTCCCTCCTGTCCCTCCAGCTGCGCAGCCATGCTGGCTAGTCTCGTGTGCTTGTGAAGCTTGGTGGCCTGAGGTAAGCAGCCTGGGGACCTTAGCAACAACCTTTTGCCCAGTTCCTGGTGTGCAACTTAGTCCCTGGTATGAATCTGGCTTCATGTTAGACCATGCACCACCATGAGGCAGGATGGATCTGAGTGGTCCCGTGACTGCTGACCCTTTGCTCACCCTTGGTATGCAACTCTATGACTCACCTCTTGGTATGTAGCCACGTCATAGTTGACCATGTATAGCTCAATGCAAGCCCACCCAGAACCTTGTAGAAACTAAAGTGCATATATGCCCCTGATTTCCTACAAAGAGGGCTCAGCCTTGTGATTCGAATCCACTGAGTCAGCACCAGTGTATTTAAACCTGCTTCTTGTTAGCCCTGGTGTCCATGTTTCCTTTGTGTGCCATATAACACTAGAGCCAGCCAAGTACAGGGATTTTGCGCTTGCTCACCAAGGTCAGGTCCTCACCATTCAGATTGCCTTTCAATGCCTTCTGCTTCCATAGGCTTTCCCTGTGCACTTAGATGCACAGGGAGGCATCTCCCCACTTTTCCATCCTCCCTTCACCACCACCTCCCGAACTGCCTTTCTGATGTTCTGATGTTCATCACTGTCGTTGAGAGCTTTGCTCTTCAAATGTGGCTGAGGACCAACAGCATCAGCATCCCCTGGGAGCTTGTTAGAAATGCAAGATCAGTACCCCAGACCCATCAATCAGAATCTGCATTTTAACATGATCCCCAGAGGATTCAGCCTCATGTCACGTGCACATTAAAGGCTGAGAAGCTCTAGATGGAGATTTTCCAGTGGTTCCATCTAAAATGCACGAGATTCACAACCTTCTGTGTTTGATGCCATTCATGGAAATGTTATCTCAAGGCACGAGAGTACACCCACAGGACACGAGGAAGTTGGTATTTTATTCATCCTGGGAGGATCTATCCCCACAATATTTTTATCAAGATACTATAGATTAAAGTTTTACATTTTTAGGTTTATAACAGAGCACTCTTTTCTACACTTCTCCATTCTCAAGGCAGCCACTTTTAATTCTTTTTGTTATTTCTCCTTGTATTTCCCTCAATGCTTCAATTGTTGCTTCTTGATTTTTCTATGTTTAAATGTGATCTGTGGGTTTCCTACTATGAAATTAAGGATTTAGCTTTCCTAACACACTCCCAAACACAAATGTGCGAGTATACAAACCTACATTTCCCCTCATTTAATCCTCTCAAAAGATTTAAATCATTGTTTGCAGTCAATATTCAGTACTTAAACCCATGTCAATATTTTGGTGTACTTTTTATGTTCCCTGGAGTTAGCAATTACTTTGTTTTATCTTGGTTTTCTAGATACCAATTGCTAATTCAATCCCAAAACTTCCAACAGAACTTACCAAGTATTTTGAGCATGTCTAAAAGCAGCAGATAATGAATTTCATTTTCTTCTGCATTCACCCCCCTGGAGCATCTATCTTTTGTTTTTTGTTTGTTTTTTTTTTAATTGAGGCAAGTTTTATTTATTTATTTATTTGTTTGTTTTTATTTATTTATTTATTTTTATACAAGCACTGGGTACAGTCACGGGAGGGTGAGGGGAGAATTCACCAGAGCAAGAGCAGGGAGCAGAGCAGGCAGAAGGACCGAAGTACACTGCTGAGGGGAGCAGCGGGTGGCAGGAGAGGTCTGCGCACCATGTGGGACCCTCCTCTGGTGGCCGGGGAGCAGCCGGGGATCGAACTGGCACCTCAGAGGCCGAGGGCAGCTTCGCAACCCAGCGCTCAACAGCTGCGCCACCGGGGAGGCCCAGCATCTATCTTTTGATTCCAGGCTGGGTTACTTGCTTTCTCCACCAGGAACACAACTGATACGCCCTGCCAGTCTCACCATCCCTCACCTGGCTTTGTTCAGGAAAACTATTCCGCCAGGCTAGAAGGACCAAAAAGCACTCTACCGTCAGGTGGGTACAGGTTTACTGTTATCACACTAGTGGGCACCAGGCAGGGAGAGGTCTGCGCCCTGAGCATACACAAAAGTTTCCTTTTATACTCAGTTATTTTAACATAGGTTACATGGGTAGATTACATGTTGTCCTTCAGACGAGGGAAAGAAAAAAGGGGGTTACACAATGGGAGGGGGAACGGGGCCAGCAGCCGATAAGGGGAGTTGGCTTACTCTGTCATTCCCCCTCCTCTTGGAATGCAGCCTTGTTGGTGTAAAGACCAGCCATGAATCCATCAGACAAAAGGAGAATTTACAAATGATAAGGAAAGCAAACTTGCTTATTGCACCTGGGTTGGAATGCTGATGTAACGGGACTCCCATGGCATCAGTTGTTTCAGTGCTGTCCCCTTTACTGTCAATTTCAACATAACTTTGGACATTTTCCACTTCAGTTTGGCCTCATTTCTTGAATTCCATACTGTCCCTTAGTGTAATTCCTTGTTTTGCTGACGCACATTCTCCCATAACTTCCTAAGAAAGAATGTAGGCAAGATCAAATTTTTGAAAACTTACGTGGCCTGAAATGTCTTACTCTATCTTCACGCTTGATCATCATGTGGACAGATACACTTCTCTAGATTGGAAATCCTGATCCCTCAGAATTTTGTGGGTATTGCTTTATTGCTCTGGGAAGAGCCAGAGCAAGAGGAATCAATGAATGGTCTCAAGGGCCAGAGGTATTAACCCTATGGGCTGTTGAGCTTGTCACCACCAAAGATGTCAAGGTCACCAGACACGAGTCTTTGGACAGGACCTGCTAGAGGGAGATGTGTAGCCTGAGTCTGGTTCTACCTCCCCTTCTGGGGACTGCATGATACTCTTCTCCTCACCCTATCCCCATCAGTTTCCCTCAAAGTATAGTATGTCACACGGATTAATCTCTCTCAGTTATGACTTATCTCCACTCTTGCCTCAAAAGTCACGAAGCTGAGCTGTGCTGAACCTCTGTTAACTAACTGCCATTATCAGCGGCAAAAGTTTCTTTTCCAGGTGACCTGTCTCTTCAAGACACTCTTGTGGTCCTTAATTTCATTCTCAGAGGGCAACCTTAACCTCCAGTTTGGAGGTTACTATGTTAAAGTCTTCCTACATTCACCTCCTTTTTTAAAAAAAAAAGATTTATTTATTTATGCATACAAGAACTGGGGTACAGTCCAGAGGTATGGGGGGGGGGCGTTGAGAGGATTCACCAGAGAGAGAGTGGGGAGCAAAATAGGCAGATTGACTGAAAAACACTGCTGAGGGGAGCAGCAGGCGAGACAGGAGAGGTCTGCTGCGCCTTGTGGGGAGCTCCCTGGCCGGGGATCGAACTCGTGCTGCAGTGGTTGCTGACAGCTTCATAGGCTGCGCCTTAACCCCTTGCACCACCAGGGAGGTCCCACATTCACCTGCTTTATGCTGTTTCTGAAACCCAGGTATCTGAAATACCTCCCACAAACCATAGTGCTCAGAACACCTGAACAGCTCCTCCTGCCCCATTTAGTAGGTCATGTGGAGGCCCATCCCCAGAAAGCCCCAGGTAGCTTCCTGGCAGGGCCTAGCTCTACATGCCAGGGCCACAGTCCTGAAAGATCCCTGGGCAAAGAAAACAGTCCTGCCTCCCTTGGTCAGCTGTCTAGGCCGCAATAGGGTTAGAATGCTTTCCTGTGACTCAGTTCCCCATGGGAGGGCCTAGTGCAGAGAATTAACGAAGGCAAGAGGAAGAATCTTAGTTATCAGAAATTGCTGACCTCCTTCTGGCTAAGCCCCAACTAAGCCACCAGTTCCTATGAGACCAGAGCCAGCAGCAGCCCCCTAGGGGCCCTGGGGCCCACCTGGCAGTAGGTCACAATACCCCAGCTGCCCAGTCCCAGAATGGCTGACCAAAGGGGGAGGAGGTGAGGAAGGTTTGGTGGGTGGGCATGTGGGGAAGGGGAGGTTCCCAAAAAGCCCAGTTCTCCATTCCCTGAGCTTACCCTTGAGTGTCTGCAGGGCCCTGCCCCTCCCACACTCCTACCCCCATACAAGTGCCCTTCCCGTAAGGGCCACCTTCCTCCATGATCCAGCTCTGCTTACCCAGGCCCCAAACCCTTGTTCATCCCATCCCAGTCTCCCCCAGGGGCCTGGGTGCTGGGGAGGGGTCAGGTAGTCCAGTGTGTCCATGTGTGTCCCCCTGGGACCCTAGCCCTGCCCAGCTCCTGGACAGTGTCCTAGGGCTGGGGGCACTGGGGCTGTCAGTTCCGGCAGTCTTTTCCACCATTGGCCCAGCCTTGCTGCTGCTGCTACTGCTCAGTTTCCTGACCTTTGACCTGCTCCACAGGTAAGTGGACATCAACCTGGCAGGTGGGAAAGTATGGGCAGGTAAGCAAGTGGTCAGCTTCCTGATGTTCAACTCAACCCTCTCTCTCCGCAGGCCTGTAGATCCCACCTGGCCACAGCACGCCCTTCTCACAGGAGGCCAGAGTCAAGGGGCCGGTGAGGGTCCAGGACAGCAGGAAGCTTTACTCCTACCGATGGTGGTGGTCCCAAGACAACTCAGCCTTCAGGATGCTCTGCTACTGCTGCTTCTGGGCCTGGGGCTGCTCCTGGGAGCCCGTGGCATGCCCCTGGCCCTGCTGGGCCTGGCTTTCTGCCTCCATCCTTGGGTCTGAGTGCCCTTCTGGATCACTGTGTGCCTTGCAGAAATACACTGGCCCTGCTGCTTCCTTGGGCCTTCTTTCTTCAACCCTGAGCTGGGCAGGCAGGAGGGAACCTCTTATCCCCAAACTATACCCCAGGAGACCTCTGGCCCCACAATAGAGACAGTAGATCCTTGGGTCCATGTGTGAAGTGAGATAAGGAACAGGGAACCCAGGGCAGGATGTGGCAGCCTGTGGGTTGGGGTGGCCCTGCCAGCCTCTTTTGTGATTCTAGAGAATGAGGGTCCAGAGAGAAAGACTTGCAAGGGAGGAGAGCAGAACCCATCAAGGAAGGGACAGGGAGTCAGGGAGGGCTTCCCACAAGAAAGCGTGAGAAATTCTCTCTGTGGGTTCGCCAAGCTCCCCTGACAGCCCGGTGGCTCCACAGAGAGGAACTCAGTTGAGCCTCACACCTGCAGTGGCTCCCCTCTTAGTTGGACCCCACCCCAGCCGGGTCACAATGGGGCTCCCCTGGGGAGGGTGTGGGTGAGTGGGAGTGGGCGCTTGGCCCTGGCTGCCAGGCTGGCCTGGGTGCCTCAGGAAACAACATGACTTAGGTGACTCAGCCAGAGGTAATCCCTGGCCCCAACTCCCAACCCCCCCCCCCCCCCCCCCCGACGTGGGTGCCTTCCTGACCCCTCTGTCTCCAGCTGCTCCTGCAGCTGGCCTGGTCCTCTCCCCAGGTGCACCAGTCACGATGCAGCAGCCACGAGTGGAGACCGATGCCATGGCCGTTGGGGCTGGCGAGGGGCCGCAGCGGGCAGCCCCCTGGTCGACCTGGGTCACACGGCAGGACTGGGTGCGCTGGTGCTCGTGCCACGTGCCCCGTAGCTGGGCCCACTGGTGGAGCACATCTGGCTGGCGGCAGCCACTGCAGCGTGTGTTGTGGGGTCTCGAGGGGATCCTCTACCTGCTGCTGGCGCTGATGCTGTGCCACGCGCTCTTCACCACCGGCTCCCACCTGCTGAGCTCCTTGTGGCCCGTCATGGCTGCGGTGTGGCGCCACCTGCTGCCGGCCGTCCTGCTGTTAGTGCTCAGTGCTCTCCCGGCCCTGCTCTTCACCGCCTCCTTCCTGCTGCTTTTCTCCACGCTTCTGAGCCTCGTGGGCCTCCTTGCCTCCATGTCTCACCCAGGTCACACTCAGGACTTGGACCAATAGAAGGGCAACCCCACCCCGCTGCCTGTGTCTGTTGAGCCCTGGCCTAGGGCCTGAGGCCCTGGGGAAAGGGAGGGTGGTGGGACCAGAACCTCCCTGCCTTGGCAGGCCCTGGACCCCCCCAGTCCTTAGCACTGGTCAGGACACGTGTGATGTTTCTGGAGCTGGCAGGGTGGACTGGCCTGACCCCTGGGCATTTCTCTCAAGTTGATGCTGCAGGTACTTGGGGTAGGGAGTCCGGAGTTTTGAGAAGAGGGGACAGGACACACAGTTTAGCTAGGGGCCAGGTTTGGCCAAGCCACCAAGAGCTCCCATGTGGATGTGGTGACATCCACTGGGTTCCCCTTAGCAGCTGGCAGCCTCTTTTTCTTGCAGTTACTCAGCAGTCTCGTCTTCAGACTCTCTGAGAACTACTTGGGGACCCTGAGACTGTCTCGAAAGAAGAGGTACCCTCTTTCCATTTCCCAGGCTCTAGGGATTGTTGACAGAAAACTAGCTGGAAGAAGGCTGCCAGAAGCTCCATGAGAGGCCTCAATTTGCCTCCCAGACCTTCCTGCCCACTCCCTAGATTTCCTACCTCCTGCCTCAGTTCACATCCCCTAATCTGGGAAATGGGTCCACAGAGTAGTGAGGACCACAGAGAGTGTCAAATCCTTAAGACTATCAAGATGTCCCATTTCACCCCCTCACACAACGGGTGGCCTTGGCCAGTTAATCCTTTTACACCTCCATGTTAAGTGGGTCCCAACCTCATCATGGACTTGTGAGTCAAAGGCACTGCCTATATATGAAATATTTTGTAAAGACCAGAAGACTATAAGATATTCTATTGAACTCTAAGAACACTCTGTAGGCTCAAAAGGTTTTTTGACTCCAAAGGCTGCTGACAGAGCAGGAAGTTTCCTGGGCCTTCAGAGAAATACTGTTATGGATGCAATTTTGACCCCAAAATGGTAGACACAGGATGGATGGGCATGGACAAGAAGTGAAAGGTGGTGTGCTGTGAAATCTCAAAATGTGCAGATGTGAAATGCTGTCTTCTGATTGTGAAATTCTAGGGGCGGGGTGGGGAGGGGGGCGCAGGGTGTGGTGCCAGGAGATGCTTGCACAGCTGTGTGAATGGAGAAAATATAGTCCATGGTTTCTAAAACCCACCCAACAAGCTGCTCCCAGCACAGAGAGAGTCTTAGAATGTGGCATCCCTTAATGTGCTGGACACTGGCCGCTCACACATCTGTTGGTCCTCTGAACAAAACAGTGAGTGATCAGTTGCTACCAAGTAAGGCATGGTTAGACAGCTTTAGCCACCAGCAGGACACTCCCCACCCAACTCCTGACTCCACCCAACTCCTGACTCTCCCCAACTCCCACCCGTCCTAACCCCACTGTGTGTCTAAGCCTAAGATCCCTTTCCTGAAGCCTTAGATCCTAAGTCCCCCACTCCTGCCACTTAAATACTCAGAAATCAGGGACCAACTTCTGGAACCCTGGATCATTTGCTGTCAATTTTGTAACCCAGCCTTGCCACTGGTTAGATGCCTTCAGCACCAGTGCCTGGAAATCCCAGGCACAGTCGTTCTTTCCCATCCCTTGTGAGTCTTCCTGAAATATGGCTTGGTAGCAAGGGCAAGGCAGGGCATGCAGATGGGGTGGCCCTGGGGCTAGCATAGGTTCGAATCCCAGCACTGTCGCTTTCCAGCTCCATGGCCTTGTGGTAATTGCTACACCTTCTCAAACTTCCTTTTCCTCATGGGTAAAAGGAAAGACAGAAGATCTGTCTTTGGGTCCCTGCGGGCCTCCTGGTATGTGGTTAAAGTTGCTAGAATGGTGCCTTGAGCCACAAATTGCAGCCATGCCATTATGGTCTCATTTTCAGGCTCAGGATAACTACTGGCCAGTGGCAAGGCTGGGTTTCTTGAGTCCCATATCGCATTACAGGCTGTTAAAGGAAAGTGATGGAGGAAATCCAGCCAAACTCAAGACCCCATGGTTCTCAATGCCTGTTCATAAGAGCTTCTGTTGGAGATAAAGTGAGATGTGAGGCTTGGGTCTCTTGCGGACTTGGCTGTGCATTGCTGGCCGGGACATCACTCTGGAGCCTTGAGTCACTCTGATTAAGGGGAAGAGGAAGCTTTGGGTCCAGACCAGACACATGTTGTGGAGAGGGGGTCATGATATGGGCAGGAGCAAGGAGAAGACCTTCTCCCTTCCCCCACACAAATATCTGCCTCCTGCCCTCCTACCCTACTGGTGTGAGGTGAGACGGTGGCAGCCAGAGTGGAGAGCAGGTGGACAGTTCTTATCAAATTAAATTAACACATACCCTTCACCCAGCAACCCAAAATGAATTCTCACAGAGGTCCATAACGACCTGGTTTTCAAAGTGTGAGCCCAGGACCATCATTCCAGTCGTCACCTGGGAACTGGCTAAAAATCAGAGTGCTGAGCCCCACTCCAGGGTGCTGAATCACAAGCCTGCATTTTAACAGGAGGCCCAGGCCTTGCATCTAAGAAAGCACACTAGTACTTGAGAAGCACTGCATAAAACGGGTATGTTTGGGAATGATGATCGCACTGTCGGTGATGGTGGGAGGGAGATGGAAAAGAAAAATACAGTGGATGAGCAAAGTGGAAAGGAGCAGCAGGAGTGGATGCCACATGGATTGATCTGGAAATCCTAGCAGGAGTGAAAATGAATGAGAAATAATACAATTCCTTTTACACAAATTTAAAAGACATGCCAGCAAAACAAGGCACTTATTTTGTTGTTGCAAAATACGTAAAAACAAAAGATAAACAGAGGCTATGACCAACTCTAGGGGCTTGTACATGGGAACCAGATGTAGAGATAAAGGAATACAGTGAGGGACCTTAAGAACTGAAAGAAAAAATGACATTTCTGAAATTCCTTCAGATGTAAACAAGGTCATCCATTTAGAAGGGCTTAAAAATGCAAGCCTGGGGGAAGCAGGATGGAATTTTGAGTCTTAATGGTTTGGTCCAAGAAGGAACTACTGTCCCACCGACCTCAGTGGCCTTGAGTGAGGAGGGGCGGTAAGCCCCACTAGCCCCTAGGTCTGGTCGGAAGAACAAGCACATCAACCTCAGCTGAGTAGGTATCAATGCGAGGGGCCTTGCAACTAAGGAAGCAGAGAGGGGACCCACAGAAACAAACGCACATCCCGGGAGGACTTCCTGTGCCCCAGTGAACAGGAGCAGTGATCAGGAGCCCGACATCAAGGGG
The DNA here is from genome assembly GCF_964194135.1 of Talpa europaea. NCBI lineage: Eukaryota > Metazoa > Chordata > Mammalia > Eulipotyphla > Talpidae > Talpa > Talpa europaea. The sequence goes on along the minus strand of NC_140078.1, from coordinate 16,137,187 downwards.
TCTTCGCTCTGGGGCCACCCCTTGAGGGACAGTGGGGGAAGGAGAGTGGTCTCTGGAAGGAGGCAGTGCCGAGGGGTGGGGGGCAGCTGCGAGAACCACGAAGGGGCCCCCTCCCCGGCTCCTGGGTGCAGGGAAAAGGATAAGTCGTGGCCGAGGCGTTGGGGAAGCGGCTCTAGCACAGAGCAGTCCGTGGGCACAGGAAGAGGGAGGCGGGAGGAGGCCAAACATGGGGGGCCGGGGGAAGGAGGCGGTCTGCGCTTGGAAGGGAGATCGCCCAAGGGAGCAGGTGCAGGGCACGGATGCCCCGGTGCCCGGGTGCACACGAGTCGGGGAGCGAAGAGGCAGCGTCGGGCTAGAGGTGCTCAGAGCCGGGAGGAGCATCTCTTCCTACCGGCTGAGGATGGGGGAAGGTAAAGGCGAGGGATCCTGCGGGGCGTCCTGGATTCCTGCTGCAGACCACGCGGTACCGGCTGCTGACGGCATCGCGCTCTCCCCAACTCAGGTGCTGGCGTAGACGGCAGTGGCTGGTGGGCATCGAGGCAGAGCGGGCGGGAAGACCTGATGCTTAGACTTAGAAAGTACAGGTCTAGCCAGGGATCGGAGGGCTGTGGGCACCCACATAGGAAAGATACCCCTTTCGGAGCATCAAAAATACCCAGAATCACAGCAGGTGGACGCGGCGACAGACGGTGCAAGGCGCCCCCTGGCGGAGACCTCCAGCTCTGGCAGCGGAGTGTCGGGCTCGGCGCGAGAGGAGGCGAGAGGCACCCCAAGCGCACCCCAAGCGCATCCCAAGCGCAGAGAACGCGGGTAGATCCCGGGTCTAGGGAGGAGCATCTAGGGCCTACGGTGGCGACAATGGCGTCTTTGTTAGCTCTTCACCCTTACCCCAAATCTCCAGCTTTGGCCCCTCAGTCAGAAAGCCAGTCAGCATCGAGGGCAGAGCCCGGGAGCATCTGGGGAGAGACAGGCGCAATCTGGCTGGCTCAGAGTCTCAGGCTCCTGGGCCTGCCATGTCCCATGATCTCCCATTCCCCCTGGGGTGAAGAGCTGTCTTTTCTGATATTGTCAGTTTGGGTGCAACCAGCTTTGGACAAGTTATTTTTTTTCCTTCTGAGCAACCATCTCCAACTATATTTGGTTCCCTTGACTATTTCCTATATTCTTGCCTCCCTTATACTGACTTCTTGCCTTTCAAATATTTTGTCTAAAAAAATAAAAGAACTTGATTTAACGTCTTCAAATATGTAACCAGAAAACAAATTTTTAAATTGATATGTGGTATTTGTATACTTGCAAAATATAGTTAACGTGTAGAAATTGTGAAGCCCTCCAAATCAAAGAATACATCCATCTAAAAGTCAGAGCTTATTGGGATAGGAACTCCGTGTGTGTGTTCATCCTACACCTGGGCAAACCAGGATTCCCAGGCAATGCCCCAGGAACTGCTGTTCACAGACACCTTTGACTTGACAGTGATTTAAAAGGAACTGCTGCTAAGGTTCCACCATCAAGAATTTTGTAGATTTTTTTGGTCCTTAACCTTGATCAAGGGACAACACATATGCAAAGAACTGGATAATACAACAGAAGGCAAGTTATCTACTTGAGAAACTTTCAGTTTGGCTAAAATGTCTTAAAAAGATAATTTTGATTTTCTTAAAAGATACCCCACACCTAGCCAGGAAAATAAAGGCTGGTGTCACCACTGATGTGCTCAGGCATCTTTTACTCCTTTCAGGAATATCTTGGTATAGCAAAGAAAGGGATGGTGGAGCCATCCTTTAAAAACCAAAATTCCATGTATGAGAGGGAGTCATGTCAGCTTGCCTTATTACGTGACTTAGCCATGGTCAAATATGGTTTTTCAGATAATAAAGTTTGAGTTCTGTCATGCTTAACTAACAATACACCTACATACTGAAGGCACATAAAATGTCCATTTTTTATATCTCAAAACACGGAGCAGGAAACAACTTAAATGCCTTGTATTTTTTAAGTTTCTTGTCTACCAGCCATGACCGAATAAAAGCGGTAGCAGAGGAGCCAAACTTTTTAGTCATATATTGTATGCTTATATTACAACAAGCTGACAACAAAATAATTTCTTTTCATTCCATTCTTATGCTAAATTTTGACCCTCTCTACGTTGGGATGCTAAAGAAAAGGTTTTGAAGCCTCTCTGTGGACAGGAAGTCATATCACATGATGGGATGGCAATGCTGAAGTAGAAGGATGGGTGACAGAGCACACTCGGCAGTCTTCAGATTGCTAACAGAGTGAGAATTCAGTTTGGGATGAGGTCTCAAGGGAGTAGAAAAGCCTAAGAAAGGTTCCAGAGAGAAGGTGGCAGGGAATTTTAGAGACCAGAATGGCAAGCAAGAGTGGGCCCAGTGAAGCTATAAATCAGCCCAGGTATGCTGTTTTCTCCAGCAACTGAGAAGGCCCAGAATCAGAGGGGAAAGTGTCTGGACAGAGGTTTTGAGGGACTGGGCAAACTAGGTAACTTCTGCAAAAAAAAAAAAAAAAAAAGTAATTTAAAGTTCTATTTTCCTAAAAAAAAAAAAACACAAAACTTTCATTTTAGTATATTCTTTTTTTGTCTCTATACAAGAAAACCAAGCTTGTTTTACGCACTGTGCTAGTACCTTTGTACCCTATCTTATTTGATTCTCAAGTGCCCTATCAAGAGTTTTATTAACTCACATTGTCTGTACCAGCTTTCCCAGCACCAGGGTGTGTTAACAGCTCCCTTTCACTTTTATTTATTTATTTATTTATTTATCTATCTTCCCTTTCACTTATATTTAGCAGGTCATTCGCAAGGATTAATATTTTTCTGGTCTGCTATTTCCATTCCCTTTATGTGAAATGCTACATTCTTTACTAAGGTAAAATTTCAGTAAGAAGCACGAAAGTTAATGTAAGGAAACTATATCCTTCTCTGCCATCCAGTTCTTAAGGTTCTTGAATGGGTCTCTGTTATCTGATTTGCCTGCCCCAGGTCTCTTATAGACCCAACGCTCCATTCCTACCCCCAGCTACCATTTTGCCCACATCCCAATCTTGATGCTTAGGAGTCGTGAATCTAGAGTCAAGACCACTCTCTTAACCTCCTTACAGAGTTTGGTACAGCCCCCTACTTCCTACACTGGGATTCTCTGTTTTCCCTATCACCAATCAAAGAAGTTGATCTGTGATCACTCTGCTCCCATGCACATTACATCTATTAAATGATGGGCTTAGAATCAGTTTCCCGCTTGGGTTTGGGAGTTTCTTGTTTGGTTTCAACCACTTTTGGAGTATCCATCATGCTCCAAGTAATGTGGAAGACAAGGTACATGTCTACCTCCAATAGTTGAATGCTGAATGTACACACGGATGCATGAGACTGGTAAAGGAGAGAAGTAGCCAGATCCAAAATTCCATTTAAATATTGTAACTCAGACCTTAGTGTCAATCCCAAAAAGCTGCTGACAACAGTAGAACCCCCCCAAGATCTTTCTTAAGCACACATGTATTCTGGTGTGAGTAGCAGTGAATGTGTCAGACAAGAGAAGAATGCACACAATGATTTCTAAACAGTGTGGGATGAACAAAGGGTGGAGCCTCCCCAGCTTTTAAGATCATAGTTTGGGAGACTCGCTCCTTCACACAGGAAGATGCCACTCTGTTCTTCCATGCCTTTATTGGTGATAGCAATGGACAAGAACAACACCGCGCATAGCAGATACCCGGGCCCAATCAGGGATGGCAAGCAAGCCCTGCGAGACCACTGACACATCCAACCCCAGCCCAATATCCAGCCTACCCAAGTCATGTCCCCGAATGGGCAGGAGGCCGTCTGTCCAGTTTGTATGTGTGGATCAGTCTGTCTGAGTGTCTGAGTCGCTGCCTGCAGGGCCCCCCCATCCTCGGTACATGGTAGGGGCCATTGGGTACACAGCGTGGCATCCCCCGATGGACCACGGGGCCCCGGTGGTGACCATGGGGGACTGGGCCAGGGACCGGAGGTGGCAAAGGGCCAGGCACAAAGTTTGCTCCAGGACCACAGCCTATAAAAGAACCAGTCATTGTAAGAGTGCGCAGGCAGGATGAGCCCAGCTCTGCCCTCAAGCTTCTCAAGTTTTCCAGTGGGTTTTTCTGGGCTTCAGCAGCACAGCTACCAAATGGCAATACCACTTCCCCTTCCTCCTAATCCCGAAATTGTGACCAGCAGTGAGCTGGTTAATGAGTCTACAGTTGCTGTTCCAGACTCGGCAGTGACAATCCCAGCCTCGGGGGAGCAAGGGACCACCCCATCATCTCAATCCATGCGGGCACAGGGAGCTCGGCTGGGAAAAGAGCGAGGGAAAGCTGCGGGCACCTACCTAAGTGGGGTGGAACTGAGAAGTCTTCCACTGGATTATAATTGAGGAATTCATGAGGCGGGAAGGGCTGACCTGGGAAAAAAGGGGCATCCTGGGAGAGGGGTGGGAACAGGGGAGGCAGCGAAGGCTGAGGGAGGGAGAAGGGAAAAGGCATGGGAGGAGGGAGAGGAGAGGGACAGGGTGGGGGCAAGGGAAGTTGCTCCCCGAAGTCCGGGGGCTGCCCATGGTTTCCCTGGAGCAGATGATCCGGTTCCGGCCAGTCCTCAATCCACGAGTCTAGGAATGGGATGGTTGTTTTAGGAAGATCTGGAGAGCTAGGCCCCCTGAACTCTGTCCACACCTCCAAGTCGCTGTGCCCTCATCTCAGAACAAGGCCACCAGGCAGCGGCCCCTCCCCTCTGCTTTAGACCCACTTTTCCCTCACTCCCGCTCATTTCAAAGCCGGAGGTATGTTCCTGCTTTCTTACCTTTCTCAAAAGTGAATCTGCCCTTGTTCTGACCTCATGCTCCCCTCCAGAGCCTCTGTCCTTCGTCCAGCTCCTTCGTCTTTAGCTTTCCCCCCTCCCCTGCTCCTCCCCATAAATAATAAATGTGCGTCGTGACTCTTATAAACCGACAGAGCCCATCACTCCCTTCTCCCGCAGGCCCTTTCCTTTCAATTTCCCAAGAAAATCATTTCTCCCGGTTTCCATTCCCTTCTCAACAGCTCGCTGACTCTTTCCACCCTATTCCACTCCTTCAACACTTTTTCTATTAACTGTACCCACTTCCTGACAAACTCAACAAATCCTTTCTTCCCGACAGCCACACGACTTGACCGACAGTTTTGTTAGTTCCCTGAAAATGCCTCTTTCCATGTCTCTTCTTGTTTCCTTTACCAGCTCCTCTTCCCTTCTGACTTCTGCTCTCTCCTTCACAGCTCACTCATGCCCCAGCTGCCTTCCCTCTGTTGAGCACCACTGGCTCTAAATCTGCTCCATAAGTCCGCAGTACTTCAAGTAGCTGCCCTGACCCAACCCACCAACTCATCCTCCCACCCGACACTTCCATCTGATCTCCCTATTTCTGCAGCTCCAAACTGGACTCAGAAGACCTGAGCCATCATAAACTAGCCTCACAACCTTTAGAGCATCCCTCTGCTGAGGATCAGTTTTCTCATCTAAAAAACAACGAAATCAGACAATTATATAATCAAAGCACTAACTCACCTCCCAACGCACCGACTCCTGACTATCAAGTTCTAAAGGTCCACCTCTATGACAATCTTGGCTCTCTGTGTGCCCCCAGACCTTCTAGTGCTACTACGAACAGCCTTCTAGCAAGACTTCTGCCCCCAATTCAACAAATACTATCTGTATGGTTGCTCTCTGCATGGTAATCGTGCTAGACCCTGGGGCCAAAATGGGTAAGCTGCCAACAAGGCAAGAATCTTGCCTTTTGAAGACATGATCCAAGGGAGAAGCAGACATGGAAACAATCAGTCGTGATGCCCGCTTGGTGAGCAGGCAGGAACTAAGAGGCTGAAAGCCACAGCAAAGGGGATTTTTTGCTTCTACCACACTGTCCTCCCTTTCTGTCTTTCTACCCCACTTATACCTAAAGTAACTAAAGTAACTCCATTTCTTTCCTGCTATCCTCTGTGGGGTAGGGGTCTTTGGACATGGTGGCACATGTTCAATGCTTCTACAATACTATGTGAGCATACAGAACTGGAACCTGGACTGGAATGCTGCGCCTATGAGCTCATCCTCTCCAGGGAATGAAGCAGCAGCACTCAAGGATAATGATAGTCCTTTAAGGGGCCTCTACTCTCCCTCAGTATCTCCTCCCCACTCTGTTTCCAAGTTCTCTGCATCGCTATATCACACACTTGTGGCAGGGCTCACCAGGGGGATAGTCACGCTTGGGTAGCTCCACGCCCCAGGCATCGGCGACATGGGTCAGAAGCAAGTGTGAGAGGTGGCGGTGGGCATGCTGGTCCCAGTGGACACCATCCCGGTGACGGTGCCGTACTGCATGCCGGAAATGGAAGTGAAGGTCCAGGACATCGAAGCAGTGGTCCCCAGCCAGCGTAGCACTGTAGAAGTTCCCTTCAACCACATCTCGCCGCAGAGAGCCTGCCAGGGGCTGGAGCTAAATGAGAAAATGCAACATCTAAGAGCTGCAAAATGACGCAGAGTCCGGAAGGAGGGTTCTTACCTACCAGTTACCCCAGTCCCCATTTTGTGCTGCCCTAAGCCACTTGCCTCTGGCAGAAGGAAACCCCCGGTGACACGCTCCCCCAGGGGCATCGCCATGTTCCACACCAGCAGGCAGGAGTCTGGCAACACCTGGTCCATTCGTACAAACACCCGCTCCAGATTCTCTCGGTAGCTCTCCATTGAGAAGCGGCCATACCTGTTGGGAAGCACATAAGGTGAGCAAGAACACGGAGGTGGACAGCCTCTAAATCACACATATACCTCCCTCCCGGCCCCCCCACCAGTATTTCCTATCTCCCCCCAACCTGGAGAGATCCCAGAGGCAGGAGTTGATGATCACCAGGTCCGGGGTAGGCCCATAAGTCAGCTCCTCCAGGACGCCCTCCAGGTACTCGGAGTAAACACGGGTGAGGAAGTAGAAGCGCACAAGGTGGTGGCCAGAGCCCGAACAGAACTGACGGACCTCCCGGTACTGCGTGCCGTTGTGCAGCTCGCCCAGCTGGCCCCCAGCCACCAGCTGGTCCTGTTCAAAGCTCAGCTCCCCCTGCCCACCGCCCCCCCCAAGCTGGTCAGACCTATGCCAGGGAGGAGGACCCTACCAGGCCAGGGTCTGTGCCCGCCCACCACTGGCATGGCCGACGAGCTTCCCTCACCTTGGCTTTCAACTGGGCAGCTGTAAGCAGTGAGTCTTTCTGGAGCAGGAGCACCAGGTCCTTGTACACAGCCCGCTGGACTGCCGGGAAATAGAACCCCAAGGCTGAGGCAGGCCTCACCCAACTTAGCTCATCCCAAGTCCAGGCCTCCCATCTTCCCAGGGTGGGTGATTGCCCAACCCACCTCTGTGGAGTGCTTACTTAGAAGCAGGAGGAAAAGTGACCTTAGAAAGCCCTATAGCACCGTCTCTGTTCCTATTAGCCAGTAACACCACACCCCTAACTTAGTATAGATAGATCACGGGGCAGAAGTCAGCCAAGTCACCTGGGGGGACAAACAGCACAATCCACCACTCCCCTGTGGGAAATTATGGGGCACTGTCAGGTTGAAAAATGCTGAGCAAGGATGGGGTAAAAAGTTTGACAGGTGACATCTCTGAGGACACCTGTGGAAGGTTTGTGGGAAAAGGAAAAGAGAAAACCTGCAGGACTGGAACAGACCAGGGATCAGAAAGATCAGACATGAAGACACGGGTCCAGACAAAGAGAATAGGCTGCAGGTGTGGGGCTGAAGGTGCGATCCTAGAGGAGCACTCACTGGAGTCCCCCAAGATGACCACGAACTTGTTGTGTAGCAGCTGCTGGACTTCTGATGCCTGGAAGTGGACCATGGTGCTTCGCAGCGGTCGGCGACGGTCCTCGTTCTCCACACAGAAGACCATGCCTCCTCCAATGAGGGGCTGCAGGGAGGCTAAGCCGCGGAGGGCCGGGACTCAGGGCACGGGTACCGGCCCCTCCTGGGCTGTTCAGGGCCACTGGGAGAAGGAGGCAGAGGCAGTAGAGCGGGGCCCATGGTGACACCCGGCCACGGGCACCACAAGCAGGAGGTCGCCGAGCCTGCAGGCCTCTAGGGCATTACGGCACTTCCCGCGCGGCGCCGCCTGGCGCCCCGCCACGTGCCCGCCGCCGCCCCGCGCATGCGCGCGCCCGCTCGCGCCAATTACCGAGTCCCGGGGCTCCGCGCGGCTCACACGCGAAGAGGGCAGGCCCGCGCGCCGCGCGCCTCGCCCGCTGCGGGCTCTGGGTCTCGCCTCATTGCCCCGGAGGCCGGTCGGTTCTGCACAGCCCCCGCCCAGCAGAGCCCGTGCGTCCCGGTTAGCCGTCGGTGCGCAGCCCGGTGCCCAGCACTCTCCATGCGTGCGTCGCTGCGGCCCCGACGGCGCCTCAGGCCTGGGCACTCGGGGCGGCGACGCTCACAGCTCCCACTTCCGGTCACCCATGTCCCGCCCTGCGCGACCCCCAGCGCCAGAGGGGACAGGAAGGCGGCAGGGGTGGTCGTCCCGGTGGGCAGGAGCCGGGGCCGGGCCCACCCGGGCGGGCACCAGGCCCGGTGTGGGCGGGGGCGCGGCGGCGGCCGTGTGTAGCTGCCCACAGTGGTGATGGCCGTGGCGGCGGCCTCGCCACGTGACCCGGACGGGCGGAAGCGGAAGTGCCGACCTGGAACCTGCGGTAGGCGGGTGTCCCCTCGGTGCCGCTCAGCCGCCGCCTGCGCCGGCCATGGACTGCTACACGGCGAACTGGAACCCGCTCGGGGACTCTGCCTTCTACAGGTGAGTTGTCCCGCCCTCCTACCCCCCGCCCCGCTGCCCCACCCGCGGGAGTTTCGGGACCGAGCCGGCGGCGCGCTCTCCCGTCACTACGAGCACTGGGGTCCTCCGCTTGCTCGCTCCCCGCCGGTGCCCCCCCGGAGGCACAGCCGCCTGCCACCTCGGAGCCGAGAAGGAGACTGAGACCAGCACGGTGGTCACACATGTAGGGGCAAAGCCTTACGCTGTAGCCCAACCAGGCCTGTCAACCTGGGAAGGATTGTCAGGTGATGGAGGCCGCTCACGAATGACAGCTAGTGCTCAGGCTCCCGCCGGGAACTGCTGCTGAAAGCAGACCCCTGGGGCGCTCTTGGGGGTCGGGATCGCGGGGTGGACGGGGACTTCAGACCGAGGATGGGGCATGGGGGCGAGTCTTCAGGGAATGCAAGGGTAACGGGAGTGAGGACCCCCTCTTAGAGGCAGCCCTCTCTTGGGGATATGAGTCCTAAACCGTTAATCTTTGCAAAGTGTAAATCGAACTCATCATTACTCTGATTAGGGTTTTTCAATGGCTTCCCTTCTTGTAGGAGAAAGCATGAACCTCTCGTGGAACATCTGTAAATCACCCTACTTGTCTCTGCCACTTCATCTGCTCCTTTCTTACCCAAGTCTTCTGTTCTAGTTACAGTTACCCCAGAGCTGGTGATTCTGGATTCCCTGTGCTTGCACCAGTTTCCATTTCCTTCTTGGACACTGCCATTTCCCTCTTTGTCTTATTTGGAGAATTCTTGCTCATCCATCAGGACCTAGTTCAAGCATTCTTTCTGAACCTTTCCCAGATTCCAGTAGGTAGCTGACTTTTCTTTTGGGCCTCACCAGTGCCCAGTGCTAGAGTCTATTATGTATGGCACAGTAGGGTAAATATTTGTATAGATTTTTTTCTGCCAAACCAAATTCTTTGAGAGCTCAGAGCATCTTTCTTTCTTTTCTTTTTTTTTTTTTTAAGATTTATTTATTTATTTATACAAGCACTGGGTACAGTCAAAAGCGCGGGAGGGTGAGAGAATTCATCAGAGCCAGAGCAGAGAGCAGAGCAGGCAGACGAAGTACACTGCTGAGGGGAGCAGTGGGCAGCAGGAGAGGTCTGTTCCCCGGGTGGGACCCTCGCCCGGTGGCTGGGGATCGAACCGGTGCTGCAGAGGCTGCGGGCAGCTTTGCAACCCAGTGCTCAACTGCTGCGCCACCAGGGAGGCCCTCAGAGCATCTTTTTTTGGCATGTCACCAGTCCATATTTTACAATAGTGCCTGCTGTGCATTAGTTGCACAATAAAGCTTTTTAAAAATATTTTGCAACTAAAGATTACAAAGATGTTGTATTGGGGTCTTACGTCAATAAAAGACATCAGTTTGTGGTAATGAAACTGTACACCATTCCTATTCAGATATCAAAACTGTTCAGTGTAATTTTGATACATCGAGATGGACATGCCAAGATGGACACAGGCCTCCTGACAGTTATTAAAGATGTATTGCATTTGTTTATAATTCTTCTCTTTGAAACATGCTTATACAATATGAAAAAATTTAGTGTAACTTCAGTTGGAAATAACTTTTTTTCAGCTGTTGAAATGTGAAGAGAAATGTCCATTGACAAGCTAGTCGTATTATTTGGTATTTATGCACACAGCATATACTTTATTTATTTTTTAAAGATTTATTTATTTATGCATACAAGGGCTGGAGTGCAGGCCAGAGATGCGGGGGTTAAGAGGATCCACCAGAGACAGAGTGGGGAACAGAACAGGCAGACTGACTGAAACACACTGCTGAGGGGAGCAGCGGGCGAGACAGGAGAGGTCTGCCTCGCCTTGTGGGCTTCTCCCTGGCCAGCCGGTGATCGAACTTGTGCTGCAGAGGCTGCGGATTGCTTCATAGTGCAGTGCTTAACCCCTTGAGCCACCAGGGAGGCCCCACAGCATACACTTTAAAAAATATTAACTTGTCTTTTGAAAATACATGCTGTCTACACAGGCTTGTTAAAGCAGAGAGGATGATCTCATTATCATAAAGCTTCTTTTAATCATATGAAGTCTTAGTTTTCTTGATACACCAATGAGGTGTTAAATGAATGTAAGTATTGAGTACATGCCATAGTCATGACCTACTTGGCTAGCCATCTATTACCTATGCTGCCAGAAAGGAGTAGAGATCTAACCAAGCCTTGTTATGGAGGATTTGTTATTTTTGCTAATAGATGTTGCGCCATTCTATGTAATACACTCTACACTAAGTGCTTTATAAGTACTTAACTTGTTTTTTTAAATTTTTTAAAAGATTTATTTATTTTTTTATACAAGCACTGGGTACAGTCAGAAGTGTGGGAGGGTGAGAGAATTCACCAGAGCCAGAGCAGGAGCAGAACAGGCAGACTGATGAAGTACACTGCTGAGGGGAGCAGCGGGCGTGGCAGGAGAGGTCTGCACGCCATGTGGGACTGGCGCCTGGCGCCTGGGGATCGAACCAGTGCTGCAGAGGCTGTGGTCAGCTTCACAGCCCAGCACTCAACCGCTGTGCCACTGGGGAGGCCCCCTTAACTTGTTTTAGTCTCACAACCCTGTGATGGTGGTTTCATTACTAGCCTCATCTTACTAATAAGGAAACAGATGCAGAGAGATTTGGGGGCCGGGTTACAGAGCTGGTTAGTGGTGGAACCAGGATTTTCTTGGGTTTTTGTTTGTTTTTAGTAGAAGAATTATAATAGGGTGTTCTACCTTGTCCACCTGAGTGGAAATGTGTTAAATGCAGATACTTGGTTTTATTTGTGTTTGTGTATGCCTTATGCCAGGATTTAAATTAAGTGAGTTAGTGAGTGAATGATAAACAAGTGATAGACATTGCATTTGGAGTCCTAGCTGTAGGATAGGATTCTTTTACACTGGAAGTAGTATTCTGGGAAACTCACTGAGCTTGGGAAGATAAGGAGAGGGAATGGTGACCACTTCCGGGACTCCAGATTTCTAGCCATTTTTATCCTAAAAACCCAACTTGGGCTAATTCCATTAGTTAATTTTGCCTAACACTTCTTTTGCCAGACTGCATATATCAAACCACTGAAAAGACATGGACCCTGTTTGCCTTTACAAAGCTACAGCTAGCAGAGGACTCACGCTAAGTACTTTAGCACTAGGCTGATCATGACAATAATTATTATAAAGCATAGGTTTTAAGAGAAATTATAACAGACTGGTAGGTCAGAGGTAAAGAAAATATTGATATTCCATCTGGGGATGAGTAGACTTTAGGAGCAGGGAGTAGGATGGGGAAGAGCGAGCATATGCAAAGGTTCTGAGACATGAAACACTGGGGCACTCTCAATGACCTAAATAAAGTCAGTGTGGCTTTCTATGTAATACACACCACATAGTCAATGTGGCTTATGTGCCACAGGCACAGGAGGGGCAGGATAAGAAATGAGGTTGATGTCTTTCTCTTAAGGGCCACGTTTTTAGGACCTCGTAGATCACTTTGTTTAAAGAATAATCATTGAGGCCTCCCTGGTGGCACAGGGGGTTACGTCTCAGCACTGTGAAGCTATCGGCAGCCACTGCAGCATGAGTTCGATTCCCAGCCAGGGAGCTGACCCACATTAACAGCAGACCTCTCCTGTCCTGCCTGCTGCTCCCCTCAGTGGTATATTTCAGTAGATCTGCCTATTCTGAATCCTCTCACCCCCAGCACCTCTGGCCTGCACCCCAACTCTTTTATGTATAAATAAATCTTTAAAAAAAAAGAATAATCAAAGAGTCTTGATGAAAGAATTGAAGTGATTGAATTTGTAGGTATGTGTTTGGGCATGGTGGGGGGTGTGTGTAAATGATCACCTATAGCCATCATTTAGGCTTAAAAATTGTTATCTTGTTGGCTATGTTTGCTCCAACTATAATAAGAGTATAAAAAATCTTTTATTGAGGAAAAGTTCAAATGTACATAAACATAGTAAAGTGGTTTATTGAATATTCATTTACTCCTCACCCAGTTTCAACAGTTATCAACAGTTTTTCTTTTCATCTGCCCCCATACCCCAGTACATACTTTTGGGGTGCTGTTTAAAACAAACCCCAGGCATACCTTTTCAATCAAATAATTTTTATGCCATATTTAAAGTAATTTATAAGGATAGCTTCAAAGTACATTTTCTTTTCGGAGTACATTAAAAAAAGACAGTTTTGGTGGTGCTCTTAATCTTCTAATTCAATGAATCCATTGTTGTGATTCCTGGTGGAAGCATTCTCCCCTTGGACACTAAGCTCTGCAAACCAATAGATCTCAAAGATATTGGAACTGGAAACCCCATTTTTGTAAGAGGTGTGATAGTGAGAGAAGGAGCCACTCCCACTATTGTCCCTTGATTCCACATCCCGTGTAATCTATGGAGGAGAAAATTCCTTACGATGTATAAACATAAATGACATCTGTAAGAGAGAACCCCATCCTTTTAGGATACTATCTCCCAGTTGTGCTCTGATGGAGTCATCAGTATATTTACACCAGCCACTCCTGGGTGTTGGGCTATATGTTCAGACCATGGACTTGAGCCTACTTGTGCATTTTTTGGTATGAAATGAAGTCTTTGACTTGAACGGTGCTTTAGAGAATGCCACAACAGTAGAAAAATCCACAGATAATGGATGCCAACAAAGACCTTTGAGGGAAGGAAGACAAATCCACATCCAGAATGTGAATGTATTGTAGTGAGGGCAAATCTTTGCATCTTCTATGATGAAAAAGGACCAGTGTAATCAATCAGGATGTCATATCGGAGCCATGTGTTGTTCTCTGCTTTTGGCAGATTAGCCATAGTATTAGGCAGGTCAGCCTTGGGAAAGGAGGTTCTAGAACTTCTCCCCCAAGGGAAATTATTACAAGGTTTTCAAGCACAGAAAGGCCAGTATCCTCCAACACCGGGGTAAGCTTACCTCCTCTGGTAAGGAAATCTCAGAATAACCTGGGGTTCAGGATTATCAGTTTCATTTAGGTCTAGATATCCCCCTTCCATATTTCAGGATCCCATTCTTTCCTGATCAGTGCCCTGACTTTTGCATAAGGATGATGTGTTGGTGAAATCACCTGTTATAATTTAATAACCTACACAATTAAGTTTTGTGTTTGTGATTTTAGCAGTGGCAGATATGTAACTACAGAAAAACAGATTCTTCTAGGACTGTTAGAAAACTTGCTTCTCAGACTACAACATGAGCTGAAAGTTAACGGACCCACACTTATAATTTTCTCTTTGTAAATAAGTGTTCAAGTGCACTCAAAATAATACAGTCAAACACAAACTCCCAAAGAACATGTTTGACTTGGCATTTCACCACAGTAAACTGCAGGCTCGATTAGCTGTGTTATCACTGCACACAGTAGGCTACTAATGTCCATTTTCCATTGGCAGGGAACTCAGCAAAGCACGCAAGCCCATGCATATGGCCAAGCCAGTCCCCAAATCTCATCTTCAGGGGTCTATTTCTGGAACCACTCCCTGTGCCAAGTCTTTCAGTCTAGGTCCAATCAGGACATCTAACCTGGGAATGTTTGATAAGTACAAATTATTAAACTATGATGAAAGGATAGCTGTAAAGTATAGGAAAATATTATATGGTATCTTAGGGAAGAGAGGGTGAGTACACAAGAATGAGAGACTTGGAAAGGAACCCTCCCCGGACTGGGGTTCAGACCTTACTGGAAAAACAATAGCTGCAGCCCACTGGATAGCAGAGTTCACTAATTTGCCCACCCAGAGCTGGTCTACAGTTGCTAGGCAAGCAAGCCATGGCGGTGGGTGGGTGGGTAGAACTGCAACTGGTGACCAGGGGAATGAGTGTGCAGGCAGAGTAGGGAACTGGTGCAGACAGGTGACCTGGAGCACAAAGTGTTTGTAAGTTCAGCCACAATCAGTACTAGGTACACGGGGGTTCAGAGAGAGTCAGGCACAGCCAGTGCCAGATCTTGGCTTGCAGAGGAAGTAGTACCTGGTGCAGACAGGCCAGGAGTAGGGAACCCTGGAAAAGTAATCTGTCTAGGGAACCCTGGAAAAGTAATCTCCAGTCCTGGTGGGTCTGTGAGGTTGCTGTATGCCTGAGGACCACATGTCCTCGTCCTGGCTGGTGGTGAACCACCCACTGCCCACAGTGAGAGAGCCCTTCCTTCCTGTATGTCCCTCCAGTGCCCTCTACTGAGAAAGCTTAGCATCACGCACACACTGTGAAGAAGAATGGCGTAAAGGAATGCTGCCTGCCTCTTATCACAGAACCCTTGCTGCGGGTGAACTTGGAGCCAAGAGGCAGATTCGTGATAATTGGCTTCCTACATCTGTGTGAATATTCATTTTCCCATCAGAGTTTCGTTCAGCCCTTTTAGTAATGAGATGTCAAAAGAAATGCATATGGGTATACACTTGATCTTAGCCAAAAGGCCGAGAAGCGATAGAAATGCATATGGGTATAAAAAAATTCAAGAATCAGTTTGTAATTCCACCCCCCCCAAAAAATCAGGGGGTTATTTTTATTGGAATTAAACATTTACAGATTATT
Source organism: Talpa europaea (assembly GCF_964194135.1). Classification (NCBI taxonomy): domain Eukaryota; kingdom Metazoa; phylum Chordata; class Mammalia; order Eulipotyphla; family Talpidae; genus Talpa; species Talpa europaea. The sequence continues at coordinate 16,121,787 of NC_140078.1, read as the reverse complement.
TTTGGATATTTCTCATATCTTGATATCCTTGAGTAAATTTTGATTTGATTTTATAAAATGTTTATCAGGTTAATTTTTGGATGTCATATATAGTCTTGTTGCAATCATGATGAGGATCTTTTTAAATTTCTATTTCTGATTGATTCTTCCTATGGTATAGAACATTTATAGCTATAGAAAATATGTTGATTTTTGTTGATTACCCTACTGACCTCTTTTATTCAATTCGGTAGCTTGCTGTAAGGACCGCTCCTTCCCTGTGAACACCCCTGCTCCCTTGCCTGCTGCCCCTAACATGCATGAGTCAGTCTAGCTGCTTTCACGCATCCCTCTTCCCCACTGCTGGTGGGGGTTGTTGTGCGGGGTCCTTCTTTGTCTACCTCTAGAAAACAAATGGAGGCTTTAGGGGTTCTTCCGGGGCTCACTCCATCTAGATTCCGGGTCACAAGGAGACTAATCTCTGTCACCTCTCTGTGGGCAGGAAATATGAGCTGTACAGCATGGACTGGGACCTGAAAGAGGAACTCAGGGACTGCTTGGTGGCCGCTGCACCCTATGGGGGCCCCATTGGTATGTCACCCCTCTGCCACTGCATGCTCTGCATGCATGGGATGGCCTCAAGGTCCTTGCTCACTGGGACACTGTTGTTGGCCTTTTCTTGCTCGTATACCTCTCCCACCCTCCAAGATGCTTTTAATTCAGGTACTCATGAGGCCTGCTTCATGTGTGGTGGACCTGGGTGGGAAACTAGAACAAAAGTCTCTCCTCAAACTGCAGCACTGCTCAGGAACCCCTGGAAGAAAGAGAAGGCTGCCAGTGTACGGCCTGTGCTGGAGATCTACTCTGCTTCTGGCATGCCTCTGGCCAGCCTACTGGTGAGCGCCCCTGACCATGGCAGGGCTGGGAGTGGGCTTCTGGTCCTGAGATCAGCCTTGGAAACTTCCCTCCTCTCTGTAGTGGAAGAGTGGGCCTGTGGTGTCCCTGGGCTGGTCAGCTGAAGAGGAGCTGCTCTGTGTGCAAGAAGATGGTGTGGTGCTGGTTTATGGGCTTCATGGTGACTTCCGGAGACACTTCAGCATGGGCAATGTACGGGCCACAGGGAACTGGGGAGAAGGGATAGAGCCTGTGACCTTCCGGCTCCTTCAACCCATGGCCCCTCTCCCCAGGAAGTTCTTCAGAACCGGGTTCTGGATGCCCGAATCTTCCATACTGAGTTTGGTTCCGGGGTGGCCATCCTCACAGGGGCCCACCGCTTCACCCTCAGCGCCAATGTGGGTGACCTCAAACTCCGCCGGATGCCAGAGGTTCCAGGTGAGACTTGACATCCCTTAGGCAGCATTTGGTGCCCACAGATGCGCCTCTAGACCTTGGGACCAACAGCAGATGCTGTGGTCCTGGTCATCTCAAGTTTGTCCTTTTTGCTGGCCATAGGCCTGCAGAGTGCACCCTCATGCTGGACCACACTGTTCCAGGAGCGAGTGGCACACATTCTTCTGGCTGTGGGGCCTGATCTTTACCTCTTGGACCATGCAGCCTGCTCTGCAGTGGTGAGGCCCTGAATGCCAGTGAAATGGAGGCATTGGGGGAGGCAGAGGGGAGGCGCTAAGAAGTCAGTAATTCTGGTGTCCTCCCGGCTCTGCCCCAGACACTCCCTGGCCTGTCCCCCGGAGTGAGCAGTTTCCTGCAGATGGCAGTCTCCTTCACCTACCGCCACCTGGCACTCTTCACAGATACAGGCTGCATCTGGATGGGGACAACGTCCCTCAAGGTGTGGTACTGGAACAACATGGGGGCTACATGCCTTGTCCAGGGAAGATCTGAGCGGGGCAGGGGAAGGGTTTTCAACCAGACCGATGACTGCTGGGAGAGGGCAGTGATGTTCACTATACCCTTCTAGGAGAAGCTTTGTGAGTTCAACTGCAACGTCCGGGCTCCCCCAAAGCAGATGGTCTGGTGAGTATAGGGGTCTTATGCCAAAGGCAGGATACCTTGATTCATCCTGTCTACTGGCCAAGCCAAGTGGAGCTTACCTTGCATCCTCTCAGCCAGTGCACGCTTGAGGGGAACCACAAATGCCCCAGGGACTGATAGCACCAGGTGATAGGGATGCAGAGAGGTCAAAGGAATGAATAAGGGGCAGCGAGAACAGGCAATGAAGTGGGAGTTGTGGCTGTGGGCTTGGCATCTGTGTGTGTTCCAGAAGTATTGGTGGTGTCGCCCACAGGTGCAGCCGTCCTCGCAGCAAGGAGAGGGCTGTCGTGGTGGCCTGGGAAAGGCGACTAATGGTGGTAGGCGATGCACCCGAGAGCATCCAGTATCCTTAGAGGGCTGCCTTTTGGGGGGGGGGAGGGAAAAGGAGAGGGGGTCAACTGCCCTGATTCATCTCCAGTTGTTCTTGGAGCCTTGACAAGCTCGGGTTTGTGCTGGACGAGGACTCCTACCTGGTGCCAGAGCTGGATGGGGTCCGCATCTTCTCCCGCAGCACCCATGAGTTCCTGCATGAGGTTCCAGGTGAGATAAAACATGACCCAGGGCAGGGGCTTCTTCACCCCCAGTTGCCTAGAGCAGGACTGAGGGTTCTCTCTGCGCCATCCCCACTCACCAACTCCCTCCCCAGTGGCCAGTGAGGAGATCTTCAAAATTGCCTCAATGGCTCCCGGAGCACTGCTATTAGAGGCCCAGAAGGAATATGAGGTAAAGGCCCAGGCTTCTCCCCAGTCCTCAGGGTGGTCTCCTCCTTCCCCTGATTGACCCTGCTTCCTGTTAAGAGAGGGGTTCAGTCAGGACAGTAGACTGGGCTGGGCTAGGGAGAGCTGGCTCAAGTGACCTGAGGGACATGGTGTCCTCCATTTGGTGATGGGGAGAACCAGGTAACCCCCATTATCTCCAGCCCTGGCACAAGTTAGGACTGCTCCTGAGAGATCACAAGGCCTCTCAAACAGGCAGCTGGGCTGGTATTGGCGGGAGGGGGCGATTGTGGAGGGAGGTACGGCTTGGGTGTGCTGTGAGGGTTTGGGCTCTGGCCTCTGCTGCCCTTCCAGACCAGCCCATTTAAACCACATCCCAGAGAGACTTGAAATCAGATGGAGGTTTTCTCTGTCATGATGCCATATCCCTGGCACCCTCTCCCCAGAAAGAGAGCCAGAAGGCAGATGAGTACCTGCGGGAGATCCAGGAGCTGGGGCAGCTGACCCAGGCTGTGCAGCAGTGTATCGAGGCTGCGGGACACGAGCACCGGCCAGACATGCAGAAGAGTCTGCTCAGGGTTGGCCTGGGAGGCAGGGCTGGGAGGGGGTGGTGGCACTGCCGGGGCTCGGTGCTGGACTGGCAGGGGACGCTTTTCTCTTTTGCCCTCTGGCTCTTCTCAGGCGGCCTCCTTCGGAAAGTGTTTCCTGGACAGATTTTCACCCGACAGCTTTGTGCGCATGTGTCAGGAGCTTCGTGTGCTCAACGCCGTTCGGGACTACCACATTGGAATTCCCCTCACCTACAGCCAGTATCCCCAAAAGTGCTGGGGATATTGCGGGGGGAGGGAGATGAAGGGGGGCTGAAGGTGCTGTGTGAAGGTCCTTGGCAAATAAGGCTTATTCTCAGCTGGATCCTTAACTGAGTAAAATACAGATACAAGCAGCTCACCATCCAGGTGCTACTGGACAGGTACAGCCAGCTCAAGGGCCCTGTGAGGAGGGCTGCGGGTGGGCAGGCTTTACAGCCCCTGGGAAGGTCTGGTGGTCACTGTGCCTGACTCATTTGTTTGGGATCCAGATAGCCCTGGGGCTGCTCTTCTCTCTCTCCTCCACCTCACCCCTTGTGCCCTTTATCCTCCTTACCTGCCAGGCTTGTGTTGCGAAGACTGTACCCCCTGGCCATCCAGATATGTGAATACCTGCGCCTTCCTGAAGTACAGGGCGTCAGCAGGATCCTGGCCCACTGGGCCTGCTACAAGGTGAGTATGTAAGACAGGATCCGGGGGCATTTAGGGGCTTGCAGGCTCTAGTGGGATATGGAAAATATGAAGTGTAGAGTGGAAAGGATGGGATTGTTCTAGTGCCAGTGGGGTGAGGGGTCAGACTCAGATGTGTGTCACACCCCTCTCCTCCTGCAGGTGCAACAGAAGGATGTGTCTGATGAGGATGTTGCTCGGGCCATTAATCAGAAGCTAGGGGACACACCTGGTGTCTCTTACTCTGACATTGCTGCGCGGGCTTATGGCTGTGGCCGTACAGAGCTAGCCATCAAGGTGTGGGTGCCTGGCCCTCCACAAGACACTCTGATGTGGGTGTTAAAAGCCCTCATACCAACTCCTCTCTCTGTCTTCTTTCCCCTACCCCTCAGCTATTGGAGTATGAGCCACGCTCTGGGGAGCAGGTACCCCTTCTCCTGAAGATGAAGAGGAGCAAACTAGCACTGAACAAGGCCATTGAGAGTGGGGACACAGATCTTGGTGAGCAGGGCTTGAGTAAAGGGAAGACCAGGACCGCTCGCCTGAGCGAGCTGGACTGGAACTCCCACCCCACCTTAATGTCCCATAGTGTTCACGGTATTGCTGCACCTGAAGAATGAGCTGAACCGAGGAGATTTTTTCATGACCCTCCGGAACCAGCCCATGGCCCTAAGTTTGTACAGACAGGTATATGCTATGGGCGGGGCTTGGGTGGGTGCCTCCTGACCCCTGAGTAGGCATTGCTGACTGTCTGCCCTTGTCCTCAGTTCTGTAAGCATCAGGAACTAGAGACACTGAAGGACCTTTACAACCAGGATGACAACCACCAAGAGTTGGGCAGTTTCCACATCCGAGCCAGCTATGCTTCAGAAGAGGTCTGAGGTCCACAGAGCGAGTGGGGCTTGTGGTCTGGTTCCTCCTGTACCTCATATTTGGTGCATAGCCCTTCTGGTCCTCATTGTTGAGGGTCTAAGATGAAATGACAAGAAGGGGGGTGGTACCAGAGAAGTTATCCTTCCCACTACAGTCACCAGAGTGGTGCACCCAGCTGATAAGATGGGCCTTGAAGACCCTGGATGCAGCAATCAGCCTGGGTGGGTAAGGAGCTCAGGCTTCCCTTCTTCTTCTTAACAGCGAATCGAGGGGCGTGTTGCAGCTCTGCAGACTGCAGCTGACGCCTTCTACAAGGCCAAGAATGAGTTTGCAGCCAAGGTTTGACTTACCCTTTTCCAAGAATTACCTCCTGCTCTTCCAATCTTCACTCCTTGTTCTTCTCATCCCCATCCTTCCTTATCTCCATCCCCAGGCCACAGAGGATCAAATGCGGCTCCTACGGCTGCAGCGACGCCTAGAAGACGAGTTGGGGGGCCATTTCCTCGACCTGTCTCTACATGACACAGTCACCACCCTCATCCTCGGAGGCCACAATAAGCGCTCAGAGCAGCTGGCACGTGACTTCCGCATTCCTGACAAGAGGTAGGTGAGGACCCTGGCTTCTCGCAGGTTCCAGGATCACCTGCTTCTCCAGCAGCACCTCCAAGCTCCTCTTTCCTACAGGCTCTGGTGGCTGAAGCTAACCGCCCTGGCAGATCTGGGAGACTGGGAGGAGCTGGAGAAGTTTTCTAAGAGCAAGAAATCACCCATTGGCTACCTGGTGAGGCAGGGGCACCTCTTTCACCTCATCTCTGGGGAGAATAGGGACCCTGGAGAAAGGCCAATGGCCTGTTCAGTATCTGTTCAGCTATCCCATGTAACAAGTGGGTGCTTGGGGTAGACATGTTTGTAGGCCACTGTATACCAGAGAATGGGCCCAAGTCTGCCTGTAATGTTGGGGAATGGAAATGAGCTGTTTTCCCCAAGGGAGGTCCTCAGGGGGCCATGTCCCTGAAGGCAAGTCCTTTCTCAGTTGGAGGGAGTAGAACAGGGAGGGCACATTTTTGAGGCAATGGAGGTTATTGAGGGGGTTTGTTTTCTGTGGCAGACAATTCATGGGGGGGAGGGGAAACGGGATAAGTGTAGCTGGGAGAGAAAACCCAGACCCGAGAGGGCAGGAATGAGCTGTTGTGAGGGTGGCAGTGGGTGGGAGGGTGGATCCATGGAAAGGCTTGGCCTCAACAAGATCTTCAGTTTAGGTCATTTTTTACCCTGAGAATGTTGAGATCAAAGCTACTGTATTGGGGTGGGGGGAGGGAGGGTTACCCATACTGAAGGGTATAAAAAATACATAGGGACGATATAGTCATTAAACTCTCCCTCCACCTCTTCCCTCTCCTAAGCCTTTTGTGGAAATCTGCATGAAGCAACACAATAAGTATGAGGCCAAAAAGTATGCATCCCGCGTGGGTCCTGAGCAGAAGGTCAAGGCTTTACTTCTTGTTGGGTGAGTTGGCTAAAAGCCCTGTGGGTGCTAGGTGGCTGAGCCAGTGAGCTGATGAGAGACAGTTTGTGCCCTTGGGTAGCCCAACACCATATCCCCTCCTGCCCAAACCACAGGGATGTGGCTCAGGCTGCAGATGTGGCTATTGAGCACCGGAATGAGGCAGAGATGAGCCTCGTGTTGTCTCACTGCACGGGAGCCACAGATGGGGCCACAGCCGACAAGATTCAGCGGGCCCGAGCACAAGCCCAGAAGAAGTAAGAGGCCCATCCTGCACATCTCCTCAAGCCAGGGGCTTGACAGAAGTGTCTCTGATTATTCTCCCCCTTCCCCGGAGCAAAAGTTGGGGAGTAAGCTAAGGTGGGAACTGGGAGTCTGGTTGTAAATAAAGTTGTAACATTTTAGAATGCTTGTCTAATGCAGTCTGGCCTAAGCACTGGAATCAGAGCTATCCAGACACCACAACAAAGTTCCACTTGTTTGGTTGGGACTGGACTTGGGGCTTCCCAGCTGTTTTTACAAGAGACCTGTCCCTCTGACCAGTTACTAAGGAAAGTTTCTCAGGTTCACCTAGGAAAACTATGGGGGGAGAGAGCACAGAACATACTCCAACTCATTAAGAACCACACTGAAAAAAAATTTTTTTTAAGATTTATTTATACAAGAACCGGGGTACAGGCCAGATGTGCAGGAGGGTGAGAGGATTCACCAGAGACACAGCAGGCAACAGAACAGGCAGACTGACGAAATACACTGCTGAGGGGAGCAGCGGGCGAGACAGGAGAGGTCTGCCTTGCCATGTGGGCATCTCTGCGGCCAGCGGGGATCAAACTGGCACTGCAGAGGCTGCGGACAGCTTCACAGCACTGCGCTCAACCACCTGCACCAGCAGGGAAACCCCCCACACTGAAAATTGTTACACACCCACACTCTCTCTCTCTCTCTCTCTCTCAAGAACTGTGCCAAACACTACCGTTTTTGTTTCATTTATTCCACATGACAGCCCCGTGAGATAGGGAGCAGCATCCCATTTTACAAAGGAAGAAAGGGGACTGAGGTTCTGTCACAGTGAGCATATGGCAAAACTGGGCTTTGAAACTAGGTTGAGCATTTGGGGGTCTCAGAGCTGCTCCTTGGGTATGGTGGTGACAGAAAAGAGTTCACTCAGCTGGAACTAAGGTCGGGCCCTCTACGAGGGGGACCTGAGCTGCCTGGCAGTACAGTGAAGGCTGAAAGAATGATGGGAAGCAAGTGATCAGTGAGTTGGAGGAGGAGCCTTCAGAAACCCTGCCTACTGTGGTGAGAAATTCTTGAGTGTTCTCTGGGTAGAAGAGAAAAGGGAAATGGAATTCTCCTTTTGGCAGTTCTTTGGCAAGAACTGCAAACTGCAAACCCATGATTCCACCCTGGACCCATGGAGGCTCCATCCCTGTCAGTAGACGTGCCTTCTAGGCCTGCCATTTGCACTCTGTGCATCGTGGCTTCTAGTCCAGTGCCCCCACCCAACAGAGGGCATGACTTTTCCTCCTGTTGTCCCCTTAGTCTGCAAGTAGAAAACCAAAGCCCAGAAGGATAAAACCAAAGCTAGAGGGAGGGTCTCAATGGAGCTTCCAGCCTTGCCTTCTTTAAAGCCTCTAAGGCCAGCCATGCTTAGGAAGACTGAAAGTGTTTCTTTTCTTCTCTCACCTGATCTCTAAGTGTGACTTTGTTAAAGTCCTCTAAGAGTATATATATCAAATCGTAAAACAGCCATTTGTTATGCTTACCAGGTGGACAGGAGAAAACTGGGATGTTTGGAATCAGCTGAAAGTCTCAAGGGTTGGGGGGGTGACTTCACAGCTGGGGGCTAACTTGGGAAAACTTGATAACTCAAGTGTCATAGTTGAAGCTGGTTGTGGCCTGGATCCTTCACTGGGGCTGCTCACCAGAACAACACGTGGACCCTAGGGCAAGGCCCTAAGGGCAAGCATCCGCAGACAACTGGGCAGAGCTATTCTGTCTCCCCTAACCTAGCTTTTGGTCACATCTGCCACATTCTGTTTGTCAAGATGGTCACATAGGTCTAGCCCACTCACTTTTAAGGGAAATAGACTCCACCTCTTGGTCAGGGGGGTTGGGTAGGAAGGCTCTAGAAGAGTGTGTGGAACTGGAAATGTGGCTAGTTTTCCGTAGCACAATCTGGCACAGCCTATCAGCCTTAAAATGAGTAGACAGCTCCCGGAGGGAAAAGATCTCCAATACTGGGCTTATCATTCTGGGCTTTCCACCCCATTCTTGACCCCATCATTCCTTGCTATCCTTGTAGCTCTTCCATGTCTTTTAAAAGGGTTTTGTCCAGTTTTTCCAGTTTTTTCTTAGAAAAAGGAATTGGTACCATACAAACCAGTTTGCCTTCTCTGGCAGGGAGGCAGGCTGGGCACTACTTTTAGAATGTACACAGTAAAAAACCTATGTTCCCAAAGTAACAGACCACATGTTTATTCATGTGATATGCAAACATTAAGCACTGTATATGTGAAGTTTTAGAAATATGTGAGAACTGATGACATTTACACAAAAATAATGATTACTAGTTCATAAAAAGTGTATGCATGAAAAGTGTATGCACTGCAAATTGTCTGTGAGGAAAGTTTGAAAATTAAAAGCAGTATTGTGTCCTTTTTTGGTAAAGTTAAACACTGATTTTGTTATAGGACAGGGAGAGGGGCAGCCCAAACCCCGCAAACCTGCCTATTCTAAATGGGTTCTGCCATCCGCCGCATCAACACAAAGCATAGGAGACTTCAATGGGAAGGAACTTTAATAAAACTAGGAAACAATACAGGTAAGGCAAAGAGTCTAGTTTCTAAATGAAGCACCCAAAGTTACCCGTCCCCTCGTGGGTAAAACTCCATCCATATGGGATCGGCCCAGAGCAAGGCTCCAAAGCCTGCTACAAGTCTAAAGCATCTTCCAGTGGGGACCCACAGCAAAGGGTCACAAACAACCGGACAAGCCCGGAAGGAAAAGAGCAAAATCAACATCAAGATAAAAGCTGCCATTGTCCCCTCCCCATGGGTCTCACCCACATCTGTGTCACCCAGGCCACAACCAAAAGACAAGCACAGTTTCTTCACGTGTCTCTAGGCTCCATGCGCCTCCTCCAGGTCTCCTGGCTCCATCCTGCTTCCTTCCTCAGTCTCTTCTTCAGCCTCTCCTCTTCCTGCTCAGCTCCACCCTCCCTTGGGTGGGGCAGGGAACCTCCCCCTTTCCTGGGGACCACCCTGTTACAATTTGACCCCCCAATATTTTATCATGAAAACTTCCAAATGAAAAAAAAAAAACTTTCAGACATACAGCTAAAGAATTTTGCAGTGAATACCTGTGTACACACCACCTGGGTTCTACCATCATCATTTCACTGTAGTGTTTCATGCATCTACCTGTCTTTTAATGCTTTTCAAAGCAAGCTACTGTCATCAGTATATCTCCCTTTAAATACTTCAGACTATATTTCCTCAACTAATAGTCATTGTTTGTAAATTTTTTCTTCTCAGACAAAATATATAAGCCAGATTTTAAGTGTACTATATTTGCTGAATTTTGACAAATGTATATACCTGTAAGTAATGATTTTAAAAACAACTAGATTTTTTTCAAATCTCTGATTCCATTAAAATTAGTGTCAAGTGTCTTCAACTCTGAGCCACTTGTACAGCAGGCCTGTACTTACTAACATGGGTGGGACCAGTCTTAGCCAATTTTGGGCCAGGATTGAGCCTGGTACCAGGATTGTGAGGCTGGGGGCTGAGAATCTGGAAACATCTTTTCTAATTACAGATATCATTGGCAGCCTGGGAGTGAGATTCAGAGCAAAGGCTCCTATAAGCAACCACTTTCTGGGGTTAAAGAGGCTGCAGTGCTTGAGTACAAAGCACTGACAAATGCCCCTGAAAGTGGAACAGTGACCTGGAAAGGCTCTTGGCTCTTACTTACTTCAACTTGCTGTCTCACTGCCTTTATTTTCATTACAGAATTTAGGAACTTTTCTTGTTTGTGTTGTTTATTATCTGTCTCCCCATCTAGAACGTAAGTTCCTGAGAGCAGAGCCTTTTTCTATCTCATTCCTGCTGTGTCCAGCACATGGTCTGCACTCAATAAGTATTTGTTGAGTAAATGACTCATTGTTCCATTTACTACATGGGAAAGGAGGCCTGGAGAGGGGAAGTGACTTGCCTAAAGAAATAGGAACCTTCTCTCATGAATTCTGCAACTCTTGGGCACCTCTGGAGTGACTGACAAGTGCCTATGTGTAGGTGTGTGCTTGTGTAGGCTGACACCAAAGCAGGGCCACGAGCAGGGCTTCAGCTTCCCACTTGAGTAGGCTTGGGTTCCAGAAGCCTGCCACTCCTCCCTTCTCAGTCCTTTTCTCTTCACACATAGCTCTTTGCCCTGTGATGGTGGGGAAAAGCTGGGTATTAAGTAGAATGGGGAGACTGACAGGTCTCCACAAGTGGGCAGCTAAGGATGGGACCCCAGAGGCAGGGCCTGTGTGGGTTGCTGAGCTAGTTTCCAGGGACTCCAGGCTGGAACATCCAAGACTCTGTGTCTCCTTGGCCTGAGGTTCTGCCACCCCTGAGCACAAATGCTTGGGCCACAGTGTAGCTGTCTCATGGAGAAAAGGGGATCTACATTTCCTGAGAGCAGGTTACTCGCCAAGCTCAATTCAGTGTATTGGATATTGAATGGAAATGTAATTCTCAATCTAGCCTAGAGGGTGGGGTGGGGGGTTGTTAGGAAGAATAACAGAGAATCAGGCCACCCAGCCAATAGTGGGGCTAGAACCCTGGGGCTCTCTGACCACCACACCCAACTGCAGCATTTTTCCAAATGTGGTCAGATCCCATGGGGATCCTTTAGATGAGCTTGAGGATGAACACTTCCTTTGAGTAGCTATTTTAATGCATTTTAGAATATATAAGTACATTAAGTCCTTTTTTAAAAAAAAGAAAAGATTTATTTATTTATACAAGAACCGGGGTACAGTCCAGATTTGTGGGAGGGTGAGAGGATTCACCAGAGACAGAACAGGGAACAGAACAGGCAGACTGACAAAATACACTGCTGAGGGGAGCAGTGGGCGAGACAGGAGAGATCTGTCGCACCATGTGGGACCCTCGCCGGCCAGAATGAATCAAACAGGTACTGCAGAGGCTGTGGACAGCTTCACAGTGAGGCGCTCAACCGCCTGCGCCACCAGGGGAGGCCCACATTAAGTCCTTTTATGGTAGTATAAATAAGACTACAAAAAAATCAAAAAACATTTAAATATAGTAGTGTGAAAAGTATATTAGTGTAGATCAGATGTAAACAAGGCAAAACTAAGCTGGTGGAGTTTGGTCCTAGGGTGCTGCTATCTCAACTACCCAGTTGCCTCCCACATTCTCAGTCATCTTTTAAGATTTCTAAATATTTGAGGTCAGTGTTTTCACTTTTCCATTCAATATCCAATACACTGAATTTGACCTTCCTGGGAACCAAGAATGGGGGCCCTATGAGAGAACCTGCCGTCACTGGCTGCCCCTGGGGTCTGAGCACGTGGCCTCTGGGATCATGGGCTGCAGTGACTATAGGTGCAGGGACCTTGGGTTTGGCTCTTTCACAACACTTGGTTTGGTACTGGTGAATGGGGGGAGAGATACAACTTCCACTCAAGGAGGGACTTCCCTGCCAGGAGCAGAGGGTCTCAAGGTGGCCCATCATACCTGGTACTGCCAGGCTGTGCTCTGGTCAGCATATATACACTTACTCCACAAATTAAGGGAAGGTGGGTGAACAGAGTACTAAATTGGCACCCCAACTACAGGCGGTGGTGGAGACTGGATATGGGAGGGGAAACAACCCTGTGGAACTGACATGGGGTCATTGTCCTGTGCCAAAATGTCCCAGCTTCCACTGTGAAGAACAGCCACTGGCTACAGCCCTTGCCCCAGGGGCGCGGGGAGAAGGGGACTCAAGGGCTGAGGGCCTAGAGGAGAGGCTTGCTGCTCTCCACCACTGGCTGGGATGAAGGGTCTCCAGCAAGCCTCACTTACATACTGCTGTGCAGTCTGTCCCCAATCTACAGAGGCCCAGGGGCTGGTTCTGTGCAGCTCCCTAGGGTCCAAGGGACTCACCATGGGGGCCATAACGACAGCGTCTTGCTTTTGCAGTACCCCTCTTCCCGAACCTGCTGCCCCCAGACGGAGGGAAGGAATGGGGGGCTAGGGAAGGAATGGGGGGCGGCGGCAATAGGGCAGGGGTCCTGAGCCCACGATCCTGCGCCCGTGGGGAACGCATCTCCCAGTCCCCTCTGTGCTTTGAACCTCCCCTCCCCCACCAGGCTTAAGCGAAGGACACCCCTCCAGAGCACCACGTGTCACAGCTTCTACCAGGCTCCGCGCCCAGCCAGGCCCCGGAACGCGCATCTGGAAAGCGGGGGAGAGTTCCCTGGGGCTCGGGTGGGGAAGGCGGGGGCCGATTTGCTGTAAGACGGCACCCACTGTGCCAGGCCCCTTCCAAGGGCTTGGCGGGGTCCTCTCCCCCGTGACAGCCTTTAAATACATTGCAGCAATTAGCAAAAACTAAAAAAGCCCGAATGGAACACATTTGGAGAAAGAAGAGGACGGACGACGTTCGCCGTCAGTGCCCTCGCCGCGGGACGCCGGGGTCAGCTGGCGTTACGAGGCCTCAGTGTCCACCTCTGGGAACTGGGAAGCAGCACCCGGTCCAGGCACTGGGGCCGCAGGGGTGGACCGCATGGCCGCACGCGCTGCCGGCGTCTCCGGGTCCGGCAGCGCCAGGATCGGGCTGCGTGGGGCGCACATCTCCTCGGCCACCCCGAGAGCGTGACACCCGGAGATCCGGCCCCGAGCCCGGGCGACAGCTCCCGGGAGCGCCGGGGCGGGGCCCGCGAGGGCCGGGAGACGCCAGTTCCGCGCGGGCCAACCAGCGCCTGTCTCTGAACGGCCAATGAGGAGGCGCCTTACAGCTAGGGCCGGGCCGGGAGCGAGGCTGCGGCGAGCGCGGCGCTGACAGAGACGCGCGCGCGCGCGATCCCCTCGGACCCCGGGCCGCCGCGCCGCCATCGCCGCCGCCCGCCCGCTCGCCCCTCCGCCGCTTCCCCTCGCCATGGAGGCGAGGCCGCCGCCGCCGCCGCGGGGCTCGGAGCCGCGGGCCGGGCGGCGGCCCTGAGGCGTGTGGCGGGCCGAGACGCCGCCGCGGAACCGAGGCGGAGCCGCCGTCCGCGTCCCCCGCGGTCCCGCCCAGCCGGAGCCGGTGAGCGCTGGGGCCGCCGCGGGCGGGTGGGCGCTCGGGGGGGGGGCGGCGCCCCGGCGCGCGGGAGGGGGCCCGGGCCCGAGCCGGAACCCCTCTTTCCGGGCAGAATCCCTCGGGAGTCTCCAGTCGGCTCCCACATCCTTGCGCTGCCGCGGCGTGTGTGTTGGGGGGGGGGGTCCCCGGAAACGTGCGGAACGGGGCGCCGACCCCCTCGACTGCCCGGGAACTTCGCGTGCGTCCTTGGGGGGCCGGGCCAGGGCGCTGTCGTCGTTGCGTTGGAAAGAAGAAACTTGGAAGTGTGAGAACAGCGTTTACTCAGGTTCATTTAATGGGAAGAAAGGCGACTCTTGGCCCGAGGAATCTGCCCTTGCAGGGACCAACTTTTCTTTGCCTTCAAGCCCCCACCCCGGCCTCCCTGGTTTCCTCCTCCTCCCAACTGTTGAGGCTGCTCACGAGCGAGAGAGGGGCCCGGAATTGCCCACAATTCAAAACGAACCGATTGGGGAAACAGATCTCCTTGCTTTTTCCACTTTCGGTGAATAAAATACAGAATATCGTCCGTTTGTTTGCTTGTTTGTGTTTTCGCTCCCAATTGTATTTCCTGAAGAGAAAAATAATAACAGCATAGCTGAGCCCAGAGTTGAGTGTGTTTTTGAGGTCAGTGATGCTATTTGTAAGACAGGAAAAGGGAATTTTAAAATCCTCCCGAGGCCAGAGCGCGAGTGATCAAAAAGCCTTTGCCCTGAGCAGGGATTCCTGCTCTAGAAACTGGCCTGTCTCCAGGGACATCTCCTCACTGGCCACCTGCTTGCTGTTAAGCCTAGAACCAGAAGATGGTGGGCGAGAAGAGGACTGATGGTGGAAGATGGGAGAACATCTTCCTGCCTGGCCACTCCTTTAAAACAGAGCTGATGCTGTCATTTGTTTACTTAAAATTTCCCTCGCTCTCCTTTTCCCATGGGGTGAATGCATCCGTGATGCCTTCTCAGGTCATACTAGGCCCTTGACAGACTTGCCTCCACTTACTCTTGTAGCTAATCCTTTAGTTCTACCCCTCATCCTCCTTTTTTTTGCCATTCAGAGTTGCTTGGTTACCTCTTCATGTTGCCATTCGTTTGCGTGTGTGACCACTCTTTCCTCCCCTCCGTTGCCTGCCAAGCTCTGCCTTTAAAACCCTTCTCCTTTGAGAAGCTTTTCTTTTTTTTTTAAAGATTTATTTATTTATTTATTTATTTATTTATTTATTTATTTATACAAGCACTGGGTGCAGTTAGAAGCACAGGAGGGTGAGAGAATTCACCAGAGCGGGGAACAGAACAGGCAGACTGATGAAATACACTGCTGAGGGGAGCAGCGGGCGTGGCAGGAGAGGTCTGCGCACCATGTGGGACCCTCGCTGTTGCTAGTGGATGGAACTGGCGCTGCAGAGGCTGGGCAGCTTTGCAGCCCAGCGCTCAACCGCTGCGCCACCAGGGGAGGCCTGAGAAGCTTCTTGAGGGTAGGAACTGTGCCTTGTTCACCTTCACATCGCCCATGCTGAGAGGATTCTTTCTCTCAAATTGTCTTGTCCTTTCCCTTCTCTTCCCCCTTATTTCTTGGCTGTTCATACTCACTTCCTGAGATAATCTTTCTTGAATGCCTACTTGGAGAGCATATCGTGGACTTTTAGTACCAGATGCCCATCCTGCAGGCGGGAACTGGCAGAACTTATCCCACCTGCCTCCAATCAGCTTTACTGTCTCTGAAAAGCCTGAAGTCCCAGGGTCTCTTCACTTCTGCCTGCCTACCGTGGTCCAGCTGATAAGTGCTCTCTAAAGCATGGGGTAGGACTGAGGAGGCTCTTTACTGGGTACCTCTCAGCCACTTATTTCCTATCTGGGTGAAATTTAGAATCAGAAAAGCCAGTCCTCTGACTTAAGTACGTCCATGTGCCTTCCATATGCCAGGTAGAGCGCTTGAGATACAGAGTAAAAATGAGGAAGTCTACCTTTGAGGGGCTCACAGTCTAATGCAGGTGGATACAATTACTTAACAACACAGGTGCTATGAGAGTGTAATAATAGCTATTTTATTTGTTTTGTGACAGGCTATGTAAACAAGCTTTCCTCCAGTTATTTCTTTCAGTGGTTGTGTAGGGGCTTATTCCTACTTGATGGGTGGAAACAGGCAATACGGGTGGGCAGCTGAGGAAATAGGATTAAGATTTTAGTAGTCTGCTACTTCCAGAGCCAGAGCATCGACAAGGCTATATAAAGGGCATTCTCTCCCGAGGTGGTCTGAGTAAGCTTTCCTGGGGGCCTGTAGGTCATGAAGGGTGCATGGACGTTGGTGTTTGGTGGATGGATACAGGAATGAGGGAGCAGTACTTGAAGGTGGAAGGAACACATTGCCCTTGGATGCAGGGAGACCTTAAATATATTCAAATTGGGTAGAGGGAAGAGGGATGGGAGATGAGATTAGGGTCAGCTGAAGGGCTGTATGTGCAATGCTGGAGTTTGCGCTTGGCAGAGCCACTGGGGCATTTTAAAGGTGGTCAGGTAATTGGGTTTACTGGACTTTGGAAAGGTTATTTCAGGGTCAGTATGGGGCCAGATGCTGATGTCCCTGCAATTTAGGAGGCAGTGGCCAGGCCCCGCAGGAACAGCCTCTTGGACCCAGAGGAAGGTCTAGAGAGAACCCTGCTTAGTTTCAGCAAAAGATAATATATATGAGGAGAAAATTCTAATCATAGGAAAGGGTATATAGAGAAAAGTCCCTGCTACTCTGACCTCCTCCTAAGAGAGGACTGACATTTCCAGTCTCTGTGGCATTACATAGACCTGTTCCTTTTTAAATGTGTGACTACTCATCCTTATAAACATACCAGTCACATCTTGCTCTTTTTTGTTAACTTATAATATATGTAGGAAACCATCCCATATTAGTACATATTGTTGACTTTTTCTTATTTCATTGTAGGACTGTACCATGATTTGTAACTTCAACATTTGTTTCTAAGTTTTTCTGTTACTGAGTTACAATGAATGTATTTGTATGTGCTCATGTGTGAAATTATCTGTTTAATTCTAGAAGTGGAATTATTGTGTCAAAGGATAAGTGCATTTACAAATTTTAGATATGTCCCTTGAAGGGGATGTACTAACCAGGCTCTGTTCCCCCAAATGTAAGTGGGACTTATATGTTCATCAGAGTAGTCACAGGATCACTTTCGATGCCTTTTTTTTTTTTAGCTTTCATATGCCTATTTTTCCCTCATTTAACCTCCATCCATTTGAGTCTAGCTTATTTAAATTTACAGAGGGAAACACTGAAACTTCTTAAAATGACTTGTGCAAGTTAGTGTGGTTAGTAGTTTTTTAAGCAGCTCTGATACTTGTATTTGCCCAGCACTTTCTTTGGAGGTCTTCAGGGTCCATTTGTAAACATTGTTGCATTGTCTCCACCTTCATGTGAGTAAAATGAGTTCCAGGTGAAGTTTGAGTTATAAGCAGGAAACTGGCCAAATGTAGAATCTTTTCTTTTTTACTTCCTAGTGCAATAATAAATGTTCCCAAATGTCAAAGCTAAAGAAATATTTTTTTTAGGGAGTATGAGTACGACAAAAATAGTAATACTATAACACTAATTTAAAAGCCCACAGATAACCCAAAATTGAAATTTGTTTTAATATATTTCACATATGAAAAAGAATCTAGAGATTCTCTAAATTCACATCCATTTGTATCAGGCAAACATTTTTATAGTTGTAAATAGTGCATACAGAATATGATTTTTGTATCCTTGAATAGAACCAAATATTTTTTATTTTTTATATATCTTTCTTATTTAAAACCATAAAATAGTATTCTGTGCTCTGATAACCATAGTTTGTTGTATTCTTCTCCTTTTAAGTAAATTGTACTTCTAAATACCCTTGATCAGATACTTCTTTTGGATTATTTTTCTTGGACTTTTAACCCTAAAGTGGACTTACTGAGTCAGAACATAGTTTCAATGCTGAATCGCTATCTGGAAAGGTTGAATTAGTTTTATGATATCAACAATTTATGTGACGTTGTTTTCCTAGCAGTCTAGCCAATGCTATTTAGCAAAACTTAATATTTGATTTTATTAATTTAAAAGAAATGTAATGTTACTTTGAATTATGTTTAAATTACCCTTTAGAAAAAAAGACCAGTAGCTTATTTAGATTTCGAACTAAGTACAAATGCTTGGGTGTATATCATCATGTCCAAGAGTTATGAGAGCAGTTATATAACTGAAGGGACAGAAGTGTTGGGGAAACTAAGATAAGATCATGTTGGTATGAAATGTAAGACGATGCTAGTCACCTGAAAATACCAGACTTTGTGTCAAACTGGGGATACCCCAGAGTAATATGGTACGATGTCTCTCCTTATGACACTTGTGGGCCAGTACAGTAGACAGACATTAATTACCTTATGATAATTACAGATGTGATCTAAGGGGAAGAATAGGTTTTCTTGGGAATGCCAGATAAATTCAGCACTTAAACAACGTTTATAATTAGATAGCATTTACTAAGGCCCTGAGCTGGGAAGGCGCTTGGTACTTTAGGGCAGTCCTTCTGTAACTTGAATGTTCACAAAAGCCATCTGGGGATCTTGTTAAAATGCCAAGTCCTGATTCAGTAGGTCTGGAGTGGGACTTGGGATTCTGCATTACTAACCAGTTCCCCCTGGTGAGGCAGATGCTGCTGGTGGGTGGATCACATTGGGAGTAGGTCTGATTGAGAGTTTGGGCAAACAGCAGAAGCAAAGATGTTAAGTAGGTGACTGCAATTTAGATTCACCTGGGGAACTTAAAATCACAGGTGCAAATACCCCACCCTCAGGTATTTGATCTAGTTGATCTTGAATGGAGGAGGGAAGGGCGGGGGGGGGGGGGGGGGGGAGAGATTGAGATTTTTAACTCCCTCAGTGATTCTGATGTGCATTTTGTATTGAGAATCACTGGACTAGAGAGAGCAGGAGCCAGAGTTGAGGGTCCTGTGTGCCATGCAAGGATTTTAAAGTACTTTATCCCAAAGGCAGAGTTCAGACATTGAAGGATTTTTAAAAGAGGAACATGATCTGATCTGCTTTGCAGGTGTGAAATTCGCTGTGGCTGTAGTCTAGAGCAATAGTGGTCAAAGTGAGATAGATAAGATGATTCACTGGGCTGTTAGAAAAAAATTTTACAACTTTTTACTATTTTTATCTACAAAATGATAAAACATTATATTTAGGTATTGTCGTTGGCATCTTCTTGGATCTGTAGGTCAAGCAATATTAACATATTAACTGCAGAATTCTGGTCATCCTGAAGGGAGACCAAGGTCTGTGAGCAAGCAGAGCCATGTTATACATTTGCTTTCAGTGTATGGCAACATATGACAGTTTATATTACCCAGTTTTCATTAAACTAACATACACAAAATAGACAAGTGGCTTAAAATGATTCCTGCAAGGATACCAGTAATTGAAGAAAATTGTTTGCAAGTTCAAGGAAACAAAGTGGCAGCACTGACCCATGCCCAACTCCTATTGTGAACTTGTGGTGAACCATTAAATCAGGTTAAATAAATCTGTGTTTTTATTATACTGGAAAGTATCATGAAGTATATTTGAACCAGAGGATTTACATCCTCTGTCATTACTAGTCTTGTTTGAAGGGTATGTATAACTTTGTAATATTAAGTAATAAAATTTGAGTACCAGGACTTTAGAACACTAGGCTTCTGAAGCATTAAAAGAGCCACTACATTCTTTTAAATGAAATTTAAAGTCATAGGATATTTAATCAGAGATGCTATACAGTTTTACTAACCTAATGATTACAATAAATTTTGGGGGGTTTCTTGTTCTTAAAAAAGACACAAAAGGCACATACCATTGCCGGGTTCTTCCAGTTTCTCCTTCACACCCCCCAAAACCCATTTTTAAAGAAAGACTGATATAACCATGGAAAATAGTATGTCAAGAAATATAAATGTATTTCTTTTTTTTTTTTTTTTAAAGATTTATTTATTTAATTTTATTCATACAAGCACTGGGTACAGTCAGAAGCGCGGGAGGGTGAGAGAATTCACCAGAGCCAGAGCGGGGAACAGAGCAGGCAGAAGGACCAAAGTACACTGCTGAGGGGAGCAGCGGGTGGCAGGAGAGGTATGTGCGCCATGTGGGACCCTCCTCAGGTGGCCAGGGAGCAGCCGGGGATCGAACCGGCGCTGCAGAGGCTGCGGGCAACTTCGCAACCCAGCGCTCAACCACTGCATCACCGGAGAGGCCCGATAAGCATTTTTTTCTTTTAAAAAATGCTGACTTTGTGATTTGGCTGCTTAGTATATATCACTTGAAAATTAATATCGTTAATCTGTCTCTTCAAGTAGAGGTACTAGTTTAACAGTGAATGAGAAAATAAATTGTTTTTTTCTTAGAAAGAAATGTGCTCTGTGATTGCATTTTTCTCATAATTTTCAAAAACTATAGGCTTTAATGAGATATAGTTTATATACCATAAGAGTCACCTTTTAAAACTGTACCATTCAGAGGATTTTAATATGTTCATGATGTTGTATAGCCATCACTGCTATCTAGTTTCAGAACATTATCACCACCTCATGAAGAAAGCCTCTACCCATTAGCCTTACTCACCATTCTGCTCTCCCCAGGGCCCTTGGCAACCACTAAGCTTTCTGTCTCTGAAAATTTGCCTATTCTGGACATTTTGTATACATGGAATTATACAATGAGTGGCCTTTGTGACTTCTTTTACTTAGCATGATGTTATAGCGTGTGTCAGTACTTCATTTTTATAGCTGAATAAAAATAGTACTACATTTTATGGCTATACCACATTTTGTTTATCCATTCATCAGGTAATAAACATTTGAGTTCTTCCCACTTTTGTACTATTATGAATTATGCTGCTGTGAATATGTATGTATAGGTTTTTGTGTTGATATATACTTTCCATTTCAGAGAGAGACAGACATACCCCCTTATGTGAAAAATTACCAGATTAAATGGTAATAACCATTTAAATTTTAGAAGAGCTACTGCTTTCCAAAGCACTCGCACCATTTTCTATTCCCAGTAGCAGTGGGGAGAGTTCCAGTTTCTTACTGACATTTGTCAATCACTTTCTTTTTCATTATAGCTGTCTTTGTGGGTGTGAAGTGGTAGTATCTTATTGTGGTTTTGATTTACATTTCCCTAATGACTCATGATCTCATTGTGATTTTGTTGCACCTATATAAACTCTCATATAAACTCTCACTCATAAAAAACTTGGAAAAACCTGATTTAAAAAATGTAGTTCCAAGGCCTCCCTGGTGGCACAAGGGGTTAAATCTCAGCACTGAGATGCTGTGGGCAGCCACTGCAGCTTGAGTTCGATCCCCAGCCAGGGAGCTGACCCACATGGCGCAGCAGACCTCTCCTGACTCACCTGCTGCTCCCCTCAGCAGTGTATTTCAGTCAATCCGCCTGTTGTGTTCCTCACTCTGTCTCTGGTGAATCTTCTCACACACACCCACCTGGCACCTCTGCCTGTACCCCAGTTCTTGTATGCATAAATAGATAAATCTTGAAAAAAAAAATGTAGTTCCAGATGACTTAATTCTTATTTTTTTTTGTGGAATCCTCGCCGGTGGCTGGGGAATGAACCGGCAGCCTCGCAGCCCAGCGCTCAGCCGCTGCGCCACCAGGGGAGGCCCCCAAATGACTTAATGTAATAAAGCACCTAGGCATCACCCATCAGTGACTGTTAAAACAATTAGAGACTTTATAGTAAGAGGATCAGGCTGTCAGTCTTCTGATGAATCATAACATCTCTAGAATGGGTAAAACCAAATCTGTGTTCCTGTGATGTGGTATGATAGGAATAATATAGCACCATCCATGAAGTGTTTTTGCCCCGCCGTCATGTAAAATGTGACTCTGATTAAATCTAGCTCTAGTAAAAACTAGATCTTACAACTAGTTTATAGTATGTAATCACAAAATTCGGAATGTGGAATTCTTTAGGACAAATGAACCCAGTTATTTCAAATAAATGGCAAGAAAAAAAGTGGAATAACTTACAGGTTCAGAAAACATTTGAGGCATATTAACTAAATGTAATGTGTAGACCTTGTTAGATCCTGTTTCATACAAACCAGTTGTAAAAAGATATAATTTATGAGACCATTGGAGTAATTTGAATACTTCTTATATATTAGACGATTTTATTTATTTATTTATTTATTTATTTATTTATTTATTTATTTATTTATACAAGCCCTGGGTACAGTCAGAAGCGCGGGAGGGCGAGAGAATTCACCAGAGCCAGAGCGGGGAGCAGAGCAGGCAGAAGGACCAAAGTACACTGCTGAGGGGAGCAGCGGGCGGCAGGAGAGGTCTGCGCGCCATGTGGGACCCTCCTCCGGTGGCCGGGGAGCAGCCGGGGATCGAACCGGCGCTGCAGAGGCTGCGGGCAACTTCGCAACCCAGCGCTCAACCGCTGCGCTGCCGGGGAGGCCCCATATTAGATGATTATTAAACAATTATTTTTAAGGTATGATAATATTATAGTTATATTAAAAGACTCCATTCTCTTAGAGGTAAGTAATAAAGTTTTGATGGATGAAATGATTATGACTGGAATTTGATTTAAAATAATTCATTGTGTTTGAAGAGTTATAGATAAGCTTGATAATTATTGAAACTGGATAATAGGCATGTAGGGTTTATTACAGAGTTCTCTCCACTTTTCTGTATGTTTCAAAATCCCCAAAGAAAAGTTTAAAAATACTCCCAGTGAATAGTTTTACTGGGTATCAAATCCATTTGTTAGAAATAAGAAAAGTAATATGCAGTAAGTTTTCAAGAGTAATTGCATCTGCAAAGATGGAGATTTGCTAGCCAAGTTTAAAGGAAACTGGTTGTATAAAGGGGAGAGGTGAAAAAATAAATGTCACCATTACTAAGCAGAGCCATAGTGCTTCTTCCCTTTAGACCATGTTTCTATGACAGCCATTAAAACCAAGTATTGACTTGAAACCAGACTTTCAGGCTGCTCCATTACAAAGTATTAAAATGAGATTTTTCAAGCATAATTGATAAATATTTGATTATATGGATGACAAAAATATTTTAAAAGTAAGTTTAATATTAATATTTAAGTGATAACAATAATGGTGTTTATATGAGTTTGCCTTTTCTGTGGGCATACTTTTTATAGAACTGTGATTGCAATCATTATTTTATTTCATTTGAACATGAATACTACAAAAGTTTTTGATAGCATTCATATGTATTATTATCTTTGTCATTTATAGGTGAACATATGTTGGGGGGGTATGCAGTAAAAAGGTTTGATAGTCACTACTGTGGCGAATGGACTGGACACGCCATAGAGATTAATTTGGTGATAAAGCAGATTTGAACAAGGATGATGATGTTCTGGATTGGTTTGGAATTGGGTGGGGGCTGATGAGGATGGGAATAATGTGGATAAATACAAATCAAGTAGTAGCAGCATTCCAGATATCTGGTTTTTTGGAAGAGATGATTGTTAGTGAACTGAGCTTTTGTATGTGTGGGAAGAAGTCAAAACCTGGTTGCTGTGAATTATGCAAGTAGTTCTCAAATATTGATTGACAAATAGCTTAACTAGCAATTAGTTTTCAAACATTGGTTGACAGGCAGCTTAATACAACATTGTAAGTGTGTTAATACTACCCATTAATAAAGAGAGTGTCTTCCATTGATGTATCAGCAGTGCATTTAGCAGAGCAATGTGGAATAGTTCCAGGATTTCCACTGTTCAAAAACGAACTAGGGGAGGGGACCAGAACTTCTGTAAGGATGTTTCTATTCTCCTTGTGGCCCTTTCCATGCCTCCAGTGATGTACAAGTTTTACCCACCTTTCAGGGAATGAGGCCAGTCCCAGAAATAGTGCTTCTGCCCACTTTTTCTGTGAGACCAAATAGTTATAGATAGAGCGCGTGGTTAACAGAGCAGCTTGGTCTGTGTTACTGTGTAAGATTTTTTTTTAAAGATTTGTCTTCTAACCAGCTACAATTTTAAAGATTTATTTCTGCATAGAAGACCTGGGGTATAGGCCAGAGGTGCTGGGGATGAGAGGATTCACCAGAGATAGAGTGGGGAGCAGAACAGGCAGATCTACTGAAGGGGAGCAGCAGGCAAGACAGGAGAGGTCTTTATAATTTTAAAATACATTTATACACTGAGTCTGTCGCGCATAACCAGTCCTTCACAGGATTGCGTTAACCTTAACAAGCAGAATTTCCTTAAGCATTTGAGCAATACTGATAAATTAAACTTATAAATGCAGTAAAGCACGTTCTCTTAAGATTTCCAGTGTTTTCATTAGTGGAATCTAAATTGTCAACTTTTGAAAAATGCATATCCTAAACTTAACTTGAAAGTTCTAATACAATAGGTTTGATGTGCCTCATCTCATATTGCTAACATGTTTTCCTTGAGGTGTTGCGATGTCACCCAGTTGAGGAGGACAGTTTTACCATCAAAAAAGCCAAGATTACCAGATTGAAAATACAGGATCACTATAGTTATTTACTGGTCATAGGATTAAGACTGAGAAAAGAGATTATCTCTGTGTTTCCAGGATAACTATTTAAGAGGTGCCTTTTCTTACATTAGAGTCCTGAATTTGGCTTCACCTGGGGAATCCATGTGTGGGATTTGTTTTGCAGTTTCCTATACATTTCTTTCAGTTTTTTTCCTCCCCAAATCAAACTGGATTTTCTGTTTCACTTATTTCTTTTCAGACCCTACAGGTATTTTAATTTTGGGAGTTAGATGTGAGTAATGTTCATATCCCCTGACTTCATACTTTGTGAAGTTGGATAAGATAACTTTCTGAGACTCAGTTTCTTTCTTTCTTTTTTTTTTTTTTTAAGAGATTTATTTATTTATCTATACAAGAACAGGGGTACAGGCCAGATGCGCAGGAGGGTGAGAAGATTCACCAGAGACAGAGCAGGGAACAGAACAGGCAGAGTGACGAAATACACTGCTGAGGGGAGCAGCGGGCGAGACAGGAGAGGTCTGTTGCGCCATGTGGGACCCTCCCTGGCCGGCCTGGATCGAACCGGTGCTGCCAAGGCTGCAGATGGCTTTACAGCGCTGCGCTCAACCACCTGTGCCACCAGGGGAGGCCCTGAGACTCAATTTCTTTACTTAGTGAGTTCAACAATAGTATTCTTTTATTGCATATGTTTATTTTATGGATTAGATAGTACGTGTTGTGTGCTTAGTGCAGTTCTTAGCATATAGTAAAACAATATATTCATTATATATAAATTAATGAATACATGAATATACTGAATGAATATATTAATATGTTCACTGATTATATAGTGAATAATAATATATTCATTCATAATATAGTAAATATTCATAATATAGTGAATAGTAATAATATTCACTATATTGGTTATATCTGTCTTCCCATTGTAATTGGTTAGAATATAA
Source organism: Talpa europaea (assembly GCF_964194135.1). NCBI lineage: Eukaryota > Metazoa > Chordata > Mammalia > Eulipotyphla > Talpidae > Talpa > Talpa europaea. The sequence continues at coordinate 16,096,666 of NC_140078.1, read as the reverse complement.
TGTGGCTATATGAATTATCACTGAAAACTTTTGTAGTTTCCTGATTTTTACAGGGGAAAATGTAGAAAAGAATGGGAGAGGGAAGAGAGATGCAGAAAAATTGAGCAAATGTGGTAAACTGCACAACTCCCTGAATTATCTACCCTAGAGGTTTATGACATACTCCTAGTTTTCCCTACCTCTCAGCCACTCTTCTGGCCCCATAGGCCCCTCTGACCGTTTTCTGACTTAGTATTCTATCCTTATCCTTAGCCCTCTTGTGTTTCATCCCACACATTGTTCCTGAAAGCAATGCCTATATTTATAATTTCAACTTCCAGCTCATTGCTAATTAGGAGAAAAAGTGTCCTCAGCAAAGGCCTGAATGATAGCCAGCAATTTAACCTACTATTTATCTCCATTGGGCTGTTTCCCGCACACCTGCAATAGGCACAGAACTGACCTCATCTTCTCTTGGTGCAATGGTGAAGGAAATTCTGAGGGGACTACACCTGGAGGGGGGTGAGAAGCAAATATTGTTTAAAAATGAACAATGATATAAAAAAAATAAATACAAAGTGTAATTTTTAAAAAGATTTATTTATGCATACAAGAGCTAGGCCAGAGGTGCGGGGCGGGGGGGGGTGTGTTTGACAGGATTCACCAGAGACCGAGTGGGGAACAGAACAGGCGGATCTGTTGAAATACACTGCTGAGGGGAGCAGCAGTTGTGACAGGAGAGGTCTGCAGCGCCATGTGGGTCACCTTCCTGGCCGACTAGGGAAGCCTACTCATGCTGCAGTGGCTGGCAATAGCTTGATAACACTGTCTTTAACCCCTGCACCACTAGGGAGACCCCCAAAGTGTAATTTTTATATTCTCTGTCTTGACGAATCTCAGAAACTTGGATGATGTTCAGCTGATTGGTGATGTGCTCCTGTCAGTTTTACTTCATTTCTTAAATTTGCCTATTTTCCTTCATCTTTAGTGTCCCTTGGTTCAGGTTTTTCCCTCAGATAACTGCTGCCATAGTTGTCTACTTATTATTTCCTTGTTCCATGTCATTTATCACATTCTAATCTTTTGGACTTACCTAATTGTACTGCACTGCCCAACTTAAAATTTTTTGGATAAAATCCAAACTCCTTATCGTAGCATTTTTTTCTTGATCTCAACCATTCTAACCATAGTTTCCCCTGTGACACCATCTGACTCTTGCCTCTACCTTTGGCTAAACTGTCCATCTCCTTCTCTACCTGGCATTCAAGTTTCTTAGCTAGGGGTCACCTCCAGTCAGCATTGCCTTACTGACACCCTCAGGTCTAACCTAGGTGTAGATACTGTTCTTACTTCTATTCACTTATAGTGTGTGATAATCCATAAGCTTATATTGTCTGATAATTGACTCATTGGCATATGCAATATTATTGGTCTTAGGTGGGTCCTGGTGGTCCAGAATGTGTGGAAATATGTAATTTTGTTGAGGCACAGGTTCATATTACTTGTACTTTGAGTTTGGTAGCAGCAGCGGTTCCACTTAGCTGTTCAGTGAATCTAACATTACACAGCATCTAAAGCTGGGTTGTTGTTTAGGAATATTTCCTGCCTTTTCCTGTTCATCTTCTTGTTTTGTAGATTTTATTTACTGATTCTGAAACTGGAAAAAACATCTATACAAGAACTTTCAGCCTTTATAATGCCTTTAAACCTAGGTTTTTAAGATACCCTTTTCTTCTTCTTCCCTCTTCCCATTCCCTTGTCTTTGACATTAAGTTAGTCGATGTTACGAAGTTAAGTATGTTTTTGGAGGGGAGACAGGAAATGTGAATGAGAGATCTATTGAGTCCTGTGTCACACTGGAGATTCTTGAGCTTATCTAAAGAAGTTTAAATTCAATCTTTATTACACTGTGTCACCAGTTTGCAACCGTCACTGTAACTGCCAATGACTGTATGATTCAGTTTATCTTTTTCTTTGAAATTGAGTTCATTAAACAAAAACTTAAGTGACCATACTACTATTTGTTCTTCTAGATCCAGCTAAATTGTCACCTGCTTAATGAAGTTCAAATTCTCCTAGAAATTGCTTTTTCCTTCTTTTAGTATTGGTATAATAATTACAGTATTGATTGTTATGTGTTTTAAGGATTTGTTTTCATAGCTGATTTCTTGGTACTTTATTTTTTTTTTAAGATTTATTTATGCATACAAGAACTGGGGTACAGGCCAGAGGTGTGGGGGTGAGAGGATTCACCAGAGACAGAGTGGGAACAGAACAGGCAGATTGACTGAAATACACTGCTGAGGGGAGCAGTGGTCGAGTCAGGAGAGGTCTGCTGCGCCATGTGGGTTGCTCCCTGGCTGGGGATCGAACTCATGCTGCAGCAGCTGTGGTCAGCTTCCTAGGTTGCGTCTTAACCTCTTGCAACACCAAGGAGGCCCTCTTGGTACTTTATTGAGGGCAATTATTTATTAAGGAACATGTCTTAGTGCTCCTGGCAGGAGATGAGTTCAACATTGAATGAAGTGCTAGCATATAGAAGCAGAGACATATTTGTTGATGACCAGGCATTTATTTTTTTATTTTTTTTAATTTTTATAATAAATTTTATTTTTATATTCCCCATACAATTGCAACCCCCCCATTCTGACCCCAATCCCTCCCCTGCTGCCCCCCACCCCCCAAAAAGTGTCTCTGGTTCATAGTTTTTTGTTGATTTTGATTTTCACTTTCTTATTCATTTTCCTGGTCCCTTATTTAAGTTTTCTAGATTCCTGCTGTGAGTGAGACCATCCGGTATTTTTCTTTTTCTTTCTGGCTTATTTCGCTGAGCATGATCCCTTCCAGCGCCATCCATGTTGCTGCAAATTGCATGTGTTTATCTTTTTTGAATGCTGAGTAATATTCCATGGTATATATGTACCACATCTTCTTGATCCAGTCATCTATTTTTGGGCATTTGGGCTGTTTCCAAAGCTTAGCTATTGTAAATAGTGCTGCTATAAACATGGGGGTGCAGATATTCTTTGGAATTGATGTTTTTGTGACCTTTGGGTAAATACCTAGGAGTGGAATTGCTGAATCATATGGAAGCTCTATGTTTAGTAGGTCCAGAAATCTCCACACAGCTCTCCATAGTGGTTGGACCAGTTTGCACTCCCACCAACAGTGCAGAAGAGTTCCTTTTTCTCCACACCCTCGCCAACATTTGTTGTTGCTAGTTTTTTTAGTATGTGCCATTCTCACTGGTGTAAGATGGTATCTCCTGGTAGTTTTGATTTGCATTTCCCTGATTACAAGTGATGTTGAATATTTTTTCATATGATGACCAGGCATTTATTAAAACCAAAATGTTATGTTCTATAATAATGTCATAAAATTTCTTTTTCTTTTGATAATTTAAAGGATGTGTGTTTACATGAAATTTCAGTGTTGTTTCCTGGCAATTGCTGAGAATGTTAGTGGTGATATATACATGTTAGATTTGGTGTGTACAAATCATTGCTCAGATGGTGACTAATCAGCTTTATCACAGCAAACCAATGTTTCATCAGTGAAAAAAGATCCATTTTAAGGGTAACTGCCTCCTTCCAATTTCATATGGTTAAGACTAATTAAACACCCCACGATTGTGGAAAATATAAAGAAATTTTGAGTACATCGTAAGGAAGAAATTTCGAATTAGCAGATATCAGCTCTTTTTCTGGACATGTGACTTTAAGCAACTCTACCTGTGTCACAGTTTCTTCATCTTTAAGGTGATAAGATTTTCTATCCCAAAAGTTAACCAATTCTAAAACACTATACTTTCTAAAATATTAGAACCAGTAAAAGAAATACTTACAGCCTAACTCATTCTAAGGAGAATTTGAAGTAATTTACTGGAGGGGGAGATATGTGTGTGTGTGTGTGTGTGTGTGTACTACATACATACATATATATGTATATATAAAATACCATAATGTGTATGTTTAGGAGCTCTCTAGAAAGATACTAAATAGTAATATGAGGTGATAATTATTTCTGGGTTATGGACAACAGGATGATTGGTGGTGGGGAGGGTACTTTCTATTCAGTGTATTTTTTTTTTTTAAAGATTTTATTTATTTATTTATTTATACAAGCACTGGGTACAGTCAGAAGCGGAGGGTGAGAGAATTCACCAGAGCGGGGAGCAGAGCAAGCAGAAGGACCGAAGTACACTGCTGAGGGGAGCAGCGGGCAGCTGGAGAGGTCTGCGCGCCATGCGGGACCCTCCTCCAGTGGCCTGGGAGCAGCTGGGGATCAAACCGGTGCTGCAGAGACTGCGGGCAGCTTCGCAACCCAGCGCTCAACCACTGCGCCACCTGGGAGGCCCTCAGTGTGTTTTCTTTTGCATTCTTTGAATTTTATAATGTGTGCTTAATTATCCAATAAGGAAAATAATATGTAAATATATAAATATACATATACATATAAAAAAGATTAAAGAGAGGGTAAGGGCATTATGGTAAGAGAGGCACCCTGGGAATGTTAGTACAGAGTGTGCAGTTATTTAAAGGCAACTATACATTGAGCTCTCGAATTGTGTTAGCCCAAGCAAAAAGGCTCCAAAAGATTCACTTGACTTACAAAGTGTAAACCATCATCAGTAGTGGAAAACATAACCTTTCCTGACACTAAGGTTTAAGGTGTTGTCCTCATAAGAGGATATTGTGTGATATGGCAGAGAATATTTTCGGTAATACCTCCATAGTCTGGTGGTGAACTGTGGGTGATTTGGTTGTGGGTGGCAAATTGTGATGGGGGTATTTAAATATTACGTCAAGGGCCTCCCCGGTGGCGCAGCGGTTGAGCGCTGGGTTGCGAAACTGCGCGCAGCCTCTACGGCGCGGGTTCGATCCCCGGCTGCTCCCCGGCCACCCGAGGAGGGTCCCACATGGCGTGCAGACCTCTCCTGCCGCCCGCTGCTCCCCTCAGCAGTGTACTTCGGTCCTTCTGCCTGCTCTGCTCCCTGCTCTGGCTCTGGTGAATTCTCTCACCCTCCCGCACTTCTGACTGTACCCAGTGCATGTATAAACAAAAACAAACAAACAAAACCAGCAAACAAATAAAGCATGCCTCTATTAAAAAAAAAAAAAACACACACACACAAAAATAAATATTACGTTAATTAAAAATAAAATAATTAAAAAACAAACCTCTACAGTCATACTCTAATGCAGTATCTGAAATGGGTGTCCTTTGAGATATATATATTATTTTTTAGATTTTTAAAATTTATTTATACAAGAACTGGAGTACAGGCCAGAGGTGTGGAGGGCGAGAGGATTCACCAGAGACAGAGTGGGAACAGAACAGGCAGATTGACTGAAATACACTGCTGAGGGGAGCAGCAGGCGAGTCAGGAGAGGTCTGCTGCACCATGTGGGTAGCTCCTTGGCCGGGGATTGAACTAGCACTGCAGTGGCTGCTGATAGCTTCATAGGTTGCGTCTCAACCCCTTGCGCCACCAGGGAGGCCCCCTTTGATAGATTTTCGAGGGAAGTTTCTTTGGTGAAATCTGATGGTTTTTGCAATTCAGTAATCTGAACTCGAAGCATATAAGTGCCCACCTTATAGCTGAATTGTTGCATTTTTATGTATATTTAGGATCATTGGTTATATCTTCTTAGTTTATAAATAGTTTATGGGACCAGGGAAGGCCAAGTAGTCCTGGAAGGGCTGGGCAACTTCTTTGCGGTTGCTTGAATGGGAAGGTGCTTGGAGAATTGGTATTATATGGCATGCATTTAGGCATGTCAAGCTAAAAAAAAAAAAAAAAAAAAGATACAGTAGTCAATACCATGATGTGATTTAATGCTGCAAGTGGTCATTTAATCTCCGCATTAAACCTATTACCTATTATTAATTTGAATTTCATTTTATAAAAATATATATTTGTATTTTCGGGGGCTTTGTAGTTGCAAGAGCATAGTTTAATGTTTATCTATCTTGAGTATAAAAAGTTTTACTTAGCATTGGAGGTATGTTAGGATTTTTTCCCTTTAGAGCCTCTCTGGTGGCCTTGCAGTTAAGTCTTAGTGCTATCATATCTAAGGCCTGAGTTCTATCCCTGGGCAGGAAACTAACCCATATATGGTGCAGCAGACCTCTCCTGTCTCGCTCTCTGTTCCCCTTAGTGGTGTACTTCAGTAAATCCACCTGTTCTACTCCCCACTCTGTCTCTGATGAATCCTCTCACCACCACCCCTCACACCTCTGGCCTACACCCCTGGGTTTTGTTTTGTTTTTTTAACGATTTATTTATTTATATAAGCACTGGGTACAGTCAGAAGCGCAGGCGGGTGAGAGAATTCACCAGAGCCAGAGCAGGGAACAGAACAGGCATACTGACGAAATACACTGCTGAGGGGAGCAGCGGGTGCGGCGCCATATGGGACCCTCGCCAGTGGCCAGGAATCGAACCGGTGCTGCAGAGGCTGCAGGCAGCTTTGCAGCCCAGCGCTCAACCGCTGCGCCACCAGGGGAAGCCCTATACCCCAGTTCTACGCAAAAAAAAAAAAAAAAAAAAATCCCCTTTGAAAGAGATCTCTCAAATTTGAGAAACTTACAATGATTTTTTGTGATTTTGAAGCTTGGTACAGTTCCCTTATTCCAAGGTCCAGAAATACCCACTCAAAACATGAAAGACAATTTTCTATACATCATTTCTCAACAAATTTTGAGTTAGAAAAAGAAACTTTGAAATTACAAGTACAGTTGCTGATTAATAATAAATCCAGGGGGCCTCCCCAGTGGCGCAGTGGTTGAGCGCTGGGTTATGAAGCTGCCCGCAGCCTCTGCAGTACCGGTTCGATCCCCGGCTGCCAGGCTAGGGTCCCACATGGCACGCAGACCTCTCCTGCCGCCCGCTGCTCCCCTCAGCAGTGTACTTCGGTCCTTCTGCCTGTTCTGCTCCTTGCTCTGGCTCTGGTGAGTTCTCTCACCCTTCTGCGCTTCTGACTGTACCCAGTGCTTGTATAAATAAATAAATAAATCTTTAAAAAATAATAATAAATCCAGGGCCTCCCTGGTGGTGCAAGGGGTTAAGTCTCAGCACTATGAAGCTGTCGTCAGCCACTGCAGCACAGGTTTGATCCCTGGCCAGGGAGCTACCCACATGGCACAGCAGACCTCTCCTGTCTTGCCCGCTGCTCCCCTCAGCAGTGTATTTCAGTAGATCTGCCTGTTCTGCTCCCCACTCTGTGGTGAATCCTCTCACCTCCCCGCCCTGCACCTCTGGCCTATACCCCAGCTCTTGTATGCATAAATAAATAAATCGTTTTTTTTTTTTAAATCCAACTTACCTTGCAAATGAAGACATCTAAAGATCTTGGCTCCTTTGAGTAGGTAGCTACTTCCTTTTGTCTCCGCATGGAAGTGGCAGGCCAGACCAAGATGATTATCAGAAAAGGGTTTGACTGCTCCATCTTGTAAATGAGTGGGTAGATCAGCCTCCAGCTCTCCAAGTTGAATAGCGCATGACTTGAATGAATTTAATCTGGGAAAAGAATGTCAAAGCTCCAGTATCCAGTTACTCATTTTAGCTATAGAAAGATACCAGTGATCTTCCTTTAAAAATGCCTACTTTCAAACAGCATAATTTCCCGGGGAATCCAGCAGAACAACTCTTTTGGAAAAGTTAACTCTAAAAAAATAGAATTTGCTATTTAATGGGATTGTTGACTATTAACTTCCTGCCCAAAGTGATTTTTTTTTCTTTTAAAGCTGTTATTTTTTTTTCAGCCATTTTTTCTCAAGTAGTTTACAAAAACCCTTTTTCTGTTGAAGCAGTTCTTAACATCTAAACAATATTTGTCAATATAGAGGTTAGAACTTCCTTTTCTGTCTTTTACATTTCAAATAATTGAGATAAGATTTTTAAAGAAAGGTGCAAAGAGTTTATAATCCATGCAGTGTTATCTGATCTTAGAGCAGTCTCTTGAATTTAATCCTGTGATTATTAGGTCAGTTTGCCTGTTGACACCATTTATCAGATTAAGGAAGAGCCCCCCCCCCCATTCCTGGTCTGCAAGAGCTTCTTATAAATGAATGCTGAATTCATTAAATCCTATGCTTATCCTATATTGATATTCTCATGATTTTCCTTTAAATGTTAATATTTTATGAGAAAATGCTATTTTCTCTTTTAAGCACATTGTTTTATCAAATTTTCATTGTAAAATATATATAGCAAAATGTACCATTTTAACTATTTTTAGGTTAAAAATAACCTAATAAATAACCATTCGCATTGATTATTGTATTCTCATTACCACCACCCATCTCCAAATTTTTTTCATCATCTTCACCTGAAACTCTGAACCCTTTAAACAATAACTTCCCATTTTTCTCCCTTACCCTGACAACCACCTTTCATTAGTTTTTAATATTAAATATATTTTGGTCATGATGTGTACTCTATTTTCATCTTATACATTGATGGTGTCAGATTACTATTGATAGTATTTTGGTTAGAATTTTTAACAGTTCGGGCTATTTTCTAATTTCCATTGTGGTTTTCTTCTTTGATCCATGGGTTTTTTATAAGTGTTTCTTTTAATTTTCAAACTTGAAGTTTTTCCAGTTACTTTTTTGTAATGACATTGTGGTTAAACAATACGGCCTATATGACTTCAGTCCTTTGGAAATTGTTAACATGCATTTGCTCTTTGACCTACTGTATTCTTCACCCAGGTTATACATTGTTAATGTTAAATTGTTAACAATTTGTCATATTGCCTCATCTTGCTCACTTTGTCCTTTAGTCCATATAATATTTATGAATCATTTGAGAAATAATTTGCTCTGTTACCTCTGAATCAGTGTGTAATTCCTTAGAACAAAGGACACTCTTAGATAATCACAGCCCACCCATTAAAACCAGGAAATAAATACTGGCCTAATACCGTAAATCATACACCCCACTTGAATTTTATTGACCTCCCATTAGTATTCTTTATAGCAAAGATCAAAAAAACAAAAGAATAAACATCCAACTTCCTTTAAAAAAATACAGAAAAACCTTCCTTTTCCTCTTGTATTTATGATTCACAGATCATTCAGGACCATGCTGTGCATTAATGGTTGTCATGTCATTGTAGTTTCCTTCAATCTGGAGTAGTTCCTCAATCTTGTTTTCAGTGATCTTGACATTTTTAAAGAATAGACCAATCACTCTGTAGAATTTTGATTAATTTGGGTTAATCTGATATTTCCTCATAAGTAGCATTAGAGCATGCATTTTTACAAGGAGTACCATAAACATGGTGCTGTAGTCTCATGCATCATGTCAGGAGACATATGTCACTTGTCCTTGTTACTGGTTATGTTAAATTTTACCACTTAGTTAAGATGTTGTTTGACATTTTCTACACTATAAAATTAGTTCAAAAGCATTTTGCACTTACTAGTTAATAAGTTATATATATGTATAATAGGATATACTTTGAGACTATGTAAAGAGCCCATTTCTCATCAAATTTTCACCTAGTTTTAGCATCCATTGATCATTTGTGCTTGAATCAGTTATTACTATAGTGGTTGCCAGATGGTGAATTTAAAAAATGCCATCATTCCTTCTGCAGTCATCATTTGGCATTTCACTGTAAGGAGAAGCTTTCTCCCCCTTTTAAAAAAACCATTTAGACAGGGCCTCCTCGGTGGCACAGCAGGTTGAGCGCTGCACTGTGAAGCTGTCCGCAGCCTCTGCAGCGCCAGTTCGATTTCTGGCCGGCCAGGGAGATTCCTACATGGCGAGGCAGACCTCTCCTTTCTGGCCCACTGCTCCCCTCAGCAGTGTACTTCGGTCCTTCTGCCTGTTCTGCTTCCTGCTCCATCTCTGGTGAATTCTCTCACCCTGCCACGCCTCTGGCCTGTACCCCAGTGCTTGTATAAATAAATCTTTACCAAAAAAAAAAAATCGTTTAGACATGTACAGGTTCCTAGATTCCTGTTTTATCAATTTGCATTTATTTTTATGCTCAAATTATCCCAGATTTGGCCAGCGGGAGCCCTTCCAAACTGGCTCCTGTGCCCTTTCTTCATATACTCATCATCCTTTGATCATTACGTTTCTTTCTTCTGGCACAAGATCTTCCATGCTCATCTTGTACTTTCATTATCTTCAAGAATCAGCTGTTTCATCAAGTAACTCTAGTTCTTTCATTAAAGGATATATTTAGAAAACAAGATCTGGATATCAGACTTGCTCCTTACTATTGGGGTGTCATTACTCTCTTACTAGAGTTCAGAGGCAGAAATTTGTTTTATATTGTAATAGTGATTTAATTTATACATATGATTAAGTTGCAGCATGGAGAGGTCAGTGCCATTGAAGGAAGTTTATTACTCAGAAGCAGGAGACATAGCATACTATGCAGGACAACAGGGGAGAAGCACCAGGGTCAGTCAGGAGGCAGAAGGAACTAGGCGAAAGCATGGGGGAGACCCTTTATTATCGTAGTGGTGAGAAGTTGAGTGGAAACATCCCCTATTGGGCAGGAAGTGAAACACGGATGTTGGTGACTAGAGGGTTTGTGAAATTTTTATACAAATACATGCATGTGCTTGTAAATATACACAGATATACATATCTATAAAAATTGAAAGGTGTGATTTCACTCTAATTCTATTTTGCAACACCATAGGGTTTTTTTTTTTTTTTTCCTATTTCCCTTTTCTCTGATGTTGAGAATCTGGTTCTTTTTAGGTAATAATCTCTTGACAACGAGGGCCATTTTCTTGTCCCTAGCCCCACTGAAAGTGCTGACTGAGCAGCCCCCTCTAGTTCCATGAACCATTTTTGTATACAGATGGTCTTTACTTTCCATCCTTCCAGCATCGCGAATTTCTGTTACCATGATTTAATTAAATGACACCAGTGCCCAAATAACAATTAATGAAAAACAAAATATAACTTGTGATCAGGAATAGCTGCTCTAAAATTTTGAGTTTAAAGTTTACTCTGATCCTGTAACCTCCCTAGACATCATTCAATTGAATGTAGACTTTTTTTTTTTTTAAATAAAAATTACAGCTCTGCACCACTCAGCTGAACTTTACTCAGCTCTGCATTTCCCTCTGTCAGTTCCTTTTGGAATGGTGGGTGGGTAACAAAAGAGAGGATATGTATAATAATGCATTTTGGTTCTTTTGAACAGAGGGGTTGCTCTAGCTATTGCTGCTGATGACAGGAAGTATATTTATAGCTCCAGGAAAGGAAGGTTGGGATGGCTTCTGGTTTAAGAAAACCTGGAAGGCTGTATTTAATATATTTTATTAAAGCATATTTGCACTTCATAGGAAATTTTTTGTCTTAGAAAATGTAGTTGAGATAAAACCTGTAACATATTACAAAGTGTAGATATTTTCATAAGTATATTCAGTCTGCTGCTGAATTTGGAAAAACCTATTTTGAAATTTCAGTAGTTTGCAATACTAAAACAAAGGACTCTTCAAGAGTTTACAGGATGTGTGTGGAGAATTCAGATGGTATGATTCTGTTTCACAGTAAGGATATTTAGGGGGTACTAAATATTGTTCGCAATCAGAAATTATTCATGTAGTTCTTACTGATACAGCCTCTGTTGTGATTTTATTTTAAAGCTTGAAACTGAAATATTGTAGATGACTCATTAGATATGTTCTGTAAAACCAGTTTGAGGTTTTCCACTAAACACTATAACTTTCTCACAAGTTTGATTGGGATAGGACTTTTGCCCATGATTATCATGTGCAATGGGCACATTATACACAAGTTAAATTATTCTGAAGCTTGCTTTCTCTTTTTTCCTATTCCTTTTTTTGAGGAAAGCAAAGAGTTTGTTTCCAAGGATACGTCTTCTCTCTTGTGCTGGTCTCAGATTGATGCAGTCATGGAAACCAGGCAGTAAATTCATTCTTGGCAGCTGCCAGCACTGGTCTGATCCTTTCTTTTAAAAGCATGAGATTCTTTAATAATACATTTTGGGAAGGTTGGTGCCAAATGATTCCAGGTCATCCCAAAGGGGGGTTGGGAATGCTGTTAAATAGATTTAAGTGAATAAGTTACATATAGACAGCTTGCTAAGCCAAAACTGCAGAGTTTTGACTGAAGTTTTTGTCAAACAGAAGGGCTTTTAAAATACAAAATTATTAATGTTTAGTTCTTTTTAAGATATTTAAGAATATTTCTAGTTATAATATCAGGCCTTTTTTGTTTTGTTTTTTAACTTATGAATTCAGAATATTAAGAATGCTGGGCATTATTTAGCACAATGAAGATTTTCATCTGGCCCAGTAAAGTTAATGAAATGAAGATATGAGTTAATGTACTCTTTTAAAATGCAGATTCTGAAGCTGAACTGCCTTGATTCAAAATTTATCTCTGCTGCTTATTAGATATGTAACCTTGGGCAAATTACTTAATGTCTTCATGCCTCAGTCTTCTCATCTTCAAAATGGGGACTATTAATAGCATCCACTTCATTGGGTTGTAGTGAGGACAAAATGGGCTAAGTTATGTCACATGGCTGACTTACAGGGAGCACATAGCAAATGTTCACTATTCCATTTATAACGAACAAAATTATTGATTAAGTTATAAAAGCTAGACAAAATAAAAAATCAAAAAAGTTTGTATGAGGGCCTCCCCTGGTGGTGCAGGTGGTTGAGCATAGCGCTGTGAAGCTGTTTGCAGCTGTTTGCATCAGACCAGTGCAGCCTTTGGAGCGCAGGTTCGATCCCCGGCCGTGGGGCGAGGATCCCACATGGCGCGCAGACCTCTTCTGCCACCCACTGCTCCCCTCAGCAGTGTACTTCGTCACTCTCCATGTTCTACTCTCCGCTCTGGCTCTGGTGAATTCTCTCACCCTCCCGTGCCTCTGACTGTACCCAGTGCTTGTATAAATAAATAAATAAATCTTAAAAAAAAAAGAAAGAAACTGATTAATTGATTGCTATATGCTCATGTTTCAGTGGCGAATGAGACACATCCTCTTCCTTCAACAGCTTCCTATTTTGGAGGGGTGTGGGATAGAGAAGAGTGAAGAAATGCAGATTCTTTATACAAAATGATTCTTTATACATTGTGATAGGTGCTACACTAATGGATTTTTTAATTTTTAAAAGTGATGTGGAAATAGAGTACACATTAATAAGAAATACGCAAGACTCATGAAGAAAATGATAAAGCTTTACTGAAGTACTTTTAAAAGATAATAAATTCAATGTTTATGCTATATTCCTATATGTAAACTTTAAACATTATAAAGATATTTGATAGATGTCATTGCTTCCTAATTTATTCTACAGATTTATGCAAATTGCTTTATAAATCCGGTGGGATATAAACCTTTTTGAGTTTGACAGATTGCATATACAGTTCATTTGGAATTCAGTAGTTGAGAATTTTTTTTTTTAAAAAAAAAACAACTGGAGGGCAGTAGAAGGGAGGGTGTGGCATGTGATACTTGACTTACACGTAGTGAAATATATTAAGACAGTTTGGCATTTGTTTTAGAATAGATAAATAGAGCAGAATAGTAAATCCAGAGACAGGCCTGGATACATTTGGAATTTAGAAGGGAGAAAAACATTTAAAAATCAAGTAGAGGGGCCTCCCTGGTGGCACAGGTGATTGAGCGCAGTGCTGTGAAGCTGTCCGCAGCCTCTGCAGTGCCAGTCCGCCGGCCTCAGAGCAACCCACATGGCGCACAGACCTCTCCTGTCTTGCCCGCTGCTCCTCTCAGCAGTATATTTCGTCGGTCTGCCTGTTCTGTTCCCTGCTCTGTCTCTGGTGAATCCGCTCACCCTCCCATGCATCGGGCCTGTACCCTGGTTCTTGTATAAGTAAAATAAATCTTTAAAAAAAAAAAAATCAGGGAGAGAAGGATGGACTCCTCAACCAATGGTCCTGAAACAATGGACTGTTTGGGGAGTGAGGATATAGACAAAAAATGCTAATTAAATGACTGTGGTCAAATAATCATTATATTATAGAGTATATTTAACCAAATTAATGAATAAACTGCACTTCATTCTTCCTCTAGAATGAACTGAATGATTTGTAGAATAAGCTGCACGCATGACTGGTAGACAGACTACTCTAGAATGCCTCACCTGCAACCACTAGTTGAATTTATGCATTCAAGGGTCAGTATATTCCAAACATGTTTAGCCAGTTATAGTTATGATATAAATAATTAAATATAAATACAAAAATAGTTTTTAAGAAAATTTAGTTGAACATCTTGAAAGGCCTGGGTAAACATAATTCCCTTCTTTTCCCAATTTATTGTCTAATTACTTCTGGGCTTGAAACACTTAAAAGATTAGGAGGAAGTCATAAAAATTTTATTAAAGGTTCTGTGCTCAGTTTTCTTACAGTTGTCTAAGTTCTTATTCCACTTTTAAGAAAAAGAATCATGCAAATAAGAAAGAAGATGTGAAACAATTAGTATATTCATGCTCAAAAAAAAAAAAAGTCTGGCTTTCTACCAAAACATTGGTAAATGTAAGTACATGTATTTGTTTTAGTTCAAAAGAAAATATTTTAAAATTACCTGATTTGGGCCTCCCGGGTGTCGCAGCGGTTGAGCGCTGGGTTCCGAAGCTGCCCGCGGCCTCTGCGGCGCCGGTTCAATCCCCAGCTGCTCCCCGGCCACGGGAGGAGGGTCCCACATGGCTCGCAGACCTCTCCTGCCGCCCGCTGCTCCCCTCAGCAGTGTACTTCGGTCCTTCTGCCTGCTCTGCTCCCGGCTCTGGCGAATTCTCTCGCCCTCCTGCGCTTCTGACTGTACCTAGTGCATGTATAAACAAAACAAAACAAGCAAATAAATAAATAAAACATGCCTCTATTAAAAAAAAAAACAACAAATAAATGAATAAATAAAATTACCTGATTTACTGTACTTTTTCATGTAACCAACAGCCTTTGGTCCTGTTTGTGTTCATTTAATGGTTTTTAAATTACATTGTTCAGGAAGTAAGGAAGTACATTGGATCATTATTCACAGATTCTGTATTTGCAGATTCACCTAGTTGCTAAGATTTAATTGTAACCCCAAAATCAGCACTCACAGTACATTCTTGGTTGTCAGTTGACATACACAGAAAGGTGAGAATTTGTGTCATCCACAGTGCACATTCCCAGAGTATCATACCAGGCGGTGCTCTGCCTTCTTGTTTCAGTTCTCATACTGTAAATAAGTGACCTTTTCACAGTCTGTTTAGTGCCACTTTTTTTGCATTTTTTGTGCTTTTTATTTAATTGGTTTAAATGCCCCCCCCCCAAGTAGTGCTAAAATGTAATCTAGTATTCTAAGACGTCTATATTATGTTCCTTATGGAAAAGATACATGTGCTAGATAGCCTTCATTCAGTCATGAGTTACTGTGCTGTTGTTTGTAAGTTTAGAGTTAATGAATCCACAATATGATACATCCAGAAAAAGGAAGAGGAAATTCACCAGTCTGTCCATAAGGTTGCTCCAGAAAGTGATCACATCTATAGTAGAGTCTATGGAAAAGTGAGTAAATTTGTGGATTCATGAGATGATGAATGTAAGAAAGGCATAGTGGGCAGTATTGTTGAGGCTAAGGCTAATAAAGTTAATCATGTTACCCAGGATCATAGTAAGCCCTTCTTGGTTAGTGCTGGCTGGTTTGCATGTTTCAAAAGGTGATATGATGTGAAAATGTTATTAGATGCAGACAAGGCAAGCTCTACAGATCAGGAAGCTGCAGAAGAATTGTTAATATACCTGCTATGTTATAAATAGGTTATGTGGAAGAAAAAGTTTTCAATTCTGAGGTTGGTTTGTTTTAGAAATACATTGGTGAACAAATTTAATATGTTAATACAAATGGCATTTTGGTTGATGAAACTGTGACCAGAGGCTCATAGGAATCTAACCTGGTATTTTCCTTAGGGCCAACAATTTAATATTTGCCAATTCAGTATTTGCAGTAACTTTAAAGATCATAACTACCATGAATAAGAAGCGTTGATTATAAACTTTTAATTATAGTGTAAAAAGAAAACATTTTATTTTTATTTATATAAAATCAGAACCATTTATTATCTTTGCTCTTAGAGTCATTGGTGGAAAAGCTATGCAACAAAATAAGAATCTTAGCTTTTATACCAATTTATGGTTTGATCCCATACTTACTCTCTGCATGCTCTTTGTTAAATATGTGGAGAGGTTTTAGGGCAAAAAGAGTCATCTCAAACACAAATGTTATAAAAACCTTATTTTGCAGACTGTATTACCTTAACAGGTTTTGCTTTTTGCACAGCTGAATCCTTAGTTATACTTTAAATTACATTTTTTTTTATTGTGGTAAAATTCACATAACACAAAATTAACCATTTTAAAGTATATGATGTACTACATACGAAGTATTGTGCTACCATCACCTCTATCTAATTTCAGGTCTTGCACATCTTTTCTTAAATATATCCATAAATAGTTTGTGTTTTTTAAATCCTATTCCCAATGCTTTTTTAATATATTTAAATTTTCAGCTGTTTATTGCTAATATATTAAGATGCACTTGCTATTTATGTATTTATTTGCTTATTTTATGTTCAACTTGTATTCTACTACTTTGATAAAGTTACTGGTTCTACTTTTTTGGTAGACTTAAGGTTTTTCCCTATAATATCATATTTTCTGTAAATAAAGAGAATTTTATTTTCCAGTTTACATGATTTTTTATTTTGCTTTTTTAGATTAGCTAGTATCCTCCAATACAATATCAAATAAGAGAGGTGTTCCCATTTTTAGTATTTCACCATTAAATATGAGGTTGACCGTGAGTTTTTTCCATAGATGAATTTGATGAGGTTGAGAACATTTCTTGTAGTTCCTAGTTTGCTTGAAAGGAACTTATTTGGTTGATATGTGTTACAGGGAGAGAAAGTGTAAAAAATGGCTGTGCTGTTAGATCTTTCAGTTCTTTATCAAACTTGTTTGGGCTATTGTTAGTTATTTGCATTTCCATGTAAGATTTACTATCAGCTTTACAAATTTAGTTCTGCAGTAATTTTTTTTTCTAAATCAGAAAATGCATATTTCTCTACAACATTTTTGATAAATTCTTGAGATATATTTTCCAGTTTATTAATTGTCATCTTCTGTCTTCTCTAGTGGTTACTCCAGCTACAGAATTTTAGACTTCAGCATCTCTTTTTCATTTTGAAAGTACCACTAGGTTCTGCTTTATTTTCTTATTTTTTTTAATTGATGATTTTTCATGCTTTTATCTTTAATCATGGCTAAACACACTCATTTTGTAGTTTTTATGAGACTGTTCTGCTTTCTGAATCTTGTGCCTTTGGGTGCTCGCTTCGGCAGCACATATACTAAAATTGAATCTTGTGCCTTTGGTGTTGCGGATTTGCCTTTCCTCAGTGATTGTTTCTATTGAAGATGTATAGTTGCATTACTGGCATGAATCAGTTTTTTAATTTACCATCTGGGGTTCCCTGGACCATATTGGTAGAGCAAATTTAGACTTCAAATACTTATGATGTATTTGTCTATGATTTCAGATTCTCGAGAGGAAGCATTTTCCTTTCTTTTCCCACAGCTCAAACTGAGATTAGTTTTCTGGTCTTCTTGCTCATGAAGGTGGATTTTCTTTTTTTGGTCTATTTTCATTGAGAATATAGAGCTTTGCGGGCTGCAGTTTTGTAAGATTTCTTGGATCCAACTCCCTACCTACCTCAATAGTCTTTCTTTTCTCCTGCTTCCATCTCCTGACTTCTCTTGGTTATTCCAGTGTCTTAACAAATGCTCCTGGGGCCAATATAGAGGTCAGCGCATAGTTCTTTTTTTTTTTTAATTAATTTTTTAAATTATTGTTTATGCATACAAGAACTGGGGTAAAGGCCAGAGGTGCAAGAACTGGGGTAAAGGCCAAGGGTGAGAGGACTCGGCAGAGACATGGAGTAGGGAGCAGAACAGGCAGATCCACCAAAACACATTGCTGAGGGGAGCAGTGGGTGAGACAGGAGAGGTCTGCTGCGTCATGTGGGTTACCTCCCTGGCCAGGGATCGAACCCATGCAACAGTGGCTGGCAACAGCCAGATAGCGCTGAGACTCAACCCCTCGCACCATTGGGGAGGCCAGGTCAGCACATAACTTCATTGTTTCATGCTACTGGCAATCTTCTCTACTTTCTTGAGAACTTTGCTAAGCTTCTGAAAAGATGTTACATTTATTCAACATTTCTAGTCTTTACAAATGGGAGAGTTTTAGTAGAATTTTCTGGACTGCTATATTGCAAGATAAAAAAGATTTCTTTAAAGATTGGTTGACATTCAACATTTCTGTATATTAACTTTAAAGTTCAACATTACTTTTTTATATTTATTTCTATTTTTAAATGATAACTCCTCTTTGAAAAAGAGATCCAGGAGCCTGATTTTCCTGTCTGCTTCCTGAGGAAGCAAAAAGACAAAAACTTGGTGAATAGCAAGACTGGTGGTTGCTGTAGTAAGCATGAAGCATGACACTTCCTGGCAATGATGCTGTTAGCAGTAGGAAATGGAATGATGGCAGTGCCTCTGTAATTTGCCATAAGGTTTTGTTTCCAATTTTTGCAATCGGTGGTTCAGCTATGTCAAGGAATTGGCTCTTCTAGTTTATTTTATTCATTCATTCGGAGTGATCAGAAAACCTCATATATTGCACCATACTTGGGAAATTATATGACAATATGATATATTTCTAGCAATGCATTGAAACTTTCCATTAGCTCCTACAGAGGAGCTAATGATATGACTATTGATGTACCTTGACCCCATTACAACTATATGAAATAAGCAAGTTTTTCCCATTTCTACTATCCAGTGAAGTAACTCACTCAATTTATTGTAGTTAGCAAAGAAAAGACTTTCAAACCCAGGCTTTCTGATGTTGCCAAATAGCATTTTCTGGTTTAATGGTCTGCACTGATTGACCTGATAAACATATAAAGGTAGAAATTTCATGACATTATTTCTCTAACACACACAACTATATATTAATTATATAATACAATATTAGCTACATATTATATAATAACTTTTATATGTACATATAAAAATTGTATGTATTTCAGATGAAGGGGAGGTGTTAAGGTTTACATGGGACTATTTCAATACTTAGACCATATTTGCTTCATTGGGATGAATTTACTTCAAGTCCTAAGAAGTTATTGGAATATCTTCTCCAGAGACAACCATTTAATGGTTGTGTTAGTGCAAGAATTTGATCAACATAAGCCATATTTACAAGGTTCTAGATAGTTTATTGCTTAACCACCTTACTAAAACCAACTCCCCTAAGCTGCTTTTATTATCTCATCTATATCAATTTACTTTTTTATTCTCCTTAGATTGTAAGCGTTTTATCTTCCTTCCTTCCTTCCTGAATACAGGAACCAGTCCTTTCCCTCAATATACTATACACCAGATGATACAATACAGGTTGCTGCACTACACACTCTCTCTCTCGCGCACACACTCTCCCAGCAGCAGAGCAGCAGACGAAATATGGATCTGCTGCACCATACTGCGTCAGGCTCCCTGGCCAGGGCTCGAACTCTAGGGCGCTAGCATTAGCGACACTGAGCCTTAAACCCCTAGGCCACTGGGGAGGCCTCCAACTTACAGCGTTCCAAAATACCTCTTGAGCTTGAAACTGAGGCAAAGAGGAATAAGATGGGCAGGGCCCGAAAACAAGCGCTTGAAGACCACCTGTACCTAACCAGCTAAATGACCCCATCAACGCATTTCAAAACAAAGTACTTGTGTTTGTGCCGTTGTTTTTCTTCCTATGTGAATACAGTAACCAGTTGTTCTAACTTCTCTCTCCCCGTGTATACACATAAAGAACATATATATTCCCACATCTCACATACATATTTTGATGATTAAAGATGTGAATGGGTGAGCATGGGATTGATACAATTTTTCAGGAAGGAGGCCTAATTGCATGAACATTTAAGGATTATTTTTCTCTCAAGCATGAAATTGAACAGATATATTTTTAAACCTTGCTGGCTGATGCAGACAAGAAACAGTTAAACACCCAAAACCACGAGTTTCTTTGTTGAGAATCGCAGTATTTTTATTTTTTTAGTGAACTTAGTGTCCTTCATCATTCTATGTTGTGCCAATATTTAAGTCAACCAACAATCACTAAATTAACACTATCTTTTCTTAAATATATCCATAAATAGTTTGTGTTTTTTAAATCCTATTCCCAATGCTTTTTTAATATATTTAAATTTTCAGCTGTTTATTGCTAATATATTAAGATGCACTTGCTATTTATGTATTTATTTGCTTATTTTATGTTCAACTTGTATTCTACTACTTTGATAAAGTTACTGGTTCTACTTTTTTGGTAGACTTAAGGTTTTTCCTTATAATATCATATTCTCTGAAAACAACTGGCATGTGGGAAGACTGAGACTCAAACCAGGTATAACTAATTCTACAATCTATTTTCTCATCCACTGTTTCTGACCTACAGTCTTGTATGGTGTTTAGTGGGCTGTGAATTGAAGGATATGGACCTCTGTCCAAAGGTTCAAAGTGGTGAAGATGATAAGAATGAGGGTTCCAGAATCAGATCGACCCAGGCTCTGCTATTTACCATTTTGTGACTTTAGGCAAGTTTTTTTTTTTTTTTAAGATTTATTTATTTATTTATTTATTTATTTTTTATGCAAAGCACTGGGTACAGTCAGAAGCGCGGGAGGGTGAGAGAATTCACCAGAGGCAGAGGGACCGAAGTACACTGCTGAGGGGAGCAGCGGGCGGCAGGAGAGGTCTGCGCGCCATGTGGGACCCTCCTCCGGTGGCCGGGGAGCATCCGGGGATCGAACCTGCGTCGCAGAGGCTGCGGGCAGCCTCGCAACCCAGCGCTCAACCACTGCGCCACCGGGGAGGCCCTTGGCAAGTCTTTATTCATCAGTTTATTCATCTGAATAACAAGGATAATGATAGCATCTGCCTTCTGTATATAACTGCTTTGAAGATTAAATGATGTAGAAATCATAAAACACTCAGTATAATGTCTCGGTCATTGCATTTATTCAGTGTTAGGCATTATTTCAATATTAATTTGATTATTTTAGTATATTAGGAATTAAAGCAGGAGAGAACATTTAATTCGGATGCTACTTTTTTTACCCCCCAAGAGAAAAAAGCTGAGGCTTAAAGAGGTTAATAATAGATTTGGCTTGGGTCATTTAACTAATAAATGTAGAGCTTTGATCTGAAGAAGGGTCTTCACCAATACAGGATTTTTCCAATCTTAGCATTTGAGGCCAGGCAATTCTATGTTATAGAAGACTGTTCTGTGGATAGTAAGACAATCAAAACTACCTCTCAGGCGTTTCCATATATCCCCTGGGACAATAGTTCAAGTTTTGGAAGCAGACTCGGGAGGGAGGGGGGAGAGCAGAGAACGGGGAAGAGAAGAGTGCAGTGCAGTGTGTTGAAGGCCTGTGGGCACTTTGGTGGGGAGAAAACTGGGAGAGGGAGAAATCCTGTATTGTGAAAAAATGAAGATGTTTTGGGCCTCCCCTGGTGGCACAGCAGTTGAGCGCTGGGCTGCGAAACTGCCCTCAGCCTCTGCAGTGCCGATTCGATCCCCAGCTGCCGGCAAGGGTCCCACATGGCGCGCAGATATCTCCTGCTGCGCCCGCTGCTCCCCTCAGCAGTGTATTTCATCAGTCTGCCTGTTCTGTTTCCCGCTCTGGCTCTGGTGAATCCTCTCACCCTCCCGCAAGTCTGACTGTACCCAGTGCTTGTATAAATAAATAAATCTTTAAAAAAAAAATGAAGATGTTTTAATAATTTAAGTATGTTTTGGGATAAGAGAGCAGCAATACTTCATCCTGTTTTCACTGGAAAGTTCTGATTTCTCCTCAAATTCAATTCTCAGGATCTTTTCAGTGACTCAGGCTTACTATTTAAAATGGAGTTTTGTTCTGTGTCTCTTGGAGTATTAAGTGCAGCTAATTGAGAAATCTTGTTAGAGTATATTCCTCTCCCCTGGAACAAATTCATAGGTGTAGATAAAACTGTTTCATTTTTCTAAAGTTTTGTCCTCTGTTGCAGGTGGCACAACTAAAAAGGGTATTTATGGAATTCCAATGAGCGTTGATGGATGATGCAGTTGAAATAACTAAGGTAAGAGCAACAAGATTATAGCTGTGATGATGTTCTGCCACCCAAGTTAGGGTCCTCAAAGAGTAAAGCTAAAACCAGATTCTCTCCCCTTCCCTTTTATTTCCAAGCTATATGAGTAGCTTATATTTTTTATGATTAATAATGTTATAATTACCCTTTTAGAGAGTGGTTGTCAGCTTGGTGATGAATCAGAATCAAAGGACTTTCTTAGCCCAGTGATTACTTTAAAATGTTGGATCAGGGCCTCCCTGGTAACTCAGGCGGTTGAGCGCCACACTGTGAAGCTGTCCACAGCCTCTGCAGCATGGGTTCGATCTCAGCCAGCCTGGAAGAAACCCACATGGCGCAGCAGACCTCTCCTGTCTTGCCCACTGCTCCCCTCAGCAGTGTATTTCGTCAGTCTGCCTGTTCTGTTCCCCACTCTGTCTCTGGTGAATCCTCTTACCCTCCCACGCATCTGGCTTGTACCCCGGTTCTTATATAAATAAATAAATCTTTAAAAAAATTAAAAAAATAAAATGTTGGATCAGATGCTAATTCTATACCTAGTTTTTCTGAGGAGCTGTCATATACATAAACCATATACCACCATAATGGCTGCACCATTTTACATCCCTACTAGCAACATATAGGGGTTCTGGATTGTCTACATCTTTACCAACAATAATTATTATTATTATTGTTTTTTATAATAGCCACCCTCATGGGTATAAATGGTGTCCTCGTGGTTTTGATTTGCATTTTCCTAATAATTTGTTACATTGGGCATCTTTTCATGTAGTTATTCATTATCTGCTTTGCAGAAATGTTTATTCAAATCCTTTGATCATTTTAAATATTGGGCTTCATATTTCCTTTTCAAAAGTGAGGTTATCCTATGTGTTTTCTATCATTTGATTTTAAATTTTTAATTCTTACTGTAATATGCACATACAAGACTTAGAGAATACAAACCAGAGATAATTTCCAGCTCTCCATTCCACTGTGCTGAGAGAGTCTTTGTTTTCAGAACTGTTTTTTGATGACCTCTATAATTCTAGATTATAATACCTGCATTGCTGTGCCTTTTTTTAACCTTTTAAATATTCAACTCCTTACAATTTTAGGCTAATATGAATGATGAAAATTAACCTCATACCATCACCTGGCCCATTTGTTGTATGCTTTATTTTTTTGTCTTTCTGCTGTGTATTAGTTTCCCAAGACTACTATAACAAAGTACCACAAATGTTTATGTTTAAACAACATAAATTTATTGTTTCACAGTTCTAGAGACTAGAAGTCCAGAATCAAGGTGTCAGCAGAGTTGATTGCTTCAGAGGGCTGAAGGAGGAATCTGTTCTTACCTCTTCCCTAGTTTGATAAGCCCAGACATTCTTTGCCAGGTAGATGGCATTCTCCCCATGTCCTTACTTCATTTCCCTGTAAGCGTGTGTATCTCTAGCCAAATTTTTCCTTTTTATAAGTATATTAGTAATATTGCACTGGGGTCCACCCATCTTATCTTGGTCATCTGCAAAATCTGTGTTGCCAAGTAAGATCATGTTCACCCCGAATCGTAACTTGGGGTTAGGACTTTAACATCTTTGAGGGTTTGGGGGTAAGGATGCAATTCATCCCATAAGAAGTTAGATAACTTTCTATGAGTAGTGCTCTTGAACCTCTTGTTTTGTTGTCGGTTTTCAGCAGTATTTCTTAACTCTCCTATTTTGTGAGGTAGATATTAGCACCCCTACCTCTGTTAGACTTAATTTTCAGTTTAACCTGTTGAAATTTTTTTTGAAGATCTATTTATGCATACAAGAGCTGGGGTGTAGGCCAGAGGTGCAGGGGGGTGAGACAATTCACCAGAGACAGAGTGGGGAGCAGAACAGGTGGATCTATTGAAATACACTGCTGAGGGGAGCAGTGGGTAAGACAAGAGAGGTCTGCTGTGCCATGTGGGTTAGCTCCCTAGCCAGGGATCAAACTCATCCAGCAGTGGCTGGCAATAGCTTCATAGTGCTGAAACTATACCCCACTAGGGAGTCTATGCCCCACTAGTGGGGCCCCTTTGCCCCACTAGGGAGTCCCTAACCTGTAGAAATTTTAGTCTCTGCTAACTCTCCTCCAAGCACAACGAAGCCTTTCATGCACTGTCTATAGATTATCTCTAAAACTAGGAATCCAATAAACAGCATTTATATTATTATGATATTCTGTAACTTAAATACTATAAACTTAAAATATTTAAAGATCAGTATTGTGTCAGCTGTTTAGTTTAATTGTGTTTCTGAAAATATTTCTTCATTCTGTATGTTTTCTGTATTGCTGCATAACAAAAGATTCCAAAATTTAGTTATTTAAAGGGACGCTTACCTATTTCGGTTATGAATCTGTGAATGAGCAGTCTGTGCTAGGTTAACTATTTCATCAGTGGCCTTGATTGGAACTGTAGTCAGATAGTGGTTAATGTGGAACTGAAATCATCTTAAACATGTATCTGGTAATTGGTTATTTGCTGTATAAAGAGGTGGGCAGGGCTTCCTCACAGTGTTCCCAGAGAGCAAAGTAGAAACTACAAGGTCTTTTGATGTGTCAACTTGGAAATCATATCATCACTTTTGCTGCATTTTATTGGTTCAAGCAGATCACAAGTCCAGCTCATCATATTCAAGGGGTGGGGGACATAAACTTCACCTTTTGATAGGCGGAGTATACCAGAGTCTCATATAAAAGCTATGTGTGTTGGGCCTCCCTGGTGGCGCAGCGGTTGAGCGCTGGGTTGCGAAGCTGCCCGCAGCCTCTGCGGCACTGGTTCAATCCCCGGCTGCTCCCCGGCCACCGGAGGAGGGTCCCACATGGCGCGCAGACCTCTCCTGCCGCCCGCTGCTCCCCTCAGCAGTGTACTTCGGTCCTTCTGCCTGCTCTGTTCCCCACTCTGGCTCTGGTAAATTCTCTCACCCTCCCGCGCTTCTGACTGTACCCAGTGCATGTATAAACAAACAAACAAACAAATAAATAAAAAACATGCCTCTATTAAAAAAAATAAATAAAAGTTATGTGTGTACAGGTATGGAAGGAGTTCTTGTAGCCATCTTTGCAAGCAGTCTACCATAGTGTGTTTTTTTTTTTTTCCTTCTGACTTATTTTTCAAGATTTTTAGATTTCTCTGGTTTTCAT
Organism: Talpa europaea; assembly: GCF_964194135.1. Lineage (NCBI taxonomy): Eukaryota > Metazoa > Chordata > Mammalia > Eulipotyphla > Talpidae > Talpa > Talpa europaea. The sequence continues at coordinate 16,071,327 of NC_140078.1, read as the reverse complement.
AAGCATTACTGTAGAGAATCTAGAAATTTCCTTTTCATGTATTAGCTTAGAGTTCTAAGAACTTCTTCAGTCTGTGGCTCTGATGTCTTTGGTTAATTTGGGAGAATTTTCAACCTTTGTTTCCTCACATTTTTCTCTTTTATCTGAGGCTCAAATTATGTATAAATTAGATCATCTCACTGTATTCTCTTTATCCCTTAACCACTCTTCTGTATTTTCATTGTCTTGCCACCTCCTGTGTTAGTGTAGGCACTTCCTTTTGACCTATCTTCCATTCAGCTGTTTCTTTACCTCTTTAATCCATCTATTATTCTTTCAGCTATTGTATTATCTCAGTTTGAGAAATTTTGTTGATCTGCCATTGCATTTACATATATATATATATAAAACATCATCCTTCATTTTTGTACTATGTATGATTTCCTGTGAAATTCCCACCACCAATTCACCCGTGCACCATCCCCATAGTTCCTTGTGCTCTTCCCACCCCTGTCCTGATACCTCTCCCTTCTCCTCCCCATAGAATGTCTCTGATCTATGGTTGCCTGTTAATTTTGATTTTTACTTTATTATAGTTATTTTTTTTCCTAACCCCTTATTTGGTTCCTCTACATCCCTCCTGTGAATGAAACCATCCGATATTTTTCTTTTTCTTTCTGGCTTATTTCATTGAGCATAATCCCTTCCAGCTCCAGCCATGTTGCTGCAAATGCCATTGCATTTTTATATACACATAACATTGATTCTTGACCAAAGTCCTTAATGCTGTGCTACTGTTCTTGCCTGTTTTCTGTGATTCTCATGTTATCAATTCATGGCCCAGACTTTGTATTTCCAAAATTGCTTTTAGAAATAATTTGAGATCTAAGGTGATATCTCCTTTCTTTCTTCATTTTAAAGATTTATTTATGCATACAAGAACTGGGGTATAGGTCAGAAGTGTGGTGGTGAGAGGATTCACCAGAGACAGAGTGGGGAACAGAACAGGCAGATTAACTGAAATACACTGCTAAGGGGAGCAGCAGGCGAATCAGGAGAGGTCTGTTGCACCATGTGGGTAGCTCCCTGACTGGGGATCGAACTCGTACTGCAGAGGCTACAGATGGCTTCATAGTGCTATGACTTAATCCCTTGTACCACCAGGCAGGCCCGATATCTTCTTTCTATAGATGATTTACGTTTGTTTCTGATCTTACCTACATGTCTTGAATAATTTTAATTCAGTTTCAGAGACTGGGGTGCTTTTAAGCAAAACTACAGTTCCTACAGGGGCAAGTTGATGAGGATATCTACTATGTGTGGGACACTTTGCTAGGTACAGATTATGTCCTATGAGTAGAGCGGACATGGTTTTCATTCTCATTGAGCACAGTCTTGATTATAATTTGTAGGTGAATATGCAGGTTAGTTTTGTGAAAGCAATAAATTGGCTGCCATGGTAGTGAATATTGGGAGTGGGGAGAAGTTGGGAGTGTTATTACCATAGCTAACCAGGGCAGATTTTGTTTAAGCTGAGACCTTGCTGGTGTGAGAGAGCTGGGACCAGAAGCTTCTAAACAGAAACAGCCTATCAGACAGTGGCAACTAGAATAAGTGAAGGGGGTTAAGATTGATTTAGAACTCTATTAATAAGTTCTGGGAAACATCGACCTTTCCCACCACTTTTCTCCCATTTCCCTTTGGGAAGATTAGTGAATCTAGACTCCAGATTGAGCTCTGTGATCTTGGACTAGCTACCTAATTCTTTGTTTAGATGAAAGGGAGGGAAGATGAGTGGGGCGGATGGGGAGGACAAACATGAAAATGGGATAGGAAGTGGTGAATGGAGTACATGGGAGAGTGTCTGTGTCAAGTTTCTTAATATTCCTCACAAGTGTTTGCTCAGTTTGGCACTTGTGGTAAGCATTTTGTAAGTACTTGATGATATGGCAAAATGAAAATAGAGGATTTTTTACATGAAATTATAGAAAGGAAGAATGAGATAAAAATTTGCCATGTTGGGACCTCCCTGGTGGCGCAAGGAGTTAAGATACAACCTGTGAGGCTGTCCGCAGCCTCTGCAGCACCAGTTCAATCCTCAGCCAGCCAGGGAGCAACCCACATGGTGCAGCAGACCTCTCCTGTCTCACCCGCCCGCTGCTCCCCTTAGCAGTGTATTTCAGTCATTCCACCTGTTCTGTTTCCCACTGTCTCTGGTGAGTCCTTTCACCCCCACCCCCACCCCCGCACCTCTGGCCTGTACCCCGGTTCTTCTATGCGTGAGTAAATAAATCTTTTAAAAAAAATTTCTGAGTTGCTCCTCATTGTAAAGGATGGAGATTAAATCAATCAAAATAAAGAAGCTCCATGTTCACCTACTTTCTGGATGATAAGAGTTTTATTAACATGAGAAAAACACTTGAGAAGTGAGTTCCTTGAGGGTAGGATCTTCTCTCTCGCGTCACCAGTTGGTCCAAGACAAGAACCTAGTGGAACAAATGGGCAAATGAGTTGTTCCTTGCTTTGAAGAAATTTAGGACTGTCCTTACCTTACAAGACATGTTTATCATCCACTTGCTCTCTATAAATTCCAGGAAGAGATTAAGAAACTATTTCCCTTCATAATATTATTAGCCTAAACTTCTGATCTGATTGATGGGTTATCGAACTTAAATTTCCTCAAAGCAGAACAGTCAGAGAACACATTATCATATTGAGATAAACAAGAGCATACCTCTCAGTGCCTTGTGAAGTGCATTCTGTCCTTGGTCACAGACGTTTGGTCTTGAGCTGATATTTGAGAGTGAAAAATTGGAACTTAGTAGAGTTATACTCCCTGTATCTTAATTTTCCAACCATTATGTAAGGTTTTCTTTTTCTAGAAAGAGACTAATCTGGAATAAGAATTGTCATCAGTAAAAGCAGATTTAAGTAGGTCATCTGACTCTGCTTTTGTGCTCCACATTCATCCTGGTTATAAAAGGGCCTTTCATGAGTTTTCTAGGCTTTATCGCTGCCAGACTCTCCGCAGGCATTGTGAAAGGATTAACACCACCCCACCCCGCCCGCCCGCTGTGCCTGTCTCATGGACTCTTTCGTAGAGTACATGCTGCACTGTTTATAGTTCAGCAGGAACTCTTTGCAGACACTGACTATATGAACAGATAGGAGATTTCAGTATTGATTGGTGTCATTAGCTATAAAGTTAATGTTCACCAGCGTCTAATAGATACAGTAACTTGCAACTTAATTTTTGCCCAATTAATTAGTGCAGAGTTTAAAAAGTGTTTTTATTAAAGTTATATGTAAAATTTGCCTCTACTTTCTGACTAATCAATTTGATAGGTTAATGAATGTTTCCAATGACTACATATGCATAATTAACTTTATAAAAAGAATATAAAACCAAAATAGTTTTTTTTTGAAATTAGCAAAAGTATTTTTATTTTATTTATTTATTTATTTATTTTTTAATAATAAATTTTATTTTTATATTCCCCATACAATTGCAACCCCCCCATTCTGACCCCAATCCCTCCCCTCCCGCCCCCCACCCCCCAAAAAGTGTCTCTGTTTCATAGTTTTTTATTGATTTTGATTTTCACTTTCTTATAGCTATTCATTTTCCTGGTCCCTTATTTAAGTTTTCTAGATTCCTGCTATGAGTGAGACCATCCGGTATTTTTCTTTTTCTTTTTGGCTTATTTCGCTGAGCATGATCCCTTCCAGCGCCATCCATGTTGCTGCAAATTGCATGTGTTTATCTTTTTTGAATGCTGAGTAATATTCCATGGTGTATATGTACCACATCTTCTTGATCCAGTCATCTATTTTTAAAACCAAAATAGTTTTTAAACTTTTACCTGTGGGAAAACACTTTTCCTGTCCTTTGTGTAGAGGAGGAAAATAAGCATGAGACATTGAAGGCTAAGTATTTAGCACACTGTGACATAATCTGAGGAGTAGTAAAGGATTTGTGTTTTACTGGCATTATGACTAGATTTCAAAACTTTTGATAAAGTTAATCTCTCAGTCTTCCAGCTTATTTACTCTCTGTAAGAACTAGAAAATATTCTCTATCAGTTAAGACCAGTATTTTGTTTTGTCATCTTTAATATCTGCCTTCCTTTCCTAATAAGTCCTGCCTAGCCTTTGGTTCAGCAATTTAGCTGTTCTTTTTTTTATTTTAAAAGATTTATTTTTTATTTATACAACAGCTGGGGTACAGGCCAGAGGCATAGGAGGATTCACCAGAGACAGAGTGGGGAGCAGAACAGGCAGACAGACCGAAAGCACTTGCTGAGGGGAGCAGCGGGCACATTAGGAGAGATCTGCTGTGCCATGTGGGAATCTCCCTGGCCGGCTGGGAATCGAGCCTGTGCTGCAGAGGCTGTGGACAGCTTCACAGCACTGTACTCAACCCACTGCGCCACCGTGGAGGTGCCAAGTCAGCTATTCTATTGTCAGTACTCTACCCTATTGCATATAGTTCTGTTACATTTACTTGAGCAGTGCTTAGAACATTTTTCTAGAAAAGAATTCTTTAAAAAATAGGTCTCATCTTACTTGGGCCTCCAGAGCTGGCCAGTGTCAGCGCTTGCATTTTCTGCAATAGCAGTCTTAGTCTTTTTGATCTTAAAACTTTATCTCCCACTTTTTAGCCTTTGATTTTGCTACATATTTCACAGGAAATCTTGAAGATGTCAGATTGAAGCTCCTCACTTTTCTGTTTCCCGTATCTCTTCCTATCTTATGTATCTTGCTTTCCTTCCCTCCTGATTCCTTATTCTCAGCATTTGAACAAGATTAAGTCTCTCTTAACCTAACAAACCAGTCAGCCCTTTCCTGAATGCAAATCTGTCACTATTTTTGCTAAGATATAAAAATCCCATCTCTAATCACCTTGGTAACCTCCATATTATTTCTGATAATTTGCCTAGGTTTTCTATGTAAACAATCATTTTCTGAAATGATTTTATCCTATCTAATTTAATGATTTTCTTATCTTATGATAAGGCCAAAACCTCTTTGAATATTATTGAATAGAAGTAATAATGGGTTCCAATTTTTAAAGGGAATGCTTTCTTTTTTCTTTTTTTTTTTTTAAGATTTATTTATTTATTTATACATGCACTGGGTACAGTCAGAAGCGCGGGAGGGTGAGAGAAGTCACCAGAGCGGGGAGCAGAGCAGGCAAAAGGACCGAAGTACACTGCTGAGGGGAGCAGCGGGCGGCAGGAGAGGTCTGCGCGCCATGTGGGACCTTCCTCCGGTGGCCGGGAGCAGCCGGGGATCGAACCAGCGCTGCAGAAGCTGCGGGCAGCTTCGCAACCCAGCACTCAACCGCTGTGCCACCCGGGAGGCCCCAAGGGAATGCTTTCAATATTTCCCTATTAAAGATAATTGTGTAATGTTATTGTTTTAAAATAACTTGTTTCATCTGCTTAAGGAAGTTTTTTTTATTACTAATTAAAAAGTCCCCCTTTTTAAAATCATGTATTCTTGTGTTTTTTCATCAATTGAAATGATTCTGATTTTTTTTTACTTAATATGGGTGAGTTCTGTATAGAGGTTTTATATTAAAATAGCTTGTACTTTGCTTCTCAGCTTTTTGGCTAACAACAAGTGTAAAATATATTGTACACCTTGGGTAAACTCAGATTGATCATGGATTATCATTTTTGTGTACCAGTGTGTTAATATTTTGTTAATATTTTGAATCTATATTATTGAGCGAAAGTGGGCTATAATTTCCTTACTTATAAGAATAAAATTGTCCAACTTTAGTGTCAGGTTTCATTTACCTCTTAGAAGGAACTGAGAGGTTTTCCCTCTTCTGTCTCATGTATCATCAGGGTCATCTTTTCTTTGTGGGAAAAATTTTAGTTTCTGTTTCAGTTTCTTTGAGATTTATAAGAATAGTCAGATTTTTCTTCCCAACATAGTTTTAAGTTCTGTTTTTCTAGAGATTTGTTCATTTTTTTGATTTTTCAGTGTTTTTGCCTATAGTTTTAAGTCTTTTTTATTTGCTATATCTGTAGTTATTTCCACTTTTCCTAAATAATATTCTTTTGTACCTTCTCTTTTTATCTGTTGTTATTTTAACCAAAAAATCCAGTGGCCTTGTTTAATTTTTTTGTCTGTTTCTTTTTATTGTATTTATTATTGGCTATTCCTATAATTTTAAAACAACTTTAAAATTGACATATACAATAAACTTGGATACATTTAAAGTGTAAAATTCAGGAAGTTTTGATGGCATCAGAACTATTACCACAGTAGGTAGAGTGTGAACATAATCATCACCCTCCAAAATGCATTGATACTTTGTAATCTTTTCATCTTGCCCCTGACCACTACTCTGTCCCTAAGTCTTCACTGATCTATTTTCTGTCACTAAAGAAAGTGTGTGTTTTCTAGGATTTTATATAAGTGAAGTCATGCATTATTATGTAACTGTCTTTCTGATGCTTTGACATCCGGAGCCTTGCTAGCCCTGTAGAGACTGCCCAGGTTAGCCAGTTTCTAGAGAATGTAAACAACTCACCTGTTTGTAAGCCTTTCATATACAAAACAGCCAATCTAGAACCCATACCCCAACCACCTCCTTTATTGGGCTCTCATATTCTGGGTCACGATCCACCAGTGTGATTCACCCCAGGACTTGTTACCAGGCAATTAGGAACAGCCCCTAAACCCCGGAGTCCCCAGTGATAATATTCAGATTAGCTAATCCTAATATTGTTTACCCTGCCTATTTTTTCCTGTAGAAACTACAGTAAAGTTTCTTGGTCACATTTCCCCCTCACTCCCGCTACCTCTGACCAATCCTGGTCCCTCCACATGTGTGGTCCCTGTGTGGCGTGGCTTGCCGCCTCTTCTTGGGAGCCGTGAGTAACAAACTAGCAAACTTTCCTTTCAGTGACAGCCATCCTATTTATTGGTCTCACCATGCCTGAAGAATAAAACCTATGCTTCTTTTTTTACTTTAAACCTATGTTTTAAAACCAGTATCTGTACTCTCTTTTGTCTTGCTGCTTTTACTCAGCTAAATTATTTTTAGATTCATCCATGTTGTGTATATCAGTAGTTCATTTCTGAGATAGCCACTATATGGATATACCAGAATTTGGTTATCCATTCATCCATTGATGGACATTTGGGTTGTTGCCAGTTTTTGACTTTTACAAATAAAGTTTCCATGAGCATTAGTGTACAGAACTGGTACATAGATACATATTTCTTGTTCTAATGGGTAATTATATTTACTGTATCCAAAAGTAGAATGGCTAGATCCTATGGTAGATATATGTTTAAATTTTTTTTTAAAGATTTATTTTTTATTTATACAAGAGCAGGGGTACAGGCCAGATGCGCGGGAAGGTGAGAGGATCCACCAGAGACAGAGTGGGGAACAGAACAGGCAGACTGATGAAGTACACTTCTGAGGGGAGCAGCGGGCGAGACAGGAGAGGTCCGCTCACCATGTGGGTTGCTCCAAGGCCAATGGGGATCAAACCAGCACTGCAGAGGCTGCGGACAGCTTCATAGCGCTGCGTTCAGCCGCCTGCGCCACCGGGGAGGTCCTATGTTTAAATTTTTAAGAAGCTGATAAACAATTTTCCAAAGTGGGTATACCATTTTACATTTCCACCATCAGTGTGGGGGGTTCTAATTTTCCAGTATCCTTGACAACACATGATATTATTGATCTGTTTATTTTAGGCACTTTATTGGGATCTTACAGTATCTTGTGTCTTATTTTACATTTCCCTCATGATTCATGACTTACAACATCTTTGTGCATTTCTGCCTTCTTTGGTGAAAATACTTGTTCAAATCTTTTACCCATGCTCTGCTCCCTGCTCTGGCTCTGGTGAATTCTCTCACCCTCCCGCGCTTCTGACTGTACCCAGTGCATGTATAAACAAAACAAAAACAAACAAATAAATAAATAAAACATGCCTCTATAAAAAAAAAAAAAAATCTTTTACCCATTATTTTATCGGCATGCTTTTCTTCTTTTTGAGTGTTGATAGTTCTTTATATATCTGAATACCAAACCTATATTTATAGGTCAATGCTTTGAAAATATTTCCCCCAGTCTGTGGACTTACCATTTTTAAAAATTGTGGCTAAATATAGCTAACATAAAATTTACCATTTTAACCAATTTTAATTGTATAATTCTATGGTATTTTTTCATACTGTTGGGTAACAATTAGCACTGTCCATCTCTGAAACTTTTCTGTCTTCCCAAATGAAACTCTGTAGTCTTTAAACAATAACTTCGTTTCTTTCTTTCCCACCCCCCAATAGATTCTATAAATTTGATTACTTGGTATACTTCATATAGATGAAATCATGCACTATTTGTCTTCTTGTGATTGACTTAACTGGCCCTCAAGGGTCATCTGTGTGATAGAAGGTGTCAGAATTTCCTTTTCAAGGCTGAATAATACTCTGGTGTGTGTATGTGTGTCTAATAACATTTTTGTTTATTCATCTGTCAGTGCACACTTAGCTTGCTTCTACCTTTTGGCTGTTCTGAATAATGCTACTGTGAACATGGGTATACAAAAAACTGAGTCCCAGTTTTCAGTTCTTTTGGGTGTATACCCAGAAATGGAATTGTTGTTTCATATGGTAATTCTGGTTAATTTTTTTTTTTTATAGAGGCATGTTTTATTTATTTATTTGTTTGTTTGTTTGTTTGTTTATACATGCACTGGGTACAGTCAGAAGTGCGGGAGGGTGAGAGAATTCACCAAATCCAGAGCGGGGAGCAGAGCAGGCAGAAGGACCGAAGTACACTGCTGAGGGGAGCAGCGGGCGGCAGGAGAGGTCTGCACGCCATGTGGGACCCTCCTCTGGTGGCCGGGAAGCAGCCGGGGATCGAACCGGAGCCGCAGAGGCCGCGGGCAGCTACGCAACCCAGCGCTCAACCGCTGCGCCACCGGGGGGAGGCCCAATTCTGGTTAATTTTTTGAGGAATCACCATCCTGTTTTTTACAACAACTGCACCCTTTTACATTCCCACCAGCAGTGCACAAGGCTTCAAATTTATCCTCATCCATTTGGATGCTTGCTACTTTGTGGGGTTTTTTGGTTTGTTTTTTGTTTTTTTATAACATCCAATCTAATGGGTGTGAAGTAGTATCTCAGTATGGTTTTGATATGCATTTCCCTAATTAGTGATATTAATCATCTTTTCTTGTGTTTATTGACTGTAACTGTTTTGTAGAAATGTCTATGCAAGTTCTTTACCCTTTTTTTTTTTTTTTTAGATTGATTTATTTATATAAGCACTGGGTACAGTCAGAAGCGCGGGAGGGTGAGAGAATTCACCCGAGCCAGAGCGGGGAACAGAACAGGCAGAGTGACGAAATACACTGCTGAGGGGAGCAGCGGGTGTGGCAAGAGAGGTCTGTCGCGCCATGTGGCACCCTCGCCCGGTGGCCGGGGATTGAACCGGGTGCTACAGAGGCTGCGGGCAGCCTCACAGCCCAGCACTCAACCGCTGCGCCACCAGGGGAGGCCCCTTTACCCATTTTTTAATTTGATTTGTTTTTTGGTTATTAGTTGTAGGAGTTATGTCTATGTTCTGGCTTTTGGTCCCTTATCAGATTGATGATTTGTACATACTTTCTCCCATCTGTGGATTCCCTTTATATTCTATTTATATTGTTTATTCTCTTTATATTCTAGCATCCTTTAATGCACAGACATTTTTAAATAAGTCCAACTTATCTAATTTGTTTAGTCGTTGCCTGTGCCTTTGGTGTAATATTGAAATCATTGTCAAATGTGTTATCATGAACAGATAGTACTTTTCCCCCTAAATTTTTCTTCTAAGAGTTTTATAATGTTATCTTTTATGCAAAGATTTTTGATAATCTTTTGCAGGTTTCTCAACAACTTGTTAAAAAGGTTATACCTCCTCCTTTGAATTTTTTTGTACTTTAATGAAAAATTATTTGGGCTTATTAGTATTTGTCTCTAGTTCTCTATTTTATTCATACCTCTGTGTATTTATCCTCTTGTTTAATTATGGTCTTAATTATGGTCACTATATTCTAAACCTTAACATTGATTTCTCCCATTTTATTATTTTTCAGAATTTTTCATGGCTTTTATGTATATACACTGTACACTACTTTAGTTTCATATATCTGGTTTATTCCAAAGTATTCTGTGAGCAGAACAAATGTTTCTCCTTCTTGTTCTTTGTCTTAATTTATCTGCAATATAAATTTTTACCAAACTACACTGAATATTTTTTTAAATAATCTGATTGACCTCCTTGCTTCCGGTTCATCTTTCTCCAGGCTCTAGACTGAATCTTGCTTTAGGTAGATATAAAAGTCAATAGAATTTAACAATCTATTTAATAGCCTTAGTCATCCCATTTCATTATCTACATAATTTCACCTGTGGAACTGAGCACCTCTCCAGGGCCTCAGACCCCTGCTAACTTTAGGTGGTCCTCTTCCTTTATTTTGGACCAACCACTCTATCACATTCCCTTTCTCAAGAGAAAACCTGTAAGTTGATTTCTGGTATCCTAGGACTTCCTCAGAGGCCTACCAGCAGTTTTTCAACCTGCTTTTTCTCACTGGCACATATTCAGTGCTGTCCTACTCCACCCTTCTTGGTGGCATATATCAATTTCCTTCTCATCAACACCCACCTATTACAACTTCCTATGCTTGTCAGATGTCTCCTGCCTGACTCGCTCGTTGCTGCTTTTGTCACTCTCACAGCTGTCTTCCTTTCTTTGGCTTACTGCCTGACTTCCGTGGCAGCTGCTTTCATTGCCTGTCTACCATTCTGTCCCTTCTCCCACCCTCCACCCCCTAACCCTGTCCCATGTAGGTACAACAAGTATTGTAGCACCTTCCTCACAGTCAGAAATAAATCTCATCAGCTTCCCCATATTATGACCCAAAGCTGCCATCCTTCTGATAACATTGCCTTTTACCTGACTCAGGCAATTGGAACTTTCTTGCAGCAGACATACTCATTCAGAATTGGCTAACATCTTTATGGCTTGGGTGTGTGTGGGGTTTGGGGTGTACCCAGAAGTTCTTGGTGGGGTGGGTCCTCTTCCTCTTTACCATCACCGGCTTCTGGCTGTGCAGGATGGCACTCGCCCTGCTCATGACACCCGTGTGTAGGTCGCAGCGGTACTTGATTTACATATCAGGTCATACCAGCCGCTGTTGAGAGTGGCCTGGGCCTTCTTGTGGCTCATGGGCCACACATAGGTGGTGGGTTTTCACTGGCCAGATCTTGATTCATGACCATCACCACATCTTTCCCTTGGCTGGCTGCATGCCCACAGTCTTTTGGTGAGTCAGCAAGTTGTAGTGGAAGGAGTAGCAGGTCTCGGGATTGTTGAGTTCAATACTGTACATCTGCTTGTTCCTCTTGATGAGGAAACTGGAGCAGTTTCAACTGATCATCCATTGGAGATGCACAGACATGGTGGTGGCTCCTCTCACTGAGCGGCCAGAGATGGAAAGAATGGCACCTCATTATCAAGTCTTCAATTCTACCCTTATAAATTCTCCCCAGTCTCCTCTGGGTATTCCTGCCCTACACTGAGGTTCCCTTGATTTATAGGATAAATTCATTCTGAAGCTTCACTCAGTGGTCTTCTTAACCTCAAAACCCATCAGTAGATGACACCTGTTGTCAATCATTTCTAAATCCATATTGTTCTATTCAACCTCCCTGGACTTACAGCTTTTGGTGATTCTTCAGTGTTTTCAGTGGAAAGCTCAAAACTTTTTATTGTGGTTTATAGGCCCCGTCATGACCTAATCATTGCTTTCGCTACCCGCATCTTCACTTCCTCCATATAGCCTTACAGACCCGGTTTTTCTTGTCTGACCTTTTCCCATTCATTTAACAGATATTTGTTGAAGAGCTGTTGGATGTCCTTACCCAGTTCTAGTTTATTTGTGCCTCGCTACTGGTGAGTGGATTATTTCATGATGATGTCTACATTTGTCTCTCTGTTTTCCCAGTATCTAGTGAAGCATAAAAATAAAAACATGAACTTTGGAATTTTAAAAGCCCAGAATTTGAATCCTAATAGTCACTTGTGAGGTGACCTTGAGCAAACTCCTTAACCTCTGTAATATTTAGAATCTGCACCTGTGGAATGGAAAAACAGTATCTAATTCAAGAAGTGGTTATGAAGATTAAATGGTCTAAAGCATATAAAATGCCTAGTTTCTCTTTTATCTGCAAAATATGAGTAAGAAGAGTAACTTATAGAATTGCTGTGTGATTTGAGATAGAATGTTGCATATTGAGATAATATGGACCTCACACTTGGTCATATTTTATCAATAATAATGTACTGAATATTGAATACTTAACTTTGAATTAATGGACTCTTAATGGAAGCTATCATAGCCAAAGTCTAAACTTAGGGAATATGTAGCTTGAGCACTTTTTTGCTAGACTTCATAGTGTTGATTTCTTTTAACAATTTTTTCTCTAACAAGTAGAAGCAGCATTGTACTTACTAGCACATAAGGGCTTAGAAAAATGCATTCCCAAGCACCCTCATCATTACCATTCCTGGGCCATGACAAGTTCTAACACTGAGAGTTAGTCTTCTGATTCCTTATAACTAGCAGTATCAGAATTGAGGTTGGTTGTATATATCAAAAAATAAAATAGATTTACTTCTTGTATATACAAAATCTGAATGTAAATAGGACTGGTATGACATTTTGACAGTGTCTTCCGAGAATTCATTCTCTTTCTAGTGCTGTAATCTGCAATTCTCAAAGTAACTTCAGGGTTGTTAATGGCTATTGAGGCTGTAATCATCATATCTAAGTTGCAGATTACAGACTGGAGGACAAGAAAAAAAGACTCCCTCCCTTTCCTTTTAAAACACCTTCCTAGAATCTTGTAATACTCTAGTTTATATCTCTTTGGCCAGAATTTAGTCATTTGTTCACACATAGCTGAGGAAGGGATATGTTCTCCTTTGTACTAGCCCCCAATTTTCTCTCTTCTTCCTATTATAGTTCCTTTATTATTATTTAAAGATTTATTTATTTATACAAGCACTGGGTACAGTCAGAAGCGTGGGAGGGTGAGAGAATTCACCAGAGCCAGAGCGGGGAACAGAACAGGCAGACTGGCGAAATACGCTGCTGAGGGGAGCAGCGGGTGCGGCAAGAGAGGTCTGCATGCCATGTGGGACCCTTGCTGGCGGCCGGGGATCGAACCGGTGCTGCAGAAGCTGTGGGCAGCTTCGCAGCCCAGCGCTCAACCACTGTGCCACCAGGGGAGGCCCTATTTTGGGTGTTGCATATATATTTCAAATAATGTACTTCTTACAGATGTATAGGTGTGTATGTGGCCCAGTGTCTACATTTGTTTTGGTTTTGTACTTTGAATGTGACAAATAAACTTTTTGGGTGAAAAAAAAAATAATGTACTTCTGAAATATGTGTAAGCATGTATAACCAAGGATTAATGAATTTAATATTCAAGTTTTCTGCAATTTAGAGAGATTTCCCCAGCCCCTAAAGGTACATAACATGGTAGTTCATAATAATGCCAATATTAACATCATAAACTTGAGGAGATTGAGAGGAGCCATACAACAGACTCCTTGCAGGCTGAGCTTTAAGATGGGAAGGCATGTGTGAATAATTTAACTGGCCAGCTTCCCACATATTTCTAGAAAATGTCTTGGATCTGCTATACCGAATGTGAATTTTCAGAACATTTAGACAGTGTTCTTAGACTCTCAAATGTGAGGAAAACAACTATATTAATTTTTCAGAACCTCCTTTGTCTTTTATCTTAGGGTTTTTAAATATTGCTAATGGCATCTGGTTTTCCTCTGTGTTTGAATGTTAAACTTTCCTGACTGAACACCCTAATATATTTGCAATGGGAGCAGTATTTTTAAGTAAGAAATGTTTTTGTAATGAAATAAGGACTGTATACTGGCCCTTTTTCTGGGTGTGGTAGGGTAAGGGAGAACACAATGTGTGTGCCATTGTGTTCAATAAATTAGGTTACTGCCCAGACTTCATGATTCATCTCCCAAAGCTCAGTTATATACTCACAGTTAACCAAAGGCTTATGATTTACAAGTGCTTTTTGAAAAATGAAAAAAATTTTTTTTGAGAATGTATATATAAATTGAGATTCTTTATTTTGACTGTTCCTAAATATATAATTTTTTTAACCTCCTTGACCTTTTCTCCCATTCCCCCTTCAGTGTCCACTAGTTTATAATAACATGGCTTTGTCAGTATGCCTGTTTTGTTAACTTATATTACTCATATATACAAAATAATTCAATAGCTGTCTTTCTGTCTTCACTTCCCATAATCCTCTGAAGTTCCTTCCATCTTGCTTTAAATGTTAATACTTCATCTTTCCTTATAGTTGAATAGTATCTCATTGAATGTATATACCACATCTTCTTTATCCAGCCTTCTGGATATCAGTGGGGTCTTGAATTGCTTCCATATCTTAGTCATTGTGTGTAATACAATAAACATTGTGGAGCATAGAATTTTTCAAGTTAATGATTATATCTTCTTCAGATAGAGACCCCAAAGTGGAATTACTGGGTTTTCTACTTTTAGTTTAGGGCCAAACCATTTTTCCAAAATAGGCTGCACTAATTTACATTCCCATCAACAAAATATAAGTGTTCCTCTTTCTCCACAAACTCTTTAACACTGTTGGGAAGTCCTTTTGATGTACTTCAGTCTCACAGGCATTAGGTGATATCTCATTGTGGTTTCATTTTGTATTTCCCTTAGTAGAAGTGATGATGAGTACATTTTCATTTATCTATTGGCCTTCTGAATATCATCTTGGGAAAATTGTTCAGATCTGCTGCCCAGTGTTTTAACTGGGTTGCTTGTGTTTTTGTTGTTAAGTTAGATGAATTCTTTGTTTGCATAACCCCTTGTCAATTGGGTGATAGGTGAATATCTTCTTCCATTCAATTGGATATGTTTTCGATATGCTAATATTTTTTTTCACTGTGTAAAAAGCTTTTTGAGATAGTCCCAATTGTTTATTTTTTGTCTTCTTTCCCTTGGCGTAGGAGTCAAGTCCCTAAAGACATTGCTAGCAATGATATCTTGAAATATATAACCTGTGCTTTTTTCTATGTATTCTAGAGTTTTGGGTCTTATGTCTAAGTCTTTAGTTTGAATTTATTATTGTGTATAGAGTTAGAAAAAGAGTCAACTTCATTCTTTTACATGTAGCTGTTCAGTTTCCCAGCATCATTTGTTAAAGAGAATCTCTTTTCTCCATTGTATGATTATGGCTTCTTTTCTAAAAGTTGTTTTTTTTTTTTTTTTTTTTTTTTAATAGAGGCATGTTCCATTTATTTGTCTGCTTGTTTGTTTGTTTAGTTTATACATGCACGGGGTACAGTCAGAAGCGCGGGAGGGTGAGAGAATTCACCAGAGCCAGAGTGGGGAGCAGAGCAGGCAGAAGGACCGAAGTACACTGCTGAGGGGAGCAGCGGGCGGCAGGAGAGGTCTGCGCGCCATGTGGGACCCTCCTCCAGTGGCCGGGGAGCAGCCGGGGATCGAACCGGCACCACAGAGGCTGCGGGCAGCCTCGAAACCCAGCGCTCAACCGCTGCGCCACCGGGGAGGCCCAGATGATTATGGCTTCTTTGTCATAAATTAGGTTTTCATATATGTGTGGATTCATTTCTGGAGTTCAGTTCTATTCTGTTGATCTGTGTGCCTATTTTTATTCCAATACCATTTTGTTTTAATTGATGTTGCTTTATAATACAGTTTAAAATCAGGTGACATGATGTTCCGTTTGTCTTTTTTTCAGCTATTTCGAGGTATTTTATGGTTATATATTTTTTGTACTATTTCCTTGATATTATTCAAATTTTAATGGGGATTGTGTTTTACACACACACACACACACACACACATTTGAATTTTGGTAAAATAGCCATTTTGACTGTTATTCTCCCTATTTGTGAACATGGAATATCTTTCTGTGTCTTTATGTCTTGTTTTATGTCTTTTAATAGTTTCTGATAGTTTTCATTATATAATTCTTTCACCTTCTTGGTTGTTAGTTCCTACGTATTTCTTTTTACACAATTATAAAAGGAGTTTACAAAGAAAATGACTGTCAGCCCAGATACTTTATCTAGACAGGCTATCATTTAAGACTGAAGGAGGGATAAGGAGCTTTATAGAAAAACAAAAATTAAAAGAATATATCATCACCACACTGGCTTTCAAAGGAATTCTAAAGGGACTACCACAAAATAAAAAATTTTAGCTGAAAGTAAGAGACACCAAAATTATACAATGAGGAGGAAGGGAGTAAAAATATGTACCATTAGAATGAGTTTGAAATCAAACTGCTCAGAAGGTCACAAGTACAGGTGATTGCCATAAACCTCAGTATAAGCTCCAAACAACAATCAGTACAAGTGACACATAAGACAATGGAAATGAAATCGAAACAAGATAAAAAGGAATAGGTCAAAAAGTAAAAGGACAAACTATAAGAACATACATACACAAAAAATAACAAAATGACAATATATGTGTACGCATACATATATGTGTGTATATCAGTAAACTAGAAGACAATTCTGTAAGCAAATGGCTTAAAAAGACAGGAACAGCTATATTTATAAAATAGATTTCCAGGTAAAAATAGCTAATGGGAGAGAGAGATGAGCAATTACATAATGTAATGATTAAGGACCTAATACAACAAGAAGATATAACACTTAAAAGTATATATACACCAAATGATGAAGTATCGGGATATATAAAGCAGTTACTAATGGAATCAAAGAGCAGTATTTCAATGCAGTAGTAATGGGGGACTTGAACACTACACTTACAACTATGGACACATCAGCAAGACAGAGAATAAATAAGGAACAATAACCTAAAATGATGAGTTGGATCAGATGAGCTTGATAGACATCTACAGAACATTTTGCCCCCAAACAACAGAATAAATATTTTTCTCAAGTGCACATGAAATACATGTTGGGACACAAGTCAATTGTCAATAACCTTATGAAGGGGCCTCCCCAGTGGCGCAGCGGTTGAGCGCTGGGTTGCGAAGCTGCCCACAGCCTCTGCGTCGCCAGTTCGATCCCCGGCTGCTCCCCAGCCACCGGAGGAGGGTCCCACATGGCGCGCAGACCTCTCCTGCCGCCCGCTGCTCCCCTCAGCAGTGTACTTCGGTCCTTCTGCCTGCTCTGCTTCCCGCTCTGGCTCTGGTGAATTCTCTCACCCTCCCGCGCTTCTGACTGTACCCAGTGCTTGTATAAATAAATAAATAAATCTTTAAAAATAAATAAATAACCTTATGAAGATTAAAATCACACCAAGCATTCTTTCTGGTCATAACACTATAAACCTAGAAATCAGATTAAAAAAACATGGAATATATAATTTAATCTTCAGTCAGGCCTAATCAAAAGTAATATATAGGATGGGTGATAAAATCATACAACTCTTTCTTAGCAAAAGCAAACAGAAAGATTAGTTAAAATAATTCTGATATATCCATGCAATGAAACACTATGCATGCAGACATTGAGAAAATTTGTTTCAGTAAATATGCAAGCTTCTAATTGTGTTATGTGATCTTATTTATAGTAGGTTTTTTTTTCCATAATGTGTGGGTTTATGCTGGTATAGTATAGGAAATTTCTAAAGGATATACAAAAAAGTGTTTCGTTACCACTTTTGGGAATTAGGACTGGCAGTTAATGAAACTTGCGTTTTGCTTTGTGTTATTCTGTTCTGTTCGTATTTCTTATAATTAGCATGTTATACCTAAAAAATAGTTTATATTTGCTGTGGAGGAGAGGCAGGCCCAGTATCTTTCCTATACTGCCAAGTAATTTTAATAATATTGAAAGATTCCATTCACTTCAGCTATAAGATGGATAATGTCTAAGGAGCTAATGTAAAACATGGTGACTGTAGTTGATAATCACATTGTATATTTGAAATTTGATGAGTAGAACGTAAATGTTCTCCCCCCCAAAACTGCGAGGTATGACTGTGTTAATTAACATAATGAGGGAAATCCAAGCACTGTGTGTGTGTGTGTGTTTCAAATCACAACAATGTACACTTGAATATCTTATAGTAATTTACTGCTATTCAACCTGAGGTTGCAGGCTGGTCTGAAGGTGTGCAAGTGCCCTCTGTACCTATGCAGCAATCCCTATTGAAGTCTGGAGTGCCCAGCCTGCCACTGAGAACTGGTCTGCAGCTGCCATTGCTCAGACTACTAAATGGGTGGGAACAACCACAGAGTGGTCTTAAGCTATTCTTCCACGGATTCTTTAATAGAAAATGGAAATAAGTTGATGGAAAATAAGCAGTTTCTTTAAAAAAAAAAAAAAAAAAGGCCCCTATTCACAATGGTAACTGTATAACCTGGAATAAATGCAGGAAAAATGTATATGGCAAAAAGAATATGATAACACTTTGAGAAACATAAACTTGACTAAATGGCAAAAATACTGCATTCCAGGACTATAAAATTCAATACCATGTTAATGCTGGTTTTCCTTGGATTAGTATGTTATCAATCTTTTATTATAAAAACTTTTTTTTAATATTTTATTTATTTATTTATTTATACGAGCACTGGTTACAGTGAGAAGCGCGGGAGGGTGAGAGGACTCACCAGAGCCAGGGCGGGGAGCAGAACAGGCAGACCGACAGAGTACACTGCTGAGGGGAACAGCGGGTGGCAGGAGAGGTCTGCGCACCATGTGGGACCCTCGCCGGTGGCCGGGCATCGAACTGGTGCTGCAGAGGCTGCGGGCAGCTTCACAGCTCAGCGCTCAACCGCTGTGCCACTGGGGAGGCCCTATTATAAAAACTTTTAAATATAGAGAAAGTTGAGAGAACTTTATACTTACTACCTAGATTCTATAATTAACAGTCTGCTATACTTGTTTAATTATATATCTGCCATCTAGCCAGTTCACACTCATCTATCAGTTCATACTATTTTAAATGTATCTCAAGGTTAGATACGTATTTCCCAAGTACTTTAAGAGTGCATACCATTTACTATAGTACAATATTTGTTAAATGGTGGAGTTGTTTTTAGAGGTAAAATTTATGTGCAGTGAAATGTACAAATCTTGTTTTATTCAGTGAGTTTTGAAAAATGTGAACACCCATGCAACTCAGTTCCCTGTCCAAATACAAACACTATTGTCCATGGAGGTACCTTCATGTTCCTTTCTAGTAACCCTCCATCTCTTTCCCAGACAACCATTTTGATTTTTTCCATTTATTACAGACTTCATCTATTTGGAATCATACATCGTATTCTCTTTTTCATTACCCTTTTTCACTCAGCATAATATTGTTTAGATTCATCCATGTTGTTGTATGGATGGGTGATTGTTTCCTTTTTATTGCTGCATAATAATCCAGTGTGAGAATATAACACTCTTTGTTTATATAATATTTTATTGAAGGTTACGTAAGTTTTCTTCTGGTTTTAGTTATTATGAACATCCCTATACTAGTCTTCCCGTGGATATATGCTTTTCTATCTCCTAAGTAAATATATAGGCATGGATCATAAAGTAGGTATAGTTTATTTTTATGAAAAACTGTCACACAAACTAATTTTTAAAACAAATGTCACAAATAGCAATCCATCCTAAAAATCATGCCAAACAAGGCAGAACCATTCCTCTGTTAGAATGTATGCACAGGATTTTTGGCATCCTGCAGATTACAGCTGGCAAGACCGGTTTCTTTCTGACATTGATAGAGCATATGTCCCTCAGACTCAGCTGTTTATCTGTATCAAGACTAGAGCTTCGTTATAGAACCAACTTTTAAAATCCTTGATTCAGAGAGAGGTGTGGGGAAGAGATGAATATGAGAAAGTGTGAGGTGTCATTAAATTAGGTATGAGAGAGTGATGGTAAGGGTTAACAACAAAGAGATGTGGAGGGGGATATCTGGGCTTTTCTCTCCATGAATTTATATTTATTTTTTTGCAAAAGTTATTTTTTAGATAGCTCAAAATCAAAGGGTGTCTTGTATACTGAAATGATCTCCAAAGAGTCTCCTCATTTGGTTTAACAGCTGTTTGGAAATTCCATTTTGTGAATATGCCATAATTTCTTTAACCACACCCCCCACTCTCATTAATAACCACTTAGGTTATTTCTAACCTTTTTCTATTGCTAAAAAAACAATGCTGTATTGAATAACCTTGTACATAGGTCACTTTAAAAGTATAGGTGTGTCTGCAGAGTTGTCAAGTGTAATTGTATCAGTTTTTGTGCTTTTGTAATTCTGATATTTATAAATCCTATGAGAGTGCCTATTTATTTAAACCTTTGCCAGTGCAGCATTGCTAGTTTTTATTTTTCCTCATCTGATAGGTAGAAAATAACATCACAGTATAGCTTTAATTTTACTTTCTCTGATTATGAATGATATTGACCATCTTTTTAAATATTAAAGAGAACTACTTGGCTTTCTGCGAATTGTCTGTTTCATTTTTTTTGTCCCTTTTTTGTTGTTTTTGGTACCCTTTAGTAATTTGTAGGAATCCTTCATATATAGGGAAATTAGACATTTGTGAATGAGTTGTAAATATTTTTAAATAACTCATTCTTTAGAAATAAGGCCATAGCTGTTTTAGTGCAATACTGTAAGAAACAGCCAGATTGCCATGGAGACAATTCTTCCTAGAAATTTGACTGTGAAGTGGATTTGTGGAGTAGAGAGAATGCTAGCAGGAGGACTGATGTAGACTCAATGGAATTTTTCTTCTTTTCTTTGAGAAATTCTTTTTTTTTTTTTTTTTAATTTTCAGAGTCCCAGTTGGTAACTATGTGTATTTTACACAGATTGCAAGGCGGAATCACATTTTGTAGCACTTGTCTCTAAACTTTGAACTGTGAGTTTTAGTGCAGTTTCCGTGGAGAGTCACCATTACCAGCAGTAGTGCCATTTTGCAGGCAGTTACAGCACTTGGGATTTCCCTTATATCCAGTGACTTTCAAGCGTCCACATTGGGAACTGTGTTTATATCACTCAGTTTCCAGGGTGGAATCACTAGGTATTGCTCTTTTCACTACGCTTTGAACCCTGCTAGTTAGTGCAGTTTCCATGGTAATTCAGCATTACCGCCATTAGTGCTGTTTTGCAGGCAGTTACAGCACCTGAGATTTTCATCATATCCAGTAACTTTTTATTTAAATTTTATTTTTATGTTCCCCATACAATTACAACCCCCTTATTTTGACCCCAATCTCTCCTTTCCCTGCCCCCCACAACCCCCATAGAGTGTCTCTGGTTCATAGTTGTTTGTTGATTTTGATATTTTCTTTCTTATAGTTATTCTTTTTCCTGGTCCCTTATTTAAGTTTTCTAGATTCCTGCTGTGAGTGACACCATCCGGTATTTTTCTTTTTCTTTCTGGCTTATTTCGCTGAGTATGATCCCTTCCAGCTCCATCCATGTTGCTGCAAATTGCATGTGTTTACCTTTTTTGAATGCTGAATAGTATTCCATGGTGTATATGTACCACATCTTCTTGATCCAGTCATCTATTTTTGGGCATTAGGGTTGTTTCCAAAGCTTAGCTATTGTAAATAGTGCTGCTATAAACATAGGGGTGCAGGTGCTCTTTGGAAATGATGTTTCTGTGTCCTTTGGGTAAATACCTAGGAGTGGAATTGCTGGATCATATGGAGGTGCTATGTTTAGTAGGTGAAGAAATCTCCACACAGCTCTCTATAGTGGTTGGACCAGTTTGCACTCCCACCAACAGTGCAGGAGAGTTCCTTTTTCTCCACACCCTCGCCAACATTTGTTGCTAGTTTTTTTAATATGTGCCATTCTCTTTGAGAAATTCTTAATTGTGTTTTAATACTTAAAAAAGGGAGAAGTCAGGCTAAGATGGTGGTAGGGATCTATAGGACAAGGATCTTAAGCAACTCTCCTACTGAGAGATTCTCCGTAGGAATTGCAGAGAAGGAAATTTGTAGATATGATAACTGATGTCCCAGTCCAATTGCTTCTGTTTTTTTTTTCTGATGTGAAGGCAAGGCTAACAGCCAGGGTTGTGGAAGGAGATGGTTGGAGAAAAGAGGTTCTTTGCAATCACTGCTATGAAGTATTGGTGAGAGCCGACTAGAGAAGTACAGAAAGATTGCGGAAAGTGAGGTGCAAATAGTATTGTCAACCTATGGGTTGTTTGATTTATTAAGTAACATCTGGCAGCGTTAGTGTAGGGCTAACTGTTGAATTCATTCAAGATCGGACCTTTTGTTATCCCTTCATAAGTGTAATAGAGGAACAGTATTTAGGATATTAGCAAAGGAATTTAGAATATTAGCGAGGGAGTGATTGAACTGGCACCAAGTTTTCTTGGTTTTGTAGAGAAGAAAATAAAGATAATACAGATCTTTCAGAAAGAAAATTGAGAGAGTGGTTCATCAGGAACAGAGAGAACTATAGGGATAGGAAGTATGGTTGAAGAATGGGAAGGTAAGATTCAGCATGATAGCTTTTCCTGGTGATGGCAAAATTTCGAGTGCAGCCATTGTCATGGGTGCCCCAGATGGAGTAGAGGTCAGGTCATTGAATCTGAGGAGGCAAAGAACTCTGAGGCTGGCCCAGATGTGAATTGTGGATCTGTGAAGATGTCTTCCAGGAGAATACCAAAACTTGGGGATGGGAAGAAAACTGTGAGCCACAATGCAATGTCTTCAGTGACAAGGAAGTGCCAGAAATAATAAGACAAAGAAGACTTTAAGAACAGGGACTATTATAGTGGACCCCAAGAAAAACGGTTTATTGGAGGAATGCAAAACCTCAGCCCTACTTCCTGATGTGCAGCTCTGGGCTGCTTAGAAAAGAATACTTGGAGACTGGAGGAGGGAAGGGAAATAAGGATGGGTGTGGTTGCAGTTTAGTCAGTAAGTCTCCAGAATTTGCCTGAGTATACTTATGTCCTTTGGGAAGAGTAGGCCTTCTCTAGGGTTTGCCTGGTTTGGATCTATGGTTAGATCTTGTCGGTGACATGGATTTTAAATTCTGACATTTCTCTCACTCCCTATATTACACATGCAAATCTTCTCCAATTTGGCATTCACTCTTGCATTCTTTTACTTTAGGTATATGCAGTTTCCTTTTAGGTTTACTTCTTATAGTCATGCTCTGTAGTCAAAATCTGTTTTCTTTTTAACTTATTTATAATTTTTACTTATCAAAATATCATACCTTTTGTTTTTAGACACTTAGAAAATAAAAAAAGAAATAGCATAAAGCTCAGTGCCAAAATATTTTATATAAATTTTTTTCTTCTAGTCTTACTTTCACTCATATGCATACATAAATTTGAGATCATGGTATATTCAGTTTTGAATTGACCTTTTTAAGCTTAAAGATGAAGAGCTTGGGGCCTCCCTGGTGGCGCAAAGGGTTAAGCACAGCACTGTGAAGCTGTCCGCAGCCTTAGCAGCACAAGTTCGATCCCCAGCCAAGGACCTGACATGGCGCAGCAGACCTCTCCTATCTTACCTGCTGCTTCCCTCAGCAGTATATTTCAGTCTGCCTGTTCTGTTCCCCACTCTGTCTCTGGTGAATCCTCTCTCACACACACACCCCCGCACCTCTGTTCCTGTATGCCTAAATAATTAAATCTTTAAAAAATAAAGTGAAGGGCTTATTCCATTTTCTTAAATTCTTTGAACATAGCATTTTAAATAGCAATATAATATTTATTTTAACTTTTTCCTATTTTCCTTATTATTGGGATTTTGGATTGTTTCTACCTCTTCCGCTTAGTGAACATCTCTGTCATTTAGCCTGGAGGAATGTGCATGTCCAACTTGGTCACGTGAGCACATTTTAATAATAGGTGGGAAATTTCTGCCCAGTACTCTTTTGGTGAGTAGTTTAGACATAGTTAGGATAATATAGGACCTTATCTAACATGGTTCTCTATTTTTCAGGTCATCATGGATTCCTGGTTCATTCTTGTTCTGCTCTGCAGTGGTCTGATATATGTCAGTGCCAACAATGCTACCACAGGTAAATTGTCATTCTTTAAGGCCGGCATTGAGGGTACAGTGTTGCTCCACATTTAATGATACATATTTAGAGACCTAGGTGAGGAGTTGAAATTTAAAGAAAGGAAATAATAAAAATTTTATTTATAAGCAATGGTAAAATTAAGAGTATTTGGAAATCTCTTAGTCATATTGAATGTTTAACATTGTTCTATATATCACATACTATTGTGAAGTAATGAGGGAGATTATGTGCTTATTCTTAAAAAGTAAAAATACACATATATTGGTGTTATTTAAGACTCCTGTATATTTATCTGGGGAACTTAGTGAAAAATGCAGTTTCTTCCTTACACTGTAGACCTTTGGGGGTGGTAGGAAGGTCCAGTACTAAATATGAACCATGAGGGTGCATATCTGATGTTTGGTCTCCAAGAGTTTGACAGTTTATTAAGGTTTGCTGTTTTGTGCATCATAACTTTGAAGCTGTCACATACTTCGTATGATGTTTCCTTATTTTTCGTGTTTATAGTTTCACCTTCAGTCAGCGTTACAAGATCAATTAAAGCATCAACAGCTGAATCACTTAAAGAGGCCAAAACTTCAAATCCTGCTTCTTCAGTAACTTCTCTTTCCATGACACCAACATTCAGCCCAAATGTAACTCTGGAACCCACCTATGTAACCACTGTCAATTCTTCAGACTCTGACAATGGGACCACAAGAACAGCAAGCTCCTATTCCGTAGTCACTACAGTTTCACTGAATGGAACGTGGCTTCCAGATAACCATTTCACAGATGCCAGAACAGAAATTTGGGAGGGGAATTCCAGCACTGCAGCAACCACTCCAGAAACTTTCCCTCCTTCAGGTACTAGAAATGGGTTTCTATATGTACTCCTTTTGCTCTTTGAGTTTATTTACCCATTTATTATCTTTGCTTTCTAGCCATAAAATGTCTTGAAATAATTGCCCGCGCAGAGCAGTCAGAGAAGTATCTGTTTAATATAAAGTTAAGAGGAAAAACGACAGTTTCTGGAGGATATTCTGCTATGCATGTGGTCCTGCTTAGATTGGGGAGGCTTAAACCTACCACAAGGTAGAGAAGGTTAAAAAGACAAGATAAAAAGGGGATGTAATTAATGATGCAAGAGATTGGAGATGAAAGAGCTGCAGAGGCTGAGTAATAAGATTAGTGTTGAAAAGGAAGGGATCCAGAAAAAGAAGGGAGACCTTAAGTAGGAGAATAGATGTGGATGTCTATAAAAACTAGAGATGGAGTGGGACTCCTTTAGTCGGGGGTGGGTGCAGTTAAGTTGCAGTGTACTGCCAGTTTGTTCAGGGCATCAACCTGCTCACTTATCTGCTTGAACCAATCACTGGTTGAAGTGGAAGTGACCCCACAATAGAATCAGAAGCCTGAGTCTGAGACTAATAAGTAGGGCAAATTTCTGATCTCTCTGAGCTTTTCAGGTTCCTTGTCTGTAACAGAGCATTAGGGAGTCCCTAAAAGGGCTTCTGTGAGGAGTAAAGAAAATAGTTGTTCCCTGACAGCTACATAATTGCCACTCCTTTTCAAGCAAAAATCATTGTTCTCACTTCTGTGGTCACATTCCCTTGGCTCATGTTTCTCCCATTAGATGGTGAGTGCCCTTCGGTGGAATCACATCTGCTCATGGAGGCATCAGATACGAGTCTGATATGAGTCTCATTTGGTTGCTAGAGATGACATCTCTTAGCTAGACCTCAGAACCCACCTGCATGTTTTAATCCCATATTTTCTACTAGAAAACAATAATACAGCACATCTTTGCCATACACTAGCTATTTGACCATAAGCACATTTATTTAGTCTCTCTGTACCTCATCAGTAAAATAAAGATAAATGGTAATGATAGTACTCAACTTCCATCGAAGTTATTAGAATTAAATGAGTCAGTATGGAGAAAGCATTTACAGTGCACCTACACATGGAAAGCACTATTTTTTAAGTATTAAGCATTGTACTTAAAGTTTTATAAAATAATACTATGTGGTATCCTATGAATTCTGTGATGTAGGTTCTATTTTATATTTTACAGGTAAAGCGGTTTTATATTGACAACTATAACTTTGGGAGTTTTCATAGTAACAGGTCATGACCAATTCAGGAAATCAATTAGTAGACCAAGTTAATGAATGAGCTTGGTGGTATTTTTTTAATAGTCCTATTCCATTTCTGTTCTTTCACATTACGTGTATTATTTCACAAATTTCTGCTTCAGTTACATGCAAACATTACTGAGTAATGGTGTAGAACATAGTTCTTGCTGTGAATTATGGCCGTTACATAGGGAGAAAAGGCAGAATAACTTGTACAAAATAAATAAGTAAATGAAAAAGGTGAGACTGTAACCCAGGTGCACTGTGCTTATAGCCTATATTCTTATAGTCCATACTGTCTTTTATTTAAGAATTTTGTGAGATGATCTTGGATAATTGTATCCTTTTAAATAGATCCTTATTTTAAATTATAGAAGTGAAATGATTTGCTTTAGTTTTTGGGATTATTTAGGTAGCAAGTTAGTCCTATTTCTCATTTTTATGGTTTTTCAACTCTACTATGAGGGAACTGAGTTTTCCATAATCTGCCTAAGGGCAAATTATGCCATAGCTAAGAAACCAGTTATTCTGTAGTTAACATATTTTATGTCTCAGAAGAAACAGACTACATTTCAGTGGTAATTTTATTCAATGTGAGTAAAACACAAGGAAACTTTTATGATACCCACTACGGTATTACCTGTTTTCCCACAATTGTTGCATCATACTTTTTGGTTAAATGATAGTTGTTGTTTCATATCATTATGACTATATAATATTTGTTGCTGAGCTAACTCTAGGCATGGTATGCGATTGCTTTTTTTGTTTAATATTTTCTGGATTTAATCACTGACTTATGTTTTTGTTGCCTAGTTTTCTCTTTCCCTAGTTGGTTCTTCTCACACTCTGCATAGCCAACAGTTTGCTACAAAATCAGACCTACTATATTGTTATTTATTACCCAGAGACCTTCCTCCTGAGCTGGCCATTTTCTTACTCAAGTCTAGGTTCTTGATTGCTAGGATTGTTGCGCAGGTGTGTTCGCATGAGATTGCCCTTTGCCCTTCTCTACATGAGGAAATTCCCTTTTCTGCTTCCTGACTTCAGTATTGTCTTCTTTTTTTTTTTTTTTTTTTTTTGGTTACTCCATCGTTTAGTAGACTATCTCCAGGAACTTCTGAGAAAGGGGTGCATGGAAGGTAAATTGCATGATACCGTCTATGTTTAAAAATACATTTAGGACTGTGTATAGAATATAAGGGAATATTTTTCTCCCCAGAATATTTGAACTATTGCCCTGACTCTAGCTTACCAGGTTTGAAGGATTCTACTGATACCCTAATTCTTAATGTTTTGTATTTGTTTTTTCTTTATCATTAATTTCTCCATATTTCACAAAAATGGGTTTTTGTCTTTTTCATTCATGTTGAAGTTTTTTTTCCCCTCAAACTTTGAATTATTTACAAATCTGTATAGTTTGGGGAGTACAGGTGACATCTCCATATGTGCACTTCACTCACCCTCCACCAAAGCGCCGGTACTGATGCTGTGTACCTCCCCTCTCCTATTCCCACTCTGTCCCCTCCTCCCCCACCCCTTCTAGTAACTAGTGTATTTTTCAGAGTCTAAGGATTAATTTTGCTGCACTTTACCAGTTTTTCTTTGGTTATTTGTGTTCTGTAAGTGAGTGAAACCATTTGATAATTGTCTTTCACTTTTTCACTGACTTAGCATAATCACCTCAAGATCCAACCATTTTGTCACAAAAGATACACTACCTTGTCTTTTTTAATAACTGAGTAGTGTTCCATTGGGTGGATATGCCACAATTTCTTTGCCTAGTCTATCAGTGGGCATTAAGGTTGATTCCATGACTTGGTTATTGTAAATAAGGCTGCTATGAACATAGGCATTCATATCTTCTTGTACTTGTGTTTTTATATTCTTTGGGTAAATACCTAGTAGTGGTATTACTAGATCGTATGGTATTTCCTTTTTGTTTTGTTTTCTTTTCTTTTTTTTTAGGAATCCTCATAGAATTTTCTGCAATATTCTGTTATAGAATTTTCTGTTATATTCCCATTAACAGTGGATGAATGTTTCTTTTTCTCCACATTCTTGCCAGCATTTGTTATTTCCAGTCTTTTTGATACAGGCTGTTCTCAAGGGGACAATTTGTATGGAGGTATGACTCTTCCTGACTTCAGACTGTATTGCACAACAGTAGTAATCAAAGAGGTATGGTCTTGGAAGTCTTGAGAGATCTCTGGAACTTTGACCATTCAGTTCTGGAAAATTTTATATTTCTTGTATTTTTTGTAAACCTTATACTTATTTGAAAATTTTCTTTTATCTTCTAAGACTTCTATTACTTGAATATAGAACATATCCTGGATTCTTAATTTTTCCTTTCCTGTTGACATTTGCTTTGAGTCTCTGATTTTTTCTTTTTTAAAATAAGCAAGTGTGTAGATAGATAGATATCCCCCTTTTTCCCATTAATAACACAATAAATATGTATGTTGCTGCACATTGCTTTTTTCATATAGCTTACCATGCTTGCTTAATATTAAAGAGCTGCGGGGCCTCCCCGGTGGCGCTGCGGTTGAGCGCTGGGTTGCGAAGCGGCCCGCAGCCTTTGCAGTGCTGGTTCGATCCCCGGCTGCTCCCTGGCCACGGGAGGAGGGTCCCACATGGCGCGCAGACCTCTCCTGCTGCCTGCTGCTCCCCTCAGCAGTGTACTTCGGTCCTTCTGCCTGCTCTGCTCCCTGCTCTGGCTCTGGTGAATTCTCTCACCCTCCCGCACTTCTGACTGTACCTAGTGCTTGTATAAATAAAAAAAAATAAAATAAATAAATCAAAAAAAATATTAAAGAGCTGCATCATTGTATGAATTTACCTCAATCTATTTATCTAGTTTCCCCTATCAGTGACTTAAGGTTGTTTTCACAGTACTCTTACAGTTTGATATTTCAAACATGTATGAAAATATTGGTTTATTAAATTATTTTAAGTGTGCATTCGTAAATTGATGAATATCGCCAAATTTCCATTGTTGGGAATATATCCTATCCTAATAGCATGTTTCAAGACTTCTGTTTTCCTTCACTCTCTTCAATGTAATAGATTTTCAAACTGGATCTATACCAATCTGACAGGTAAAAAGTAATACCTCAGGATAACTTTAATTTGCATTTCACTGCGTGAAGCAAACCATCTTTCCATATTTGAAAGGATCATTTATATTTATATTTTCTGAGACTTGTGTTGATACCCTTTGCCCATTTTTCTTACTGGGGTGTCACGTTTTTCTGACTCATGGATAGGCAAAGAACTTTCCCTAACATTAGGGAATCTGTCTGATAAAGTTGCAGATGTTTTTTTCCCTCAGTTGATCATCTTCTCTGCATTGCAGAAGCCATCGTTAGTAAGTTTTAATTTTTTTAGTAAACAATTTATCATTTTGTATTAACTGTTTTAAATGTCCTAGATAAAGTAATTTTCCTCATGTTTTCTTCTGAACTTTTTTGGCTTCTTTATTCTGTGTTTATGCATGTGCATATGTGAGCTTAATTTTTTTTAAAGATTTATTTATGCATACAAGAACTGGGGTGTAGACCAGAGGTATGAAGGAGGTGAGAGGATTCACCAGAGACAGAGTTGGGGAGCAGAATAGGCAGATCTACTGAAATACACTGCTGAGGGGAGCAACTCTCGAGACAGGAGAGGTCTGCTGCACCATGTGGGTTAGCTCCCTGGCCAGCTGGGGATCGAATTTGTCTGCAGTGGCTGGCGATAGCTTGATAACACTTTCTTTAACCCCTCTGCCACCAGGGAGGCCCCTAAATTTTTGATCCATCTACAATTTATTTTCATCTAATTTTTTTCCCAGAGTTGTCCCAACTTTATTGAGTAATATATTTTTTTCTTCACTGATAGAAAATGCCCCTTTATCATACATCGGATTTACATATACTTAAATTCTCATACATGAGTTCTACTTAATATTTGATAAGGTGACTCACCCCCTTCTTAATCTCATTGTTCATAATTTTTGCTAGCAGTTGTTGATTATTTTTCCTTAGGAACAATCTTGTCTAGCAGTAACAAAGCTTTAAAACTTTTATTGTTCATGTAAAATTTACAGATTAATGGGAACAATTGATAATCCTTAGTCTTTCTATCCAAGGAGTGATGTATTGCATTTGCTCCTATTCTTATTTTGTATTTATTAGAAGTGTTTTAAAGCTTTCATCATTAATGCTGCATCTGTTTTCAGCTTTTTTTTATATGTTCCAAAGGTTTTTCTTTTTGTTGTTTTGTTTTTTAGTGGTATTAATGGAGTATTTCCTTCCATTGTATCTTCTCTCTAGCTGCTGTTGGGGATATGAAGGCTATTGGTTTTTGTAGTTGTATTTTATACCATTGTCTTCATAAATTCCTGTTTTTAAAGAGCATATAAAGCTATCAAGAATGAGTGTAAATTGTGCCAGTTACCTGGTCAACTTTAAGGGCAATACCTGTAAGATTTTTTTCTTCTTTATTTGTTGCTATGGTGAATCATATTAATAGATTTCCTAATTTTGAACCATCTACATTACATGCAAAAACAACTCTGCTTGGTCATTTTGTATTCTTATAGTGAGCTGTAATAATTTATTTTATTTAGGATTTTTCCGTTGATATGTTATTTCTAAGTGTGTTTGGTCTCTGTTTTCCTTTGTATATGTGCTGTTTTTGATGTTTTGGTTATTAGTGTTTTGTTTTCTTCCTAGAAAGAACTGAGATTTACCCAGAAAACTGCATGTCATTTACTTTTTCAAATATACTTGAATCATTTGAAAAAAGTCCTCTGTTAGGATTAATTTCCTGTAGAGCTATGAATATTTCTTATGTTTTTAATGTCCTTTTTATCTTTTTTAGTTTGACTCATCATTTATCTCTTTCATGGTTCGTTGCTTTTTTCTTCCAAAGAATCTCCTATTGTATACTCTGGTTTTTCATTTTTTTTTTTTTTTTTTAATACAAGAGTGGGGGTACAGGCCAGATGCAGGGGAGGGTGAGAGGATTCACCAGAGCCAGAGCGGGGAACAGAACAGGCAGACGAAATACACTGCTGAGGGGAGCAGTGGGCGCTGCAGGAGAGGGGTCTGTCGCGCCATGTGGGACAATCCCTGGCGGCCGGGGATCGAACCGGCACTGCAGAGGCTGCGGGCAGCTTCACAGCCCAGCGCTCAACCGCTGCGCCATCAGGGGAGGCCCTCATTTGTTCTTAATGTCAGTTTCTTTTTATTCTTCTTTCTGCTTTTTAAAGATTTTTTAGATTTATTTTGTGCTTTATCTTCCTTTTCTCTTGTGGCCCTGCCTTCCTAACAAAATTGCCCTTGTATGCTTGATCAGAGATGGCTCTAATCTGAATTCTGGTTCCAACCACTTGGAAGGGGGAACAAAGGAAATGAGGACAGATAATTTCTTTTGCAAACGATGTGACCAGATGTTATACCCTCGTAACTTTTGATGACTCCCATTGGCTAGAAATCTTTATATGACTACCTCTAACACAGAGGAGTCTCAGAAATATTACGTCTTCCTGGACAGATTTGTGCTCGGCTAAAAAACAGGAATTCTGTACCAAAGGCAAGCAGAGAAAGATTAGGCAAGGGGTGGTGAATTCTGCTGTTAAGAATGATTTCATTGGTTTTTCTTCAGGTGTTTTGTAGTTTTCAAACTTTAACTTCTAGTGGTATTGCAGTTTACATTTTGATGAAAGAATATTGTGTGTACTATATACTCACAATAGCTGTTTTCAACTCTGGATTTTCTTAAATAATAGAGTAAAAGGTGAAACTAGTTCAAAGGAGGGAGGGGGAATAGAAGACTATTGTGTGTAATATTTCTACTGTGGGGAACTTATAAGGACATGTTGATATTCCATAATCTTTAATGTTTTCTCTGCTGGTACCTAAAGTTTGGTATATACCAATTAGATTTTATTACTTGTTATCATTTTGGTTTTTTTATATCATTCATTTTGCCCTGTTGCATTTTATGACCCAAAAGATCTCTAACATTGCTGTGTTCTTATTTCTCTTTGCATATTTGTACTTTTTATGAATGTTGATGCTACATTACCTTTATATACAGGAAGAACAAACCACTGATTAAAATTTAGTGAACCTGGGCAATGTTGTTTCCCAGTTGGACAATATCTCATTCCAGCTCTTACATATACAAAAAGAAAAGTGTCTATATTCTTGGAGCTTGTTGTATCTTACCTTAGATTGAATAGTAATGTTTTTCTTTAATCTGAATGAATGTTTTTATTTTTCATTTATTACACAGGTAATACTGACTCCAAGGACAGAAGAGGTGAGCCACTCACCTTATGTCTGTTGTACCTTTTACAATGTACAATATTCATCCATGTTTTCTCTGTTCATAGTCTGTGGTAACCTTGTACAGTCTGTGGTAACCCTGACTGTTGTGTGTTTAAATTCTCTTAAGTTGTTTCCATGTTAACTTCATATAGAAGAGTAACAGAAAAAAGTACTCAGTGTGTTTTTTAAATGTAGATTATGAATTCTAATAGCTATGATATATTTTAATAGGTGAAGAAACAGCTGTGTCTTTATTGTGTTGCCTTATTAAAATTACCTTCTGGTAATATGGGCTATAACTTCTATGCCATACTTACAATTTTTAGGCCATAACTACATTTAAACATCTTGACTTTGTGTTGTTGTTTTTTTCCCTAGCCTATAAAATGCCAACCCTTTGTTGCTTTAGATAGATTTTATGGATTTTCTGTCCTCTAGTGTAAAGTCCCTAAGGCTAGAGATGCTGTGTCAGTGACCTAAGCAAAACTGCTGGATTCCTTATCACGAGAAAGCAGGAATACATGGGTACTCATGTTTAGAAGTGGCACATTTTGCCTAGGACAACAGTAAGACTACCATCAAAGTGCACAAGGAAAAGAGATCACTGAGCATTCTAAGAAGTTATCATTGCATTTGAGTTTGGAAAATGTTTCATCTTGATTTCCCTTTTTATCAATCAGACTTTTTGAGGTTTTTTTTTTTCTGATTCCATAATTTAACCATAGATGATTTTTCCTACCCAATTAAAATAATGAAGCATTTGAAAGCTTCTGAAATCCCATTTAACTGGGGAGCATTTGAATCAGAAATGTAAATACTCTGACCCTTTCTGTGTTATCCACCTGCCACTGTATTTGATAAGAAATGATGAAATATCTTTACTGTGCACAGATTTCCCTTAGTTTTCTAGTTCTAGCTTTCCTAAAGTCAGGAGCAAATTTATTTAATGCAGTGTGCTTGCTATTCAAATTCATTCACCAGTTTCCAGCTATAAATGTAGAACTTAGTAAATGTATGTTATAATAGGTTCTTATATTTGCACCTTAAATTGCTTTTATCCAATTTTACAATAAAGTCAGAGTGATAACTTTTAAGATTAAGCAAAATGTGTGATTCCTTCCTCTTATGTAGTGTGTATCTTGTTAATCAGCCTTTATCTTACCCCAGATAGAATCCCTGTTTTAACTAACTACTATTGATTTGAGTAGTTTCAACATTATTATTAAAAAGAAATAGAATTGCCTCAGTTACCTAGATTGTTGCCAATTGTGACATACTAATATAACCTCCTTTTTAAGTTAAAGAATAACCAAACAGGAAAATGAAGAGGCATACATAATCTAAAAAACCCCATATGTAATGAATAAATTTTATCAGAGTAGATCTTTAGAAATATTGCTGGAAATTTCAATATCACATTCTAATTTTAATACAAATGCCTTTTGAGAAATGAGACAACTGTTTGAAAATATTTGCATAATAATGAGTTTGCTAAGGGAATTATGTCTTCATGTGAATTAAGGGTTACAGATTTTTATCCACTGGCTTTTGTGGTACTTTGTTAGAGCAGTGGCTAATGTTTTAATTGTTAAAGCAGAAAGGAATAAAAAGAGGGAAGACAACAGGCAACTGTGCTTCAGAGTCCAAAACACTGGTTATTTTCTCATGTATTATTTTTTAAAAGTATTCCAAATTACTTTTATATAATCAGCTTTTTTCCTAATTGTGCTAAAATATGCATAATATGAAATTTACCATTTTAGGTATACAGTTCAGTAGCATTGTGTACTTTCACATTGTTGCAGTCATTACCACCACCCAGTTCCAGATTTTTTTATCATCTCAAACAGGAACTCTGAGCTTGTTAAATAATAACTCCCTATTTTCCTCCCTCTCCGGTCCCTGCTAACCACTGTTCTACTTTCTGTCTCCATAAATTTTTCTATTCTAGGTACCTCATTTAAGTGGAATCATACGTTATTTATCTTTTTGTAATCAGCTTCTTAAGCATTTTTACTGGTGTTAAGTTGGATGATTTGTGTGTATATTATGTACTAAATCTAATATGGCATTATCTATTAAGTACCTCTTTACCCTGAAGTCAGTGGTCATGATGAGTATTGCATATACTCTCTGGTTATTTCCTCACTTGTTTTACATCTCAGTTTTGTTAGTTTTCCTCTAGGTGAAGCACTCTGGTGCAGATTCATGTGCAGCAAGTTAATTAGGAGTACTTTTTCCCTTCAGCACATATGAGGCAGTGGAGGCAGTAGTGTTGGTTAACGGAAGGAAATAAGGTGCCTTGTGGTTAGAACAAAGGCAGCAAAAGGCCTCAGTTCCACAAGAAGCCCTGGCATTGGAATAGGGAGTGGAACCTTTCCCTTGGACCAGGCTCTTAGGACATGGGCGTTTCCTGGGGAAGGAGCTGACTGAAAATCCTTTTAACTGCAAGCCATCCCAGCAGCTGGGGGAATGGATTCTTTGGTCCTGAAGGGGGATCTGTAACATTTACTACCATTCCCATTAAATTTGAACATGTAGTGATGCATGCTTCCATTCATAAATAAGAAGTTTTCCCCAATCTAAGAAAGTGCTATTGAATGGTTTTTAATATGTGTTAAGACTGAGGAGTGAATGGCAAAGTGAAATAACTGGAGAAACAGTGTAGTACAGTGTTTAAAACTGTGGGCTTTGGAGTTAGGCTACTTGAGTTTTGTGTCCTGACTCTACTGCCATTATTAATTTTGCCATTTGCAAAATAGGATTTCCTTCATAGGGTTGTCGTGAGGAATGAAGTGATGTACATAAAATGCTTGGCTTAATGCTGGGTCTGCAATAGCAGTTGCTCAGCAGATGCTGACCATCACTATTGCTACTCCTGCCACCACCACTCTTAGCATTAGATGGGAGACCGAGGAGAATGGGAATCTGAGCCAGTCACTCAGAACTCGGAAACAACCCTGGAGACTAGTGTGCAAGGTGGCTCCCAAGGCAGGGGCACAGTGCAACCATACCACCACAACCATAGACCTCAGAGAGTCCTCTGCCTTGAGCCTTTTTTTTTTTTTTTTAAGATTTACTTATTTATGCATACAAAAGCTGGGGTGCAGGCCAGAGATGTGGGGGGTGAGAGGATTCAGAGACAGAGTGGGAAACCACAGGCAGATGGACTGAAATACGCTGCTGAGGGGAGCAGTGGGCAAGACAGGAGAGGTCTGCTGTGCCATGTGGGTTGCTTCCCTGGCTGGGGATCAAACTTGTGCTGCAGTGGCTGCAGAAGGCTTCATAGTGCTGACACTTAACCCCTTGGGCCACGTAAACAAAATTCTGCATAAACTAGTCTCATCCTACCTTTTCTTTTCTTTTTTTAAGAAGGTCCGTTTATTTTGTTTTATTTTTTTAACATTTATTTATTTATTTATACAAGCACTGGGTACAGTCAGAAGCGCGGGAGGGCGAGAGAATTCACCAGAGCCAGAGCGGGAAGCAGAGCAGGCAGAAGGACCGAAGTACACTGCTGAGGGGAGCAGCGGGCGGCAGGAGAGGTCTGTGCGCCATGTGGGACCCTCCTCCGGTGGCTGGAGAGCAGCCGGGGATCGAACCGGCGCTGCAGAGGCTGCGGGCAGCTTCGCAACCCAGCGCTCAACCGCTGCGCCACCAGGGACGCCCCTACCTTTTCTTTCAAGGGATTGTTTCAGTAATTGGATTTTCATATGAAGACCTTATAACTATTTGTTAAGTAGCAAGAATACAGGATAAAGCTATTGTAACCATATTTTAAATTATTTTAGATATGGTGATTTATATAACTTTTAAAATTTTAAATCTGTAAGTAGTAGCTTCCCATTCTTTATTTTTTTTTCCCCAAATTTTTTCAATTTTTTTTTAAAAGATTTATTTTATTTATTTACACAAGCACTGGGTACAGTCAGAAGCACGGGAGGGTGAGAAAATTCACCAGAGCCAGAGCGGGGAACAGAACAGGCAGAAGGACCAAAGTACACTGCTGAGGGGAGCAGCAGCAGAGGCTGCGGGAGAGGTCTGCACGCCATGTGGAACCCTCGCCTGGCGGCCGAGGATCAAACCGGTGCTGCCGAGGCTGCGCACAGCTTCGCAGCCCAGCGCTCAACCACTGCGCCACCAGGGGAGGCCAGTATAAGCATTCTTATCCAATCCCAGAAACTCCTTAAAGTTTCTCAGTTCTCAAATCAAATCATATGTTCCTCCAGGCTTTCTTCTTTAAATTCTTTACTACAGTTGGAGACTAGTAAATGGTTGATATTCTTGTTTTAAAGAGGTTTTTTGGGCAGTCTTCCTGGTGGCGCAAGGGGTTAAGTCTCGGCACTATGAAGCTATCCACAGCCACTGCAGCAAGAGTTTGATCCCAGGCCAGGGAGGTGACCCACATGGCGCAGCAGATCTCTCCTGTCTTGCCCACTGCTCCCCTCAGCAGTGTATTTCAGTAGATCTGCCTGTTCTGCTCCCCACTCTGTCTCTGGTGAATCTTCTCACACCCCACACCTCTGGCCTGCACCCCCAGCTCTTGCATGCACAAATAAATCTTTCAAAAAAAAAAAAAAGTTTTTGAATTGTCAGTGACACTATTATTGTGAAACTCCATTTATGATGGCTTTCCCTTTCCCTAAGTACCTTTTTTTTAAAGTGCTTTCATTTTTTTTTTAAAGGAAGTTTTTTTTTTTTTTTAAGATTTATTTATTTGTTTATATAAGCACTGGGTACAGTCAGAAGTCAGGAGGTTGAGAGAATTCACCAGAGCGGAGAGCAGAGCAGGCAGACTGACGAAGTACACTGCTGAGGGGAGCAGCGGGCGGCAGGAGAGGTCTACGTGCCATGTGGGACCCTCGCCCGGTGACCAGGGATTGAACCAGTGCTGCAGAGGCTGCAGGCAGCTTCGCAACCCAGCGCTCAACCACTGCGCTACCGGGGAGGCCCTCCCTAAGTACCTTTAATAATATATTCACTCAGTACCTGTGAGATGCTAAGGATTCCAGAAAGAAAGGAGTTCCCTTGTGTCATGGAAGAAACACATTAACACTGAGAATCAAAGTCACTCAGCTACATGCTGTTGAATATATTATACGAAGTGCTGTGAGAGAGCTTAAAACTCATTGTGCCTGGGGAGTGGGAAGAACATATAGTGAGCTTTGAACAGTTAAAATTAATATACTAACTGAGGAAAATGAGGACACCAGATGAAAGAGCAAGCCACATGTTTGAGGAACTGTGCACAGTTGGTGTGGGTGAGGTAGGAAGTGTCTGGAGGATAACCGTAACAATATGGGTCTGGTGGTGCCTTGCACTGAGGAGTCAGTCCCTTTGTAATGGTAAGGAAGGAAGTGACATGGTGAGATTTTTATTGTAAAAAGATAATTTCAGAGGGCAAGGTCTTAGGGAAGGTAGATGAGCAATAGAAATCAAAAATGTGGGCCTTCCCGGTGGTGCAACGATTGAGCGCTGGGTTGCGAAGCTGCCCGCGGCCTCTGCGGCGCCGGTTCGATCCCCGGCTGCTCCCCGGCCACCGGAGGAGGGTCCCGCATGGCGCACAGACCTCTCCTGCCGCCCGCTGCTCCCCTCAGCAGTGCACTTCGGTCCTTCTGCCTGCTCTGCTCCCCACTCTGGCTCTGGTGAATTCTCTCACCCTCCCGTGCTTCTGACTGTACCCAGTGCTTGTATAAACAAAAAACAAACAAATAAATAAATAAAATAGAAATAAAAAATGTGGGATTATAACTTGGCCCCAGACAACAGTAATTGAACTCAATCCAGTGGTTTGGACACCAGAGGCAACCTGATGGCTTTTACTGTTTTTAGAGCCAATAGGAAGTACTTACAACCACATTCTAGCTTTGCCTTTGAGAGCTGATAAATATTTCTACCAAAACATGTATAGGCCAGATATGTAGCTGGGACTCAAGGAGTACATCATTCAAATCACTGATTATTTTTATAGTTGACCAAGCTGTGTCTGTCCTTAGTGACTTACTTAGCCCCTAAACTAATAATATCCTTTGTTTTCTTTTTTGGCAAAGGTATATAGCAAGTAAATATTTGTTGTCCAAAAACACTAGTATCTTTGTAATACCACCCCTGGTTGAAGTCTAGGAGGTAAAATTTTGGTAGAATGGGTGGGTTGGGGAGCAGAGTATGGAATGGATTAGCATGCCTGCCAGCCTGCATCATGTAAAGCCACCTTTCCAAATAACCCAGTCCAAGACAAGCCTGAGCAAGATGAGACAACTAGTCTGTCCAGTTTGGGAGGAGCCCTAGGAAGGTGACTTGGTCCTGAGCCTATCTCCAAGAGATTTGACACAGGGAGATTAAGTTCTCTCCTGTTTCCTTAATAAATCTGAGTCTTCTTCCTTCACAGACACATAGGGACATCTTTACTGTATGAATTGTTTTTAGCTGTGTCAAAAACATGGATATAATTCAGAAATCAGGAAGTAAAATCTGACTTATGATAGAGAACTGTTCTGGCCTGAGCTCAGAAGAGTTAAAATTGGTTCAGTAATTTATGAATAGTCTAGAACTTAGTAGTCTTCTTGCTTTAGATTAGCAGCTGTTTAATATGGGCAAATGAACCTTTCTGCTCGGTTTCCTCATCCATAAGTAGGGTTCATGACTGTCTACCTTAGAGTTTTTAAGATAGCTGAATGACATTGTGTACATATGCTTTGCTCTGTACCTGCTATAGAAGTGCTCAAATATGAACTGTAATAATAACTAATAGTAAAAGCTTTATACTTAATTTCTACGTTATCAGGCTTGCCAACTCCTTTTGTCATGTTGTTTATAGTTGTCAACTCTAGTAATAGTTATCAACAATATTGCACTAACCCTAACCATGCTATAACATCTACTCACCTGTGCCTTCATAGTACAAAAGCAGCCATAGTTAATATGTAAATGAACAAACGTAGCTGTGCTCCAGTAGAATTTTATTTACAAAATAGGCAATAGATTATGTTTGGGCTGTAGTTTCCCTGTTCTAAACAAAGTTTATCTGCCTGAGCCAAGGAAGCTAAACTGAAGTTTTCTGTTAGCACATGAGCTTCTGGATGCCAAAGGAACCAGATCTTTTCCCATGATATCAGGTGCTTTGCAAATGTTGCCTCTTTTATTTTTTTAATTGAATTATAATTTTAGTTTCAGGTGTACAACAGTGATTCCATATTTGTATATATTGTCAAATGATCACTACAGTAAGTCTAGTTAATATCTGTCACCATACATAGTGACAAAATTTGTGGTGAGAACTTTCAAGATCTACTCTTAGCAGCTTTCAAATATATGATAAAGGGTTATTAACTGTAGTTGTCATGTGTACGTTACATACCAGTGATTATTTTATAACTGGAATTGTGTACATTTTGGTCACCTTCATCCATCATTCTTTCACATGCACACCGCAGTGTTGCCTCTTTTAAGTCTTTCATTAATTGTAAATGGTGGAGAGTGATGATATATTTGCATTTTGTAAAGCATTCTAAGAGATAGTCACATGGCTTTTAAGTGGGGATAATAGAGAATGAACTCACAGATCTGTCTGACCTTATGCTCCATGCTTTGGAAAAAGCTTTCTTTTGATCTCATGTTGAAATGAATATTTGGCTAGGTAAATAACTCCAGGTTCCAAATCTTTCCTAAGAATTTAGTAGACAATGAACCATTGACTTCTAGGTGTTTCAGATGAGTGATCATACGTGAAACTATTTCTTGTTTCTATATAGGAAACTTTTTTTTCCTGCCAGAAGTATTTATGGATGACCTTTCATTGATTGGATGGATGGATGGTTGGTTGATTTCAATCCCAAATTTCATAAGTTTTTTACCTATATACATCTAGGGTAAAGATTGTTTTTTAATATTGCCATTCAAACTTGATATGGGCCCTTTTTGCCTGATAACTCAGAGGACTTTGATGTATAATTTCTTCCCCTCCTTCCTTACTATTTTCTTCTTTGGGAATACCTGTTGCACAGGTATTAGATTTCTGAGATCTGTGTAGCTTGTCTTTTTGCCCTCATAATTAATAACTCTTTTTGCTCTGTGTTCTGGGAACTTCCGTGATTTGATCTTTACTATTTGTTTTTCACTTATGTTTATTTTCCTGTTCAGCCTGTCTATTGAGATAATTTGCCCCCAATTATGTTTTCGTTTTCTAAGAACACTCTTTCTAAATACTCAGATTGCTGTTTTCCCCATTTTTTAAATTATGGTAACATATACATAACAATTTACGATTTTAATCATTTTTAGGTATACAGTTCAGTGGCATGTATAATATTGTACAGCCATCACCACCATCCATGTCCAGAACTCTTTTCATCTTGTAAAACTGAGAGCACACATACAATAACTCCTTATTCCCCTCTCTCCTCAGCCCCTGGCAACCACTGTTCTACTTCCTGTCTCTATGAATTTGACAATTTTCATTTTCATTTTTATTTTTTTAAAGATTTATTTAAAAGCACTAGGTATAGTCAGGAGCACGGGAGGGTAAGAGAATTCACCAGAGCCAGAGCGGAGAGCAGAACAGGCAGACTGACGAAGTACACTGCTGAGGGGAGCAGCGGGTGGCAGGAGAGGTCAACGCGCCATGTGGAACCCTCGCCTGGCGGCCGGGGATCAAACCGGCACTGCAGAGGCTGCAGGCAGCTTCGCAACCCAGTGCTCAACTGCTGCGCCACCGGGGAGACCCCGAATTTGACAATTTTTAAGTGGATCATATAAGTGGTTCATACATTATTTGTCTTTTTGTGACTGAGTTCACGTAGTATAATGTCTTCAGGGTTCATCTGTGTTATAGCGGTGTCAGAATTTCTTCCTTTTTAAAGTTGAAAATATTCCATATTCCATTGTCTCTGTATACCACATTTTCTTATCTGCCCATTGATGGACACTTAGTGGCTTCCACATTTTAGCTATTGTGACTAATGCTGCTGTGAGCACGGGTGTACAAATATCTCTTCAAGACCCTGTTTTCAGTTCTTTGGTGTACATACCCAGAAGTAGAACTGCTGGATCATAGAGTAATTCTATTTTTAATATTTTGTGGAACTTCCATACTGTTTTCCACAGCAGTTTGTACCATTTTAGGTTTCCACCAACAATGCACAAGTGTTCCAGTTTTTCCACATGCCACCAGCACTTACCATTTTCTGGTTTTTTAATAGTAATCATATTGTTGTAGAGCAACCCCGATACAAAACAGGGTGCCTGACTGTGGGTCCTCACCCGCGCGCTTAAAAGGACTTATCAATGCTCTACTGCAGGCACACGTGAAAGGTTAATAAAAAAGGTTTATTTACAAGGGAAGGGGAAATGAGGAAATGTACAGCTCTGGGAGAAAAGTGGAAGACAAAGTTTTAAATGAGTCCTACCCAATCCGCCGATCAGGAATTCCAAAATGGCGCTCTCAGAGTTCGCTGCCAGCCAGGAGCGGTGAAGCCAGGGGGCGAGCTATCGCGAGCCAGAGAAACCCAAGGCCCATGTGTTTGGTTTTTATATCCAACCTGGCTGCCCAACTCCACCCTCAGGTCCCAGCCACCCTCCCTTTGGTGGTGATGGGATTTGTCTTTCCCAATGTCTTGATGGCTTTAGTCTGGAGTGGGGTTGGGGTCCACAAAGCCTGTATGGGATTAACTCAGGACATCATTTCCCCCTAACAATATGATAGGTGTGAAATTGCTTATTTTTATAGTAGATTTTTGTTATTAATCAGTGTGGTGTCCTCTTCCACAAATTGTAGTATATTTTTAAAGAGTCTATTTCTTGTGTACCTCTACCTCTTTCTATGGCTACTATTGCTGTCCTTGGTATTTGTGAAGATCACTTGTAGGTCTCTGGTTGACCGTTGCTTTTGGAGCATTGTGTAGACTGGAACATACTCATAGTAGATATAACCTTCAGGAGGACAAGTAGGGACATGTCCTAAACTAGGGTGTTGGTTGTGGTTTAGGAAGTTGGGACATAGTTTCTCTTTTCCC
Organism: Talpa europaea; assembly: GCF_964194135.1. Lineage (NCBI taxonomy): Eukaryota > Metazoa > Chordata > Mammalia > Eulipotyphla > Talpidae > Talpa > Talpa europaea. Next base: position 16,028,788 of record NC_140078.1, on the reverse strand, counting down.
CTTCTACATCTCTTGTGACTGCTTAGAATTATCTCAGGAACCACCCTGTTCTTTGTCTTCAGGGTCCACCCTGGAAACCCTTTGTAGACCTAGTGTATGTAGCAATCATTTATAATGAACAGACCCTCTGGATTCCAGTTCTAACCAAAGCTTAAAAGACATGTACAAGATAATTAAAAATATTTAAATAGTAAACAAGTATTGGATGATAGAAGTTAGGATTGCTTTTTAAATTGGATAGCAGTGTTGTGATTATGTTTTTAAATCCTTATCTCTTTGTGATACAGACCGAAGTAATTGCAGGTGAAGTAATCCAGTGGTTCTCAACGGAGGGTGATCCTCCCTTCCCCTCCCCCAGGGATATTTGGCAATGTCTGGAGATAATGTTGGTCATCACAATTGGGAGCTTGTTACTAGCATCTAGTAGGTAGAATGTCTAGTGCACACAACAGCTGCCCACAACAGAAAATTATCTAGCCCAAAATGTCATTAGTGCAAGGTTAAGAAGTCCTTGCATAGTTGGCGGGGTGGGGGGAAGTGGCACACAATGATGTTGTTGAAACAAAGTGATGTGTGTAGAGTTTATTGTTGTGGTATCTTTACATCCTGTATAAATTTGAATGTTTTACATAATAAAAGTTTGAAAATATATGCAACTTAAATTTTTAAAAAATAACCATGAGCACTCTTTGTGATACCCTCCCCCCTCACTCTATATAGAGCATTGTTTTTTCAACTGAGCCTCTAAATGGGACACTAATACTATAATGTTAGGTTTTCAGGCCTAGTCTCCCAGCCAGGAATGGATCCCAGGCTGCAATGGCAGCGCTGAGCTCCAACCACTAGACCACCACAGGTTGGTGTCTCACAAAGCCGCAGCAGGAACTTTGCTGACACTCAAGCAAGCAAGCGAAAAGAGGCAGATTTGTTTAGAGAAAGAAAAAGTTTATTGAGAAGAAAAGGAGCAGAAATAAAGTAGGACTCCCAGGCCGGTAGAACCAGGCCAGGGAGGGGCCTTCTTTCCCTAATTATTCTAAAGCTCCACCAGTCTCTTTGTGATTGGTTAGATCTCGGTGGTCTCACTGCCCTGATGTCTCTGTGCCCAGAACTAAGTCTCTGTGTCCTAGCCCTTATCTTAGCATACTTTTCTTTATCATCCTTATTTGGGAATGTCCTGTTGCCCCTAGTCCTGGGGAGTTTGATTAGTTGCCTTGGAATTTGTTGCCCTTATCTCTGGAGCCTTCCTTAACTCTCCTGAGGTCCCTGCACTGCCCCTGAAACTGCCTAATTATCCCTAACTTGCTCTAGGAATCGGCACCACTGCTTTCTACTTGGCCTTTGGGTATACCTATATTGGCCTTTGGTTACATAACCATCCTACTACCCTGTGGCCCATTTTCTTTCTTTCTTTCTTTTTTTTTTTTAAGATTTATTTATTTATGCAAGAACCAGAGTACAGGCCAGATGTGCAGGAGGGTAAGAGGATTCACCAGAGACAGAGGAGGGAGTGGAACAGGCAGACTGACGAAATACACTGCTGAGGGGAACAACAGGCGAGACAGGAGAGGTCTGCCACGCCATGTGGGATTCTCACCAGCCAACCAGGATTGAACCTGTGCTGGAGAGGCTGTGGACAGCTTCACAGTGCTGCGCTCAAGCACCTGCGCCACCAGGGAGGCCCATGTGGTTTGTTTTCATACCCAGTCCTGGTTGACAGCTTGAGGCCCAGGCTGATAGAACTAGCATGTACTTGTGTACCTACAGATTTGTACTTCAACTGGAGATTTCTTTGGTGTTGATTGGTCTCCTCAACAGTCCACTCCAGTCCGCTTTATTTTCCATAATTACCTCAGTTTCTGGTTAGTAATGCCAATCTTTACTACCTTTGAGATACACTCTCGATTCATTAGTTTTTTTTTGCTTCTGTCATTTATATATACTGTGATGGTCATTTAACAAAGATATGCTTAGTGATATTAAATTTTATTCATTCACTCAGTAGTTGGTATTTGTGAAATTCTCTGCGAAGTCTTAGGTGTATGGTGAGAAATAAAGTAGGTATGTAATCCTTGCTATTGTAGAATTTATGATGTAAAGAAGGGACACTCATTAATCAACTACAGTCAAATATATAATTACAAAGTGTAAGAGATATTATCAAGGAAAATAACTGCTCTGTGAGAAAAATAAAGAAAATAATAGCTAACATTGACTGAGTACATAATGTATGCTAGTTACTGTGTCAAGAACTTTACATAGTGATCTCATTTAATCTTGAGAGTAAATTTTAGAGATAAGAAATGAAAACTTAGGGTTTTAATTTAGTATCAGACCTTGCTGGGAAAAGTAACACTTAAAATGAGAACGTGGGTTAGTCAGACAAAAGATGGAAAGAGTCTGTGTAAAGCAGAAAGGATAACATAGTCAAAGGTCTAGTAAGGAAGGCATGAACTCAAAATGGAAGGATGCTAGTGGCTAAAGTTTAGTGAGCAAAGAGTGATAGGAGATGGGCTACATGAGGAGGTTGTTTTAGACCAGGGTAAGGATATTAGATTTCATTCTGAAGACTTGGGAAACCATCTAAAGGTTTTACGTAAGAGAGGGACATGGTCCAATTTGCTTTCTTATGGATCACTCTGTCTATTTTTGGACTGGCTGGGGAGAGAGACACCCTGAGTGCACTTGAGAGAATTAAGATTATAGAAATGGTAATAGAAGGGGGAAGAGGCAACAAATTTGTTGTGTTGCTATCCCTAAAACATAGTACTTTTAGCTGGAGGAGAAGAAATCAAGGGGATTTCCACATCTCTTACTTGAACAACCGGGTAGATGGCAGTTCTAGCTACTAAATGAAGAGGGAAAGGTTTTAGACACACACAGTTTGCATTGCTCATGAAATTTAAAGTGAAGGTTGTTTATAAGTAATTGGGAGATGAGCTTAGAAGAGTGGTCTTAACAAGCAGTGCAAATGTGGGAATTGCTAGCATGTTATTTGTGCTTACAGCTGTGTGTCTCATCAGATCAACTAGATAGAGTTTAGTGAAGAATGCCAGAACAGAACCCCAAGGAATTCAGCCATTTAAAGATCCAATATTGGAAGAGGAACAGCTAGTAGGGAAAAAATGAGATGAAGCAGCCAAGAGATAGAAAGAAAATCAGAAGAATGCTTTGTTACAGATACAGAGAGAGAAACGCTTTAAAGAAGAGTAGAGTTAGCCAGATTGAATGTTTATTTTATGAGTCACATCATGTGTTTGAAAATTTAACAGAGTGGGGCTCCCCGGTGGCACAGCGGTTGAGCGCTGGGTTGCAAGGCTGCCCGCGGCCTCTGCAGCGTCGGTTTGATCCCCGGCTGCTCCCCGGCCACCGGAGGAGGGTCCCACATGGCGCGCAGACCTCTCCTGCCGCCCGCTGCTCCCCTCAGCAGTGTACTTCGGTCCTTCTGCCTGCTCTGCTTCCCGCTCTGGCTCTGGTGAATTCTCTCACCCTCCCGCGCTTCTGACTGTGCCCAGTGCCTGTATAAACAAACAAACAAACAAACAAATAAAGCATGTCTCTATAAAAAAAATTAAAAAAAGAAAATTTAACAGAGCGTGGTATAGTCCCCCCTGTCTTTAAAAAAAAAAAACAAGGGCCTCCCCGGTGGCGCAGCAGTTGAGCGCTGGGTTGCGAACCTGCCCGCGGCCTTTGCGGCGCCGGTTCGATCCCCGGCTGCTCCCTGGCCACCGGAGGAGGGTCCCGCATGGCGCGCAGACCTCTCCTGCCGCCCGCTGCTCCCCTCAGCAGTGTACTTTGGTCCTTCTGCCTGCTCTGCTCCCCGCTCTGGCTCTGGTGAATTCTCTCGCCCTCCCAAGCTTCTGACTGTACCCAGTGCATGTATAAACAAAAACAAACAAACAAACAGATAAATAAAAATAAACATGCCTCTATAAAAAAAAAAATCTTTAATAAAAAAAAAAACAACAAACTTTCTACCCCACATCTACCTCCAGCTGCTCCTTTTCACTACATCCCTTTATGGAAAAAGGAATTGATGCCTACCTCCTTTTTCTATATTTCACTCCATATAGGCCTTCTTAGTACTCAACTCAAATTACTCTTGAAAAAGTCAGCAATAGGGCCTCCCCGGTGGCGCAGTGGTTGAGCGCTGGGTTGCGAAGCTGCCCACAGCCTCTGCAGCGCGGGGTCGATCCCCGGCTGCTCCCCGGCCACCAGAGGAGGGTCCCACATGGCGCGCAGACCTCTCCTGCTGCCCGCTGCTCCCCTCAGCAGTGTACTTCGGTCCTTCTGCCTGCTCTGCTCCCCGCTCTGGCTCTGGTGAATTCTCTCACCCTCCCGCGCTTCTGACTGTACCCAGTGCTTGTATAAATAAATAAATAAATAAATCTTTAAAAAAAAAAAAAAAAGAAAAAGTCAGCAATAGCTGCCATTGTCAGATTCAATTTCACCTCTCTATGTCCTACTTAATCCGTTGGTAGTATTTGAATTGATTACTCCCTCTTTCTTGAAAAGCTGTTAATTCTCGTGATGCAGCGTAACACCTATGACTGCTGCATGTGACTCAGTTAAATTGATGTTTTAAAAAATGTAAATCCAGGGCCTCCCCTGGTGGCGCAGGCGATTGAGAGCCGCGCTGTGAAGCTGTCCGCAGCCTCTGCAGCGCCGGTTCGATCCCTGCCAGCCGGGAAGGGTCCCACATGGCGCGGCAAACCTCTTCTGTCTCGCCCGCTGCTCCCCTCAGCAGTGTATTTCATCAGTCTGCCTGTTCTGTTTCCCACTCTGTCTCTGGTGAATCCTCTCACCCTCCTGCGAATCTGGCCTGTACTCTGGTTCTTGTATAAATAAATAAATCTTTTTTTTTTTTTAAATGTAAATCCAGGGGCCTCCCTGGTGGCACAAAGGGGTTAGGTTTCAGCACTATGAAGCTATCAGCAGCCACTGCAGCATGAGTTCGATCCCAGCCAGGGAGCTAACCCACATGGTGCAGCAGACCTCTCCTGTCTCACCTGCTGCTCCTCTCAGCTGTGTGTTTCAGTCATTCTGCCTGTTCTGTTCCCCACCTTGTCTCTGGTGAATCCGCTCATCACCATCCCCCCCACACACACTTCTGGCCTGTACCCCAGCTCTTGTATGCATAAATTTTTTTTTTAATATAAATCCAGTTCCCTCCAGTCACATAGTGCTTCTCATCATATTCAGAATTAAACCCACATTCACAACCACAGCCTACAAAGCCCAAAGCCTTCTGACTCCTGTTCACCTCTCTAGCCACTTCTTATACCAAAGTTGAACTTTATGCTGTTTCTTGAACCTTCCAAGTTCCTAAAGGCTATTATGCTTGCTATTCCTGCTGCCTAGAAAGTTCTTCACACATCTTTGCATAGTTCACTTCACATTAATTTGACCTTTACTCAGTTATAACTACCTTAGAGAGATCTTCCCAAACCACTCTAAAATAGTCAGCCACTGCCTGCCTGCCCCCTCAACAGCCTGTCAGTCTCACTCCTCTTTTGTTCATAGCACTTGTCATTTTGTGAATTGAGTTCTTGTTTATGAATATTGTGTGTCCTTCTCCCCTCCCTCCCATTTCTTTCAGAATGTTGCCTCTGTGTCACTTGTATGCTTGATCACTGTTCTGTTCCAGTGCTTGGACCACTGCCTGGCATATAGTTGCTGATCCATAAATATTTTTGTTTTGTTTTGTTTTGTTTTTTTATAATTCTTATATGTTCTTTTTTTTTTAAGATTTATTTATTTATTTATACAAACACTGGGTACAGTCAGAAGCGCGGGAGGGTGAGAGGATTCACCAGAGCCAGAGTGGGGAGCAGAGCAGGCAGAAGGACTGAAGTACACTGCTGAAGGGAGCAGCGGGTGGCAGGAGAGGTCTGTGCGCCAAGTGGGACCCTCCTCCAGTGGCCAGGGAGCAGCCGGGGATTGAACCGGCACAGCAGAGGCTGCGGGCAGCTTCGCAACCCAGAGCTCAACCGCTGCGCCACCAGGGGAGGCCCCATAAATATTTTTTGAATTAATGATGCTAAGAAGTTGAGTCAGATGATAATGGGAATGTTTCCATTGATTATGACAATATGACATTTGTTGATTTCCTTCATGAGCAGTTTAAATGGAGCTCTCAGCATAGAAGTCAGAACAAAGTAGATTAAGGAGTATCTAGAGCTACGGAATTAGAGATGACAGCTGTTATAAGAAGTTAACTGTGTAGAGAGACATGGGGCTGTTAGTAGGTGGAAGAAAGTGAAATAAGGTCAAGATGTCTGTTTTTGAGGTGACAATAATGGATGTACTCAAGAGCATATGTGACAGGATTAACCTTTACATGGGAAGGCTATGTCTTCCCTTTGAGCTGGACTTAAAATGATGAAGATAGTTACAAATTCATATGGGTCATATAATTTGCCATGGGAGCGGGAGAGTGGAGGAGGATGAGTCAACACCTGGTCAACTGCCATGAGAACAGAGGCCAAGTATTGGGTGGGAAGGAAACCTGATCCTGGGGAATGGAGGGAGGGTTGTTACATCTCTAAGCCAAGTGGGTTGTTTTAATTTATTTTCCTTTATTGAGGCAAGATTGGTTTACATCACTGTAGATGAAAAGGAGAATAGGTTCACACCACTTCAGATGTATGTTACTGCACTGCCCCTAGACCAAGCCAGGTGTTGCTGTAGTTGGGGTCATGGTAAAAGGTGGCTGTGGGAAGAGTTTTGTAGAAAAGAGCACCCAGCATGTTTTGATATGTGTTGCCTAAGGTTCTAATAATGTCGTCTTGTTTTAATTAGGAGCATTGTTCTCTGTGCCAGGAAACCATTTGGTGTATACTAGGAAAATTGTCCTTTTCCCTTACTCTCTCATTTCCGCTGGATGACTGGGAGAGAGTACATTGTTGGCCCTGCATATCCAACTTACCATTGGGATTGGATGTGTTCATGCTTTCAAACACTTGAGTGTTGTTTTTGTTATGTTTTAGTATATTTATATACTAAATAGTATATTTATATTTAGTATATTATAGTAGTATATAATAGTATATAGTATATATAGTATATAATAGTATATTTATATTTAGTATATTTATATTTCCCTGCTTCCCCTCTAATAGCTGCGAAGTGATGTTGGGAAGTTCTCTCTCTCTCATACACATTCTCACTTAGTTAATGTCCTGCCATCTACAGAATAAGCCCTCCTTCCTCATTCTCTGAGCAGCCAACTTGAGCCTCCTTGGCACACAATAGTAATGACATGTTTTGTTTTCTTGATTTCAGATGAGACACCGATTATTGCGGTGATGGTGGCCCTATCTTCTCTGTTAGTGATCGTGTTTATTATCATAGTTCTGTACATGTTAAGGTGAGCATACTAATGCTTCTGCATTTTCTGGACTCTTTCATTACTCCCAAGGTTGCAGTAAGCCCACCCAGTCCAGAAGACATAGTCTAAGAACAATGAATAACAGAGAAGGGGAATGGCTCAGAATAGTGCTCAGATTAAAATTCTTAGAAATGGCTTGAAAGTTCTGCATAGTCTTCCTTAAGACTCAGCCCCTACCCTTTTCTTCCATCTGTCCACCTCCAATCCCCCAATTCCAGTTCACTATAAAGCCCAGGATGGTGGTTTGGGAGGTTAAGAGAAGAAACCATAGTCTGTGTTACTATGGACATGTATTTCAAGGTCATCAGATGTAACCCTATTAATACAAGCCCATAAAAGTGCCCCAATGTAGATTATGTGCTCAACAAAGGCCTACTTTTTACCTACTTGGGACTTTGTCCCAACCCCCTCTAAGGGTTTATCCTAAGGCTTACTGAGCTGAACCATGTGAGTTGCAGGATTCTTCTTTCTGACTTTTTTTCAGGGTCCTCTAGAAATTACTACTCAAGCAGGGAACAAAAGCAAGGAAGGGGAGATCCAAGGGAGAAAAGAGGGAGATGCATTTGTTATCTTCCTGCTGAAGTTACTAACTCTAACTGATTGGGTTTAGCTCTGCTCCTATCTTTGACTTAATTTGCTCTGTATTCCCTCTGTTCTTCTGGAGGAATAAAGAGAGAGAAAGTAACAGTTTGGCATGTGTCTCCACCATTCTGTAGGAGACCTCTCACCAGATCTCACTGCAGTACCCACTCAGTCTGAAGCTCTAGTTTGCACTGGGGAGATACCAGGATTTTTGTTTGATGCAGATCTTCCTGTCTTCCCTTACTATATTCTACCCACTGCTCCCTTTTCACGTGGTGGCTATGATCTCTGGTGGGTCCTGGAACAGGAGCTGCTCAGAGAAGCCATATAAGTCAGACTATTCTGTTGGTGTTACCTGGGTTGGATTCTGATGTGCTGAGGGTGATCATGAACATTCTGAGCTCATTCACCATGTAATGGAGATTCCCCAGCATGTGAAGGAAATGCCTCTAAATGAGTCTGTTTATTTGATAAAGGAAATTTAGAAAAGCTGAATTGGTAAGTGTAAATACAAGTGCAATGACTGACCTCTTCTGTTTTTATTTTTTCACTATGACCTTTCCTCATTAGATTTAAGAAATATAAGCAAGCTGGGAGCCATTCCAATTCTTTCCGCTTATCCAATGGCCGCACTGAGGATGTGGGTAAGCCACCCCGTAATGGCATGGGGAACCTTGATAGAGAAGAAAATCAAGAAATTAGCAGCTTCTTTATCCTAAAAAGGAAAAAAAGACTTGAAGAGGGAAGCCCTAGCTCTTTGAGGCCTGATCTTGAGGTGGAAACCCCCCCCACCCCCAGTTTAGTATCCAGAGAAGGGTGTGTTACTACAGAGCACCTGACCAGCCTCCTTTTGTGAACTGCAGAGCCCCAGAGTGTACCGCTTCTGGCCAGATCCCCAAGCACCAACAGGAAGTACCCACCCCTGCCCGTGGACAAGCTGGAAGAGGAGATTAATCGGAGGATGGCCGATGACAATAAACTCTTCAGGGAAGAATTCAATGTGAGTTCTTGTTGAGGCTGGTCTGTCAGCAGGGAGGAAAGCAGACCTAAGGTCAAACCTTTTGAGTCATGGCATAGAAAACAGGTTTCTAATGGGTTAAGAGGTGAGAAATTTTTTGCAAAATTCATCTTATTCCTTTCCTATGTGCTCATGGATAGGAAGTGAAAAACAATTTACTTCACTAATCTACCTACCCATCCATCCATCCATCCATCCATTATCACATCTGTTACTTTGTTTAATGAATACTTACCAAGCATCTACTATATACCAGCTAGTATTCTAGGTGCTAGGAATTTAATGGGGAGCAAAAACTGATAACAGTTTTTGCACTCAGGGAACTTGCTGTCCAGAAAGGAAACCCCCACAAACAAGAACAAAAATAAGTTCAGACAGCAATTACAGGACATGAAGGACTGCTACACACTTGTAGGAGTCTATGTTAAAAGAGCTGATCATTAGGGTCTGGAACAGGGTTTGAAAAGAGTCTTCAGTCAACAATAGGGATAGATCATTGTAGGAAATGAGGACCATGGCAAACTGTAGATCACAGGCTTCACCTTAGATATTTAGATTAGTATTTTTTATAGCTCCCTCAAGGAAGCAGAACCTGTTTATGAATCTACCATTTGGTGATTCCAGCTCACCAGTTTGACCCTACATCTAGAACTTCCTTAAAGAAATGATGTTTTAACCAAAACCTAATTGTAGGCAAGCACAGCAGGGAAAGTGGGATAGGGAACATTCCAGGAACACGAGCATGAGCAAACTATCAGTAGGGAGGGTTGGTGAGAAAAGGGCACATCCAAAAAAATTACAGTAGGCCCATATGTGCGTGAAGGATAGAGATCAAAGGGAGTAATAAGACATGAAACTATGGGAGAAGACTGGACCAGGTGATAGATCTTGCAGATTGTCATGAGAGAAGTGGAAAGCCAACCAGATTTGTATTTTGAAAAGTTGTTTCTGACAGCTGTAATGAAGAATAGCCTGTGGGGAGACCAGGATAAGATACAGGAAATACAGTTAGGGACTGTAATAGTTGTTAAGACTAGAGGTGCTGGTAGATTAACCTCAGGTAGTAATGATTAGGGGGGCGGGGGTGGATTTGAGAACATAGACAAATAGGTCCAAAATTGGTTGATGCATCAACTTGAGCATTGTTAAACTTTTTCTCCTTTCTACCTTTCCACCCAGCCATCTGTCAGCTTTGTCCCTTAGGCTAAATAACTGTTACAGTTATGATGGAAAAAAGATTGTTTCTTCCTGTGTGTCTTCTTTAATCAGTGAGGAACGCTTTCCCCAAAGCTCCGGGGACTTCCCTTGTCACATGCTCCTTCTTAAACCAGTCAAAAGCAAGGGAAAAATGGTATTACTGCAACTGGCTGAGATCAATCCAGGTTAACCCTGACTCATGCTTGAATAGGTGGACAACTGCACATAATGGGAACTGGCTCACATGGGACTGAGGGGGATGGGAAGAATGGTTATTGGATGGCAGATACCACTTTTATCTGCTACACTGCTGAGCAGCTTGCAGGAGTGGAGTATGAAGAGATTAGTTAGATTTACACTCTGCCATGTGGACAATAGATGGAATGGAAGTAAGGGTTGAAGCAAGAGACCATTTACCTGGCAAGAGTTCATGAAATGCAGTTGACCCTGAACAACCCAGCTTTGAACTGTGTGGATCATTTTTAGTCAGATTTTTTTCAATAAATATAGTAAGCTTATTTTCTCTTCCTTAATTTTCTTAACATTTTGTTTTCTCTAGCTTACTTTAAGAATACAGTATGTAATACATATAACATACAAAATATATGTTCATCAGCTGTGATCAGTAAGACTTCCAGTCAACAGCAGGCTAGTACTAGTTTTGGGGGCGAGGAAAAAGTTTTCTGCAGATTTTTGACTGTACAGAGGGGTCAGCCCCTGTAACCCCCACCTTGCTCAAGGATCAACTATAGTTTGCACTCTTTATTCCGGTTGTTGGGAAAACAGCACCATTTAATGCTCATTAATGATTAAGAACATTTACCTCATCCCACAAGACAGCGCCATAGTTTTCCAACAGACACTCCACTATTCTGAAATCTGTAGTCCCAGCTGCCTCTGGGTGATAAGGTATGTGACCCCACAGTCATATTTCTTTTTCTGTGAAATGAGTTCTTTATTTGGGGGCAATATTCCTTAAGATCTCACGTGTTCCAGTAAATCTGTGAATGGAGGTGGTGTTGCCAGAGGCATGGTAGGCAAATTCAGGTAAATATTGTGAGAGCCATCTGCCTTGCTGCCATCCAACACTATATCCATAGGCCTGCTGGGTCAGCGCTGGGGTAGTGAGGGAAAGGGCTAATGCCTCCTGGGATTTTAATAGTGCCATCTGGTAAACATATGCATTGAGCATAAATACTTCCTTTTTCTAGTTACCCACTACCCAGGGTTTTGCTTAGATCCTGATGTCTGGTGGAATAGATACTATAATATCTTGCTTGAAGGTATTTTATCACTAAAATCAAGAATCCCATTTTTAAGTCAGTCCCTTCCAGTCTGGGATATATACTTTTGGCAAGCAGTTCTAAAAAATTCCAGTGCTTTTCTCACCAATATACACCCTCCTGCAAGGCACAGGTTGTAGATCCCATCAGGGACATGGTGAAGATGTCAACAGTAGGGTTGAGCCTGTTGGATCCTGTGAAACTGATCTCTATTTTGTGCCAGGCCCTTCCTGTCTTTTCATTGTTACCTACCTAAATCCAGCCAGCATTTAATCCTGGTTTCCAGTGGCCCGTTTCCAGAGCTGTTACCCTAATTTCAGTTTAATTGACCATACCACAACCAGAAATTTGGCCTTAATTATATTCTGGCCAAATTTTGGCCAAAAATTATACTCTGTCGTCTTTGGTCACTATCCCCCAAATCTGTATCAATAACTGTTCTGAAATTTTTGATGATCTAACCCAGTGAATTCCTAAAGTTTCCTTTAGGTGTTAGAGCTTTGCTTTTCTGTCTTGTATCTTATTCTATAGGTCTTGATAATCCATGAGCTATGATAGCTGGGTTGTGGGACAGTTTTTACTATGAAAGCAAGCTGTGGTAGAGGACATAATAGAGATTTTTGGACATTGACTTCTGAAATCCCTGTTTCTTTCAGCATCCTGTCTGTCGTCTCACTTAAAGCCCTGTCTTTCACATGAGCAACTCAGGAAAGATGTGAATTCCATTGACATTAAAATTCAGCAACCAACAAAATTCATAAGTCTTAAGATTTGGTTTATCAGAATACATAGCACATAGAAAGATCGTGAGTCTTTTGCTGTCTTTTAGAGATGAACATTTGATACTGGAACTGGACTTTTTCTTGTTATCTAGTGTTGTCAGAAGTAATCCTCCTTGGTTTCAACACTTCCTGTCACCTTTTAATTAAAACTCCCCCACCTCTTTACCACCAGCTAGAACACATCCCAGGTGATAGCAAACAATAACTCAGTAAACTGCTAAGCAGTTGTGAACGATGAGCAGCCTGCTTTTTCACATTCCAGGAATTGGTTGACAGTTCCTTTCCCTTCATCTGAACCCAATGATCAGAGTCACATCACTTATATTTCCCCCCAAGAGTTTTTCAGGAATCACTCTCACTGATATTAAATGCTAAGTCAGTTAATATTTAAGCTCCTTCATTTAAAAACAAGAGAAGTCAATTCAATTAAGCAAAAATCAATAACAAGACCCTCATTTGTGAATACAGTGGGGGTGCTGGCAAAATGAAAAAAAATGAGTTAGACTACCAAGCCTTGGGCAGGACAGGCTTTTTTCAGTGACTCTCAATCCCTCTAGGGACCCCCAGCTTCTTTCCAGGTTTTAAAATCCTGGGAGAGGGAATCTGGTTGGCACAGTGTGAGTCAGGTATAACTGTGCTTGAGATCAATTAACCTTGGGAAGAAAGAAGAGGAATAATAACCAATTTGTGTCGGTCATGAAAAAAAAATTCTTGTAATTATGGGATGGAGAAGACCTTTCTAAGCAAAACACAAGGTTCAGAAGCAAGATGGGGGGTAGATTGAAAGATAATATATTAAAATGTTAACTGTCTCACACTACAGTGGGGGGTGGGAGGAGGAGAAGAGGGATTAGGGTCAGAAAAAGGGGGTGGGAATTATATGGGGAGTATAACCAAAATGAAAATGCATACATTATGCAAAAATGATATAAGAATTATGTAAAATAAATTAATTCATAAAAAAAATAAAGACATGATTCCAATGGCAAAAAAAAAAAATGTTAACTGTCTTTATAATGAATGATGCCATAAGGAAAGTGGCCAATTGGGAGAAACTATTTGCCACAGGCAGCTAGAGGATTTCCCATAATACATAGAGAACTTCTAACCTGTGAGAAAAAAGTATTGCAATAGAAAAATTGGTAGTTTGCAGCAGAAAAATAAATGATTTTATAAACATGAAAAAATAAATACTGGCTGGTGTCACTAATATGTGGACTATAGAGAAACTAAGAATCAGGTAAGACTAGCATAAAAATTAATCCATGAAAGCTGACTACAGAATGAAAGCACTCAGAGTGGGGAGGGTTAAGAGCAAAGAGGGAAGGAAGCACAATGGACGATGATGATGGACTATGAGTGATTTGGTGGTAGGTGCACTATGGCGGCTATACCTGATGGGGGTATCCAAGTACTAACTCAGTTAAAAATAAATAAATTTAAATTTAAAAAGAAGCTCACGTATGTCTAGTGATCAGTGAAGTACATATTAAAACTAAGCAATATTTTAGTCCTATTTGGTTGAAAATTAAGATTGAGATCAAGTATGGATAAAGGTATCGGGACATAGTTACTCTTAGACATAGGTAGAGCTAGTTTAAATTGGTGTAGCATTGGAAGAATGATTTGACAATTTTTATATTTTATTTTGGGAGATGAAACTGAAATTTTTTTCATTATTATTGAGTTAACATTGGTCCACAGCACTGAATATGATTCAGCCCTCTTCAGATATATATCAAGGTACACCCACCCCTAGAATACCCAGATCCCTTTACCATGTATCATTGGGCCTTCTCCCTGCTTTGTCCCAACCTCTACCTTCTCTCTAGTAGCCTCAATTCTTCCCTCTCTAGTAACCTTAATTTCTAGACCATGTATTAGTTTAGTTTTGGCAGTTCCTTTATTTTGTTTATCTGTATTCTACATGTAAGTGAAATCATTCCATATCTGTCTTTTTCCCTCTGACTTATCTTACTTAGCATAACCCCCTCCAGTTCTACCCATGTTGTCACAAATGTCAAGAGTTCATCTTTTTATGGCTAAATAGTATTTCATCATTTATATGTACCAAGTCTGGGTGTGTGATACCACCAGGCCTCTTTTTTGTCAAAATTGCCTTGACTATTCAGTCTTCTGTGGTTCCATATAAATTTTAGTAATATTTGCTCTATTTCTTTGAAGAATTCCCTTGGAGCCTTGATAGGGATTTTAGTGAATCTATAAATTGTTTTTGGCAAGATGGACATTTTGAATGTGTCTATTCTTTTAATCCGTAAGCATGATAGTATCTTTCCATATCCTGTCTTCTATTTCTTTTAGCACTGTCTTATAGTTTTCATTGAGCAGGTCTTTCACTTCCTTAAATTTATTCCTAGATGCTTAATACTTTTTTTTAAAGATTTATTTATTTTTGCATACAAGAGCTGGGGTGTGTAAGCCAGAGATGCGGGGGGAGTTGAGAGGATTCACCAGAGCCAGAGTGGGGAGCAGAATGGGTGGATTGACTGAAATACACTGCTGAGGGGAGCAGCAGGCGAGACAGGAGAGGTCTGCTGCACCATGTGGGTTAGTTAGCTCCCTGGCCAGGGTTTAAACTCATGCTGCAGTGGCTGCCAATAGCTTCACAGTGCTGAGACTTAACCCCCTGCGCCACCAGGGAGGCCCAATAGTTAATACTTTTTGATGCTACTGTAGATGGGATTATTTTCTTGATCTCTTTATCTTCTAGTTTATTAGTTGCATATAGGAATGCAACAAACTTTTGTATACTAATTTTGTAGTTTGACACTTTAATGATGTATTGTTTCTAGTAGTTTTTTAATTGAGTCTTTAAGGTTCTCTATGTATGTTAATCATGTCATCTGCAGATAGTGATAGTTCTGCTTTTTTTTTTCCAGTTAGGGTTCCTTTTATATCTTGCTCTTGCTTAATTGCTCTAGCTAGGACTTCCAATATTATATTGAATAGTAGTGGTGAGAATAGACCTCCTTGACATGTACCTCATCTTAGGGAAAAAGCTTCCAGTTTCTCAACATTGAATGTGATGTTAGTTGTGGATTTATCATATATGCCCTTTATTGTGTTGAGGTATGTCCCTTCTAACTCCATTTTACTAATTTTTATCATAAATGTGTGCTACATCTTGTCAAATGCCTTCTTTGCATATATTGTTATGATCATACGATTTTTGTTTTTCCTTGTTAATATGGCGAATTACAACAATTGATTTGCATATGTGGAGCCATTCCAGGAATAAATCCCAGTTGGTCATGATGTATGATCTTTTAATGTATTGTTGAATTCTGTTTGCTAAGATTCTGTTGAGGATTTTTGCACCTGTGTTCATCAGGGATATTGGTCTGTAGTTTTCCTTTTTTGTAATGGATTTGACAAATTTTAAATGCTTGTATTACCTGACCTAACTTTTGGGACACTCAGAAAATTTCTTGTGCACAAATATGTATTTGTATAAGGATGACACTACAGCATTATTTTTTTTTTTTTTGCATCGCTGTTCATTTTTAAACAATATCTGGTTCCGCCCACCCCCTCTGGTGTAGTCCCCATGGAATTTCCTGCCCCAATGCACCCGTGCACCATCACCTCAGTCCCCTGTTCTCCTCCCTCCCTCTGATCCCTCTCCCTCCTCCTCCCCTGAAGTATGTCTCTGATGTATAATTGTCTGTTTTTGCTTTGTTGGACAGCATTATTTATAATAGCAAAGAAAATTAAATGAAAAGGCAGTACCTATGAAATATTAAAATGGCTAAATGATTTCTTACATCCCTTATGAAATTCTGTACTGTCATTAAATGTGTTGTCTTAGATCTCCAAGTCATCGTTACGGGAGAAAACACATTACAGAAGAGTATATTATATAATCTTCATTCAGAAAATATACAACTATGTATATCCATGTGTATTTGAGTGTGTTAATATATTTTTTTTAAATCAAAAAGAATACTGTGAACTGTGAGTAGTGATTATTTACAAGGCAGTTAAGAAGGTACCATAATGGGGAACTTCTACTTACTTACTTTCTTTTTTTTTTTTTGCTTAATTGACTTTCTTTTACAAGCATATTCTCTTTACAATATTTTAAAAAGAAGAGTTTTTTTAAAATATGGTAAACAAAACTAATTGGTTTTAGCATAATATGCATTATGTTTTAATGGATTTATACTGTGGAAGATAGTTTTGTGGTCAGGGATCCATGAAAAGGAATGTCACTAAGTGGGAAGTTGTTCCTGAGAAAAATGGGACCATTAGAGTGGACAGCTGAAAGTATAATAGGCATAGGGCATGACAGCTGTGTACAGATCTTTGACAGACTAGAAGTGTGTGTAGCATTTCTCTGAATGTCCACCATGGTTGGAAATTCCAGGTTATGGATCTTATCCTAGAGATAATAAGCTGGAACTTTTTTATTTCCTAACATTTGTCTCAGAAGGAAATACTGAATTCGTTTAAAGAAACTTTGAAAAGCCACTTTGGAGTCCCTAGAGCATGTTCAGAGCTTTAAAAATAAAAGTTAGCTCCTATGAGGAAGCAGATAAGCTAGAGAAAAGAGAAGGAAAGAGATGGAGCCAATGAAGTAGTCAAAATCTGTGTATTTTGAAATGTGACACACACACCCTTGGTTAAGGAAAGACAGCTTAGTTCTTGGCTTTCCAGGTGAAAAAGACTTGTGTATATAATCTGATGACAGAACTGTGTGACATCTGAATTGAGGCAGAGGCAAAATAGCCTCTACATCAATGACTTGTCGCTAAGTGAATCAATGCCAGTCCTATGGGAGTTAGCAGGAACTGTGTCAAAGGCTTTGGTTGGTATCCAGCCTTCCATGGAGTTGGTTCAGCCTTCCTAAAGCACAGAGGAGGTGGTAGCTACCTTTGGGTTTTACACTAGTCAGTACAAAGGAAATACAAAAGAAATTGTGTACATGTATATTGTGTTCCGAACTGTGCAAGATGAGATGAACTGCCTTGGGTGGTAGTAGATCCCCCATCACAGCAAGTATTCAGGCACTGGTGACTGTTAGGTGAGAGTACTTATTTGCAAAGGGATTCACACTTAAAAGTGAATGAGATTTGGTACTGTTCTGGAGATCTTAGCACAGTGAGGTAAGAAAGAAGTGAAAGGTGTAAGGATTGAAAAGGCAGAAACACAATATACATTTTTCACAGAGGGGAATATTTTTCTCAGAGAAAACCCAAAAACTAATCAGATAAACTATTAGAGTTAAAAATCATTTTAGCCACTTTGCTGAGCAGCATAAAGATGAATGCATTTCTATACATAAGCCACAATCAGAAAATCTGATACTAATTTTTAAAGGATGCCACTTAGATAGCATCCAAAATGTAATCTAAGAGAAAATAAAGATTTACAAAATGCTTGGAAAAAATTACAAAAATGTTCAGACATTTAAAAAAAGCCTAAACTAATGAAGTTAATTAAGATCAATGAATTAGAAGACTCAATATTGTAAGATGTCAATTCTCCCCAAATTGATATATAGATTCAATGCAATTCCAATAAAAATCCCAACAGGTTTTTTGTGGAACTTGACAAGCTGATTCTAAAATTTATATGGAGGAGAAAAGATTCAAGAATAGCCAAGACATTCCTGAAGAAGAAAACAAGGTGAGGAGACCTACCTTACCAGATATAAAGAGTTATTATAAAATTTAGTATTTAAGACAGTTTTGTATTGAGCCTGGGATAGATGGATTGACAAATGGAATAAAATAGCCCAAAAGCAGATTTATGTATAAATGGAAACCTATTCATGACAGAAATGCTATTGTAGCTTTGGTGGGGAAAGAACGGTCTTTATGATAGTGTTGGGACAATCGGGTAACCCTATAGAAATAAATGAAATTGAACTCTCATACTAAACATAAAAATAATTCAGTTGGTTTAACCACTGAAATTTAAAGGACAAAACATTGAAACGTAGAGACAATAACATAGGAAATTATACTTATGATCTCACAGTAGGAAAGGATTTCTTAAGATGTAAGTGTTGATCAGTTTGACTACATATTCAAAGCTTTTATTCATAAATAGATATAAAGAAAATGAAAGAGCAGTTCACAAACTTGGTGAAAGATATTTGACCAGTAAAGGATTAGCATCCAGAACATATAAAGAACTGCTAGAAATTAAGAAAATAAATATAAGCAGTCAAGTAGAAAAATGAGGAAAACACTTGGCTAGCTACTACATAGAGGAGGAAACCCCATTTACCTGTAGACTGTGGAAAGGCGGTGAACCTCAGTAATAATCAGAGAAATGTACTTTAAAGCTACATTTGATACATTGAAAATCTTAACAGCAGCAAATGTCAGTAAGAATACAAAATAACTAACACTTTGCATAGCTGATGAAAGTAAAAATGGCCCAACTTCTTTGAAAAACAATGTGACCTTGCCTGGTAAAGTTAAAGATACTTATACCTGAGATTCTTGTGTGCACAAAGAAACACATACAAATTAGTGCTTAAAACAGGATTGTTAACTGTAAACAACCCAAATATTCATCAGTAGTGGAATGGAAACTCTCAAAATGGAGCACTACAAAGGACTTCAAGTGAATGAACTTTGACTATATAGAACAACCTGGATGAATCTTCAGAACATCATGTTAAGCAAAAAGGGAAAGTTATCAGTGGAAACATTATTCCATTTTTATTTTAAAAAATAGACTGAACAATAAAAAATCATTGTTTAAGGATACAAAATGTTTGGGATCCAAAGCAAGATAATTATAAACAAAATTCCAAGTTTACCTGAGAGAAGGAAAAGAATATGACAAGAAAAGGGCCCAAAGAAAACTTCTAAGTTAAATTGGGTGATGATTATCTTTTTTTTAATCTAAAAATTTAACCCCCCCCCCTTTTTTTTAAATGACTTTACATGGTGTTGCTATTATCAGCAAGGGATGAAATCATCTTTAATGCCACCTGTGGCATTAATCGTCTTACAGCCTTTAGTTACTAAGGTTAACGTCTTACAGCCTTTGGTTCAGCTGTTTCACTTAATTTTGTGGACTAGGTGTTTTTAGAGTAAAAACAGAGCAGAATAGGATTCCCTTTGTTTTCATCCCCAACCTATGCTCTTCAGTCTGACCCTTTGCATCTAGCATGATGTTCTCCAGTCAGGCCCTTTCTTTCTCTTATCACGCAGTGGCTCCTGTTTATTCCTAACTTTTCTTTTAGGAGCCTCCAACTAACTGGAAACCAAGTGTTTCTCCATCATGACTTGGGTATCTAGAGGTTCTGGTTGGACTATGAAGTGTGATGATTGTCATCATCTCTGAAGACTACTTTTAAGAGTCTTACTGTCATGGCCTGTTTCATATTTTTGACAAGGGATATAGAAGAGTAATGCTTTGGATTAGTTATGGGGGCTTTAAATAGTTGTATCTCATCCTGTCCTGTACCTAGTTGGAAACCTGAGGAAATCTAGCCTATCTGGATGAAGAGAAGGCAAACTGTGGGTGAATTGGGAGATTCCAGTCTAAAGTGTAGTCTTGTTTCCATGTGCAGGGGTCCATGAAAGTTTTCTCCCCTTCATGTACTGACAGCATAGAGTCTAAGGGAAATGCCTCTCTTAGTAAATAACATGCAGAACCTCCAGGGTTTTAGCTCTGAAAGTAAATGAGGGCAGATGGACTTTATGCAACCCTAACTCCCTTTAACTTAAGGTCTTTCATTTCAGTTTATCCTGCCATTATCTTGCTGGTTCCCAGGAAATACATATGCTTCTTACTTAAAACTCTTGCTTTCATCTTGCAACATTGGCTCCTTTTAGGATATCATTGCTTTTTAATCATATATGTGTGTGTGTGTGTGTGTGTGTTTATGTAAATTGATTATCAAAGCTAGAAACCTGAGCGCCTTTTTCATTGCTGTCTCCTCTTCTCCCCAACCCACCTTCCCTTCATTCCATCTCCAAATTTAGTAATTCTAAATCCAGAATATATTTCGCTTGCATCCATTTCCTTGTAGTGTCATCTTTTCACATTTCAATTCTTACCTTCTTCTCTGTTCATTTTCCACCTAGCAGTAATTCTTTAGTTCTTTAGTATGTAAATTGGGTTGCAGTTTAAAAACCTTGAATGGTTTCCTCATGCACTTAAAATAAAATTCAAACTCTCTGTTCAAAAATCTACATAGAAATAGATGATCTAGCCTTGCTAAGCTCATCTCCCACTTCTTGCCATCCCCACCAACCATACTTTCTCTGTTACACCTTCCTGACCTTTCAGTTCCTCACACAAGCCAAGCCTTCTCCTTCCCTGGGTCATCACAGATGATGTTTTCTGTTCCTGGAATACTATTTTCCACACTCATCCTTCTTATAGAGATCTACCCTTATTCTAAATGTGAGTATTTGGGCATTTCTGATACTTTGCCTGGTAGCATTCTGTTCTTTCATTGCATTTATTATGGTATGTAATCTTATATCTATCTTTGTATTTGTTTAATGACTGTTTTTTACAAATAAGTTGTATTGTCCATGAGAGCAAGAACTGTGTATACGATTGATTCACCAGTGTTTACTCTGTGCCAGGTCTGGTACATAATAGGTACACAATGTATATTTGTTGACAGAATGAAAGAAATAATACATGAACCATAAACTGCCTAACTGTTCCCCTACTGCTGAATACTTAAGGTTGTTTTCAGTTTTGGGTCTTTCTAACCATGATGAAGTAAATAATTAAAAAAGAAAATTTTATTTCTTTAGGCTAGATTCTGATCTAGTTGCTAGATCAGAGAGTGTGAATATTTTCAAGGCTTGTAAAGCATATATCCTAATCACTTACAGAAAGGTTATCTCTGTTAGGAAATTTAAATTATTTCCCTTTTTGTTTTCTTAGTTTTGAATATACGGAACATATGAGAAGAAAATAGTTCAATTAAGTTGAACATCCTACTCCTATAAAACTAATTTATTAAACACTTATGTGACAGACATGAGATTATCTTACTGCCTAAAATGATGGATATTATCCTAGTTTCACAGATGAGGAAATTTGGGCCTAGAAAATTTAACAGATTTGCTCAAGTTCACACATTTCCAATTAACTCCTGTCAAACCATTTTTGCTTATTCACACGTCTCCTAGTGCTTGCTAATTTACATTTGCTCCAAAACTGCTGCAGATTCAATATCACCTCATTCAGAGCCTTGACTTCCTAACTGCTAAATCCTTGTGAATGCCGGAATGCCCACTCACCCTCCTGCCTGCCCGTCCTTGTTTTTTGTTTGTTTGTTTGTTTGCCACATGGTGCTGGAGGCTGGGCTGCTGTGCTCACCGGTCAGGTTCCTAGAGAGGGCCTAATTCAGCTCACCAGCCACGTCCTGCCTATATAGATCACTCCAAAATGCATTTTACCTTTGTGTGGTGGGTAGTATGGGGATAAATGCCCACTCTATAAGTTGTGTCCCCTTTCTTAATTACAGGGGTGGTCAGTTTTGACCCAACATCATAACATGCCCCTAACCACATAGTAATCTAGAAAGAGCATATTGCACTTGCAGTAGCAGAAAGGTGCATCCCTTCCTCCCCCCCGATTCCTGGGTTAAACTCTTAAGTAGCTTGCAGGCTATTTAAGGAGAGGTGCACTCTGTTAGGTGTTATTTACCTGGGCCCATCTTTTTCCCCCAGGAAAACATAGAACTTGCTGCCATGTCAGGATTTGATGCTTCAGGTTGTATGTTTGGTGTTTATTCCTGTAAGTAATTCCTCAATTTTCTCACCCTTTCAGGCTCTCCCTGCTTGTCCTATTCAGGCCACCTGCGAAGCTGCCTCCAAGGAAGAAAACAAGGAAAAAAATCGATATGTAAACATCTTGCCTTGTGAGTGTGTGTTTGTAGGTTTTCTTGGGATGTAACCTGAAATTGCAGATTTTCTGATCATGTAGATAGTTTAAAATGTATTTATCTGGAAAGAATCTTGAAATAGATCATAGGAGGACTGGTAATAAGAATAAGATCATGCCTTTGGGCTGAAAGAACCTTTACAGCCTCCAAGGGAACCCCAGGTATTTAACCAGATTTTTTGTGGCAGACCAAGGAGTAGTTTCACTAGAACCAGATAGGAAGTGAGTTGATGGGGTTTTTGTAGTTCTCATTTCAAAGACTTTCTAATACAGAGTTCTTTTTATAACCCCTTTCCAGTTGATCTCTAACCTAACAGACATTTTTTTCAGGCCAGTGGTCTCCAGAATGGGATATCCATAATTCAATAGAATGTGAGAGCAAAATATCTGAACCTTTTTTTAAACTCATTCTTTTAAAATTTTTGGTGTATTTTTGACTGCGTAATAGAAACCCATATACTAAGCATTTGAAGACACTTAAGTTTTTTATTTGTGTCTGAATGTATGTACATATATATTTTAATATAATTGGTGTGCTGTTTACAATAGTCTTTCTTCTTCAGCCATTATATGTTGGCAATTACTTCTGCCTGTCAACTACTTATTGTTTCATATTGTTGATGTATATTAATATATTTAAATAGTTCCCTTGTTTTGGCTGAGGTGTCTCCAAATTTTGTTATAAATAGTGATGCAGTGACATCTTTGCATATTTGTGTCTCTGTACCCATAGGCACAGATGTCTCAACTGACCTGGTTGCATCAGAGCCATTAAGAAATAAAATTGGAATTAATTGAATATTAATTACTGCTTTTTTTCTAGATGACCACTCTAGAGTCCACCTGACCCCAGTTGAAGGAGTTCCAGATTCTGATTATATCAATGCTTCATTCATCAATGTAAGGAACTTGAGTTTTTCTCATTATTAGCTTGAATGATTATGATTGCCATCGACTGGCACCTTCTCAGCTGCACATTAGGGACAGTTATTTGTAATTTCATATTTTTAAAGATCATATGGATAGTTTAAAATGTATTTATCTGTTTACCCTGTCACCATTCCCAAAGCTTTCCTATGCAGAAACCTGAATCTAAATATGTGCTTTCCTGTAAGAGTCACCTCCTTTAGATAATTACAAAATAAAGGCAGGCCTGGCCCTCTAGTAAAAGGGAGAACAAGACAGAACACCTGACATGAACTAAATCTGGTTAGATTGGTCAAGTCTACTATGGACCAAGGCCTGAGAGGAGAGCTAGAGCTGTGAGGTGGTTTTTCAGAGTAATCTAGAAAATGTTTACAGAGATGGTTTGAAAATTTTGAGAATATTGTATAGGATATAGGAAAAGAGCCAAGTTTAAAAAAGAGAAAGAGAGCAAGCTAGCAAGAGCAAACTAAAGAGATTTTAAAGCACACGATGCTCTGAAGAGAATAATGATGGAATTTGTACACTCATGTTCACAGCAGCATTAAACACAGCCTAATGGTGGAAGCAACCCAAATGCTATGGAGAAACAAAATATGGCATATACATATAATGGAATATTATTCAGCCTTTTAAAGTAAAGAAAATCCTTCCAAATGCTATGTGGATGAATCTTAAAAACATTATGTATACTAAGTGAAGTAAACCAGTCACAAAATGACAAATATTCTATGACTTTCCTTCTATGCCTAGAGGTACCTGGAGTAATCAGAGTCATAGAAACAAAGTAGATTGGTGGTTATTCATGGCTAGAAGCATAGAGGAGTAGGGAATAATTATTTAATGGGTATAGACTTTCAGTTGAGGAAAATGAAACAGTTCTGGAGATGAATGGTTCCCTAACCATTAAGTTAACTTAATTAAGCCCACAGAACTTTACACATAAAAATCACTAAAATGGTCAATTTTATATGTATAGCTATATCTTACCAAAATTTTTTCAAAGACAACTAATGGAGAGATAATGTGTTGAACTAACAAGGGACATTTCTTCCTCTGAGAGTCACTGATACAGGGAGATATGCAATAGAGATGGTTTGTAAGTATGAGTGAATCACAGTCAAGGAATTCATCTGTTTTCTCTAAGAAAAGTCATGATTCCTGCTATTCAAAGCTAATCCCTAGAAATTTCTAGAGTGGAAATCTTTAATTGCCTGGACCGTTTTCACAAGGGAGGCTTTGTTAACTGGTTGGGAGTTATGAGAATTTTATTCCAATTCATTTTTGGTTTTCACTTTTTTTCTCCCTGTCCCCCACCCCCACCCAGGGGTACCAAGAAAAGAACAAATTCATTGCTGCACAAGGTAAAGTAATGGGAATTTTTTACTCTTGAACTTAACCATGTGCTCATAGTGGGTTTGACTCCCCCCTCACCAATGCTAAATAAGAATGCAAAGGCTTTTCTATACTTATTTTTTTTTTTAATAGAGGCATGCTTTTTTTTATTTATTTATTTGTTTTTTGTTTTGTTTATACATGCACTGGGTACAGTCAGAAGCACGGGAGGGTGGGAGAATTCACCAGAGCCAGAGCGGGGAGCAGAGCAGGCAGAAGGACCGAAGTACACTGCTAAGGGGAGCAGCGGGCGGCAGGAGAGGTCTGCGCGCCATGTGGGACCCTCCTCCGGTGGCCGGGGAGCAGCCGGGGATCGAACCGGCGCTGCAGAGGCCACGGGCAGCTTCGCAACCCAGCGCTCAACCGCTGCGCCACCAGGGAGGCCCGGCTTTTCTATACTTATTATCACCTGAAAGAAATGTAATCTATCTTGGACATTTATAACTGAGGGCCTGCATCTTGATGACTTAGCTTGTATAAATGTTCATAAAAAGACAGGGGAAGGCCATACTCACACTCACACAAAACACAATCTAATCAGGCCCTCTATCTTTGGGGCCCTTTGGGAACCTTAAATTCTAGACAGACTGCTCAAGAGTTCTAATTTGGGGGCCTCCCTGCTGGCGCAAGGAGTTAATCAATGCACTATAAAGCAATCTGCAGCCTCTACAGCACGAGTTCGATCCCTGGCCTGCCAGGGAGTAACCCACATGGTGCCGCAGACCTCTCCTGTCTCGCCCATTGCTTCCCTCTACAGTGTATTTCATTCAGTCTCTCTGTTCTGTTCCCCACTCTGTCTCTGGTGAATCCTCTCACCCCCCCCCCCCCCGCATCTCTGGCCTGCACCCCAGCTCTTGTATGCATAAATAAACAAATCTTTAAAAAAGGAAAAAAGTGTTCTAATTTGGAATCACTCTCTAGAGAGAATTGGTTACCTCACAGGAGCCAAGCTGGTCATCTCCCCTGCTCGTGGACCCCTATTCACAAATAAGTGTTCTAGGAACCCTCATAGAATGGACCCAGTGCCAGTCCTATACATGTTCCATATATATTTTGATAGCCTGAAAAATATCTTGATGTTTATAGCATTAAAAATATTTTTATGGGGGCTTCCCCTGGTGGCGCAGCGGTTGAGCGCTGGGTTGCGAGGCTGCTCGCAGCTTCTGCAGTGCCGGTTCTATCCCCGGCCACCAGCGAGGGTCCCACAAAAAATATATATATGTATATGGCCCATAAAGCCCATTTATTTAGTCACTCAACAAATTTTTTTTTAAGATTTATTTATGCATACAAGAGCTGGTGTACAGGCCAGAGGTGTGGGTGAGGGGGCGAGAGGATTCACCAGAGACAGAGTGGGGAACAGAACAGGCAGATTGACTGAAATACTGCTGAGGGAAAAAGCGGTCGAGCCAGGAGACGTCTGCTGCGCCATTTGGGTTGTTCCCCGGCCAGCCAGGGATTGAACTTGTGTTGAAGAGGCTGTGGATAGCTTCATAATGCTGTGCTTAACCCCTTGCACCACCAGGGAGACCCCTAAAATTAAATTTTAAATTAAAACTAAATAATACTTAAACTTCAGTTTTGTTTTTTTAAGATTTATTTATGCATACAAGAGCTGGGGTACAGGCCAGGTGCATGGGGTCGGGGGTTGGTGAGAGAATTCACCAGATACAGTGGGGAACAGAACAGACAAATTGATCGAAACACACTGCTGAGGGGAGCAGCGGGTAAGTCAAGAGAGGTCTGCTGCGCCATGTGGGCTGGTCCCTGGCCGGCTGGGGCCGGGATCGAACTCGTGCTGCAGAGGCTGCGGACAGCTTCATAGGTTGTGTCTTAACCCCTTGCGCCACCATGAAGGCCCAAACTTCAGTTTTTCAAACATGCTAGTCACATTTTAAGGCTCAGTAGCAATATGTGGCTAGAGGCTACCATATTAACACAGATATAAAATATTCCCATTGTTTTTAGAAAGTTCTATTAGAACTGTGATGGAGATAAAATGAAAGTACAAGGTGGTTGGGAAAGCCTCAGAGCCTGCTTGCCCTCTACAGTCTCCCGCCAGGGCCTGCCAAACTGGGTCTGCTTTCCCTCCCTCTTTAGCTGTCCATTCAGACCCGCCCTCCTAGTTCCGGCTCAGCTACCACCTATTCAGTGATAACTTTGACACCAACAACCACAAGTTATCTCTTTATTTGCTATGGGACCTTGTTGATGCTAAAATATTTGTTGAATATTTAGGTTGCCTGTGACTTCCTGATGGACCTCTTCCCAGCTTCCTGTCCTTTTGAACCTTTCCACAGTACTTTAGTCTCCTTGAAACCCCTCAGTTCTCTCCTGACATTCAGTTCTCTTGATTTCTCACTTTTCTAAATAGTCCTTCTCTGCCTTTTTATTCTTTCTGCCCCCTTAAACATAGTTTTTCCCCAAATTTGTGGGTGTCTGCTTCCTTGAAACTCCATCTCTGTCTTTCATGGCACCATTTTCTCTCAGTTCTTCTGCCTCTACATCTGCTCTTACTTGTTCTCTTTCCCAGGCATTTTGTTCTGTGTAAACTTGAAATGCTGACAGTGTTCTTCTTTTCTTCTCCCCATCTATATTCTCTTTGAAAAATCTCATCTAAAACCCACCTCTGTTTGACTGGCTGCTACATCTCTTGAGCTCCTAAGCCACATTTTCAAACAATTTTGTAGCACTCCACCTGCATACTCCCCCCAGACTCTTTGGATTCAACATCAAAAAATAAAATACGACTTTCTCAGTCCTAAAACTGCTTTCCTCCTGTAATCTCTGGCTGTCCCCATGGAATGTAATCCACCTAATAAGATTAGATTTGGTATCTTCCAGATCCCTTCATCTGAATAGTATTAGTCCTCTTGTTTCTTCTTCAAGATCTGTCCGATACGCTCCTCCCACCTTTCTTCCAGCTCTGTTACCCTACCCTCGCTGCTGGTTCTTAAAGACCAAAGTTGGCTTCTTGCAGTACACCTTCTGCCAGAAGGACCTTTTTCTCAATGCAAAACTTGTCAGGACTCTCATGGAAACCCTATAATGATTTCCCATTATCTGAGACAATCCTCCTTTAGCCTGCCCTTCATCCCTCACTCTTTCCAACTCCATCTTCTACCACCCTTCATAATGACCTGGCTGAACTTAGAGCCCCTGGACATCTCATGTTCTTTCTCACTGCTAACCCTTTCACCTGTGCCTGGGAAGCCTCTTCTCCCTGTACCTCCTTTTTACGCTCCCATCTACCTGATCTATTTTACAATATGGCTCAAATGTTACCTCCTCCAAATGTTACCTCCTCCAAGTTTTTCCTTATCTTACCAGGTAGTGAAACAGTTTCCCCTCTGAACATCTTTGTATGTATCTTACATCTATTACTGTTTTCTTTTCAATACTATTGTGGTTTTTTTTTTTTGTTTACCAAAGGGAATACAAAATTTAAGAAAAAGGTATTGCAAGACTTATAAAAACCAAGATTTCTTCCTTTCTTTTTCACTTCTTTAGTCTAACCCGCCCATTTTTATGTATTGACTAGTGTACATGATAATTATTTAATCCTCTTACAAACTACCTTGCAGTTAGACTTGGAATCATGTTAGAGCCTTCTTTCTTTGGTTTCATTATGGATTGGTTGCCCTCTAGTCTCTGACCGAGTTATCATCCTGAGCCATTCCTTCACCAACACTGTGGGAATTCCATTAGCCTCTCCTCTCTGTTAGATCCCACTTCTCTCTGTTTGCAATCTCATTTTTGTTTAAAAATCTTCTGGTGGCTTCCTAGAAAAGGCTGTGGGAGGGGGGTAAATTTTAAATTCTAACCTGAGTATGTCACCCAAATTTTCTGTTGCTGATGACAACCTGAAAGCATGTTAGGAAAGAATCCCTAAGTTATAAAGCACTTAAGCTGCCTAGCCCATAAAGTAAGTTCTTCGGTGAGCAGTTACGATTTCTGTTCAACTATAACATCCTTGGGAAACATTGTGTTCAGATAGAGATGGGTGGATGCATAGATGGATTTGGCTATTTAGCTGGGGTCATGTGGGGACAGGTTTCTAAAAATCAGGAATGTGTAGTCCCAGTTTTCCAGTATCTGTAGTCTCCTTGGTGTATATTTTCCTCATCTTTGCTTATTGGCTGCTTTAGGACCAAAAGAAGAAACAGTGAATGATTTCTGGAGGATGATCTGGGAACAAAATACAGCCACCATCGTCATGGTGACCAATCTGAAGGAGAGGAAGGAGGTAAGTGGAGAAATGAGGTAGAAGGGCCCCTGATACAGGCATGACCCAGCAGAGGGACTGCTCTACTGCAGCTCTGAGTTTAAGCCTGGGTGTCCACCCTTGGTCATTACTGTGCAAGCTGTTCATCCAGACAGAAATCAGGCCAGTATGCCTATCAGACTTCGGTGTGACCTGGAAACCTCCACTTAATCTTGGGTGTGCTTAGGGCACAGCATTTTCTCTATATCTGATAGAGAAACAATCACATTGGTTCCAAAACAACATGAAAGACTTGGGTAAGTCATAGAAAAGCCACTGAGGGACTCTCCTCCCGTGACTTCTCTAGTCCCTCATCCTGTCTTGGCAGAGGGAGCTATATGAACTGAGGCCCTGAGCAGTAAAAAGGAAGTTAAGGCTCAGGCTTGACCTACAGCCAGTCCTCCTCTGGCTGATCTTTTTCTTTTTGTGGCTGCCAAATACATGCCTGGTAACCCCATTACTTGGCCACAGCCAGCACCAGTCCTGTGCTAGGAGTGAGAGGTCTTGAGATCAGAGCATGTGTGTCTGTTTCTTTCAGTGTAAATGTGCCCAGTATTGGCCAGACCAAGGCTGCTGGACCTATGGGAATATCCGTGTGTCAGTAGAGGATGTGACTGTCCTGGTGGACTACACAGTGCGGAAGTTCTGCATTCAGCAGGTACTGTTGCCCTCCCCCTTCTCAGTTCTCCTCAGGATCAGCTAACCACTGAGATGGCAGCACTGGCTGTGGCATCCCTTCTCTTACTCAGGGTGGACAGGAATTGCTCTGTGTGTGGTATGTTTGGACTGAAACCAGAGACCTGTGCTCTCAGAGAACTTCTTTGTCAAAGATAAGGAAGTAGATTTATGATTGGGAGGAAAAGTACATATGAACCAGGTACATCAGGAGGTAGTGCAGTCTCCTGGGTACTTGTCTCACCTTTCCTCCTTTCTTACTCCAAGACTCCTAACATCAAGGCAGTGGTGGGCTCTGCTCCTAGCCCTTCAAAATGACCCTGGAGACCTGAGCAGAGGTCACCTTCAGCTGAGGACAGCATGGTACTATAAAAAGGAGACTTCCCATAATCAGAAGTCCTGCATTTTAGTTCTGACCGGAAACCGTTTACTAGTTCTGGAACCTTGGCCAGCTTGTTCAATGTTTCTGAATTTCACTTTCCACATCTGTAGGCTGAGAAGAGTAACAGCTCTACCTATCCCATGGGGTTCCTGGAAAGATTTTCTGTGGTTAAAACTTCCTTGGACACACTTTCACATCCCCGTTGTCTCTGACCCTCACTTCACAGGTGGGCGACGTGACCAACAGAAAACCACAGCGCCTCATCACTCAGTTCCACTTCACCAGCTGGCCAGACTTTGGGGTGCCTTTCACCCCTATTGGCATGCTCAAGTTCCTCAAGAAGGTGAAGGCCTGTAACCCTCAGTATGCAGGGGCCATCGTGGTCCACTGCAGGTCAGTGTGGCTGACCCTTGACTCCCCACTCATACTACATTCTGCTCCCATGGCCATATCAGGGGAGAGAGTAGGGGCCCTGACTAAGGAGATTGGCACAGAGCAGTTGAGTTGTTGAGGCCCCCAGAGAAGCTCTTCAAGTTTGGTGCTGGGTAGAGAGCCCTTGAGGAAAGAGGGAAGGGCAAGATTCTCCAGGATTGGGAGTGGGAATACCCCCATCTTGGCTATGAAGCCAAGAAACTGGGTTGAATGCTGCCTTGTATACTCGGAGCCTTCAGAACCTCTCTGAGTGTCAGGCATCCCTGCCCTGATAGCAAGAGGTAAAGGTATAGTGGATTGTTGGCTCCGTGAGAGTCCCAGCAATACCCTATTCAGAATTCAAAACCTAAGGAAAGAGCCCGGCCTGTGCTGCCCACTCCCTGTATGCTCCCACAAGGCATGCTGGCCCTCCTCGTAACACTCCTGCTCTCTGGCTACAGTGCAGGGGTAGGGCGAACAGGTACCTTTGTCGTCATTGATGCCATGCTGGACATGATGCATACAGAGCGGAAAGTGGACGTGTATGGCTTTGTGAGCCGGATCCGGGCACAGCGCTGCCAGATGGTGCAGACAGACGTGAGTAATGTGTGGTTGAGGTGAGGTTGGGGGCATTTCAGAAAGGAAAACATCTACCCACCTAATGGCTTACTCAGTCTCCCAGGTTATTGTAAATAATCATCGTACAGTGAGATGAGGGGCCCTTATAAATCATGTATTAAAGGAAATGTGAATCACAGAAGAGGCTGTCCCTAGGGAAATGAGAAGGAAAATGACACTTGCACTAGGCTTTAAGGATAAGAAACAGGTCCTGGGCCTCCCTGGTGGTGCAGGGGGTTGAGAACAGCACTGTGAGACTGTCGCAGCCTTTGTGGCACAAGTTCATTTGCTGACGTTCAATCCCTGGTTGGCTGGGGAACAACCCACATGGGGCAGCAGACCTCTCCTTTCTCGCCTGCTGCTCCCCTCAGCAGTGTATTTTGGTACATCTGCCTGTTCAGCTCCCTGCTTTCTCTGATGAATCTTCTCACCCCCTGCAGTTCTGGCCTGTACCCCACCTCTTAAAAAAATAAGAGAGAAAAGAAACAGGTCCTGGGGGAAACAGGCACGGGGGCAACTGAGAAAGCCAGTACTCACAGAGTGCTAACACAGCTCAGCAATGTCTGACTTCTGGCTAGGGGGCACAGAGTTCAAAGGACACTTGGGAGGGAGGCTGGCACAGGTTTTGTGTGTCACCAGATTTTTGACAGCCCCTTCAGACTATCAAACCTGTGCTCTTAGAATGAGCAGGAGTTGAATTTGTCCTTTCTCCAGACTTTTACTCTAGGGAGGGTGCCAGATTAGGGCTCACCCTTCCCAGCTAAGCACCCCCAGAGGGACACGTGTATTTCTAGTCCTGCCTCACTGAACTGAAAGGAGAGCAAATCATTTTTCCCCTGCTCAGGTCAAAGGAGAAGGGGACTGGGATGAAATGGGGGTGGGAGGAATGACCTGGCCCCACAAAGACTACGTTGTATCTAACTGGGAACATGGACATCATCCGCGTTTCAGATGCAGTATGTCTTCATATACCAAGCCCTTCTGGAGCACTATCTCTATGGAGATACAGAACTGGAAGTGACCTCTCTAGAAACACATCTGCAGAAAATATACAACAAAATCCCAGGGACCAGCAACAATGGATTAGAAGAAGAGTTTAAGGTGAGTGGAAGCTGAATCCCCTCTCTGACTGAGGTGTCCTTTTTAATCTGGATAATATAGGATGCTTGACTCCTTATAGAGGCAGATAGTGGCTAAGGAGGTAGGTCTCTGACCCTTTACTTGTATTCAGAGTCATTGCCAATCCATCTGCACATTAGAGTCATTGAACTGTCTTGGGGAGGAGGGGGAGGCAATGGTTTTTTATTTTTTTAGTCTCCAACCCCCACAGCAATTATAATGTGTGGTGAAAGCAAATTTTTCTGTAAAGGGTTAGCGAATAAGTGTTTTAGGCTTTAGAGGCCCTCCAGTCTCAGTTGTGACTACTTAATACTGCTGTTGTAGCTCAGAAGTAGCTATCGACACTATGTAAGCAAACAGGCATGGCTGTGCTTCCATAAAACTTTTATGTACAGCCAGCAGGTCAGATTCAATCCATGTATTATAGTGATTGTCCCTGCTATATTGCATTAAACAGTGGTTCTCAGCACACCTAAGGAATTTGACACACACTCATCACTGCTCAGAAATAAGCCATTCTGGGTGGGGTGGGGGAGACCAAATTCCTTAAAGTCACCCTTGCTGAACTAATGTGCACAAAATTACCTCAGGATTCTATTACAGTGCAGGTTCTGATTCATGTCTTGAGTTAGGACCCAAGATTCTACATTCCTAACAAGATATGAGGCTGATGCTTCTGGTTTATCAGCTATACTTTGAGTGGCAAGGATCAAGAAGGAACCTCAGAATCTAGGAAAAGGAAGATATACATTTGAATAAAGTTTTCTAAAGAGTCTGAAACAGCTTCTAGGGGCAGACCAGCAGGGGAGAGAGGGAAGGCAGGCACTCTCCTGTGGGGTTAGGATTCTTTCTGTAGTTCTTTAAAGTTCCAGTCCAAGGGAAACTCAGAAGGGTCCCTAGGAGCCTAGAAGGCAATGTTTCCTGTTCTTTTGGCTTGTTCTTTGAGCTTAAAGACAAAAGAAACTGTTCAAGCACAGAACACATGGATGTGAACAGGACTGGCATGCAACCAGGGTGACTAGCCTGGAGGCAGAAGTCCATGACAGGTGTCATCCTGTCAAATTCAGTTTCTAGGATCAGTAATATTTCCCTTCCACTCCCAATTCAGAAATTAACATCAATCAAAATCCAGAATGACAAGATGCGGACTGGAAACCTCCCAGCCAATATGAAGAAGAACCGAGTTTTACAGATCATTCCATGTGAGACTCCTCTCCCACCCCAAAGCCTTAGTGCCCCATTCCCCCTTAACCCTCTACCTCTTCCACTTCTCCGTATCAATGATCAGTTTGGAAACAAAAATTAGGGCATTGCCTCTTGTTACTCCTAATTTTTTAGTGGATTCTGGAAATAAAAATGTGAAGACCAAAGGCGCTCCCTCTGGGCTATGATTCGCCATGTCCTTGCCCACCTGGGATAAATTCTGCCCAGGGGTTGGGAGGAAAGATGGAAAGACTGCTGCTGTCTTTCTTGCAGATGAATTCAACAGAGTGATCATTCCAGTGAAGAGGGGCGAGGAGAACACAGACTATGTGAATGCTTCCTTCATTGATGTAAGTGGTGGCTGTGTTCCCTGAGCGCCAACACCCCATGGAAATTCAGCTTTGCCTTGCACTGCTGCCATCCCAGTGCTTGGGAAGATTGTGAGTCCATCATCAAATGCAGAATACATACCCCTCCTGTGAAATGGTCTTTCAGGCCCCAGGGAGCAGAAGGCGGTAGGAGACTAAGAGTACACACCAGTGTAACAGCTGCAAAGAAAAATTCACAACGTAAACCACAACCAAAAGCTGAAAATACCTTTGATCTTTCTATCCCATTCTCCTCCTCACTTCAACCCCGTACCCCCACCCCTCCCCTTTTCTTACCAAAGACAGAGACCAGTTGGTCAGAGTTTGGTCCTGGGCCAAAGGGGAGCTCTGCCTCAGAGACATTTGCTTCCAAGCCACCCCCATCCTTCCCTAAGGACCTATCTTCTTCACTAGGACCCTTCTCCTTCCCCACTAAACCTCCTCACTCCTGCTATTGATTTGGCCTGTATAGGGCTACCGGCAGAAGGATTCCTACATTGCCAGTCAGGGCCCTCTTCTCCACACCATTGAGGACTTCTGGAGGATGATCTGGGAGTGGAAATCCTGCTCTATTGTGATGCTAACAGAACTGGAGGAGAGAGGCCAGGTGGGTGCAGAAAGGCCCTGGGCTATTGGAGAAAGACTGCCTGAAAAGGGCATTCGAGGAGGGGTGGGGGCAGCTAGAAGGTATATTTGCACTTTTTCTTTGACTTAAACCATCCAAAACCTTACGTCCAGGCAGTATTGCCCAGTCAGTTGGTGTGTGACAACCAGTAGCTTCTGCCATCAGCAGCCAGTGTGCAAGGTGCTGGTAACAAAAAGATGAAAAGTAGCACCTCCTGCTCGTGGGTGCTGGTACCATTGCAGATTACAGCACTAAAGAGAAAAGGGATGGAGGACACTGTGGATGGAACTGTGGTGAAGCCCTAGGACTGGGTGGGAATGTAACTGGGTTCAGTTTTTCTGGCTCCTCAGAATGATGTGTATGTAAGAAACTATAGAATTTGGAAATACCCCAAGGGATAAGCAAAGGAAGGAAAAAAAGAACTGGAACAAATATATTCATGACTTTTCTCCCTCTACCCTACCATTGAGTGTTGGATATGACTCTGAGCGCCTCTCAGATCCTGTCAGTGTTGCAAATTAGGTTAAGTAATTAACACCAAAAGGTTAAGTATTATTTCCGATAATGGAATTAAGTTTTTAAATTGGTGCCCTGGTGAAGATTCGGTTAATTGGAGCGGTGTTAAATAATGTAGTGACTCTCCAAGTTTTTGATACCTTGGGGATGAAGTGTGTCGGAATAAGAGGTGCTGAGAGGCAGCCTTCTCATCAGGGGGCCATTATTCATGGGGCAGCTCTACCTCTAGCACACTTGTTATTCTGAGCCCCTCACCTCTTACGTTTGCCCATCCAGGAGAAGTGTGCCCAGTACTGGCCCTCCGATGGATTGGTGTCCTATGGAGACATCACAGTGGAGCTGAAGAAGGAGGAAGAATGTGAGAGCTACACTGTCAGAGACCTCCTGGTCACCAACACCAGGGTAAGAGGTCTGGTGGGAAGAGTGCCTCACCAAGGGAAAGCAGAGTGGCCTCTGCCTCTCTAACCCCCCTTTCTCCAAAGGAGAACAAGAGCCGGCAGATTCGGCAGTTCCACTTCCATGGCTGGCCTGAAGTGGGCATCCCCAGTGATGGAAAGGGCATGATTAGCATCATCGCAGCCGTGCAGAAGCAGCAGCAGCAGTCAGGGAACCACCCCATCACGGTGCACTGCAGGTACCTCCCACCCCAGCCCTCAGTCAGAGCGGAGAGAGAGAAGGAAGGGGGCGGGGGGGGGGGTGAACATCTGTCAGGTGGCAGTAAGAGCCAGGCAGGAGCAGGATGTTGGTGAGCACATGGCAGTCAGGTTTGACAACCAGGACAGGGTCATATAGGATAAGAGGATCTTGGATCTTGAAGTGCTTGGGAAGCAATAAAGTTAAGATAATGGGACAGGTGACACTGACAGTGGAAAAGCCATTTGAGCAATGTGTGGGGGAGGTGCCGTCCTCCTTAAGAAACATGGGGGGAAAAAAAGGGGCGATTGTTTTGAAAACAGTTTGAAGAAAAATGAAGAACAGAATTGTGAACGAGAAGTGAAGGGGGTCTCCCAGCTTTGAGAGTGAGTTCCCAGTACTGGCGATCACTGACAGAAGAAAGATGCCTGGTAAAAGGACTCGTTTGGGAAGAAAAAGTGAATTTTGCTTAGAACATGTTTGAGATTGGATTTAGAAAAAAGTTTTTCTAAACTCATGAGTTTGTGTTGCTTTTATAGTTAGGGGGGAAAGCTCTTTTAAAAGAAAGGATTATGTTAAAAATTTCTACAAAGTGGTTTTGAAAATATGTAAAGGAACTTCTAAGAATTTTTCCAGTAAATGTTCTTCAGGCAGCCAAAATGAAGTAATTGAAGTTTACAAAACTAGATAATTTCAAGAGTGTAACTTCACACCTTGAAGAAGCACTGGTTGTGACAGTAAATGAGTATAAGCTAAATATGGCTTATGGGGACTGAGTGGGTAAGCTGGGCTACAGAGCTGCAGAAAATTGATAAACCTGTTTATGTATCAGTATGGAATAATCCTCTAGATTTACTGTTTGGTAAGAAGAGCATTGGGAGATGGGGAAACAGTATATATTTGTGTTGGTGTGAGCATGCAAGGACTGAATGACATTGGCCTTTTTCCGGAAAGGAAACTGAAGGGTAGAGAAATGGAGTAGGAAGACTTTTTGGAAGAAAACAAAAAGTGGCAGAGTGCATCAACTAATACAGTAACATGACGATAAACAGGAAAAGATGCTAACTCTTACTAGTAAGATAAGAAACAGCAATGAAAACAATGAAACATGGCTTTTGCCTATTAGATCAGCAAAACTACAGTGATTCCTTGGGCTTGCCCTACCAAGTAAGTACTTTCTTGCCCAAACTTTATCTCCCAAGCTGCTCCCCCTTGGTCATCCTTTCCTGGCAAACCCCAGTATTCTCTTGTTCCACGCATCCAAATGTGGCTGAGGAAGAGCACCCTATTCCCAGGTTTCATTTTACATTTCTGACTTTTTTTTTTTTAATTTATTTATGCATACAAGAGCTGGGATGTAGGCCAGAGAGGTGCGGGAAGTGAGAGGATTCACCAGAGACAGACTGGGGAGAAGAACAGGCAGACTGACTGAAATACACTGCTGAGGGGAGCAGTGGCCAAGACAGGAGAGGTCTGCTGCGCCATGTGGGTCAGCTCCCTGGCCAGGGATGTGGAAGGAGCAGTGGCTGCTGATAGCTTCACAGTGCTGAGATTTAACCCCTTGTGCCACCAGGGAGGCCCCTACATTTCTGACTTTTGACCTGCGGTGTCCCTTAGTACTTTTATATAATTAGGTGGGGGAGGCTCCGTAGTCCTCCTGCATCTCCCACTCTTCTGGACCAGGACAAGGCAAACTAGTGCCCACTGCCAAATCTTTCTATCTGGTCCCTTATAGAAAAGTTTGCCAACCTTGGTCCTAGATAATCGTTTCATGCTTCTCAAACCTCCAACACTTCTTTCTTCCTCATATTTAAGAGATGACCTTGTTTTCTATTTGACTAAGAAAAGAGGACGCCATCAGAGAGAACTTCCACTTGCTCCCACCTCTGCAGCTCCCCACCTACCTGCACTGGTGCTGCAGCCCTCCTGTTCAGTGGATGTGCAGGCTGGCCTCTCTCTGAAGCCAACCACTTTAATCAGCTGTTGCTGTGTAATATTACCACAAACTCAGCAACCACATACATCTATCTCTGTCAGGAGTCTGAGCAACCTCAGCCAAGTCCTGTGCTACAGGGTCTCATAAGCTGTAATCAAGGTGTTGGCTCGGGCTGGGTCCCCATCTGATACTCAGCTAGGAAAGAATCTCTTCCAAATCTGTGTAAATGTTGGTAGCATTGGTCCCTTGTTGGCTGCTGGACTGAGAGCCTCTGTTTTCTGAAGTTCCTTGCCCTGAGGACCTTCCTCAAATGGTTGTTTGCTCCTTCTACACCAGCAAGATTCTCTCCTTGCAAGACCAGCATTATGCTCTCATGGAATGTATCACATACATGTAATTGTGTATGTCCCATCACCCTTGCAATATTTTCTGTTGGTTAGAAACACCTCACAGGCCCTACCCACTCTCCAGGGGAGGGGATCACAAGGGCAAGGATCTTGGGAGCCACACTATAGTGTACTGTACCCACCCCCATCCACTTGGATACCAATTGTATCACACTTTTTATCTCACTCTGCCTAAAGACAGGGCCTGTCTTCACTGTCCTTCCTTGCCAGGTTTTCCTCTGGATAAGTACCTGGATAACTGCTATCTTTGTACAGACACGATAGTTCTCCCATCTCAATATTAAGACACTCTCTTTCCCCTTTACCTCTGTTTCTTTGTTAATAGTAAAGCCTCTTAAAAGATTTGTCTGGGCCGCCTATGTGGCTCAAGGGGTTAAGTCTCAGCACTATGAAGCTTTTGCCAGCCACTGCAACATGAGTTTGATCCCCGGCCAGGGAGCTGACCCACGTGGCACAGCAAACCTCTCCTGTCTGGCCCGCTGCTCCCCTCAGCAGTGTATCTCTGTTAATCTGCCTGTTCTGCTCCACACTCCGTCTCTGGTGAATCTTTTCACACACCCCACACACAACCCTACCTCTGGCCTACACCCCAGCTCTTGTATACATAAATAAATTTAAAAAAAAAATAAAAGATTTGTCCATTCTCAGTTCCTCTGTTGAACCCATTCCAGTTAACCCCACTCACCATTACAGCTGTGCTTGTCAGGGCCACTTGTAACTTCCATATTTCTGAGCCCAGTGATCACGCCTCAGCTTCGTTATCCATCAGCATTAGACACAATTGATCACTCACTGCTCTGTGGAACATTTGAAAGCATGGCTTCTGTCCTCATTGCTGTCTCCTGTCTCCTTTGCTGACTCTGCGGTCAAGGGCACAGTCCTTGTACCTCTTCTGTCAGCTGACAGTCATTCTCCTCAGTGAACTCATTCAGTTTCCTGACTTTAATACCTGCTCTCAAATCTTTACCAATTCACCCTCCCCCCTAAACTCCAATTTATATGCCCAATTACATACTCAACATTTGTCATCTTCATTTTAAAGGGTTCAAATCAGAACTCGTAATCTTTCTTTCTAACTCTGCTATTCCACTGCCCTCTGCAAATTGGTAAGTGGCATTTCATTCACCCACTTAACTCTGCTGAGACGCCTTCAAGCCATCCCGTTCTCTGCTTACACATGTGCTTTCTAACGCTCAATAGGCAAAATCATTTCAGAATCAAGTGCTCCTCAGTCCTTCCACCGTGACCTCTGTCCAAGTCACCATTCCTTCTCCCCACCAACTACTAGCCTCATGGGTTTCCCCGCTCCCACCCTTCCCCCATGGTCAGTTCTCAACCCAGGAGCGTAGCAGCTTTCTAAAATTTCAGTCACACCACTTAAAACCCCAACAACAGCTCCCAAGACCCCGCATGATCTGAGGGCTCTGACCACACCCACACCACCCTTCTTTTCCGATGCAACTACACGCTGGCTTCAGCTCCTAGACATTCCTGCCTTGTGCTTAAAATGCTCATTTCCCAGACAGCATTGGGCCTTACCCTCACCTGCCTTGGGTCTCCTGCTCCTGTAGCACTTATTAGAGAGCCTTCCCTGACACTGTTCACAGTTGCAGCTCCCCCCATCCCGCCTGGAAGTTCTGGTCATCTTTTCCCTTCCTAATCTGCTATCTTATTGCCCCACCACACAGCAGGAACTCAGTAAGAGTCCGGTAAGTGAATCAACTGGTGAT
The DNA here is from genome assembly GCF_964194135.1 of Talpa europaea. NCBI lineage: Eukaryota > Metazoa > Chordata > Mammalia > Eulipotyphla > Talpidae > Talpa > Talpa europaea. The sequence goes on along the minus strand of NC_140078.1, from coordinate 15,989,436 downwards.
GTTGAACAGAATGGATAGTGTGGTCAGAGTGTGGATACCTGGAATTTAGGCAGAGAATAAGAGACATGGAAAAAGAATTGGCGCACACATACTAGGGCTGAGGAAAGGGCTTGTCAGGGAAGGAAAAAGAGGCAAGAACTGTAACCTGCGTGAGCAGCAGGTCAGGGCAAGCCAGGCACGTTTATAGGTAGAAATTGAAGCCTCAATGCTGGGGGATGAGTGTGAGGTTCTTCACCACTGTCCCTTGGCAGAAAAAGCAGGTTATCAGGAAGGGCATTGGGTGCACACACAGCACCAGCCTTACTTGCTTATTACACAATCACTTGCCTTTTCATGACTGCAGGCTGCGGCAGGTGTGGTAAGTGTGTCTGCTTTGTTACAGCGCGGGAGCAGGACGGACGGGGACCTTCTGTGCCCTGAGCACAGTCCTGGAACGGGTGAAAGCAGAGGGGATTTTAGATGTCTTCCAGACCGTCAAGAGCCTGCGGCTGCAGAGGCCACACATGGTCCAGACACTGGTAGGCTGCCCCCAGTATTGTCTTTGCACCACACCATCTGTAGCCCTTCTCTGTCAGGGCCAGCTGGGGGGAGGGAGGCTCTTCCCAAGGGGCCATCTGGTTGTCAGAAGAATGTAACCACAGGCTCATCCCTCTCCAAGCTGCCCCAGACTAACAGCATTGGAAGGCAGGACACCATGGGGCCATAGCTCCCACACCAGTAAGAAATGTGAGTTTACCCACTGTGAAGGCTAGAATGGGGTGCCGGAGTGCCTCCCCTCTTGCTCAGGCTCCCTATCAAGAGATCTGACTCCAGTCTAGGTTCTGGTAACCACTGAATATGAGGATGGATATCCAAAAAGGCTCTTTAATCCTGTGAAGCTAGAACTGTCGGAAGGGGAAAGTCAAATGAATATTAAAATAGTCTGGGAATTGGTGAGGCTTTGAAAGTTGAGGCACCTCCAGCCTGGTGCCCATGGGGAGGTGAGGGTCACACCACCAGCTGCCCAGTCTGCCAGCCCACTCACATCTGAACTCTGCAGGCCTAGCACCACCATCCTTGTGTCTGGTGGCTGCTGTCCTAGAAGACTGACAGCAGTCAGTCCGAAAGGGGAGTGCTTTGAGACTCTGGTGGGTAGATCAGGGCTCAGGGAAGTCCAGAAACATGAATTTCCTCTGGATTTTTCATGTTTTCAAAACTAAGTCTATTTGGAACTGCAGGCACATTGTGCTTTCCCATAACCCTGGCTCTTTCCTCGATTTCACTCTCCAGGAACAGTATGAGTTCTGCTACAAGGTGGTGCAGGAATATATTGACGCATTCTCAGATTATGCCAACTTCAAGTAAGCGGCGATGAGACCCCATGGACAGGAGAATTGCCTTTAATATTTTGTAATATTCTGTTTTGTTAATATACCCAAAATTGTGTATATATCTTATAACTGTTTTAGAAATTGGTACATAGGCTTCTATTACCTATTAGGTGGAGATTTTATATGTAAATGTGTTAGCACTGATAGTCCTTTTTCCAATGTTTTATTGGGGAATTAAATAGTGTGATGTTTGGATTGATATCGTGAAATCCTCTGCCTGGAAATTGGGCTGTATTGTTCTTTGATTCATACATCTGTTCCTAAAGAAGAAACACAAACCCATTCCAGGTAGCTTGTCATCAACTAAGTTTTAAAAAGCACAAAGTTCTCAGAGCTCTTGGCAAATTGGATGTCCCAGCACTCCCATTCAGACTCCTGTTCCCTTCCTGCTCTGTAAATAATCCCTCCCCTCTCCACCTGCCCCACCACCACCACCCACACCCACACCCCAGGGGGGAGTAAAGGGACTAGAGCGGTATCTCTGGCACCACACTAGGGATTATCAGGTAATAAAAAGCTTTGACTCCCTGAGGAAACGTTTCTCCCTTTGTCTGGGGTGGGGCAACCATACCAGGGCTTGGGCATTCCTGGCCCCGCTGTTACTGTTCTGTCTGGATTAGCCTCAGAGAAGACAGTCCTCCGGACTCCTCGCCAGCAAGCACAGCCCAGCCAACCTCGCTCCCTGAGAAGGTGGCCAAGGGCTGCACTTCAGAGAACACTAAGTTCAGAGGCATGGAGGAGGGGGCCCAGCTTTGAGACTAGTCTGACCTCGTCATTCCTGGTGCTTCACTAGAAAACTGTCTGAATGCTATCATTCTGTCCAGAGTAAGTCTTTGTACCACAATTACGATGCTAACTACCTTCCAATTTTTTTCATATCTGCCCTCATTTCCAGGACTTTTATGTAGAAGAATCCCAACTTGGTTTCAAACCTGATATGTTAGCCAAAGTGTCTAGTTTTTGTGTTTTAAGTGAGATGGATATTAATTTATATCTCATGTAACAGTTCAGAGACCCAGCAGCCTCCCGTTTCATAGTTCCACTTCCTTAGGATTTTAGTCTTATCCTCACAGTTGAAGCCAGGTCACTGTCTTTTCCCATGAGAGCAAGCAGCTTCATTTTAAGAATATAAAGCAAAAGTTGCATTTTTCATTGCCATTCACATCCCATTGGCTAAAACCTAGTCATAAATTATACCCAGCTACAAGGAATGCTGGGAAATGTAGTCTTCAGTTGGGGCCACAGCTGAGAGGTTAGTCTGTCCACTGCCGCCTCATGAGCCACTCATCTTGGGAGCAAGAGAGTAAACTGGTTGCTGGCGCTATCAGTGTAACACTGAGAGCATTGGGCCCTCAGGCCTTTTATGAGGAGCAGGTCTGGGCTCCTTAGGAACCCAGAATGAGAGCTGGCAGCCCCCTGATCCATCAGAGGTCAGTGCTGCTCTGCCTCTTGGAGGAGAGGCTAGACCTGGACCGGGGCCCTGTGGGCTGGAAATGTAGATGAGTGCAAAGGCAGGAAGGCCAATGGAGCCGTATTACAGAAGGCCTCGGCATCTAGCAAATTATAAAGGAATGGTGGCTCGAAGATGGGCGCCACACTAGGGATTATCTTCTGCACCACATACTCAGAATGTCGGGTGCCAGGGCATCATGACAACACCCCTGGAAGTTAGCAAGAGCTGGGTATAAGCTCTTAGAGCCTTCCCCAAGCTGAGTCCTTCCCCTTTTACACTAGGCTGCTTGAGAAAGTCTGGATGCTTCACCTCCACACATCCTCTCACCTGTTCTCACCCAAGCCAACCTTGGTGCAGAGCACCAGGCATCCATGTCTGCTCACTAGCTCCCTCCTTGGTGGGAGTGGTTCCCTCTGACCTCTGTCTTCACTCTGGCTGCTCCTCCTTGGGTCCCTTCCTCAGGCATTCATGGGTCTCTCTATGTTGTGGCTCCTGAGCCCCTGCCTGAGCTCCAGGTCCACAAATCCTGCTTCCTGCACAGTGACCCAGAGGCACCAGTCTCACATTCCCTTGCCCAGCAGCTCACCCAGCCTCTTCGGAGGCCCTCCTGTAGCCTTCCAGTATTCTCTTTCCCCAACCCCCGCCCCCTCCATGCTGCATCCCCACCACCCATTGCTCAGTCCTGTGTTGGCTCTTCTCCATTTTGGTCTTTACACTGAAGCACTCCGCTGCCCTGTTTCTACCACTCAAGCTAACTTGTCTTCCTCCTACACCGGAGACCACCTGCTCAGCTGTGTTGCTCCAACAGAACCTGAGCTGTGAGCTGACCACAGCGGCTCCCAGGTGTGCCTAGGGCTTAGCATTAGTTGGAGCCCGAGGGTGAACAAATGGCTTTCCAAATTCTGCCAGAGGGCTAGGCGGGTGAGGTCTGGTTATGGTTAGAGACTGGAAGGAGACAGCAAAGCATTCCTGAAAAGCTAAGTATGTTGCCAGAGAGAAAGGGACCAGAGCTTCCCTAGGGAAGGTAGTTCTGATTTGGGTTCTACAGGAAAAACTACAAATTACAGGAGAAATAAAAGCACCCATTCCTCTTTTAAAATGAACACCAGCAGCTTTGAATAAAACATTTTCTATTTCTAAACCAGAGCTAGGCTAGTTTGTTGAACTTCGTCATTTTCACTATGCCACAAAGCAAATGTTCTAAAAATGACTTAGGTTAACCACTACATACAGGAACAAAAATCTGTATTTCCCAAAACAACTGAGCATACAACACACACATTCATTTCACGTCTCTGCTGAAGAAGTCAACTAGGAAATCACATGTGCCCTCCTGCCCGGGCAGCTGAAGTGCAAATGCCCATTTCGCCACCCATCCCCCACCTCTGCACAGGAGTTGATGCACCTGCTCTCCCTGTGCCAGCTACCACGATGCCAGGCCTGACCCCAGCCCTCGCATTCGCTGTCAGCCCAAATGCGGAGATTAGCTATTAACCCTGCAAACAGGCCTCTGCTCCCCGGAGGCTGGTGGCTGGCGCTGGAAAGCAGAGCTGACGCAGACTGAGAGGTGGGAGTCCATTTCTAGGGTCCCAGGGCAGCTGGACCAGAATCCACGCATAGTCCCAAGTTAAGCACAGGATGATGAGGGGTGGAAACGAGGGAAAGTTATAACCACAGAGGTTGTACCGCCCCCACAGCTGGACCCCCTCTCCTGGGCCTGCTTGGAGGGGAAGGACCCCACATGTAGACTGGTTGGCCTACCCATACCCACCTTCACCTTGAGTGACCCAGCCTCCTGCCCAGGTTTGTGGGTGAGCGCCATCCCACCGAGTACATCTTACAGGCAGACAAGTCCTCAGGAGGATGGTCGTAGCCTCCCCCCACCTCATAGGCTGTGGGGCTCCCCACTCTTCCCCTGAGGCCTGAACTGGATAGGACTCAGAGTCCACAGACTTTGCCCCTATTCTGGGCTGCAAATTCCTTTTTGGCTCAAGGTGGGCTGTGAGGGCTTTCTAAGCCTAAGGGCAGGTGCTTGAGAAAACAGCCTAGAAAGTGGGAAGATGAGACGTCAATCAGGACCAGGCTGGAGCAGAAGTCCTGTGACTTGTCCCTGGGAGGACAAGGGGAGGGGGCATCTGTCTGGTGACCCCAGGCCAGTGGCTGAACACACTGGAAAGGGAAGGGGTTGGATGGCCAGGAGCAGGGGGTGGAGCTGCCTGATGGATAAATCACAAGCTCTGTGTTTGGGGTCCTGCTGCCATCTGGAGGAGCCACTGCATCCACAGCTCTTCCCTGGTAAGTGAGCAGGCTGTTCCCCGCAAGAGCTGGACTCCTGGATGGGGCTCCAACCTGGGTGCATGGCTCACCACTCATCTTCCTCCTCCCAGTCCCCCTGCTGCCTGAGCCAGGCCCAACATTCTCTCTTCCTGGGTCTGCTGCACCTAGCATGGGAGGATGAAGGGTTATAGCACTGGCAGCACACCCATCCCACAGGCCCCTGGAGTGCTGTCCACTATCCAGGGGAACAGCTCTGCCATGGCCAGCTCCCAGCTAGGCCTGCTGCTGCTGCTGCTGCTGCTGACCACTCACCCTGGATCCTTGAGGGCTCAGCACTGGTCCCACGGATGGTACCCTGGAGGAAAGCGGACCTCCAGCTCACCCCAGTACCCCCAATATGCCCCTAGGCTGACAGGTGGGTAATGGGTCTCCCTAGCCTGAGTGTGGGAAGGAGGAGGAGCAGGGAGGGTATACTGTATCCTTGGCCCCCTTCTGAAGAGGGGTCCTGGGCTGCAGCAGGCAGGACTGGCCAGGTTCCCCATAGCCTCCGAGGTGATGCCCTCCCCAAGCCTGAGAACAGTGTGCCCTGGAAGGGCAGGACCGTGGCCCAGTGGCCCCTCCGTGGGAAGCAGCACCCAGTGCAGACTTTGCCGGTAAGTAGGGCGAGAGGCCACTTCTCTGTAGAGTAAGAGGGTGTTTTGGGAAATGAGAGGCCCCTGCCACAACATCCCCTCTGCTATCTTTCCCTTTTCCGGAATTCTAGACAGTTTATAAAATACTTGTTAAAGTAAAAGATTAGAAGCCACTAGTGGAGTAAGAGATAAGTGTTCTAAAAACCTTCATAAATACAACACTGGCAGCGGTGGGGTCCCCCAGACGTCTTTCTGGACAGTCAAGGGAAGTCAAGGTGGGCAGGTTCCCGTGGGCGGTCACTGCCATGTGCACTCGGAATGCCTGAGTGATTGCAGGACTCCCCAGAGCCAGAGCCGAGGCCAGGTGTGGCGAGGTGGCCTATTGCTAATTTTCAAATTGTATTTTAAAGTGTACCAGGGGAGCACCATAAATACAGGAGAAAATAGCAACTTCCTATAAAGCAAAACCTCACCACCTGAGTTAAGCCGATGGGAGCTCGGGTTTCACAGATGAAGCTAGTTCCGGGTGGGTAACGCCCCCTGCAGGGAACCGGAGCGCCCCCAGACTGGGTCCTCTAGGAGCCGGGACGACGCTGCGGGAACGAGCACGCCCCTCCCCCTCCGCAGACCGGACTCCGAGCGCCGCGCCCCTCCACCCTCCAATAAAGATGTGAGGTCCCCGAAACTGTTCCCTCGAGTTCTGTCCTTTCTCCCTCTCCCCCGCTCCCCGGCCCTTTCAGGGTTGGGCGGGGAAGGGACGCAGACCCGGCCGCCCGGGAGGTTCGGGAGGGGCCGAGCCCGTCAGCCACCCGGGGGCGGGGCGGGGCGGGCCGCGGACTACGCTTCCCAGGGTGCCTCGCGGCCGCTTCCGGCCCGGGACGCGCGGCGGCGGGCGGGGCGCGGGGCCCGGGGACGCGGGGCGCGGGACGCCCTCGGCCATGCTGCGCGCCCTGAGCCGCCTGGGCGCGGGGCCCGGGTGCCGGCCGCCTGCGCCGCTGCTGCTGCTGCCCGCGCGGGGCCGCAAGACCCGCCATGACCCCCCGGCCAAGTCCAAGTCCAAGGTCGGGCGTGTGGCAAAGGCGCCTGACGTGGACCCCGCGGAGTTCTTCGTGCTGACAGAGCGTTACCGGCAGTACCGCGAGACCGTGCGCGCCCTGAGGTGTGTGCGGCGGGGCGGGTGGGGGGGCTGAGGGCGGCGGGGGCCCTGGGGCGGCGGGGGCCGGGCGGCCGGGGGCGGCGGGCGCGCGAGGAAGGTGCCGACGAGGGCGCGGGGGCACCCAGGGTGGAGTTCAGTGCCGAGGTGCGGAAGAAGGTGCGCGAGGCCCGCGTCGGGGTCCTGGCGGAACGCAAAGCCCAGGAGGACGCCGCCGAGCACAGCGCGCTCATGGCCTGGAACCTGGCGGAGAACCGGCGGCTGCACGAGCTGCGGTGAGGGGGGGCGGGGCGGGCGGGCGGGGCCGCCCTTGCGCGGGTGGAGACCCGCCGGCTCAGCCTCGGCCCCGGCCCCTCGCAGGATCGCCCGGCTGCGGCGGGAGGCGCGGGAGCAGGAGCAGCGGCGGGCGGAGGAGCAGGCCCGTCGAGCCCGGGAGGCGCAAGCCCGGGCGCAGCTCAAGGCGCGAGAAGTGCAGCAGCTGCAGGTGCGGGTGCGGGCGCGGGGCTCGAGCCGGGGAACTCGGGGGCCCCGGGAGGGGGCGGAGAGCGCGAGCGCGAGCGGACTTGAGTTCGAGAGCAGGTGAGGGTCTGGAGAAGGCTCGTGGGGCGTGCGGCTGTCGGGTGAGGTGACCCAGAGGGGACAGTTGACGTTGGGGGGTGTTCAAGCGTCTGTGCTTCACCAGGAGTTTGGATTTTACTTTAAGGATGATGAAGTCATTCAAGGATTAAGCCGGGGCTAAAATGGCAAATCCAGTGAGAGTGGATGAGGTTGCTAGAGTAACAGAAGGGTGAGTGAGAGAGACTAAGCCCACCTAGTGAGGCACCGTGTTGCCACAGCCGGTGTGTGTGCCGCGAGCTGACTGTCCCGCCCCAGGAAGGAGTGAGGCAGCTGCCTGCTGTTACTCCACTGAAGGTCCGCAGGGCGAAGAGGACCTGGGCTCCAGGCAGCCTTCCCCAGGGAAAGCTAGAGCCTCTCCACCCATGCTGAGGGCTCCTCTCCAGCTGACCTTTCTCCCAATAGGAGGAGGCGAAAAGCTTCATCACCCGAGAAAACCTGGAGGCAAAAATTCAAGAAGCATTGGACTCCCCGAAGAGCTACAACTGGGCGGTCACCAGAGAAGGGCAGGTGGTCAGGCCACAGCACAAGGGTTCCTAGGGACCCAGTGAGGAGAACACCTGCCCAGGGACCGCATGTGTATGGGGAGAGGAGGGTTGGGCCTCATCTGGAATAAAGTAGTTGGTGTTTCCAATGGAAAAAGCTCAACCTATTCCATTGTGACTCTTAAAACTTCTGTCCTCTGCACTTACCACTTGATGGGAAATACCCACACATAGTACCCTGTTCTGCCCCGGGTGCACCTCTTAACACACCACCAGACCCTAGAGTTTCCCTCTCACAGAGGAGCAGACTGGGCCAGAGCCACGGCCAGCCAGGTCACCTCCTGAGCAGCAGCAAGGGCAAATTATAATCCATGGGCCAAGTCTGGCCTGCTGCCTGTCCTTATAAAGTTTTATTGCAACATTTCCATACCCAGTTGTTGACTACTTTCATGCTACAACAGAGATGAGTCATTGCAGCAGAGACCATCTACTCTACTTTGCAAAGCCTAAAATAATTTGTTCAGTGGTGTTACATGGAAGGAGCTTGCTAACGTCTGATCTAGAGTTTTAGGGCTCCAGGCAGGAGCTGGTAACACTTGGTACCTGAGACACAAGCTAACCACTGGCCAAAGACCTGCTTCTGCTTGATCCTGGACTTTGCTGGCAAAGGTGGTGCCCACAGAAAGCCAGGAGACCACACTTCTTCCAGTGACCCTCTCCACCCATGGCCTCAGTCCCTGCATCTGCCTGGCACTCCCAGCTTCCTTGGACCACTGACCAGATTGGTGCTGGCAGGGTTGAGTCGCCCTGGTTGACAAAGGATTTACTCTTGACTAAACCAAGAGTGGCCTTGTCAAGCCCTGTGGGCAATGGAGGTACTTGGGATAAAGTTCACAAAGCTGAATGGGGGGAGCACACAGCCATGGCCCATACTCGCATGCAGGCCATGAAGCCTAGGATAGGGTCGAAGAGATGTTTCCCTGAGTCTGAGTTGCTGTGCCTCTGCCACCATTTTCCTGAACAGTGCTATATCCCTTTCATCATTTATTAGGCTTGTCATAGTCTTGTTTTCTTTGTCCCTTTGAATATTTTATTGCTACTCATTTTGACCCACACTTAGGAGGAAAAAATTAAGTAACGAAGTTCTAGTATTTCAGTTACTTCCTGACCTGGCAAAGTTTAGGTCAGTGTTTGTGGATAATCTTCCGACATTTATCACTACTGTCAAGGGGAAGACTGATTTGAGGGTGACAGGCTGATTAAATCATACCTCGTGGCCACTTTGTTGGTCTGTGACTATGCAGGTGTTTTTCTTCACAAGCCTCCCTTTGCAGGGGCCTCCCTGGTGGCGCAAGGGGTTAAGTCACAGCACTATGAAGCTATCGGCAGCCACTGCAGCCCCAGTTTGATCCCCGGCTAGGGAGGTGACCTACATGGCACGACAGACCTCTCCTGTCTTGCCCGCTGCTCCCCTCAGCAGTGTATTTCAGTACATCTACCTGTTCTGCTCCCCACTCTGTCTCTGGTGAATCCTCTCACCCCCGCACCTGTGGCCTGTACCCCAATTCTTCTATGCATAAATAAATCTTTAAAAAACTCCCTTTGCAAAACGAGCGGCAGCTTCCTGCCCGCCTGTGACTATGCAGGTGCCTCTCTTTTTTTCTCCTTTTCCTAATACACCTGTCCTTCTAAAATGAATATATATATATGTAAATAAATAAATAAAATCAAACTTCGTGGCTTCCTGGCCCCTTTGAGTTGGTAATAGAAATAAGATTTCAGGGCCTCCCTGGTGGCACAAGGGATTAAGATGCAACCTATGAAGCTATCCGCAGCCCCTACTATCCCCAGCCAGGAAGCTACCCACATGGTGCAGCAGACCGCTCCTGCCTCACCCACTGCTCCCCTCAGCAGTGTACTTAGGTCAGTCTGCCTGTTCTGTTCCCCACTCTGTCTCTGGTGAATCCTCGCCCCTCACACCTCTGGCCTGTACCCCAGTTCTTGTATGCATAAATAAATGAATCTTTGGGCCTCCCTGGTGGCACAAAGGGTTAAGATGCAACCTAATGAAGCTGTCTGCAGCCACTGCAGCATGAGTTCGATCCCCGGCTGGCCAGGGAGCAACCCACATGGCGCAGCAGACCTCTCCTGCCTCACCCGCTGCTCCCCTCAGCAGTGTATTTTGGTCAGTCTGCCCATTCTGTTCCCCACTCTGTCTCTGGTGAATCCTCTCACCCCCCACACCTCTGGCCTGTACCCCAGCTCTTCTATGCATGAAATAAATTTTTAAAAAAATAGAAATAAGACTTCATATAAAATCTCCAAGGGAGGTAGAGATATTCACATGATTCCTCCACTCACTGCTTCAGCCCTGAAATTTATGAAAAAATTAAAGATAAGTTGCTGTGAGAGGGGGGCCTCCCTGGTGGCACAAAGGGTTAAGTCTCAGCGCTGAAGCTGTCGGCAACCACTGTAGCACAAGTTCAATACCCTGCCAGGGAGCTGACCCAAATGGCGCAGCAGACCTCTCCTATCTGACCCACTGCTCCCCTCAGCAGTGTATTTCAGTAGATACACCTGTTTTGCTTCCCACTCTGTCTCAGGTGAATCCTCACACACACATACACACACCCCACACCTCTGATCTCCAGCTCTTGTATGCATAAATAAATAAAATTTTAAAATCTTTTAAAAAAATACTGTGAGAGGCTACGTGACTCCTGGTTACATTCCTGGTGCCATCTGCCTGCAGAGAACCCCAGCCCCCCTCCTACTATCTGGGAGACCTTGAAACATACCTTAGTCTCTATGTCTGTCTCAAAAGTAAAATAGGGACAATGTGTGTCCACTGTGGTGATGAAATGAGACATTCATGTAAAACTAAGTTCAGTACTTGAGACACAGAAAGTGCTTAAAACATGTTCCCTGCCATTATTGGTTTTGTTGTTGTTTTAAAGATTGATTTGTTTATGTGTACAAGAACTGGGGTACAGGCCAGAGGTGTGGGGGGGTGAGAGGATTCACCTGAGACAGTGGGGAGCAGAACTGGCAGATCTACTGAAATACACTGCTGAGGGGAGCAGGGACGAGACAGGAGAGGTCTGCTGCGCCATGTGGGTTGCTCCCTGGCTGACCAGGGATCAAACTTGTGCTGCAGAGGCTGCGGATAGCTTGAGAGCGCTGTCTTTAACCCCTGCGCTACCATGAAGGCTCCCTTTATTGTTTTTAATTCAACTAAAAAATACCTTCAAACTCATACACAGACCAAGAATTTTCTGCCAAATTCAGAAGGAATAGTTGGTTGGAGGCCACCGTCTGCCCTGCAGCTCCCTGGACGTCCAGCAGAGGGCAGTCTCGCCAAGGCTGGGACAGAGCCCTCAAAAATGTAAAGGTGACGGCTGTTATCTCAGTCTCCCGGAAAACCACACTGCCTCAAATTAATTGCTGTCTAGGCATTTATACTCTCTCTCATGTTTCAAAATAAGTTGCAAATATGACACTTCACGGTCTCTACGTAAATATGTACCTTTCCAGAACAAGGTCATTCCCCAACATAACCAGAATGCCATTACCCAGGAAATCAAACCAGCCCAGGTCTCACTGCATCCTCAAGCCCGGATAACACCTTCCTGTTTTCTGTTTCTATGACCTTGGCTGTTCTGGACACCTCTTATAAGTGGAATCATGCAGATATTTGTCTTTTTGTGATTGGCTTGTCTAGTGAGCCTCACGCCTTCAAAGTCCATCGATGTTGTAGCTTGAGTCAGTGTCAGAACCTCCTTCCTTGTTAAGGCTAAATGGGAATGAGGGTGTGATCATGCCCTGGCTCAGCTTAGGTCCCGGTCACCACAAATGGAGTATTTCTGGGCCTTCCCTGGTGGTGCAGGTGGTTGAGTGCAGCGCTATGAAGCTGTCCGCATCCTCTGCAGCGTGGGTTTGATTCCCGGCTGGCCAGGGAGATTCCCACATGCGGCAGACCTCTCCTGTCTCGCCTGCTGCTCCCCTCAGCAGTGTATTTCAGTAGATCCGCCTGTTCTGTTCCCCACTCTGTCTCTGGTGAATCCTCTCACCCTCCCGCGTGTCTGGCCTGTACCCCGCTCTTGTATGCATGAATAAATAAATGTTAAAAAAAAAAAAAGGAGTGTTTCTGACCAGACAGAACGAGTGGGATCTCGGGGAGCCACAACTAATTAGTGCCTCGCAAAGATCCCGGTGGGTCAAACGTTCATTATTATAATGCACAACATGGGGGCCACCCTGGTGGGGAGTTAAACACAGGGGTTAAACACAAGGGGGTTAAACACAGGGGGTTTAACCTGTGAAGCCAAGACTGGGACAGAACCCTCAAAAATGTAAAAGGGGGTTTAACCTTCACAGCACTGTGAAGCTATCCACAGCCTCTGCAGGACAAGTTCAATCCCTGCCAGCCAGGGAGCTACCTACATGGCACAGCAGACCTCTCCTGTCTCGCCCGCTGCTCCCCTCAGCAGTGTATTTCAGTCAGTCCACCTGTTCTGCTCCCCACTCTGTCTCTGGTAAATACTCTCACCACCCCCCGCACCTCTGGCCTGTACCCCAGGTCTTGTATGCATAAATAAATCTTTTTTTTTTTTTTGAAGATTTATTTATTTATTTATACAAGCACTGGGTACAGTCAGAAGCATGGGAGGGTGAGAGAATTCACCAGAGCCAGAGCGGGGAGCAGAGCAGGCAGAAGGACCAAAGTACACCGCTGAGAAAGTACACTGCTGAGGGGAGCAGCGGGCGGCAGGAGAGGTCTGCGCGCCATGTGGGACCCTCCTTTGGTGGCTGGGGGGCAACCGGGGATCGAACCGGCGCTGCAGAGGCTGCAGTCAGCTTCGCAACCCAGCGCACAACCGTTGTGCCACCGGGGAGGCCCTGCATAAATAAATCTTAAAAAAAAAAAATGCATAGCATGTCCACCCCACAGAGGACTCCTGGCCAAAACAGAAAATGAACACCTGCAAATCCATTCAGAAAGACAAGTGAGCCAGGAGGAAACCACAAGAGAAGCTATGCGATTATCCAATAAAACTGCTAGGGTACTTGGCCATTTGTTCCTGGGGGAATTTAAATTAAAACCATGGGATAGACACCCACTAGAATACTAGAATTTAAAGTTCAGAACGGCTTTACCCAGTGACTCTGGCGCCAAGGGAACATCCGTACATGCTGGAGGGATGCGAGTCGGTACAACTTGGAAACTGGCAGCATCACTGACCGGAACATACATACACCACGTGACCCAGTATTTCCACGCCGCGAGTCCACATATTTCCATACATCACTGTCCAGACACATTGCAAAGGGGCACTATTCGTAACAGCCCCAAACCGGAAACCAGCCAGATGCCCGTTAACAGTCAGATGGAATAAACAACTGCAGGCAGTAGAACATCAGAAAGCAATGAAATCAGCTACTGCTCCACAAGAAACATCACCTTCACGACAGGTAGCTAGGGGTCTGGCTGGATGATGAGGGACTTGGGACTTAGGAGAAGTAGGAGGCAGCTCAGGCCTTCCCCCTGCCCCGGCCAAAGCCTCAGAGGCGTTTTCATTCCTCTTTCCTCTCACCCATACCTGCCCACCTCAGCTGTCGTGTCTCCCTGCAGAGGCCTCTCCGACTCCCCCTTGGCCACTGCCTAGTAATACATAAACCTAATCACGTTCCTCCTCTGCTCCAAACCCTCTCTCATTCCTCCTGAAATGGAGGCCCCCTGTGACCCCGTCCCACATCGCCGTTCTGACCTCGGGACTTCAGTCACTCCCCAGGCCCAGTGGCTGCACTGTTGTTCCCTGAACATGCTGGACAGTCCTGCCTCAGGACCTTTGCACTTGCCATTTTCTCTGCCTTGAATATTCGCCCTCCCTGGGAGGCAGAATCTAAGATGGCCGCTGTGACGCCCACCTCCTGCATCCACACCTTTGTGTCATCTCCTGTAGCAATGGGGAGGATCTGTAACTTTCTTCTAAGCATTAGAAGAATATGGCAAAAGGGATGGGCTGCCACTTCCATGGTTATATTACCCTGCAAGGTAAAGGAATTTTGCAGCGGTAATGAAGGCCCAACTATCCAAATTAGTCAGTCTGACACTGAGTTAAAAGGATGATAATGCTGGTGGGCCTGGCCTAATCCGGCGAGCCTTTGTAAAAGGCTTCGTGGGACTTGGAGACTTGAAGGTCTCTGTTGCTGGTCTTGAAGAAACAAGCCACGCTAAGTTCTACAGCTGCAAGGAACTGACTTCTGCCCACAGTCTCCTGGGCTTGGAAGGGAGTGTGGCCTTATTGGCACCTGAACTACAGCGCACGCGCGTGCACACACTCACACACACGCCCCCCAATATCCTGCTGAGACCTGGCCAGCCTCCTGACCCACAGAAGCTGAGGGATAAATGTGTGGTGATTTATTACACAGCAATAGAAAACGACTCCCTGTCAGACATCCACACGCCTTTTTCCTCGCCCTCCAAGTGATAGAGAACATCTTCACAAAGCAGCTGCCGCTGAACACCCTAAAGTGCAAGAGCACCCCCTTTTCCTCCATAGCACTAGCTGCCTCCTCACCTACGGACATGTGATTGTTGCTCAGTACCTCTCCCTGTCCCTCCACTAGAATACAAGCCCCTGAGTGCCAGGACTTCTGTCTGTTTGGCAAAGGAAGTTTCCAGGCATCTGTACTGAGACCGGTGCCCCCTCAGCCAAGTTGATGGACAGAGGGAGTAGCACCGGCCCCGGACGTCACTGTGCTTAAGGGGATGTATGTGCACGTGTTGACTTGGCTGAGGTCACTGTGTCCACAGCACAGGCCGCTGAGGTCAGGCCCCCGGTCGTCTAGCCCTGCAGCGCCAATGAGCTGATTTGGATGAGAAACGAGAACGGCCACTGACCAGTAATGCAGGTCAGCCGGCGAGGGCAGCTCGCACCAGTGACTCAGGCAACGAGGTCCTGGGGCCCGCGCAGCCCAGCAGCCTCCTCCAGGAGGGTCAGCAGGAGTGCAGGAGAGGTGAGGGCCCTCCAGCCCCTCTCTCCAGGGGTGACATTGAGGAACTGACCCAGCAGGGTCTGTTCTGACATTGGCCTTGTTCCTTCCCTCTATTCCAAGTTAGGGTCCCCAGGTTGTCCATTACCGAGGACTTGGGCCCACACCAGTGAGGAGGGGGCAGAGGGAGGACTTCCATGCTGGCCTCCGTTGTCCCCACAGGGCTGTCCAGCTGAAATAGTCCTTCACAGTCGTCCCGCATTGGGCCAAAGTGGACAGGTCAGAGATGTGGACAAGATGGGAAGGGGGTAATCTTGGGCCGGGGTCGGGGGGGTCTCAGCACCTGAGACAGACCCTGATGGGGCCCAGTGCTGACCACACTGCCAGCAGGGGAGCGGGAAGCCCCCTCTTGAAGAGAGATCCCCCCTGGGCAGCTCCTGTTCGGGGTAACCCACTCTCCTTTCACCAGTACAACCTCTTTCTTACTTTTAATTATTTTCCTTTTGAGACATATTAAAAATGTCCCCCAAAGCCCCATCCTTTTTAAATGCAAAGGACATGGATTACCAAGAAACCAATTAGATGTCTCTTCAGGAATCAAAATGTAAGAACAAAGTCACGACAGAGTCACCAACGTGCTTCTTTACCTAGAGCACTGATAGGACCTAGAGGCGGGACCAGCACCGCCGTGGTTCCAAAGTGCTGCGCGCCTTGGTGACATCCGGGGACAGCTGCAGTGGTCCTGAGGACGGGGCCCTGCTGGTGGCGCCGGGTGAAAGACAGCGCTGGCAGGCGGACTCCAGCCTCTGCAGCGGGTGCCATCCCTGCCCGCCGGGAGCTGCGCCTGTCTCGCCCGCTGCTCCCCTCAGCAGAACAGCCAGGCTGCCTGTTCTGTTCCCTACTCTGCCTCTGGTGAATCCTCTCACCCCCCCACCGCTGGGCTGCACCCCAGTTCTTGTAGGCATAAATATTTTTTTAAAACAGGCCTGAGGACACCTGCCATTTCCGTTGGTGACAAAGCCTTAAATGTCACCGGCCCCACAGGCTTTGTTGCCCACCTCACAGGGGAAAGAAATGCTAAATTCAGTTAGAAGTTAGAGAAAAGATCTTTTCCCATCCAAGTTCTCCGTGCAGGGCAGTGGGTGTTGGTGTGGCGTGGACTCCAGGAAACTGGGGTTCGGGAAGCGGGCACCTTCTTAACAGCAGGGATAAGGGTGCCTGGGTGGCAGACCAAGAAGGTGGAAAGGGTGTTGTCCCGGCGCCTCTTAAGGCGGGGGGGGGGGGGGGGGGGGGGCCTGGCCGACCCCGCACCCCCACTCCCAGATGAGGCGCCACTGCACCCCCCACACACTCTCCGTTCCACCCCAGGGGCACAGGACACCCCACAGGCTCCCGGCGCCCGCCTGACCGTCTGCTCCCTCCCGGCGCAGCCCATTAGCCAACGCGTGACCTTGACCCGAGCCCGCCCCTGCAAATGAGGGGCGCACGGGGCGCACCGGCCTGACCACGGCGGCCCTCCGTGACCAGCCATGCGGCCGCGCTCTTAGCCAGTCTCCAGCCCCGCGGCCCCGGGCATAAAAAGCCGGCCCGCCCGACCCCGACAGCCCGGCCCGCCCGACCCCGACAGCCCGGCCCGCCCGACCCCGACAGCCCGGCCCGCCCGCGCAGCGCACCATGGCCGGCCCCCGCCTCGCCTGCTGCCTGCTCGGCCTCCTGGCGCTCGCCTCGGCCTGCTACATCCAGAACTGCCCGCTGGGCGGCAAGAGGGCGGCGCTGGACCTCGACGTGCGCAAGGTGAGCCGCGGCCCTCGGGGCTCCGGGTGCGGGGGACCCGCGGGCGCCCCTTCCTCGCGCTCGCCCCGCGGCGCCCCAGCCCGGCCCCATCCCACGGGCGTTCCGTGCGCTCTGACTCCCGCCCTTTGACGGCTTTGGGGGGCAGAGGCGAGCCCCAGTGGCCCGGACGCTCCGGCGGCCTCTGCCCGGAACCCCGGCCCCCAACCTCCGGCCCAGCCTCCCTGCCTGGCTCGCCCACCGCCTCGCACCCCCGCACCTGCCCGCGCCCCCACCTGCCCGCGCCCCCCACCTGCCGCGCCCCCACCTGCGCGCTCACCCCGCCGTCCCGCCAGTGCCTACCCTGCGGCCCCGGAGGCAAAGGGCGCTGCTTCGGGCCCAGCATCTGCTGCGCGGACGAGCTGGGCTGCTTCGTGGGCACGGCCGAGGCGCTGCGCTGCCAGGAGGAGAACTACCTGCCGTCGCCCTGCCGCTCGGGCCGCAAGCCGTGCGGGAGCGGGGGCCGCTGCGCCGCCGCCGGCGTCTGCTGCAGCCCGGGTGAGCCTCGGGGGGCGCGGGGGCGGGCGGGGGCCGGGAGACCCGCCGGGCAGCCCCTGACCCCGTCTCTCCCCCCAGACGGCTGCCGCGTGGACCCCGCCTGCGACCCCGAGGCCGCCTTCCCCCAGCGCTGAGCCAGAGGCGCCCCCTTCGCGCCCCCGTAGCCGCCCCCGCGACCATGAACTTAAAATAAAGCGGAACCTTTTGCCTCCAGCCGCGTCCGGTGTGAGAAATGGTTTGGGCGGGTCTCGGGGAGAGAAGATCGCGCCCAGCTGGGCTCCAGCGCCGGGCGATTCGCAGCAGGGGTCGGCAATCAGCAGCCCCGGGGGGGGGGGGGGGGGGGCTGTTCCCCAGCCGCAGGCCGCGGGGGGCGCGCGGGACGGGGGTGGCGCCCGGGGCCGACAAGAGATGGAAAGCGCCTGCGGCCTCACCCGCAAAGCAGCCGTGGGGCGGCAGAAGACGGGGCTTGCTGTCCTGGCGGGACCCGGGAAGGGGAGGGTGCCAGCGGCAGGGAAGGGCTTCCCGAGCCCCGGGGGGAGGCTTGAGCGCACCTGAGGCCAGGGCTGGGGGAGGGGACGTCTCCCAGTTTCGACGTCTCCCAGTTTCCAAGGAACTGGGCTGCCAGGTCACAGGGGGCCACTGGTGCTCAAAAGCGGTGGCCAAGCCGGGATACAGGGCCCTCGACGTGAGGAACTTGCTCCCTGGGGGTGGGTCAAGGAGTCCTGGGCAAACCCTGAGGGAAAAACCCAGCAGGCCTGCTCCTGCTCCTGCTCTTGCTCCTGCTCCTGCTCCTGCTCCTGCTCCTGCTCCTGCTCCTGCCCAACAGTGAAGAAATGTGAGGGGCCCTGGGCCTGGTGGGACAGGGGCTCCCGAGAGCCCACGGCCACAGAAGTGACCAAGCAAATAGAAAGCATGCCGGCAGCTCCCCGCCACCCCGCTCTCGCCTGCTCCTGCCTGAGCCTTTGGGAATCAATAAACGCCAGATTCCCCTCCCCGGGAACAGCCCCTCACTGCCTGGCCCGTGCCCTGGGCAGGCCCGCCCTGGCCCGAGCTCACACTCACACCCCAGATGACGGGAACAGGGCCTCTGTCAGGGATTCGTAAAATGTCTTTTCGAGGCCTTTCTCACAGCACCACGCCCTGCTCGATGTGGGGCTCTGATGGGGAGGAAAGATACACTTGAGAGGACTCTACCATGTTCTTCATATAAATTATAAAAACTGGCAAAACTAAGCTAGTTGCTCGGGGTCTTGGGGGGGGGTGACTGGAAGGGGTGATGGGGGCTGCTGGGGTGTTGGTTGTTCGGCTTCTTGGCCTGGAAGTTGAGGAAACAGGCTTTGGTAAAATAAAATGTTACGAAAATTCATCAAACTGCGTACATGTGCTTTGTTCACTTCTCTGTATGCTTTATACTGGAATAAACTTTTTTTTAATGAAAGATTTTATTACTAAGGGGTATTGCGGGGGCCTCCCCGGTGGCACAGCAGTTGAGCGCTGGGCTGCGAAGCTGCCCGCAGCCTCTGCAGCGCCGGTTCGATCCCCAGCTACCGGGCGAGGGTCCCACATGGCGCGCAGACCTCTCCTGCCGCCCGCTGCTCCCCTCAGCAGTGCACTTCGGTCCTTCTGCCTGCTCTGCTCCCCGCTCTGGCTCTGGTGAATTCTCTCACCCTCCCGCACTTCTGACTGTACCCAGTGCTTGTATGAATAAATAAATCTTAAAAAAAAAAAAAAAGAGGTATTGCGGGATTAGTCTCCCCACAAAGGGTCAGGTAGCTTTTCCCCAAATGTCCAAGTTGGTCTTTTTCAACAGGTGTCACCTGTTAGTGTGCAATGAAGGTGAATGAAGAGTCTCAGAGCAACTCCTATCACAGTGAAGATGCAGATTAGCTTCAGCTCAGAGCCATTGTTGGGGGGAAGGGGGTCCTGAGCAAACCCCCCACAGGCTTGTGGACTCCACCCCACCGCACTGGGAACCACAACGCCCATCATCACCACAGGGGAGGCTGCGGGGACCTGAGGGCGGAGTTTAGCAACTAGGCTCTGGGTTTGGGTGTGTAACGGGCCATGTGGGGTGGGGGGTACCCCTCTTGGCTTCCAGGCCTGCTGGTTTTTCACCAGCTCGGCGGGTCATTGGGGTCCCAGGTCAGCGGAACGGGCAGGACACATTTACACACTCATCTCCCTCTTGTCTCCCTGAGTTACTCGTTTCCCCATTTCCCCCGCCCTTGTAAATAAACCTTTCATCAAGCTTCGTGTGCGTCTGCAGTTCAGCATCAGTAAGTCCCCTTTAAGCGCGCGGGTGAGGACCCCCAGTCAGGCAACCCCATTTCATAGGGGGGTTTGCCTGTCACACGAGGTGCTCTCCTTGCCCTTCCCCTCATCAGAGACCATCGCTCGCTAGGCCTTTGCCCCCTTCTAATTAAGGAAGTGTGACCCCCGTCCCCTAGAAAAATACGTTTGGGGGTGTCATCTAGGTACCAGTTCATCACTGAACACGTACTCTCTATCTGGGAACCCCATGTTTTTACCCTTAGAATAAACATGAAGTCAGCCCCCCTCCTCTTAGCTTGATGGCCCAGGTCCCTGAACACAGGACACGAACCCCTGGTGGCCCCACTTATTTTAGATCTTAGTCCTGTAAGTACACACGCTGCGCCATCCATCTTTTTCTCCCACTAATCTAACCGAAGTTGATTTGCTCATTCATCCGGCCTCAGGAGACCCCAAAGAGGTGGGGGGTTTCCTCCTGTGCCCAACATCACTAAGCGGTATGAAGAGAATAGAGATGAGGCTATTGAAAGCCCCAGTGGCCAAGAGCAACCTACACTGGGGGGCGTGGGGTGACCCTCCTATGAGCCACATCTGGGGGCAAGGAGGGGAAGGAACAAGAGGTGCTCAAGGCGGAGGAGTCCTATTCACATCAGCTCTGGTGAAGGCCGGACGGACACGGTGAGTCATCCACGCCTGTTCCCGAGAGGTCTTAGGTCCCGCACAGAACAAAAGGGTAAGCCGCGGCAGGAACCCCGCTTTCTCCAGACAGCAACGCAGCTGCAGATGTGTGCCTTCTCCACGCTTGGGCGCCCCCTGCCGGACCAGCGGGACGTGCAGAACAAGCCCCCACACACCCCTCACCCCCAGCCCTCACCCCCAGCCGGCTGCTCTCCCCGGGGTGTCCTGGGCGCCTGTTTTGCTACCATCCGAGGTAGCTCTGGAGGTCCACGGTCAGTGCTCCAGATGAAAAGGTAACTTTGGAGACTTGGGTGGACTCGCCCAGGCCTTCATGCTGAATCGGGGCACAGACCAGCTTTCTCAGAACTCCCCTGGCTGTCTCCTCTCATCTGCAGGCCCCGGGCAGAGGGATGCTGCCCCATAGGCCCGTGCCCTCGGCTCAGGTGTCTCCATTTACATATGCGCATGCCCCCTGCGTGCTGCGCCCTAAGGTGCACGTGCAGGTCTGCAGGTGCTGGTCATAGATGCTAATGGCGGGAGGGCACAAAAAGCCAGATTTTTAACTCATTTGCTCTACAACACTCTGGCTCACGCAGAGCTGAGGGATCAGCCTAGGTTTCCCCACCTGGGGACAGACTTTAGGGTCCCCTCACCCTCTCAGACACCCACCCACTGCCCTATTCTTTCCTTCAAACGCCAGGCAGTATTTCCCAGCCTCAAAACACAGACCTGGGGCCTCCCTGGTGGCGCAAGGGGTGTAGGGGCAGGACAGGCCACAGTGCAGGTTTTCTGATCCCATGCAGACCGGGTAAAGGAGGAGTCAGAGTCCTCAGTGGTTTTGCAGGTTTTTTATTGGGGTTCAGCAGGTATGTGGCAGGCAGGGGTGCTGGCTGGGGGGCTGGGAGGCTGGCAGGCCTCCCAGCCCCCAGCAAGTCTTCACTCTATCTGGACTCTCTGGAGTTCATTCTGCTGCTTCTCGGCTTCTCTTTCGGCTTCGGCTTCGGCTTCTACTGCTGCTGCTGGCGTCCCCGTGACGCTGCCCTTAAAAGCACAGTCTTAGCTCAGGTGAATCCCATCTACCTATGCCCACACCCTACTCCAGGTGCCCGCCATCAGGCATGCATTCAGGACCGCAAGGATCCATCATCTATCCTGATGGCGGGAGGGCAGAAAAGCCTGACATTTTCTTTATCCTACAAGGGGTTAAGAGTCAGCACTGTGAAGCTATCTGCAGCCACTGCAGCATGAGTTTGATCCCCAGGCAGGGAGCTACCCACATGGTGCAGCAGACCTCTCCTGTCTCCCCGCTGCTCCCCTCAGCAGTGGATTTCAGTGGATCCACCTGTTCTGCTCCCCACTCTGTCTCTGGTGAATCCTCTCACCCCCCACACCTCGGGCCTGTACCCCAGTTCTTTTTTTTTAAGATTTATTTTATTTATTTATACAAGCACTGGGTACAGTCAGAAGCACGGGAGGGCAAGAGAATTCACCAGAGCCAGAGCGGGGAGCAGAACAGGCAGAAGGACTGAGGGGAGCAGCGGGCGGCAGGAGAGGTCTGCACGGCATGTGGGACCCTGCTCCTGTGGCCGGGGAGCAGCCGGGGATTGAACCAGCGCTGCAGAGGCTGTGAGCAGCTTGGCAACCCAGTGCTCAGCTGCTGCGCCACCAGGGAGGCCCCTGTACCCCAGTTCTTGAATGCATAAATTAAAAAAAAATCTTTAATAAAAAACAACACAGGTCTGACTGTGCCGTCCCCTCCCAGGCAGCATGGAGGCATGTATGTAAACACATACATGACATTATAGTCAGCGTATTACCCTACATTGTCATCTACTGCAGATGAGCTAGGAGAAGCCGGGGTGCGGGGTGGGGGGAAAGGGAAGAGTGTCCCCGGCAGCGGCCAGCCCTGCGCAGAAGTGAAGTTTCCATCATCCTCCATCCTCCTTCCTTGCTTAGTCCCACGGTCTTTGGTCCTTATGGAATGACCCTGCAAACCTCTAGCTCCCCGCCCCCCAACTTTGGTACTCTGTGAGCCCACATCACCACCCAGAAGCGAGATTCCTGGATAACATGCCTGCCTGCCCGACACAAGACTAGGCTTAGTGTAGGGTAAAGAAAATGTCAGGCTTTTCTGCCCTCCCGCCATCAGGATAGATGATGGATCCTTGTGGTCCTGAACGCATGCCTGATGGCGGGCACCTGGAATAGGGTGTGGGCATAAGTAGATGGGATTCTGCTGAGTTAAGACTGCTTTTAAGGGCGGCGTCACGGGGACGCCAGCAGCAGCAGGAGCAGCAGGAGCAGGAACAGCAGCAGCAGCAGCAGAAGCCGAAAGAGAAGCCGAGAAGCAGCAGAACGAACGCCAGAGTGTCCAGATAGAGTGAAGACTTGCTGGGGGCTGGGAGGCCTGCCAGCCTGCCAGCCCCCCAGCCAGCACCCCTGCCTGCCATATACCCGCTGAACCCCAATAAAAGACCTGCAAAACTACTGAGGAGTCTGACTCCTCCTTTACCCGGTCTGCATGGGATCAGGAAAACCTGCACTGTGGCCAGTCCTGGCCCTTACACTTAGTAATGCAGAGAAAAAGAAGGCAATGTTGTAAAATAATATTGCTTTAATATGTAACTCAACAGGCTTTATGTACTAGCGACACACACACAATAAAGCCATCTGACGAGGACAGCTACGTATAACAAATACATTGTATGTAGTGACGTATAACAAACACGTTACACGTAGTGCCTGAATAGTTCATGTTCTGTGGATTATGCACCAGATTTGTGTGCCGGAAACGGTTAAATGCTCACAAAATAAGTAAATGAGTAGGGGAAGACCCGGGTAATGCGACACTGTTTATTGCTCAGAAGCCTCCTCGTAGTGAAGATTTCAATTCTCCCTAAACTGATCTATAGATTCAACATAATTCCAATCACAATCGCACAAGGGTTTTCTTGATAGAAATCATTGAATTGCTTCTAAAATTGACATGAAAGGTTCAGGAACTAAAATGGTCAAAGACGGCTTTGAAAAAGGACAAAGTTGGAAGAGTCACACAGTCTAATTCCCAGACTTCCTACAGTTGACTTTGGGACAACACACATTTAAGCTGTGTGGACTCACTTAGAGAACTTTTTTAAATTTATTTATGCATACAAGAATTGGGGTGTAGACCAGAGGTGTGGGGGATAAGAGGATTCACCAGGGACAGAGTGGGGAGCAGAACAGGCAGATCTACTGAAATCCACTGCTGAGGGGAGCAGCGGGTGAGACAGGAGAGGTCTGCTGCGCCATGGAGGTCACCTCCCTGGCCGGGTCGAACTCAGGTGACGTAATAGCACAGAGAAGCCACGCCCCAGCTTCTCCTACCTCATCTGCCACCAGGGAGGCCCCCACTTAGAAAACTTTCTCATACAGAGATGACATAAACTTGTGTCAGTAAGCACAGTGCAGTACAGTGAATGTACTGAAATACACTTAGCCGCCTGTCCTGCTCCCCACTCTGTCTCTGGTGAAGCCTCTCACCCCTCCCCCACACCTCTGGCCTATACCCCAGTTCTTCTATGGATAAATAAATAAATAAATCTTTAAAAATTTAATGATGAATAACAAAAAACTCATAGAACTGTATATTTAAAAGAATTTTACCATATGGTAATCATACCTTAAATACAAAAAGAAAAAGAAACAGGAAAAGAGCCTTTAAATAAAAAATGGAGCAAGCTAGATATTAAAATATATACGTAGGGCCTCCCCGGTGGCACAGCGGTTGAGCGCTGGGTTGCGAAGCTGCCCGTGGCCTCTGCGGCACCGGTTCGATCCCTGGCTGCTCCCCGGCCACCGAAGGAGGGTCCCGCAT
This sequence comes from Talpa europaea, assembly GCF_964194135.1. Taxonomy (NCBI): domain Eukaryota; kingdom Metazoa; phylum Chordata; class Mammalia; order Eulipotyphla; family Talpidae; genus Talpa; species Talpa europaea. Next base: position 15,965,319 of record NC_140078.1, on the reverse strand, counting down.
GGCGCGCAGACCTCTCCTGCCGCCTGCTGCTCCCCTCAGCAGTGTACTTCGGTCCTTCTGCCTGCTCTGCTCCCCGCTCTGGCTCTGGTGAATTCTCTCACCCTCCCGCGCTTCTGACTGTACCCAGTGCTTGTATAAATAAATAAATAAATCTTTAAAAAAATAAAATAAAAATAAAATTCTTAAAAATAAATAAATTTGAACGCATAAATACATACACCCCAGCTAGAGAAAGTGTGCATTTAGGGGAAGCACATAGGAAACACTCACAAAAGTCAGCTGTGAACTTGACACAAAAGAAGATGATTTTCAGAGTCAATATTATGCAGACTCTGTCCTCTGACCTTCACGGATATAATTAAAGTTAACAGAAGAATAGTTGAAGGAAATCCAGGCCTGCACTCTAAAAGCTTATTACAAAATAACCCTTGGGTTAACGAGACAATCATCAAAAAAATTACCAACTATTTAGAGCTGGGGAGGAGGAGACTCAGTGTGAAAAGGAAGAAAGCAAGACCCAGAGGCAAGTGTGCAGCTTCAGGTAAGCACAGAAAATAAGACAGCAATTTGTTTGTTTTTTAATTAGTTTAATGTTTAGCTTAAGAAGCTGGGGAAAGACTAGCAGAGAAAGCCCCAAAGGACAGAAAGGAAAGGGAAAATAAGAAGTGAGAGGCATCTAAGGCAGAGAAGACAGACTTGACAGCGTAGCCCGATGCAACACAAAGCCGTGGTCCTGAGTGCAGGCAGAGGACGAGGTTTGGGCAACAACGGTCAAGAGTTTCCCGCGGGAAGAACAGGTGCAGCGGCGGCTGCACACTCCCTACTGACCCGGGCCACCCACGTGCACAAGCTCCCTGCGAGTGGGGGGCTGAGCTCACGGAGCAGGAGCTGTACCCCCCCCACCCCGCGGCGTCCCGGGAGCTGTGATTTGGGTCGGGCCCACGCTTGCCCTTTCCCAGGAGTGGAAGCGCCTGGCCCCGGGGGAGGAGGGGCCTGCGGGACCGCAGCCCCAGGCCTGGCGTGCAGGGCCACCACCCCTGCCTCTCTGGGGGGCTGATCGGGTCTGGCCCTGCTCCCTGGGCCTGCGGCCTTGTCCCCGCGTCCACACAGGACAGGGACAGCACATCAGGGCGGCGCGGCCGATGGGATCCCGAGCCCCCTCCCCGAGGGGCCTTCATCACGAGGGGCGGTGAGGGGCCGGGGACAGCAAGGCGGAGCTGCGGGAAGACTCAGGGAGGCCACCTGCCCTCGGGGGCCTGGCCTGGCCAGAGCCACTGAGGCTGAGTCACAGGCAGGGCGCGGGGTCAGGGCGCGGCTTCTCCAGGCCCACACGCCCCGCGCCCCGGTCAGCAGGGGCTGCAGGGCAGACGCAGCCTCTGGCGCCCCGTCCTGGAGCCAGAAACCCAAGAAGAGGCAAAGAGAAAGGGCAGAGGGAGGAGCCGCGGTAGCGGGTGGGGGGCAGAAAAGGCAAGGGGGAGAGGTGGGGGGCAGAGAGAGACTCGGGAGAGAGCCCAGGAGCTGGGGGGCAGGACAGGGGACCCGTGGGCCGCAGGGGATGAAGGCGCGGCCGGGAGAGCCGTGACCGCGGGGACAGAGGACCGGAGCCGCCACCCGACGCTCAGGACACCTGCGCCCTCAGGTGGTTTGTGTGCCGCGGCCTGTGCACTGTGTGCGCGTGTGTGTGCGCGTGTGTGCGCGCGTGTGTGCGCGCGCGCGTGTGTGTGCGCGTGTGTGTGTGTGTGCACGCGTGTGTGTGCGCGTGTGTGTGCGCGTGTGTGCGCGCGTGTGTGTGTGTGCACGCGTGTGTGCGCACACCTCCCCGTGGAGTCTCCTGTGTCTGTTTCTCTGGGTGCATTTGTGACTCAGCGTGTGTCTCAGGCCCGTGTCCGAGTCTCCAGCCTCGCCGCCAGCCTGGGGGGTGGGGTTGGGGGGCCGCCGGCGGCCTGGCCCTCTGACTGAGGGGGTGGGCCTGAGAAGACCCCCCCTTCTCTGCGGCTCTGGGGTCACGGCCCCTCCCCGACCGACAGGGCTGGGGATCTGGGCGTCTGCGGTGCCGCAGCCTCCCGGGATGCAAGGGGGGACAGGGACTCGGGGCCACCCCTTGGCGCGTCCCCTTCTGCCACTCAGAGTCTCCCCTGCGTCCCGGTCTCGGGGCCTGTTCACCAGCGTCTCCCGCCTCCCCCCCCCGCGCCCCGGGCGCCCCGCCCAGGCCCCCGCGCCCTCCCCGAGCTCCGCGGGCCCAGCGCGGCTTCCCCGGGGGCTGCGGTCCTCCAGGGGGTCCGCCCAGAGCCCGGGGCTGGGAGTCAGGGGTCCGCACCCCCCTCCGCGCCTCCCCTTCCCTCCTCGGAAACGGAGACAGACGCCGGCCAGCGCGGGAAGGTTTATTTCTCAGGGGGGGGCGGGGGGTGCCGGGGGGCGGGGGGGCGCTCAGTAGGCGCCGGGCTGCGGGGGCTCCGCCGCCAGCTGCACCAGGCGCCGCAGCAGGGTCCCCGCGGGCCCGTCCAGCCGCGTCGCGTTGCTGGGGTCGCCGGCCAGGGCGCCGCGCCGGACGCCGGGGTTCGGGTCGCACTCGGGCTCGGCGGAGCAGCTCTCTGCGGGGGGCGGGTCTGAGCGCGGGGTGCGGGCGGCGAGCCCGCCGGCGCCCCAGATCCGCCGGGACCAGACTCGCCGGGACCCCAGGCCGCCCGCCCTCCCCGGCCTCCCCGGCCTCCCGCCCTCCCCGGCCTCCCGCGCCCAGCGCCCCGCGCCGCGCACCTTGGCTGCAGCAGACGCCGGCGGCGGCGCAGCGGCCCCCGCTCCCGCACGGCTTGCGGCCCGAGCGGCAGGGCGACGGCAGGTAGTTCTCCTCCTGGCAGCGCAGCGCCTCGGCCGTGCCCACGAAGCAGCCCAGCTCGTCCGCGCAGCAGATGCTGGGCCCGAAGCAGCGCCCTTTGCCTCCGGGGCCGCAGGGTAGGCACTGGCGGGACGGCGGGGTGAGCGCGCAGGTGGGGGCGCGCGCAGGTGGGGGCGCGCGCAGGTGGGGGCGCGGGCAGGTGGGGGGCGCGGGCAGGTGGGGGCCGCGGGCAGGTGGGGGCGCGCAGGTGGCGGGCGCGCGCAGGTGGGGGCGCGCGCAGGTGGGGGACGCGGGCAGGTGGGGGCCGCGGGCAGCGGGCGCGCGCAGGTGGGGGCGCGCGCAGGTGGGGGGCGCGCGCAGGTGCGGGGGTGCGAGGAGGGTGGGCGAGCCAGGCAGGGAGGCTGGGGCGGAGGTTGGGAGGCCGGGCAGAGGCGCGCCCGAGCTTCTGGGCCCCTGGGGCTCGGCTTTGGACCCAGAAGCCTTCCCAGAACTGCAGCCAAACTCTCCTAAACTCGCTCCATTTCCCCAGTTCAGGCGGCTGAAGACCCCTCGCAATGAGCCCGCAGCAGGCTCCCTCCCTGTTGAGGGGGCGCTCCTGCCGGCTGCAGCTCGGGGAGACCCTTCTCAGCTGGGAGCACCCCTGTGTGGCATCTCGGCACCCACCACCTCTCCCCGAAGACAGATCTTCATCCTGTGCCCGCGGCTCAGGCCTGTCTGCAGCACCTGTCCCAGGCCCCAGGCTGCGACCCCTCCTGACCACTGGCGGCCCTTGGGGCGCTTTCCCTGCCCTGGCCTAGGCGCCATCCCAGCCCCTCCCGCCGCTCCTTGGGCCTCCCCGGGCGACCTGGCCTCCCTCACCTGCCTGTGGACTAACCAGACCGCCAGGGCCTGAGACTCGATGGTGAGACACCTGCAGGACTCAGGCCCCAACGAGGCCAAGCAGAGGGAAGGGTAGTCTGTGGGCTGCCCGCCTACCCATTTCAACAGCTCAAAAGTGAACACACACGCGCACACACACACACACCCCGTGGCCTGAGCAGAACTGACTGTGGGTGGTTGGGTTTCCTTCAGCTTTGCTGAAAGAGAATAAAGGAATCCCCCGGACACGAAGCATGAGGGAAGTGGGCTCGGTACCCAGCAGGACTTCCTGGCGGGCTGCCTGGAAGCTTCCCCGCTCAGGGGAGCTCAGAGCAAGGCATCTTCTGGAGGGGGTGCAGGGGCCGTGGCGAGGAAACGCTGGATAGGGGGGCTGTGGACACTGAGTCACAGCCCCTCCTCTGCTCTGGCCAGGCCTGGAGGGAGGACCCGGGAGGCCTGGACCACGGAGGAGACCTTGATCCCCAGATTCAGCCCCAGGTGCGATGCAGGGAACCATTTCTCTCTCCTACAGACCTTGCCCAGGAGGGGACAGTGTCCAGACCCTGCAGCCCAACCTACCCTGCCCAGCGGCAGCCTGGCCATGCCCAACCTGCTTCTGCTGGCACTTCCCCCGGGCCCTCCTCTCCCACCTCCTCCCTCTGGTGTGAGCCTGAGACTCTGCCCCTCAGCAGCCCCGAGACCCGAGACGAGACCCGAGACGGCCAGGTCGGTCATACCTCTCTCACTTCCAGGTTGGACGCGGCCCTCTTGCCGCCCCGGGGGCAGTTCTGGAAGTAGCAAGCCGAGGTGACGGCCAGCAGGCCGAGGAAGCAGGCGGGCAGCATGGCCTCGGGCATCCTGGCACAGGTGGCTGGCGTGGCTGCTCGGAGGCTGCACTGCGCTGCCGCCTCCCCGGGCTGCCTATTTATGGTCGCAGGTGTCTCTCGGAAGTGAGGCCTCCCCCTCCCCAGTGGCTCCCCCGGAGCCGAGGGCCGCCAGGTTGCAGCATCAGCAGTGATTCAGGCATCTGGGGAGGCACGTGGGCCCGCGTGTGCAGGGGCGGCGGGGGAGGGGAGCGCTGGCCTCCGGGCTGTCACTGGCCCCATGTGGCAGCCACGATGTGACAGGAGCTGCTGCGACCGTGACTGAGGCTCTCTGGGGAGGGACAGGCGGAGGGTGGCCTGCAGCTGTCTCTGGGCATCTGGCCGCCCAGAAGGGGCTGGGGGGCGAGACATGCCCCAAAGCGGCGGGACAGTGAGACGCTGGAGGGCCCTGCCAGAGGGTTAGCCCTGGGAAAAGGACAAACAAGCCAGAGCGACACACCCAAGATGGTGAGAAGGGAGCGTTGTGCTGGCGCCACCCGAGAGGAAACGACACTTGGCAGTCGCCGCCGTGGAGGGAAGGGGCCAAGATGGAGTCAGAAGGGGCATCCCCCCCGGGGTAGGCGAGTGGATCAGGCTCCCAGGGAGGCAGGGGAGCCCCCACTCTCTGCACACCCAGAGCAGGCTTCAGGGACTGAGGGCCTTGGGGCAGCTTCTTGGTCTGTTTCCCATCAGTCCCCACCTTGGCAGGACTTGGGTGTGGGGGAACCTCTACTAGAGGAAAGAGAAATCCAGACCGAGTATGGTGCCAAAGTGTCGGGGGGGGGGGCATAGAACCCGGCAGCCAGCCTGGCGCAGTCCCTACCTCCGCCAGGACCCTAGTTTGTGGGGACCAAGTCAGGCAGCATCTCAGGTCTAGGAAGCACTGGGGCTTTGGGGCCGGGGGAGGTGAGGAGCCACAGCCAATGGGCCTAGTCTGAAAGAGCAGCCTTTGGTTCATGACCTCAGCTTGACAGGTGAAAGGCGCCCCAGCCTCCCTTCCCAGGCCATCCAAGCACCCCGCGGGTCATTGGGTCCGGCCTAGCTGTCCCACTACACCTCTTGGGCGCGGCTCAGCCTGCAGCTCTGACAGCCCCAGACTCCTGGCCTTCTCTCCAGGGTGTGCGAGGAACTCCCAGGGACACGGCCATTTCCTTCCCTCCAAGTGCCGGAGGGGGCTGGTGCTACTCTCAGAACCTGAAACCAGGCTTTGCAGGAACATCGTGGGGACAGTGGTCTGTCCAACTCTGCCTCTGTTGCTTGAAATGTCATGACTTGGGCCGGTCACTCCACGACCTCTCTGTGCCTTCGTGATTCGGGCATCTGGGGGTGTATGTGGGCCTCGCTGCCTCATGTGCGGCCCATTCCCTTGTGTGTTCCTTTATCAAAACCACTTTCACACCTTCATCCTTACATCTCCCACACCTCGGTTCAAGATGTCGATTATATGTCATCGAAAAGAGAGGATGTCTCTTGCGACCAGTCCTCCCCCACCATCCCCCACAAGCACCTTCCCACCTACTATTTTCTTTTCTTTTTTTTAAGATTTATTTATTTATGCATACAAGAACTGGGGCACAGGCCAGAGGTGCCTGGGGTGCCTGGGGGGGTGGGGCGGGTGGTGGTGAGAGGATTCACCAGAGACAGAGCGGGGAACGGAACAGGCAGAAGGACCGAAGTACACTGCTGAGGGGAGCAGCGGGCGGCAGGAGAGGTCTGCACGCCATGTGGGTTGCTCCCTGGCTGGGGATCATGCTGCAGTGGTTGTGGACATCTCCACAGTTTACGTCTTAACCCCTTGCGCCACCAGGGAGGCCCCTTCACCAACCATTTCTTGATAAAATGGTATCATAATGGTTAGATCAGTATTAAGAATTAGACAGCAGGGCCTCCCCGGTGGCGCAGCGGTTGAGCGCTGGGTTGCAAAGCTGCCCGCAGCCTCTGCGGCGCCGGTTAGATCCCCGGCTGCTCCCCGGCCACCGGAGGAGGGTCCCACATGGCGCGCAGACCTCTCCTGCCGCCCGCTGCTCCCCTCAGCAGTGTACCTCGGTCCTTCTGCCTGCTCTGCTCCCCGCTCTGGTGAATTCTCTCACCCTCCCGCGCTTCTGACTGTGCCCAGTGCTTGTATAAATAAAAAACAAACAAAACAAAACAAACAAATAAATAAAACATGCCTCTATAAAAAAAAAAAAGAATTAGACAGCAAATATGCCCTGCAAGCTAAGCCATTGATATATTCCGATGACCTTCCTCTATGACTGAATGACTTTTTGCTTTCCCCAAAGTTAGCAATTGTCTTGGTTTTTCAATATAGTCCATCTGCTATTTTTTTAAATTTATTTTTATTTATTTATTTATGCATACAAGAGCTGGCGTACAGGCCAGAGGTGTGGGGGCATGAGAGGAGTGGTCTGCTGTGCCATGTGGGTCAGCTCCCTGGCCGGGGATCGAACTCATGCCCAAGAGGCTAGTGATAGTTTGATAGCGCTGTGACTTAACCCCTGCGCCACCAGGGAAGCCCCTCCATCTGCCATTTTAATCCAGAAGTCAACATGTATTCAACTCCCTCCATTCAGGCGTCTACCCAAACAAGTCTACTGAAGTTCCTGTTACAAAGTCATAAACCACCTCCACAACGTTAATTTGGTGATCATGTCTGTGTCCTCATTTTATATCATCTTTTAGCAGCATTTGACATGGTTGAACTCTTGTTCTTTTTTTAAATAATGCTTTTTAAATCCACCACCTGGATGTTCTTTCTCAGTTTCCTTTTCTGGCTCTTTCTCTTGGTCCTTGACTTCTAAATGTTGGTGCACCCCAGGACTCAGTCCTGTGTCCTCTCTCTTCTCTTACTGGACGATTGCTTCTCACCCCACATTATGCACTTCCCACAAAGTAATGACTCACCCATTCATAGCTGCTTCCTGGGCCTCTCTTCCCAGGTGCCAGATCTGTGATTACAAGTTCCCAGCAACACCTCCTCTTGGATATTAAATTTAACATGATCCAACTTCACTCAGCTCTCAGCTCCCTGCTCACTCCCGAGGTCCCCCAAACTGTATCACACCACCGCCCAACCAGCCACTCTTCCAAGAACCTGGGACTCAGCCTGGTCCTTCTCTTTCCTTCACTTTGCTAGTCCTACCTCTACCGGCTATCTCAAATTGTCTGCATCTTTCCGTTCCTACTCTGGGATCTCAGAACCGGATGGTCCCTTAGTCTAGAAGACTCACCTACCTTCCCTCCTGCCCGGGGTTCAAATGGCTGCTTACATGTCATCTCCTAAGAGGAGCCTACCCATCACCCGTGTTATTTTCTAATTTGGGTATCTGTTGGTGGGTTTAACAGCACTCACTACAACTTGTGGTACATTGTCTTTTTGTGTGTGTGGCCTTATGTGGCTGTGCACCCTCTATGTGCACCTTTACCCCCTCTAGAGTAACAGCTCCAAGGCAAAAAGGACTCTTTTCATGTCCTGTAACAGCAGCGCCACTCATGGTGCAGTGCTTGCCACAGTGTGTTTTCCGGGAATATTCCACAGGTGCCTGTACAGGGAGGAATAGAAGAGAGGGCGGGAACCAGCCTCAGCTCTCCCAGGAGTTACAGCGTGACCTTGGGCAAGCCCCACCTGTTCCCTAAGTTACTTGTGTGATGTACTGACCCTACCGCCTAGCCCACTGAGGTCTTAAGGGAAGCAGTGAAGAGGCTAGCAAGGGTTCAGATTGTCTACAGTCTTTACATAACAAAAAGTTGCAAGCCTCCAGATAAAACCCCAATCTCCAGGGGCCTCCCTGGTGGCACAAAGGGTTAGGTCCCACACTATGAAGCTATCTGCAGCCTCTGCAGCAAGAGTTCGATTCCTGGCCAGGGAGTAACCCACATGGCCCCGCAGACCTCTCCTGACTCGCCCGCTGCTCCCCTCAGCAGTGTATTTCGTCAGTCTGCCTGTTCTGTTCCCCACTCTGTCTCTGGTGAATCCTCTCACCCTCCCACGCATCTGGCCTGTACACCAGTTCTTGTATAAAAATAAATAAATCTTAAAAAAAAATAAGAAGAAGGAGGGGGTATAGCGCAGGGATAATAAAGATGAGAAAAGTGCTGGCTTTTGGGCTGATGGGTATGAAAGGAAACGGATCTTCCCCCTAACAGATCCACCCCAAGAGTCAGGGTGGAAAAGGCCTCGTGGGCCTGCCTGTGGCTCGGGGGTAAGTCTCAGCGTCACCACTACTGCCTGGGGGGGTGGGGGTGACAGAGGCTGCCCCCTTTGCTGGGCTGGGGAGTCCACACCCGGTGGGGGGCGAGGGGTGCCCGCGGGCTGGGGCGGGGCAAGAGCAAAGCTGCAGCCAAGACCCGAAGCGCCTGGGTCTTGGGACCCGACGGGGCGGGCCGGGTCGAGCACAAATTGGACGGCCGGGCCCGGGCGCACGCCCCGCCTGTGCCGGCGGCGCCGGGGAGCCTGGGCGGGCCGAGCTGTGCCGGGAATGCTGAGCGCCGCATGAGCGCGGCCCCGGGGGAGCGCGGCGCCGGAATCACTTAGCGCCATCAGCGGGCTGGGCCCGCGCCCCGAGCGGGCGGCTGCGGCGGGAGGCGGCGGGTCCGGCTTCCCCGGCCCGGCCCGCCCGCGGCGGCGTCTCAAAAGCAGGACCGCGTCCGCCCCGGCGCCCCGCCCGTCGCGGAGACGGGGCAGGCCCGCCCGCAGGAGAGGCTTCCCGGCGCCCGCATTTGGGGAGCCGATGGGGGACCGGGACACCCAGGAGACGCGGGCGGGAGGGCGCCTCTGGCAGCGTCGCCAAAGGGGCGCAGGGGCAGGATCCGGCGCGGGGCGGGACGCAGCTGCTCGGCGCAGGGGGCGCCCGGCCCGCCCGCAGCCCCGGAGACGGCGCCGGCCCCGCGCTCCTCGCGTGCGCCTGGCCCCGGCGCCTACGCGGAGGCAGCGTGTGTTTTGGTCGTGGTGGTTTTTAATCCTCACGTGTAGCCTGGAAGCTGAATAACAGAGATGGAGAAACGTCCCGCCGTGCACAGGCAGTGACTTTAGACCTGGGGTTCAGAGGCGAGCCCCGCAGTCCGCTCCTCACCCCGCTGCCGCGTGTAGCCAAGGGTGGCTGCGCCCGGGGGCGCTTGGAATTTAGAGGCCGCGGGCTTGGAGGCTGCGCCGGGCCTGTGCCTGGCTGCGCGGTCAGGGGTGCGGCCTGCAGCTTGTTCACCCTCCGCGCCTCTGGGGGTCTCTCCTCGCCGTCAGGGGCAGCCACCAACAGGGTTTCCTTCGCCACCTCTGTCATCCCAGGGAAGCGACACTCGGGCAGCGGCCCCCGCTCTCAGTGGCACACCTGAGGCAGGTGGTGGGGCACAGAGGAAGGGACAGCAAGGCCTCCGGTCCAGGAAGGGGGGCAGGGAGGCCGGGAGCGCCAAGGCACAGCCCACAGGGTTAGGATTCTGGGCGGATGTAGCCCCTGGAGTCACATGAAGGGGGCAAAGCAGGCTCCATGGCATGGGAACAGGGCCAGGGTCTCAGGCATGATGGGTCCTCAAAGCCCTCAACTCAAATCCAGTGGCGCAGGTCAGATCCCCACCCGCAGGAGGCGCCGCCCTCAGCTGCTTCAGCCCCCCCCCCCTGCCACAGGGGCCCGCGGGCCACGCCAGAGTCTTCACATCCGTTCCCGGCCTTGCCCCCTTGGGGACCAGCCCGCCCGCTGCTCCTTGTCCCATGTTCTTTGAAAAAAGTTGAAAAGGAATTTACTGGGAGGCTAGAGCAGCAGGCGCGGGACTGGGGTGGTTCTGGGGGCCACAGGACTTGAACCCAGGACCGGCTCCAAGAGTGGGTGTGAAGCAGCAGCGACCCTTCTCCGAGCCCCGTCCTCACCCCACGCCTCCTCCCGCCTGACGGCTGCAGCCTCCCCTCCCCTCCCTTTCCGGGTTCCTTGGAAAAATCTGCTCCAAACTGTGACCCCCTCCCCTGACACCACGTCACGGGACGATTCCCGGCGGGGGGGCCGGTTCCTCAGCAGCTGCCATCCCGAGGGACGCGCTTTCCTCCCCTGGCTCTGGCCAGGCGCGGCCGGCGGCCTGCGGTGGGGCAGTGCTCCGTGGCTTCCGTGGCTGTGGTCACGGCCCTCACTCTGCCTTGCTTGCTGCACACCTGCTGTTGAGGCCCTGGGCCGCCACGTGAGTCCAGCTCTCCCGGGGCCACGGAGCTGTGAGCGGCCACACAGGTAGGCCACGGGCCGGCAGGTCTCCAGTGGGCAGCCCCGGCCCAACCCGGCGTGGGGGTGGCCCCGGCCCCAGGCCGGTGAGTGAGGACGTCTCCATCATCCCGGCCCCGGGCCCTTCCCTCTCTCGGTGGAGGAGACATTGTGGAGCAGAATAGGGGTGTCCTTGCTGTACCTCTTTAGATTCCTGCCCTGCAGAGTCCATGAGCGTGACAAGGCGTGCGCGACGTTCCAGGGCACGCTGGGGGGCTGGCAACAGGCAGGGCAGCTGCCCCGGCCCCAGCATCCTGCACCGCTGCTGGGGAGGGGAGGGGAGGGGCAGGGAGGGCAGCGGCCTCACGGAGAGGGGAGGGGGAGAGTGACATGTGGGGGTGCTGGTCCTCTGTATCCTGACCAGGGCCCACTCTGGACAGCAGCTCGGGAGGAGGAGGGGCTCGCCCGAGCCGCCCGCATGGGCCCCGGGCACTCACTGCAGACCCCGTGTCCGGCCCAGGCCGAGTCCTGCGGACACACCGCGGCTCAGAGCGAGGTCTGGGGGGGCGGGAGCCGGGGACACAGCCCCCAAGGCGTTGCTAGGACCCCGCAGGGGTCTACAGAGGCGCCGGTCTGAGCAGGTCGGGGGGAGGAGGAAAGGTGGGCTCTGCTTCTGATTTCAGAAAAATACCCCCGGCGGCGTGGGGGAGCTGCTTAGTCCTCCCGCCCCCTGTGCCCCTCCCTGAGCTCACCCGATTCTCTTTCGAGCAACTGCTGTCTCTGAGGACGCCTCGTTCCGACACCCAAGGGCGGCAGAGAAGCCAAGCTGAGCCCACCCTGGCCTGTGACCTGAGAGAGGCTCCAGGCTGAGGGGGTGAAGCCACCGCCCCTCGCCCTTTGACCAGGTGCCCTCTGCCCAGAGGGGCCGAGCCCCGGCTGCTAAGGGCATTTAGCTGCCCGCCCTGGAGTGGCCCTCGGGCGGGGGAGCCCCCCACGCGGGCACTCCTGAGCCCCGACCAGGTGGAGGGCCGCCCCGGCTGCTGGGCCTGTTTCCTCTGCCCACGTCCCCCGCGGGCCACTTCTCAGCAGGCGTGAATCACACCGGCCCGGCCCGGCCTTCTTAGAGGAAGAAACTTCGGGACTTGAGACAGTCGCCGTCATTTCTGTCCTCTCATCCTCGCAGGTCAGGCGACCCAGGCCGTCCCAGGCAAGCGCGTGCCCCAGCATCTCATTTCCCGGGGGCTCACGCGCCTCCTCCCGCTCCCCATTCCCCGGGGCCAGGTCCCCCCCAGCCTGATCTCATCCTTGGAGGGGGAAGGAGGGGAAGGCAGGTGAGAGGGGCTCTCTCTGGGGGACGCGGCTCTGAGACTGGCTAATTACAGACTTCCTGACGGGCCATGGGCCTGCATCTCATCAGCTGAGTCACAGTGCACGCGCCCGGGACCCCAGGGGAGGGTGTCAGGAATCATGGGGGGGAGGCCAGCCAGCCTGCAGCCCCTTTTCCATCTTCAGAGGGTTCCAGCAGCACCCCCTCCCCGACTCCCGCCTCTGCTGCTCGACACCTTCCTGGACGGCTCCCGTCCACCCCGCCCGCCCTCCCGCCCCGCAGGACCCTGCGCGGGTCACTTGCTCACGCTTTTTCCAGCCACCCCGTTTCTTTCAAGCCGATGCCCTTCGGCCACACACATCACACAACTCGGGTCGCCGCCTGCAGCGTGGCAACTGCATCTAGGTAGGATCCTCGTGCCAACTGCCCTTGGCCAGTCTGCCCAAGATGGTTCCCGAGCCGCTGGGCACCGGTGCCTCCCCTGTCGGGGTCGTTGCTCCCCGCAGTCTCCCCTTCCGGCAGCGGTGGCTACTGAGGGACTTTTCCATTCACGTTTCAAACAGGCGTCTCCGTTACATGAAGTTCCGTCTGCCGAGCCGTTATGGGGGGAACGTCTTTTATTTGAGGGTGTGAGATGATTGAATTTTCCAGAACGCTGCTGTTTAGATCATGAATTGTTCATCCATCATCACTTTTTTGTGCCTCTGGCTCTGCTTTGCATGGTGGGTCTGGACCCCAGGGGAGGTTTCTGGTCAGGGAGTTGGGTTGTGGTTTGCAGCGGCACGGGGTAGGTCACCGCCGCCTCAGGCAGCTGGAGGGAACCTTGGCGCCCGCGGCACCGTCCCCGCAGGTGATTTTAATAGCCCGCGGGGGAAGCAAGCCAGCGGGGAGACAGGGCTTGGCCCCCACGTATCTCTGTAGGTCGTTCTTCTCTGGAGTTCTCTGGGGGCGCTTCCTTGCGCTACCGCGCCTCGCCCTCTTGTAGCCCCCCCCCCAACCCTGTCCGCAAGCCTCCTCCCTCCCGGAGACCCCCGTCTCGGAGAGACGCTGCCCTTATAGGCTCAGCCTCCAGGCTCAGGTGCGCCCACTTAAGCACGCCCACGCGTGCTCCAGGTGCCGCCATCAGGCACACGTGCCCCACACCCCCAAGCTCCGGCATTCAAGGCCACAGGTGATCGCCAGAGGCTAGTGGCGTAAAAGCCTGACCAATCACCCTCTGCGGCCGTCCCCCCAAGATCAAGGCCACTGGTGCCCCTGGACCTTGTGCGGGGTTCCAGCTCAGTGGCGGGATTCTAGGTCCCGTGGTGACAGCATCCAGGACACCCAGGTAGAGGGGACTTGGGTTTGCTCTTCCCATCCTCTGCCACTGTAGGGTAAAGAAAATGTCAGGCTTTTCTGCCCTCCTGCCATCAGGATAAATGATGGATCCTTGCGGTCCTGAATGCATGCCTGATGGCGGGCACCTGGAGTAGGGTGTGGGCATAGGTAGATGGGATTCACCTGGGCTGAGACTGTGCTTTTAAGGGCAGCGTCACGGGGACGCCAGCAGCAGCAGCAGAAGCCGAAGCAGAAGCCGAGAAGCAGCAGAACGAACGCCAGAGAGCCCAGATAGAGTAAAGACTTGCTGGGGGCTGGGAGGCCTGCCAGCCTCCCAGCCCCCCAGCCAGCACCCCTGCCTGCCATATGCCTGGTGAACCCCAAATAAAAGACCTGCAAAAACCCACTAAGGACTCTGACTCCTCCTTTACCCAGTCTGCATGGGATCAGAAAACCTGCACCGTGTCCTGTCCTGCCCTTTTCAGCCACCTACGGAGCATCTCAGTTGTTAAAGTTGGTGACTTTTGGGCCTCCCTGGTGGCCCAAAGGGTTAAGACGCAACCTATGACACTCTCCACAACCACTGCAGCATGAATTCAATCCCTGGCCGGCCAGGGAGCAACCCACATGGCGCAGCAGACCTCGCCTGTCTCGCCCGCTGCTCCCCTCAGCAGTGAATCAGTCAATCTGCCTGTTCTGCTCCCCACTCCGTCTCTGGTGGATCCTCTCACCCTCCACACCTCTGGCCTGTACCCCAGCTCTTGTATGCATAAATAAATTGTAGCGTAAGGTGAAAGGTATCAGGCTTTTCTGCCCTCCCACAATCAGGATAGATGAGGGAACCCTGTGATCCTGAATGCGTGCCTGATGGCGGGCACCTGGAGTGGGGACACCTGCGCTAAGACTGCTTTTAAGGGCGGCGTCACAGGGACGCCAGAAGCCGAGAAAGCAGCAGCAGAAGCCGAAGAGAAGCCGAGAACGCCAGAGAGCCCAGATAGAGTGAAGATTTGCTGGGGGCTGGGAGAACTGCCAGCCTCCCAGCCCCCCAGCACCCCTGCCTGCCACGTACCCGCTGAACCCCAATAAAAACCTGTAAAACCACTGAGGACTCTGACTCCTCCTTTACCCGGTCTGCATGGGATCAGAAAACCTGCACTGTGTCCATCCCTGCCTTTACATAAATCTTTACCAAAAAAATAAAGTTGGTGACTTTGGAGTAACTAAGATGGGCTCTTCATGGATGAGTCTCAGCTTCCTCCTTCTTGCAAGAGTTGTGAGGATTAAATAGTGCTTCGCACCACTCCCAGCACTGTTCCATACAGAAACTTTTGAATACAAATGGGCGACCTTCAAAGTCTCTATAATCTTGTTGATTATACAAACATGCAAAAACCATGGACGTGTAAACTGGGTCCACCTGCTGGCCTTTCCACAGTGGAGGGAGGAGGGACATGGTTCCCGAGGCCCCACGGGCCAGCCCTTGCCGCTCAGACTGCTTGCTGGTGGGACCAAAAGGTTTCAGATTTGGGGCTAGCACCCCAGAAATGGAATGGCTGCCTCGGAGCGTCCACACCCATGTAACTTGGCTCGATATCATGTTTGCCATCGAAGACAGGCCACACCCCTAACACTCCCACCAGCCGAGCATGACAGGGCCAGTCAACCCACAGCTTTACCAACAGATGGGGCCAAACTTGCAGGTCTGCGCTGCGGCAACAGGCAAGAAAAAAAAAAAAAGGCAATTCAGGGCCCTCTTTCCTTCATTGTATCAAGAATATTATGAGTTATGGGCATTATGGGCATTTTAAACATTATGACATGTTTAAAAGGCCATTTACCTTTCTCTGTGACTTTATTTTTAGAAGCTATACCTCAGGGATATGAACCGTTGTAATGCAAGTCACATCTACTTCCCCAGTTTGTAATTTGTTTTTACTTTGCTAATGGTTCGTTTTGGTCACCTAGGAGGTACTGTTGTAAAAAATTTTTTAGGTAGTCAAATTTACCAATCTTTTCCCTGCCAGTATCTGGATTTTGTGTTTTTCTCATTCCCAGGTTTGCAGGAATGCCCTTGTTTGCTGTCTTCACCTTCCAGCGACACCAGGCCCACTTACCGGAAGCCCCACCCTTCCCGGCCCAGAGCCTGTCTCTCCGCCAGCAGAACCTCCGCGGGCAGCCAGGCCTGTGTCTGGACCGTCATTTGTTTCACTGTTCTGGGCATTTATAGGTTAGTTCTTCCCGCCCTCAGCCCAAATCTGGAAAACAAGGCTTTTCCTGGTTATTCTGGCTCTTTCCTCCACATGATCCTTCACCAAGAATAGTGTCTAGTGACCAGGATAAATGGCTGTGAAATGTTAATGGAAATGGTGCAACAGACCCTCACCATGTACACACCCAACTTTTCACAGTAGGAAAATGCTGGGAAGGGAAAAAAGCAAGGTTTGAGCGGCCATCACCTGAGTGTGGTTCTAGGCCTCACTATCACGTCATGAGCACAAACCTTGATGGAAGGAACTTGCCAATGGCCACAAAGCTGCCTGCTCACCCTGTGTTCTCCCCTCATCCCACACCAATGGCGATCTCTGGGCCATAGCACCTCTTTGTAAGGGAGCTTGAGGGTTGTAACGGGGAGCCGGGGGTTCAGGGCTCTCCCAGCTGGGGAAGGGGTCTAAGGGATGGGAAGTATGGCAAAGCTCAAGCACACCCCATTATCTATTGCCCTACTCTTCACTATAAGCTCCCACCCCACCCCCACCCTCCTACTCCCAGGTGACAGGTTTCTAAGGTGAGAGGAACATTAAGGGCGAGGGTCACCAAGTTCTCCTTTTGCCCCAGTCCTGTCCAAGAGGATGTTCTGCAAGGGTGGAAACTGAAAGGTCGATGCAGGGGCCAGGAATGAGGACGCCCACACAGAAAAAACAAGATGGCCCTGACACCAGGACCACTGATACCACCAAACCAAAACTGAAGCCATAAACAGGAGAAAAACAACTCGGCTGGAGAAACAACTTTGTTCCGCCTAAACCTGTTTCCCCCACTGCCAACCCAGTTTTCCTGCCTAACCTCTCCTCACCACATAAAAGGACATCTCCCCGCCCCCCAACAGGCTTGACTTCACGGACCCCCACTTCACGGACCCCCACAGCTCGCCCAGAGGTGCAATCAATTCTCCCTTCCTTTGAGAAAGTTTAGCCTGGCTCTCCTTTTCTTTACCGCCGAACCTTTCGGAAATGTCCTGTATCT
The DNA here is from genome assembly GCF_964194135.1 of Talpa europaea. Lineage (NCBI taxonomy): Eukaryota > Metazoa > Chordata > Mammalia > Eulipotyphla > Talpidae > Talpa > Talpa europaea. The sequence continues at coordinate 15,948,702 of NC_140078.1, read as the reverse complement.
GTGCAGTCCAACTGGATGGCCACCAGCACAGGCAGTTATTAAGCACCCCAAATGTGGCTGGTGTGATTGAGGAACTGAATTTCTATTCACTCTTAACAGCCACATGTGGCCAGCAGCTGTTACAGTGGACAGTGCATTTCTGGCCCAGTCTACTCCTTCCAGCCGAGAAACAGGAGACATCCTGCCTATGCCTGAGCCAGGAGGCTCAGAGGCCAGTCAGGTAGTGCAGGCTGGGGGAGGGCAGGCAGGAAACTGAGAGGGTTGAGGGGCCAGCTGGGAAGGAGAGGCCCAGCCCCAGGCAGCCCCACCCAAGCCCCACCCTTACAATGACCAAGCAGAGCATCACAATAGCGTGGCCAGCAGGAGGGGAGCGGCAGCCTGGAAACTGCGGGTGTTTTCCTCCAGGAGCAGGTCCCTTTGTCTGCAGACCTACTTACAGCAGCCTGGGCAGCGGCAGAGAATGGAAAAGCACCCAGCTGCTGGGTGGCCTCAAGCTGGAAACCCAAAGAAGGAGGCAGGGCAGGTGTGGGCATAGGGGGATCTACCGGGCCCCCAGACCCAGGTACTACAGGGTCCCCCCGTGCTGCCAGGAGCTGGACCAGGCTGTGAGCACTGAGCACATGCTCATCTTCTTCCTGGCCATTTGGTTCTTCTACTTCTATCTTCAGGACATCTAATGAGCCTCCCTTGCTAGAGGCCAAGAATAACCAGAAAGAACCCACCCAGCTGCAATGTGAGAACACAGAGGCCTGGGCTGGGGTGGTCTTGGCCTCACAGGAAGGACAGCCAGGACTTGGAGTAAGGCCTCCCCGATTCCGGAGATATCCCCGGGGCCTTGCCTTGAAAAGCCTCAGGATGCTGTGGCCCAGCCTCTGCTCTCTGAGCACCTCAAACAGGCTTGAGTAAATCATACAGGAGACGTGAAGGTACATGCCCCAGGCCCTGTGGCCAGAATGGGGGCAGCAGGGTCACCTCAGGGCTCTGAGATTCTGAGACTTCCCAGTCAATGGAGTCAGCTCAGCACGTTCACTGGTTAGCTGCTTTATGCCGGCCCAGGCTCCAGCAAGAAATAAACTATCCTCTGGGCCTAGTTGGTAGCAAGAGAAATGTTATTCCCATTTTCATCGGAAAAGAAACTGCCTTGGGCTCTGGTGGGGCAGACAGGACACCTTCCACAGGACACCTTCCAGAGATGGTAGCAACCTGCCAGCGGAAAGCCAGCCACCACCCTGAGGCCAGACAGGCTGAGGTTAGGAGCCTCCCCACCCGCAGGAGCAGCAATACTTGGCTACAGAGCACTTCTCTAAGAACAGAGCACCCATGGAGGGTAAAGCAAGAGCCTGGAATGGCCCAGACCCATAAAGCCAAGGGCAAAGGGGAGCCTCGGGAGCCCAGGGGAGACCCCAGTGATGCAGACCCTGAAATCGCCTTGAGGCTGCAGCAGGAAGTAGTGGGAAACACACGATCACCTCACTGCAGAAACCTCTGGGGACACAAAAATCCCCTGGGAACTCTTCAAAGCTCAGACTCCTGAGCCCCAACTCCAGATCTAAAATTTTAGATCAGCCCAAGAATCTGAATTCTTAGTAAGGTCCCCACTTCCCTCAGTGTAAGGGATCCAGTTCCCTCTGCTGCGAACGCAAAGCATGGAAGGGGGAACGAACGGGGCTCCCTCCCTAGGGCTCCCCTCGAAGCAGCCAGGCAGCAGCGCAGGGCTGCAGGCAAGGAGGGACAGCAGAAAGCTCAGAATCCTGGGTGGCATGAGGCCCCCATGGCCTGTGCACAGGTCCCCAAGAGGAAATCTCCAGGACAAAATTCAAAGGGTCACAGGTGCTCTTCTCCGGGGGTGCTCAGAGGAAAACAGGGAGCCGCGTGCTTCCTCCCTGTATTCTTCGGGGGACTAGACTCCAATCCACACAGCAGACAGAACTGTAGCAATATTCATGTGCTACAAACTAAATAAAACTAAACTTTGAATGGAAAAAACCAGAGTCCACGCACAAGTGGCTTTCCTGACAGGAGCCCGGGCACAGCGCGGCAGCTGACCGAGCGAGGAGGAGGGAGGCCGCTCGCCCCCGGCCACCATCAGGCACACCTGATGACGTGACTTCTTGTCCTTTTTGGGCAATGACCCAAATTACCACCTGCCAGGGAGGCAGTGACTGCTCAAGGCTGCCCTGTCCCATGTCGTGTGGGTGCAGGTGGGGCACGGCCCACCACGAGGACGCGCACAGCTGACATCAACCAGTGCTTTATTAAGGCTCGGAGCGGGCTACCGGCTGAGGGGCTGGGCCATTTACTCCACAGACCCCACGTACCCCCACAGTCTACTATTGGGTGGCTCACTTTGAGCTGAACTAGTCTATTGTGTTCCACTCACAACCACCCTGCACGATGGGGGTGCACAGACAACTTGGGGGAGGGACCCTCAATAGGGGCAATCTTCCTGCCCAAGGTGGGGCTGGGTCTAGAAGGCCCTGAACTCGGGCAGGGGTGTGGCAGGGAGGCAGAGGAGGGCAGGGACATCTCCCTCCCTCCCAGCCCAAACTATGGCTTTGTTATCCTGTTGCCACTGGCGCAGGAGTAGCGTGGCCCCTCTCGACCCCTCACTCTGGGCCTGTGCGCTACACTGTAGAAGGAGACAAAGAGCAAGTCCCCTGGGAAGGAAGAGGCTGCTCAGGGACCTGCTTGAGGCTCCTCTGTGCCTGGCCCCTGGCCAGACTTCAGGGGAGCTCTGACCCCCCATTCCTGCTCTCCCTCAACTCCTCCCAGCAATAGGTCTTCTCAGGTGATACCCATCACTCAAAAATGGACCCGCAGCACGTCCTGGCTGGCGACTGGCCGCTGGCAGGCTGAACACGTCATGGGCAGGGCACGCTGCTTCTCCCCCAGGCAGGGTCGGCACAGAAGATGGCCACAGGGAAGCTGGTACACAGGCTCCTTTTTGAAGTAGGGAGAAAACAGTCTTTTGCAGGAGGCACACTCGGGGCCCAGGATGCTCCCAGGCTGCTCTGGTAATCAGGGAAGAAAAGAGGCCAGGGTTAGGGAATGCGGCCCCCCTGCTCCAGGCTTCACACTGGAGGCAAGCAACCGCCCGGAGTGGGACAGAAGCCGCCTCTCCCTCTCACTCTCACCCTCCCGCCCCAGGCTGCCTCTGGCTGGTGTGGGAAGAGAGGATAACAGGGAGCCTCTTCCTGACTGACCGAATCTCGGGGCTCCTATAAATGGCTTCTGAGCACAACTGGGTAACAGCAGTCCCTCCTCCCAGCCTCCCAGCAAGATTTACTTCCCCACCGGAACAGGCCACCAAGGCCAGAACCAGGCACAAGTTCACCACAGGACCCTTAATAAACTGCAAGGAAGGCATGATGTGATAAACAAAAGTAAGAGCAGAAAATGGTCAAGGGGTGGGGAGGGAGGTCAGCAGAGGGGCAGGGCTGAGGTCTGTCTGTAGCACACCTGCCTGCTGGGCCTGGGGCCCACTTATCTTCAGTCCTGCAGCCCGCAGCTCTCCTCCCCGTGACCATCAATCCCCGTGCCACGCTGGCCCCTTGGGCAGGCGCGTTCTCCTTCCATGCTACCCGAAGGGCCTCCTGAATGAGGACCACAGTCCTGCCACCCCCACCCCCGCCCCCACGAAGCTGTACCCGCTGCTCTTCCTTCTCTCCTGGTCCTGACCTACGGAGGCTGCTCTTTCTCCCAGGCACACCCCGCTGGAGAGGGCAAGGATGGCCTCCTTGGGGACAAACCACAAAAGGGCCAGTAAGTTACCACTGTTCTTTTCTAAGATAAAGATAAAAATGTTGCTAGGAAGGAATGAAGATGACACATAACCCCAAACCCCCGTCACACGTGCCTAAGTCCCTAGGTGTCAGACAGGAAGCAGACTAGATCAGAAACAGGAAACAAGAAAGGAGACCAGTTCACAGAAATACTATGAGCGGACAAAGAAAGCCTTTAGGGTAGAGTTAAACTTGAAGAGAGCCCCTCTGCTCCCCTGGAGAAGGAAAGAAACCAGGTCCTCCCCAGGACTGGGCGGGGCGCTAAGGAGGCTGGACGAGGGTCACAGAGTCAGATGGCAGGGCCCAGCATCCTGTCCGAGAGCTCCAAGGAGAGGGAGGGCCCATGTTACCCGAGCTGGTGCCTGGCCTCCAGGAAGTGCTGCTCCCTTTTGTACTGGGGTGCTGGAGTTGCCCCCTAGTCAGCCGAGCTGTGAAGGAGGGCATGGAGCCAAGGGTCGACGTCAAGGCAATTTCTAAGCTTTGTGACAGCTTCTGCTCATGGGACACTGGACCTGTCAAGAGATGCACAGAGCACGATATCCAGAGAAATTTAGCAAAAAAACCAGACCAAACTACAAGTCCTCTGAGGAGCACAAAACAGCACTTTCAAGTTCAAACAGACACAAATGTAAAGCAATTTCTCCATGTAAAACCAGGAGCAAATGCCCTGGGGACTCTGGCGGTTCCCACCCATCCCGTATCACTGCCAGGGTTCCCGGGCTCCGCGCCAGTTTTCTTCTTCCTGAACAAAGTACTGGGCAGGCACGAGCCACCTCGTGGCTCATCTGCAGACCTGCACCCTTTCCCAAGACCTCCCTGCTCACTGCCAAGGAAATTGACAGACAAGCAAATGCCCAGCTTCGCACCATGCTCCCTGCCTAGTCCCTCCCCAGCAGCTGCCTTGGTCTGCTTTCTCCCCATATCCTTCTTCCTGGGGCCCCACCACTTTGCAGGGCCACTGGCCTGCACTCTAGGGGTGTGTATCTTTTCTCTCCTAGAAGGTAAAGCAGAGCAACTGTTACCTAGTAGAATAATGAACACCATACCTCGGTCTCCCCCAAGATCTAGGCGCTAGGGGCCTGCTGTGTGTGGCCCACTGAGAGCAAAGCTGTGGATGAGAGTAAAGGGAACCACCCAAGCAAGGACCCAGAGACCTGACCGTGGCAGGGTTTGCCTCTAAGAGGGGAGCAGAACATTTTATCTATAGTTTGGAGACTAGGATGTCAGCTTGGGGTCTTGACATGGTGCTGCGTGGTGCTGTGTCATAACAAACATGGGGAGGTCAACACCACTAGAGACCTCCACAGACTCCAGGGCTAAGGACTTTCCTCCTCATCTCCCTGCAGCTCAGACGCTTCCAGGAATTTCTGGAGGTCATGTTAACGAATTTATGCTCAAAACCAGAGAATTCACAGATATAATGCTTAAGTATATTATTTACACAGGGTTTTTAGAGTAAGAAATGAAATTAAAAGAATGATAAAACCTAAAGAGACTAATTTTCATAAGGAAAAAGCTGTCAAAGTGCTAGCTCCAAAAGCACAAGGGTGAACATTTTACCAAACGTGAACCAAGTAGCACGTTAAAGATGCATGACCAAACGGGGCTGGTTCCAGGAATGTGGCAATGGTCCAACATCAAGAAGTCTATAAATGTACTTTTTCACATTAAAAGATCTAAGGATGTAAAATCACGTTATCTCCATTAACACAAAGAAGGAACTGGACAAAATTCAACCACCAATCTTGGACAATAAAACTGAATAAAACAGGAACTCAGAGTGTGGAAGGAGAGCTGAAGCAGCTCCCAGTGAATGCCACCTCCTAATCTAGTATTTGTGCCCCTGGGTATCCCATCCCCTTGAGTGTGGCCGGACCTAGTGACTTGCGTCTAACAAAGTGAATACAGTAAAAGTGATGGGATGTTATAAAAAAAAAAAAAAAAAAAAATCAAAAAAAAAAAAAAAAGAATAGGATTAACTTAACTCTTTGCAGCTGGGGTCCAATAGCAAAAAAAAAAAAAAAAAAAGTGATGGGATGTCACTTCCATGAGGTTACAAGTCTGTGACTTGTACCATGTTTGCATTCTCTGGGTGCACCGCTACCAGGTCGTATGCGGCCCTTGAGAGGCCCATGTGGCAAGGACTGAACCCTGCAACAACCACATGCATGAGCTTCGATGTGAATCCTTCCCCAGTCAAGGCCTGAGACTTCTGCAGCCCTGCCAACACTGATAGCAGCCTTGGAAGACCCTGAAGCAGATGATCAGGCAAGTCATGCATGGATTCCTGACTGCTGAAGCTATGAGATAAGGTGATGCTTCAAGCCAGTTCAGTGTTGGAATAGTTTAAAGTGGCAAAGCATAAAGCAAAGGGCAACAGTGCCAAGTGCTACCTGAGAGGGTAGGAATGACAAGAGGCGTGGACTCAGATGGTGGTGGTTACCTGTTGAGCAGTCCATGTGTGTCAGACCAAGTTCACTGGCAGTTTTCATTTTCTTAGCAGTGTGCTCTGAGGTAGTGGGTGAGACCAGAAGGCTTGTTGTAGAAAAACAGGAAGCATTTATACCAAGGCTGCTGTCTGGGGCATGTTCAGCCTGCTCCATCTTCCTTTTCCGAGAAGGCAGAACAATGGCAGAAGGAGTCACTGCCAGTGCAGTCTGTGTTCTCCCAAGCAGATGGCAGCCGGGGATGGAGTGCTGCAACAGGAAGTGGTCAATCCGGGCCTTCAGGGAGGGATGAGGCAGGGGCTGAGACTGTGGAGTAAAGGCCACCCCTGTGAAAGGGTCACTGGGCACTCGGCCCCAAGTGGCTTCACTGCGATTACACTTCTCCAGCGTGCTCTGGTCGATGACCTTGCCTGAGGGCAGCAGCATGGGGCAAGGCATGATCTCCAGGGTGATGGGATCCAGGAACTCCTCAGGTACATCCCGAATTACCTCAGTCAGCTCGTGTAAGCTGGAGAGGTCCTGCTGGTCCTCCGACTGGTCCCCTGGATCACAGTCACTCTCCATGGGCAAGGCTGGGGCCTGCAGGGCCAAGTCCTGAGGGAGGCTCTCTGAGGCAACCAGCAGGACGCTGTCTATCACCTCCTGAGAGCAGGTTTTGGCCGGCTGACCCCACACTTCCAACCGCCTGATGCAAGGGATGCCACTGCCTGTCACGTGGGTGATACATATCTTGAGATGGGCCACAAAGCTAAGAGAAAGAGCCCCTTTATTCCAGAGTTCTTGAGTCACAACAGCAGGGGAGGGGAGTGTGGCTTCCAATGGGCCAAAAGGAGGCCTGGCCTTGAAACCCCTGTGGCTAAACACCACTTGGCTTTGATTTTTTAACAAGACTTTGCCTACCAAAGTGAAGGCCTCCTTGTCTGGGATGGATGGCTCAGCTGGGCATGGAAACTCAGGGGTATTCCAAGATGCCCTGCTGGATGAGGCAGACGTGTACATTTCCACGCCAGTGACATTCTGGCCTACCCCTGCTGTAAGATCTATGTTAATCCTACAGATTTCCACGTTGAAGGGAAAGGAAACTGTCACATAGACTGGTGGCTTAATGAAATACTCTGTCCTAAAACCACGACTTCTCTTTGTGAGATCCTCTGAGATGAGATTTTCAACTTCGTAACCATCAGCTGATATCTAAATTTAATGACAAATATGAGAAAACGGATTTGATGAGATCCAAAAGAAGACAATCAGTTCTCAAGAACCCACTTCTCATTTCAAATTTCCATGATCACATTGAATTCTCCTGGGTCTTTTTGCAGGCACCCAAGATCACATCAGGCCAAGGGGAACTGTACTTCCAAGTACTGACCATCCTTAAAAAACACGAGCAACAAAACTCTACCAAACTCAAGCAAAAATCCCGTCAAAATAACATTTGTGTGAAAAGGGGCAGATACACTACTGGTTTTATATTTCAGGAGATGAAAACATGCAGATCTAGGGGAAAACAAAGACTTTCATTAAAATTCTCAATTTGGTATTTTTGCCCCACTAACTGTACCAGTTTCCCTAGGAAGGCATAACAAACAAGCTTCCTAAAAATCTATGAGTGATCAAACTTGGTAAAAACAATGTACACTGGAAAAAAGTCACAAAATACTGGGAAATTTAATAGTGATATGCTTGGGCAGAGGGACCCCCAAGCAGGGTCAGACTGTTAGTTGGTCCCCCCCCCTTTTTTTAAAGATTTATTTTTATTTATTTATACAAGCACTGGGTACAGTCAGAAGTGCGGGAGGGTGAGAGAATTCACCAGAGCCAGAGTGGGGAGCAGAGCAGGCAGAAGGACTGAAGTACACTGCTGAGGGGAGCAGCGGGCGGCATGAGAGGTCTGCGTGCCATGTGGGACCCTCCTCCGGTGGCCAGGGAGCAGCCAGGGATCGGGGATCGAACCGACGCTGCAGAGGCTGCGGGCAGCCTCGCAACCCAGTGCTCAACCGCTGCGCCACCGGGGAGGCCTGGTCCCCTTTTAATATTTCTAATATTTGTTACAATCAATGGAAATTTTATGCTATCTCTGTGCAAAGGAGTCAGCTTAGCAATGCGGGAAGCTGAGATAGTACTCTGTATGCAGAAACTCCAATTAGGGGAGTGGTTCAACAAACTCCTTGGAGTTTCTCTACTCCCTGCCTTTTTATAAAAGGGGAGGCAGCTTAACGTACATAAAGAAAAAGGAATCCAAATAACAGATAGAAGCCATTATTTCTAGCATTAGAAATTAGCAAGATCTGGGGAAAAGAGTATTTCTATCTTCACCACGACTTTGAGAGGAAATGAAATTTATCAGAGGAAGAACACAATGAATATGACACTCTACAAAATGAGTGACAGGTCCTCCGGAATGGTGCTGTGTGACTCTATAGGTGCAACCTGCCCCATACCTAAATCCCATCTGGTGGCATCAAAAATGAGAAGGCACATTAAACCCGACAAGGCAGCAAATGGAGAAAGCATGAAAGATGTCATCTATTTATATGCATATACTTGTTTTCTTTACCTTGTTGCAGTAAATTCTCGGTCTGAATTGTGGGAGGCAAAGATTTATTACCATCTTTGTGGCCGAAAGGATAGCTTCCCAACATCAGAAATAGCCTTAAATAAAAAATAAAATTTGATATTAGACAAGTTAAAGTTCAATTCTAAACTTTTAAGAGTTGATTCCCAAGCAAGGAGGATCAAACAGGACAGCAACAAAAGCTGTAACACATACAGATTCTCGTGGGCTGACTCACTCTCTGGACCCTACTCGTGATGCTAGGAAATGGCCTACTGCAAACTGAGAAGCTGGCACTCTGGAGCCAAGGGCCCGTCAGCTCTGCAAGGGCCTCCCCACAGGTAACGGAGGTCAAAAGTAGCTGAGCTCAGACAAAAAACAGGACTATTTATCTAGAGGGCTTAGAATGAAAAGGGTCACTGGAAATCTTCAGTGGTTTTAAGGAATCTTTGTCACTTTCAAGGTAATTACATTTTCTTATTAAAATGAAAGCAATTACAAGAGTCAATACAAAGCCTTAGGGTTGGAAAGTACCATACAAGAACATCTAACCAAGCCTTTTTCTTTCCTTTTTTATAAACAAACAACCTTTCTAGTGAGCCACGTCCAGGACTGGGAATGGGTAAAGGTGGTTAATGGTACATATTTCTAGCCGAAAGAGGAATCCAAGTTGCGGGCCATAAAATATGACATGGTGACTGCTGTGAATACTGTAATGTGTATCTGAAAGTTGCTCAGAGATTTTGGAAGGTTTCCATCACACAAAAAATGTCTGACTATGTGAGGTGATGGATGCTATCTCGACTTACTGTGGTAAGTAGATTACTTCGTAATACACACATTATGTCAAATCAGAGTATTCTATGTCAAATGCATCTCAATAAAATTGGAAGGAAAAGACGGTCAGTGTCCAACAGATTCTGGTACTCTAGACAAGTAGGGCAACACTAGAAAGACCCCTTCATTGCCAGGCCTCTCCAGCACATTTGAACTCCTTGCTTGAGGGCAGACATCTATTCTATGCTTTTCCATCTGACAGGCAAGGACATGAAAAACTGCCAGCCACCCTCTGGGGTCATTGTGTTGTCAGGATCAGTAGGTACCCTTTGCAGAGGCCAGGTGCACTGGGCACCCCACAACATTTTAGTGGGTAAAATGCAGAGTGAAGATCTGCCTTGGGACCTTTAAATGTTTGCATCTCAGCACACAAAGAGTACAAGCCAGAGTCCCTCACTCTGGTTACAGCTAACACAAAGTATTATTCTAAGATGGCTTTAATATATGCTGATTTTTCTTGAAAGGTAGCTTCCGTGTAAATCATAGGAAGATCATACTTTTGTTTTGCTGGGATCTTTACCAAGAGGCTTTTATCATTTTTAAAAACTACATCACTGACAGTCTACATTTGTATAGCAGCTGATATGCCAGGTGATTCTATATGTTGGTAAGAGCTTCTGATTACTTCTTTGTACTTCTAGTATGGTCATATCCAAAATTTACATGAGAGCAAATTTTATTATCACACTTTAAAATTTCTCCTTTCAGGCCTCCCCTGGTGGCTCAGTGGTTGAGCGCCAGGCTGCAAGGCTACCCGCAGCCTCTGCAGCGTGGTTCAATCCCCAGCCACCGGCAAGGGTCCCACATGGCGCGCAGACCTCTCCTGCTGCGCCTGCTGCTCCCGTCAGCAGTGTACTTTGGTCCTTCTGCCTGTTCTGCTCCCCGCTCTGGCTCTGGTGAATTCTCTCACCCTCCCGCGCTTCTGACTGTACCCAGTGCTTGTATAAATAAATAAATAAATCTAGAGCCTAAATATATATATATATATATATATATATAATTTCTCCTTTCTATTACTGGTAAGGCATTTGTGTGTATTTATGTATGGGTGTAAGGATGACTATATGCGCATGTACCTATACACACACGCAAACATATTATGTTGTTTTTTAAAAAATGTCAGTTGTATGGTTTTTGGTTTTTGTTTTTCAATTTATTTATTTATACAAGCACTGGGTACAGTCAGAAGTGCGGGAGGGTGAGAGAATTCACCAGAGCCAGAGCGGGGAACAGAACAGGCAGAATGACCGAAATACACTGCTGAGGGGAGCAGCGGGTGGCAGGAGAGGTCTGCGCGCCATGTGGGACCCTTGGTGGTGGCCAGGGATCGACCTGCGCTGCAGAGGCTGGGGGAAGCTTCGCAGCCCAGCGCTCAACCACTGTACCACCAGGGGAGGCCTGGTTATATGTTTTTTTTTAAAGACTTAGCTGCTCTTTTTTTTTTTTTAAGATTTATTTATTTATGCATACAAGAGCTGGGGTACAGACCAGAGGTGTTGGGGTGGGGGTGAGAGAATTCACCAGAGACAGAGTGAGGAACAGAACAGGCAGATCTACTGAAGTACACTGCTGAGGGGAGCAGCGGGCAAGTCAGGTAAGGTCTGCTGCGCCATGTGGTTTGCTCCCTGGCCGGCCAGGGATCGAACTCGTGCTGCAGAGGCTGCAGATTGCTTCATAGTGTGGTGCTTAACCCCTCGCACCACCAGGGAGGCCCTGTATTTTTTTTTTAAAAGATTGTATTTATTTTTGTGAACTGGGGTGTACGCCAGAGCTGCAGGAGGTGAGAGGATTCACCAGAGACAGTGGGGAGCAGAACAGGCAGATCTACTGCTATGGGAAGCAGAAGGCAAGACAGGAGAGGTCTGCTGTGTTGTATGTGGGTTGGTTAGCTCCGTGGCCGGGGATTGAACTCAGGCCATCGCAGTGATAGCACTGAGACTTAACCCCTAGGCCACTAGGGACATCCTATCTTTAACTTTAAATTCAGGGTACCAGAAGGAACATTACAACATATTATTAAAAAAGGGAGATAAATCTGATGGAGGTAGAGAATTCTTATGCTAAAATCTCCTGTTTTTTTGTAACCTGTTGAAACTCCTAGTGTTTTTCCCTTTTTTTGAGGACTACAAGTCCTATCTTTGCCAGAACATTCTAGAATCTTTCTTGAAAGATTTCTATAAACATGGACTAGTTTATATAAGTCCTTTTTTTTTTTTAATTGTTATGAACAATGTCTCCAGGTTTTTGACACTTTTCTTATTTGCCGCAAAAATACAAAAATGAGGGCTTGAAGAACAGTATCTGCAAGTATTCTCAGGGCACTTCTAGATACTTCCTCTTGACCAGGAAACCAGAAGACACTAGAGCAGCATTTCTTTCAATTCTCCTGCCCAATTAGGACAGTGACTTCTTGTTAAGTTTTTGCTTTATTTTAAATACAAAAATACAGCTATTAACTTTGACTGGATATGGAAGTACTAAAAAGACAAAAAAAATAGGGCATACTAGGTGGTGCAAGGGTTAAGTCTCAGCAATATCACCTCTACGGCCTGAGTTTGATCCCTGGCCAGGGAGCTAACCCACTGTGGGGTAAGGTAAAAAGTATCAGACTTTTCTGCCCTCCTGCCATTAGGATAGATGACGGAACCCTGCGGTCCTGAATGCATGCCTGATGGTGGGCACCTGGAGTAGGGTATGGACATAGGTAGATGGGATTCGACTGGGCTTTTAAGGGCGGCATCACGGGGACACTAGCAGAAGCCGAGAGAGAAGCAAGAGAAGCAGAAGCTGAGAGAAGGCTGGAGAGCCCAGAGTGAAGACCTGCTGAGGTCTCTGATTCCTCCTTTACCCAGTCTGCTGGATCATAGAAAACCGGCTCAATGGCCTATCCTGCCCCTACACCCACACATGGCACAGCAGACTTCTCCTGTCGCACCTGCTGCTCCCCTCAGCAGTGTATTTCAGTAAATCCACCTGTTCTGCTCCGTACTCTATTTCTGGTAAATCCTCTCACCACCTACATCCCAGCTCTTCTACAGAAACAAACAAATAAATAGAGCATTTCTCCTGGAAAAGCAAGCTAGAAAACAGACACATGACATTGACACAGATGGTGACAGAACAGATAAGAAAGTGAAGAACGGGTTGGCCTGGGGCAAAATGGTGAAGTCTCATGATTCTGGGGTTTGAGAGGGTTTTCTGTTTACTACCACAAGCAGTTCTCTCCTCCCCTCTTTTATTTATTTACATTTTTTTAAAGATTTATTTACGTATACAAGAACTGGGGTACAGGCCAGAGGTGTGGAGGATGAGAGGATTCACCAGAGACAGAGTGGGGAACAGAACAGGCAGACTGACCGAGGTACACTGCTAAGGGGAGCAGCGGGCGCGACAAGAGAGGTCTGCTGCGCCATGTGGGTTGCTCCCTGGCCGGGAATCGAATTCGTGCTGCAGTGGCTGTGGAGATCTTCATAGGTTGCATCTTACCTCTTAAGCCACCAGGGAGGCCCTATTTATTTACATTTTAAAAGGATAAGTTTATTAGGAAAAAGAATGAAAAAGAGAAGCACCTGCATAGTCACAGATGGGCAGGAGAGCTGCCTTTCCTCCCCTTTTTGCCCTGATTAAGAAGAAATTTTGGTAAGAAAAAACAAGAGATAAAAACTTGGTTACAAAAAGGTCTAATCCGGGCCTCCCCGGTGGCGCAGCGGTTGAGCACTGGGTTGCGAAGCTTCCCGCAGCCTCTGCAGCGCCGGTTCCATCCCCGGCTGCTCCCCGGCCACCGGAGGAGCGTCCCACATGGCGCGCAGACCTCTCCTGCCGCCCGCTGCTCCCCTCAGCAGTGTACTTCGGTCCTTCTGCCTGCTCTGCTCCCCGCTCTGGCTCTGGTGAATTCTCTCACCCTCCTGCTCTTCTGACTGTACCCAGTGCTTGTATAAATAAATAAATAAATCTAAAAAAAAAAAACAAAACCAAAAAGGTCTAATCCCCCTTTTAAGGGAAAAATACAATTCTGGCAGAGGAAATAATGCCAACTTCTTGAAGTGCTGATATGGTTTCCCAGAAGGAGGCACTGATTTTGCAAACATTTCCATTCTTCCTATCTCCTTATCTTCTTGGACATTTCACCCTGTGATCTTTCAACTGATTCATTCTTGTCATGGGGCAACCAGGTGCAGGGTGGGCAGAGGAGCTGGAAGGCTGGCAGCAACCAAAACCCCCAACACCCAGCGAATGTTTATGCTTTTTCTCTGGGCTCTCTCTGGCGCTCTCTCATGGCCTCACCTCTTTTGTAGTCACTAGTCCTCTCACCATCCTTATAGCACTAGACTCTAGGCCCGGGTGTGCACACTTAGGCATGCGCCAGTGTCCACAATCAAGCGCACCCACGCCCTGCACCCACGCTCCCACAATCAAGGCCACAGGTGAAAGCCACAAGGCTTTCACAAAGGCTAGTGGTGTAAAAAGCCTGATTAAATCACTTACCCTACAATTCTACATACCATGAAGTTTATTTCTCTGAGAACCAACATTTCAGGACCAGAGAATGTTGGGTAGGTGTATTCTTGGAGCTATGAAAACCTTCTCTGTGAGGTATGAAGTCAAATGGAAAAATCTTCAAAACCTGAGTACAGTAAGAAATGGTGGCAAGAGAGTGAGTTGTCCAGAAGTGACCACCTTCAGGACAACTGCCCTTAGCCTTTAACCTCTGGTTCAGTTATCACCAGACACCTTCTTCAGTGGTTGGACTCAGAAATAACCAGAATATAAAGGGGAAGGATGACCCAAGAGCTTTCAAACTTTTGCTATCATTAAACTTTTAAAAATTCATCACAGGTCTCCCTGGTGGTGCAGGGGGTTGAGCGCAGCGCTGTGAAGCTATCCACAGCCTCTGCAGCGTGGGTTCAATTCCCAGACGGCCAGGGAGATTCCCACATGGCGCAGTAGACCTCTCCTGTTGTGCCCGCTGCTCCCCTCTTCAGTGCTTTGGGTCTGTCTGCCTATCCTGCTCCCCACTCTGTCTCTGGTGAATCCTCTCACCATCCCACGCCTCTGGCCTATAACCCAGCTATTGTTTAAATAAAAAATAAATCTTAAAAAAAAAAAAATTCCACCACAGCTCCTTCTATCAATACAATAGTTTAAAAGGCTTTATCTGTACCGCGTCTCAGCAAACAGAGGGCTCACTCCTCTAGTGACTAGACAAGCACCAGCTGGTGGCAAAACCACAACTCTGGCCAGGGAGGCAAATATACAAAACGGTTTAGAGGAGGCCACCAGGGATTTTGATTTTATTCTTGCCAACTAGTTAGCTCTAAGTGGACACTAATAAACTTATTTTGCAGATTAAGAAACTGGGGCTCAAAGAGAGGTTAAGCTGAGAATCAGATTTCAAACTTATCTAAACCACTGTGATTACTGTCTACTTGGATATCATTTAACTTAAAGAATTTGCTGAGAAGTTATATAGCTCAAGTCAGATTTTCTGGGGTCTCCCTGGTGGCGCAAGGGGTTAAGTCTCAGCACTATCAAGCTATCGCCAGCCAGGGAGCTAACCCACATGGTGCAGCAGACCTCTTCTGTCTCGCCCACTGCTCCCCTTAGCAGCGTATTTCTGTAGATCTGCCTCTTCTGCTCCCCACTCTGTCTCTGGTGAATCCTCTCACCCCTTGCACCTCTGGCCTACACCCCAGATCTTGTATGCATAAATAAAAATATATCTTTAAAAAAAGTCATGTTCTAAGGATATCTTACTTTGTTGTTGTCAGGGTTCTTAAAAAAGAAAAAAGCAATCCTTTCAAACTTCAAATTAAGGCAGCTATGTTCTATCACAGAGAAATCTGGAAACCTTGACTGCCCTTCCCAACATGTGTCAGATCAATCCAAGCTGTTTTTTTGAGGAAAATCTTTAGGTAAATTAGTCTTCTATTCAAGCATCTTACCTCATGAGACTTTGCCAGTGTTTTCAGAGGTTGTTAATTTTGCTAGTTAATTTCACTATTAAAACAAAAGGACCTACAGCTGACCACAGTCTATCGCCTTGCTCTTTGTAACACCAAATTCTAATTTGAGAGAATACCTATGAAGACTGTTCAGTCTATCCACATTAAATTCTTTTTCATGCCAGCTTAAGTGGCACCTTTTGCATCTTGCCTGGCATCACTGGTGGCTGCTACAGTCATATCCCACACCATCTGACAGACTTCTTAGCAGTGTTGATCCTCAACTACAGGAAAAATAAACGTAACACAATTGATAAAAACTCGATGGCCAATCTGTGAAATTTACAGGACACTGGGGTGCCATGACACATCAGCTAGAACCACAATTTTAGTCTCTAAAATGTATTACCCACTAAGCTGCCCCGAGAGCAGTGTTCTGAGCCACCATGACTGACATTCGTCACTCCACAAGTACTCTTTACCTAACAGCTTGCTGGTTTTGTGTGACTTATCAGTACGGAAATTTCTAAGAACATGTTTGCTGTTCTTATTAGGCTGTCAAATGATCATGCTCTACTCTGCATGGTATCCTCTCAGAGACCCATGAGAAACTTCTCTTTGGTCTCATTATTAGTCACCTTAATATCTTATGGTGTGCTATGAATCATATAATTGATCATGATTCTTTTGCAGCTAGAAAGCTCAAAATAAAATCTGTAGGTCATCACTCAAATTTCTGTCTGAATTCACTTTATTTTTACGTCAGTGTGCATATTGTGAAAGCTACCTTAAAATCATTTTGAAACAGGATGGGGTATAAAAAAAAATAATACGCTTTTTGGTAGACATTTAGGTTGTTTATATTTTTTTTACTACTTAATACTAAGATATAAATCTTAAGTATATTTTTATCTTTAAATCTTAGTATAATTTTGACTTTTTTTCTTAAGGGGTCTTAAGAAAGCCTGTTAAGGCTGCTATTTATGAAAAAAAACCCTCTTATCCTGTTAGTTTTTCTAGCCAGTTATTGTTATATAAAGGAAAGCCTCCTATCTTGGTACCTTTGTTATGTACTCAGTTGTCTTACTGAACTCAGTGGTTTTAACAGATTTTCAGTTGGTCTGGAGGGGGTATTTCTACAATTTCAAAAATTAGCAGTCTTTCTCAAAATGGTAGTTCTTACCTCTGTTTCTCATCTTGCTACATTAAACTTGCAGAATTATATGAGTTGCTGTCAACAAATGATGGTGAGGATGTGGAGAAAAAGGAACTCTCCCACACTGCTGGTGGGAGTGCAAACTGGTCCAACCACTATGGAAAGCTGTGTGGAAGTTACTCAAACTACTGAAAATGGAGCTGCCCTATCACCCAGCAATTTCACTCCTAGGAATCTACCCAAAGGACACAAAAACATTAATTCAAAAGGACCCCTGCACCCCTATGTTTACTGCAGCACTATTTACAATAGGTAAGACATGAAAACAGCCCAAATATCCCAAAACAGATGAGTGGATCAAGATGTGGTGTGTATATACATACAATGGAATACTATTCAGCAATCAAAAAAGATAAACTCATGCCATTCACAGCAACATGTATGGAGCTAGAAGGGATCATGATCAGTGAAATAAGCCAGAGGAAAAAGAAAAATATCAGATGGTTTCATTTATAAGAGGAATATAGGGGAACTAAATAAGGGATCAGGGAAAAAATAAACAATAATAATTAAAAAATCAAAATTAGCAGGCAACCATAAATAAGACTTTCTACGAGGGAGAAGGAAGAAAAGGGATCAAAACAGGGGAGAGAAGGCACAAGGGACTACGGTGATGGGCCACAGGTGACTTGGTGGTAGAAATTTTAGAAGTAATACACAATAATGTAAAAGATATAAATAAAAATAGTAATAAAAAGAAAATGAAAGAGTTGCTGTGCTTGTTTCACACCTATTAGAAAATGCCTCCTGGGCCTCCCCTGGTGGCGCAGCGGTTAAGCGCTGGGCTGCGAAGCTGCCCACAGCCTCTACAGCGCCGGTTTGATCCCTGGCTGCCAGCGAGGGCCCCACATGGCATGCAGACCTCTCCTGCCATGCCCACTACTCCCCTCAGCAGTGTACTTCGGTCCTACCTGTTCTGCTCCCTGCTCTGGCTCTGGTGAATTCTCTGACCCTCCCGCGCTTCTGACTGTACCCAATGCTTGTATAAATAAATAAATAAATCTTTAAAAAAAAAAAAAAAAAAAGAAAACGCCTCCTAAGTGTTTAATATCTGAACATAACACTGATTATTAGATTGAAACAGTCCTTTGGGGCCTCCCTGGTGGCACAAGGGGTTAAGATGCAACCTATGAAGCTATTCGCAGCCACTGCAGCATGAGTTCAATCCCCGGCCAGGGAGGTGACCCACATGGAGCAGCACACCTCTCCTGTCTTACCCACTGCTCACTTAGCAATGTATTTCAGTCAATCCGCCAGTTCTGTTCCCCACTCTCTCTGGTGAATCCTCTCACCCCCCGCACCTCTGGCCTGTACCCCAGCTCTTGGATGTATAAATAAATAAATCTAGAGCTGGGGTATAGGCCAGAGGTGCGGGGGGTAAGAGGATTCACCAGAGACAGAGTGGGGAACAGAACAGGCAATTGACTGCAGCGGCTGCAGACAGCTTCACAGGTTACGCCTTAACCCTTGCACCAGCAGGGAGGCCCTAAATAAATTAATCTTTAAAAAAATAAATACATATACTAGGTGCAACATAAAATACATATATATATATATTTAAAGGCATATCCTGGACTTCTATTTTATTTTTTTAAGATTTATTTATTTATACACGCACTGCGTACAGTCAGACGCGCGGAAGGGTGAGAGAATTCACCAGAGCCAGAGCAGGGAGCAGAGCAGGCAGAAGGACCGAAGTACACTGCTGAGGGGAGCAACAGGCGGCAGGAGAGGTCTGCGCGCCATGCGGGACCCTCCTCCGGTGGCCAGGGAGCAGCCGGGGATCGAACTGGCGCTGCAGAGGCCGCGGGCAGCCCAGCAACCCAGCGCTCAACCGCTGCGCCACTGGGGAGGTCCTATTTCTTATTGTGACTCTTAATTAAAAAAAAAAAAGAAAGAAAAACACTGGTGAAAAGTATATTAGAAGTCAGAGACAGGGCCTCCCCGGTGGCGCAGCGGTTGAGCACTGGGTTGCAAAGCTGCCCACAGCCTCTGCAGCGCCGGTTCAATCCCGGCTGCCGGTGAGGGTCCCACATGGCTCACAGACCTCTCCTGCCGCCCACTGCTCCCCTCAGCAGTGTATTTCGTCAGTCTGCCTATTCTGTTCCCCGCTCTGGTGAATTCTCCCACTCTCCCACACTTCTGACTGTACCCAGTGCTTGTATAAATAAATAAATAAATAAATAAATGAAAAATTAATTAATTAATTAAAAAAAAAGAAGTCAGAGACAAATTCATAGGAGTAAGGTTTGAACTGAAACAAGGAAGATACGAGCCTGACCTTATGGGCAACTCTGCAGAGACAGACACTACATACCAGTAATACAACAGGAGACAGGGGCTTGACTACAGGTGCCAAGAGGCAGGAACAGGAACACAGGAGAAGGGCACTAAGAAGCATAGCGTGATGCAGGTTCAGGAAATGCTGAATATGCCTCTCAGCTGGCAGGGGTTAGAGGAGGTAGGGCTGGAAAGGCAGATGGAGTCAGATGGGGAAGGCCCTCAATGTCATGCTTAGGGGCTTCAGACTATACCTGGTGGACCAAGGCAGTGATTTTCCAAATTGCAGATCAAGAATCAAGAACTCACATTATTGAGTCATAACCAGCATTTTTTTTTTTTTTTAATTAAGTAGAAGAGGGCCTCCCTGGTGGCACAGACAGTTGAGTGCAGCGCTGTGAGGCTGTCTGCAGCCTCTGCAGCACGGGTTCGATCCCAGCCGGCTGGCAAGAATCCCACATGGCACAAGAGACCTCTTCTGTCTCTCCCACTGCTCCCCTCAGCAGTGTGTTTCAGTTGGTCTGCCTGTTCTGTTCCCCGCTCTGTCTCTGGTGAGTCCTCTTACCCTCCGGCACATCTGGACTGTACCCCGGTTCTTGTATAAATAGATAAATCTTTAAAAAAAAAAATTTAGAAGAGAAAGAAAATGCCAGTGTGTGTCACATGGAGAACGAGTTGTATTTTGTGGAACTTTTGTTTCAGTTATTTTTATGCACATATAAACAAATATGTTACATACATATATAGTAACCTCGTCCCACCTCCCCAGAATATATATGTTATTTCAGGGTTTTGATGTAAAAGGCATTTCTTACTAAGGAGTATAGTAAAAAAAAAAATTTTTTTTTTTGAAAGCCTCTGGTTAGGGGGAAGTCACAGAAGGCTTATAACAAGGGAAAGAAATGACATTAATGAAAAGTCTGCCATTAACCTCCTGGATGTCAACAGCAATTCTGAACCACTTAGAGGCAATTCACCTTTCAAGAGGTTTCCCTTTCCTCTGGCTGACATCTTCTCACTGTCTTTTCTGTACTACATGAGAGGCTATCTCTGCAAATGGCTTCCTGAAGACATAAAAAATGAGTATGAAAGTACAAACTACTTAGACATAATTGGCAGTCTCCATTTTTCTTTTGACATTTTTTTTAGGGAAGTTTTCTCTAAAAAAGGAAGGAGGAAAATGAACTCTGTATAACGTATTACTGAGCATTTCACAAGGTTTTCAAAACTACCCTCTAAGAAGTCTATTTTAAAAATTTTTAATTAAACTTTTGGTTAAGATAATTGCAGATCAACGTGCAGTCATAGGAGCACCTCGGGATTCCATGTACCCTCGACCCAGTTTCCCCCAACAATATCATCTTATATAGCTGTGTTACAACCTCATAACCAAGAAATGACATAACCCAGGAATCTTATTCCGACTTCACCAGTCTTACAGGAATTCCTTTGTATATGTCTTTGTATTACTTTCTAGGCAATTTTACTCTATGTATAGATTTGGTAATCATTGCCAATTCAAGATTACAGAACAGTTCTAGCACTAGGATCCCTTGTACATCCCTGTAAGAATCCTTCTATGTTATAAATCCAAATACTCTATTACCACAAAAGTCTTGAAGTTCTTCACCCAACTATAAATCTATCAGTTGAAGACTGTTAATCCCACTACCTACATTGTAAGACATAAACTTCAGGGGGCCTCCCTGGTGGTGCAAGGGGTTAAGCACTGCACTATGAAGCAATCCGCAGCCTCTGCAACATGAGTTCGATCCCCGGCCAGCAAGGGAGCAACCCACATGGTGCAGCAGACCTCTCCTGACTCGCCCGCTGCTCCGTTCAGCAGTGTATTTCAGTCAGTCTGCCTGTTCTGTTCCCCACTCTGTCTCTGGTGAGTCCTCTCACCCCCTGTATCTCTGGCCTATACCCCAACTCTTGTATGCATAAATAAAGAAATCTTTAAAAAAAAAAAAAAAGAAAGAATAAAACTTCAGTGTCACCTAAGCAACACTATCATGACTATGCAGAAAAATAAAATTAAGAAAAAGAGCACAAAATAGTAGAAGTGTTAGGATCATACATTTGTTAAAAAAAGTCTATCTAGAAATAGTAAACATAAAGAGTTGGGGAAGTTATGGTAGATATATAGAAATTTAAATATGCCTTTAAAAGTGGTAAGGAGCAGTTTTTTTTTTTCCCCCTTTCATATGTTTAAAGTAGCTGAACAACTGAACTGGGTTCCTGAGGCCCCAGGATGCTATCGAAGTGGAATGAGGCTCTAGATAACTGTGCTTGGAGTATTTCTTGCAGCTGACCTCCAGTATAGGGTTAGATGTCCAGAAAATGGACCTTTCACTATCTCCCTGTACTCAGGCTGAGTAAGAAATGTACAAGTGAAAATCTTATAAGGTACCCAGAAGTATGGTGACCAACCATGCAGTCTACCATAGATGAAGGGTTTTCTAGAACTTTCAGTGCTAAAACCAGGAAAGTCCTGGGCAAACTGGTTGGTCATCCTATCTGTCCATGCTATGGTTTATGCCTAAGGCTTCTTCTGTTTTAGAGTTTGAAGCAGAGAAGCAAACCTTTTTGTGGTTGAAGATTCAGAATCCTGGGGGCGAGGAGGCATCAATAGGAAGAGAATAAGGTGACCGTGAACACATAGGCATCCATCATCTTCCTTTGGTCTATAAAGAAGTTGTAGCTGAGATTTTCAGTCTGTCAAAAATGTAATAGAAAGTAATTCTGACAGATACACATTTTAAAGACTAGGCTCAAACAGGTTACATAGCGCAAAAAAAAAAAAAAAAAAGAAGAAGAAGAAAAGATTACCTGTCAAAGAGAAAAGCATTTAACCTCAAAGAGTGGGTGGAATATCAATTCACTGAGCAATTTTACAAATTGGGCACTTCAGCTTTTAAAGAAGCACAATACTTCTTGTAATTTCTAAATTGAGTTACTTGTCCATCCATGAAAAAATTTTGACTGTGTGCATTTTTTTAGAGCTGGTTAAAATGAAAGATGGTTGTCCCAGCCTATCCCACACAGCCACCCACCAGTGAGAGGTGCACAGGCAGTCCAGAAGTGTGGAGCCAAAAGCAGCTTGTGATTTTATATAACTGGATTCCCTTGATATGTACTAGGTACTCTGCTAGGCACAAGTAGAGGCACAGTGCTAGGCACTGTTTTTACTCTTAAGGAACTCACAGTCTCAAAACAAGGCACAGATAGGCGAAAGGTTCCCACTCACTACTCAGCAGTTTAATAGCAGTTTCAGTAAAAATGTATGGGAACCAAATGAGGGAGTCAAACTTGCCAAGCACAAACCTGACCCTAACTTTGTCTCTTCCTTCTAGGGTCTTTTTTTCCCCCAAAGATTTATTTATGCATACAAAAGCTGGGGTACAGGCCAGAGGTGCGGGGTGGTGAGAGGATTCACCAGAGACAGAGTGGTGAACAGAACAGGCAGACTGACCAAAACACACTGCTGAGGGGAGCAGCGGGTGAGACAGGAAAGGTCTGCTGCACCATGTGGGATGTTCCCTGGCCGGCCAGGGATCCAACTTGTGCTGCAGAGGCTGCTGATTGCTTCACAGCGCGTTGCTTAACCCTTTGTGCCACCAGGGAGGTCCCCCCTTCTAGGGTCTTAATTGATCTGTTCTTAGCTCTCTCCTGAACCTTACTCAGTAAAGAGCTTTTTATTGAAACTGACTCATTTCACATTATCTCCTCACCCCAATCTAGTCCTATCCTGCTCCTTTCGTATTTCTAAAACATGAATATACCTGATTATTACAATTTAAGATTCCTTTAGAGTTACTCCAGCCCCTAAAGACTTAGGCTTTTTAGCCATGTCTCTGTGACCCACGTACCTCTCTCTAGCCCCACACTCGGCCCTCCTTCCATCCCTAATAAGGTCCAACCTCTCTGAATTCCCAGACCACACTGACTAAACAGTATTATTTTTGTGCCAGGACCCATTCTAGGCACTGCAGATAAATCTGTTAACTAAACAAAATTAACTCAATGGGCTGTATCTTCCAACAAGTAAACAAAAAAGTAATTTCTGATACTGCAGAGTGCAAAGAGGAAAATAAGTTGGAGAAGGTGACAACATGATCAGAGACAAGAGGTACTGTTTTAGTTAATATGGACAGAGTATGTTCTGTTCCCCACTCTGTCTCTGGTGAATCCTCTCACCTCCCGCACCTCTGGCCTGCACCCCAGTTCTTGTATGCATAAATAAATAAATCTTTTTAAAAAAATATGGACAGAGTTAATCTCTGAGAGGAGATTTAAGTAATAGTGGAAGAGATCCATTTAAAAAGAAATTCTCGGGCCTCCCTGGTGGCTGCTCCCCGGCCACCGGCGAGGGTCCCACATGGCGCACAGACCTCTCCTGCCTCACCCGCTGCTCCCCTCAGCAGTGCACTTCCTCAGTCTGCCTGTTCCGTTCCCCGCTCTGGCTCTGGTGAATCCTCTCACCCTCCCACGCTTCTGACTGTACCCAATGCTTGTATAAATAAATAAATCTTAAAAAAAAATTATATAAAATTTAAAGAAAAAAAATAAAAAGAAATTCTCACAGACCACAAGTGTTTACAAAAATTAATTGTATGAAGTTACTCATACACACACACACACACACACACACACACACACACACACACTCTTCTTAGCTGTGACTCTAAAACCAACCAAATCTGAAACCCACTAGACTTCCTATTATGGAAAGGAATACATTTTTTCATCTGAGACACTTGCCATGAAAAATATTCTGCCTGGTCATCATTTTTGGGAAATACTAACCCAACAGGCATTCATATAATTCTCTTCTAGGTCCAATTTTAGGATGAAAATATCCTGGGAGGGCAGGGGGTGTGTAGAGTTTATGCAAGAGAAGTAGAAAAGCAGACGAGGGGGGCAAAGAGGAAGATACTAAGTTCACTGATTCTAAAACAGCTCTTTAAAGCAAGAATAGCCAGCAACAAAGGACTACTAAACAAATTTACACAAGAATGAAAACATTAATTTTAGAGGCTATAAAGAAAACATGGGGGTGGGAGGAGATCCTGAAATGTAAGTGAAGTCATGAAAAAATCTTATTTTGAAACAAAGTATATGAAAACCACTTTAAAAAAACTGGCTTTAGGGCCTCCCTGGTGGCGCTAGGGGTTAAGACACAGCACTATGAAGCTATACACAGCCACTGCAGCACGAGATCGATCCCCACCGAGGGAAGTGACCCACATGGCGCAGTAGACCTCTCCCGTCTCGACCACTGCTCCCCTAGCAATGTATTTCAGTCAATCTGCCTGCTCTGCTCGCCACTCTGTCTCTGGTGAATCCTCTCAACCCCCCTCACCTCTGGCCTGTACCCCAGTTATTGTATGCATAAATAAATAAATCTTTAAAAAAATAGGCTTTAGACAATGTCTAACTATACTATTACCCTAAAAATTCAAAATAACCATGAGATAAGGCCATAAACACAGAAGACAAAAAAAGATAGGACTTGACCATAGGACATTTAAAGATGTTTATTATATACCTGCACAAATAAGCAATTTGTACAGGTGGGCCAGGCTATAATTAATTCATTGTAACATACACAAACTTCAGTCTGCACAACTAAGTCTCCTCTGTTACCAAACCTATATTCTGGCTTTTATAATTGTGTCCTAACACCTGGTACAGTGAACATCTACAGCATTTGCGATTATAAATGCCCCTGAAGGCCCTTCAGAGAGCAGAAGTGAACACTTTCTCATGGAGGTATGCCAGCTTTTCTAGGCGAGTTCGTTTCAGCAGCGGGAACCATTCCCAGTAGGCTAACTCCACCACTCGGTATCCTAGTCGATTCAACTGCCGCCTCTTCATATTGTGCAGTCCAAGTAGATGCCTCGAACCATAGCAGTACTGGTTCCTGTTTGTCAGCTGAATAGCCAATTTCACTTGTGGGTGCTGTATGCAGTCTGGGGGGCAGAAGCCAGTCATCTCCATGGCTCCCAATCTGTCAACCTGGAAACGTTCTCTTGATTTCCCTTTTAGTAGCTGATTCATCAAATCATCTGTAAGGCTGACTCCCACATGCTTAAGCCTCAATTTGGCTCCATCTTCAGTCGGTGTGGTGTCTGTGTTGAATGGCAATGGCTTCATGTTAACATCAAGCTGGACCTCTAAGTCGGAAGATCGGGTATGAGGCAAAATCATATGGTGTTTAACATACTGGGCACCACCCAGCATGGTCTCAAGTAAAGAGAGTGCTTCAAGGAATTCAGGTTTTGAGTTCATATCTTTCCTTGCTAAATTCCACAAAATTGCTGACCCCTCATTCTGAAGGTGAGAACTAAGACGGCTGCCTCTGTAATCTGGACACTCAATGCCAACTGTTCCATCAAGAGTACACAGCTCCTTAATGAGTTCAAACTTACTTCTCTCCTGAGCTAACCTGATAAACCTTGGACTCAAAGCAAAATCAATCAGTTCTAATGGAAAGCACTCAGAAAATGCCAGGCCCAGAAGACAAGTGGGCAGGTGTTCTGGGTATCGGTTGAATTCAGGTAACTTGTTGTGAATTTCATTTATCAGGCTAGTATAAAACTCTTCTGCATTGGGTGGCTTATAATTCAGAGTTCCAAATGACCAAAGAATCTTAGCGACATCTTTACTTCGACAGTATGCTACCCTACATGGCAAAGAAGCAGCCACAGCATTCATTACCCCTTCATGCAGGAAACGTAAGGCTGAACAGGCAAGGGTCAGGTGCATGACACCCTGAACTCCCAGGGAAGGAATTCGGTGAGGAGCAATCTGTCCAAATTGTTTCATGAACTCTGTGTGATCCACATGAGTAAAACGGAACATTTTAAGAATATTCACTAAGGCATAACTACTCAGACACTGCATGTCAGCACAAGCCACATCTCCAATTTTCCGCATGACAAATTCAGAGAGGCTACTACTTGATTTAAAGAACCCCAAACAGATTGTGCCAACCTCCTCTAAATTGATCAAGTCTATATACTTGAGAACCAATGATTCCAGTTTCTGCATTAGGTCCTGAGGTACCTGACGATTTTCACCTATAATATATATTAAGTGAATCAACTGAGACAAGGATAAATCTTTCCAGTGCAAATTAAGGTAACTAAAAAAAATCTCTAAAAATCGAGGTACTTTGCGGCCCAAGTTTCGCCAGAGGTCAGCCACCAAGAGAAGCTGATCCAGACTCATCTCCCATACCTTATGGCAAAACTTGGTTTCATACACATCTAGCATTGAATGGGAGTGAGGGATTCCTAAACTGACAAAGGCTTTCAAAATACTGATCAGATCTGGAACATCAAAGACCTCTATGTTTTTCATACTCAGCTGGCAGAGCACAGCAAAGGTGGTATTGGACAGCAAAACAGGACATTGCTCTGCAGGCAAAGAGCTCAGCTTACAGAAATAATCAGCAATGGTTTCAGGCTGGAGATTATCTTGATAAACTGTGACTTTGTGCAAAATTAGTTCACCTTCTGAAACAGACAGAGGCTGACAAGCCTCAGATCTGTTATAGCTATGAAGCTGATATTCTGGTCTTAGCTGTAGGAAAACTCGGGGGTCTTCAAAGGAATCAAAAACTTCTATGCCCTCTTCATCAGCTCTGATGGCCCTGAGTGAGCCCGGCTTTAATGTGCTGGCCTTAGAGGCAGAAGCCCTGCTGAATTCCAAACCCGGGAGGGCACTGCTGGTTGTCAGCATTCCCTGCGAAGAGGTGACACTACAAATGTTCTTAACTGTTTTGGCCGGATGGTGCAGGCTACTATGTTCTGGAGACTCTTGTCCCCTGTGCTGTGGACAGCATCCCACATTCCAGTATGCCACTCTATGGGTTGCACTGCAGACTAAAGGACTGCAAAACACTCGATTTCCTAAAGGTTTTAACAACTTGAGAGTGGTCATCATTCTGGTGTCAGTACTGACCGTTGTGGCAGTCAGAACACAGTCCTCCCAGGTTTGACCAGGAAATTTCTTGTTTCTATGGTGCTCGATCAGAGGTGTCGGGGAGGCATTCCACAGAAACTGCCTGGAAATCTTCGGCATTCACAAGAACCATGGATCACAAGTGACAGGGCCAGAATTGGTGCCAGATACTGAAAAAAGGGTAGATGAAGAATAAGTGGTTTCCACCTATCACAATACCAAAATTCACACATTACAAGAAGTGGATTAACTCTACACTGCTGTTCACTCAAGTAAGTTCAATGGTAGTGAAAACCAAACCAAACTAAATCAAAACTGAGATAAAATGCACGACAGTATACATCAAGGATAAATTCCAGATGCCTTACATAAAGACAGGAAAGGCTAGACCCAGGGTACACTCAGCAGTTCTCTGAACTGCTACTCAGTCCACACTTCTTTCTGGACTTCCACTGTCCTCTGGTCAGACTTCCCTTACTGTAGAAGGAAAGCAGGGATGGTTAGAGAGGAGATGGTGGCTCTGCTAACACCTAACAGGAAGGAGAAAGGCAAATTTCCAAAAAGAGCAAAGACAGTAACATTCCATATCTGCTATCAACTCATAAAAGGGCATCCCTGGAGAATAAGAAAATTGGTAAAAGTTGCCATGCTAACACCAAATGAAAAAAGTGGAATTTTGGGATTTGGTATAAAGTTCAATTAATTATTTCTACAATAGCCCTCTCTGTTCCTAAAACACGAAATTAAAAACTACAACTACAAAAGTCTATTGTTCTAACATTACTCCTATACTTTTTAGAAGGCCCCTATTCTCCTCTCCAGGAGGCTTATATGGGGTTTAAATCCCTATTAGAATAGTCATGCAACTAGGAAGCATACTCAAAAACTCACTTTGATGGGGAAGGGCAGAAGGCAAATGCCCTGCTCACAGTCAATTCATGAAGCAAACAGCTGGCTTCTCAAAGATGAATTCATAGTTCAAGGACACCAATTCACATGACTGTCCTGGAAACAAGCCAGGGGACCAGCACAGTTTTCTTCTGGAGGCAGCAAGTTAGCAATGATGATTTTCCTGCTTGTGAGCAGCACAAGTTCCATTTTTCTCTTGTGACAGAAACAATGAGAGGCTATGAAATTGATTTTGCTTAACTTTTGCTTTTTTGAAATGATTAAAGTCCCTCCTTCCACTTGAGAATATCAAAGTCTGACAAGCAAAGCCCAGAAGTCCTGAGTTGCGAAGATACAGACCAGACAAAAATCCCATGAGGGTTCTGCTAGTGCCAGAATGACTTTCTCAAATGCCTGCCTAGCTCATCTGTCGCTTCCTTCCTAAGCCCACAGAACCAGGGGAACATAGGGCAGGCCAGAGGTTTTGCCAGGTAGTCCAGGTACGCAGACCTCTGGATGGCAGGAATGAATGCTCTAATTTCTTTGAGTCAGAACAGAATTCCTTCACACCAATCTTTGCATACTTAGTTCTTTACAGTGGTTTATGGACCATTCTGTCCATCAAGTTTCAATCTATGGATCCAGATGCTATAGACCAGGAGTCAACAAATTATGGCACTGGACCCAAACCTAGCCCTCCCTCTGTTTTAATCAAATTTTATCTTAACGTGGCCAGGCCACTAGTTACATATTATCTATGATTGCTTTTTCACAATATGAGCAGAACTGAAAAATTGTGGCAGAAATTGTACAGTCCACAAGTATACAATGTTTTTATCTGACCCTTTAGAGAAAAAGTTCACAAGATTCATTTAGTTTATTCCTATGACTATAGATGGCTAACTTAAAAAAAAAAATAGAAAAGGGGTTTCCCTAGTGGTGCAAGGGGTTAAGTCGCAGCCATTGCAACACCAGTTCGATCCCAGCCAGGAAGCAACCCACATGGTCCAGCAGACCTCTCCTGTCTCGGCCAGTTGCTCCCCTCAGCAGTGTATTTTAGTCAGTCTGCCTGTTCCGTTCCCCACGCTGTCTCTGGTGAATCCTCATTCCTCCACCCCCCCACCCCAGCACATGTGGCCTGTACCCCAGTTCTTATATGCATAATTTTTTTTTTTTGTGGGACCCTTTCCGGCGGCCAGGGAACGAACCGGCGCTGCAGAGGCTGTGGGCAGCCTCGCAGCCCAGCGCTCAACCGCTGCACCACCAGGGGAAGCCCTGCATAAATAAATCCTTAAAAAAAAAAATTCAGTGGAGGGCCTCCCCTGGTGGCACAAGCGGTTGAGTGCAGTGCTGTGGAGTTGTCCGAAGTCTCTGCAGCGCAGGTTTGATCCCGGCCAGCCGGTGAGGGTCCCACATGGCGTGGCAGACCTCTCCTGTCACGCCCACTGCTCCCCTCAGCAGTGTATTTTTTCAGTCTGCCTGTTTTGTTCCCGGCTCTGTCTCCAGTGAATCATCTCACCCTCCCGCACATATGGCCTGTGCCCCGTTTCTTGTATAAAAATAAATAAATAAATCTTTAAAAAAAAATTCAGTGGAACAAATGTAACACATAAGAATACCATCACTTAAAATATACTTATATAAAAGGAAAGTAACTAACTTTTTGTGGGGAAATTCTGTTGTATCTCTGATAAGTTAACTTTTTCCCCCTTTTTATTAGGTTAAAATTGTTAATACACAGAATCCATATACAGAAGAGTATATGGATTTTCACAAATATCTTTATAAATACAATTTTATTTTATTTTATTTAAGATTGATTGATTGATTGATTGATTGATTGATTGATTTATTTATGCAAGCACTGGGTACAGTCAGAAGCGCGGGAGGGTGAGAGAATTCACCAGAGTCAGAGCGGGGAGCAGAGCAGGCAGAAGGACCGAAGCACACTGCTGAGGGGAGCAGCGGGAGGCAGGAGAGGTCTGTGCACCATGTGGGACCCTCTTCCGGTGGCCTGGGAGCAGCCGGGAATCGAACCAGCGCTGCAGAGGCTGCGGGCAGCTTCGCAACCCAGCGCTCAACCGCTGTGCCACCGGGGAGGCCCATAAATACAATTTTAAAGGCACATCAGTTAAAATTATTTCAGTCAGTACTACCCAAGAAAACAACAAAAAAGGGGAAAAAATTACTACCTAAGAGTATTTGATAAAATTACTGTGGGTGGTCCTGAAATGAACAAAAGAATCACTTCCTGGAACTTCAGTGTCTGTTGTAGATCCAGTGGTCTAAATTTTTGTTCTTTCTGATTTGTAAAAGTACAGGCTAAGTCCCAGGATGGAAATAACAAAAGCCACAACTGTCTCAGGGTGTCCTGTGCATCAACCCTTGTATGAATGCTTTACCTGCACTAGTTCCAATCCCACATCCAAGGGTAGATTTTACTCTATATTGCTGACAAGGAAATGAAGTCTTCACAGGATTTAAGAAACCTGATGAAGGTTACACAACCAAAGGATGGAATGGAGGTTGACATCAAAGATTGTTTGATTCCCAAGCCCACATTACTGGTGTACTGGAGAGAGAAGAAGGGGTGTCAAGACACCCTGAACAATCTATGTTCCTCTGGGGTTTCCAGGTACCAGAGAGCTGGAAAGGATTAGAACTAACCACTAACATAATCTAGGATCCTAGTTACCACTATGGTTACATTATTTACAAAAAAAAAAGACCTCAAAGCCTGAAATCTACATGAAGGAATGGGTTTACAGGATGCTCCAGTATCAAGGTAAAGAAATATCCCAATTAAAGACCTTAAAGTTGGCAGGAGAGATATGGGATCTAGAAATGAGGGTTCAACAGAAGAAACAAAGGGAAGCCCGAGGGTAATGATTAAGATCCCAGAACAAGAGCTATGAGCAGACCTATAGAGCAAGCAGTTCATGCTGAAGGAGATGGATATTACCTAGAGGTGAGATTTAAAATTCTAATGGATAATCTTGGGATAAACAAGTAAACTGACAGAAAAATCAAGCTAGTAACAACAATAACAAAAACTATTAATTTCAGGGCCTCCCTAGAGGCGTAGGCGGTTGAGCACAGTGCTGTGAAACTGTCCGCAGCCTCTGCAGTGCTGGTTCGATCCCCGACGGCCTCAGAGATGCCCACATGGCGAGGCAGACCTCTCCTATCTCGCCCGCCGCTCCCCTCAGCAGTGTATTTCATCAGTATGCCTGTTTGTTCCCCGCTCTGTCTCTGGTGAATCCTCTCACCCTCCCACATATCTGGCCTGTACCCCAGCTCTTGCATAAATAAATAAATCTTAAAAAAAAAAAAACCCTTTAAAAATATAAAAACTATTAATTTCAGGAAAAACCAAAAATGTTATAAGAGATAGAAAATGTTATAGTCTCTGCTCAGCTGTGAACCTTTACATAACCTTATTAATATGAATCTTGAATATCCACCTAACTAGAAATTGTGAGTAAACTATTTTGGGGGGGAGATGAAAGGAGAGGAAAGGGGGTTAGAGGGAGGTCAGGTAGAGACCTAGAGCGTCAAAGTCCATAACAAAGAAGTCAAACATTATGTAAATTTAGGTACAGATAATTATAGATATAAGTATATCCTAGAAATCAAAAAAAAAACACAGGGCCTCCTCTGGTGGCGCAGCGGTTAAGTGCTGGGCTGCGAAACTGACCGCAGCCTCTGCAACATTGGTTCGATCCCCGGCCGCTGGAGAGGGTCCCACATGGCGTGCAGACCTCTCCTGCTGTGCCCGCTGCTCCCCTCAGCAGTGTATTTCATCAGTCTGCCTGTTCTATTCCCGGCTTTGGCTCTGGTGAATTCTCTCACCCTCCCGCGCTTCTGACTGTACACAGTGCTTGTATAAATAAATAAATAAATCTTAAAAAAAAAAAAAAGAAAAAATACAAATGTGTTATTACAAACAAACTGATAAATGCCAAAAGAAACAGATAGTTAAAAGTGTCTCTGGGGAACAAAAGAAAAGAGAATATTTAAAGTTATGAGTTGTGCTGAACTGTTTATATAAAGCATGTATATTGTAACTTCGACAAAGTTTAAATTTACAAAATGTACTAATAGGAAAGTAAAGTATTCTTCAAGAAGAAAATCAGGGCTTCCCTGGTGGCGCAAGGGGTTAAGACGCAATCTATGAGGCTGTCCACAGCCTCTGTAGCACGAGTTCGATCCCCTGGCGGGCCAGGGAGCAACCCACATGGCACAGCAGACCTCTCCTGTCTCGCCCGCTGCTCCCCTCAGCAGTCTACTTGGGTCAATCTGCCTGTTCTGTTCCCCACTCTCTGGTGAATCCTCTCACACACACACACACCCCCGCCCCCGGCACTTCTGGCATGTACTCCAACTCTTATATGCATAAACAAATCTTTAAAAAAAAAAAAAACTGGTAAAGGACATTATGAAATGCCCAACCATTAACTCCTGACGTCTTCTCTGAAGGTTAAAAAATACCTACATCATTGCACAGAGCCCATTTCCAAGTTTAATTACCCCAGTATACCTTCCTCCTCATCTCCTTGTTAGGGGTCCTAACATACCAGAGTAGTACTTCAGGGACCCCTGGATTATGGCTGGTCAGAAAATTACTGCTCAATCCACTTTGAATGATGTGATTTTACAGGAGAAAGGAATCTTACCTTTCCACCTTCCAGGTACAATGAAGCAATAGCTTCATTTTAAATTATTGTCCAGGGCCTCCCTGGTAGCACAGGGGTTAAAGTTTCAGTGCTATCAAGCTATCACCAGGCACTGCAGCATGAGTTCAATCCCTGGCCAGGGAGCTAACTCACATGGCGCAGCAGGCCTCTCCTGTCTTGCCCCCTGCTCCCTCAGCAGTGTATTTCAGTAGATCCACCTGTTCCACTCCCCACCCTGTCTCTGGTGAATCCTCTCACCCCACGCACCTCTGGCCTACACCATAGTTCTCCCTGGTGGCGCAGGTGGTTGAACGCAGCACTATGAAGCTGCCCACTGCCTCTGCAGCACAGGTTCAATCCCGGCCGGCTGGGGAGATACCCACATAGTGCGGCAGACCTTTCCTGTCTTGCCCGCTGCTCCCCTCAGCAGTGTCGTTCAGTCACTCTGCCTGTTCTGTTCCCCGCTCTGTCTCTGGTGAATCCTCTCACCCTTCCGCACCTCTGGCCTGTACCCTGGTTCTTGTATGCAAGAATAAATAAATCTTTAAAAAAAAAATACATAAATTACTGTCCAAAAGTTAGAGAAGGAGTGAAGTGGAGCAAGGCAGCCATGCTAACTGTAAGGATACGATACCCTCAGTATATTCAATTTACTGAATCTCATCCCTTAATTCTCATTTCTGATTGTTTTACTAGAAAGTTTTAAATACTCTCCCACCCCATGTCCTGATAAAATTGCCACAAATAAGTGGATAGTTCAAACTTCATTTTTGTCTCAGCATATAATTTGTTGGGCAAAGTTGAGAATAAAAGAAGAAAAAAAGCCACTTTCTCTAGGTACTGGAGTCTCTTACTGAGTCTATAAAGCTGTAAAGCCCCTGGTGAAAGCTTAGGGATTGACAGTAAGGACCCTCAGCTATTAAAGCAGATGCTAACTGGGTTTGACTCATCTCTATTTCTGCTTCCACTTAGAAGCACAGTCTACAAGAGGGAAGTCTACCACTGTGAAGGTAAAAGCACTAGTGCAAAGGTGTTTAGGTTATCTAAATATCAACAGAGTTAAGCCAAAGTAAAATGAAGTCTAACAGTTTATCCCCTCCTTCACTCTAGTGCTTACAGGACAAAAAAGAACACATCACAATCATCTGTGGAAC
Source organism: Talpa europaea (assembly GCF_964194135.1). NCBI lineage: Eukaryota > Metazoa > Chordata > Mammalia > Eulipotyphla > Talpidae > Talpa > Talpa europaea. The sequence goes on along the minus strand of NC_140078.1, from coordinate 15,914,955 downwards.
ATCTGTGGAACTTACATAGCCCTCGCTCCCAGGACTGCATTTACGCTCTCAGAATGGCAAGTGCCTGGATAGATATAATCTGATAAGGTCCTACAGATAATGCTCTTAAAGGGTTTCATAAGATTGTCTTAAGAACATCTCTGGGTATAACAACAAAGAGCAGATACTCATGTTTTCTCAGTTCATCTAAATGGGCCTACTTTCTGACCAAGAAAATCCAGGCAGGTAAAGAAAAGTATCTACAACCCCAGTCATGTGCAAAAGGAAAAGTATCTACAACCCCAATCATGTGCTAAACTTTCCAAATAAATGGTCCATGTACTTATTACCAAATACTTGGTTTTATCTGTTTGTTTAGCTCAACCAAACACTTGGTTTTCTCGGCTTTCCTAGATTTGCAAAGTTGCACTGTGTATTACTTCAGACAAGCGAATGGAGAACTTCAGAATTCTTTGATATCAAAGTTGACTTATTTGCATGATGAACAGCAAAGTCTTGTTGGCGCCCAGAAAAATAAGCCAATGAACAGGGAAGAAAACCATAATGACAAATAAGTCAGACCTGTAGAAATGTCAAAAGACTCTCCTTTGGCTGTACTGTGCGGCATTGAGTTATTTTACTTTGATCTGCCAGGCAGAAGGGAATTCACCCCAGAATTTGCCCAAGCCCATTCAGAGTAGTGAAATGCAGAACCCAGTTCTTGAAAGGCGGTTGTTCTTAACTATTCACAAAATGTGCCTAAAGTATGGAAAACATGAATTCAGATTCCAGCGGCAACAAATGCCTCGAGTACAAATTACCAGGCGAACTGGTGCTAAAACACTTGGCTATCAGCGCCATAGGAGGGAGCAATGCCAACGGCCTACAGGGAGTGAGCACTGAGGAGATAAATGAACAGAACTGGTTTACAGAGGGCCCCAAATTCCAAGTCGGGGCAGAAGCGCTGTCTCATGATTTGTACAAACACACACACACACACACACACACACGTCAGGGCAGAAGAGCTGTCTCATGATTTGTACGAACACACACACACACACACTCTCTCTCTCTCTCTCTCTTCCTCTCTCTTTCTCTTACTTTCTTAACCCTGAAGAGGAAAAAAGTATGGGGACATGAATTAGGGCTGTGTGACCACTGTTAAAATGAGGGAAAGGTAGATACGTCCTACAGATCATGAAGACTCACCACGCCCCCGGTACCAGGCAAAATACTATAGGGCCTTGCAGCTCCAAGTGTGGCCTGCGGACCGGCCGCATCAGCCTCCCCAGAGAGCGGGCTAGACACGCAGAAACTCAGGCCCACCCCAAGCCTACAGAGGCAGAGCTCCGGATTCCCACGCGATCCGCATACACAGTGAAGTGCGGTGCGGGGGGCGGCAGGGCGTCTCACGGCGTTCTCGCGGCGGCGCTGTGGGGAAAGCACTGTTATTGTCCGTCTCACGGTTCAGAGAAGCCGCTCGCCCAAGGTCACAGGCGCTCCCGGGGGGCGGGGGGCGGGGGGCGCCGAGGTCCTCACAGGAGCTGGGCGGCGAGACGCGCCGGCGGCCCCGGGCGGGCAGCGCGGCGCCGGGCCTGAGCGCGTGCCGGCTCTGGGCCGGACAAGAGGCGGGGGCCGAGGGCCAGAACGGCCACCGCGACGTCCTCTCAAGCCACCGTCACTCACCTGAGTCTGGCGAACGCGGACGCCGCGACACCAGAGCCCAGGCTGCGCGGGCCACCGCGCCGCGCGCCACCAGGATCCACCAGCCACCCGCGGCCCCACAGACCCACTTCCGGCCAGCTGCCCGCCACTTCCGCCTGCTGCGCGGGGGACGGGTGCTGCCGAGGCTCAAAAGACTCTGCCAGCGTTTTCCAAGGACGTTTTCTGCGAGAGGACGCTGCGGAGGAGTTTGAAGGAATCTAGGACTTGCGGAGGGGGGAATCACCTGCTTGTACCCGTCTCCCCGAAGTAATTGAAAAGTGTGGACGCTAGTTCGAATCCCGGGCCAGCACTCAAGGGTTTATGGTGTCGGGAAGTCATGTAAATTCTAAGCCGACTTCCCTCATCGGTACAATGAGTGCAATCATGCATTTATAATAGAGATATACCTACAAAGTGCTCCCGGGAGGGGCGTTAGTGATGGATAGATGAGCCTGTTCGGGGAAATGGAAGTAAGGAGATGGAACTTAAGGAGCAGAACTATGATGGATGAACCAGGGCGATCCTCCACCTTCCTAAGCAGGGGGCCTCATCCCTGAGTCGGCATGACAACTAGGTAAGCAAGAGACCTTCCCGGGATGGCCTGGCCCCAGACTGCCCATGAGCTACTGGCCAGCATTGTCTTCTCGGTACCTTGGCTGCTGGTCCACTCATGGTAAGAACTGCGATGATGCCCCCTACACAGCACCATCTTGTCAGGGAGACAAAACCAATGTCGGCAGGACCCTTCATAGCAAGCAGGGCCAAGCCTGGCATCCTAACTCCTCAGCTCTGCTTGGGGCACTGGCTTCCTGAGTGTAAACATATGGGGTCCCAGGACACCACTGCTCAGCGTGTGTTATCAGGGTGAGGCCAGACCCTGGAAAACACTGTTAGTTGCCAACAGAACCCAGAGAGAACACAGGGCACATGCCCAGGGGATGAACCTTGATGGCCCCTAGGCAGCCATAACAATCCTGTGCCTCTTTGCCAAATACTTAATTCCCCAGCCTCCCTTGAAGTGGGAAGAGCATGTGACTCAGTTCTGACCAACAAAATGTTAAAGGAAAAGTTCTGGGGAGCTTCTGGGAACTATTTTACTTTCATGATTAATTGGTGCTGCCTCAATTCCTTGGCAGAACTGTGGCAGCCACCTTGTGGCTTGGAGGGGACAAGCTAAGGATGGGGGGTGGGAGGATAAGAAGTCTGGGTCCTTGAGGCACCAACACTCTTGACACAACACTGATGTCCGGACTTTCAGCCAGGTGCGCAAAAATCAACCACTCTTTGAGATCCTGTAAATCAGGTGGTATCACTTATAGTGGTATATATTGATTGGGTGGCTTTGTAATGAGGATGACAAAAGGACAGTACATATCCTGGGGGACAGCTCCCCACTCTGGGCCTCACCACTAACAACAAATCCTTTCTCAGCCTCCATGTCTATGTAGCCTGCCCTCAGACACTGGCCAATGGCCTCAAGGTAGCTCAGGCGGCCACAGGCTGCATCTAGCTGTCCTGTACCCTCTGCCTTCTGGCCAGCAGCCTGGTGTCTAGATTCTGAGCTCGAACCAGCTTGGGAAGTGTCTGAGCTGAAAAGAAAGCCCTGTTGGCAGACTCCTCCCAGCAACAAAGAAGCTCAGGCTTTGGGCCAACCTACTAGCAGGGCCCAGCCAGCACCTTGGGTCTCATGCCTCCTCTGGGAAATCTGTTTACTCCAACTTTGTCCTCCTGCCCCCCCTCGCTCAGAGACACAAGCAAGCCAAAGGATGCCATTCAAGAGGCTTTCTCCATTTTATTTCTTTGGGAAAAGAAAATGAAGTCTTTCCATCACATATGGTAGATATATATTTATATATATATTTATATATAATTTCTCTTGTGGTTGGAAGTCCCAAAGCTGAGTCTGTTCATCTTCTTTTCTATTTTTTTTTTTTCTTACTAAAGCCTTCTCTTCCCCTCGCCCCTCTGGCCCAGGCGCAGTGAGGGCCGAGAGGACTGGGCAGTGATTGCCAGGGTGGCCCCTTGTGCAGCTCAGAGACCTGGTGAGGGCCACCCAGAAGGGACTGTGCAGAGGGACAGAGGCCACACGGAGGGGCACTCCTGTTATTGTGGGGTATGCACAGCTCATTAAACAGTCACCAGTCTTGAGAGGAGGCTGGTCAGGGGTTGGGGGACTTGCTCACAGTAGTTGCCAGCTCTCTCTCCACCCTGACCCCCCAAAAACCCAGTCTTGGGGATGGGAGGAGAGTGAAAAGAGAATATGAGGGCTGAGGGCCAAGCCTCCTCCAATTTTTATTGCTGGTGAATTAGAAATTTGCCTTTTCCCTCCTATCTTGGGGAGATGGACCTCTGAGAAGGCCTCAGAGGAGGAAGCGATACTGGCTATATCCCAACCCCCACTGGCGGCTATGCCAGGTGCATCCTGGGCAACACTGGACTACCTCAGGGGCCTGGGACCCCAGGGATCAGTGTTCCTCTCAGGTCAGCCTTGTTCTTCAAGGATAATCACAACCACCACCCTCTGACCCTCCCAAAACAAGGGTGCTGGGCTCAGGCTTGGGCCCAGTGGAGCTTGGAAGTGGGCAGTGCACCAAAGATCAAGCAGAATTTTCTACTGGAAGAAAAGCTGAGATTTGGGGGAGAAGTGGCCTGGGACAATGATGTTCTGAGCATGAAAGCAGAGGCAGCTGGAAGGAACTGAGTTGGGAAAGACACAGGAAGACATCACAGACACTCATAGGACCTCAGAAACTGGGTGAGGAGAGTGCCTGAGAGGCAGGTAGCACTTATTAGCTGTAGTTAGAGCCGGACAGCGGCCCTGGGTGTGGGGTCAGCCAAGCAGATGAGGCTGTTGCCCTGTGGATCCTGGCTAGAAGGGTGGGATAGAGCTAAGAAGCCTCCAGGTTACCCTTCCCAGGAACAGGAGGGCAGATCTTCCCTGGGCACTGAACACACACATGTGAGCACACACTCAGGACCAGGTCAGGCTCTGAGACCTGAGCCCAAGAAACCTTGGGGGGGAGGGGCTGGGCAGGTAGCCCTCTCAACCACAAGCAGGCCATCTGCTCCACTTGTCCTGCCCATCTGCCCACGGAGGGAGAGCAGTGCAGGAAGGAGAGAGGCCAGGAGCCCAAGGTCTGTCAGATTCGGCAGACGCCACGCCAGCTCCTCAGGCCACACAGCCTAGGAGGAGAGCGTAGAGAGCATCACTGGACAGGCTGGCTGACTGACAGGAGCAGCCTAGACCCACCAAGGGTCTGGGGCACCTCACAGCACTGCAGGCCTGCTGCCTCCATCTCCAACAAGGAAGTGCCAAGAAAGGAAGCATGGGCTCCCCTGCTGCCTGGGCTCCTCAATCCTACTCACTCTGAGTTCCTCCCACCCCATGCCTTTTTTGGAAGGGGGGTTCAAGTGGGCTGCCCAGAGGGGGGGAGGAGGAGCCTGTTCACAGCTGCTTTGAGAACCTCTTTGGTCTGGGGATATGGGGGACACAGGGAAGAGAGATGGAAGGGAGGCGATACTGGGGACTCTGGCCTTTGACAGGGCATTTGTCGAAAGGCCACATGCCCAGGTAGGGGATCAGATTTCTGTGGACTCAATGCGCTCAAGGCGGGAGGGGGTCCAGGCTTTCTTCTCCTCACCATGTTGGGGGGTAGGTGTGCTGGCACCCCCTGAGGCCCCACGCTCCCTCAGCCTCCGCTCCAGCTGCTGGTTTCGCTGGTACATTTCCACGTAGCTCAGCTGCAGCTGCTTCTGGTACTCGATGACCTTCTCCTTCTCCTCCAGCCACACGCGGCGCTCCTCTGCAAAGCTGGCGCCCTGGCGCTCTCGGGCTCTCCGCTCAGCTGCCAGCTCAGCCTGCAGCCGCCCGACCTCCCTCCGAAGGGCCCTTGTCCCGTTCTCCCCGCCAGCATCCACCTCCCCATCCAAGGAAGCCAAGGAGGCGGCAGCAGCCACCCCGGCCTGACGGCGCATCTTGGCCTCATCACTCTCGCAGGTGGCCAGCGCATCCTGGGGCTCAGTCGAGTCCACAGGGGTCAGTGCAGGCTTGAGGCAAGCTGCAGGCAGCTCCCCCTCACTCAGCTCCAGACTGGCCTGTTTGCTGCTGAAGGAGTCCCTCAGGCTGAGCAGCTGCTCCTCCTTCTCCCGCAGAGAAGCCCGGCCTTCCCGCAGCTGGGAGCGCAGGCCCACGATCTCACTCAACTTCTGGGACACGTCCGCCTGAGAGTCCTTCAGCTGCTGCTTCAGGAGGGAAATCTCCCCAGCCTTCTGGCACACCTGGGCAGGATCAGGGGAGAGGAGAAACCAGGATGAAGTCAGCGTTCTGCTCACCCCCACCCTCATATCTAGCCCCAAAGGACCAAGCTTCCCCAGGGTTCAAGTTCAACTGAAATGACACCATGGTGTCCACTCTGCAGATCCAGACAGTACCGACATAGCTGACCTCACACAGGACCTCAGATGCTCCTACTGGATTTTATCCGTCCCTCTCCCTTCCCTCTGTTGTGACAGTGATGGGCTACCACTCTGGGTTTCTCTGAGTGACACGGGAGAGGGTCCAAGGCCCCAGCCCGCACCTCCCATTTAGTTTCCTCCATCCGGGGCAGGAAGTCGGCCTGCTCCTTCTGGCAGGCGGCCACCTTGTCCTCCAGCTCTTCCCGTTGTCGCATCAGCCGGGCAGCCTCCTCCTGCAGCTGTTTTTTGTCCTGCTGCAGCCTCAACACCTGCAGCTGTAGGCCCTGCTGGGCACGCTGGGCGCGGCGGGCCACCTGCTGCAGCTTCCCGCTGCAGCCCTGCCGCAGCTCCGTCAGCTCGCGTTCCCATGCCTTCTGCCGCTCCTCCAGCACCTGGGCCACTGCCGCCTCGCTCTGCTCCAGGCTGCGTCGCAGAGCTGCCACCTCCTGCTCCTTCTCCCACAGGCGCTCCTCCAGCTCCTGGATCAGAGCACTGGGCGAGGGAGGGGAGCAGGCCGCAAATGGCAGGCCTCCGCCTCCCCCCTCCCCCGATCCCAAGTGGCCAGATCGGCCCATGGATGAGGATGACCCACTCTTGCTGGAGGCCCTTCCGCTGTCTGAGGTCCCCAGGTCCTGGTAGCCTGACCCCCCACCGCTGCTGCTGCCACCGCCGCTGCCACTACCATAGCTGACGGTGCCAATGCGGTTGATGTGGCTAGTGGAGGCACTGAGGGGTGCCAGGTGCTGGCTGTAGCTGGAGCTGTAGGTGGGCAGACTTGTTAGTGAATTCCGGCCTGAATCTGAGAGGCCACCCCCAGTCCCGCCTGCCGGAGTCATGGTCCGAGACTTGTCCAGTCCACCCTTGAGGCCACCAGGGCCCTGTCGTCCCTCAGGGGTCCCGTTGGTCTGGGGAGGGCACAAGTTCTGCATGGAGTGGAAGTTCTTGGGTACAACAGGCTTGAAGGCTGAAGGCCGAACTAATGGCTCTGAGCACTGTGTGAAAGCAAGGAAGGGGGAGTGGGCGTTAGGGTGGGGCCTTAACCTTGGCCCCAGCCCCTTCCCTATGGCTGAACTTGTTCAGCTCCATCTCCCAGGCCCACTGGCTCTCCTCCCCCAAACGAGGTCTCTACCCTAGACCCACCAGCTGGACTTAGCCCCAAGGCCCCACCCTGTGACTCCCCATCTCAGCCTCTGCCCTCACCCTCTCCAACCTAACCTCCAAGAAGACCCACTTCACCCTCCTCTCTGGACTGCCTCCTACCCCCATAAAAAGGTCCTGGGGACTGACCTGGTCTAGTTTTCCAGAGGTGGCCAGGAGTTTAGGTGGGTGAGTGGGCTCACGGTACTGTGGTGGAGCCTTGTCACTACCGCCGCTGCTGCTGCTGCCACCACTGCTGCCCACCACGTTGCCGCAGACATCTGTATGGTCACTTCCCCGCAGCTCGCCATTGAGGTAGAGGGAGTTGGCGAGAGCCTTGTCCTCTGAGGGGTAGCGGCTGGGCCTCTCTCTGCTGGCCCCACTGCCACTGCCTCGGGGGCCAGGAAAACTGCTCTGGCTGCCCCCACCCCCTGTACGGGTGCCCACGCTCTTCATGGCAAACTCCTGGGCATGGGCCACCCCACTGCCCACGCTACCCATGGCAAGGCGAGGGTCTGGGGGGCCGAGCTCAGAGGGCCGCGGGGCAAAGGCCAGGAGAGGATCCCGCCCTGGATCAGCGCGCACGGGCAGTGTCTCCAGCTTCGCCATGATTAAGCCAGGGGGGCACTGTGGGCACAGGTGGGAAAACAGACGGTCAGGAGCCACCCCCACTCCCACCACCTCACACCCTGTCCCTCAGTGTCCCCTTCTCTAAATGGCTATGAGAGTTCCCAGACACCCAAGGTGAGGGAAAGGTGCTCGGGAGCTGCGAGAGCTTGGTAACAGGAGCTGCCAGTGACCAGCCAGGCAAGCCCTACCCCCAGGGTAGCATGCACGTATCCTCCCAGCTCTGCCCAGCTCAGCTCTGCCATCTTCAACTCCCACTCAAGCCCACCTCTTCATGAGCCTCCCAGACTCAGTGACCCCCTCAACTCTTAGTTACAAAACCCAGAAAGTAGGGGTTCCTATATTCCAACATCTAGGACTGGGGAGATGGGACTGGAAGGGGTCAGCCTTATCTGAATCCATTAGGGAGCCTAAGAAGTTACCTTAACCCACCCCAATCCCAACATTGTGGCTAGGGGTTCCTCCCTGCCCCCTAACCTAGGGTGTTGCAGTCAAGGGCAGAAGTGGAGGCTCGCTACCAGCACAGGCTCTTCTTGCCTTTTCGAGGGGCTGGAGGGAGGCCGACGGGTCTTAAGCCTGATGTCCTCGGAGGCCCGGTCTGCGGGGCCCACGTGCCTCACTCTCGCAGTCGGGGCTGCGCCCGAACCAGCTGCGCGACTCTGCACCAACCGACTGAGCCATCGCGGACCGCAGTTTTCTCCTCTGCGAAATGGGAGCAAAGGGACCTACCTCGAGGAGCCGCCAGGTGCCCCGAGGCGGCGGGCGCGGGAGGGGCCCGAGGTCGTGGGGTGGGGGGTTGGGGGGGGCGGGAGCTGCCGCTGCGCCGCTCATCTGGGTCGCTAGTGGGCGCCACCACCGGCACGCCCTGCCCCCAACGGGCCCTCGGGGGCCGCGGCTGCAGCGCGCGCCCGGGGGCCCTTCCGGAGGTCACCCCGACTCCGCTGCGAGGGGCCCCGGCGCGAGAGGGCCCCCTCCGCTCGGCCAGGGCCTCGGCAGAGGGCCCCCAGCTGGCTGAGACTGAGCAGAGGGCGCGGAGTCGCCAGGGGCGGGCTCCGGCCGTGCCTCCCTCCCCACTAGGGGTTCCCACAGGTGGGGGGGCGGGGCCTGCGCACCCACGGCGCCCGAGGGGACTCCGCGCCCCCGAACCCTGCTAAGAATTCGTTGCCACCGGGAAGACTTCCTGGATTACTCCCCCTCCTCCCAACCCCCTCCCCCGTGGACCTTGACCCTGCTCAGTTCACGGTGAATGCCTTTGAGCCCTTCCGTGGGTGTGCGCCCCTCCTCCCCCAAGGCCGGCCCACAGGAGCAGGGGGGAGCAGAGCAAGCAGGGCCTCCGGTTACCTGTGCTCAGGGAGGCCCCGCTTCCTGGTTCCTTTGTCTCAAGTCCGCACCTGGGAACACCTGCCTCAGAGATCCGCATAATCCAGCTGGTCAGGGACAGCAGGCAGTGCCTGCTGCGGGTGTAGACACTCAAATACACTTGCCAGAGATGGCAGGGAGCTCCCTTCAGGTGTTTACCCCCTACTCCCATCAGAAATCACGCCGGGAGTGCTCCATTTCCACCAAAGTGAAGGGGACCCGGTGGCACCCCACCACGCTTTGAACTCTTTGGATGGTCTTCCGTCCAGATGCCCACTTCTAGTCTTGTGTCCTAGTCCTATCAGGCCCCAGGGCAGGGATGCCTGACAAAACGACAGAACTCTTGCCCTTCAGGATTCTTCAGGCCACCACACTGGAATAATAGCCCGAGGTGGTTAGAAGTTCACCACCAACCTACTGCTTCTGTAAAATTCCATTCTTTCAGTGCCTCCCCCACCCCCCTTGTGGAGCACGGCACTTTACCACTTTCCTCCCTTGGGCCAATCTTTTCCCACATGTAGGGTCCAGACTAGAGTGAAGCAAGAGAGGCACTTGGGGCGCAATTTATGTGCAGGATCAGCAAATGCACAAAGCGGGCAGTGAGTGCCTCCTACAGTTATATCCTGGGTGCCCAACTTGACTCACCCTAGCCCCTGCTCTGTCTCCTCTCCCGGCATACTCCAGCCTGGCTCTCCCTCAGCACAGAAATCCCCTTCCCACCCTAAGTGTGACCCACTTCTCTTGCCAGCTCTGGGTGCAATGGCCAGAGATTTGAAACCAGTGGGAAGTCCTGGACAGGGTTTGGAAAACTAGCAAAATGTCTTATTGATGGGGTCCTGGAGGTGGGTGCAGGAGAAATCTGGGCTAGGGCACCAGGGTGGATGTGACACCCTTAACATAACAGGGGGAGAATGGGGTGCTTTGGGGCAGATCAGAGAAAGATATCTCTCACCTACTGGATGGAAAGAAAGACTGGGATCATTAACATTCAGGGGTAGTGTGGGTGGGGCAAGCATTGACTAGGGTGGCAGAGCCCCACGAATCTGAGAAACAGTGTGGGAGCAGAGAAAAGGCCAGGAGAAGGCAGTCTTGAGACCAAGATGAGGGGTAGAGGGAGTGTCAAGAATGTGGAGGCAGCCCCAGTGTTAAAAGGTGTCAGTGGAAACTGGGATTGGAGAGTGTGCCCTGGATTGGGCAGGTGGAAACATCACTGGTGTCCATGAGAGGACTGTTTTGGAAAGTGCTCCAAGGCAAAGCAAGACTATAGGGGTCAAGGAGTCTGGAGGGAAAGATGGGAAAGAGAAAGGGAAAGATGAGAGAAGGCCCAGGAAGGAAGTCATTTAGGTGGTTAGGAATCCAAGGGCTCTTTTCTAATTTAATGCACTCATGGTAGAAACCTGAGTGTGTTGATATGCTGAGGGGAGGAGCCAAGGGTGAGATTAGAGATCTAGGCAAGGGGGCTGTGACAGGGGCCCAGATGTGAGCAGGAACAAACCTCAGAAGTGGTCATGGTAATTGCTAGAGTGCCAGGGGTAGTGTTTGGGAAGAACCCTGGTAAGCTGTAAGGTGCAGCACAAACATGCAGTACCACCATGTCTGAGATGCAGAAAGGAGACTCTTACCATAGGCTGAGGTTAGTCGTATGCCACACTGCCCACTGCTTCCCTGGAGTGTGTGTGCCCCAGCCAGGCTCAGATGCCCCAGTCCTGGATGGAAATGAGGTCCCAGTACTGTCTTCTGAGCCTCCTTTGCCCAAGGTCTGCCTGGCAAATCCTTGACTGCCAACCCACAGCTGCTTTCCCTGGAGCCTCACACCCTACAGAGCTGCTTTCCAAATTCTAACCTGTAATGGTAAAGTATTCTCTGCACCTGTCTCTCCCCAGCTTGGGCTCTGGCAGTTTCTTTTCCCAAAATCTGGGCAGGCAGCTAGCAGGACAAGGAAGGGATGTTCTCAAGAAACTGAGCTCAGAGGAAGGGCTGGAGCTTGGTCTCTGGGTGAGGGTGCTGGCCAAAGTACTAAGTGTGGTATACATGTCGGCCTCATGGTATGAGGGGGTGTTGTCATCCCAACAACCTGGGATGGCAGTCTGTTGCCTGGTGGGCCCATCAACCCTTCATGCTTGGGACATCAGTACAATCACAAAGGGGCCCAATGGATACTACATGGGGGGTTATAGGGGCAGGGCCCTCCAACCTACAGTGACCATCCAGCCCATCAGTGCCCTCTCCCCCCCCCATATAGCTAGGGACACTTCTCTCTTCTCTCAGGGTCTCAAAGGCCCCAAGCCTAGCCCATTCACTCCTAAAGATCTCTGCAGCCCCTCCTGCCAGCATTTTGCTGGGGGCTGGCTCCTCACTGGGCTATTCTGTCCTGTACTCCCTCCCTGACACAGCTGCCAGGGGACTCTTTCTAAAGGTAAAGCCCACCTTGTCCCTGTTCTGCCCAAATTATTCTATGAGGGGAGCCAAGTGCGGTGGACAGAGTTCTGGAGGCATCATCTCCAAGTGTAAATCCCAGCTGCCTGAACAGGGGTGGAACCGCTCACAGGTTATTTCACCTTGGGTTTTCACACCTACCTTACAGGAATCTTAAGTAAATGTGTTGTGTGAAATGCCTGGCATTCCTCTCAGGCTCCAGACCAGAGAAGAGCTTCCAGAAGGGCTCCCAAGGCCTCTCCTGTGGTGCACCCTATTTCCCTTGGCCTGGACCCGTTGACACTCTACACAATATTTGCGCAGCTCTGTGCCCATCCTGCAGCCTTCAAGGACCAAGTCAAAGGCTGCCTCCCAGGAAAGCATCCCATGGTCTCTAGAGGGGAGGGGTCTTGTAGCACTTTGCTTAGCACACTCCAGGGACATTTCACTCTGAGGCTTTCCCAGGCCGACTTGTGGGTGCCCCAGGGGACAGATGGCAGAGTCTCAGAGGTCTCTGGGCCCTGGCACCGAGGAGATGCAGAAAGAATGCACATGCAAATGCTAGTTATAAGCAATGTAAAGAGGCAGTGTATCTGGACAGGGAAATCAGAAGGGGCTTCCAGGAAGAAAAACTGAGGGAGGAAGGACTGGGGAGAGCATCATAAGGCTTTTGGGGGTGGGGAGGTCTCCAGAACTTCTTGGTTGGGATGTATGAGGGGAGATTCATCTTCCCTTGGCGAAAACGGGGTAAGGGGTCCATCTCCTAGATTTTGGCTCTAATGATGCCAATGTTTCAGGACTGAGGGAGCTGATAGCGCCCCCCCCCCCATCTCACACACACGCGTGCACACACGAGCCTCCGCACAGGGAGGGGGGAGGTGATGAGGGTTCGCCATTCACCAGCATCCCACGGCCCACAGCACCAACAAATGGAAAGCCGGACCACAGGACGTCCCGGGGAGGTGCCCGCAGGTCTCTGCGGTGGGGGAAATACTGCCCGCACCTCCCCACCAACGTGTGTGGCCCCGGGGGGCGGGGCGCAGAGGGAAGAGGTGACATAATCCGGGCCGCACCCCCTCCGGCCGCCACCTCCCCCAGGCCCGGCGAAGCATCCATGACATCATCGGCCTCATCTCCGTTCCCCTCCCCCCCGGGACCCCAGCTGCGGGACGCGCCCCCTCCCCAGCCTCGGGTCTGGGCGCACCCGGCGCGCGGTGCAGCGGGCACGGCGGCCAGTCGGGGCGGGCAGGGGCGCCAGGGCGGGCCGGCCTCACTTACTCGTTGCCGCGGGGTCCGGCGCAGGGTCTCCGGCGCGGGCGCTACCTGCTCGGCTCGCTGGCGCAGCCCGAAGCCCGCCCGGCGGGGCGCGAGGCGCGGGCCCGGCTCGGCTCCGCGCCCCTCCCGCTCCCCGCCCGGGCCCCGCCCACCCGCGGCTGCGGCAAACGCGGGCCCGCCCCGGCCACGCCCCCCCGGGCCGCCAATCCCCGGGCTGGGCGGGGCGCGGCGCCTTAACCCCTGGGTCGCCGCGCCCTCGCCGGCGCGTGGGACCCCTGCTTTACCCGATCCGGGCTCCGTGCGTCTCCCGGAGTCCCTCTGCCTCTTGCGCTCAGCCTCCAGTTTCTTCTCTCCAGCAGATCCCGCTGGGCCGCGCCCTCCCTGAACCCCGTATCTGTGGCAATACGGAGGCGCCCCTCTGGCTTGAGGAAGGGGCTCGCACGCCCCACCTGGGGCGCCCCAAGTTCTCTCCCGCCTCGGCGGACGCGGCTCCCCGCTCACGCCGCGAGACGGCGAGTCTGCAGGTGGGGCGGGGCCGGCTCGCAGGTGCAGGTGGGTCCTGCTCCGCCGAGGGGACGCCAGCCCCGCGCGGGGACCCCTCCCTGCCGGGCGGGCGGGAGGCTTGGGGGGGCCGCGACTCCGTCCGCCAGCAGACGGGGCGGGTATGAAACTTGGTGTTCGTGGAGGCTCACCGCCCGGGAGGGGGAACAGGGTGGGGGTGGCGGATGAGGTGATGGCGAGCTGCTGAGAAAAAGATGGATTACGTTCCAGTCCTGAAGAGTTTGTTTTCTCCTTGCGCCTTGCACCCCGAGGCCTGGGCCCGGCCCCCGCGCTGCCTCGCCGGAGGAGGGCGAACGTGGTAACTTCGTCCCTGACCCCCGGCACCTGCTTCCCAAGCATTTGCCGCGTAATGTTCGGAGAGTGCCTGGAAGGGCTGCCGGGAGCAAGAAGTCGCTTTGGAATTTAGGCCTAAGCCTTGAATGGGCCGGGGAAGCAAACCAGACCTTAGAAAAAGAGAGATTAAGGTTCTCCAGGTTTAGAAAAACCTGGAGGCATAAAGGATCTAACCTAAAAATCGTGGCACCTCTACTCCAGCTGGGGTTTAACCCATGGCATCTCTGCTGCTGTACTTGATTTGTTTTGTCCACCGTCCTCCTATTTTAGTTTTTATTTCTTGCTATTTCCTGTTTTCTGAAATTTTCCATGTTTGCTTTTATCTTCTATAGTGATTTGCAAGGCAGAAAGCCTGTTTTTAATCCTCTTGGTGGTCGGTCTTTCATCGTACCAAATAAAAATACGGCTTATATTTAACAAATTATTAAAGTCACTGTCCTCCTCTTGATGTAATAAGACATTTAATGTTCCTTCCCACCTCCTGGCCTGCTGCTTTCACACATACTTTTATCCTTTTAATTCAGGATGATAGATCCAGCTTTCATTTACTTATTTTAAGCCACAAAATCCTCTTTTTTCTTTGTTTTTACCACTTGCCGGTTGTTTCATTGGTATTGTTATAGAGCCACTCCGATATTAAACGGGTTCCTGGCTGTGGGTCCTCACCCGCGCGCTTTAAAGGGACTTATGAATGCTCTACTACAGACACACACAAAAGGGTGGGGTGGGGGTGGAGTCCACAAAGCCTATATGGAATTTGCTTTGGGACATCCTTTTCCCCCTAACAGTATCAATGTCACAGCCGGGTTTTTATGCTCTACTTTTTTCTATTCCTCATCCTGACCCAGCTCTCACTTGACTGATTTCAGGGAGAACTGCTGAATGTTAAGTTTTTCTTTTGCCCTAGGTGAGAATGCCTTTCTACTATCTTTTCCCATAAAAGGTGACTTGACTATTTATAGAAAAGTCCAGTCTCAAACTTTTTCCCTCAAGAAACTCCTGTCCTTATCCCACTTTCTTATCCAGCACTTTAAATGGTAGCAAATATGGCAAATCTGGCTTTTTTTTTACTATTAAAAGTCAAACATTTTGCCAATGTGTATGCCTTTTTAAATTAAAAAGGAAAGCAAAAGAGGTCTTCTTCTCTGCTTATAAAGGTTTCTTCTAATATGTCCCTGTCCATTATGTAAACAGATTGTTTTTTTCTCCCCTAAAATTATCACACTGGATCATCATTTTCAACTAACTCTTTGCCCTTTTTCTCTGTCTCCTGAGAGAGTATCTCGGGTTTGTTTGTTTTTTTGCATCATATATTTCATTTTCTCCAGAGTCAAAGGTATGCTTTGTTTTCTCCAATAAAACATTAAATTCCACTTGTGTTTTCCTTTCATTTTAGCGAATTTCTACCCCCTACCTTTCCACCCTGTCTGGATTTCAACTTAATCTCTCTTTATAATTCTCTGTTCCTATTTCACAGAGAATGTGGTTTTACATAAGAACACCAGGAAAATAAGAGAATGCTGTATCTGATTCTGTTCTAATGCATATGAAAACCTGGATAAAGTGGACCATTTTCTGGGAAATTAAAGCTACAAAACTAAGAAAGTTGTTGAAACATCCAAGAAATAGGTACAAAAAAGTTTCTGAACTTATCTAATGGAAGAATTTTCTCAAGCTTTTCTCAGTGAAAAGATAATCCTCATCCTGTAATTCTGTTCCATAGCCCAGAAAAGCTAAATACTATTTCATTTTATGAAACCGAAATTCCTCTGACACCAATTCCCAATAAACAGCATACAAAGGGAAACTGCAAACCAATCATACTTATCAGTTCCAGGGGAAATCCCTAAATAGGACTCAAGGAAATAAAATTAAATATTATTGTACACAAAATTAGTCACCCATGAATGAGTCTGTTAAATAAGAAAAAGCAATCATGACAACAATAGATGTCAAAAAGTCATTCAAAAATCAGTACCCAAAAAGAAGCCTCATAATTAACTGGGAACAGTAAAAATTAAGATTCAATATTTTGTACTACTTTGACAACTGGTCTTACTGGGGGGCCTTGACAGTCCTTCATCTCAATGAACCAGATGTAATTCCTGCTTACCTCTGGGTGGCAGGTTTCAGTTCTCTGCCAGTTCCTATAATCATGCAAACAAGCCAATCATATCCCCTACAGGAATCAGGAGGCACCCTATCCTTTCTTCTACAAAGCCTGCACCGACCCCCCAACCTCTGATTGTTCAGTGTATTTCCAATATAGTATGTGCACCTGTGTGGCATGTGGTGCCTTCCTTCCCTGGGTTATGAGCATATGTGTCTAATAAGCTGCTGTCAGTCTCTCCTGCCCAATGTCAGATACTGTGTGAGGCCATCTAGCCTTATGGTGGGAGTCCCTCCACCAATAGGGTGAAGAGGCGGCGGGGCTTCCTTGGTGGCAAAAGGGTCTCAGCACTATTAAGCTAACTGCAGCCACTGCAAGATGAGTTGGATCCCCAGCCAGCCAGGGAGCTAACCCGCATGGTGCAGCAGACCTCTCCTGTCTCGCCACTGCTCCCCTCAGCAGTGTATTTCAGTAGATCCACCTGTTCTGTCCTCACTCCGTCTCTGGTGAATCCTCTCACCCCTGCACCTCTGGCCTACACCCTCGTTATTGTATGCATAAATAAATAAATATATTATTTTTTTAAAAAGAGGGGCCTGCCCGGTGACTTGAGCACAGCACTGTAGAGCTGTCCACAGCCTTTACAGCAACGGTTCGATTCCTGGCTGGCCAGGGAGATTCCCGCATGGCGCAGCAGACCTCTTGTCCCGCCTGCTGCTCCCCTCAGCAGTGTATTTCGGTCCTTCTGCCTGCTCTGCTCCCCACTCTGTCTCTGGTGAATTCTCTCACCCTCCCACACCTCTGACCTGTACCCCAATGCTTGTAAAATTAAATAAATCTTTAAAAAAAAATAAAAATTAAAAAAAAAGAGGAGGCGGGCCTTCCTACTGACGCAAGGGGTTAAGACGCAGCACTATGAAGCTATCTGCAGCCATGCAGCACGAGTTTGATCCCCGGCCAAGGAGGTGACCCACATGGAACAGCAGACCTCTCCTGCCTTTCCTGCTGCTCCCCTTAGCAGTGTGTTTCAGTAAATTTGCCTGTTCTGCTCCCCACTCTGTCTCTGGTGAATCACCCCACACCACTGAACTTCTGGCCTACACCCCAGTTCTTCTACACATACACACACACAAATACCTTCACTTTAAAAAAAGTGAAAAAGAAGAAAAGAAGGAAGAAAAAAGAAGAAAAAGACAGGAGAGTGGAGGGTAGATGTGACTATGGAAGACTGCTTAGAGATGCAACAGAGCTGTCTTTACAAATGAATGAAAGGAACCATGAGCCAAGAAATGTGGGTGACCTCTCCTAGGTGGAAGAGCCTCCAGAAAGGAACACAGCTTTCCCTACCTTGTTCTTAACCCAGTAAGCTCCGTGCCATACTTGTAACCTACGACTATAACATAATAAATTTGTGTTCTTACATCACTAAATATGTGGTGATTTGTTACAGCAGCACTGGAAAAGTAATGCAAGCACGTAACAGACACTCAGCATTCATTTGTTGAATGATGAATGATATTGCAAAAGACGCTGGGTCTATAGATAAATGGGTAAAAAATAGAAATAGATCATTCACAGAATACAAAAGGCCAAGAAGCAGTGGGAAAGAGCTTGAGGCCTGATGAAGAGATGCAAATGAAAACCCATCAAATTAGCAAACTATTGTGATCCTTTGTGGTCCTATCCACCAAGTTATCCAGAAGGGGACTTGGGCTTTCTTCTCTGCCATGATGGGACAGTTACCGCCAAATGTCAAATTGGGGGACAAACCACTTTAATACTTTCTATAGACTGGATATTTGTACTAAGTCTTTTTACAGCTCTGCTCACTTTATGAGGAAATAAAAACCTCTGGGATTGGGCCAAAAATTCCTAGGACTAACCAGTCAAGATCAGAAGGGTTATCTAGACTAGTATAAAACTATAACCGAAACATTTATGATCCAAGCAGGTTGGGATCTTTTACAAGTGTTTTATAAGCTTATTAGCTAATGTTTACACACATACACACATGATCTGTGAAAAATAAGAGTTAAAGGCAAAATACATTTACTAGGCTGTGTTCTCCTTTTTACCACTATTCTTTTTTTTTTTTTTTTTTAAATTTATTTATTTATTTATACAAGCACTGGGTACAGTCAGAAGCACAGGAGGGTGAGAGAATTCACCAGAGCCAGAGCAGAGAGCATAACAGGCAGAAGGACTGAAGTACACTGCTGAGGGGAGCAGCGGGCGCGGCTGGAGAGGTCTGCCGTGCCATGTGGGAACCTCACCTGGTGGCCGGGGATCAAACCGACGCTGCAGAGGCCACGGGTAGCTTCGCAGCCTAGCACTCAACCGCTGCGCCACCAGGGGAGGCCCTTACCACTATTCTTAATTGCAAATTATACCTAAAATGGAAGATGGTTTCTTTTATATTTTATATTTCCCCAGTCTTTTTTTTAAATATTTATTTATTTATGTATACAAGAACTGGGATACAGACCAGAGGTGCAGGAGGGTGAGAGAATCCACCAGAGACAGAGCAGGGAGCAGAACAGGCAGAAGGACAGCGGGTGAGACAGGAGAGGTCTGCCACGTCAAGTGCTAATCTCCCATGCCGGGTGGGAATCAAACCTGCGCTGCAGAGGCTGTGGACAGCTTCACAGTGCTGCGCCCAACCCGCTGCGCCACCAGGGAGGCCCACCCCTCCCCTCGCCCACCCCCCCCCCCGTCTTTTTTGAAAAAGATTTTTATTTATTTATGCATACAAGAGCTGGGGTACAGGCAAGAGGGGCGGGGCAGGGGGTGAGAGGATTCACCAGAGACAGAGGGGGGAACAGAACAGGCAGAGTGACTGAAATACACTGCTGAGGGGAGCAGTGGGCAAAGTCTGCTGCGCCATGTGGGTTAGTTTCCTGGCAGGGTATTGAACTCGTGCTACAGTGGCTGCCTAAGCTTCGTAGTGCTGATGCTTAATCCCTTGTGCCACCAGGGAGGCCCATCCCCACGGTCTTTCTATAACATTTCTCTTTTGTTTTTCCATAATTGATGTGTTGGTGATGATACGAGCAGACACTTACCTGTACCTATACAGAATAAATCTCAATGCAAGATATTTACAAGTGTAAAGGAATACAAGTCACACCACCCCCCCACCATCCCAAGTGAGTTTTATAAACTCACATTTATTTGTGAAGCATATTTATCCTTAAAGCCCCAAGCAGAATAATAAAATGATTATTGCATAATGGACTTATGGTTCTATCCAAATCTTTGATGAATTTTATGAAAATGTACAGACTCCAAAAATGTTATCACATTTTTTTTTTTGATAAAAGCTGAGGTAAATCTGTCCAATAGAAAGCCTTAACCTTCACATTATCATTTTTGGTAGCTAAATTAAATTTAGCCGGAACTAGCTTGGGGGCCTGAACTGCCCCTGTGTCCTTCATTTACCATTTACCAACTTTTCCTCTCCTGAGTTGCTACTATCAGGCAGGAACATGGAGGTGTGGAAATGAGAATGTCCCAACAATGATGGATTACACTTTCAAAATTTCTTATAAATTCATATCTATCACTATGGTCTATTTTTCTATGAGGCAATATACCCAAACTATAAAGGCACGAGGGCCACTGCCAAATTGGAGATAAAGCACGTGTCCACAGAAGCACACTGTTACATGAACTGTGGGGTTTAGCATGTCAACAAAGTGACCTGACTTATCTCGTTGATGAGAAATAAAGGGAAATAAACGAATAGGGGCATTAAGTATCAGTTACCACAAAACTGGAACGCTACTAGTTTTAGTTTTTGTATTATTATTTGGGATGTGTTTTTTATGTCATGTTAGAAATGTCAAGTTGTAAAATCATGTAAGAACATTAAAATGACAAAACCAGGCAGAGTAAATCTCATGGGTTATGTAAATGGTTATATTTAAATAGCTTTAATGTTACAGAATCAGTATTTGGTAAGATTCTCTTGGAAGACTCCCTTATATATTTTGCTGTGATGAGTAATTAAATAAAGTATTCACCAATCAAGAATACAGTATGGTATCAGAATAAGTAAAACCATTTTTTAGTTCATATAACAGTTAATTGCTTTTAAGATTATCAAAAGGTATAGACAACACAGAACTTGTCAACCAGATACTGATCCTTAGCTTTGTCTTCAATATAAAAGGAAAATGCTCCTTGGAACCCTGTTTGAACTGCAGGTTAAGAACTGTTAGTGGGTTATAAAACCACTTAGTGATTTTAGTCACTATCAGCAATAAAATAGGATAGAAAAGCAAATGTCAACATGCATCAAACCATGATAAGCAAAGGCTCGCTGGGGAACTTCTGCTTCAATTATCTACGTGTATACATGGCACACTTATGTACCCGGTCCTGCAAGTAAAATTGCTTTCTCGCTAAGAGATACTGTCAAAAAAAAATTGAAGAACATAGCCTTAGTGGAATCATCTTCTCCACTAAGAGAACAGGGCTCAGAAACAGGCGGTGTCTGGGGCATGCACTGCGGAGGTGAGCCGGTACCATCCAACAGTACAACAGGGGCAGGGAGGGAGGAGTTGATGGAGTAGAGACGGCTGGTGAGATGCAATGATTGCAAAGTTTTAAGAAATAAATTACTAATTCAAAACATCACCGAGTTAAACATGCTCTGCTTCCCTCACCAAATGCAATCCAAATCTTTGGACTTGGCATTCACTGCCCTTTCTAGTCAAGGCCTAACCTCCCTTCCTTCCCTGGCCTTTCTCTTGCTTTCACCCAAAAGCCCACTCCATGCAGAGAACCATAAGCTGTTACATTCTCAGCTCTTGCTCTATTCTAAACCTGGAAGGTCTTCTCTGGTGAGCCCTTGGTCCCTTTTGCATATTATGGCATTTGGGGTGCATCTGATTGGCATTTGGCAGTGCACCTGCTGGCTGGGTGACTGGTGGTCTCTTTACCAGATTAATACCACTGCTCCCACCTCCTCTGGCATATGGGGTCATGTTTTGCTCACTGTAGTTCCCCGGGCTGCTTAGCATCCTGCCTTCTATTCAGTGGGCTCCATAGATTGATACTCCTTGGGTGGTGGTTTTTTTTTTTTTTCTCACTCTTTGGATGTGTTTAAGTAGTTTTTGTGTTACAAAGCTCCAAAATGCATCCCGCACCAGTACCACTGTTGCGGCCTGGGGGAGCCACTCTATTTCCAGGTGAATGGACTGGTGGCTTCACATGGCCTAGCTTTTTTGCTCTTTTTCTGAGGCTTACCTTGATCCAAAGATACATAAAGCCATCTAGGGCACAATGTGTTTAATTCTAAGCTTTCCGTTATGAGAAATTTTAAACATGTACAGAAATAGGTATAACCTCCAAGTATCCATTGCTCAATTTTAATAATGTTTTAACTCATAACCAATTTCTATTTTTTTGACTCTCCAACCATGGGCTTGTCAATAATAGGCCTTAAGGTCCATAGAAAAGAGAAATAGGCCTCCCTGGTGGCACAAGGGATTAAGTCTCAGCATTATGAAACTATTGCCAACCACTACAGCGTAAGTTGATCCCCAGCCAGGGAGCTAACCCCATGGCGCAGCAGACCTCTCCTGTCTTGACTGCTTAGCAGTATATTTCAGTTGATCTGCCTGTCCTGCTCCCCACTCTCTCTGGTGAATCCTCTCATCACCATGCTCCCACTCCCCACAGCTCTGGCCTACATCCAACTCTTGCATGCATAAATAAAATAAATCTTTGGGAAAAAAAAGAAATGACTGAAACAAACTGAGCCAGACAAAACTCTACTAGGGGCCTCCCTGGTGGCACAGGGGTTAAAGACACAGCACTGTCTAGTCAATCGCCAGCCAGGGCAGCATGAGTTCGAACCCAGCCAGGGAGATAGCCCACATGACGCAGCAGATCTCTCCTGTCTTGACCGCTCTCCCCCCAGCTGTGTATTTCAGTGGATCTGCATGTTCTGCTCCCCACTCTGTTCCTGGTGAATCCTTTAACCCCCTGTACCTCTGGCCTACACCCAAGTTCTTGTATGCATAAATAAAACTTTAACAACAACCAAAAAAACTCTACTACGAGCAAGTGGTATCAAAACAGACCTGTTGGCTGGGCTGTAAAGATCTGGCACCCAGAACATCATGACAAGTATAAGGGAGTTACAAAAATCAAAACTTACCCAATTGGTTAGTGCTAACAGTCAAGAGTTCCTTCAGCAGGGGAAACACCTTACTAGGAGAAAGGAGCCACACAACAGGTAAAGGACTGAGTCACAGCAGAAGCCCTGGGTTCCTGGCTTGAATCACCTTCCTTCTGTTACAGTTACAGCCTCAGGTACCTGAGATAATCATTGCGGTGCTAAGTGAAGACTGTACCCCCACAAAGAAATAAAAACAAAGCTAATCTACAAGTAAATGTAAATCCCTAGAACTGAAATGATAATCAGCAGATCAGTACCACAATCATTATAATACTATGTGTGTCTGGTCTACTTTTGAATGTATAAAAGCATTTGAGATAATTTCCAACATAAAATTTGGGAATATTAATTAAATGTTCAAGTATTTAAGTAATAATTAAGTGCTGGAAAAATTGTAAGTTGCTAAATGGGTAAGTTTTCATTTATTAGCAGTGAAAGTAGTTTGCACATATTTAGAAAAACTTTAATTGGCTACTATTCAAAGAACTGTTCACTTGATAAATGTAATGAATTAGCAGATTGATCACTAAATAACACACAAAGGGTCCTAGGTTTTTCCTTCCACCTTAAGTCCTTGGGACAGAAAGAATCTTGGACAGCTTCGGCATCTGAGGAAGGCCCTTGCCCCACTCCTGGCCACTGGGTGCAATGTCCTGAGGGGGCTGGGGCTGGGGCTACCTGGATGGCAGTGGCTGAGGACCGTGGAGGGGAAAGATGGAGGGGACCCCGGGGCTGCTGTGTTGCTCACTGGGGATTCTTGTTACTTGCAACTGTACAGCCTGCTTGTCCACCCCAGTCCCACTTTTCTTCATGAGCTCTCAACCTTGGTGCATCCTGGACCCTCCTGACATGCCCTGTGTCCCTGCCCTCAGAGACTGTGATTGAAGCAGCCCGGGGTGCAGCCTGGCAAGACTGCTGAGGCTCCCCAGGTGATTCTAATAAGCAACCAGGGCTGAGAATACAGCTCTTGCTGGAAGCCATCTCTCTTTCCTCTGCAATGTTCTGTTTCTACCTCATACTGTGTCACCTGTGTCTTTTTCCTCCCTCACCTACTAGACTATGGGCTCCCAGATGGCCTCCCAAACAATGCATGTGGCCCCACGCAGCTCCAGGTGACCCCCAGTGCCCGTGGCTTGGAGTTCAGGTTGGAGTGCATGCTTTGGGGACCAAATGAATCAAATATCACCCGACAACCCCTTGGGAAGGCTCTGCCCTGCAGCTCGATGTACTGTCTCCCCATCACCATCCACAAAGCCAGTTTCCTCCGATGCCGGAACAGCACGCTGCCTCCTCCTCCAGGCACCAGAGGAAGTAGGTGGTGGTGTTTAGGGGCCACCTTGCATAAAAAACACGTTTAAATACATGCCTCACCCTCAGCCCAGCAAGATGCTCACGCCACGAACAGCCCACAGGAACCAGAGTGACTGACCCTACAGGCGACACACATCTCCCATCCCACACCCACTCCTGAGCATATGGTCCTTACATCCACTGGTGGGTGGAATCACCCACACCGTTTAGCTTTTTGTCAAGGATGTGAAGCTGAATTCATGTGATGTGCTGGATGAAGCACTGCCTCTCCGCTGCACAGTCCCATCCAGCTCAAGGAGGTCACAAATCCTTCCGTTCCTTCCACCTGCCCCACAATTTCCTGTCCGGCCTCTTCCAAGCACCCCTTCTCCCTCCCCTCCCTCTTTAAGGCTGAAGTTCCCTAAGTCTCTATTTGGCACTTCGCATTAACTCTTCTCCCTAAGGGCGCTCAGCTCTCCTTAGGGCTTCTGAATCTATATAACAAACAGTGAGACCTTCCTCCCCATTTAGGGGATAGTGTCCAAGAGGTTTCCTATTCTGGGAAGTGGGGGGAGGAAGACAAAGACCTCATCTAGGCCTTGGGGGCTGGGCTTTCAGCACACAAAGGAACACAGTAAAAGCTCAATATGTTTCTTTTGAATGAATGAATGAATGCATAAAAATGGAACTTCCATCTGCCTCCAAAAGATCCTCCTTCCACCAACCTCTACCCACCCCAGGGTATATTCTGAGGCCTAGATTTCACCTGTTCATCTGGGATCCCAGGCCAGGCCATCTGCCACACCAAGCCACACCAAGCTCAGCAATGCTCACAGGCCTTTAATCTGCCACTGCCTGGCCACACGTCATCACTGCCCCAGGGTGGTGGAGAGAGATAAAAAATGTAGGTAGGCCATGCCAATTCTGAGTCCAAGAGGGAAGGGTTAGGTCAGGCTGGGGCCTGGGCAGGGGGCTGCTGGCCCCAAGCAATGAGGGAGTTGCTGGCCTGGGCAAGCTCGGTGATGGATACCCGGCCCCGCTGGCGGATGAAATTAGCCACAGCAGCCAGTTCTTCTGGGGTTATGTAGATGAACTTGCCCCGGTCATCAATCACACCTGTAGGGAAAGACAGGTTGCATGCTAAGTCCTCCCCACTGGCCTGAGACTGCCCACCCTCCACCCCTTCCCAACTGGCTCAGACCCCTCCAGCCCTGGTGGCCTGCCCTTTCAGGCTGCACCCAGTCCTGGCTAGGTGAGTCAAATCAGCCTTTCCTGCCTGTCCACGCCACCCCAATGCATCCACAGGCCTCTGCAAGTCTTCCCTGTAATTGTATTCTGCTCAGTGCCCCTCACTACTTTCCTTCCACCCCCTGTGGTCATCCTGCCTTTGTAAAAAGGCCAGGCCAAGGCCAGGCTCTGAGGTGACCGACTCTCCTCTTACCAGTTAGAGTCCCTTCAGCCAGCAGATCCTGGATGCGGTTGATGGTGTCCTATGAGGAGAATAATTCTCAGGGCACTGACACCCCCAGAAAAGGCAGCGGCAAGTTCTCTCCCACCACAGATAGAGCCCCTCTCCCCTTCATGGCTGCCCTGCAACGTGACTCCTTTGGAGGGGGTCTTGGGGAGAAGGGACTCTGGTCCTATAAGACCTCCATGAGAGACTCTCTCCCAGTCAGGAGAGCAGCGGTGGAGACATTTGGCCTGAACGCTGGTGCGGCCCATTTGCAAGAGAGCTGTCAAGGTCACTAAATTGGGGCTGCTGGAGTGACAGGATTTGGACTTTTTTCTTATTCTTCCTGCCTGTCTTCCATCCAGAAAAAGGCAGGACTCCTGGGGTGTCAACAGAGTCCTAGACTCTACTCAAGTCTCAATTGGGGGCACAATGGAAGGGCATCAAGACTCTCCGTCTTGGGGGCCTCCCTGGTGGCTCAAGGAATTAAGCATCAGCACTATGAAGCTATCCGCAGCCACTGCAGCATGAGTTTGATCCCTGGCCAAGGAGCTGACCCACATGGCGCAGCAGACCTCTCCTGTCTCACCCGCTGCTCCCCTCAGCAGTGTATTTCCATGGATCTGCCTGTTCTGTTCCCCACTGTCACTGGTGAATCCTCTCACCACCCAATTCCCCGCACCTCTGGCCTGCACCCCAGCTCTTGTTTGCATAAATAAATAAATCTTTAAAAAAAAAGACTCTGCCTTTAGGACAACCTTCCTCTGACAGCCACATAGACCCCGTGGCCACAATCTACATAGCAGGGCTTACCTGAGTCCGCAGGCCCACTTGGGAAGCCAGGTCTTCTAAGAGCACGACCTTGGACTGCTACAAAGAGAGGGAGGGAAAGGAGAGGGGCTGAGCTTGGGCAAATCCCTTAGCACTGGCACCCTTAGAGGTGCTGTGCTTTCCTCTCTGGGGGCTCATAAACTGCACAGATTCCCGTGGGAGCCAAGCTCTCTTACACACTCACTCGCATACTCTTATGCCTACCCTGTCCAGAGACACAACTCACGCACTTGCTCACTGCCCTGCTCGAGGAGATCGTCCCAGAAGCACCCACCGCCCCATAGGCCCCGTCCTGGGCTGGGACCACGCGGAGATGGATACACGTGAGCAGAGCGCTGCCCCACCTTCGCTGCCTCTTTTTAACATCACAGACAGGTTGGGAGGGGGTGCACAGAGAGATGAAGGGAGGGATGACAGTCACCAAAAGCTATTTAAAAAAAATGTGACCAAGACTTGCTGAGGCCCTGCCAGGACAAGGCACAGAGGTATGGGGGATGCAGTGGGGAACAAGGCCTAGCTCCTGCCCTGAGTCACAGCCTGTTTGGGGACACTGGTGAGTAGGTGGCTAAGGAAGGCACAGATGAAAGGCCCCACAAGGCACGGTCTCAGCAGAGGCAGTATGGCTCCTTCCTACCTTGCCTTTGTTCGCCAGCCCCAGACCTGGAGATCCCCCACACCCTCACCACACTGACACCTCTTTTCAACCATCTCTTCTCACCCTCTGAGGCAATGAGTCCTCTCTTAAAATAACTCGCTAACACTGCTTGGTACCTTCCCCACATGACTGTGTTCCTTGTGCCTCCCCACACCCTCAGTAGACATTTCAGCTCCAGGGGTATGGCCAGGGGTCCGTGCTGGTCCTGCACACACGCTGTCCCCACCTCCCCCACATGCAGACAGCACAAGACCCGAGAAGGCAGTCTTTAGAATTCCGTGAGTCTTTCATAGCAAATGAGCTGGGGGAGGACTGACACGGTGACACCTCCCCGGCTGCAGATGGCATGTGACTGCTCGAAATGCCAAACCGACTGTGTGATCAGCGAGGTAAGCAGGTGGTAGTTGGGCCAAAGGGTGGGCAAGCACAAGGTGACCTGGCCAGCTGGCCTCTACCTACAAGTCGAGCAGCGGGCACTGGGGCAGCTCAGAGTAGCAACACAGAGTCACCCTAGGTAGTCCTTGAAGACCCGGCCTGAGGGGCTGCTAGGCTCAAAGGTGTGTTTGGAGAAACATACAAACTGAGCCCTGATTAGAAAAGACCTACAAAATCAAGCTATGCCACACCTCTCAGAAACTGTCCCGGGCACAAAAATGTTCCTCTGGTCCTAAAATCCTAAGATAAAAGGGCCCATCCCTTCAGAGGAGAAGGTAGCTGAGCTGAGTCTCAGGAGTTCTCCCTGTGGTCAGCAGCAACAGGATCAGCTAGCATAGGGCAAAAGGACCTGTAAGCTTCAGAAGAGTTGGAGAATCCCCAGGGAACAGTCCCTCAGGAGAGCAGCTGAAAATGAGAGCTCAACTTCCCTTTCCTTGGGTCTCTGCAGAGGGGGCGCTAAAGAGAATGGCTGGGTTCCAGGTCCTCCATGCTACTGCCACTGGGTAGGTGGGGACGGTGATTTCCAACACGGCCCTCAAACAAGGTGCCAGGGTGGAGAGTGGGCACCATGAGGGGGGCGTGGTCATAGCTCTCTGGAAGCTGCTGGCTTTCTCCCGCTCAGGAACCCCTGGCCCCCCGGCTGTGAGCTCATTCCCTAGCTGCTGGGAGGCCTAAACCCTCCTCTCTTTGGGGAGTGGTGGGGGGAGGATTATGCAAGCCCTGGCTTCTTGGCACCCCCTAGTACCACCCCCACCACCACCCCCGCTCCCTCTGCACTCCTTCCCTCAGCCGCCTCTGCACCTCTGAGCTGCACTTGAAAACCTCTCCCCTCTCGCATCCTTCGTGGGAGAGGAGTTGCTTAGCAGCGCAGCAGAGCAGGACGTGCTTATGCAACCTGGAGGAGCATTCAGCGGCCTGGCCTGTGCTGCCAGAGCATGGTGCAGACAGAAGGGGCCACACCTGCACCCCACCCCAGGTTTCCAAGGGAACATCACTCTGTCCCCCACTCAATCCCCAAAGGCCCAAGTTCCTGATCAGGAACACATGGTGGGGACACTTGCTTCAACTCAGTGGAGCCTCCATGTGACAGAACTGACAAAAAACACATGTGACGAAACTTGAAAACACAGTGACTCACTAAGCGTGGGGTCTGAAGAGCAGGGAAACTGTCAAACCCCGAGTGTGAGGAAGTGATGAAAGACTTACGCCTCACTTACGCCTCCCACACAGGCCCAGGTCCTTCTCCACCTTTGGAGTCTGATGAGAAGGGACTCCCTGGCTGCTTAGCCTCTCTCGGTTCCCCTGCCCCCATTTAGTGAAACACCCACATTCCCGCTCGCGTTTGCTCCTTCCAGGCCCTGAAGAGGACGCACACGGCATGCACACGCGAGATGGGAGCTGCACCCAGGCTCTCTCTATGGCTTCTTACCTTAATGTAGTTGATAAACTCTGCCAGGAAGCTGTGGGACTAGAGGAGCAGAGAAATCAGGGTGAGTGTCCCTCATAGGGATGGAAGGGGCTGTGCCTGCCGACCCACGTGCCATGTGTCTGTGCCCCGCCACCTGCCTTTATGAGCAGCAGAGCCACCCCCCCCCGCCCCCCAAGTGACGGGTTCAGAGACACGATCTCCTAAGGACAAGGTCTCTGGCCACTAGGAGCTACTGGACCTGAGGCCCACTACCTCTCACTGTTTTAGGTGGGCAAGGAGGGCTGGGGATTGGGGGGGGGGGCAGGTAAGAAGCAGTGGGTGTCTGAGATGGGGTGGCTGGCCTTAGTGGGGGCAGGGTGGTGGGTCCAGGGTGGTGGGCCCACCTGTTCCTCAGTCATGGTCTCGCCCACGCCCTCCTCCTCCACCACGAAGGCCTCCTTCAGCTTCAGGTACTCCTCATGTTCCCGCTGGGCCTGCTCCTCCCGGGCCTTCCTCTCCTCCTCCTCCTGTTAGACATGAAGAAGAAATGGTCAGGTTATTGGGGAGGGGTACCCACCCCATTCCTGTTCTGGTCCCTGATTGCCCCATAGGACATACAACCTAACCCTCTTTCAGAGACAGTGCTCCTTCAAGTGTCCGATCCCCTTGCACCCGAGCTGGACAGCTGGCTCCTCTTCTCGTGGGATCCATCACTTCCCAGACAAAGGCTGTCCAGCAATCCTTCCTTGAAAACCCTGCCATGATCACCCCACAATGCCCTGCAGCCACCCCTACCTTTGCCCTCCCTTGTCCAGACTTTGTTGACAGACATCTGGCCCCATAGCCTCACCTGCCATTCACCCTTCCAGCCTCTCCAATCTAGCTTTTGCATACCTAGCTGCACGGAAAGCACCCGCTCAGGGTCACACATGCTCTCCATCCCACCAAATCCACAGGGCAACCGTCATGCCTCATCCCTGTCCTCTCAGAGGCACTGGCAGAGCTGCCAAGTCCTTCCTTCCCTGGGCTTCCAGAACCCACGCTCTCCTGGACTTCCTCCTGCTCCTTGGGTGATTTATCCTGCTTCCACCACCACTCAGCCCTGTCCCTTTGTTCTCCTCTCTTTCCGGGGTTGCCTGGTCATATTATGGCATCAGCAGCCATCCTATTAGTGAGCACAACAGTTGCACCCCCGAGATGTATCCCCTACACCTTCTATCCTCCTCCTGGGTCACTGGGGTGTAAGGCAGAAGTGCGGGGGGATTCACCAGAGAGTGGGGAGCAGAACAAGCAGATGTACTGAAATACACTGCTGAGGGGAGCCGCGGGTGAGACAGGAGTGGTCTGCTGTGCTTTGTGGATTAGCTCCCTGGCGGGCTGGGGATTGAACTCATGCTGTAGTGGCTGGAGGTAGCTTGATAGCGCTGTCCTTAACCCCTGCGCCACGAGGGAGGCCCCCCCTTCTTTAACTTCTAAAAAGAATCTAAGTCTGTCCATGTTGTTCCATCAGCTCCATCACCGAGTGCAACAGCCTCCCCCCAACCCAACGCACTTTCCAGAGCTCCCAGAAAGATCTTTCCCAAACATAAGTTAAGGTTAGGACAGGGAATATACAAGATAAGCCTCTTGCAGTACCAAAAATTAAGCATGTACTCAAAAAAACAAAACAAAGAGCGTATGTCAAAGGACATAGGAGCCAACCGAAAAGAGCTCCCAAAGAGCAAAGCTGGAACAATCCGGTGTACTGGATTATACTACCCAGTATAAAACCATACCCTAAGTGCATGTGCATACACAGAGGGAAGATACATTTCTGGTACAAAAGAATTGCAAACACTTTTGTAGATCCTCTCTTCTCAAGGAGATGGGGCATAGCTCCGCACCCCTAAGTGTGGGCTGTGTGTAATGATTTGTTTCCGAAGCATAGGAAGGGGGAGTTAACATTACAGAGGGGAAATCTGGCAAACCCAGCTTTTCCCAGGTGATCAAGGTGAACATCACCAGTGATAAATGAAGCTGATAACACAGACCCTTGCTATGCTGTGGTGAGGCTGGTCCTTCCACCGTAGTCTTCCAGAAATCCATAACCCCAGCTGAATCATGAGAAAAATCTCCGCCAAATACAAACTGAAGGGCATTCTATAAAATACATGCCCAGTACTTCTCAAAACTGCCAAGGCCATCAAAAGAAAAGTCTGAGAAACTGACCCGGAGGAGCCTAAGGAGACACGACAACTGTTATGCAGTATCCCAGGTGGGGCCCTGGAAAAGAAAAAGGATACTGGGGGAAACTAATAAAATCAGACAAGTGTGTGGGTTTTTCTAATAGTAACGCATCAACATCGGTTGTGAGTGATATACCACAATAAGGTGAGATGCTAATAAGAGTGATACTGGGTGCAAGGGAGAAAAACCCCAGGATATTTTCAGGTGCATCAGGCAGGATCAATACTCAGAAAGGGAAGAAATCTCTCTGCTAACGCCTCCCCTCTGCCATGCTCTTACACATTCACCACAGCAGCCTCCCTAACAACACGGGCAGTGAGAGACCAAAGGTATCAGGCTATGGCATCCTTGCTGGGGCAGCCCTGTCCTCACCCATATACCCCACATATCCATGATGTTCTCTTTCTCGGACACCTTCTTCTCAGAAGCCCTGGCAAACACTTGGTACCTGCTTTCTCTGCATGGGCCCCATTCCCTGCACACGCCAGGCCCGACATGGACCCTGGAGAGGCATGGACCACCATCTCTTACAACGGCCTTTAACAGTCATAAGACCCTTAGAATCCAGAAAATCCCCTTTACCTCTCTGACCCCTCTCCTAGCTTACCCTGCACGAGTCACTCTTGGCCATCCTAACGTTCTTCAAATGCTCTTGTTACAGTCAATAAATCACATGCACAAAAACCCGTCTCAGGCTGTGCTTTTAGCAGCAATTTTACACAACTCAGACTAGAGCACAGGCCTGCCCCTGTGCTCAGTCCATGGGCCATCTTCTCTGTGGAGGTGTCAGGAGCTGCATGGAAGCACAGCTGCCTGGTCATGGGTCAGAAGTCAGGATCACTGGTGTGCCTCACCTTCTGTTCCTCTTCCAGGCGAAGTCTCTCCTCCTCCTTCTTCCACTCTGCCTCACGCTGGGACTCCAGGCGTTTCCGCTCCTCACGCTCAGCCTCCTCTGCCTGGAGAGAGGCCTTCATAGGGGACACATTCCCACCCGCAACTGCAGCCTGCTCACTGCCCAAATTGGCCAGGGCAAGAAATGCCCAAGACCAAGGTTGCAGGAAAGAAAGCAAGGCAAGGAGCAAAGACCAGCACAGCATGCAAAGAGCAGGACAGGAGGATCTGCTATAGGTCAGGGAAGGCCAGGCCCTTCCCCACTTCCCAGTACTACACCCCATCCCTCCTGCTTGCCTCACGCTGGGCTTTTCGCGCCTGCTTCTCTTCTAGCTTCCGTAGTTTCTTGGCTCCGATCTTCCCTGACACATGAGTTTCCACTGGCTTCTCACTGTCTTCTTCCTCCTGGGCTGAGCAAACAGAGAAAGACACTTCAAGTCTTAGCCAGAGAAAACCGATGATGATGGATCCACCCCATCCCTTGTCCCTCTCTTCTTGGGGGCATCCCTTTCCATTCACCTGCCAAAGTCACTAGCCCAGTTGTACTCTCTTGAAGCATCTGCTGAGAATACAGAAGTTTATACTCTGAAGTGAGTGTTTTGATGTGCAAGAGGAGTCAGGGAACCATGGGGCAAAAGAACTGATGAGAACTTTACATCCTGCATAGCCATAAAAAGAGAAGCTCAGGTTTCCTTATCTCAGTGTCTGATAATCACAGGAAGGCCGTTTGGGCTTTCGGAGTTCTCTGGACTCTGTCTCTGAGCTAAAATTCCAGAGAAAGACGGTCCCATAGGGAACCTTCTCTCCATCTCAAATCTGAAATCATCCTCACTGTGGCCAGGAACTGCTGAGGGTTCTGGGTTGTTCAGACCCTGGCCAGGGTTATCCCTTTCTCCCATCATGCAGAGCAAAAAGACAGCCTCCACCCCAGCCCTACCCCAGTACTAGCTAAAAGTTAAAGACCTGCTGAAACCTGAGCAGAAGGATGCTGACTCCAACTCTGAGACAGGAGGAATAGTACCACAGAGAGCCTCTTTTTTGAACCTAAGCAGCCAATTCCCAAAAGTATAAGGGCAAAAGTCCCAAGTATTCCCCCCTCAGGCTCAAGCCAGCTGTCAAGCACTGGAGAAGAGACATTCTTTCCCGTAATCCTAAGAGGTCTGTTGGTCCTCTAGCACCAGAGATATGGAAGCCTCTGTCAGCAGAATGTTTCTATCCCCAAACTCTCCTTCTAGGTTATAGGTAGCCCCACTCCACGGACTGTAGAAGCTCTTGATCAGACACTCTGGTCCTAGGGTGAGGCCTCCAGGGAATGAGTGTCCCCACACCAGGATGGGTGCTGGGATATAAAGAACAGAACGAGGGACTCTCTTGGCCAATCTGAAGATCCTGTCCTTCAGCTTGGACACTGAGTGCCAAGAGGAAGAAAGAGAGGGTTTGCATAATGTAACAGGGTCAGGGTCCAGAATTTCTGGTCTACAGGACCAAAGGCCAGATCCCAAGTTTCCTCCCATTCCACCCTATGTCTTCACACCCCAATCTTTCATAGTTTTGAAGGTCCCTTCACCACCAGGCTGGTCCCCTCTCACCTGGGATGACGGCTGCCTCCTCATTCTCATCCACCTCTGCCCAGGCCACCCGCTGGGCTCGACGCTGGGCCTGTAGACGGCTTCCCAGGTCTCTTCGGCGCCGGGGCCTGCCCCCAGCTCTTATTTCCTCAGGTTCTAAGGGCCGAGGCTGTGCCCCTCGGCCTGCTACTCCTGGTTCCTCTTCATTGTGCAGTGGCTCTTGAACAGCTAGAGGAAAGAGAGGAACCATGATACTGTCTGGCAGCAGAATCCACTCCATGGCAGTAGAGCAGCATTCACTTTCCTCTACTCAACTTTCTTCGGGCTTCTGTTGCCCACAGCTTCTCAGATGACTGAGACCTCTACAACCTAGACCTACATCTTGGTCCTATGCAGCAAGATCACCCCTTCCCTCCTCCATGTGTTGATACCTTTCCCTCCTGCAAGGCCCCACCTTTCCAGCTGGACTTTCATGAGACTACCTGCAGGACATACACCTTGCCTCCAAGAAGCCAGTCCTGACCTTTCCAAACCTCATCTGAATGCCCACTTCAGGACTGCCTCTTAGGACTGCCTCTTTTTCATGCCATGGTTTTATCGGGCACCTCTCCCGGAAATATGTTTGCTATCTGCTTCACCTGTTTCCACTTACCCCTTGAGCCTGCAGATGCTCTGAGAAAGCTTGTGAGCCCAGGGAGGTTGAAAGACATACACAAACCCATATTCCATATGCTAACAAGAAATGCTGTCTGTGTGCGTGAGGGAGAGAGACAGAGACACAGAAGACACAGAGAGGGGAGAGACACATATATCTGTTCTGTGTACCCTCGCTGATCACAAAGCTTTCTGGTCAAAATGCAGAACAGGGACAACGGTTCATGGGTGCTCTCCTTGAAGGGGAAGGGGTGAGCTTCAGGGAGCTCGCTGCTCGTGGGTAGGCAGGAAACACTCAGGGGCACCCTTCTTGGCACCAGCTCTGGGATCCAGCATGGGAGGGATAGGACAGCCCTGCGGTTTCTCCAACGCGCGCAGAGGGTTAGCCCCAGTGAGGATGTGGATCTATTTGCCAGGATGTGGAGGTCTGGGGGTGTTAGGAGGTCGGGGGAGGGAACAGTCGAGGCTCTCTGAAGGGTCCCAGAAAAGAGCGTTAAGTTCGTTACCATCCGATCCACCAGCAGAGTTTTGGCACTGCAGCTCCCCTCCCCCACTCTCATGCCCCTCCCCTACTCTCTCCTGCCCCTCCCCAAGCGCATGTAGGCGCATGCGCGCAGCCAACGTGACGCGCGGCGAGCGCGGTCCGGAGCCCAGATCCTCGTCTCCCGGGCCGGCGAGCCCGCGCATGCGCCTGAGCCGCGGCGCGACGGCCTACAAAGGCCGAGGCCAGAGAACGCGACCCCGGTGGCCCGGGCGCCGTGGCGTCTCCTACCTACTGCCGCCCGGCCCCGGCTGCGAGTCAGGAAGAAAATAACGCCAACAAGCAAAACCGCCGCCACCAAGTACACCACGGGGGCCACCATGGCGAGAGCTTCCTGACGGAGCCTCCGCGTCCGCCCTAAGGCCCGGGATCTCCCAGGCCCCGCCCATTTCCAGACTAGGCTCCGCCCCCAGCCGGGGCCCCGCCCACGCCGCACACTTGACCGGAGCGTTCACGTTTTACTTCGGGACGATGTAGGCAGGGCATAAAAATATACATAATGTGGAGTTGAAATTACTGCAAACGGTTATGTGCAGTGTAACAGGTACATTTTAAAAGCACTAAATAATACCACGTAGTGTTTAGGGAAACATACCTATGAAAAAGGTACAAAAAGATACACACCATCACATTGGACTCACAGGACAAGGGGGAAAGACCTAAGCTATTTATGTTGTGATATGTTTTTGTACAAAGACCTGCAATTTTATACCTATTTAAAATAAAATTAACTTTACTCGGTTGTAGAAGAATTAGTAATCCAGCTTTTCATCGCATAAGTTTAAAAAAAGTAAGGGATTTAAATTTCTCTTAAAATTTTAAACTATTTTTTTAATCTGTAAATTTTCACCTCGAAGTTTAAAAAAAAATTGGCATCAGGATGTAAACTCAGAATCTTTCAAAAGAAAGTAAGTTACTGGCAATTTCCTATTATGTAATTATGAAGCTTTGTGTGGGCTGGTAAGGTATATAAAGATTGCAGGACCGATGAAGAGGGGTAAAATTTGAAATATTATGGCAACATGTTTACCTCTGGTCAGTTGGAATGATGGGAACTTGATTATTTTATTATTTCTTTAAGTTTGGAATATTTTCTAATTTAATTTTAAAATTAAATTTTATAAAATTAAATTTTGGGCCTCCCCGGGTAGCGCAGTGATTGAGCGCTGGGTTGTGAAGCTGCCCACAGCCTCTGCAGTGCCAGTTCGATCCCCTATCGCAGGGTAAGGTTCCCACAGTCTGCCTGCTCTGCTCTCCGCTCTGACTCTGGTGAATTCTCTCACCCTCCCGCGCTTCTGACTGTACCCAGTGCTTGTATAAATTAATAAAAATAAATCTTAAAAAAAATAAATTAAATTTTAAACATGAAAAAATGACAGGATAGATGAAATAAACATAGCAAATTTAAACTTTTACATTTTAAGAGGAAGAAGGAAAGCAGCAGCAGCTTGCACACACAAGCAGGCAGAAAGAGCTGCCACTCATGTTTTGCAAAGGGAAAAGTTTTGTGAAAAGAAACTCTCACCTGAATACTCACAGGTCGGTGAGAGCTGCCAAATGTTGATAATTATTAAGTCTATGTGATAGGTATGTTTGGGCTCATTATACTGCTTTTTCCTATTTTCATAAGTTGTAATTTTAGTATAAGTGAGCTTTATTAAAAAATAAAAACAAACTATTTTTTATTATTTGCATGTGCACAGAAATTTATCTTGAACAGCAAAATCAACAAACTAACAGAAATAACACTTTCTTGTTGATTCAAACTGATTATATCATTTCTATAGGTTTTTTTTTTAAGTTTTCTTCATTTATGCATACAAGAACTGGGGTACAGGTCAGAGGTGTGGGGGGCAAGAGGATTCATCTGAGACAGAGTGGGGAACAGAACAGGCAGATCCATGGAAATACACTGCTTAGGGGAGCAGTGGCAAGACAGGGGAGGTCTGCTGCACCATGTGGGTTGCTCCCTGGCTGGGGATTGAACTCATGTTGCAGTGGCTGTGGATAGCTTCATAGGTTGCATCTTAACCCCTTGTGCCACCAGGGAGGCCCATTTCTATAGCTTTTATTTGGAGTTCTCTGATTCTCAATGTCCTGGTCTCCAAGCATGTTACTTAAGATTTGTGGGCAGACTGGAGGGGGTGGAAGATGGCACAGAGAAAAAGTGAGACAGATGCTGTCTTTGTCCAGGTAAGAATAGAATAGGACTAGATTCATGACAGAAGGAGGTGGAGAGAAGGGGCACAAACTGATAGGCCCAAGCAAGCTCCCTGGAGGGCAAGAATCATTTTTCTTTGCTTGACTGGGTTCCTCCCACAACTGGGCAAGCAATTCCAGAGATTTCCTATCACATTCCATGCAATAGGGGGTAAAATGTCACCTATTTTAGCTTTGGCACAGTCTGTTTAATGCACGAATAATGCATGGACTTTTTGG
This sequence comes from Talpa europaea, assembly GCF_964194135.1. Taxonomy (NCBI): domain Eukaryota; kingdom Metazoa; phylum Chordata; class Mammalia; order Eulipotyphla; family Talpidae; genus Talpa; species Talpa europaea. The sequence continues at coordinate 15,878,425 of NC_140078.1, read as the reverse complement.
ATATTCCCGAGGACAAATTCTGGTGTCCAAGAAAATTTATTGGTATTATCAGAGGACAATAACATTAAGTGGCAGCTCTCTGCTGGCCTGTGACTATACTGACAGTTCTTTTCACAAATCTTTTCCCTTTGCAAAGCAGCGGATCTTTCTGTCCGCTTGTCTGTGCAAGCTGCGGCTTCTCCTTTCCATTTCTTAATAAGACTGTCCTTTCAGAATGCAAAACAATAAACATTAAGCAGAATAACTCATCAGGCACCAATTGGCCTCCGGACTTCAATACTCCTCTGACAGGACTTGTCTCACCAGGAGGAGAGTCCGCCCTGAATCTGCCCATCCTGTTAATCCTGTTTGGAAGCCCTAGATTTGCCTTTACATGCCACCACAATCCTCCTGAAAAAATAGATCCTGTGTGAGGATTTCCAGTCTAATAAATATTTCTGCAATTTCCTCTGAGTTCTTGAATTATGTTTCTCTACGTTTCTCTGTTTGACTTGTTTCAATTATGTGACAGAGGCAGTTTCGCCTGGCCTAGGATCTGCTGCTTTCCAATCCTGAATGATTCATTCCTTGGTTTTAGAAAATTATCTAGGGAATTGGTATCTGCTCTGATCTCATATTTATAGAGCACTGACTATGTGCCAGGCACTGGAGGGGGATTTAAGCACTCTTAAAGGTACGATGCGCTCTTCTCAGGTGTCTCTGGGCTAAATGATATCCTTCAGGCCCTCTGCTGCACCCAAAATCCCACAGCAAGACAGAGCTGGGAGCAGAATAAGCAGATCTACTGAAATACACTGCTGAGGGGAGCAGCAGGAGAGACAGAAGAGGTCAGCTGCGCCATGTGGGTCACCTCCCTGGCCGGGGATGGAACTCATGCCGCAGTGGCTGTCGACAGCTTGATAGCGCTGAGACTTAACCCTGCGCCACCAGGGAGGCCCCTCTGCCAAGTTTAAATTGAAGTCAAGTCGGAGCCGGTGGGCAAGGAGTAGCTAAGAGAGTGAGACTGAAGATGAGGAGGGGATAAAGCCCTTGCCCAGGAGGAGACAGTTCTCAGATCAGCCTTGGAGGTGTCCACAGAAGGCGAACCGCCCAGGCCTGCAACTCATCACTGGACTCGAAGCAGACACGCGTGGGTTCTTTGCTGCTCCCGGTACCGGGAGAGAAACGGAGGCTGGAACGGTCTCCTCCGGCCCTTGGAGAGAGCGCCCCTCGGCGGGAGGGGAGATGTGGCAGCGCTCCACCTGCGGGCGCCGCCACATTCCAGCCGTCCCGGCTCGGGGCGGCCGCGCCCCCTCCCGCCTTCCCAGCGCCCGCGGGGCCGCCCGTCCGCAGGGCACGCGCGAGGATTCCCGGCCCTCGGGTCGCAGCTAGGCCACCGCCCCCGCCCTGGCGCGCCCCAGCGCGGGAGACGCGCCCCCAGCACCCGAGGCCGGAAGGCCGGGGCCACTTCCGCCCCCGCCGGAAGTGCGCGACGCGCGGCAGAGGGGTTCCGTTGGGGCTGCGGGGCTCATCATGGCGGCCTCCTTGGCCGGCAAGAGCGTCGTGTTTGTCACGGGGAATGCCAAGAAGCTGGAGGAGGTGCCGAGAGGGCGGGCGAAGCCGACCAGGGGGCGTCGGGGGCAGGGGGAGCGGGCGCCAGCCCGGCTGGACAGAGGGCGGACAGGCTTCCTGGCGGGAGGCGACACTCGGGAGTCGGCGCCAGGGAGGGCGGGCAGCCCTCGGAGCATGGGCGGTACTAGCGTGTACTGGGGCGCACGGTGCGAAGCAGATCGGCCACGTGTGGGGAGTGGGCGGCCAGGCGTGGGCCTTGATGGAATGGGGCCCTTAGCAGATCCTGTGTCACAGAACATGTGAGCTTAGGGGCCGCAGAGCCTGAGGAGTGGCGGGGCCTTGGCACCTGTCTGGAAGGTCTCCTGTGCGGCGCAATGGGGAAAAGGCGTGAATAAGGCAATGGATCCAAAGTTCCTGCCTCTTGGGACTTCGTGAAGATTCTGGGGGTGATAGGGTAACTTTGGCTGCAAATGATAAAGACACAGGGAGCTCACGTCATCTCCCAGGTGACTCCTGTGGGACTATAGTGTTTAGGTGTCCTGCAGGTCTTGAGCTGTCTCTCCAGGGGCCTGGCTGTTCTTGTAGTTCTTGCTCTAGTTGCTCATCCCTATTTCTGTTGGGGTTTTTCTGCTTCATTCCCTCTTGGGAGGGGCAGTGAGGCCTCTGCCAGATATCTAGCTCTGATTGGTCTTTTTGGGTCAAGAGTTTGCCACTGATCAGTCAGTCATGGGCAAATAGGTGGGGTTCTGTAGGGTGAATAAGGATGACACTCACTAGATATGTCTGAGGCAGAACAGTGAGGCATAGTCATTAAGGGACCCTTTTCCGAAGCCTCGGCACTTCTCATAATGTCATCTCAGAAGCCAGAGCCCTGTGCTGATAAAAGGTTTGGAATCCTGAGACCAGTCAAGCAGACAGGCACCGCCCCCTGAAAGAAGCCCCATGCAGGATGGTTGGTGCCAGACCCCTAGCTTCTCTCTGCCTCTGACTGAGAAGTGGCCCTTCCACGCCTGAGGAAGGGACTGGACTGAGCAGGGAGAGGCTCCCTGGAGAAGATGGACTTGAGTTTGGCCTAGAACTGGGAATCTCAACTCTTCATCCCATGATACCCCATTGGCAGACTGGTGAAGCCTATGGACCCTTTCTCAGGAAAAAGAAATTTAAATATATAAAATAAAATGGGACTACAAAGAAAATAAGTTTGTTAAATTTTACGTTTTTTTAATTGATGGTGTCCAACAGGGAATCAATTCTATTGAAGTACATTCTCAAATGTTACAAGTACTTGTGATCCACGTACATGTACAGATTCATTGTGGCAGTGTAATTACCATAATTTTAAAGCAGTGAAGACTAAATGATATTTTGAGATACCTGCTACAACTGTAAGAGGATATGGCAGTGTCTGATTTTAATAGGTTAAAAGGTCACAGGAACTGCTAGTGCTATTTTGGTTTTCTATATTCATAATAGAGATGCTATATTTTGCTAGGGTTAGTGAAAATAAAGAGGTAATTTTTTTTTTTTTCCTTCAAGATGAAGGCCTCGAATTCTGTGTAATCACTGATAGAGAATTCCTGGCCTAAGAGGTTAGGTAGTGCTGGGAGCATTGAGAAGGGAAAAGTGTTTTGGATGGGGGTGGGTGACATGAACAGAAACCTGAGGTGAGAAGTAGAGTGAGGAAATGGGCGACGGACCTGCAGGGGTAAGATCATGGAAGTTGGGGTGAGGTCAATGGGCCTTACTTTCTTAGCTTTTGGGGACTGGCTGGAGAGTTATCTGATGAGAAGAGTGGATGATAGAGTAATGGGGAATCACTAACAAATGGTGATACATGTTCTTTCATTGGAACAGGTCATTCAGATTCTAGGAGATAAGTTTCCATGCACTTTGGTGGCACAGAAAATTGACCGTATGTCTCTATTTTGCTTTACTTTTAAAAAGATGGTTCTATTTCTTGATCTCTCCATGATCCGATTCTCTGTTTGTTTCCCTGATAAGTGCCGGAGTACCAGGGAGAGCCTGATGAAATTTCCATACAGAAGTGTAAGGAGGCGGCGCGCCAGGTGCTTGCTCTGCACATGTCCTGGGACTCAATCCTCTTGTCCTGGTAGCTTCTGGGGCCTGTGTCTCTAGGGGATGGGCAGAGAGCTATAGGGTGGGCACAGTTTGTCATGTCTTCAAGGACCTGCTCAGGAATAGCTAGGCTGGGTCAGTTCATGTTGCCTCTGGAATAGTAATACTGCCTTCCTTTCTCAAGCTAGCCTGCAGAGTGTCTCCCAGACCACCATCAACCCCCTACCCCACACAGAAATTTATTCCCTGGTTTTCAGATCCATACATCCCAGCCCTTATATTCTCCCCAGACACATCCACCCCGCACTTACACATCCCAGAGAAATAGAGCAAGAGCACTTTATGAAGAGTCAGCCTTCCTGAGTATGAATCCCAGCTCTCTTGCTGTATCTGAAACAAGCTTTAAAATCTGCCAAAATGTTGGTGTCCCTACCTCTAAAATGAAGATGAGAATTAGTCGAAAGCTGTTCCCTGTGGCAGATGGACATCTTGTTGCTGCTGCTGCTATTGTAGATCCCAAATAGCTGTGGGCCTGACCCCAGCCTGGACAGCGTGGGAATTCAGGGCAGGGAGAGTGTCTGCTTCTGCTGACAGGTCTCAGGGCTACCTGTCCTTCTGCTGCAGGTGCAGGGGCCTGTACTGGTGGAGGACACCTGTCTGTGCTTCAACGCCCTTGGAGGCCTCCCTGGCCCCTACATGTGAGTGCTCCCCCACTCCCTTGCAGGGCCCTGGCCTGAACCACCTGAACTTCAAAATGATTGGTTACTTGATACTGCGGGTCATTCACTATCTTGGTATCAACGCTAATCTTACAGATTGTCCTGAGGAAGGATTAGAGATGAGGGAGAGGTGTACTTTTGTAAAGTGTGAGAATTTGATTGTGTAAGTGGAGATGGGCAGGGGGAACCCACCCTTTGGAGAGGTACGTTTATGGGCAGATCGATTTCAGGAAAGAGGAAATAAGCAAGTTGAGAACTGACAATGGATTTCCTTAAAATTACCCAGTACCAGGGCCTCCCCGGTGGCGCAGCGGTTGAGCGCTGGGTTGCAAAGCTGCCCGCAGCCTCTGCAGCGCAGTTTCCATCCCTGGCTGCTCCCCGGCCACCGGAGGAGGGTCCCGCATGGCGCGCAGACTTCTCCTGCCGCCTGCTGCTCCCCTCAGCAGTGTACTTCAGTCAGTCTGCTTGTTCTGCTCTCCGCTCTGGCTCTGGTGAATTCTCTCACCCTCCCGTGCTTCTGACTGTACCCAGTGCTTGTATATATAAATAAATAAATCTTTTTTTTAAAAAAAATTACCCAGTACCATAGACCCTTAGAAGGTCTTTGTGTGTCTCTAGAGTTCAAATAACCCTGATTGGATATCCCTGCCTGCAGTTGGAGGAAATACCCACAGAAGCACTGTTGCTGGGTGTTGGTAATGTGTATCTCTAACTTTTGGGTGGCTAGTTTCCTTGCCAAGGCAGTAGCACCCATATACACTTATACTTAGAATGTGTGTTGCTCCCTATGTTCACCAACACTGAGTATTAGGACTGTAATGTTTTACACTGTGGGGAGTGAAAATATCACATGCAGTTTTAATTTGCATTTCCCTAATTACCAGTATGGTTGAGACCTTCCTGGGTTTATTGATTCTCTGCATTGCCTGTTCACCTCTATTTCCTTTTTCCTGTTGGATTATTTCTCTTCATTTTGAATTGAAACATTATTTATCATGTACCCATGGCTGTTGGGGCTGTATGAAATCTGGTGGGGCACAGCCCAAAGTACAGGATAGGAAAGTCCATGAGCTGCTGAAGTCTGATTCACTTTTGTTTCTCTTGCAGAAAGTGGTTTCTGGAGAAGTTGAAGCCTGAAGGTATTACCCCTTTCTTTTCTGTAGGAGAGAATCTGGGGGAGGGTCCCCAGCTAGTAATCAGGAAACTTAGATTCCAGCCCCTACCATGGAGCCTCAGTTTTCCCATCTGTAACCTACAGTTTACACTTGCCCTACACATCTGACGCCAGGAAACCCTGAGATGTGGGAGAAGTGGCTGGCTGGGTGTGGAGAGTGGGAGTTTGAGGGACACAGGGATTATAGTTGATTCTGACTCTGAGTGGGACTGCTCGCTTGTCCTTGCCTGAGGCTGGGTCTGGCTGGGGCTAGCAGGCTCTCCCTCTTGGGCAACAGCAAAATGCATACTTATCCTGTCACCCACAATTGCCAGCCAAAATGTTTCCTCTTTAAGTGCTTCTAAAAGCCCTTTATATTATGGAATACTTCAGACATGTACAATAGAATAGTATAGTGAGCCCCGTTAGTAATTTGGTTCATTACTCAAACTTCAGGGTTATCAGCACAAGGGCCATCTGGTGACACAACCCCCACAATTTGGTGCTGCACCGCTTTCTGGTGCCTGGGGTGGGGAGGAGGTTGGGGGGAGGTATAGAGCACACTGCACTCTTCCGCAGGTCTCTACCAGCTCCTGGCTGGGTTTGAGGACAAGTCAGCCTACGCCCTGTGCACGTTTGCGCTCAGCACTGGGGACCCGAGCCAGCCGGTGCGCCTGTTCCGGGGCCGGACTACGGTGCGTACCCGCGCTCGTTCCCCCGTGCGCCGCCAGAGGGCGCCGCGACTCAAGCCCACGGCCCAGGGTCTACTGGGCTGCTAGCCCCAGCCAGACCCAGCCTTCTATTGGAAGGGGGGTGGCGGGGAGGGCGCCCCAGGCCAGAGGTGCTTCCTGGGGCTGTGCCCACATTTGCCCCCGACACCACAATTAGAAGTGACGTCAGTCCTGAAACCTGTTTCACTCCTGAGGCTGATGTTTCGGGGAAACGCACAATAGCTAGCAGCTGTTGAGAACGGTCCAGCCACAGAGAGCTCGGAGCTGTGTGCCCTCCTGAGAAGCAGATGTGGAGACTGAAGGTGACAAGGCCCGAAGCTACATTTACAGCCCAGTTTCTCCAGGCTCTGCTCTCCGTTCTGCTGCTGAGACTATGCTTCCTTTTTTGTGTGTTTTTTTTTTTTTAAAGATTTCTTTATTTATGCATACAAGAGCTTGGGTACAGGCCAGAGATGCAAGGGTGAGAGGATCCACCAAAGACAGAGTGGGGAACGGAACAGGCAGACTGACTGAAATACACTGCTGAGGGGAGCAGCGGGCGGGCCAGGAGAGTTCCGCTGCGCCATGTGGCCTACTCCCTGGCTGGCCAGGGATTGAACTCGTGCTTCAGAGTCTGCGGATTGCTTCATAGTGCTGTGCTTAACCCCTTGCGCCACCAGGGAGGCCCGACTATGCTTCCTTGAATAGCTGTGGCCTAGCCAACTTTTCGCATTTATTTAGAATCTTACTTGTCCTCACCTCATTCCTTCCTCAGCTCCCCTTCAACACTCCCACATCTACATACCAGATCTTAAGTTCTGTTGCTTTTCACAGGTCCAGACCACTCTCTGGACTGGCCTGTTCTTCCCACAGCCCAAGCTTTCTCCTTGTGACCTGAGTGTGCCTTCTGGCACATCACCCCTTGCTTAGTCCCTTCTGCTCAGGATAAAATGCAGAGTCCTGACGCAACCCACAAAGCCCGACCCGAGGCTGCACCAGGAGCTGTCCACAGATGTTTCCTGTCACCCTGCCTGGTTAGATTTCTTTGTAGTAGTAAAAAACACAACATCAAAATCACCATCTTTGCCATTTTTAAGTGTGCAGTACAGAAGTGTTAAATACATGCGTACTGTTATGTTACGGACCTGTGGAGCGTTCTCAATTTATGACTTAAACCACCCAGTGAACAGTAACTCCCCACCCCCAACCCTGCTCCTGGCACCCACCATTTTACTTTCTGCATCTAAGTGTTAGGACTACTCTGGGCACCTCGTGTAGGTGAGATCGTGCTCTTTTTTTGCAGCTGGGTTATTTCACTTTGTGTAATGTCTTCAAGTTTATGTTGTAGCAGATGACAGAATTTCCTTTCTTAAGAGAGAATAATAGGGCCTCCCCGGTGGCGCAGCGGTTGAGCGCTGGGTTGCGAAGCTGCCTGCAGCCTCTGCAGCGCCGGTTTGATCCCCAGCTGCTCCCCGGCCACCAGAGGAGGGTCCCACATGGCGCGCAGACCTCTCCTGCCGCCCGCTGCTCCCCTTAGTCTGCCTGTTCTGCTCCCCGCTCTGGCTCTGGTGAATTCTCTCACCCTCCCGCACTTCTGACTACCCAGTGCTTGTATAAATAAATACAAATAAATCTAAAAAAAAAAAAAGAAGAAGAATCCATTATATGTGCATATCACATTTCCTTTATTCCGTTATCTGTTGATAAACATTTAGCTTCCATATTTTGGCTATTGTGAATAATGCTGCTGTGAATGTGAGCGTGCAAATATGTGTTTAAGATCTTGTTTTTAGTTCTTGGAATTACACACCCAGAAGTGGGGTTACTAGATCATCTTGCCTAGTTAATTTTTAAGTTAGTTAGGGTTGTCTGCTTCTTCACAGAAATGTTACCCCATAAATCTGAAGCTTGAATAACCACAATCCCAACTTCCTGCACAGTGGCTCACAGGTCACTGCAGTTCCCACCATTTCCTGTTGTCTCCCCAACTTTGGTTGTTTTGTGCACTTTGTTGTTTGAGAGCCCCCACTTTACCTGAGGTGGCTTTGTTCCTTGTTCTGTTCTTGCTTGTGCACTCTAAGCCCAAACCACATTGTCCTTTCATCAATGAATATGCCAAGCCCTTCTCCATCTTAGAGCCTGGCACCAACTATGTCCTCCACCTGGAATTTTCTTTATGTGACCAGTGTCCCCTCCTCACTGAGGCCCTTCCTGAGCTCCCCATATAAGCCACTCTACCTGTTATTCTTGAGCCCAGCTCTCTGTTTTTTTTTCTCTTTAAGGCACTTTGCATTTGGTAATCATTAATTTGTTTACTGGTGTAATGCCTGTTTTGTTTAAGAGGTCCATTCTCTGAGGGTAAGGCTGGATGTGCTGTGGCCAGTGCTGAAAACACTACCTGCCCACTGTTCAAAACAAATATATTGTGTGGGTGAGGTTCCGAGTGGGTCAGTAATGGCCTCAGTACCATCTCTTCCCAGAAGCAGGATCATTTGTTTTTGGCCTGAATTTAGCGTGTGCATGGCTAATTCCCATCCTCTGCTGCTTCTCTTGCATTTTTCTTTTTTTTAAAGAGCCTACCTTGTATTTTGAGAAATAAGGTAGTATCTGGGCAGGGCTGTTGGCAGAATGAGGCAGCAGGCATGGTACTTGTCTATTAAGTTCAGGGCCTTGGACTTCTTGTTAGGAGAAAATGTTTTCTGCCAAATTTTCAAACTTGACTCTTCAGTGACATTAGTTGTTAGAGGTCAGGAGAAGGGGTAGCCCCAGGGGCATAGGTGGACCAATCAGGTGCATGGTTCCTCCATGTGAGGAGACAGCTTTCCCACCTTGCACTTAATTTATGTGTTCAGCAAACGTTTGCAGGCACCATGAACCCCTCGAAACTATGTTTTGAGTAAATAGGTGTTAACCAGATTCATAAACTAACCAAGCTGCAACTCTGCCTACTGCCCCCCCCCCAACACACACCCATGACACACCTGTCCCCCATTTCCTCTGGCAGGGCCAGATTGTGGCACCCCGAGGCTGCCGGGACTTTGGCTGGGACCCCTGCTTCCAGCCTGATGGATACGAGCAGACGTAAGGAGCCCCAATTTCTTCCAGGGGTGTGGGGTTGGGTGAGCAGTGGTTTGGGTTGAGTCAACACCCCGCCCGAGTGCAGGCACGCGGATATGGCTTGAGGGTGCCGTTCTAGCTGAAGGCAGCTCTGCTGGGGTGATGCTAGGAATCCAAGTGGCTCAGTCCACGGAGGAAGGCAGCCAGGTGTAGCTGGGAGTCCTAGGCTCTCTGCTCCAGCTCACCTCAAGTCACTATGAATTCAGCAACTTCCCCTTTCTGGCCTCAGCTGGTCATATAAAAACCTGACAGTGGATGACCTCTAACCCCGTTCTGGGTTGGAGAAATGTTAACATGTTGGCAGCCTTTGGTGGGCACCATGTTGACCTCCCACAGTGCTGGATGTTCTCAGTATTTCACTCTTCATTAAACAGGACATGTTGCCCATTATTTGAATGAGGCATTCTGAGCTGGAGGGCCCTTTCGTGAGCTGAGGCTTTTTAGTGCCCAGACTGAACTGAGGTCAGTGAAGCAGCTCTGTCCAAGAATGCTTTTTGGCGACAGGAATGTTCTGTAGCTGCACCATCCAGTTTGGTAGCAACTCACCCTATGTGGCTGTGCAGCATCTAAAATGCAGTTAGGGCCACTGAGGAACTGAAATTCTTTTTTATTCATTTGTAATTGATTTACATGTAACTAGTTACACATTGGGCAGTGCCTGCAGGCCACGCCTGGGTGTGAGGTTTTCACTGCCTGGAGTCTTGGTGTAGAGGAAAGCCACTGACTGCCTGTCCCGCCCCCCTCCTCTTCCCGCCCCACTCACCCCCCTTAACAGTGCATTAGAGGAGACTGTGTTTGTTCTATCAGGCCCCACTGCTTCCTGTCAACAGATGACAAAGCTGATCAAACATGCAGCTCATCCCCCTGTTCCTGGCTTCCCTTAACGCCTTTTGGGCACACCAAACAACTTTAATGTCCTTCCACACTCATTAATATGGATCTCTACCTACAGGGGAGTTTCACGCTGATTTTTAAAATATTGACTTTGGCTGCCAGGAGCTGGTGGCCCCTGCTGCTCGTTGTCAGGGACCCCCCGAGCTTTGGGTCCTGGATGGGGTGGGGAATGCACACCCTCCCTGGACTTGGGCTCTCCTCTGAGCTGCTCCTTGTTGTTGCCCCTCAGGTATGCAGAGATGCCCAAGGCTGAGAAGAACACCATCTCCCATCGCTTCCGGGCCTTGCACGAGCTGCAGAAATACTTCAGCAACCTAACTCCTCCTGGGGCCGGTGATGACCACTGTGGCCCGGGGTCCTGAACCCCTCCGGCCCATCAGACAGACATGCCTCCAAGGACTTCCTTCCGGGGTACCACTTCCTGGGGGTGAGATCAGCCCTGTCTGGAGGAGCAGCTGGCTCTGCTTGGAGAAATGTAGGACAAGGGACATTATTCTCTTGCCCTTGGGGATTCAGTGGTCTTTCCCACAGCCTCCAGGCCTGGGGCCCTAAAAAGACCTGGCATGTTAAACTGGCCCTAGGCAGGAAGAAGTTTTGGGGAAGAACCATACAAACAGCCTTAGGTGATTTTACAATGCAGCAAATAAAGTTTGTAAGGTACTTGCTTCCAAAATAAACGGGATATATCTGTGTTGAAACCTGCTCCAGGCGGGCATGTCTCCTGAATCCCCTTCTGGAAGCCTGTTGAGTGGGATGGTGGCAGGGCCAGGGCAGTACTGTATAGAGTGTTCACATGCTGGATATTACATCTTTCCTTTAATCCTTCAACACTCAGATCCTGGCCTGACCTCTTCCATGCCAGCTCCTGGCTGCCCACCCACCCTTTGATGCCACTGCCTAACTGGCCTCCATGGTTTTTGCTGTGGTGGGGGGTAGGTGCTGTGCGATAGTGAATGCTTTTGCTTTATCATTAGAGCAGCTAAAATGTTGGCTTGTGGTTATAATGGCAAGTTGTTTATGGCAGGGCTCACCCTAGGGCCTGCAGGGCCCTCAGGAGGCCTGGCTCAGCAGCCCCAGGCCCTCATTGTCTCTGGTGAAGCCATCTCCTGGAAGGGACTGTGGGGACCTAGTCTAGCTCCTTGTCTTTCCTGCACATGTTTCTCTGGTAAGGAGGTGCCCAACCCCAGGACTCTCAGAAAAGCTGAGTTACTCCCAGGCAGCTCTGGAAAAGGGCAGCATGGCCCTGGCCTGGACTGGACAGTTGTTTTCTCTTCAGCTCTATCAGTGCATCTGGGCAAAGTCACTTCTTTGAGCCTGTCTTTCGTGCAAGGCACAGCTGGGGTGTTTCCTCAGGAAGTGTGGGTGGCAGGGCCCAGTCTCCTCTGAGTACTTGGTGGTGGGTGCTGTCTGACTGGGATCAGCTGGGGCTGCCTGCTCCTTGCCTGGCAATTTTTTTTTTTGAAGATTGATTTATTTATGCATACAAGAACTGGGGTACAGGCCAGAGGTGGGGGGGTGGGGAAAGGTGAGAGGATTCACCAGAGACAGAGTGGGAAACAGAACAGGCAGACTGACTGAAATGCACTGTTGAGGGGAGCAGCGGGCCAGTCAGGAGAGGTCTGCTGCGCCATGTGGGTGGCTCCCGGCTCCCTGGCCAGGGATCAAACTCGCGCTGCAGTGGCTGTTGATAGCTTTATAGGTTGCATCTTAACCCCTTGCGCCACCAGGGATTGCCTGGCAATTTTAAACAGGACCCTACTTGTAGGGAATGCCCAGGCTTCTGGGGAGGGGTCCCCAAAGAAAAATCACACACCACCTCCGTGAGGTGGGGAAAGGAGCTGGGGGCAGGACTGCTCCCCCCTTCCTTAGAGCTATCGTGGGCACACAGTACACTTTGCCCCACCCTTTTAAATTGGCTCCCCATCCCCACAAACAGCACTGTGGAGAAGCTGCTGGTACCCACTCTCAGCTGCCCAGGAGCAATTGCTTGGAGGGTGAAGTGTCTTGATTGCACCCCAGTCTCCCACTCCAGCATCATCATTCCTTTTGACCTGGCAGTCTGTGGGTGGAAGGCCCAACTCCCTTGCCTGCCTTTCTCAGGTTATTAGGAGTGTGAGCCTCTCCTGCTATTCCTGTTAGTACTTTGGGTTCCCATTCCCCCTGTTCACTGCCCTTGCCTCTTTGGAGTTTCCATCTTTCTGTTGGCTTGCAGGAATTCTGTGTCTCTTCTAGCCACTTGTCCCTTTTCAGTGAGCTGTGGGTGATGTGCTGGGGTGTCTGAGCCAGGAGCTCTACTAGGACTACTGCGCCTAAGTATGCACAGGGGTGGCTCCCCTGAGCCCCAGATCTGTATTGCCTGCTGCCGTTGTCATGCACCCTGGCCAACCACCAAATTTCCAAGCTTGAAACATGGCACCTTCTCTCCGCCACCAAACCAACCCCCACATCCTGCATCTGGACCCCATCCTACTTCCTTCCATCCCCACAGGCACGGTACGCTCACTGCCACGGTGCAGGGTGGCCCTACCCACACCTCCTGCATGTAAAACCTAAGACCCGCCACAAACAGGATAACGAGAACGTCTGCTCTGACCCCTGCACTCCGGTTTTCCACTCGCCATCAGGCTGCTCTGCAGCTCCCCAGGCAGTCGGCCCTTCTAGCATCACCCCCCACCCCGGGCTGCTGTCCCCAGCTGCGGCTCTTCACTGGCCCCCAGCCCTTGCCCTGTTCAGCCCACTTCCCCTGCAGGTCTCTGGCAACGGGCCTAGATCTTCCGCTTCCCCATTTTGGGCTGACATCACACACTCGACAAATATCCGTCCCTTTGATTCTGCTTCCCCAGGGAGGGATTTCCCCCTCCCCAGGGTCCTCAGGTGGCCTTCCAGGGGCATGGGATGGGTCAGCAGGGGTGCAGGCTCACAGAGACAGGAGCGTAGAGACAGAAGCTTTATTCTCTAATGTGCATACAGCGAGTTCCTTACACAATCAAGGAAATGGTTTCTCTCTCAGGCATCTCTTTTATCAAAAGAAAATCCGCCCTGTTTAGCCCCACCCTGGGCAGAAGCTGCCCTGAACAGTGTTCTTAGCCCAAAGCTAGGGGAGAGGGATGGACATACAACTTAACCCCCACAACGCCCAGATGTCCTAGGCCAATCAGGAACTGTGAAGGGGCACAGCACAGGGCAACACCCCAAAGACAGTCACCCCCCCCCCCCACATAGTCATAGAGCCAGCCTGGGAAGGGCCCGAGGGACAGGGGGGCAGATGTGGCCAAGGCCTGCCAGTCAGGGTCTCAGTGCTCAGCATCCATGGCGTCCAAGTATTTGGCTTCAATGATTTGGGGCAGCAGCTTGTAGCTAGGGTAGGGGGAACAGGTGGGGAACAGGTGGGTCCAGATGAGTACTGGGCCATGGAGAGGACACCCCCAGCCCTGGCCCACCCACTCCTCCCCCCAGCGGGGCCCGCCTGCCCGCTGGTACCGGATGGGGATCATGGCAATCATGATGAGGGGGAAGATCATCTTCATGTAGGGCAGGCTGCTCACGCCGAAGGCACAGAGCAGCAGTAGCTGCAGGATCTGTAGGCCCGTGAAGTAGTGGATCTTCCTCTGGGGCACGTGCCGGATGTAGTGGGTGGGTGGGTATGAAGTCTGTGGGCAGCAGGGACCACGTGTGGGTAGGTCTGCCTCCCCCGGCCCACCCCCTCGCTCTCAGGGCCAGACCCTCACCTGCTCCTTGAGTAGCAGGGCCATGCGCTCAAAGAGCTGGTTGCTGTCGATGGAGGTAAACGCGATGTAGAGGAAGAGGCCGTAGAGCACCGGCTTGGGGATCCACTGCAGCGGGAAGGGCAGCAGCAGGAGGGAGAAGCCCACCAGGATGCTGGCGCCCAGTGTGGTCAGCCGTGTCTCCTTCACACTCACGATGCTGTGTAGTCACAGAGGGCAGGTCACCTCTGTCCGGTTCATGGTGACATGTCCTCCCTGGGTTCCACATAGCCCAGGCTTGCCCACCCTTGGTCCACATGACTGGCCCCTGGCATACTCACGTCTCATAAATGTGCCCGTTCTCCACACGCTCCTCCACCAAAGCCAGTAACCGCACATGCAGCGGGGAGTGGGGGTAGGCAGCGTGGATCCAGGGCAGCCCAAACAGAGACAGCCCCGTGTTGATGATGGCGATGAGCAGGAGGTCCCAGTGGTAGGCAGTACCTTTCACCAGCCTGGGCAGACAGGGGCACGTATGGACAGGGCCCCAGTGGCCCCTTGGGGGTTGGGCACACACCCCTCCCCACCTAGCCCTGCAAACCTGTTCTCTGGTGCATTAGCCAAGGCGGCCACCAGGTTCTGCTCAATGAAGAAGAGCAAGGAGAGCAGGAAGCCAAGGCCCATGGCACCACCAATGGCCGCCAGGGACAGCGAGTGCATCTGGGCCATCTCAAACAGGCTCTTGCTGGGGTTGTAGCGGAACTTGCTCACTGCAGAAGGGTACAGCCTCTTGCTCAAGCCTGCAGCCACCCCAGGAGCAACTCTGCACACCCCCCCTCCAGCCTGGTGGACTTACTCTTAATTTCCCGGAAGCCATAGGAGCAGATGAGGGAGAAGATGAGCACCGAGATGGGCAGGGCGCAGTCTGACAGGATCTCACGCATGTAGGGGTGCAGGTAGGGGCTGGGACACAGGTCAGTGTATCAGCATAGCTGGGAGGTTTGTGTCCCCTTCCCCTCGCCCCTTAGGCTCCCCTCACCTCTTCTTGAATTGGTAGAGGGTGTAGCCCAGCCACAGTGTGCCCAGCATGATGAAGAGGCTGAGCACTGCAGTCTCTCGGCCTGCGTTCTCAGGATGGCTGCCTCCTGGGGTCAGCTCCATCGGGCTGGCCAGGAGGCTGGTGTTGAGGGAAGTGTGGAGGCTGGTGTTGAGGCCCAGCAGGCTGACCAGGGAAGTGCTTTCTGCATGGTAGTTCCCAGTGTTAGGGCCATAGTAGTACTTCTGGAAGACTGTGGATACAGGCCAACAGGCCTCAGCCATCTGGGCTGTGCAAGGCTGCGCCCAGTTTCCTCCTGGATGTGGGTGGAGGGGCCCTGTGGGGAGAAAGGGCTTCTGGGGGAAGGAGGGGAAGCAGTGGGGTGGGGCCTGGCCTCTGGTAGCCAGGACCCCATCAACCTGTCCATCCCACCCGCCATTCCCACACATTGACGTCATCCATCTGCTGTATGTGACATCCTGCCTGGCCTGCTGCCTGGCCCGCAGGTCTGAGCAGACCTGTTATCCTGCAGTACATGGAGCTGCTGCCCTGTGCCAGTCATGACTCCCCAGGACGCTCTGGTTCCTGGGGCAACTAGCTTGAATACTTGGCTGCCTCAACCATGGCCCATGGCCCCCCATCTTGGCTCAGCTGCCCCTACAGCAGGTGGCCAACAGCTGTACACTCACTTTTGACCATGCCCTTGACAGCATCCAGCACGAATGTGATGGAAATAAACAGGGCAATGATCTCCTCCGTCGACCTGCCAGGGAGTGATATGTTTCATAAGATGGGGGTGGCTGGTCCTTTTCGGGGGCACAGGGAGTCCCCTCAGCTTCTGCGTGGCTTCCTCCTATCACAAAGAGGACCTGGGTTCCAGGCTTTACCCCAGGGGCAGTGATTTGGTGGGCACCCCATTGCTCTAGGGCTATAGGGTTGAGGAGGCTGACCCCAATCCCTGGCGTTGGTTTCCCTGCTATTTTGAGGGTCCTCGCAGCAAAGGGAAGGCCCTATCACCTCTTGAAGAGACTCATGACCAGGCTGAGGTTAAAGAGGGCATAAAGCGTGAGGAAGAAACTGTTCCACAGGCCCGTCCATGCATAGAAGGCATTGAAGTCCAGATGGTAGTCGTCACAGATGCCACGGATCACTGCAGGCAGTGGGACAGGGGTGGGCAGTGAGGCTCAGCTGGGACAGGGACTGCAGGAGCCACGTCCCTGCCTCAGCCACTGCACCTTGGATGTAGAGGGCCAGGGGTGCGGTGGTCAACAGCACGACCAGCGGCTGCCCGGAGAAGAGTGCATACAAGAGGCCACCAATGCTCTGCCCAGCGATGGTCTTCTGCACATCTGAGGAAGTGGGGAGGTCAGGAGAGCCCGCAACCCTGGGCCCTGCCCAGACACACCCCTGCCGTCCGCCGTCCCTCACCGATGGCCCCGTTAGTGTTCTCATCATTGAGGGACCCAAAAGCGATTGTGGGCAGGAGGCAGGCGAAGTAGAGGAACAGGGTGGTGGTGATGTATTTACCCACACTCTTGTTCTTCCCAATAATGCCTAGGTGTGGGGCAAAAGATGGAGGGTTCGTTAGACGGGCAGGACAGGCAGGGCCTAAGCCACAGGCTGGACTCTGTGCCGATAGGCCACAGGGCTACGTACCATCAGTGAAGTCCAGCGGGTACACAGGAAGCCTGCGGGCAATGTCCTCCCGGATGCCCTTCCCCACGGGAAGAAAATCCTTGTGCTGTGGGGGCTGGGAGGACAGTGCCTGTTAGTGCCCCTGCCATGCCCCTCACTGCCCTCCCAGGCCTACCTCTCCCTTGTACCTGAAGGGGTCTTTGCACGCAGCTGGAGTTCATACTGGGTACCATCATTGGACACTGGCTCACCCGGGACAGCAGGTGTCTCTGATGTACCAGGGCCTCCTTGAATTCTTCCTCTGTGCGGGTTGTTAGGAGCTTCTGGCGGAAGGTGATGTCCAAAAACATGGTGGCGAAGGTGCGCCCCACTTCTGACGCAGTCTTGGTGCTTTTCTGGGGGATGAGAGGGTTATATCTGCAGCCCTTGCAGAGTAGAGGGACCCTGCCCTGCCTTTGCCATTCCCAAGCACGGAGCAGGCACTGTCCCCATAAAGTAGAAGCAGGGTGTGTCCCCCAATTCCAAGGCTGAGCATGTCCCCCAAGTGCAAGCTCGAGCAGACCCTGTCAGGATTGCCACCAGGTCAGCAGATCACTCAAACATCCATCTAGCATTTTCATAGACTCCTGAGTTTTTATAATCTCAAGGACTAGTCTTGTTTACAGAACATAAGTCTGCAATCATGGACCGTGACATGGCGGTGATGGAGGAATGCCTGCCCAGCTGCCCGTCACAGTGCTGTCCACACTGTCTGCTGCTTTGCCTGATTTGCAGGGAGCTTCCAGTCGCCCCAGGACTTCTCCCTCTTGTCTGGCCGAGGTCAACCCTGCCTATGAACTCAATGTCCAACCTGCCCCTCGGCAACCTTTCTTACCTCCCCAACCTGGGTCACTGAGCTGCACCCCCCCTTCACACTGTGTTGTTGCTAAAAGAGAAGATCTGAGAAGGAAAAATCTGTAGCTATGTGTAGTGATGGAAATTAACCAGAGTCGCTGTGATCATTGCACAAAATATCCAAGTACTGAATTATTATGCGGTATAACTGAAACTAACACAATGTTATGTCACTATACCTTCATTAAAATAAACAAAGAAGGAAATGCAACCTTTTAGGCATTTCCGGGGGAAACTAGGGCCTGCCAAGGACCTAGCAAGCACCCTTCTGAGGAGCTGAAGGAGTAGGGTGAGAAAAAGGAGAGCCTTCAGAGGACAGCTCTCTCTGGGGCCCCACACATGTGGAAGATGAGCCTCCAAGGAGTACAGCGTAACCTGGAGCCCTCCTCCCCAGGAAACGGTGGCAGCCCACGCCCCTACTCACCATCTTGGGTGGGGTGAGCACCAGAATGACGAAGCGCACCTCGCAGGAATTCTCCCCCCAGTTCTGCGGGCGAACCAGGCGGCTGATGCACACGTGCCGCTTCACCAGGGCCTTGGAGGTACAGCTGCAGGGCCGGGGAGCACACACAGCACACGGCTGCCATCCTTGGGAGCTGGGGTGCTCCCACCCAGAGCCCACAACTTTGACAACAGAACCCCTCACAGTGACCTCTGTGAGGGAGACTAAAAACCACGTGTTGGGGGCCTGTTCACCCCTCTCCCTGGAAGCTGGGTGAGTCAGCCTCTGCAGGGACACAGGCCGCCTGACTCCCATGTGAACACCTGGGGGGCCAAATGTGGAGGGCTGGCAACTCACGTGATGCAGAGCCACGACTGCTGGTATTGCAACCCCGTGACAGTGGCAGTGACGCCTTGGATGGTTTCCGACAGCAGGTGGACTGAGGGCAGAGTGGAAGGGGGCAGGGGTCAGCAGCCCCCTCCCTAACCTTCCTAGCCAGGGGGAGATAGGCCTCACCTTTACCCCCCATGGGGGTCCCGGCGTCTGTGAAGAGGATGGCCATGAGCAGGTCCAGGTTCCAGTTGGGCTCGGTGTTGTGGGGGTCGTGGGCTAAGCGGTGCAGCATGGCCCGCAGCACGTCGTCCAGCAAGGTGGCTGTCTCGTTCAGGATGATGCTGGCCCGGGCCAGGAAGCCGTCTAGGTCACGGTGCGCCCGGATCTCTTCCTCGAAGTTCTTTAACTTCAGGTACTGCGGGGACCCCACGGGCAGAACCACGACTGAGACCCACTGTCACTGCCTGGTGGTCTCAGGCTGCCCCAGGACCCGCTGCCGGAGGGAAGGCTCGGGCTGGCATGACAGCTCTCAGGAAGCAGCCACCTCCACCTGCAGCGAGTGGCCGGGACCAACGGCCTGGGGGGGGGCACTCACCTTTCGGGAGGTGTGCAGGAGCCCGCAGCCGCCGGACGATTCACTGTCAGCTAGAGAAGAGCGGGAGGGTTCAAGGGCCCACCTCTTCAGGTGTCTCTTGGTGGAGTGAGGCCTTCACTGCCCAGTGCCCTGCCCTCCCCCGAGGGCTTGCTGCAACCAACATACCAGCCTGGGTGGGCGGCACCTCCAGGTTGACGTTGACAAAAAAACGGATGCTCTCAGCAGACACAATGGAGGAGTTGACCGTGTCGAAGACCTCATCCCCCAGGCTCTCACGAGTCTCAGAGTTATCATCGGTGTCACACTTGAAGTAGCCTAGACACCCACCGCCACCAGGAGAGACCCGAGACCAGGAGGGCTTGGCCGCCAATGGCACACACGGCAGGGAGACTCCAAGCCCAAGAAGCCGGGACCCCTGGAATGCGCCACTTGGCACTCTGATTGGTGAGGGGGGCCGGGAAGGAAAGCGCAGGCCCAGCAAGCAGGTTGATTATCTAGTTCTAGCTCAGCACAACATTCCTCAGCTGCAGGAGCCAGGGCCTGGCACTGTTCCGAACCCTGCACACCCTCAATTACATTCGTTTCACAAACTCTGGGCCAGCACACAGTACAACGACTCAGCTAAGATGGCCTGGTCCCTGCCCATGCAGATCCCCCAGATTCCAGGGTCCAGACCTGGCCCCCTCCCTGTCTTGCTGCCCCACGGTCTTAAAGCACCTTTCCCCAGGGATGGTAGTTATGGCAAAACACAAAGGCTGAAAGACCCAGGGCAGGTATTAGACAAGGCTCAAGAAGCAGGAGAGCCAGAAAAATAGAGCCAGGGAGTGACAGGCAATAGGATCCCCAGAAGGAGGCGCCATCTCAGGCCTCCACACATGGTGGCTGAGGGGTATGTCATGGTGTCTTGGGGAGTCCTGAGCACAGAGCCTGCTGCCCCTTTCTCCTAGTCTGCCCCTTTGTTCCTGCACCTTCCCCAGGCCACAGGTCCCTCCCATGGGAAGGCTTCTTAGTAACTTGCAAATGTTCCCGTCGTCTTCCCAGAGCCTTGCTGGTTCGCCCCTGTGGAAGGACCTGCTACTCCTGTTCCCTGGGGCCTTATCCCATGCTCCACTGGAATCTCTCATCCACAGGCCTATCAGGCACACCTGACCTCCAAGCTGAGGGCTTCCTCCTGGGTCAATAGATCCCTCCTCCTCTAGGAAGTCCTTGTAGGGCTCTGCCTCACGCTCCATCAGCCAGCACCTCTTCCTAACTGTCCTGTGGGTCTTCTATGATGCACCACTTGGGGGCATTCCCAGGAAAGGGGGCCCAGACCTCACCAATGTCTAAAAAACACCTGTGCAGGGACAGGGAGGGTCACAACACGTCTCCGCCGCCAGGCAGTGACTCGCCCTGACTCACTTCCATAGCTGCCTGCCAGTTTCCTCTGCACATCCAGGCCCTGTCCCCCCAGTGCCTGTCCTCAGCCAGGCCCCCTTCTGGGCAGGAGGCACCAGGCAGGCCCCTGCTACCAAGACTCCCCAGCCCAGAGTCCAGAGAAGAGCTAATTGAAGTCAAAAGATTTAATTCCCACTTTGATCATGGAGTTCGAGTCTATAAAACTCCTTCCTCCCCAACTGCAGGCCTGCTTTGCTTAAACTGCCTGCGTCCCCAGTCCTGACCTGCTCCACCTCCCTTGTCACCCCCACCAGCACCCACTATTCCCCAGCACGCCTCTCACAGCGCTCCCTTTTCCCCACCCTGGGCTCTAGCTGGTCAATTGTCCAGCTGACACTATCAGGTTCCCACAAATGTTCTGGGGTGCCATACCTAACATGCCTCGGGGGCTCTGAATAAGAGCACATCATCACTCTGTCCAAGCACTGTCCCACTAAACACCCGCTGCTGACCAGGCCATTTCTGGGGCCAAGGTATAGCATGGGTGGCATGAAGTCTGCCTGGAGTCATGGGGGGGTGGGGTGGGGGGCTAGCCTGATGCAAACAGGGAAAGCTAAAGCACAGAGAGTTTATTTAGAGGTTCAGTGGCAGCACCCCCCCCCACACACACACACGGGGTCAGAAGGCCAGGAACTGAGGGATGTGGCCATACCCAACACTTGGCTGAAGCCCGCTCAGGTAACCAGGGCATAATGATGGTGAGCCATGGGAGATCACCAGGTGGAAAGGGCGTGCCTGCTCCCCCAGGACTGGAGACTTGCTAGGACAGTGCCAACTGCCCCTCTGCCCACACCCTACTTCAGGGGAGGATCCAGAGGCAATGAGCATCGGCAGAGGACCAGGCAGGGCAATGCAGGGGACCCAGGTGGATGGACCAGTTCCCAGAGAGACTTTTGACCAAGGAGCTCTCTTCTCTACGAACACACCCACACTGACACTACTGACCTGTATCCTCCAGGAATCTATTCTGCGACATGATGGGCAGGTGTTCTGCAAGGGAAGCCAAAGAATTGTCACCATGACCTGTCCTGCAGTTTCCAGGTGTCCATCTGCTTAGGAGGTGGAGAACCACCTCCCAGCTGCTTCCTTCTCACCCATCCCAGGGACTTTACCCAGGCCACGCTGGGAAGGAAAAAAGCAGAGGATAGTCCTAGGGAAGGATTTCTTAAGGAGCCGGGGAAGCCTGCCTGTTACTTCTCAGTGCATCTGCTAGGCGCAGCCCAGGTGGAAAGGGTAGAGGAGAGAAGGAAGATTTTCTTTGCATGTTTTCTCCAGGAGTTAATAACAGTATCCTGAAAATTTCTGCAGGATTTCCTGACTGTAGAATTCAGCCATCAGGCCCGGAGGAAGCAATCCTGCCAGGTGAGATGGCAATCCTTTGTCTCTCCCTGTAACAGGCAACCACCCTCTCTCCAGCCTCGGGCTCCGGGCTCCGCTGCCAAGTCCCGGTCCTGGGCTGGAGCCTCTTCCCAACACCTTGCTCCTTGCTCTCAGGTTGGTCCTTGGGGCCATTAACACCATCACACGCGCATTCGCCCCCAGCCTCAAGAGCCAGGGTCGCACGGGGACAGACCCAGCAACTGCCTCCTCCCCTAGGTGCCACCCACGTTCCAGGCCTCCCGGCAGGAGGCGTGGTTGGGAGAAGGGGGTGGGGGTCAGCTCTGCGTGCTCCCCACGTCGGGCCCCGAAGGTTGAGCCGCGAGGAGCTAGGAAGGAAGCGACAGGAGGGGCCGCGTGCGCGAGAGGAAAGCGCCTCCATGCTCCGAGATCCTGGGGTGCGGGGTGGGGGTGGTAGAGGATGCAGTCCTACGCGAGCGGCAGGATCCAGGGCTGCACCCAGAAGGGAGGGGTCAGGGCAGTAAAGCTGGCAAGCGGGGCCGCAGAGGCCACAGGGCTAGGGCAGCGAGGGCCTGGAAGGGTGGGGATGGGGCCGCCCTACCCCCCTCCCGGGCTTGCCGCGTGCAGGTAAACGGTCTTACAAGCCCCACCCTGGCCCTCAGGTGTCACGGCCGCAAGGGAGAGACCACTCGGCCACACGGAGCGAGCCAGCACCCCGGGGTCTGCTAAGCGTGGGCAGGTCCCCCGGGCAGGGCCAGAAGGCGTCCCGGCTGACTGGGACAGGCTTTCCGCGGCGGCCGCGGGCAGCAGAGCGGGCGCCGCCGGGGGTAAGACGCGAGCGCCCCGCCCCGCCCACCGCCCAGCTCCGCACCCCGCCACTCACCACCTCATTTTTTCAAAAACTCAAGAATTTCAGGTCGGCGAGAGCAGAGTATTAGATCAGCGCGCAAAGCCCACGAAGCCGTCCCAGGTCCCACAGACACAACCGCGTGCCCAGCCGGACTCGCGCCCCTCCGTCGCCAAATTCACAGCCGAGTCCCTCGGCCCCAAGAAGGAAGCCCCAGGGCCTCTCGCCGCCGCCCCGCCCCGCCCCGCCGCGCCCCGCCGCGCCCGCCCGAGGCTGAGCCCCGACGGCCTCCCGCTCGCCCGGGGCTCCCGCACCCGCCGCACGCTGGAGACGCGCCGTGCGCCCGGGGGCCGCGGGGGCCGCCGCACACGGAGCGCCCACTCCCGGGCCCTCACCCCGAGCTCTGGGACCCCCAGCTTGGAGCCGGCGACACACCCCCGCGCCCGCCCGGGTCCTAAGGCCGCCAGCGCCCCGCCCCGGGCCGAGCCGCCGAAGGCGGGGTCCCGCCGGGCGCTCACCGCGCTCCTGTCAACCCCCGGCGGGCTGCTCCTGCGCGCCCGCGGCGACTCTGCCGGACTGTGCGGACCAGGCGCCTTCGGGGCCGCGCGCCCTCGCAGGCGTCGCCGGGCTGGAGGCGGGGCGGGGCGGGGAAGGCTCTGGGAAGGAGGTCAGTGGCCCCCGGACCACGCAGCCGTGCCCCGCCGCGGGTCGGGGGAGGCGGCCCTGGCGTCCGCTTTATGCGCGCGGTGGGTCCCCGCCCCCTCCCCTCGGCCGGGCCCGGCCCCCCGCCGCCCCGCCCCCTCCATTCATTCCCGTCGCTCGGCGGCGAGCCCTCCTCTCCCCGCCTCCTCGGGACGCACGCCCCGACTCACTAGACGGGCCGGCGCGCATTCCGAGGCCACGCCCGGGCCCGCCGAGCCCGCGGCCCTCCCACTTCGGCGGCGTCGGGTTTGCTCGCTGCGCGCCTCGCGGTTTGTCTCCTGGTCTCGTCGCGCGTTCGCCTTCTCTGGGGTCTAGGTCTTTGGTCTCCGTGTCTTCCAAGATGGCTCCGGAGCGGGGCGCTGAGGTCGCGCCTTCTCGGGCGCCTCGTTTTCTTCGAGTGGTGCGTGCGTGTGTGGCGGGGGCCGCGGTCGTTTCTGCAGGAAGGCACTGGGGCGCACGGGTAGGCGCGCGCGCTGCCATAGGTTTTGGCAAACACTGTGGTACTGGTGACTTCTCGGCAAGTGACTCAACGTCCCTGGGCCCTGAACTGATCAGGAGCTCGCCGCTCCCACAGTGTAAACCCTGCACCGCCTCCACATTGGCAGCTGGAGGGCTTGGAAAAGGGTGAGCGGGACAAGGAGAGCAAGAGCCCGCCTCGGCAATCCCAAGAGTTGACCGAGTGAGCTGGGCAGCGATTTCCCCTCCCAGCAAGATAAGAGCGCGTTAGGAGGGAAGTCCCCAGAGCTGGGGGACCGCTGAGCTACACGCTCCCTACTGATCTCCAACGAATAGCTGGAGGTTGGAAGTTTGCTTCTTTCGTGGAGGGAGGGGGGCGAGCAGGGCTTGGAAAAAGATGGAGTCATCCAGGCAACCCCTCCATTCTGCTCTTGGGTCTTTTTAAGATTTTTTTTTTTTGCATAGAACTGGGGTGTAGGCAAGAGGTGCGGGGGTGGGGGTGGAGATGGAGGGGGGGTAAGAAGATCACCAGAGACAGAGTGGGGAGCAGAACAGGCGGATCTACTGAAATACACTGCTGAGGGGAGCAGCAGGGAGACAGGAGAGGTCTGCTGCTGCGCCATGTGGGTCAGCTCCCTGGCCCAGGATCAAACTCATGCCCCAGTGGTTGGTCATAGCTTGATAGCTCTGGGACTCTAACCTCTGTACCATTAGGGGGGCCTCTTGGACCCTTCTTTGGACATCCTCTAGCTAGACACCTGGCCAGGACACTGACTCCCTTAGTCACTAGGGGTGGAGGAAAGTTAAAGGGGGGAGGGGAATGGAGGTTGAGGGAAAGCTGCAGAAGGACAGGGGACAGAGCAGGATGGGGAGGGGGTGTTGCAGAGGGTGGACTTTTGAAAAGCCACCCCCTTGGCCTGCTCCCAGCCTCTTCCATCTGGGAATGTCTAGGCTTCTGGGTCTACCTCCCTGCGTCAGCTGGCAAATCCCAATCATTTGAACCTTCTTAGCCACCTGGTTTGGAGGGGCGGCACCTTGCCATTTAGCTTACTGAGCACACCGAAGCCCCCAGCCAAGGCCTCCCTCAGTGATCTATGGACCTGACTCCCAGAGAAACTGACACTGTGACCTACGCTTTCTAGCGTCCCTTGCCAGGTTGCCCCGAAGTGAGCCCCTGACCCCCACGCCTCTGCTGCAATGTGAGAAGCTGGTTCCTTCAGTGCTCCACCCACCACCTTCCCTCTATGGCTCAGAGGTTGAGGGCAAACACAGGTCCTAGGATGCCCCACCTGTGTTCCACTGTGTTGTCAGACAGACAGTTGAGGACCCACACATAGGTGGGGACTTCTGCTCTCCTTCCCTCCCTGGGGGCTGACTTCACTGGGCTTGAGCAAAAACCATGGGCTCTGTGTTCCAAAAGGAACTGCATAGCTTTCCAAAGTACTTTCACCATTTCCCCTTAATCCATTGATGCCTGTAGATTTTAGAGTCTGGAGTGAGGTGTAACTCTATAGTATCTCATTAAAAATAAAACCCTCCCTTAAATGAACTCCCCCCCCCCCCCACTCCTCAGCTACCCTTCAGAGTCATTCTCCAAAGCATCTCTCTGTTCTGGAGCCTCTTCCCCACACAGGCCCAGCTTTTGTCTCCACCGCTTTCCCGAAACTGCTCTTGTCAAGGCTGCCTTGCCTCAGTTTTCTTGCCAGTCCTTGTCCTGCCCCCTCGGCAGTGGCTAGCACTACCAATCCCTCCTTTTTCTTGTAACCTTTGCTCAACCCCATGAGTGAGGATTTGCCACCTGTTACTGCTTATTTGTGGAAACTCCATGTCGGCTCTGAGCCAGGCTGTGGCTCAGTTGTCCACTAGGTCAAGTCCCTGATGCTCATGGTGGTGTGAGTGGACAAGGCAACACGCCAGTCTCTTACTGACTTCCAAACATTCGTTTGGACTGTCTTGCACCCTAAATACCTCTCCCCTTCTTCCTTTTGCTTTTGATGCAGGGGAGCCCAGTATGAGATCGGTGAGTTTGGTGGGGGTTAGGGGAGGGAATATGGCCACTTCTCTCTCCTGGGGGACTTCTCCAGACCCTATAGTTGGCACAGAGGAAGACTCTTTAACGAAGCATTAAGTCTCTACCAGTTGCATCTATCCCTATTGAGAAAGCCCCAGGTTCGTTTAGGTGCAGCCAGGAGGGCAAGATGCCCAGTGGAGGGCCACCAAGGAACTGCTCCCCTAGGATGACATCTCTCTACGCCCCCTCCCCCAACCCCAGTCAGAATTTAGCATTGGACTGAGGTTTATGGCTCTCAGCTCACTGGTTCTATGTGGCAGGGAGATTGTTAGGCAGGAAGGTTCTGGGCTGCTCCATGGCCTTCACATGTCAAGCCCTCTGCCCTCTGACCTGGGTTCCAGTTTCAGCTTCTCAGCCAAGAAAGTTCTGGAAGTGAGTCACCAGCAAACATGGGCTGACCTTTGCCTGTCCCCCTCCAGGGACTGAAAGAGCCACTCACCTACCACTCTGCTGTGTGTGTGATGATGCCCGATGGCTTCCCCAGGCAGGACCCCTCCAGGCAGACACACATCATATTATCCCCATCCTCCTAGAAGCTTGCTGAAATGCAGATCTCTAGGCTAGGCCCAAGGACTCCACTGAGTAGGTCAAAAATCTGTATTCCCAACAAGCTCCCCAGGGCATGCTGAGGAACTGGACAGTCTTGGGACAAAGGGCTCAGGGCTGGCTCTACAATGCCCCACCCCCTTCTACTCCCAGGCATTTAAATCCCTTTGAATCCCATCACAGTCACCTAAGGCTTTCTGGCCCTGAGTCCAAGCAGCCTGTCTCCCTCCTAGCCTTCCTTGCTCTCCTTGGCTCTTCATGTACCTTGTGTCCTCCATCCATGTCTCTGTCCCTGGGTTAAGGAGCTACCCAAGATCTTGCCTGAGGTTCACCTTTCAGGGCTGACACTGCCTGTGGCCCATTTCAGTCCCTCCCTCAGGCTCCAGGCAGGGCAAGTTAGAGGCAGGCACAAGGCAACACCCTCAGGCAAGACCTCCAGCTCCTTTGGGGGGGGGGGGTCTCATCATTTTTATCTATAAAACAAGTCTAAGTCTGTAAGCTAGAAAATTCCATGAATTTTTGGTTATCAAACCATCTTTCCTTTTCCTGTTGTCCTAATCCTGCTATTATTTGTACAATCACTCAGGCATGACATTTCAGAGTGAAGATGTAAAGTTTCTTAAAAATTTGAAGCTAAGAATAAATTTGAAGCCAATAAAACATCCTTATTGGAAAAAGAAAAGCAGTAGTAACTGTGGGATAAAATGAAAATACATTCATACTTGATTTGGTTAGCATTTTAATTTTTACAGATTGAAAGTCACTTATTAGTTGGACATAAAATTGATTATCCCTGATGCAATTTTTTTAACCAAATTATTTTGGCTGGTCAATTTAGCAATGCAGAGGCCTGGGAAAAAGCAGGAATCATTTGTGGCTAAAGAAATTTATTTTTCTTCAAATTTTTGGAGAATGAAACAAAAAACCAGTTTTTGGAATTGTTTCAAACGTTGGGGTTTTTTCCACTTCGGCTTTTTCCACTTCTACCTTGAGGTCATCCCCTTCGCTCCTGTCTAGTTAGTCATTGGGTCTTGCCAATTGTTCCTTCAAAGCCATTCTCTAGTTGGTCCGCTTCTAGCCCCACCAATGCAAAGCAGCAGTGCACCCCCACATGACAGTCTACGTGATCTTGCTTTTTGTTTAGGCAATAAAGAGATTCTCAAACAGGCTCCATGGAATGCTGGTGTCCCTGCGTGCCAGAGGCTCTCCAGCAAATAATGGGGACACCTCTCAGTCTGCAGAGGGAAATGATCTTGGTGGACAGGATGTTTTCGACTTAAAGTGCTTCTTCCCTTGGTTAAAAGTCACTACGCCACAACAGAAAAACAGTGCTTGCTGTATCACTTGTATTAAAAAAAGACAAATAGAAAGCAAAAAACTTAAACAAAAAAAATCAAGTAAGTGTCTGTAACAAAAGCTCAAAACAGAACCAGCCAGGAGGGTGTGCAATGCTGGTCCAGGGGAGCAAGCCCTTCTTTAGGAGACCCAGCTTCTCAATGAGCCTGCTGCTGGGGGCCCTTAGAAGTGCAGTGGCCTTGGCTAGGTCAGTCAGACACCTGTCCCCGCCACTACTGTTGCTCCAGTGGGAATGAGTCCCCTTCCCATAAAGAACTTATAGGTTCCTTTAAGTCCTCCTATCTCTCAAAAATCGCCCAGCCTGGTAGCAATTCTTTGCGGGCTATCCTCAAATCTCCGGTTTCCCAGAAGTGCAAGAAGTTAATACCTGGCCCAGCAGGACGGGAGGCAGGGGGCTGGGGAAAGAGGTTGGGGGTGGGGGGCTGCCGGCTGCCAACCCGCGCCTCCAGTTCTGCCCTCCCCTAGGATGCTGCCTTGCCTTTGGTTTGTACATTGCTA
The DNA here is from genome assembly GCF_964194135.1 of Talpa europaea. Classification (NCBI taxonomy): domain Eukaryota; kingdom Metazoa; phylum Chordata; class Mammalia; order Eulipotyphla; family Talpidae; genus Talpa; species Talpa europaea. Next base: position 15,850,315 of record NC_140078.1, on the reverse strand, counting down.
AGTGATCACATAGAACCTCCAAACCCAAGACCACCACCACTCGGAGAGAGGCTGCCTGTAGTGGCTGCACCCTCCCCCTTGGCCCGGCTCCCACATCTTCCCAGTGGGGGACTTCCCTTATCCGGAGGCCATTGCGCTGAGCCTGGGACAGGAAGCAGGGTCTCTAAGAACTGGGGGCCTCATGTGGCGCCCCTCCCTATTCTGCCCTTTCTCCAAGCGCCAGGGTCCTCCTCCCAGCACCAGCGTGGGATGTGAGCGGCGCCCTGCTGTGGACGCCACCTGCGGCAGGAAGGGAGCCCGCAGGCTCGGGGGCGTCCGGCACCACTTGCCTACGGAGTGAAACCTGCTCGGCTCCTTTGGGGCTCAGGTGCTCGGTCAACCTCGCCCTAGGAGTGCACGCAAGTGCCCAGGTGGGGGCTATGGAGAGAGGTTTCGGAGCCAATGCAGGTAGGGGCACTTACTGGACCCGTTGAGCCCTGGTTGTCCCCCATTTGTAAAGCGGGAGGAGCGGCCGCCTTGCAGAGCTGTATTCCTGGGTTACAAGAGCTGATCAGCCTGTAAAGCAATGGTTGACATCTCAGCCTGGCCATGAACCCACAGGGGAGCCCCAAAGTCTGGCACCTGGGCGCATAGCGGCTTCGCACAGGGACCTGTGTTGTAAGGGTGGGCTTTTTCTCTGGAGTCTGGGGGGCACCCCCCCATACCTCTGCACACCCCCGCCCCCCAGCATCTCATATGGGGCTCATGCAAGCCTCTCCTTGGCCCCTCTGGGACCCCCAGAAAATGCCCACCGCCAACCCAGGGTGATTTCAAGTGAATTTTATTCTTCGAAGGCTGCTCTCGGGCTTGGGGAGGGGAATGTGAGCCCCAAGGATCCTTCTCACAGCAGTGCCTGCAGAGGTACCCCGGGAGAGACAGAGTCCCAGAGGCCAGCCTTCTCACCAGGCCCTCTTGGGAAAACTCAGGTTCTCCCAGTCTACAGGGACAGGTAAGCAGCAGGCCTTGCTTGTTCAGTGATAGTTTATTGGTCCTTAGCATTACAACTCAGTTACCAAGGTAAATGAACACACAACTGCAGGTAAAAACATGTAAAATAATATAAAAATAAATTGAAAGCTACTTTTATATATTTACTGAAGTAGTGTAATAAATACTATAAGCAAAAAGCTTCAATCACACAATTCAGTTTCACTGAAGTTACAGTAGTGTTTGTAAATGTTTTAAAATTTAAGTTACAAATATTAAAGCACTGAAAAACTATTATAAAAGTGAATTTTGGCACGTAAGTGAGCTCTTATGTCATTAGTAGTTGACAACCTGGGACAATAAGGAAGTCATTTCTCACCTACTTTTTGAGGTAAAACTATCCAACTAGGTCAGCAACACAGCTGAAATACTTCATATATTTTGTTTATAATCTTTGAGTTTAACATTTCCCTTTTGAGAAGCTCCAAGAGCAACCCAGAGCTTATTACTGTGCAAAAATTCTCCAAAATCCTAATGAAATTTAGGAGGAAATTTTTCTTGTGACCTGCAGGACCCACTGTCCATGGCTCAGGTCACAGAGCCCCCAGGACTCCAAGGAGCCAACTCGACTTCTTGCCTGGGACCCCTTCCTTGGGTAATCCCCTTTTCTCCAATTTCTACCGCCTCCTTTCAATTACAAAAAGAAAAATCCCACATCAAAACGTAAAAGAACCCATAACTTCAGCGACTTCAACATTATCACACTCATTCTGGGTGATATAAAACTGAAGCTGCTAATAGGAAAGTTGGCAAAAAGCATGTAAGCCCCTGGAGGACTTCTGCCTGTCCTGGGAACCTTCACCTGATATCGTTGCTGGGTCCCTGGTACATCCACCTTTAAGGTCAAATCTAAAACACGGTGTCATGGCCCTACGCCTGGAGACAGCCTAAAACCCTGCCCTCCACCGGGAGCACCCACTGGAGGAATCAAGTGGATGGTCTTCTCAGTCAGAAGACAGAGGGCCCTCAGGTTCCGGAAGGGGCAGTGCCAGGAAGGAGGAGGCATCCTCCTGGCTTCAGTCCTCAAAGAGCTGACATTGCACACTACTAGTGTGTCTCTTCACCAGGGGCACCACGTGTGCCCTGAGGAATGCCCTTTCGCCAATGTGCCCCTCTCAGACTCCTGCGCAGGCTGAGGAGCACCTATGGAGGCCTCAGCCAGTTTTGTTTTAGCTTTGAAACTTTATAACGTTTTGATTTTTCTCAATCACAGTTTCATATTCAAGTTGAGGTAATCACAGTTTTCCCTCTGAGAGGAGGAATTAGGACCGTGGGGCAGATTGGTGAGAGAGCATTTCTATGAATAAAACGATCAGAAACCAAGACCACCACGTAGTATACAGCCCCACGCAGTGGGAAAAGACCCGCTTTTACGGGCGGGCTCCGACCCCTCTTTAAAAACTCTTTTGTGCAGCAGCCAGGTAATGGCTCCAGCTCCTAGATCTGGAGCATTCACTTACAACTTCACAGCAACCTAGAGGAAATGGCCTATGGTTCCCCCTATCCCCACCCCACCCCCCTTTTCTAAGGCTGCTCAAGTTCGAGTTTTTAGAAAGAGCTCGGTAGAGCTAAAGGAAGCTACAGTAACTCATTGCTTATTTAATCAATTGCACTTAAGATCTATGTTATTGATTCTGAGGCAGAGGCAGGCGCTGCAGATTCAGCCTCTGGCCAGCCAGAAGTGAGGGGCAACCACACTGGATGCCACAGCTGGGCCCTTGTCACCAACACCTTTGGGTGCTGGGACTGGAGCACACAGGCCTTTTCAGAAGCCTTTCTTCACACAAGATTTCTTATTCAATGGTATTTGGAGTTTTGTTCATTTGGCTTTAAATAAAACTGTTGTGTCTAATACATTTTACTGACAAGCCTTCTCCTCTGCTCTGCTACTTGCATGCAGGCCTCTGCGTGACCAGGCACACACACAATACCTGTGCTCCATCCTTCCTGTCTGTCCTCTGCTTCAGGGGCCTTTCTCAAAACCCCTTTACATTACTAGAAACTTTGCTGGTTTTGCCTATGTGCTTTTTCCTAAGGCATGCAAAAAATATGTGAAATTCAGAAAGCATTTACAATCTAGGCAGCTAAGGCGCTAAAGTCCTAACAGACATCACCTAAATATCAGTACTTATGACCTCCTCTCCCACTAATTCTGGAGGTCAGGCATGGGACACACTTCTGCTTTATGGCCCAGCTGAATACAAAGTCCCTGGAAGGAATCTAATTTGGATATTGGAATTCTTTGAAATTTCTGGTCCTCAGCAGCCAAAAAGTCCATGACCAAGAACAATGCTTGAGGAGCATGTGTTTCCTGAAGTGTGCCTGAAAACCAGACCTTCCCTGGCTAAGCTGAAGGGAGGGTTGAGAGCTAGAGACTGAACTCCCTTCAAGGAATCCATGAGCGATTATAGCCTGGGCCTAAGACTAACGAGCTGCAGAACTCTTCTCAAATGCAGGCAAAGCGCTAGCAAGAGGCCTGAGCAGCAGGTCTGCACTTGTCCCTGAATTAGGCAAACCAGAGTGATGCCACTAGGGAGCTCAAGCCCAATCCCAAAGGGGACTGCTTATGTCAATTCAGAAGCCACACACTTCTGGAAAACAACATGCCTTCCCTCAGTTTAGTCTGCTAGGAAAATGGTCTCATTTTAGAAGCAGCTGTTGATCTCAGCCCAAGCTGCTGGCTCTGTGGCTGGGGCTTGTATTCTCCATCCCCAGGCTGCAGGGTCCAGCTCCTTCAAGGAAGGGGCCTGAGCAGGGAGGCAGGGACTTCACTGGGAGGAGTACTCTCCTGGGGCTATGTCTGAGGCGTGTGGCCTGTGGTGACCTAGCTACCCAAGGGCAGACAGAGTTTGGGCAGCCAGGGTTCTGTCCTGCCCCAGCAGCTCCTCTGTGCAATCCAATTGCGTCTCCCACTCATACAGTGCCTCAAGAGCTCAGAGATGCGACACCAGAGACCCAGAGGTCCTGGTCTCCCAGTGCACACAGGATAGTCATTCCCTAAACCCCCCTCCCCCCCCAATCAGTGGTGCAGGTGATGTTCTCAGAGCTGGATAGAGAATAAAGACGACATGCACTCAAGTCAGCACACAAAGGCCAAGGAGAACAAATGATGGTCCCTCCAGGAGACTGGGGTTAAGACACCCATTTTGTCCATCTCCAGGGTGGACACTCTGCAATCTTCCTTTAGGGCCTCTGCTCAAAGAGGTCGTGATATTCCTGCTGCTCCAGCTCCCGATTATATTTTTCAATTTCCCGGTTGGCTTCTTCCACGTAGTCATTCATGAACTGGTCCATGACTGCCATCTCATTAAGGAAGATAGCACTGAGCCTTGAGGACAAGAGGGACTGCCCAGGATCTGTGGGCAGTGAGGTGGGGGGACACTATGAGTGTCCAGTCCACACAGGGTACCTGACCGGCAGTACCACAGCTATGACAAGACCAGAACTGATGCACCCTTCCTGAGCCCCTCTGCACACAGCAGCACCCCAACTCACCTTTTCAGGCCCAATCTCTAACCTGTAAATTATGAACCGTGACTACAGAACTCAAGATGCCACCACAGCTGTATCTAAACTCATTAGCAGTAGCAGCAGCAGCTCTCTGTCCGCCTATGACTATGCAGGTGAGACGCTTTCTTTTGCCTTTTCCTACTAAACCTGTCCTTTTAAAATGTTTTAAAAAATAAACTACAGCTCACAGAGTAATATCAAGATATCAATAAATGAAGGCGATATCTGATTTTAATGACTTTAAGAGGCCAGAATGAAAAGTCTGCCTCTCTGTGCCTTCTTGTGTGTTCCCAGAACCTGGCCTGTTCCAGGGGTTCACACTTCCCCAGATTCCAAGGATACGTGGGTGAAAATCAGTCTTGTCACCAAAGAAGTTAACAAACTGGGTGCCATTATAAAAATAGCCTGCAGGTAGGGGGTCCAGGTGGCGTTTTACCTGTAGGAAAAAAGAGTCCTGTTAGAGTTATCTAACCACTTTCTATCACTTGCTCATTCATTAAAAACAAACAAGTCTATTGCCTTAGTCAGACAGCCCCACTGTGCCCAGTGAAAGGCTAGATGTGCCAGGGAATTAACACCTCCCTGCCAGCAGGCCTCAAGCAATGACTGACGGAGGTTCCCCACCTCCCCAGGAGGAAGTCAGGAGTCCCTAATAAGATTAAGCTCCAGTTGCCCACAGTGGTACTGGTTTGATAACACACCCTTTGTTGGCTGTCTCCCCTTCCCTTCTCCCTTACTTTCCCACTTCCCTACTAGTATCTTCTAGAATCACTTCCAAAATAAGCTCCCTGCACTCAAATCTTTATTCAAGGTTTGCTTCTGGGAAATATGCATTAGGATTGTCTTCTGAAGTGCCCATGTTATCCTCCCCAGGAACACCCTGCAGATGTTCCTCAAGTCCAAAGCAGGTGATCCTGAAGTCTCAGACTCCTGTCCCACCTGCTTATTCCTAGGACTGGCTGGCACAACCTCTGCTGGGGCTGGGACTTCTGTGCCCTTTAGCCTTTACCACCAAATCTGTCAGGACAAGTCCACAGTGGGGATAAGGACTGGGGTAGAGTCCTCAGATTTGAAGGGCTCATCAAGGGGTTTCTTGTTCTGGCCTAAGGATTTCCCCACTGCCTATGAGCAGTTTCTGGATTGAGACAGTTTTATACTGGGATATCACTGGTTTAATTGTGGTTTATCTAGGATAGAGGAGTGGGAGGAGAAAAGGACTTGTGCAGTTAGTTGCTTGTTTGAACAGAGTGGCAAAGCAGGGCTCCGTGTCAGCAGTTCCTCCCACAGGCACTGGTTCTCCTTGATTTCACACCCAGCTCACACCGGAGGTCACCCCACCCTCTTCCTCACTGAGGCTGCAAGGTCAGATGAATTGAGGTTTTTCTTTACTCAGCTTCCCTCTGTGACCTGACAGAAAGCAAGGCCTCCAGCATGCCCTACCACTGTCCCCTTACTCATGTCATCCTGAAAGACAGGAGCTGTGCAAGCCCAGAAGGACAACCTTGGGAAGAGTTTAGGCCCCCTGTGCAGAGTACTCACGTGGATGTTCCTGATCTCTTGCTGGGTCAGCATCCCCCTGGTTTTCAGGGCTTTCCTCTGAGGCTTCTGTGCAGAAATAGGAGGAGTCAGGTCTCATCAGAGCTGATGATATACACAACACAGGGGTGGGCTCAGGGCCAAGGGCCAGTTACATGATTAAGATCCCAGCTGAGGGGAAGCACAAATGCTGACATGGCCTAGACAAAATATCCTGCCTGTGTGCCCTTTGGGAAGACCACCTTCCATCACAGAGCTTGCATGCCAGGATGCATGTTGCCTCTTTGCAGATCTTAATCCTAAGTGCTACCAGTGACAGACATGGAGCAAAGGGACAACCAGAGGTCCACAGCCAAGTGCCATTTAGGTGATCATGCAGGAGATTATTCTGTTTAAGAAATATATAGCCTGCAGACAGCCAATTCCCAGTATGAAAGAAAGGACCCTATGAAGGGCCTAGACACTATCTAACTCTATTTTAGAGTTCTGGATGAGCTTAAACCCTTGAGGCTGTGCTGAGAGAATTAGTACCCCAAGCCTGCAGAATATTGGAGGCCTTTAAGTCCAGTTTGTTTTCATTTTCTTTGTGGTCTTGAGCTAAAGATGCTTGTGTGAGATGCCTCTCCCCAAGTTCCTGTCTCCAGGGCCCTATGCTCACAGCCCTCCAGGCCTGGGAGTCTTGGTTTGCAAATAGCTCTAAGCATATCTTTGTTTCCTTTCTAGAGAGAGAATGAACTCAAGCACAGGAAGATTCTGGGCTCAGAATAGAGGACAGTGTTTGTATTGGGATCAGTCAGGAAAGACATCTTGAGTTTTATTTATTTATTTTTTAAAGATTTATTTATTTTATTTATACAAGCACTGGGTACAGACAGAAGTGCGGGAGGGTGAGAGAATTCACCAGAGCCAGAGCGGGGAACAGAACATGCAGACTGACGAAATACACTGCTGAGGGGAGCAGCGGGTGAGACAGGAGAGGTCTGTTGTGCCATGTGGGACCCTCGCTGGCGGCCAGGGACTGAACCTGCGCTGCAGAGGCTGCAGGTAGCTTCGCAGCCCAGCGCTCAACCACTACGCCACCAGGGGAGGCCCCATTTTGAATTTTAAACACCGGGTTAACCCAGGGTCCACATAGAACAACTAGGTCTTACCTAGGTTCTAGGTAGCCACTTAATAACTCTAGTCTGCCTTGGGAATAAAACTGGAAATGGGGGGCCTCCCTGGTGGCACAAGGTGTTAAGCACCGTACTATGAAGCAATCCTCAGCCTCTGCAGCACGAGTTCGATCCCCGCAGCTGGCCAGGGAGCAACGCACATGGCGCAGCAGACCTCTCCTGACTCTCCCACTGCTCCCCTCAGCAGTGTATTTCAGTCAATCTGCCTGTTCTGTTCCCTGCTCTGTCTCTGGTGAATCCTCTCACCCCCCACATCTCTGACCTGTACCCCAGCTCTTGTATGCATAAATAATCTTTAAAAAAAAAACCAAAGAAAAAAAACCTGGAAATGGTTATTAAAACAAATCGGCCTTAAGTGGGCTGCCTCCCACTCTCAAGTGTCCCTGAAAGCACTGGCCAACCCCATGAGGAGACCAGTGGGGAGGTACCAGGGAAGCAGTGGGGGGCTTCTACCATAGGGCCATTAGCTTCCCCAAGGTGTGCTGGTTACATTTGTGCCAGGTCTACTTTAGCTTCAGAAACTACCTGCTTGGCTGACTGACGTAGCCAGTCCTTGACACTCTCTTCTTTCAGGGAGCAGCCAATGAACACAAGGTAGCACTCCTGCTGTCCACTGCTGTCTTGAGTTGTGCTTCTGGAGTCAGGCGGTGGAGTGGGTCCCTCCAATACTGGAATGATGCTCAAGGAGTTGGCCAGAGTGTTGTGGCAGACCTCCATGGTCCTCTCAGAGTCTGCAGGAGAACATGTTACTCCTGAGATCCTGACCCAAAAGGGTAAGGTCACACTAAGACTGCAACAGTGCAGGTGGCCAGGGATGAACTCATGAGACACATGCAGGAAGGAAAATTGACACGACTAGCTGCAGGCTGGAAAGGATGAAGTAAAAGAGGGAGAGCAATGCCCATTTCTAACCCAGAAGGTGACTGCAAATGAAATCTAGGAGCTAGAGGGCAGGCCATGAGGGGAAGTAGGCTTGGTCCTTCACTGCAGACCAGGAGAACCCATAGAAAGGTGGGTCTCTGGCAGAGAGGGGTGAATGCAAGAGCCCAATGGTGTAAGATTCAAAAGGGAGGGTTTCTGAGCATCTGAGAGGCAGCCATTGTCTGCAGGGCACCAGTGGAAGCTATGGATGTGAATCATGAGATGTGAGCACTCCACAATGTAGGGCTCACCAATGCAACCCCACAATTACCTGAAAACTTCACTTTGCCCAGGATATGGTAGATGTTTCCAGAGAAAGGACTTGGCTTAATGGAGGACTGAATTGCTGGTGGAGAAAGAACAAAAGGCTGTCACCCACCTGGGAGCAGAGGCCAAGTTAAGGGCAGCACAGCTACCATGAGTTAGGGACAGGGAAGGCCTTGCTCTAGGATCCAGGCTTCACAGGTTCTATTCCCTCCAGCAGTTTCTCCCCAGTGGCTCTGCCACTCTCCCCAGGATAGGGGGAAACGTTCAATCAAGGAGCAATCAAACCCTATGGCCACCCAAGATCTGGGATAGGGTCTTCTGGGTTCTTAAATCCCCCTGCCTGCTTTCAGACTGGAGACCACACACAGAACACTAAACTGGGGCAGGAAGCAGGGACTACTCTGGAGCACTATTTACCAGTCTACTTACTCTTCTGTGATATGTTCCAGTCAAGGAATTACCTTTACACTTGGCCACAAAGCGGTTCTTCTCCAAGGGACGACCAAACCATACACAGATCTGAACCATTAGTGGAAAGACGGATCCAGCATCAAATTTACCTTCATACCTTAAGAGATTTCAAACATGTTAAGTACAAGTAATTGGGACTTGGAGAGTTATTATAAGGACAACTTTGGGTTGAACTAAACTTACCATTGTATTTGAATTCTCCCTTACTTGTATGCCATTTTGGGTACAAAACGCTTATTTGTAAGTGGTGAGTGAGACTGGGAAGAAACATGTTTGCCTCATTAGAACAGGGCTTTCTGAGAATGCAGGTCTTACCGCCTTTAGACTAGCTGTTCTTCTAAGTCAAAGACCTCATCTATCTTTGGTGGTTTGTTTTTTTTTTTAAAGATTTATTTATGCATACAAGAGCTGTGGTGCAGGCAAGAGGGGCGGGGCAGGGGGTGAGAGGATTCACCAGAGACAGAGTGGGGTACAGAACAGGTGGATCTATTGAGATATACTGCAGAGGGGAGCAGTGGGCAAGACAGGAGAGGTCTGCTGCACTATGTGGGTCACCTCCCTGGCTAGGGATCGAACTTGTGCTGCAGTGACTGCAGATAGCTTCATAGTGCTGTGTCCTAACCCCTTGTGCCACCAGGGAGGCCACTCATTTATCTTTGAAGCCTAGTATCCAGGGAGTTCTTCCTCAGGATCTCCTCTTGCTCCCTTCAGGGTTCCAACTATTGCCCATCATCTTGCTGATGGCAGCTTACCAGACCATATATTTGTATGTGTACTCTCTCTCCATAAGGAACTGATGGGTTTTCTTTTTCTTTTTCTTTTTTTTTAAATAGAGGCATGTTTTATTTATTTATTTATTTGTTTCTCTGTTTTGTTTATACATGCACTGGGTACAGTCAGAAGCACGGGAGGGTGAGAGAATTCACCAGAGCCAGAGCGGGGAGCAGAGCAGGCAGAAGGACCGAAGTACACTGCTGAGGGGAGCAGCGGGCGGCAGGAGAGGTCTGCGCACCATGTGGGACCCTTCTCCGGTGGCCAGGGAGCAGCCGGGGAATCGAACCAGCGCTGCAGAGGCTGCGGGCAGCTTCGCAACCCAGCGCCCAACCACTGCGCCACCGGGGAGACCCGGGTTTTCTTTTTTTTAAGTAATAAAAAATTGTGTTTACTTAGAAGCATTCAGAATTTCAACAAAACAGTTGCAACTTTTTTTTTTTTCAATTACAGAGTGGCATTCACTTAACAGAACAATTTTTCATATAAACTGCATCAAAGACAACTGAAGCTGAAAAACTACCATTACCAACTATACATAACTCATTTGTGCTGTGCACCAACAGAACATGCTCTACATTCCCAGGCCAATTTAAAACCTCTCTAGTGAGCCAGGCAAGGTTAGTGGCTACTGAAAAATACCACCAGGCCAGGGATGTCTAAGCACACGTTCCGTGGTGTATTAACTAAACAAAAAAAAGACAGTCTACAGTTTAAAAACAAATCTTATGCAGACCTACACTTCATTTTTGTTTCTTTAAAAGGAGTGAGTTGCATACAGAGTGTTAAAAGCTTTATAGGCAAGGAAAAAAAATGCACTAGAACCAAACCAACTATTCATCATTATTATCTTCTTCATCTTCCTCCTCTTTCTTGCTTTTTCAGCCTAGACGACTCCTTTTTTGGCCTTGACAGGTTTTCTTTTAGCCCGGTATGTAGTAATATCCTTTTTGTAATTTTCCTTTAGCTTAGTGGCCTTCTTTTCATAGGGCTGCTTCTCATCTGCAGTAGTGTTAGTTTCAGTTTCTTTGCAGCATCACCAAATGGATAGGCCAGGATGTTCTCCTTTGGTTTTGTTGTGTTTTTTTTTTTTTTTTTTTTTTTTTTTTGCTATACTCGGAGCAAAACAAGAAAAGGGTAATGGAGGCCTTGGGGAGCATCAGGATCCTTGAACTTCCTTTCTTGTTTTCCCTTTAGGAAGGTATATGTTTTCATTTCTCTTCCATAATGGGCCTTGCCCACCTTTGCCATGTCATCAAGCTTTCCTTTCTCTTTAGCAGACATGGCTTTCTACCTGAGCACTTCTTACAAAATTCCAAGAAATTGAGTGACACATCTGGGTGCTGTTTCTTGTGCTCTTCCTGGCAAAACTGCACTAAAAACACATCTGATGACATTCTGCCTCTCGACGTCCTAGGATCTCCTTTTGTCCATTTTTAATTATTTTTCCTTAGCAAGGCACAGTGTTGCCCAGTGCCTAGTGACTCTCAGTGTCTCTACGGAGCTCAATGTACTGAAATTGATATTTTTTCCCCAATTTTGAGTTATAATGCTTGTCACACACTCATAAAAACACAACCATTATTTGGAGCATTTAAAAAATTAACTACTGGGCTTCCCCGGTGGCGCAGTGGTTGAGCGCTGGACTGCGAAGCTGCCTGCAGCCTCTGCAGCGCCAGTTTGATCCCCGGCCGCAGGCGAGGGTCCCACATGGCACGGCAGACCTCTCCTGTCTCTCCTGCTGCTCCCCTCAGCAGTGTACTTCGTCAGTCTGCCTGTTCTCTCCCTGCTCTGGCTCTGGTGAATCCTCTCACCCTCCCATGCTTCTGACTGTACCCAGTGCTTGTATAAATAAATAAAATCTTTAAAAATAAAATAAAATAAAAAATACTTCTTATGAAAAATTTCAAATATGCAAAGGTAGAGGACAGTATAATGAACTCCCATTACCAGGCTTCCAAAGTTATGGTTTTGTCATTCTTCCTTCTGAGATACTTCCTTGAGATGAATCCCTAAGATCAGAATTCAGTCCAGAAGAGGGTATAGCCATCACAGGTAATAACTTACACCAATCCCACTAGTAGGTGAGTATACCAGCTTCACAACAGTTCTCCCAGTAATGAAAGCATCTATATTTTTGGTGAAGTGTAAGAGGTGTGTAAGAGGTGCTTGTCAAAAACAGCAGTGAGCCACTGTTTAATGTTTCTGAATATTAGTGACATGAATTCTGTTGCCATGGTTGCCATTTACACTCTTAAATCAACTGTCTCCATCTATACGGACTGATTTACTTTTCTTCAATATCTAAACGAGCTGCCCAAGTATATTAACCCTTTGCCACATTTGATACAAACATTTTCCTCCAGTCTACTGCATTTTTTTGTTAGTTTTCCTTATTTTAAAATAGTACTGTAATTTTGATTTTATATTGTTGAAATTATTTTATTCTTTGTGATTTATTTAAAATAAAATTGATGATATAAGTTTTGAGATTGACATTCTTTTCATTCTCTCCCCATCTAAACAAGTTATGTGGATATCAAGGGCTTCTCTGACTGCTCTGCTCAAAGCCCAAGTCCTTGAAGAAATTTGGAGGGACCAAGGAAGAACACAAGGTTTTCTCTCAGACTAGAAACAAGTCCTTCTACCAAGGAAGGCAGAGTGAGGTCTATGAGAATACAGGACTGTGGGAGGGCAATGGCTAAGTCTGTACATCACTGAGCTGAACACATCCTGGAACAAAAACCTGTTCACTACAAGGTGGGAGGAGAGTAATACACAGGATGAGTAGGAATCTGATGACTGCCATATTGCTAAGATTAAATAATCTGATTCTTAGGCATGATCTCAGAAGGGAGTGCCTGTAGGGTGATTTTAAGGCCCCACCATTTCTGATTCTCTACAAGGACTGATCTTCCAGATAAAGGGAATGTTTCAAACTCACTCACAGAGCTTTCTAATAAACCTCTCATACCTGCTCTCTCCTGGATCAGCCTGCCTCCAGGAAAGTCTGTGCCCTGAGCCAGGTTCACTTGTACCATGGCCAGAATGAGTCAGTATGGAATGGAGAAGGGTTGCTTCCCTAGGCACCAGGTGGAGTCTTAGAATCACACCTGGAGGTGTGGGCAGCAAAGGATTAGTAGCTGTAGATACTGAAGAGGAGGGTTTCAGCCCAGAAGTTCCATTTCTTTTTAGTTAATATATAGCTGTCTTGCTCAGGTTAATAAATGGTCTACTTACCAACTGTTTAAGCAAGCAAATTGGAGGTCCCCTCTAAAAAAGTGCCTGAAAACCTCCAATTTTATGTATTACCCTGTTTGTTTTTTTAAAGCATAGTAAATTCCAGTTTTTTTGTTGGTACAACATACTGGTGATGGAAGGGGTGTTGTGGAGGAAGTAAAGAGGTGCCTAGGGGAAGTGAGTAAGGATAATAAAGATATCCCACATCAACATGAGAGATTAATTTTGGCTAAGCTTTACTGATTGTGTTCCTCTGAAACTCCAACAGAATAGTTACTAGTTACCCATTCTATACAGGGACAGGACAAAATGGTGGTTAAGAGTATAGGCTTTGGAGCCACATGTCCTGGGGTTAAAATAAAGTTTTCATTTACTAGCTGTGTGACTCTGGTCAAGTCACTTAACTTGCTATTTCAGTTATCCCTAAAATGGAGAAAATAATGGAACCCGCCTCAAAGGCTTGGTTTGAGGATTAAGGATACATATCTAGAACCTGCAGAGTGGCACTGTCCAACAAAACTTTCTGAGATGATGGAAACGTTCCGCCTCTGTACTGTCCAATGTGGTAACTATTAGCCACATGTGACTACTGAGCATTTGAAGTGCGGCTTATGTGGCTGAAAGACTGAAATTTTTCATTTTATTTAATTTTTATTAATTTACATTTTAGCAAATAGACCAATGTGACCAATGCACTTCTTACCATACTGGAGAGTGCAGTCTTAGAGCAATGTCTAGTACACAGTAAACATGCAAGTGATGCTGGTGTGGTATGATTACAGTGTACTCTGCACTCTCTTTACTCGTCCGCTCCCCTCTAGAGGCGAGGTTCATTGGCTGGGAGGCAGCCAGGAGAGAAAAGACACTGTATGGACAAGAGACACAGGGAACCAACCTATCAGTCAGGAACCTAGAGGACTGACAGTATTCTTAGGACTGACTCTCTCACCTGGGAAGGTATAAATCCTTGGTTTCACACTAGCCACCTCATCTTCACTAGAGGCTGGAGGAAACACAGGACACCATTATGCTTGGTGCTCACATGATGATCCCTCACCTCCACACCCTGCCCCCACCAACAACCAGCAAAAGTCCTAATTTGGAGCTCAAGACTTGGAGCACTGGGCTCCTGGAAAGACCAAGACATGGTAAGACCAGGTGCAGGGACATGGCAGGCTGTTCTGTTGCCACTGTCAAACTTGCAGGGTGCACGTGGTATTTTTACTTTTTTCCCCCTTTCACTGTTGTTAAAGAAATCACTGGGTATACAAAGAAATCTTAACTACTTTTCACTGATGATACTTGCCAGCCAGGGTACATTAAATATCGAGATCGTAGCATCGGCGGACTTGAAAAACTATTTTCTGAGAGAATCAGCTCAATATCTTCATTCCTTGGAAAATACACAGAAAAGCCCAGGTTAATTAGGACTATGTATCTTAAGCTACCATTCTGCCTCCTCCCCTTATCCTCTATAATCACATACAAGCACACATGCATGTATTTCTTCCTGTCAAACCACATGTAAGTAGACTGTATGTTCATGTTATTTCACCTCTAGATACTTCAGTGCACTTCTCTTTTTTTTTAAAAAAGTTTTATTTAGTAGAAGGCCAGAAGTGTGGCAGGTAAGAGGATTCATCAGAGACAGAGTGGGGAGCAGAACAGGCAGATTTATTGAAATACACTGCTGAGGGGAGCAATGGGTGAGACAGGAGGGGTCTGCTGTGGCATATGTGGGTCACCAAACTGGTTGGGGATAGAATCCAGGCCATAGGGGTGATAGCGCTGAGACTTCACCCCTAGGTGACCAGGGAGGCCCCTTTCAGTGCACTTCTTCAGAACAAGGACATTCTCTCACAGAACCATGATATTACTGTGACATCCAAGGAACTTCATTGTGTATGCTAGCAGTACTGGCATCACCTGGGAGCTTGCCAGAAATGCAGACTCACAGGCCTCACTCCAGATCCAGTGCCACAATTTAATAAAGCCCCTTAGAGATTCCTGCACACATTAATGTTGGGGAGGTTTGACCTAATATACATCCTTTTTTTTTTTTTAGATTTATTTATTTATTTATTTATATAAGCACTGGGTACAGTCAGAAGCGCAGGAGGGTGAGAGAATTCACCAGAGCCAGAGCGGGAAGCAGAGCAGGCAGAAGGACCGAAGTACACTGCTGAGGGGAGCAGCGGGCAGCAGGAGAGGTCTGCGCGCCATGTGGGACCCTCCTCCGGTGGCCAGGGAGCAGCCGGGGATCGAACCGGCGCTGCAGAGGCTGCGGGCAGCTTCGCAGCCCAGCGCTCAACCGCTGCGCCACGGGGGAGGCCCTACATCCATTTTTTAATTTCCTCCTTTTTTTTGGGAGAAGGGGTATAGGAGCCAATCAAAGATTGCACGTTATAGTTGCAATCTTTATTTTCTTTTAATCTGGAACAATTCCTCCAACTGTTTTGGTTGTTTCTCATAGCATTGACTCTTTTGAAGGCTATGAGTCAGTAAGCTGTCATGTATCCCGCAACATGGGTAGGTTTGATTGTTTCCTTATGATTAGATTCAGTTAAACATTTTTGGCAAGATTAACAGCCAGGTAATGTTGTGTCTCCTACAGCATCACATGAAGGAGGCACATGATGTCAGTTTTTCTGTAGTGTTCTTGCTAAGTCTGATCACTTGATCAGTGACCTTGCCATTGTGAAGGTACTTTCCCTCTTTGTGAACAGTCATCTATGAAGTGACACTTCGAGATTGTGAATGTCCCTTTCCACAATAATCTGTCACCCACTGCTTTTAGCATCTACTGATCATCCTTGTCTAAATCAAATATACACTGAAGGTTACAAAATGGTGACTTTCTACTTCATAAATGTTTATTTATGAAGCATTTATTTATTCATTAAGCATATTATTAAGCATTTTTCTGCAGAGAATAGTCTCAGTTTTCTGCCCTGCCCATTTTATTTTTTAAAAAGATTTATTTATGTATGCATACAAGAACTGGAGGGTACGCCAGAGGTGCAGGAGTGGGCGAGTGAGAGGATTCACCAGAGACAGGGTGGACAGCAATGGGCAAGACACGAGAGGTCTGCTGCTCCATGTGGATTAGCTCCCTGGCAGAGCCAGGGATCAAACTCGTGCTGGCAGTGGCTTGATAGTGCTGTGTCTTTAACCCCTGAGCCTTCTGGATGGCCCTGCCCTGCCTATTTGAAAAAAAAAAATTACAATGGACTCATTTCACTCCTTGCGCTATAATCCATTATCATCATTGCTCTCACTTATGCTCACATTGTCCCAAATTTGGCTAATGGGAGCTTCTTAAGCTGCCACTAATCTTTAAGCACTTCCTCACTTATATGCTATAAAATGTGCCAGGCTTGCCTTATCCTTTCACTGGTATCTTACAATGGGGATTGGTACTTAGAAACCAAGATCTAGAGGTTTGGGTGTTTATTGCTACTGAAGTATTTGTATTTCTGGACCCCTTCAATGGAAAAAGCAGGGAAATAACATTTTTTTTTAAAGATTTATTTATTTATGCACACAAGATCTGGGGCACAGGCTAGAGATGCAGAGCATGAGAGAATTTACCGAGACAGAGTGGGGGGACAGAACAGGCAGATTGACTGAAGTACACTGCTGAGGGGAGCAGTGGGCGCGACAGGAGAGGTCTGCTGTGCCATGTGGATTGCTCGCTGGCAGGCCGGGGATCGAAATTGTGCTGCAGAGGCTGCAGATTGCTTCACAGAGAGGTGATTAACCCCTTGCTCCACCAGGGAGGCCCCGGAAATAATATTTTTAAATATAACGAGTTCATAATGTCCTCCAATTCGAATCCTGTATTTGCAGGTTTTCCACTCCCCTTTCCTATTTCATATTTACAATCTCACTTCTCTAATCATTAATATTGGTTGGAATCAGGGTTCCAAGAAATTTTTGAAAAGATTTTCGAAAGTGAATCAGGGTTCCCACAATTTTTTTTGTTATATATATAGATGGATTCACTGTCTTGTTTATGTTTAATTTTTTCCCTCCTTATAGTTGAAATATAAAATATTGTTGAAATATAAAATTGTTGAAATATAAAATATTCCCATTGTTGAAATATAAAATATTCCCATTACTTACAAGTAAAAACCATATTAAAAGTAGACACCTTTGGGCCTCCCTGGTGGCACAAAGGGTTAAGTCTCAGCACTATGAAGCTATTAGCAGCCACTGCAGCACGAGTTCAATCCCCGGCTAGGGAGCTAACCTACCTGACGCAGGAGATCCAGTCTCCCCACTGCTCCCCTTGGGGCAGTGTATTTCAGTAGATCTGCCTGTTCTGCTCCCCACTCTGTCTCTGGTGAATCCTCTCACCCCTCCCCTTTCCCCTGCACCTCTGGCCTACATCCCAGTTCTAGTATGTATAAATAAATAAATAAACCTTTAAAAGTAGGCACCCTTTAGCATCTTTTTTGAGCAAACAAGATGATTATGATCAGATAGTTTTTTTAAACACACACATACACACACACAATCACTCATTCTCTAATTTCATCTTGTAATTTGGACCTAACTTTAGGGAGTAAAAAGATAACATCTATTTTTTCTGTGCCATATCTCTCACATCTTAAAACAAGAAACATTAAGTCTTGACTTCCATCTATTAAAGGATGAGAATGTGAATGGGTATCCCAGAACAATAGGGGATAGTGACACATGGGGTCCTCTTGGTGATTTTTACATATAGCATCAAAAGCATTTCAACAACTGCTTAGGTCTTAGACACAGTAGAAAGATTCTGTGGGTCATAGCCAGAGTTCTGTATCTGAAAAAGTGGTTGGACATGCAGAGTAAAGAGAACTTGGTAGGTTTACCTGGTGACGATCCCATTTTCTGCAAGAATGAAGGCTGCAGTAGGATTCGCTGCCCTGATGAGGCTCTGCAGCTGGACAAGAAGAGGGTGTCTCTGCTCTGTGGTGTGACTGGTGAAGACCACGTTACTCACTAGGCCTGGGGAATAAACAGAATGAATGGTCCAGTCTTCAGTGTCCTGACTGGGGTTGATGGCTCACATAAAAACATGGGCTCTTGCTCCCTCCCCTGGTCATCCTTTCCAGTATGTCCCTCGTGTAGCAACTCTCACCCTCATAGCCATCATTCTGTTCCCCTTTCTGTCATTACCATCACTTGGGGTAAATGGTCTCAATTCTGCAGCTGCCTCATTTCTGAAACGCCTCTATCTTCTTAATCTGCTTTCTAGTGGATAATGGAGCTTCTTCAATAAAAGACCCTTTCCGCATCCCCTGTATTTAACCTAATCAGTCATGCCCCTGACCTTTATCAATTCAGAGCACAGACATTTAGCAAGCACTAACCATATGTCAGTTGCTATCCATTAGATTCTCAAAGAGTGCACAGCGAAGGAGGAGTCACACACACAGACCCACAATTCCAAGTAAGGCCTTATAAAGATATTCACATAAAGACTAAGGAAGAGGGGCCCATATAATGAGAGGTTGTAGAGATGGCCGTAATCACTCCCAACTTTTTTGTGAAAATATATTAGTAAAAGCCATAAGATAACAGAGAATATAGGAATCAGGGAAGTTATGTCACCCCCTTTGCTAACTTAATTATAATGCCTCTCCCATGCCCCCATTCCTATTTTCACAGTTATGATCATAGTGTATATACCATTTCAACTCTAAGATCACTTGCACTTTTGTTATGCAACCTCTTCTATACACTGCTTAACACTGAAAATTACAAGCATATCCAAAAGTAGGAAAAATAGTGTAGTGAACGCCCATGTGCCCATCATCTGGCTTCATGATGACTGACACCTGGTTAACTTGGCTAACTACATTCCTTTCATACCACACCCAGCTTTTTCACTTTTCCTCTCCTCCCACACTGGATGAATTTTATCCCATACAAAATATTTCAGTGTATCTTCAAAAGATAGGGACCCTTTGGGTCTCCCCAGTGGTGCAGCGGTTGAGCGCTGGGTTGCGCTGGGTTGTGAAGCTGCCCGCGGCCTCTGCAGCGCTGGTTCGATCCCTGGCTGCTCCCCGGCCACCGGAGGAGGGTCCCACATGGCACACAGACCTCTCCTGCTGCCCGCTGCTCCCCTCAGCAGTGTCCTTCGGTCCTTCTGCCTGCTCTGTTCCCTGCTCTGGCTCTGGTGAATTCTCTCACCCTCCCGTGCTTCTGACTGTACCCAGTGCTTGTATAAGTAAACAAACAAACAAATAAATAACTCTTAAAAAAAAAAAAGAAAATAAATTTAAAAAAAAATAAAAAAAAAGATAGGGACCCCTTTAAAAATATTAATGATCAACAATAAATTTTTAAATACAAAAACTGTCTAGTACCAAACTTCTTGGCCTGTCTACCGGGCTGCACTTCCTCAGTGCCCTGGAGTGTTCTGGTCACCATCAGGTCTTCACTCTTGCTGTTCATCTGCCTGGAGTCACCCTTTCATTCCTTTTTGTTTGGGCAACTCCTTCCTTAGGGTATAATTTGTATAGTGCCTCTTCCAAAAAATTCCCTAATCCCCCAAGATTGGATTAGAGCAGGCATTGGATAAAGATTTGCTGTATAAATAAATGACTGAATCAAGTGTAATAAAAGATACATGCAACCTGACCTCCCAGGCAGTTGCCTTAGTAAGTTGTGGGAAACTGCATGCCAAAATTTTTTCCCACTTACAAGTTTCAGCAAATCTCATTCATCAGCCAGCTATCTGAAAAGGCCTCTACAATATGAAGCATATGCATATTTTTGGTACAAAATCATAAGGTATGAAAGGATAATCAGTAAGTTTCTGCCTCTCCCCTCTGGTACCCTGAGACCTAGTTCTCTTCCTCAGATACAAACCAGATTTTGAGCATGCTTCCTCCAGCTAACCATATACAAGTGTATAGGAACAGACAGAGTCAGGTTTTCTTAAGAGCTTCTCCCACTCTCAAAACCTCTATGTATGATTTAGTTGTGGTAGCAGTACATGGCAAAGGAATTCAAATGGAAACTATATCAGTGATTTGCTTAATTTTATTTTTTAAAAGATTTATTTTTTGCATACAAGAGCTGGGGTGCAGGCCAGAAGTACGGGGGTGGTGGTGGTGGTAAGAGGATTTACCAGAGACAGAGTCAGGAAAAAGAACAGGCGAATCTACTGAAATACACTGCTGAGGGAGAGCAGCGGGTGAAACAGGAGAGGTCTGCTGCACCATATGGGTCAGCTCCCTGCCTGGGATTGACCTTGTACTGCAGTGGTTGCCGACAGATGCCCAGTGCTGAGACTTAATCCCTTGCACCACCAGGGAGGCCCTTGTTTATTTTTAAAAGGTTCCTCACATACCCTTTCTGTTCAGAAGCTTTAAAATTAAGACAGACCATCCTCAGCAGTGTCAGAGTAGCTTCCTAATAAAGTTAACACTAGCAATGCCTGTGCTGCTATTCCAATTTAGAAAGGTCACCTTGGAGGCTGCCAGAGAGCAGTGAGGACACCTTGGAAAGCCCTAATGCCAGAATCCCACACCTATATGCAGCCACCAGAAGTGACTGGGGCTTCTGGAAACTGAGTATAAGGCAAGGGTAGGAGGCCAGGCTCAGAATGTGGCACAGTGGGGAAGCAGGCAGGATTCTAAAACACGCAGCACATTCCAGAGATGGCAGAAACAGGAGTAGGACCCAGTAAGAGGTCCATGAAATACTCAGGGGTGGAAGGCAAGAACAGTGGTGGATGGTGCAGAGCCGAGAAAGGCCAAGTGAAGACCTATAAAAGTCCTAGGACTCAGTTTAGTATCAGCTTGGGCAAAAGAAACCATAGTGTCAGACTAGTGCAAACATGCCAAGCTGAGCAGTGTGCCCCAAGGTCACAAGCATGGGCCTGGCTTGCTTAGGAAGACTGGGGGTCTTAATTTCTGACAGATATCTTGTCCAAAGTCCTGTCTGCCTCATGAGTACCATACAGACAAACTCTATGGGCCTGGAATTCTAGGTCAGGAATGGGACAGATAAAAGGGGCTTTGCTTTACAGGGAAATAAGCAAAAGGATTATCCCCAACATTCCTTAGGCCAGCTATGCAAACTGCCACCTGCCAAGAGGAAATGCCATCTTTGAGGCAGGTACTGCAGTTTCTGGAGCAGAGGGTGAAGAGGCCACAGCAGAATTTCCTCTTGCTTGGGCCAGCAGTTTTATTCTGTGTTAGGAGTCGGTATCCACATTTGGCCATGGCTCACCAGTCTGGGCTATGAGTAAGTAGGCAGCCTGGCCTTGGTGGTCCATTCTCAAGAGCAGAGAAACATCCCTGAAATTGGTCTAACCATCCCAGTGCAGGCTAAAGGCTTCCATCAGCCTAGGAGAAAACAAACTTTTCTGTATATAAAATACTACTACTTTTGTCTATGGATAGGTGCTTCTAAAAGCAGAGCAAGGAAGTAAAATATCTCTACTCTGCCTCCAAGCCAGCATTATAATGAGCCTTGCTTGCTATTTAGGCAGTGAGATTACGTCCTAATCCTGGGATTTCTATAATACATATCATCTTGAGGCTGAGACATAGTCCTTTTCTCATCGTAAAATAATCCTCTTTTGTAAAAGCAATATACCAGGGAGTCTGACTCACGAACAGGAGCAAAGGAAGGCAATATGGCCCCTTGGGACATGAAGTGTTTGTCTACTGGTGGTGGATCCCACATCCAAGAGAGCCACCAAATCTCTGAGGAAAAAAAGATATATTTGCCTTTTTTTTCTCTTTCCTCTCCAGACAGCCCATGTCTATGGTGAGCCAGGTCAGATCAATCCATAAGAACCCCAGGCCCAAATGCAAAGGGAAAATATTTATCAAGGCACTGTCATTTTACAAGCCTCTCAGAGTTCAGAAAACAGCACGTGGCCTCAAGGTCATCTGCTCCCATCTGATCATATCCCTTCCTTTATATAAGCACAGAATTTGATACAAGTTGCTTTTGGATGATGAATTGGAAGGACAGTGCCAAGAGAATGCAGTCTGTCTTGGCCTAAAAGGACTTTCCTCTTGTTATAATTTTGGTCACCGTTTATGGATAGTGAGGACAGCATACTTCCTCAAGGCTCTTTACTAGGGTAACCCAACTGTCTGTGCTTTTCCCACATGCAAAAAAAAAAAAAAAAGCAGAGGGGCAAAGAGGGAGAAAGTGCCAAGGAACCAAGGTACCCTAAGGTGGTAAAAAGCACATGGGACAAGAGACTGACTATAGTTGATACCTTTGACTTTGGCCATGATTTCCAAACCAAGGAGGACCAGAGGGTTCTCCTTGGTTATTTCCTGGACCTATGTATTTTCTGCTTTCTATTCCAAGGATAGGTACTATCGACCTCCCCAATCTTTGAAGTTAGGAACCTAGAAGTTCCAATTTATGCCCTACAGCTAGTCTGTCACCAGATTCTATTGACCCAACCACCATAAAATGTCCTGAATCTACCTGGGTTGTATACTGTGGTAGACCCAACCAATCTCCATATACTCTGCTTCTGGGCTGCAATGTCTGGAAAGCAACAGAGTCTAAAAGCTAAACATGAGACTCCCTGGCAGAACAGTCCAACACAAATCCCTCTCTCCAGCTGCAGCGCCTCCTGCTCTGTGCAGCACCCAGCTCAGCTGTTTCACAAGACAGCAGCTCTGGGATGCTCTCTTGTCTTCACTCCTCTGGATGATCAAAGGGATCAGTAGGGCAAAACTGTGCTGGGGACACGCCAGTTATTTTCTTCTGTCTCATTTCTACTTGCTGGGGTGTTCAGGAAGTCCAGACCCATGTCTTCTGACAACAATGAGCATTTTATCACTACTGCAGCAACTTCAGAATTTATTCTGGGTCTTCAGGTACCATAATTAATATGACTAAAAAGTGCTGCTTCCAGGGTTGCCAGATTGTAGGAAAATGCAAGATAGAGTATAGAGAGGATGGGTAGATTTTTCAAATGTTATCAAGGAGGTGTGGAAAGGAGGGAACTAAGAGAGAGGCCCTACTGGGCCATACTCTGTACTCAAGGGACAGGAGAAATGCATCACGATCTTGCCAATGCAGGGGCTAGGAGTACCTATTTAGTCCATTCATATTTCCAGGGCAGGCTTAAGCCCAGATCAGAAGGGGTGTTGACAGGGCAACTGATCATCATTAAGAGACAACTCTTTGGAAGTAATCTGCTTATCAAATATGATAAAAGTGAAAGATGTTAGTTTCCCCTGGACCAATTTTGTTTTAGATTTCAGAATGGTAGGTCAGAGCAAAAAGATAAGCCTGTTACATTTACACAGAATTTGAAAGGCATGCAAGCAGGAAGTAAAGCATATTGCTTACCTTGTGAACATTGGTCAAGACACTTAGGAAAGAGAAATCTGGGGGAGGAAAGAGAAACATTTTGAAACCATTAGTGTCTGATTTGTCATTAGTTATTTCCCACAAAAAACATGAATATCATTGATATTCAAGGTGACTAAGTATGGGGCAAGTGGCAGGCAGCACTGAGCATTAAGGATAGTCATGGCTATACAGAAGGTTTTCAGAGCTTTTAGGCAAAGTGCTCTGAGCCAGGAACTCCACAGAAATAGTAGAAGTACCTTTGTGGTCAACTCTTAGTAGAATGTTGAAGAAGGGGGGATGATGGGGGCAGGGCAAGTTCTTTAGACAAGGGGAAATGGAGAAAGAGAACCGCGTTTTCGTTTTGTTTTGAAAGAAACACTGTCCTATAAAGGGGAACTCTCAAGGGAAAGTGAAGAGCACTGCACTCGCGTGTCAGGGGCCTGTAGCACCAAAGTTGCCATGCCCTTTATGTGCACCTTGGAAGCCTGGCTCCCCTTCTGAGTTCAAATGGTGAATAAAACACAGAAAATTGATTGGATCACAAATGAAGTAAGTGTGGGTGACTGTGCTTTAGAGTTCCTAAAACAACAGCATTTTTCTCAGGGAAGAAAGTTAACACTAGTGAGAACAGCTGCCTTTTATTGAGTTTCTACTATAAGCTGGGCACTGTGGAGGCTGTTTACATTACAATCTTGTTCTGTTCTCACATCCATTCTGTGTCCTGGGTACTTACAAGTTAAGAAGGGGTTTATCATGGCTAGTAGGCTAAGTGCTTCTTTGCTCTAGGTCTTGCACACAGCTAGGAAGTGCTAGGGTTTATAAAGGGACTAGGGTTTATAAAAGGACTTGGGTCTTTCTGGCACCAGAGCTCCTGTGTTTTCTTCCACTACAAGTGAGGTGCTTGCTAAAACCATCTTTCTAAATTGTTGTTGGGCTGGCTGGCAGGTATTAGTACTGTTCAAAACACTGGTGTAATTTCTCTCCTCCAATTTCCCTAAGGGTAGCAAGTCCCCATCTTTTTATTTGATTTCTGAAAACAGCCAGACACATATCATCTGGAATCAAATTTGGTGGATGAGTGAGCTGGATGAAAACCACCTTGGGTTGTGACTCTGGTTCTCTTGTCCTACTCCCTCATGGCTTCTGAAGGAGTCCAAGGAGGAACCCCTATGTGCCCTGAGCAAAGTCGAGAGTCCTGGATCATGGGAAGTGACAGTCACACCATTCTTGTATGCATAAATAAATAAATCTTTAAAAAATAAATCTCTGATGGAGATGGGTCACTGACTTCTCTGCACTCACAGTCTACTGAATGGCCCACTGTGCATAGAATACATTTCTGGAAAGTGTCCTTCCCATTGAGCGCCTGTGACTGGAGCACCTGCCCTTCAGGTCCTTCTCAGGGCCCAGCTGTTTCCTCACTGCACCCCACCAGATGTAGGAATTCACACCAGACATCAGACAATGATGAGCAAAGTTCCCCCTGAAGGCATCTTATCTAGTCATAGGTTGGACTCTCATGTTATAAATCTCTGATGGAGGGGCCTCCCTGGTGGCGCAAAGAGTTAAGTCTTAGCACTATGAAGCTATCCCTAGCCACTGCAGCATGAATTCGATCCCTGGCCAGGGAGCTACCCACATGGTGCAGCAGACCTCTTCTGTCTCGCCTGCTGCTCCCTCAGCAGTGTATTTCAGTAGATCTGCCTGTTCTGCTCTGCACTCTGTCACTGGTTAATCCTCTCACTCCCCGCACCTCTGGTCTGTACCCCAGCTCTTGTATGCATAAATAAATCTTTAAAAAATAAATCTGATGGAAATGGGTTATTAAGTTGCTGACTTTAGGATCTAGACACATGGACTTGGACATTTATGAGATTTTCTAATACGAAATGCAATTTCTCCTATCTTGGCATCTTTGGCATCCCCGTCTTTTAAATTCAGGTGTTGGCTTTCTTCCCTAATTCAATTAGAAATTACTGTTGCTGCCTTATGATTCTTATAAAATGGTATGCATCTTTTATCATGACACTTTTTACTTTACATCATAATTATACATGCAATCGGTGTGGCATTTGGAAAATTATTTAAATTTATGAGCATCAGCTCCCATGGTAATGATGCCTACGTTAAAGGGGGGATTTTTTTTTAAAGATTTATTTTATTTATTTATGCATACAAGAGCTGGGGTGTAGGCCAGAGGTACAGGGGGTGAGAGGATTCAGCAGAGACAGAGTGGGGAGCAGAATGGGCGGATCTACTGAGATACACTGCTGAGGGGAGCAGCAGGTGAGACAGGAGAGGTCTGCTGTGCCATGTGGGTTCATGGGTTAGCTCCCTGGCAGGGGATCAAGGTTGTGTTGCAGTGGCTGCCAATAGCTTGATAGTGCTGAGATTTAACCCCTTGCACCACAGGGAGGCCCCTAAAGGGGGCATTTTTAAGATTAATTGGAGGGTAAAGCATCACTATGCCAGAGAAGACAGATATGGTAGTGTGAAAATGAGTAAGTACCTGATTTACTTTGATTTAGTAATTTAAAATTCTTGTCAATCAATAAATGAGAATACTGACCTAATAGGATTAAAAATAAGGGGCTCACAAATTCTGTGTGCACAGACACAAAAATGCAGACAGAGGATAGTATCAAGAAAATAAAAGATAACCCACAGAACAGGAGAAAAATTTTGCAAATCAAATAGTTGATAAAGGACTTGGATTCAGAATATATGAAGAACTCTATTATCAAAAAAAGAAAACCCAATCAAAACGTGGGCAAAGAACGTGAATGGACATCGCAACAAGTGAGACATACAAGTGGCCAATAAGCAAATGAGAAGTCGTTCAACATCATTAGTATTAGGGGAATGTAAATCAAAACCACAATGAAATATCATTTCACACCAAGACAGCTATAATAAAAAAGCAATACTAAGTATTGGTGAAGATATGGAAAAATTTGTACCCTCATCCACAGCTGATAGAGATGTAAACAGTATAGTTGCTTTGGATAATAGTCTTCAGTTGCTTAGAAAGATAAATCTATAGTTACCACATCCAAATATGTAGAATAACCACATTAGCTCTTGCACGCAAATCTTTATTATAGTATTATTTATAAGACAAAGGTGTAAGCAATCCAAACATTCATCAACTGATAAATGGACAAATAAGATGTAAGATCTTCATACAGTGGAATATTATTTGGTTATAAAAAGGAATGAAGTACTGGTATATGCTAAAACATGGATGAACCTTGAAAACATTATACTAAGTGAAAGATGTCAGACACAAAAGGCCATAAGTTATATGATTCCATTTGTATGAAATGTTTAAAGTAAACAAATCCACAGAAACAGAAAGTAGACTGGCAGTTGCCATGAGTTTGGAGGAGGAAGTAATCAGGAGTAACAGAACTGTATACTTTTATGGTAAATGAGTTATATTTAAATGAAGCTATCATCCATTAAAAAAGCAATATACAGGGCCTCCCCGGTGGCGCAGTGGTTGAGCGCTGGGTTGCGAGGCTGCCCGCAGCCTCTGCAGCGCTGGTTCGTTCTCTGGCTGTTCCCCGACCACCGGAGGAGGGTCCCACATGGCGCGTGGACCTCTCCTGCCGCCCGCTGCTCCCCTCAGCGGTGTACACTTCAGTCCTTCTGCCTGCTCTGCTCCCCGCTCTGGCTCTGGGGAATTCTCTCACCCTCCCGCGTTTCTGACCGTACCCAGTGCTTGTATAAATAAATTTAAAAAATGAATGAATAAATAAATAAATCTTTTAAAAAACCAAATAAATAAATAAATAAATAAATAAATAAATAAATAAATAAGCAATATAGATACATAATATAAAATGTGAAATGGTTTCCCCATCATCTAACATTTGTTTCCAAGGACCTGGCCATTTCCCACAAGTTGAAACCACTATTAACATTTTGGTATATATCCTTCTAAATATTTCCTATGCATATATAATTAAACATTAAAAAAATACATAGGGCCTCCCCTGGTGGCGCAGCAATTGAGCGCTGGGTTGCGAGGCTGCCTGCAGCCTCTGCAGTACCAGTTCCATCCCTGACCACCGGCGAGGGTCCCATACACACACACACACACACACACACAAAAAAAAAAAAAACACATAGTTTTGGCAATTTGCTTTTCTCACTTCACAAAATATTGTGAATATTTTCCCATGTTAGCACATAAAAATCTACTTAATTTTTAAAAAATCCTGCATACATTCCATTATAGGGGCATTACAAACATTTTTTTTAATACAGATTTTTAAAAGATTTATTTATTTATGCATACAAGAACTGGGGTACAGGCCAGAGGTGTGGGGGTGTGTGTGTGTAAGAGGATTCACCAGAGACAGAGTGGGAAACAGAACAGGCAGACTGACTGAAATACACTGCTGAGGGAGCAGCGGGTGAGTCCGGAGAGGTCTGCTGCACCATCTAGGTAGCTCCCTGGCCGGGGATCAAACTCGCACTGCAGTGGCTGCGGACAGCTTCATAGGTTGCGTCTTAACCCCTTGCGCCACCAGGGAGGCCCGACCTTACAAAATTTAACCAGTGTCTTACTAATGCACATTTGGATTATTTCTGGTTCTGTTTGATATTGTCAACAGTGTTGTTTTTGAACAATGCAGAGCACATTTGCCATCTTTCAGGCTTCCTAGGGCCTTCTGAAACACCTTTCTTAGGTCTAGGCTCGGGAAGACAATTCCTCTTGCAAAAGGCAGGAAAATGCATGCATTGTATGTGACCTAATTTCTACCAATCAGATGGACCACAAGACTCCAACTGGCAGTGAGGAAGGTCAGTGAGGGAATGTATGGTAAGCAGACCCCATTTTCTGGCAGAGGAAGTAGTTGAAATATCCCCCTTTTCCACCTTATGGGAGGTTTGCGTGTTGCTCCTGACTGTTTACTCAGTACTGGCTGAAACTCTGGGCCTCCCGGAGACTCAGCAAGCTTTTTAATGCCCTTCAGTAAATCCTTTCCCATTTAAACATACTGGAGTATGCTCTACTATTTGGAATTAAGAATTCTGCCTGAAACAAATACTCCTATAACTATCATTGTCCATCAGTACAAATATAATTGTATAATAAAATTCTAGTACTGGAATGACCAACTGTGTCTCCAAAGAGATGGTATCATTTTACATTCTTACCAACAGTGTATAAATATCCCTACCTTGTTGCTTTGTAATAAACCAAGTGGCTTAAAATAATGATGATTAATTATTTTGCCTGATTTGGTGGGCAGTTATTTTGGCCTGGGGTAGCTCAGCTGGGGCTGATCATCTAAGATGGTCTCACAGGCCTAAATGGGGGTCTCAGCTCTGATAGCAGAAATGGGGTGGCTAGGCCTCTTTCTCCACATGATCTCTCCCCCTCTCACAGTCTTATCCAGGCTTCTTCAGACAGTGGTCTCAGCCACCAGAAGCAAGAGTGGGCAAGCCCCAATGTGTAAATGCTTTTCAAATCACTGCTTATTTTTTCATGCTTCTTGATGTCCCAGTGGCCAAAGCAAGGCAGATGCCCAAGACCAAATTCGAAGGATGAGAAACAGATTCAACTCTCCAGTTCCCGATGGGAAGGGCTGCTTTTGCTTTTACCACAGTTGACCATGTAAGCATTTCTCTCTCTCTATTTTTAGCACATGGGCTGAAGAGTGGTCGCTTAATTTTTTTAGTGGAATGGGCATAACTTAACCTAGTAACAAATAATTTAATAACTTTCCATTCTTTTTTTTTTTTTAAACTAGCAACAACAAATGTTGGTGAAGATATGGAGAAAAAGGAACTCTCCTGCACTGCTAGTGGGAGTGCAAAATGGTCTAGCCACTATGTAAAGCTGTGTGGAGATTCCTCAGCCTACTAAAGATAGAGCTTCCATATGATCCAGCAATTTCACTCCTAGCTATTTACCCAAAGGACACAGAAACATTAATTCAAAAGGACACCTGCACTCCTATGTTTATAGCAGCACTACTTATAATAGTTAAGCTATGGAAACAACTCAAATGCCCAAAAATAGATGACTGGATCAAGAAGATGTGGTACATATATACGATGGAATATTACTCAACAATCAAAAAAGATAAACTCATGCAATTTGCAGCAACATGGATGGAGCTGGAAGGGACCATGCTCAGTGAAATAAGCCAGAAAGAAAAAGAAAAATACCGGATGGTCTCACTCATCGCAGGAATTTAGAAAACCTAAACAAGGGACCAGGAAAAAGACTAATTATAATAAAGAAAAAATAAAAATCAACAAGCAACTGTAGACCAGAGACACACTAATGGGACGGGGGTGTGGGGAGGAAAGAAGGGATTAGGGTCAAAATAAGGGGGGTGGGAACTGAATGGGGAATATAACCCAAATGAAAATGCATATATTGTGCAAAAATGAAAAACGATATAAGAATTACATAAAATGAAAAAAAAGATTTATTTATTTATGCATACAAGAGCTGGGGTATAGGCCAGAGATGCGGGGAGTGAGAGAATTCACCAGAGACAGAGTGGGGAACAGAACAGGCAGACCGACTGAAACACACTGCTGAGGGGAGCAGCAGGCGGGTGAGACAGGAGAGGTCTGCTGCACCATGTGGGTAGCTCCCTGGCTGGCTGGGGATGGAACTCATGCTGCAGAAGCTGCGGATTGTTTCATAGTGTGGCACTTAACCCCTGCATCACCAGGGAGGCCCAACTTTCCATTCTTGATCTAGGTCCCATAATTCTCTTATTTTAGTCCATATGCACCCCCATGCAATAGAACAGTCCTGTAGCCTATGTGCATGGGCTAATAAATAGTTTATCAATGGAGGATTAGTAAATCACTATAGTCAATTACTTTCTGGAAGTCAGAGTAAATTTGAAAATTTGTCAGTAATACGTATAATTTGAGAAATCAGTAATTTTGATTTATTGATATTTTTGAGCTCCCAATATGAAAAAAGAAGGATGTACTCACAATTTGTATTACTTAATCTTGATTTTGTTACTTATATTTTATGTATCAGTCATAATTCACACAATTTTAATCTTATTTCGATATTTAAAAAGATTATCTTCAATTCTTGCATATATTTGTTATTAATTAACGAGTTTAAATTTCCTTTAGGGAAACTTATTGCTCACATGTTGATGGCACCTATATATTCAACAGATATTTCATCAGCACTTAGTATTTCCTAAGCATAGAAATGGTTTCTATACAAACAAAGGCTAAATCTGTAGCCTATAATTCCTCTAGTGGTTTTCATTTCTTTGTCTATTTTCTCTTCATTTTGTCATTTTCTCATGCTTGAAACTCTGACACAGACTTAAGTATTAGCAGCGATTATTTCTTACCGCTTGGACAGATTTTCATTTTCATAGTGATTTTACTATAATCTTTATTTTCTCCCTAGGGCTCTAAAGTTCAGTTTCTACCTGCTTTTATTAAATAAACTCATTCCCCCCATCTTTCTTTTCTATTTAACAGCTTTATTGGGGTATAACTTACATGGCATAAAATTTATTCATTTTAAGTGCACAGCTCAATGATTTTTTTCAGTAAATTTATAGTTGTCAACCATCCCACAATTCAATTTTAGAACATTTCCATCACCCCAAGAAGATCCCTCTTACCCATTTCCCCAGACCTTTTTATATCTCTTCCTTATTAAGCTCGCCCCACAACCCTGTTAGTTTCTCTTCCCTTCATATTTTTCTGACACTACAGAAGAGTACTTGTCTGGGCTAATTCTTTTGGAGCATAACCTTTGCTAATTACTGCCTTTCCCTATTTTTCTTTATGGTAGTGTCTCTGGTAATACCTAATCATAAATGAAACCTCTTCTTACTATTAATTCACCTTTAAATAAAAACTTGAGAGACAGAATAGTAGAAAGAGTGGCATGTAAGAGTCAATACGAAAGTCCAAATGTGATGTAACATGATGCTCAGCATCACTTGCCTAACATATGTCAGAAGGGGAAAAAGACTACCTTGGCTTTTTTATGGGGAAGCAGAACCCAGGTCACAGCTGAAGAGAAGGGAGAAATAATGAAGACATGTCTTGGGACATAGAGGTGATTAGGGAAGTAAACTCTAATGTAATTTATATGAGAAGTCTGAAGATATCAACTTGAGACTCATGAAGGGAGTTTTTCAAATGAAGATCTAAAGAGCGATCAATTAGCCAGAAAGACCACGTGATTATAGATGTGGGTTAACTCCACTAGGCGAAAGCATTTGCAAGTCAAATAGCTCCATGAAGGGGCAATGAAATGCTTACAACTCTTCCCTAGTGAAGGGTGCTGTAATGACAAATAGGTACTTTCAGATACCGCTGGGGCAGTATAAACTGTAAAAGCACACTCAAAAAGCAATTTGGAAATGTGACTAAAGGATGAAAAAACCAACTGTGCAATTAATATCTTTCAGGTATCTAGTCTAAGGAAATTATCTGAAATCTGAGAAATCTATATGGATAAAGAGGTTCCAACAGCATTATTTATAATAGGAAAGAGCTGGAGACATTCAATGTTAGTAACAGTGGGGAAATGGTTAAGACAATTAGGTCCATCCATACACATAATGGTTATACAACCAATAAATATGTTAGTATCACTGTGATACATTTCAATTTTTGAAGTATAACCTTCATTTATTGTTAGCTAATTGCTACCTTTCCCTACTTTTCTTCATGGTAGTGTCTCCGGTAGTACCTAGTTGCATGTGAAACATATGAAACCTCTTCTTACTACTAATTCACCTTTAAATAAAAACTTGAGAGAATAGTAGAATATGCTAACTTACATAATGTTTGTGTTAATCTAAGAAAAAGTATGTAAAGTTATGCGCACCACAACTGTAAAGAAACATGCACTAAAAGGATCATAAAGTAATTCACAAAAATTATAAATACATTGAGTTATCACCCAATTTTCTTTGTTACTGTTTTGTTACTTCCAAAGTAAAAAAAAAATGTTAGTAATGAAAACGAGTGTCATAAGTTAAGTGAGGTAAGATGGTTTTTCGGTGGCTTATCCACATGCAAAAGTATCTCTGAGATATTCCAAGTGCCTTGGGACAAGGCCCTTCTCTAGCAGTCAAGAGGAAAATGAAAGACTACCATTCTTTCTTTCTGGGAGAAGCTATTTCAAGTCCCACTGACCTAGAAGTGCAATATCTCAAGGCACAAAATAAAGTGGAGAGAGGTTTTCAATCCAAAGGGGTCTTTCTGAAGACCCAGCATGTTAACATTAAATGAGGACTGATGCACTCCAAAAGACAAACACATATAAAGAAGCATCTTGTGGCAGGTAGAAGAAAACTGCTTTCTTTACACTTAAACCACATCCTGTGGCTAGAGATGGTCCCAAGTACCCACCTGTGCTCCATGTAACAGCTTAGGGGCTCCACACACACCGTGATGGCACCAATGGTGAAGGAGGACTTGACATTTGAGTCTGGATGGGTCTGCAGGGCCTGGACAACGTCAATGACATCAGTGTAGCTGGAGGCAAAAAGGGAAACAGTTTACTGACTGGGACTGTAGCATGGCAAAAGACATACTGAGTGGCTAAGTGAGGAATGGTGGGAGAAAAAACAAAAGGGGAAATATGCAATTGGATTCCTTGGGGTCACTCCACCTCATGATTTTTTTTTTCCACATTTTAGAAGGACAGGTTTATTAGGAAAAAGAAAGGACAAGATGCCTGCACAGATATAAGTGGGCAAAAAGAGCTTCCATTTCATGATTTAGAACCCCTGCTGTCCACCGTGTTCCTGAATTTCCAAGGTTCATTAGTCCTCATAACTGCAAGAGGAGACGAGTGAACTAGCAATCACCCTGCACAGACTCATGGCCACTTTAAGAGAGGCCACTTTATGTGTGGAGGACATTGTTCTGATTGACCTAGCTATCACTAAAAGGTCCGTTCTATGGAAAGAAGGCAAGTTCGATGGGCAGCCTTGCTTAACATATGGGCCTGAGTCCTAGCCTGTGCCTCTGAGAGCCAGTGGGGTGGCTGGGGTATAGGAACAATTTATTTGAGGTATTTTCTGAGTTCCTACATGCAACTCATCTGTAA
The DNA here is from genome assembly GCF_964194135.1 of Talpa europaea. NCBI lineage: Eukaryota > Metazoa > Chordata > Mammalia > Eulipotyphla > Talpidae > Talpa > Talpa europaea. The sequence goes on along the minus strand of NC_140078.1, from coordinate 15,816,973 downwards.
AACAGCACTTGGCTTTATCCCAGATTACAATATTAGAACCCCACTCCCAGGTCTGCCTCAGTGCTGACCAACCAGCAGTACTTCTACCGAGAACAAGGTATGCTATGTTGAAGATCTCCCCCACAGGGCCTGGTAGTCAGAGTCTTCTGCTCCCTGATTCTCTCCAAGGCTTCCCCCACTGCTTGCGCATAGTGTGTATGACCACACAGGATTTGTCCCACTGGCTCTGTAATAATGAAGGTTCTGCAGTATCCAGGTGGGCCTGAATGCCGGAAGAGCCCCCATACCACAGTCACTGCCGGGTCTTTACAGCTATATACCTGTTAAGTGGGTGACACTCATATACTGCTTCAAATCTCTTTGTTGTCCTATCTGATGGACTTAATTCTCGTGACTAAGTGTCCCAATTTTGTTCTTCAGCATTAGCTTTTCCGCTCTTCTAAGAAAACATTTAGGGGCTTTCACCCTCCATGTTTTATATGAGGGGTAGACACTCTCATTTCTTGAGGTAGAAAAGAATTGAAAGATTTATAAACCAATCCTGAGGATTTGGGTAATTTTAATACAGTAGAATGTCCTATATAGAGAGTGGGGAAGTCCCAGGTTTTTGGAGCATTCCATTAATCTTCATTAATTTTAATGGGAAAAGGTTAGACTGAAAAATAGGCCCCGGGCTCCTCTGTGAGGCCAAGGCATCTAGGTGACATCGCTGGGTTCTGCAGTGGAGGCCCTTGGACATTCAATTTATTTGTTAAGGGGGCCCCAGTTAGGTTCGCCCACTCTTCTCAGTCTCTGTCTGACAATCATCCTCAGTGTGACCTCAAGACAGAATGAGGTTGCAGAGGAAGCCATGACTCCAGCCATCAGAGCCTGTACCAGGTCACTTTAGCTAAACTGCTAAGCTGCATGACGAAGGCAAAAACCTTCATGTTTGCTTCTCTTTTGTAAGCACTCTCTATTAAAAATAACAACAAAACAAAAAACCAGCAGGATTCTATCTTTCTTTCCTCTAAAACAACAGATAATCCATTCAAGTGTCCTTTGGCTCTGTGTTATGTTTGCAATTTAAGCCTAAAATTTGGCCACCTGTTTTACATTAATTCAATTTTTGTTTTGAGAGATACTTTATTTTAAATGTAGATAAAGAATGAGTTTACAACAATCCAGAGTATAAACAAATACAGCCCCTCAAATTCCTTAAAATTAATTTTGAAAATTCAAAATTTCTTGGAGTTTACTTATTTGTGTATGTGCACACACTAGGCACCTGTATAGCTTCCCATAGCCACCACCACAATCAAGCACTGAATAGTTTCAATACCACAAGGATCCCTCATGTTGCCCTTTTATAACTACACCCACCCCTTGCCTGCACCCCCCCCATCCCTAACTCCTGGAAATCACTAATCTGTCCTTTGTTTCTGAAATTTTATAAATTCAAAACATACTAATTCAACTTTTAAAACAACTAATAGCTCCACTTGATGTCCAAGCTCAACACCATTACCCTCTCTGCTGTGATAAATCATAATGGGACCAGGTCCCTCCAGGGGCAAAAGAAAAACTACAGGTTTCCCCTCAAAGACTCCTATATATGAAGATAAATGTCTCAGTCAGGGAAAAAGGTCATCAACTTGAGAAGCCTTGGCTATGTCCTTTTACCAGCAACCTCAATACTGGGCTCCCAAGTCCAGCCCCAAGGAGATGGATATGCTGATGGACATGCTACAAAGGCAGGTGCATGTGTTCCTGCTAAGTCGCGAGAGTGGGCTCAGTTATAAAAGTAGTTTTTTTAACAAGACCCATAGCAATTAGTCGATATTCTCAACTAGATATACTCAAGCTTGACTTGAGTCATTCAGGAAATTTATCTGTGGTCCTGAGGTCCCTAGCATACTACGGTTGCAAGTGGGCAGAGGCTTGGTGTGAGATTACAAATGTGGGTGAACCATACACTACCATGGCGGTCCAGAGCAGCCAGGAAAGCCAAAATTTTTACTGAATCGTAGAGTCAGAGACAAGGAATATCAACATTCCTTGAAGTGATGGAAGACAGAAACAAACCTCAGCTGCACGTCAAGTTGCCAGTTTTGACTCCAGGTCCACATCTCCAATGATTCTCAACTCTGGCAGAGTTGATGCATCCTAATGATGGTGTTGGGCCAATCCATTCCTTTCCTTTGACCATTAGAAGTGATGGAAAGCCAGAAAAAAACAAGTAACTTCAAGCCCAGACTCTTTCTATGAGGCTTCCATGACCTCAGTCCACAAGTAGGACAATACAGTCGACAGAAGGGAAGCCCCTGGCAGGTGTGAGAAAAGATCTGAAGATCGAAGGCCTGGTAGGTGTGTACACTCCCGCCTCCTCCTGCTTCAGGACCACTGGCTGGTCTTCCTTCAATGCTCACCATCACCCTACAGAACTTTGGATCTGGGCCTATTCTTTACTGGAAACAATTAGCAATTGAAAATACTCATTATTACTAGCACAAAAAATGTAGCATAACACAAAAGCACTTTGTGAAAATGCCAGAAGCTTCTTTATTACCAAGCATAATGACACCAGTAAAGAGCACAGCCCATGTATTTCTGACCTGGCCACGTTCTCCTGTGGACTCAGGGTGGTGATGGGCCTCCTTCCTTGGAAGCCCTTAGAATAGGTCAAGGGAAGATGCTTGCAGCCAGAGTTCCTGGAGCAGTGTTACACATTCTGTCAATCTTGACAAGGAGCTCCTTGCCAACTGAACTTACCACACTCCTCACTGAGAGGCCCAGGAAACCCCACTGAGCCAGCTACCTGGGGTTGGAGATTGCAGCATGGGGGCTGGCACTGCAACTCCATAGGAGGATGAAACACATGAAGATCCCTTGCCTAGATGGTAAAGAAAGAGGTTTTGGGGCCTCTATTGTTATGGGAACTTATAAAAGAAGTTTGTCCAGAAAACCTCCTCCCTAATCCCCTACCTTTTAGAGATATGATGATGTTGAAACCAAACTAAAAACCTGTGTGCAAGTTACCGCAGTCTAGGCCACAGGAAGGCAACAGGAATCCTTGCTCATCTAATTTCTATCTGTGTAGCACAGACACTGCTCATGCATATGTGGAGGTTGTTCTGTACCCCAGATTAGCCACACATGAATAGTAATAAATAATAGTAACAGCAAAGTCATCACCCTACTCCTCTGTCCCAAGAAGACTTCCTGTGCTCACCCTTGTAATATCACCAGCAGTCTGGTCTTCTTTCGGATGTAGACTGACTGGCGGGCAGAGCGGTTCTGTTGGGCCTCCAGGGCGCTTGAAAGGTATCTCTGGAAGTGGGCAGCATGAAAACACTCGGAGCTGTCCATGACTTGGCGGTACACCATCCACCTAGAAATAGCAAGTGCAATTTTAGCTTGGGGGCCACCTGATGACCTGCCCTATGGGCTCAGCCAGTGGATTTACTTTTGACCAGTGTTCACCCAGACATTCTGCCCAGTGATCTGTACAGGAGAAAGCAATCCTGGCACCAAAGAAAAAGGAAGAGGGCACTGGTTGGTTGGGAGCCCCATATCCTGAAGCCACATCTATCACAGCTTTTGACAGGGTCTTGCCACTAGACTTCAGCGCTGAGAGCAACTTCTGACCAGTCACTTTCTGAAGCACCATTCAATACAATGGCTTCAATCTGGTGCGAGGCAATTTTTTGTAAGAATCAGAAATGGGAGCCTCCCTGGTGGCGCAGCAGGTTGAGCACCACGCTATGAAGCTGTCCGCAGCCTCTGTAGTGTGGGTTCGATCCTGGCCGGCCGGCGAGAATCCCACATGGTGTGCCAGCCCTCTCCTGTCGAGCCCGCTGCTCCCCTCAGCAGTGTATTTCTGTCATCTGCCTGTTCCCCTCCCTGCTCTGTCTCTGGTGAATCCTCTCACCCTTCCGTGCCTCTGGCCTGTACCCCAGCTCTTGTATAAAAATAAATAAATCTTTAAAAAAAAAAAAAAGGAAACAGAAATGGACAGGGTGAAGGATTCAGCCTGTTTATAGAATAGCAGTAATGGAAATGGGAGAGGAACCAGCTACCTATTTAGTTCTTAATACAATATTTCTCCAAAATTCATTTACTCAACCCCCCAATCTCCTACCCTAAATTCCCAACTTGTTAGTCAATTTCCACTTTTTTAATTTCTCTATGACCTCCCACAGGATGTGTTACTTTTAGACCAACTAGATAGTAAATGCCTGGATCCGTCAGCAAGGATTGTTGAATAGTCCACCATCCAGGTGGAAGTGCGTAAATGATTTCCTCAGGCACACCTGAGCCAACATGGCCCAGCTGCACCTGAACTTCTGCAGTTCCCTTATGGTCAGGAGAGGATCATGACACATCCACCAGCTCCAAAGTTCTTCTAACCCCTGTGGTCCTGAATTGCCCTGCTAAGTAGGCCCACTCCCAGGTCTCTGTCCTGGTCTTGCTGCTACAATGTTCTTTCCTAGACATCCAGAGGGTTCATTCCCCAAATTTCCTCAGGCCTTTGCTCAATGTCTCCTTCTCAGTGAATTCTTCCCTGAGTACCCAATTTAAACTGGAATCCCTTCCCCAACCCAGCACTCTCACTATCCTCTCATTTATTTTCTCCATTATCTTCCATTTCTTCATTTCAGGTCACTTGTCAGTTTTTCCAAACTAGAATGTAAGCTCCATGAGATTTTCTGTCTGGTTTGTTCTCAGATGTATTCCCCCACACTTAGAATGGTGCCTGGCACACAGGAAGGGCTCAGGACAAATGTGTCAAATGAATGCATAGATGGGTATTTACTGTATAGACCAGGTTCACCAAAGGTCAGTACATGGTGAAGGTGTCCCAGTACCCAGGCAGTTCCACGCACAGAATTCCTTTCCCCAAAGCAAGGGCAGCAGCCATACTAACCTGCCATATTCTTTATGCAGAGTGACCAGAAAAGCACAGAGTTCACTAGCGCGACAACCCGGGAGGCCGGTTACAATGCTGATAATTATCTACGAGGAAGAAAAGTAGCATGGCTTTGCGATTCAGCTGAGAGGCAGCACTGTGTGAGAGGTTAAAAGAGGTGACTTCTGGACTAGGTTCTCTGGGTTTGACTGACTTTTTCTTTATCCTCCTATCCAAATTTCCCCATCTTGGTTCTATTTTTCAGCACTCCGTCTCTCAAATCACAGCATGCTTGCTTACAGTCAGCTACCTTCTTACTTTAAGGTGACTGCTATAGCACCTTTTAAATAAAATATAACATGATCATTTTCAGGCTTTTTAAACTCTTGCCTTAGGAGAAAATGATGTTTCCAATTGTTTAGTGCTTTTATTTTCTTTTGCAGCTGTTGTCTAGAATTGCTTGGTAATAAATGACTTCTTTGAGTATATTACAACATACAGTTCCAAAGAAATGGGAGGGGTCAAGAGGAGGGGAGAGGATTAATATCCACTCTTGGGAAGACAGTGTTTATAAAGTATCATCTTACCCTAATGATGCCAGCAAGGCCTGACTAATAAGGCCCTTTCCTTATTAAGCTCAGTGTGTCATCCACTGGCAGGTAAGTCCTTGTCACAACCAGAAAGAGCCAATGACATGAGAGCACTGAGCAAGAGTTTGAAGAAGCAAGGGGGCGGGAACAGCAAGATGCCAGGGTTTCATCAATCCCAGCTTGGCCAGGGTTAATGCAGACACCTGTACACAGTCATTGTACAGCGCAGGTTTCATGTATATTGTTACATCAGTATCCAAGGAGGTGGAGAGTCTTATAAAGGGACTCCGCCTGAATTACTTTTGTTAACTGACACCAAAGATCCAAGGGCAGGGTATCAGGATTATCTGCCTATGAATTCCCAGCATATTTGGTGGGCTCCTCTACCTTTTCGTTTTCTACTCTGTGAGGAGGGTTGATTTCAGCTTGCTGCAGCAGGACAGGAAGATGGACCCTCATTACAGGCTCCTGACTAATGCTGCTGATGGCAAAATGCTGGAGAAACCTAGAAAAACAATGACAAAGCTATTATGTTACCATTACCAGCCTCACCTGAATGTGCCTATTCACATGAAAAACTTATTCAATTGCTGAAAAATAAACCTTAGAGAGATTCCCCTTAGAGAATAAAATTGTACATGGTGTGTCACTACTATCTTTACAGATCCCTGAAAACCTATAAAGAAAAAAAAAACTTAGAAAAGAGTAACACCAAGTTTTCTGACATTTTAAAAGCTAGATCATTAAATACTTATAAACAGAAAACCAGAGCTTACCAGTCCAATTCTGGGAGTTTGGCTGAGAGCAGCTTAAGGGGACTCTGTTTCTCCCCAGCAGAATGGCTGAGGACACTGAAGAGTTTCTGTGCACTGGAGTGTCTAGATTATCAAAAGTTCATATATTAGAACTCTACCTCCCTACAGCACACACATACTTTAACTTAACTCATTCTGATGCTTGCAAGCCAGAGTTCCGTGACAGAATCAGCAATTTCAAAACAAGCAACCGCTGACTTAAACAAAAAGGTGGTGTTAGTGTATGATGACTGGTGTGGCCACACAGGAAGTTTGGCCTGAACCCCTTGGTAATACATGGCACTTCTTATTCATGGTGGGCTTTATCTCTTTTGACTTCTATTTCCCCAAGGTCACTGGCTACCTGCAGGTTGTTAGCACTGAAATGATAGGTCGGCCCTTTCAGAAGCCAAGACCCCTATGTTACATAACAAGCCATCCTGCAGAGAGCAGACACACAGCTTAGGGAAGCAAGCACAAACACTGAAGGCAGTCACTTACAATCTCTTTTGTTCCACAGATAATCCATCTCCCTGGATCACTTTTAAAGAGAGCACTGAGTTAGCCTGCTGTTGCCAAGGGGAGAAGACCTAAACAAAACAGAATTTGAGCAAAGAACACTTTAAACCCAACAACAGGATATGGAATCCACATGGGGATTTGATGGTTGTTGAAAATCTAGACTGTCAGTACTGAGAAAAACCATCATAACAAACAAGTTTGCTTCAAAAATAGATGCCCGAAGCAATTCTGTTCTGTATTTTTCAAAACCAGAATTTCTTTCTGAGTTCCTCTCCCAGGGATTCTGCTCCTTCAGAGGCCAGGAAGCATAGAGGATGGTGTCCAATAACACTGTTCTGGCAGCAGGGAAACAGTCTTCCCAGGTACTAGGGCCAGAGAGAAGAAATAGTTCAAGCAACTCCTGTCTAAAGGCAGAAGAGAATCTAATGGGCCGTTTCTAGGTCCCTAGACTGAAAGGACAAGCACAAGGAGGTAGGAAGGACCAGTAGGCAATGAGACACATACAGACTGGCCTGATATGCCACTCTACAGCCAAGCCAGTGTTATCTCCTCCATGTTCTGCAAATTTGTTTTGAGGGAGCAACACTGTCACACCACTCCAAACATTTCTACTAGTCATGAGGGTAGGCATGTGTTTGACTTTTACTAGTGTTTGGTCTCAAAGTGGGTCATACAATTTTTGCTAAGTCACCTCATTCATACAGCTGTGCTGAGTGCCTATAATGTGCATGCAGCCTGCCAGACAGGACTATTCAAAGGGCAGGGTCTGTGAGGGAAAGCCTGGGTGGGGTACACGGCTCTGATCCAGTAGATAGGGCCCAACAATTCAATAAAGGAGCTAAAAGGAAAACGAGTCTAATTAGGATTTAAACGGAACAAAGGTTTTTCTTAGAAGCTAGAAGTCTTTTTGTTCAGTTGCTTTAGGCTCTCACCCTGCAATGGTAAGAGCACCATTCTAGTACCCAAAGGGACTAGAAGCAGTTACCCCATCATCCCTTCCAACTCTTCATCACCTCATTATTAGCCTTGAGACACTGCCTTAAAATTGCTAGGGTAAAAAACAGTAGTTATTTTGCTAAAAAATGATTGGTATTACCTCTGTGTAAAATGCTTGGTATATCTTTGATTTGGGGAAAAGTGCAATCATCAGAAAATTGCTTGATCCATGGAATTGAACTGGGAGATGGGGAAGCAATGAGCTTTTGAAGTCTATCAGAAGGGCAGCAACAATACTGGTGGAATCCTAAAGAGAGAAAGAGGGAACAGTGGTGAGAAAAGTCATTTGCATGATACCAACCGCACAAATGCTGTCAAAATATGTATGACGAATTCAGTGTAATTATTTTCACATTATGTGGTTTACTGGGATTTAATTATAGATGCTTTTTTAAAAGATTTATTTATACAAGATTTATTTATTATTTTTATTTATTTATACTAAGATTTATTTATTTTTTAAAGATTTATTTATACAAATATTTATTTATTTATTTATTTATTTATTTATACAGTCAGAAGCGCGGGAGGGTGAGAGAATTCACCAGAAACAGAGCGGGGAACAGAGCAGGCAGACTGACGAAATACACTGCTGAGGGGAGCAGTGGGCACGGCAGGAGAGGTCTGTTGCACCATGTGGGACCCTCGCTGGCAGCCAGGGATCGAACCTGTGCCGCAGAGGCTGCGGGAAGCTGCAGCACCAGGGGAGGCCCAATAGATGTATTTTTCTATTACCACTTACAGATGACATAGGAAAATACAGGTGTCTTTTTCTCCTAATCTGAACATTTTATCTCAAAATTCTTTCTAGGGTATTAATCCCTTTTCAGATATATGATTTGTGAGTATTTTCTCCCATCCTGTATAGGTTGTCCCACTGTGTGCTTTAATGAACAGAAGTTTTTAATTCCCCCTGTCCCCCACAACCTCTGCCCCAACATTGGAAGTTTCAATTTTGATGAAATACAATTTATACATATTTTTTTCCTTAAAGACTTATTTATTTATGCATACAAGAGCTGGGGTGTAAGCCAGAGGTGTGGGGGGAGGTGAGAGGATTCACCAGAGACAGAGTGGGGAGCAGAACAGGCAGATGTACTGAAATACACTGCTAAGGGGAACAACAGGTGAGACATGAGAGATCTGCTGCACCATGTGGGTCAGCTCCCTGGCCGGGGATCAAACTCATGCTGCAGACGCTGTGGACAGCTTCATAGTGCTTTGCGTAACCCCTTGCGACACTAGGGAGGCCCCCATATTTTTCTTTTTTACCTGTGTTTTTGGGGTCATATCTGAGAAAAGGATGGAGGGGGTCAAGTGGTCTAGGGAAAGGATGATGTGTGCTTTGATGGTTGGAGTGGTATGGCAAAATACATCTGAGGAGGGATGAACCTTTTCCCTTAAATCACATACAGAGTTGTCAACCAATGTTACGTCAATAAAGAGAGAAAAAAAATGAAAAGGCTCTCCTCTCCTCATTGAATGGTCTTCACAAAAATCATTTGACCATACATACAAGGGTTTATTTCTTATTTCTTTTTTTTTTTGTCAAGGGTTTATTTCTGAGCTTTCTTTTTTATTCAACATTGGTCTACACGCCTGATCTTAGGCCAACTCCACATTGTTTTGATTACTATCGCTTTATAGTAAGTTTTGAAATGAGGATGTGTTAATTCTTCAAGAACAATTAAATTGTTCTTGAACAACCCTGAATTCAAGAAAAATTTCCAAGATTGTTTTGGCTATTTGTGAGTCCCCTGAGATTCCATATGAATTTTAGGATGAGTTTTTCTATCTCTACAACAATTACAATTATGACTTTGGTATGAACTACAATGAATTTGTTCTGTTGTCTTAACAAAAAATAAATCTTCCAATCCATGAACATATATATGTCTTATTTAAGTCCTCTTTCTATCTTTAGCAATGTTTCATAGCTTCCAGTTTACAAGTTTTTAACTTCCTTGATTAAATTTATTCCTAATTATTTTACTTTTTTTGATGTCCCTAGGAGGTCATTTCTGAGGTACCACTGAAGGCCTTCTTCAGCCTAGTTTCTAGTCCCCTGTGGGATGAGTTAATGGGACTGGGTAGCTGCTGGGATTTCTGACCCAGAAGCCCTTTCTAGCAAAGCCCTTGACAAGGTTGACAAGGCTTACAAGAGACCTGAGCAGTTTCTCCATGACTTTCCTGCCTGCTTCAAGCACAGTTCTGATTCCAGACATCCTGACTCATGGCTTTCCCTTCAGAGAGTATTTTTTTTTTTTTAGGGTCCACCTTTAATTTTTTTTTTTTTAATTTTCTAGAGGCATGTCTTATTTATTTATCTATTTGTTTGTTTGTTTGGTTTATACATGCACTGGGTACAGTCAGAAGCCGGGAGGGTGAGAGAATTCACCAAAGCCAGAGCAGGGAGCAGAACAGGCAGAAGGACCGAAGTACACTGCTGAGGGGAGCAGCGGGCGGCAGGAGAGGTCTGCGCGCCATGTGGGACCCTCCTCTGGTGGCCGGGGAGCAGCCGGGGATCGAACCAGCGCCGCAGAGGCCGTGGGCAGCTTCGCAACCCAGCGCTCAACCACTGCGCCACCTGGGAGGCCCTAATTTTTTTTTTAATTTATTTTTTTAATTTTTATATTCCCCATACAATTGCAACCCCGATTTTGACCCCAAGCCCTCCTTCCTCCCCCCACCAACAGTGTCTCTGGTTCATAGTTGTTTGCTGATTTTGATTTTTTTCTTTCTTATAGTTATTCTTTTTCCTGGTCCATATTTAGGTTTTCTAGATTCCTGTTATGAGTGAGACCATCCAGTATTTTTCTTTTTCTTTCTGGCTTATTTTGCTGACCATGATCCCTTCCAGTGCCATCCATGTTGCTGCAAATTGCATGTGTTTATCTTTTTTTGATTGGTAAGTAATATTCCATTGTGTATATGTACCACATCTTCTTGATCCAGTCATCTATTTTTGGGCATTTGGGTTGTTTCCAAAGCTTAGCTATTGTAAATTGTGCTGCTATAAACACAGAGGTGCAGGTGCTCTTTGGAATTAATGTTTCTGTGTCCTTTGGGTAAATACCTAGGAGTGGAATTGCTGGATCATATGGAAGCTCTATCTTTAGTAGGTTGAGGAACCTCCACACAGCTTTCCATAGTGGTTGGACCATTTTGCACTCCCACCAGCAGTGCAGAAGAGTTCCTTTCTCTCCACATCCTCGCCAACATTTGTTGTTGCTAGTTTTTTTAATATGTGCCATTCTCACTAGTGTGAGATGGTATCTCATTGTAGTTTTGATTTGCATTTCCCTGATTGCAAGTGACGTTGAACATTTTTTCATATGCCTGTTGGCCATTTGTATTTCCTCTTCGGAGAAGTTTCTTTTTAGCTCTTCTGCCCATTTTTTGACTGGATTATTTTCTTTGTTTTTGTTGAGTCTCATCAGCTCTTTGTAGATTTTTGTGATCAGTCCTTTATCATTAGTGTTGGGTGCAAAAATTTTCTCCCAGTCGGTGGGGTTTCTCTTTGTTTTGGTTATTGTCTCTTTTGCTGTGCAGAAGCTCTTTAATTTGATGTAGTCCCAGGTGTTGATCTTTGCCTTCACTATCACTGCTTTGGGTGATGAGTCTGTAAAGATGTCTTTGAGGTGCATGTCATTTAGTGTTTCGCCTATATTTCCTTCTATGTATTTTATGGTTTCAGGTCTTATGTCTAGTTCTTTAATCCATTTTGAGTTGGTTTTTGTACATGGTATGAGGTAGTAGTCAAGCTTCATTCTTTTGCATGTAGCAACCCAGTTTTCCCAGCACCATTTATTGAACAAACTTCCTTTGCTCCAGTGCATATTCTTTGCTCCTTTGTCAAAGATTAGTTGACCATAGATCTGTGGGTTTATTTCTGGGTTTTCTATTCAGTTCCATTGGGCCATGTGTCTGTTCTGGTTCCAGTACCATGCAGTTTTGATTATTATGGTTTTGGAGTATAGTTTGAAATCTGGGAGAGTGATGCCTCCATTCCCAGAGGGTATCTTACTGAACATCAAAGTCAGCAATTGGTAAAACACTTACCCCATCATAGAACGAAATGGAATTCATGTGATGCTTGGAAATGATGATACTTCCATGATGACGGTGAGAAAACAGAAGGCCACTAGAGAAGAAATGCACTTTCCCTGGAAGGGAAAAAGAGCCAGTCAGACATGGAGAGTCACATCCTCGGGGTGGGAAGGGAGGGGTCAGATCCCATTGTCATTCCTGGAGGTATGAGACATGCTAGAGAGGTAACTAGAGATCAGTGTCTGTAGAACTTAAGTTACATGATTTTTATGCTTAGCCCTGTGCTCTGGAGAAGTCAATGTTCCCTCCTGGAGCCTCGAAGAGAAATGAAGTATTAGACAGTTTTTACGTAAGACTTAAAATGCCCAAAAATAGATGACTGGATCAAGAAGATGTGGTACATATACACAATGGAATATTACTCAGCATTCAAAAAAGATAAACACATGCAGTTTGCAGCAACATGGATGGAGCTAGAAGGGATCATGCTCAGTGAAATAAGTCAGAAAGAAAAAGAAAAATACCGGATGGTCTCACTCATAGCAGGAATCTAGAAAACCTAAATAAGGGACCAGGAAAAAGAATAACTATAAGAAAGAAAATATCAAAATCAACAAATAACTATGAACAAGAGACACTCTATGGGGGGTGGGGGGGCGGGGAAAGGAGGGCTTGGGGTAAAAATAAGGGGGTTGTAATTGTATGAGGAATATAAAAATAAAATTTAAATTAAAAAAAAATAAAACAAAAACAAACAAACAAAAAACAGTGGATAGTTATTAACTGATGGGAAGAGGCAAACTTCACATTTCCTTATGGTTCTTCCAAGGAAACACACTAAAATGACTTTATGTCTGTATGTCTCCTTCATTACTGAGTTTGTAGATATTTCCTTCTTTTTTGGTAGAGGCTGATTCATCTCTAAAGGGACCACATCTTTCTCTTAAGTCCTAAGAAGGAGCACCAGTGTCTGGTGAAGGGAGCCTAAGGATCCTTATGCCCAGTGAAGGAGCATCTGAGTTAGCAATAAGTGGTTTCTACAGATGCTGGGAGTCTGTGGTTCTATAGTTCATAAAAGCAAGATGTATGGGACATGGAGGGAACCAACATTCTGGACAGTTTTATTATACTCATGGTATCTATGTATATTATCTTATCTGCTGTACCTTTATAAGACAGAATCCTAATAAATGTGCTCTTCTGTGACGTGCTTACTTCTCTCAACATTCTGTTCCCTAGTAGCCCATGCTGTAGGTAAGATGCAGCTGTACAGTTCATTTGTGCTCAATGCTGCAGAGAACATTCTCTTTAAAAGTACCCCTCTACATACGGCACATGTGGACACAAGGGAACATGTGGATGATGCAGAATGAAGGCAGCAGACAGCAATGACCACTGGAAGGTGAAAGTCAGCTTGGTCACCAGAGTCTCTGGATGAGTTCCCCATGTATTAATGGGCTGGCACCCCTGTTCCTCACTTCTGATAACCTCTATTCAGTAGTGGAACGGAAACACTATAGAAGCTATAAATCACTTCAGGGAGAATGAGTAAGCTGCCCAAGTGCCAACCATTTATTGAAGCCTGCAGGAAATAGCAGATAATGGTCAACTGCTATTCAATAAAGGTGCAAAGACAATTCAAAGGAGAAAGGAGTGCCTTTTCAGTAAACAGTGCAGAAAAAGAAACAACAGCCTGTTTTTCATATGGAAAACAATGAACATCTATCCACACCTTGTACCAGACATTCTGCCCATTCCTACCAGCCACAGTGGAAAACCTCATATTTCACAGGGATGCCAGGCAGAGAACTCAGAAGGACTGCCTCAGTTGTGGGTTAAAATTAGGTCTAAATTAAAAGTTGCTCCTTCCAAATAAAGTTTAAAAGCCCAGATAACAGTACTAGAAAAAAATGTGTATTAACACTATTAATATAACTCATCCCACATGTTCAACAAGCTAGAAGAAAGATTTGCATATTAACCAGAGAAATGAAAGACGTAAAAAAAAATAGCTAAATCAAACTTCTAGATATGAAAAATATAACGTCCGAGGAGAACAATACATCCGATGAAATTAATGACATTAGATAAATGCCGAGAGTTTAGTACTCCAAAGTACTACTGCTTCTGCATTCACCTAGCTTGCCCAAGTGGCTTGCAGGAACTTTAATCTGACATGGGCCCCCTGCATAAAAGCTCAAGCCCTAGATAAGAGCCCACAGAGTAACAAGCGAATATAAATTTTTAATATGACTTCCCCAATATTCCTTGTGATCAACAGTTTCCCTGCCTTCCCTGTGTACCCCTTAGGTAAGATCCCTGTGGAACTTATCAAAAATCCTACTCTTTAGGGGCCTCCCTGGTAGTGCAAGGGGTTGAGTCTCAGCACTATGAAGCAATCTGCAGCCACTGCAGCATGAGTTCTATCCCCTATCAGGGAGGTGACCCACATGGCACAGCAGACCTCTCCTGTCTTGCTGCTGCTCCCCTCAACAGTGTATTTCAGTCAGTCTGCCTGTTCTGCTCCCCACTCTGTCTCTGGTGAATCCTCTCACTCCCCTGACCCTGTACTTCTGGCCTACACCCCAGTTTTTGTATGCATAAATAAATAAATCTTGAAGAAAAAAATCCTACCCTTTTGATCTGAATGGATCAATCTGGTCTTAACCTGGGAATTTTAGCAACAGACCCTAATAAAGATATGTGTCCTAAAGCCCTGCTCCTCTCTCCACCTAAACCCTGGCTGACCTTCCTCTTTGGCCCCTAGAGGCTTGCTTGCATGTACTTCTTCTAGCACTTATAATAAATTTCTCTACTTCAATTGTTCTCTAGGCCTCTTGTTGAACCTGGCTCACCACTTGGCACTCTGTTCTACTTTATAAATGTTAACATTAACAATGCAGAAGAAAAGTTTAGTAAGTAAAAATACACAGAAATAGAAACTGCAAAATAACACAGAGAGAAAAGATTGTGGAACAACTTCAGGCAGCCCAAATATATGTAACTGGGGTTTCCTAAATGAAGAGAAATACTAAAGAAATACTGGCCAAATTTTTTTAAATTTGGGGAAAACTATACATCCATCATTCCAAGAAGCTAAATGAATCAAGTACAAGCAACATGAAGAAAACAACATGAAAACACATAAAAGTCATCGCTTACCATTAGTGATAAGAGGAATAAAAGATCAAAGTAGCCAGAGTGAAAAAGATTCCTCACAGTGAAAGGAGCAAAGATAAGGATGGCAACAGATTTCTACCAAGAATCATGCAAATGACAAGACAGAAGTATGGGATATCTTTGAAGTACAAAAACAAACTGTCAACCTGGAATTTTTGCCAAGTGAAAATATCTTTCAAAAATCCCGAGAGGTGGGACTTTTGAAGTGGCTTTGAGGAGGCTGGCAAATATACTACCTCGAAAGCAGCAAAATGAAACTGAACTAATGGCCAAAAATAATTGTTAAGGGATCTGGGAATGAACAAAACTGAGAAGCATTTGAGAAATATTGAAGCTTGGTGAGAACAGTAGAAATCTGGTGTTCTGGCCTGGGGCTGTTCACAACTTCCCTTCAGCAACATGGCACAAAAGTCTTTAATTTTTTTATTTTATTTTTTTTAGATTTACTTATTTATACAAGAACTGGGGTACAGGCCAGATGTGCGGGAGGGTGAGAGACAGAGAGGGGAACAGAATAGGCAGACGTACCAAAGACACTGCTGAGGGGAGCAGCGGGTGAGGCAGGAGAGGTCTGCCTTGCCATGTGGGTTTCTCCCTGGCCGGCCGGGAATCGAACTGGTGCTGCAGAGGCTGTGGACAGCTTCACAGCGCTGCGCTCAACCCACTGTGCCACAGGGGAGGCCCAGTACATAAGACTTATGAGGGAGAGGGGCAGGCCTGCAGAAGGCAGGAAAAACACAGAAAAATCTATACTAAGGGATGTAAAAATGATGGCAAAGTGGCAAACATTTGGGAAAGATCAAAATCCTAACTAGCCAGAGAGGTGAACGCTGGCAAGCAGAAGTGGCAGACCTGGCAGAAATGTAGCAGTAAAATCAGGGGAGACAACAGATGGCAATTATGGTTCTATATGCAGCAAAAAAGACATGTTGTAAGGAATCCTCCCAGTGCTATGTGTATGGAGAGAAGTGTAACAGTGTTCACGAAAGTATTTTATACAATACCAAAAGATTATAAACAACCCAAATGTCCATTAAGAATCAAAAGGATAAACAGCTCATTTTCATACAAAGGAAGCTATGAAGCCACAAAAGTGAATGAACTATATGGTTACATAGAACATTGTACGGTTACAATGAACTACATGGTTACATAGAACAATGTGGACAAATCTTAGGAACAGAACATTCAGCAAAAAAAATAACCAACATGAAAATGCATACGTTGTGCAAAAAATGAAAAATGATGTAAAAAAATATATAAAATTAGGATGGTCTCACTCATAGCAGGAGTTTAGAAAACCTAAATAAGGGATCAGGAAAAAGAATAAGTATAATAAAAAATAAAAATCAACAGGCAACTATAAACCAGAGACACACTACAGGGGGTTGAGGGGGAGAGAGGAGGGACTGGGATCAAAATAAGGGGCGTGCAATTGTATGGGGAATATAATAACTAAGATGAAAATGCATACATTGTGCAAAATGAAAATGATGTAAGAAATATATAAAAAATTAAAAAATATATAAAATTAAAAAAAAAGTAAGTCTAAGAAGAACACAGCAAGTATGATTCTACTTGGATTACAGTTTGGGATATGGGCAGATGTGGTGAAAGTCTAAAACATGCTACTGAGGATTAGGTGCGGGGCAGCCTGCCTGACCAACATCAGCAGAGTGGGAAGTGAAGGGCACACAAGGGGCAAGAATGAAAGGGAAGTTTCCTAAGAAGAAACCTGTGACAGTACATGTTAGTAACTGGGGAAAGGGAAAGGTTGCTGAATTGCAAGCATTTCAAAGTAAAAGTAGTACTATTTTTCTTATCCTTATGCAATTCTCTGCACTTTCTGCTGAAAATCAGAGGACATGGACTACCACTACCTTGCACTATGACAGGCAAGAGTCTATCTTGATGGGACACTGGATGTGAAGCTCAATCATAACAGTGCATGCCCAAGAGCTTTTTAAATGCCTTCAGGGGATGCCACAGATAGATTTCAAGGTCACCACAGTCTAAACCAGAGGCAAATTGGGTCTCCCTGGTGGTGCAGCGGTTGAGCGCTGGGCTGCAAAGCTGCCTGCAGTCTCTGCAGCACCGGTTCGATCCCTAGCCGCTGGGCGAGGGTCCCACATGGCTCGCAGACCTCTCCTGCCGCCCGCTGCTCCCCTCAGCAGTGTACTTCGTCCATCTGCCTGCTCTGCTCCCTGTTCTGGTGAATTATCTTACCCTCCCGCGCTTCTGACTGTACCCAGTGCTTGTATAAATAAATAAATAAATCTTTTAAAAAAAATAAATAAACCAGACGCAAATTCACCAAGATATAAATGAACTTAAGTATCAGGACGCCTTACCTGTTCAAGTCCCCTTCCAAGGCCCTGAGAAGAGCGTGAATCATTTGTATTATTACTTTTCCTTAAGAGAGTATTCAAGTAGTGTAAACTGCAAGTCCCACAAAACTGACATGAGTCCCAAAGTGGTGAAACACTTAAGAAATATAACCAGAGAGAACTCTTACTTAAATTCTCTGCTCCTGTTTAATTTTCCTGCTTCAGCAAACCATCTCCTAATTTGACTACATTTCCCTTAGGAACTAAGAAAGTATAAAATCTAAACTCTCAAAGAGTATGACTAACAAGGCCCCAGAAACCCCTGGCTCTGCCCTTTATTCTTATGTAAAGACCTCAGGATACAGTGAACCTTGTTGGATAACTCAATACAATGGAAGATTATTTTTCTAACAAGGCTATTTGCTTAAAAGGTGCAAATCAATTTTGGCAAATACCCTTGCTAAATATTACAACTGGCTCAACAGAGCCAGAGACAGAGCACAACCCCCTCTGTATTGTGTCTGTTTTCAAACACTATGCAATCTTGCCAAGGCTGGCAACACTGCCGTACACTCCCTTGCCTTCAGAGAATAGTTCCTAAGTGCCTGGTTGGAAATGCAGAGGCCACAGCACAGGCCTGATAACATAAGCTGTAACCACCCCAGCATTTTGTAGACTGAAAACCAGAACTCTTTGTGCTTTGTCTTCTATGTGAATGAAAGAGCTGAAGCTGAACCAATGATCTTAGAATAGGGAGAAGAATTTGCCACCAGACAGAATATTTTCAAGAATAAGTTACCCAGAAAGAGGATTTGCTTAGCAGAGGTTGAAGAATTTATGGAGTAAGTCACAACCCCTCCTCCACAAAAAGGCTATGTCCAACAGGGAAAGAACAGAACTCATAAGAAAGTGTTATTTTGAGGAAACCAAAAAGGAACATGGAAAGAATCCCCACTAAATCCATATAAGACTATCAAGGCTCTTGATAATTTATATCAGCAGAAACACTGCCAACTTGAACTGAAAGGGACAGAGTCTGACATGAAAGCAGACTAGCAGACCCTCCGAATTCTAGTGGAAAGCAGCAGTCTGAAAAGTTATTTAGCCACAGACAAAGTACCACCTTCATGAAAAAGGAAGGATAACTGAGGTGAAAACAAGAGCCCACAGGGCAAAACTAAGAGTTTAGAAGGCAAACCAAGAGCCCAGTGGGCAGATCTACGGGCCAAGGGGGACTACTTCCAGGTCTTGAAACCTAATCCTGAACTGGAGTTTGCCCACCTGAATTTCAAAACTGCCTTGGGGGCCTCCCCTGGTGGCTCAGGCGGGTGAGTGCAGGGCTGTGAAGCTGTCCACAGCCTCTGCAGCGCCTGTTCGATCCTGGCCAGCTGGCGAGGGTCCCACATGGCACTGCAGACCTTTCCTGTCGCGCCCACTGCTCCCCTCAGCAGTGTATTTTGTCAGTCCACCTGTTCTGTTTCCCGCTCTGTCTATGGTGAATCCTCTCACCCTCCCGCACATCAGGCCTGTACCCCGGTTCTTGTAAAAATAAATAAATAAAATCTTAAAAAAAAAAAAACTGCCTTGAGCTGGTAAGTCCCTTTTGTCTTTAGTTTCCCACCTTATTGAACCTGGCTGTCTGTAACCATTATCCTATGCCAGCACCACCTTATATGCTGGGATGGTTGGGGGCAGATAACTTGTCTCTTTAATTCACAGATGGGAAAGAATTGTGTCCAGGAGCTGTATTTAATGGATTAAATGAAAGCTTCATCTATACCTGATTTATGATATTGATGACGAGATTTTAGAGTTTTGAGTTGATGAGATTTAAGACTTTGACCTGTTACCTTCATAGGATGAGGACCTTGGGGAAGGGGGTGGGGGTATGATTGTATCTTACATGTGGGAGGGACATGAACTGCTGGGGCCAGAAGAGACTGTGGTAGGTACAAATTTCACATGTCCCATATGACCTTCATCTCCTGATGTTACTCCTGTATACATGTAATGTTATAAGGCAAAAAGGAGATGATATGAGCGGGCCCCTTTGAATCAGACTAGTTCTCTGTAAGCAGAGTTTTCTCTGGTTGGTAGCAGAAGAATTCGAAGAGATTAGAAGTGTGAGAGAGATTCAAGGCAAGGGAAGTTCTTCACTGCTGAGATGCAGGGGGTCAAAGGGAAAGGACCTTTGGGAGACACTAAAAATGTTCTAGCTGACAGCCATAAAATGGGGGCCCTCAGTCCTACAGTCCCACGTAATGAACTCCACCAACATCCTGGAAGAGCTTGGGAGCTGGTTCTTCTCCAGAGCCTCCAGATAATCCTGGACTGATTTTTTTTTTTTTAATAGAGGCATGTTTTATTTATTTATTTGTTTGTTTTGTTTATACATGCACTGGGTACAGTCAGAAGTGCGGGAGGGTGAGAGAATTCACCAGAGCCAGAACGGGGAGCAGAGCAGGCAGAAGGACTGAAGTACACTGCTGAGGGGAGCAGCGGGCGGCAGGAGAGGTCTGCGCGCCATGCGGGACCCTCCTCCGGTGGCTGGGGAGCAGCCGGGGATCGAACCGGCGCCGCAGAGGCCACAGGCAGCTTCGCAACCCAGCGCTCAATTGCTACGCCACCAGGGAGGCCCTGGACTGATGTTTTAACATCAGCTTTATGAGACCCTAAAGCATGATTTGAGTCCCACCTTCCTGGAGTTCCGACCTACAGAATTGCGAGGCAATAAATGCATGTTGTTTTAAGCTATTAAATTTGTGGTCATGTTACAGAGTGATAGAAAATTAATCCAGATTTTGTTTAGGTCCATTTCTGTTTGATGTTGGGGCTGGAACCCATGCTGAGGGCAACCCTCGGCAGCAACTGAGGACCAGGTGGAGTTCTGGGGCCGGCCCTTCTTAGCACAAGTTTCCTCATCTGCAAAATGGGTGGGTCAAAGGAGAAAAGCTAAAAGAAAACAATTCTACACAACAAGGCTTTTCAAATATGAAATGTGCAATTAGTCAAAACAACCACCTGGATACGTGCAAAGGAGGGACCCAGATACAGCCTAGAATAGAAAAATCATAGCTGCTCACCTTCCTCAGGCCAGGACTGTGGGTTGCTGGAATAAAGATATGCTCCTTCTCCGCCTGTTAGAAAACTGCCCAGGAAACATTCATCCCCCTTTAAAAAAACAAACACAAAGAGCAGGTGATTCACAGCATAAATATTTATGGAATCAAAAGTTCCACCCAAGTTTGTCCATCTACAAAAGCTGCTGAGTTAGTCTCAGATACCCAACTTCTTCCACGGCCTTGGCAATGCCTGGCTCTTTGCTGGCATCCTTGACTTGTGCTCAGAAAAAGAATGTTAAGATTCTCTTTCTCTTTCTCTCTCTCTCTCTCAGAGCTCTAGTGTAAAGAGGAAGAATTCTCAAAAGGGAATTGAGACAATGGTACAAATCCTTTAAGTTAGCTCTAGGATGAAATACTAATATAAACTGTTAACATTTTATTTGGAGGTGATGTTAACATTAAGAATAAGAAGGCTACTTACCTTCACTGCTTGCTGGGTTTGCTCAGACAATTTTACTTCATTTTCTTCCACCTGTTTCCAAAAGGAGTATGGATTTTTAGGTTACTACTTCAAGGGCAAAACTCAACTAGTTTTCCCTAGGTTCAGATATTTCCAGAAGACTTAATCGGGCACTTCTTCCACCAAATCCAGTACTCTTAGGCCCTGACAACTGGAAACCGGCTCTTGGTCATTAAAGCTTAGGCTCCAGGGTCACAGGAGGCTCACTTACTAGGACCTGAGATTCACTTAAATGAGCCTATGATATGCAGAGAGGATGTATTAGTCTCCACTTACATTTCACTTCAGAAAATAAGGACTGTATTTTAGGGATAAAAGAAAGAGAACATTCTAAAATATTTTCAGTGTGTTCTCATTTAAACATGTTTTACCAGAAGATGACTTTTATTTTCCCCTATCCACATCAGAATTGAGAAACAGAATACAAACAGATTCTACAATAGGTAGCCCATTAGTAGATTCACTGCTATTAAGACTTTCTGGGTCCCAAGGCACCAGGAGTTTCAGACTAAGTTCCACCGATGAAGATGGGACCTTTCTACATGTAGAGACACTGCTGTAAAAATTCAACAACCACCATTCTGCAACAGAGAAGGGAGCTATACAATTCATTCTTTATTTTTCTATGTGACGTTGGCCAGGTTGGTCCATTTCTAAGCCTGCTCATTATCTGTAAAATGAGGTTTTAATTTCTTCCTTCCACAATTTAAGAGGGACCCAAGTAATTTAGTTCTTTTCTTTTGGAACTTTTCCAACAATATGAAAGAGTTAAACTAGATTTGTTTGTACAAGAAAGAACTAAGATTAAAAACTACCATTCCTGAACAACAGCTAGTTCAGGATCTGACACCCGCTAAGGTACCCAATGAAGAAGCTCTTCCTCAAATGTTCTTGATTTCTCCATGTTTATGTCCACTTCTGCCTGATAATGACACTAACCAGCCAGGAGCAGAATCTGGGGATGGCGGCTGTCAGGACTATGGAGCTGGTTTCTGTAGTAACAGTGCCATCTGTAGGAAGACCACAGAGATGCAGGTTACCATCCACCACCTGAGTCTACCTTGCAGGCCCAGATTGCCAATACTCTTCTGAAATTTTCAGGCTTCTCTTGTTGGCAAAGAGTCAGAAAATGAAAACTTAGGTATCTGGGAACAGGGATAATAATGAGGGGCTGAAGAATGGCTTTCTCATGATTAACTTTATCATTTTTTACAACAAATAGAAACATCTACATGAAGACTTCTGGGGACTAGTCCTTTTGGTATTACTTTTAATTTTTTTTTTTAAGATTTATTTTATTTGTACAAGGTGCTGGGGTACAGGCCAGATGTGTGGGAGGGTGAAAGGATTCGCCAGAGACAGAACAGGGAACAGAACAGAACAGGCAGAATGACGAAATACATTGCTGAGGGGAGCAGCGGGCGAGACAGGAGAGGTCTGCTTTGCCACGTGGGAGTCTCATGGGCTGGCTGGGATTGAACCTGCACTGCAGAGGCTGTGAACAGCTTCACAGTGTGGCGCCTGCACCACCAAGGAGGCCATACTTTCAATTTTTTATCAAAGTAGTACAGGTGTACATCAAACAGAACATTATCAGGTTCTCCTACCACAACAGGGTATTGTCACTTTTTTGCCAACATAATGGGGGTGGAGAGAGAGGAGGAACTGATCTCATCACTATTTTAAGTGGCTTCTTGACTACTAGTTAGGGTTTACATATTCGTATATATGTGCATGTGAAGAGATATAGACAGATACATAAATATGTATGTAATTATTTTTCTACTCTGGTGAACTGCCTGTTCATAATTTTTGCTCGTTCTACCACTGAATAGCTTGTGTTTTTCTTATTAATTTGCAAAAGCTCTTCATAAATCTGGATATATTTCCTTTATTATAAGTGTTCTAGTTTTTTTTACCAGTTTACTATTGACCTTTGACTTAGCTAAGGTTTATTTTGTCAAAAACATAAAATGTTCAAGTTTTGCTTTCCAAAGATGGCATACACTTACCTTTTTCTTTAACCAAGATCTGAGATGTCAAAAATGATTCTGAGAAGACCACAGAGCCTAAGCATCCTCTTCCTCCCAGCAAGTCAGGAATGTCATAGACAGTCATACAAGCCTGTTTCAAATGAAAAACCAGAGTTAGACCAGTTGATAGTCATAAATTTTCAGGGCGAGACTCCCTAAGAAACAGATCACAAAATCTTGCTTTAAGATACACAGCAACAGAGAACTGGAAAGTTTTAGAAAGGAAGACCCATTATCCAGAAATCCATCTCAGAACTGGGAGCTGACTTCAGGACCACCCAGGCAGCAGGCATGCATTTGGCTAAGTTACCCACACCAGCCCAACCAGCTTCCTATGACCAAAAGCTCACTGAAATTATGGCCTAGGCAGTAGCCACAGAATAGACTCAGGCATTACTTGAGTCTGTCCACACATACAACCAGAATGCTGGCTAGATGTCCACCATTCTCTCCCCATGTTCTTCTCCGGAGATTTGCTAATTTGATGCAGTTTGAGGGCACTCAGTGAAGTGACTTTGTGGAGAAGGGATGGGGCTCTATGTGGAGAACTGGACTTGGAGACTTTTTTTTTCCAATGCCTAGTATTGTTCCTTATTCCTCTCTCCAGCTACACTGGTACACAGCGACCTGGGATTGGGAGATGGTCTGCCCTGGAAAGGCTGGGGGGCCTGGTAAGCAAAGCCTTGAGGAAAGGAGGAATGGAGCAAGTAACAAAAGTAACAGAGAAGACCCCACTGCCAGAATAGCTACCATTTACATGCCCAACCACACTACATGGTGGGAAGAGGAGGAAACACGCAGAGAGCTTCTTCACATTAGGATGCAGTGGGGTAAAATGGAAGATGGGGTAAAACAGGAAACTTAGAAACTGATTTTCCGAGGCAATGCCATCCTACCCCAGGGACCAGTATTTCGGCATCTTGAAACCATCCCTGTAGCCCATCAACGTGCCCTTTGCACATGGGTCAGAAAGCTCTGCTCTGAATACTCCACTGGAGACTGAGGCCCCAGTTTTATTTGTCTGTTTATTTTTACAGGTTCTGTTAAGGGCATCAACATAGGTGTTAAAACACAGAGAAGCCACTGAAAATTCATCGTTTTGTGTGGAGGTCGCTTGCCCTCAGTTCACATCAGAGCAACCTCAGTCACATGGGGGAAAACTTCCCCAACCCCTCCTCCCACCCTCAGCTAAAACTCTGGACCTGGGCGAGTCTAAGCATGGAGCAGGGACATGATGGGTCTGGCACAGGCTCAACAAGGCTGCTACTGGGACAGTCCTGAGAATAAACCAGTTTCCTCAGTTAAGGGACAGGCTGCACAAGACTCCTACCTCACCCATGTACATGTCTCTCTAAGGACCATTACTTGTCAGCTGATGTGTAACAAATTTGCTTACCGTTTTCACAAAGTATAAGCTATCTTCACTGTCCAGAGGCACAATTCTAGAAAAGAAATAGGATTTTTTTCCCCCACAATACTCTTTTTTTCTCCCCCGTCACCCCAACTCAGCAGCAACCCACAGACCCAGATTTCTCGTGGGGATTTACAAATCAGAGCTTCATGTATGCAAAGTAAGTATGTACATTACTTGGATGAAATAATGGCCACCCTCCATCCCCATTCCTGAGTCTTTCAGTTGGAAGCACTAAAGGTAGAGGGGCTCAGCTTAGCACAGGCAGCGTTTGCTAGTCTTGGGCCCAACCCTGGAGTGATGCCACTGCCAGATGTGGAACTGTGAGAAGTCATCCCTGCCAGCAGTTATAAGGTAACCTCTCTTTTCTTTTTGCTCGTTAAACTTGCCCCAAATGTGGATGCAATACAATCATATACTTACCTTCCCTGATTATTCACAGCATGTATATGAAAAGACATCTTGGAACTGTAGACCAAAAACAACAAAATATAAGTCAGTGTGTGATGCCAAGAAACCAAATTCCTAGGCCGTCTAGACCCTGAGAAATGGCCAGACTCACAGTTTCTACCATGTGCAAGCAAGATGAGGCCTGGAGTAAGCCTCTTCTCATCAGTGACTGTCTTCATATGATCAGGGCGTCTGACCCTAATGGCCTTAACATTCATGTCCCCAGCTTCACCTTTCTATCCTCTGAACTGGAGTTTGTCAGTCTTGGAGGTTCTGGTATTAATCTGTCTCCCATTCAGCCTTAGGGTTCCTCTACCTTTGGCTCCTTGGCCTTTCAAATAAAGCCCTGATCATGAATGATTCTTCTTCTATGGTTTTACTGGCACATTTTCTCAAAGGGAAGGCAGAATATAACACACAAGAAAGAAAAAGGTCTTTAAAAAACAAACTTTAAAATAATTGCAGGAAATATAAGTCACTGCTTACCGTAGGGCTGCCTTAAACTGCATCAACTCAAAGGAATCTAACCCAGATCCCAGGGCCTGTTCTGCCTCCTCCTTGGCCTGGAAAAACAATCACAAAACAGGGACAATTAACATTCACAAGAGAACACATCACTGACAGAGGAGCCCCCGCTAACACTTGGCCAGGAGAACACTTACCCTTTCATCTACATGATCACTTGGACGATATAAATTGATTTAAGTGAAAACACTGTATTAAGAAAAATAGGTGCCTGTTTCTTCAGGCTGGGTTCACAGGAAACATGTTATTCAGGCAAGTGGACACTAGAACTTGATCTGCCAGTGAGATGTGACCAGCTAGGATGGTGCCATTGTGAGATCTAGGAAAGTGCCTTCTTTTTCCCCTTGACCCTGGTGCTGGGGGAGGGACTACTGCCCACAGAATTTATTCTACTCAAATAGCTAGAGTCACAAAAGATGAGTAAAACACAAAGGTGTGAAAACTGATATTGAAGGATTAGTAAAACTGATTTTGTTTTACATGTTTTCAGCTAAAGGATAGAGAGAACCCACTTCAGTACCAGAGATTCAAGTTCAGTGAGAAGGTGAGATGGCAAGGAGCTGGTGACTATAGCTACAGTCTCTGTCATATCTACATCATACACAACCTTTCTAATGTCAAATGGCTTCCTTCAGGAAAGGTCCTATCGGCATTGGGAGGCATCAAGCCGACTCTTCTCATCTCCTTATTGAGTCAGATATAGGAATGCAACTCAGCAGGGCAGGTTAACCGCAAAACAGCAAGGAAGATAATGGTCAGAGAACAAGAACACGTGCTTGTCTAGGAAAGGCAAGTCAGATCTTCTCATCTTTAGCTGTTTTTTTTTTACACTGAATTATAGGAAATCAAACCATGTAGCTCAAAACAAGCTTTTCCTAACTTTATTAAAATTCATAGTAGAACCTGTATTTTTCAACTTAAAAAAAATTTATTTATGCATACAAGAACTGGGGTGTAGGACAGAGATGTGGGGGAGTGAGAGGATTCACCAGAGGCAGAGTAGGGAACAGAACAGGCATATCTACTGAAACACACTGCTGCGGGGAGCAGTGGCGAGATAGAGGTCTGCTGTGCCATGTGGGTCAGCTCCCTGGCCGAAGGATCTAACTCATGCTGTAATGACAGCCAATAGCTTGATAGTGCTAAGACTTAACCCCTTGTGTCACCAAGGAGGTTCCATTTTTTTTAAACTTTTAAAACCTTAAAAAAAACTATTGAGTAAAACAGTATGCTATGGAGTGATTTTTTTTTTTTTTAAACACATCCAGATGTCTACAAAGAAGTGCTGATGAGCTGTCATTCAGAAGACAACCGCAGCTCGGTCACAGGCAGCACAAGCTCAGAGTTCTCTGAGGCATCTCTGTCTGGTGCCAGCGCACCAGCCATGAGGCCCAGGCTCACACAAAACTGAGACTACAAAATGCCCAAAGGAAAAAACAGATGCATAGGAAGTCTTACATTAAAATAATTACTAGTACAAAGAGAGAAATGTGGTATTTAAATTACCTTTGTTAGACTGGAAGTTTTAGCATAACATGCAATGCCAGCCAAAACAGCCTCAATAACAGCAGCATATACCTGAGACAAGAGCCTACTTTAGAAACAAAAAAAAAAGGGTTAACTACAGCATCACAAGGTTTCACCAAAAGCTGCATGCACATAAATGACATTCCCTTAGAAGCTGATCTTTAAATAGAATGAGGAAAGTGATAAATGGAACTGACTGATTTCTAAACCTTTAAAAAGCCATGTGCTCCATCTGATTTATACTTTGTTCTTGCTAATTCATGATAAGAAAAGTCATGATCCAGAGAGAAAAGTGGTGTGTGCCCCTGGCCACGCTGTGTGCAGGAGCAGCCCCCAGGGAACCTGATCCTTTCAGGGCCATGACACAGACTTGCCCCTTTTCCAGGGACTGACCCCACCACACCTCCCTGTCATCTCCACCTCAGGCCTGCTTGTAATAAAGACTGGGGCTGCTGGAATCTCGGGTGGCAGATCTCAGGGGCCAAAAGAGATTACCTGGTTGGGAAGTTGGGTTCCACTACATTCATATTAACAGCTGCTGAACATGTCCAAGCAGTTTGCCTGATCTTAAGAACAGAGGTTTCTGAGGGGCTCTCTCCCTTCTCCCACACCCATAATCTTGCTCTTTCTCTCTGACTTCTTACTTCCCAAAGTCATTTCAGGAAGGTTCTTTCCTATGCCATACCGGGACTACCATGAACATCCTTAGAAAATCTGAGTCTGATTCTCTTTAGGGCAGGGTTTCTTACTTGGCATTCTGGGCCAGATAATTCTTTGAGGCGGGGTCTGTCCTGTGCATTATAGGATGTTCAGCAGCACCCCTGGTCTCTATCCATTGAAGGCCAGTAGTATCTTCTAGCTCTGACAACCAAAATGTCTCTAGACATTGCCAAATGTCCCTGGGGCTAGGGGAAACGGCAGGAGTAGTAAGACTGCCCTTGGTTAAGATCCCCTGTTTAGGGGAAGAATCCTGGGATCTTATTAGGATAATTAGATAGAGAAGAAACCATCCACAAGGCCCTGAAAGGCAAGGGAGGTGCCTGGCAAGGAACTGATAAAAGCCTCACCTAAGCATATATCTTTTTAAATCTGTAAGAATACTGTAACAGGTAAAGGAAGGTGACAGGAGTTTAATGCGATTGGGGACGTTCAGATTGGTATGGCCACAGACTTGTGACAGGAGTTTGAAAGCAAGAAGGAACACAGAAAAATCTGGTCTAACCCTCTCATTTTACAGAAGCATGTAGGACCTCTGGAGGGGGACTCAATTGTCAGGTCACAGAAAATACTGGCAGACTCAAACTCAGGTCTGCTCTCGGCCTGGTGCTTTTCCACTGTGCCCTATCACAACGCTATCGCCTCCAATTTCTTCCTTGGCTCTCATACTACACCTCTACAATGTAAGCAAGAAATGTGAGTTGGGTAGAAGAAAAAGGGAGAGAAAAAGTATACGTAACAAAGTAGTATTTCCAAGGATCAACATATCCTGAAGATTGTTAGGGCAGAGGGGTGCATCCTGGCAGTAACAATGCCAATGAGCTTGGTCACTTCCACATGAGACCAAAATCCTCATCTGACAGTAGGGGTGAAGCTTTATAGAATCCAACCTCAAAGACAAAAGATATTTCTCTCCCACTCAACCCCCAGCTTGCTCTAAATATTACTCAGCACCAGCATTGGTCAGTTCTCCCCTGCTTGGCCTTCTCTTATACAGAACCTTAGACAAGAGTGCAATACACTCACCACCTGGCTACTGACTCATAAAAGGCCTTGATGGAAGGCCTGAGACCCATAAAGAAGGGACCCACTCTATGTGTGGATCATACTGCTGTATAAAATAATTTTTAAAAACCCAGAAAGACACACATTAATATACTAATGGGTAGTATCAGAGAAGAGGAATTAGGGCCGATTTTCTTTTCTTCATCTTCCAAATTTTCTGCAGTATGATTCTTTCTATCATTCACATTATACTTTTTTCTAATATAGCTTCATGGGTCCTATCTCAGATTTAGATTCTGATTTAAATTTGATTTTGAGATTCTGATTCAGTAGTTCTGGAAATTACTATAGCCTGGTAAACCTACACTTTAAAAGAGATCCTTAGATGATTCTTTGTGGCCTGTCACTGCCAGCCCTTGAGAAGCACTAGTCTAGACCCCTCTAGCTTATGCTGGGATATTTTATTAGATAATAGAATTTACTGTTTTCATATTTCTGAAGGAAAATTTCTCTTTGGAATTCAGTAATTCTAGCATTGTTATGGACTGAATTATGTTCTCCCCAAATTCATGTTGAACCTCTACACCTCAATGTGACCACATGTAGAGATAGGGGCTTTCAAGGAGGTTCTCAAAGTCAAATGAGGCTATAAGGGTGGCGCCTAAATTACTACTACAGGTGTCCTTTTAAGGAGGGGAAGAAACACTAAAGATCTCTCTCTCCAAGTGAAGAAAGGCCAAGTGTGGACAAGATGACAAGAGATCTGCACCTCAAGAGGAGAGGCCTCACCAGAAACCAACTGAACCTTAATCTTGAACTTCCAGCTTTCAGAATTATGAGAAAATAAATCAATCTGTGGTATTTCGTTATGGCAGTCAAGCAGATTAATACAAGCATTAATAAGTTTGTACCTTGCTGTATGTGGGGGACAGGAGTCAAACTAGGACCTTTCTAAGGTTGCACAGTTCGTGTTCATATTATAGGTCTATTCCAGCTGCCTGAGAGTCAAATCCAGAGGAAACACTCCTCAGACCAGATGGGGTTACACAAAGATTCTCCCACCGGGTTTTAGAGTATTCTACATTTAGGAAAGCCCTAAGAAAACATGCACTACGTAGAAAATATATTAAGAAGAGTTGTGCCACTTAAATGCATGGACATGCAGGAAGGATGTTTCTAAGATCTGCAGAGAAGAACAGATGGCAAAGCTGGCAGGGTCCCTGGCCTGGACTCCAAGCTGAGAGACATGGACTGGGAACTGCCTCAGTAACTACACAGCTGTGCTCACTTCATAAGCCAGATGTCCCACCCATTGCTGATCGTGAAAGGAGGTAGACAGGATAGTCACACCTTTGAATAACTCAACTTTGAGAAAGAAAAATAGAAATGTGAACTTACATTTGTTCAGTTTTCTTGGGTAGCTTGTTGTCATCTGTGAAAAAGGACCATGTATTAAGACTGTGAGAAGATCACAGGGGATGCAAATCCTTTACAAAGAAGTTAGAATTTTTCTATTTCATTTGAAGGAGATATGAAGAACTACATTTTTCTTTTAAGATACCATACAAGAACAAAGAACAGTAAAACCTAGCTTTTCCCAATATCCTCCTGGATCTTCACTCTTGACACTTCCCACTTTAGCAACCCACTCAGCATTGCAATTAAACACCAGAGAAGGTGTGCAGAATCATAGGTTCTGGAATGTTTTTGCCTTTCTTTTAATCTGTTTTTAACTCGATATTATAAGTAAGCAGGTTCAGTTCAGCCTCATTCTTCATCTCCTGAATTACCTGACTCAAAGTCTATTTTAGAGCTTCCCAGTTTACAACATCCAGGAGAAAACCTGGTTTCTTATTTACTCTGTGGAAAGTGCTGAGACCGTCACTCATTCCAGAGGTTCTTCTCCATGTCTCCCTGAATATCTGTAGCTTCTGACTCGTTCAGGAAGAACAGGCTTAGTCAGCCATTCTGGAAGGGCCAGTAGCATAGAGCCCTTGTTTCTGTGAACCGCCGCAGGCCTGGATACCTTTCTGCCATGGCCTTTCTTTACTCTCCTCACAGAAAAACTCAGGCAGGCACCTGGATAAGTCACCCTAACTCCCACCACAGCCCAAGCCTTCTCCTAGCTCCAGCTCGAACTTACTCATTTTTACTTTTTTTCACATAGAGTACATGGTCTTAACACATGAGTAGACTTAATATACACTGATACTTTTTCTTCCTGAAATACACTGTGAAAAATGCATTAGGCATATCAATTTGCGGTCAGAGAGGAAGTCGAAGACCTACAACTTGAGCATGAGGAGCTTCTGAGCAAAGCAGTAAATTGGAGTCGACTGCTGGTTTATGGAAAAGAAACTGTCTATATGTTTCTCTTTGATAAGTTGATGAGAGGATGACTTATAAGGACTTACCCAAATAAGGACTGTGGGTAGCTCCAAAAAAGTATGTTCTTGAACAAGCAAGGGGTCCCTTTGGTGAGACACACTGTACTACCTGGATGTCAGAAAACACAACAAAAAAGGAGCAACAATCAAAGTTAAAAGTAAGTGCCATTCTCACAGGTGTGAGAAGTATCTCACTGTGCTTTTAACCTGCATTTCTCTTATTAGAAGCGGCAATGAACAGTTTTCATGTCTTTTGGCCTTCTAGATATCCTCTTTGGTGAACTGTCTCTTCATCTTTGCTGCCCATTTATTGTTTTCTTTTTACTTCTTGCATTGTATTTTTTTAAATACATCTTGCCAGGCCTCCCCAGTGGCGCAGCAGTTGAGCACTGGGTTGCGAAGCTGCCCGCAGCCTCTGGGGCGCCGGTTCGATCCCCGGCTGCTTCCCAGCCACCGGAGGAGGGTCCCACATGGCGCGCAGCCCTCTCCTGCCGCCCGCTGCTCCCCTCAGCAGTGTACTTTGGTCCTTCTGCCTGCTCTGCTCCTTGCTCTGGCTCTGGTGAATTCTCACCCTCCCGCGCTTCCGACTATACCCAGTGCTTATATAAATAAATAAAAATAAATCTAAAAATAAATACATCTTGCCTATTAATCCATTATCAGTTACATATTGTATATTTTCTCCATTCAACAGGCTATTTTTTTAATCATCTTATATATTCTGCTATACAGAAACTTTGTTTTCTTCGATGTATTTTATTGTTGCAGGTCTTATATCTAAATCTTCAATCCATTTGGAGTTTATTTTGGTGCGTAGGATTTAGCAAGTGAGTCAATCTGGTCTATAAAAATTTTTTTTTAACGCCTGATGAGCTTTTTAAATGTTTCTTTATTTCTTCTCTGCTCTTCCCACCCATTCCTTTTAGATAACTTTGCTAGATCTTTCAGTGCTTTATCTGTATCACTCCATTCTCTTCTTGTACTCATGGCTTTTAATAATAAGTCTACTGTAATTTCCAGTCTTGCTCTTTTATAGGGATGTTTTCCCTCTGGCTTTTTCAAATTTTTCTGTCTTTGATCTTGTAATTATAATCTTTTTGAATGTGATTAAGCCCAGGAATAGATATTCCAGTATTTATTCTGTTTAGTGTTCTCTGAGTTTCCTGGATCTGCGATTTGTCTTTAATTTCTAAAACTTCTTGCCCATTATTACCTTAGATATTTCTGGTGTTCCTTGTTTCCTTTCTTCTCCTAATATTCTCATTACAGATATGTTATACTCTTTGAAATTGTTGCACAGTTCTTGGATATTCCTCCTCTTCATTTTTGATTTCCAGCATTTCCTTTGGATTAACAGTTTCCATCTTTATGCTTACATTAATTATCTATCTGTTCTTACATGTTGTCTACCCATTAGTCTTTAACATATTAATCATAATTATTTTAAGTTCCCTATCTGAAACATCTGAAAATGAATCATATCGAGAATCTGGTTCTGATGGTTGTACTGTCTCTTCAAACTGTTTTTTTCTTGCCTTTTAGCATGTTTTTTTTCACAGACATGATGTATCAGGTTTTATGTTAATCTGGCTGGGAGATGGGTCGTGTTGTTCAATGCATTCTCTATCTGCAGAGGCCAGGGGGCTTAAAATTCCTCCAGTAATACTGCATTTGTCTTTCTGTTTTATTTGTATTTTCATAAGAATTTATCTTTAGATAGTCTGCACTTTGAAGCTCGTTTAGCAGTAATCCCCTATCATTATATTGAAGACCTGTTGGAGTGGTAAGGTAAGGGAGTGAAAAGATTCTATAATGTCATAATTAAATCTTAGTCTGTTAAGTGGCTAGCGACAGCAGGTTTTCCTTGGGGCTTTGAATGTCTGTGCCTATTGACATTTCCAGGTTACAAGCTTCTTTAGTGCCCAGTCTGGAAAATATAGGCAAAAAGAAACATCAGAAGACTTAGTGGCATTTTGTTCTTTGGCCCTGAGGTCATTAGACTAGTTTTCCTTCTCCCCTTTTAAGTTTTCCTATGTTAGTCTAATACGTAATGCCCAGTGTTTTTAGTTGTACTTAGTGGGAGGAATAGGGAAAAGTATGTTTACTCCATGTTCCCAGAAGCAGCAATCAGATTGTCTCCTTTAGTTTTGACTCACTCGGTATATTCAATCAACAAGTAAATGACACAAAAAAGCCTATGCCATTTGGAATTCTTTTTTTTTTAATATATATTTTATTTTTATATTCCCCATACAATTGCAACCCCCTTATTTTGACCCCAATCCCTCCTCTCCTTGCCCCCCATCCTATATAGTGTGTCTCTGGTTCATAGTTGTTTGTTGATTTTGATTTTTACTTTCTTATAGTTATTCTTTTTCCTGGTCCCTTATTTAAGTTTTCTAGATTCCTGCTGTGAGTGAGACCATCCGGTATTTTTCTTTTTCTTTCTGTCTTATTTCACTGAGCATGATCCCTTCCAGCGCCATCCATGTTGCTGTAAATTGCATGTGTTTATCTTTTTTGAATGCTGAGTAATATTTCATGGTGTATATGTACCACATCTTCTTGATCCAGTCGTCTATTTTTGGGCATTTGGGTTGTTTCCAAAGCTTAGCTATTTAAATTGTGCTGCTATAAACATAGGGGTGCAGGTGCTCTTTGGAATTGATGTTTCTGTGTCCTTTGGGTAAATACCTAGGAGTGGAATTGCTGGATCAGTGGAATTCTTTGTAAATTCCAAGACGGGAGTGGTTTTGGAAAAAGGGAGGAAAGAGGAACAGGTGTATCTTTAAAATGAGGCCTGAGCCTTCCCTTTTCTGGTAGGAAGATCCCAATAGGACATCTGTTCAAACAGTCCTTCATCCTAGACTGTCTTGGACCCAGTCTGGTGTTTCAGTCCAGACAGATTTGGGGCTCAGTTTCCCCAAATCTAAACTGAAAAATAATAGTACCTCTCTCCCCAGCTTTCCTGCCTTTCAGGGACATTTTGAAAATACTTAAAAATTATTTTTACAATCATTAGACTCTCGTATTCCTGTTTAATGTTTCCTTTAAAAGAATGTAGCAGACAATATATCCAGTGCAAAAATCTTCTCCCTGGTATCCTTGATAAAAACACAGTGATCCTCAAGGATTATGCCTTGAAACATAATACTCAAGGTATAACAACTGGCTTAGAGTGACTGTCTGTTTTGAGTTAATTTAAGATTCTTAATCTACAGATGATCCTATTCTGACAATTTAAGAGTTTAGTCTGTGAATTTTTTTTAACCCTTCAAATATTTTCCTTCAAATATTTAAGAAAGTAGACAAAATGTTTTCAAATCATACCTGGTACTTGCACAGACATAGCAGCTCATTTTATTGTGACTCACTTCAGAGAGCCTCACAGGTAACTGTGGTTTCTTTTCTACATGATCCTCTACCAGCAAAAAGAATATAACTCACTGAAGGTTCAGATGGGGTTAGCACTTTTTAGGAAAAAGTATTTTTTAATTAAGATCAATACATTTTTTAGATGATGCTGTAGCACACTTCACAGATTAAGGTACATAGTGCATATAACTTTTATATGCACTGAGAAACTAAAAAATGCATGTGACTTGCTTTATCACAGTATTTGCTTTATGGGGCCTCCCCTGGTGGAGCAGGTGGTTGAGTGCAGTGCTGTGAAGCTGGCCGCAGCCTCTGCAGAACCGGTTCGATCCAAGCCAGACAGCGAGGGTCCCACATGGCACAACAGAAGAGGTCTGCTGTGCCTGCTCTTCCCCTCAGCAGTGTATTTCATCAGTCTGCCTGTTCTGTTCCCTGCTCTGTCTCTGGTGAATCCTCTCCCATCTTGCGCATCTGGTCTGTACCCCGGTTCTTGTATAAATAAATAAATTTTTTAAAAACCCCAATATTTGCTTTTTGGCACCAAACCTACAGTATCTCTTAGGTGTGCTGGTGTAAAAATACACGCATTTTCCAATTACATCTTTTCACCCCCAAACAAGTTCAAGGTTAAATCAAGTTCAAGGTTAAATCAACACACTAATTGGAAAAAGTTCTTTTCCCCAGTTCCCCTCCTCCCTATTTAATCATAAAACAAATTAAGCACCAAGCAGTCAAGCTACTCACCATGTGCTTGGCAAAGCTCCCGCTGGGACCAGTGTTGCGTACCAGGTGCCCTTCAGAGGGGAAGTTAAAGTTGCCAGCATTCAGGTTTTCACGTGTGGAATGGTTACCAAAGAGAACGAATGGCTGCCTATTAGGGCTAGTGTCAAATCAAAACATGTGATTAGGAAAGAGGTTCCTGGCAAGAGAAACTTCCTAGTGAGGGAGTGCTCCAGTTTTTTAAAATCATCTTTTTACAGTGTGAGCAGAGTAGTCAGTACAATCTACCTAATTTCCTTATTGGTTGGGAAGGGACACCAGATGCCTGATTTCTCCTACTGACCCACAGAAATCAGTCATTTAGGGACATAACAAAATCCATGCCAGGCTTATATTCTCAGCTTGCCTCACTTCTTGAAAAGAAGGTTCTGTAAATTTGCTATCCCTGATGCACAGATGGAGCTAAAGCCCAGTTTTATAAAACAGCATTTTAATAAATACATATTTTAAGGAATGATAGCAGTTGTGACACCCAGAATACACACAGACAGCAGAGCTATTAGCCATTCCTGGGTAGCTGTTGGGGAAGTGGAAAACAGGGCTGAGAATATTCTCATCAATACACCTACCTACCTCCACATCCTTTTCCTTCTTCCCTCCTTTCTTGGCTGGATTTCTCTCTTTAATTCTGCTTTTTCTCTTCCTGCTTACTTCTCAGCCTACTTCAATTAACCCCCTCCTCAGTCATGTAGCATATAGCAAATCCAATGGCCAGTCTTCAGCTTGCCCTTTCTAGATCTCTCAGAAGGATACCCTCCCCTGCAAGAATTGTTGCTCCTCAGTCTCTTTTTTGTCAGTCATCTTTCTCTTTTACTGGGCCTCTGAATATTCTGGGTTTTTTTTTTTAATTGCTATATTTTACATCTCCTTTTACGTAGAGTCACCAAAGCACTCCCACCATCAAAGTTCTCAAAGTCTTCCATCACAGTCCACTGTGCTTCCCCTTACTCACACTCCCCACCTTGATTCTCCCGTCCCCTCAAAGTCACAGATTGATGGTCAGCTTTAATATTCCTAGGGTTTTACCTTCAGTTGTCTGCTCTCTCCTTTCTTCTCTTATCTCAAGATCTTGCCCCTAAAATTATTCCCTTTCCAGTTGCTACAGTAAATAAATGGTATCATTATACATCCAGGGACTGAACCTGAAGCCTCCCTGACTTCTGCTCCCTCATCCTCTAAATCCAATCAGTCTTCCAAATTTCACTCTATTGTCCATTTCCTTCCATTCATAAGGTCACAATCCTAGTCCATGCCACTATCACTGTTTTGCTAGACACTTGCAATGTTTCTTTTCCTGTTACTGATTTCACATGTTTCTGATTTTAATTCTGAAGTATAATTCAAGGTAAGTGACACTTTCGGCAGAAAAAGATGACTCTGAGTCCCAAACTGGCTTATCACCCTACTAGATGGGAGGGGAACTAGTGAGGAAAGACTACTCTCATCTAATCCAACAGAGGAGCTATTTTTGAAAGGCACTGCTAATTATCATGACAAGAGTATTACTGAAGGAAACACTTAAAGAAAATAACACAGGGACCTTCACTATTCCCCTAATCTTTCACTGGGCTGGAACTTTATGCTCAATCCCTTTTACTCCACACAAACTAATGTTGCTCCCTGCCCAGTCCCTGGACACTCTGCTTCCTTTCCTTTCACTGGGCTAGGGACAGAATAAAAACATTTCTTTCTTTAGATTTCATCAGGTGACAGTATTTCATTTTATTTTATTTTAGGGAGATGCTATATTTTAAAAGCTAGTTTACTATGAATTTTAAAACTATTTTAGAAATATAAAAGCAACTAAACAGACTATTATACAGAATATGGATTGCTTACTCTGAGATGACTTAAGTCAATCCATATTTTCCTAACTCTGACTTCTGGACTTAGATGCTTCCCCACATCCACTCCCCCGTCAACTCCATTTTCTCTATTACCATTCACCTTTCTTCCCCAAGAACCTTACCTGTTTTCAGTTATATGGCTGGAAATCATCCCATGACTGAAATAACTTCTGAATGGCTAAAGAAGAAGCAAAAATTGTATATATTAAGATAACTTCTAAAACCATCATAAAATCTCCTTGTGTGTGGGGGGGGTATGGAGAGATTGAGAGGGGAGAGAAGGGTAGAAGTTTGTGGATTATTATAAGAACATGGATGAACACATGTGATATGCAGCAACATGAATTTTGGGCGGCAGTCAGCAAAGAAAAAAAGACAAAAGACTTAAAAGAAAAACAGAAAAATTAAGGTAAAGAAATTTTTGTCAAATTTTATAAATTTTTTAAAGGTTTATTTATTTATGCATACAATAACTGGGGTGTAAGGCCAGAGGTGCGGGGTGAGAAGATTCACCAGAGACAGAGTGGGAAGCAGAACAGGCAGATTGACTGAAATACATTGTTGAGGCCGCAGGCAGCTTCGCAAACCAGCGCTCAACTGCTGTGCCACCGGGGAGGCCCTATTTCAGTATTGTTTTAATTTGTATCTTTTTAATTATGACTAAATTTGAACATTTTTTGTATATTTGAGGGCCATTTTATAATTCCATCTTTTTCCCATTTTATTTTATTTTTTTTAAAGATTTATTTATTTATACATACAAGAACAGGGGCACAGGCCAGAGGTGTGGGGGGTGAGAGGATCCAGCAGAGACAGAGTGGGGAACAGAACAGGCAGACTGACTGAAATACACTGCTGAGGGGAGCAACGGGTGAGTCAGGAGAGGTCTGCTGCGCCATGTGGGGTGCTCCCTGGCCGGTGGGGGGATTGAACTTGTGCTGCAGTGGCTGCGGATTGCTTCAGAGGTCTGTCACACCATGTGGACCCTCACCAGCGGCCAGGGATTGAACTGGCGCTGCAGAGGCTGTGGGCAGTTTCGCAACCCAGCGCTCAACTGCTGCGCCACCGGGGGAGGTCTGATTTTTACTTTTAGAACCACAGTAATAACACAAGGAAAAAGAAGCTAAAAACAGAAGGTACTGGATGTAAGACAACCTCAAGTGGCCAGAGAGGTAATTGGAGTCTCTGAAGGAAAGGAGAGGAATGGGAGCCAGAAAAATTTATTTGAATATACAATGGACAAAAATTCCCCAATTTTTTTTCAAATTTGGAAAAAAAAACCCTATAAATCTATAGAGCTAAGAAGCTCAAAAAACCCAAGCCCAAGAAATATGAAAATTACAGCAAACCACAAACTACTGAAAACCAGTAATGAAAGAGAAAATCTAAAATGTTGATAGAGAAAAAAAATGTTATGATAGAAGAAACAAGGCAAGTGAAAAAGTGCAACAGCCCTCAGGTACTGAAAAAACTACCCACCTACAATTCTATACATGGCAGAATTGTTTCCAAATTAAAGGTAAAAATATTTCATTTTCAGACATATAAAAGCTTGAAGAATTTCGCATCAAAGACATCCTCTGGGGAGAGGGAAATCATACCAACAAGAAATTTGTATGTACACAAAAGATTGAAGAACACCAGAAATAATAACTACATGGGTAAATATGTAAGATTATTTTATCATTTAAATCTTTTCAAAGTATTTTAAGATAATTGATCATTTAAATAAAAATAATAGCAATGTATTGTGGGTTTTATGACATATGTAATTACAAAATACATGACAACACGTATCAATTTCAGCTGCAGGGATTAGAAGTTGGGCTTGTTTTGGCCATTGGGGCCAGGGAGAACTGAGAACTGACAGTACAAACCCAAGATCATTCTTTTTATCATTCTCACTGACCACTTTTGGGGGTTGTCTTATGGCTTGGTCCCTGACTGAGATAACCTCAATTTACTCATGGAGTGAGTTTTAGCATAAACCTGGTAACTCTACTGCTGTTTGCCTGGAAAAAAAAGGTTGGCATTACCTGAAGGTTCAGCTGACAAAGATGTATTAATGACATGTGGTAGACTATTCCCAGACTTACTAACTGGGGCCCATTAAAATTCCTCACTGACAGGACTACCACACTAAAAAATGAGCATCCCTGAAAAGAAGCTGACATAGAAAAAAGCCAACTTTTTATATCAGTGTTTGCACTGAGGTTAAAAATTTCTTTACAGCATACAACAAAGCTTAAGGAAAGGATAACAAACATAAAGTAAGATTGGTAGTGTTGTTTTTTGAAGAAAAAAGTTTTTAAAAAGGAACAATTGGGCCTCCCTGGTGTGTGTCAGAGAGATCACCACTATGGCCTGAGTTCAATCCCTGGCCAGGGAGCTGACCCACTTATGGTGCAACACATCTCTCCTGTCTTCCCACTGCTCCCCTTAGCAGTGTATGTCAGTAAATCTGCCTGTCGGCTCTCTACTATCTCTGGTGAATTCTCTCCACACCACTGCCCCCACACCTCTGGCCTACCCAGTTACTCTACACCAAAAGAAGGAACAATAAATAAATTATGTAATTTTCTTGTTTATTTGACTCTTCCTTTACATACCTCACCCGCCTGAGATTCGGAAAGTTCCAGCAGGAAGGGAATTTCTGTGTCAAAATTAGCAAAGAAGTTAGACCACTGATGTTCAAAAGCCACCAAATCCTAGGGAGAAAATGAAAAAGATAATGTATAAAGGAGATACTTTAGAAAACCAGAACCAAAACTGCATCTGATTTCAAATTACCAGACCAATTTAAAAATGTTGCTTAAAAGGTAATCACAATATGTATTAGTAGATACACAGGTTATCACAGGGATGAATCTCAAAAATATTATGCCAAGTGAAAGAAGTCAGCTATAAAAGACCACCTGATATACGGCTTTATAGAAAACATAAAATACCCAGAAGAGGTAAATTTATAGAGCAGAAAGATTAGCTTGAATAAGGCAGGGAGACAGATTACAATTGAGCACATGGAAAATTTTATGGGTTGATGAAAATGTTCTAAAACTCAACTGTGGTGTTGACTATACAACTCTATAAATTTATACATAAAATGTATAAATTTATAAATGTATAAAATGTATACATAAAATGGGTAAATTTTATGGCATATAAACTATACTCCAGTAAATATGTTTTTTAAAAAGGGCAGTAATAAAGGTTCCTTGCTTCACTCCCCAGGGGATCGATTATCTAGGTTAACCAACAGGGTATTGTACCCAGAGAACCCTATGGTTTGGGGTGAAAACTAGAACACCTGAACACCAGAGACCAAGTACACTGCACCTGAAGGAACATGGAGGAGATTCATTCTTCACTGAACAAGAGGTGGATGCAGAGAGACACCTAGAGGCTGTTGTCTGGGATAGGAGGCTGCGCTACCAACTGAGGCACTGCCACTGGAGCAGCCACTGTCAGTGGTGCCAGGGAGGAAAGAGTTGAACAGTGTGGGGATACACACCCTTGACTGAGGGAAACATTACGGAGAGCTAGGGTACTTCCAGCAGGCTGGGTCCACAGTGAAAATACAAGGACAGTATACTGAGTGTGCTAAGGAAATAACCTAAGTGCCTAATGACATACAAATGGATTAAGAAGACATGGTATGTGGAGACACACACACACACACACACACACACACACGGAATACTACAGAGTTACAGAAAAAGATGAACTCCTGCCATCTGCAACAACATGGATGGAACTGGGAGGGATTATGCCAAGCAAAATAAGTCAGAAGGAGAAACACAAATACCAAATGGTTTCACTTATGTGGACTATAAGATAGAGCATCTTAACATATAAATACTGAACCCTTAATAAATCTTACTTCATCATAAAATATTTTTTTTACGTGACATTGGGTTCTGTCTGCTAATATTTTACTTAAAATATGGGCATTAATATTCACCAGTAAGACTGGTCCTGTATTTTCCATTTTTGAGGGTTTTTTGGTTGCTTTGTTGTTGGGTTTTGGTATCAGTCATTTTCATTAAAAGGCTACAAGCTGCTTTTTTTCCATACAAAACCAATCCATGGCCACTGAGAGACACTACTGAGCTGCTTAACCACAGTACCTATTCCCACAGTTTTAGTTTTGTTTGTTGATCCTTATTGCAAATTGCTCCACCCACCTTAACTTTTTCTTCAAAGTTCAGATGAACAATTAATTTCTGACCTTCTAATCCAGAAGTCAGCAAATTATGTTCTGTGGGTGGGCCACATATTTTTATAAATAAAATTTCCTTAGAACACAGACACACCCAATCGCTTCAGCATTGTCCCTGGCTGCTCTCAGGCTATAATGGTACTGATGAGTAGTTCCCACAAAAAGGAAAAGCATACAGAGCCTGAAATAATCATATCTAGTCCTTTACAGAAAAAGTTTGCCTTAATCCTTGATTTCTTTTTTTTTTTTTTTGTAATAGAGACATGTTATTTATTTATTTATTTGTTTGTTTGTTTGTTTGTTTTGTTTATACATGCACTGGGCACAGTCAGAAGCGCGGGAGGGTGAGAGAATTCACCAGGGCCAGAGTGGGGAGCAGAACAGGCAGAAGGACCGAAGTACACTGCTGAGGGGAGCAGCGGGCAGCAGGAGAGGTCTGCGCGCCATGTGGGACCCTCCTCCAGTGGCCAGGGAGCAGCCGGGGATCGAACCGGCGCCGCAGAGGCGGCGGACAGCTTCGCAACCCAGTGCTCAACCACTGCGCCACCGGGGAGGCCCAATCCTTGATTTCTTTACGTCATATTCCATCTTTTTTATCTTTCCACGTCAGAGAAACAGTGCAAAAAGACACCTTCCATATTGTTTCTGAAAGTTGAGCCCAACAGAAAGAACGTTTTTAAGTGAAAATCTAAACTCTGGACCAGGCAGGTGGCCTTGGTCTTGCCTCAGATGAGGTTTCCTCAGAGTTGAGTAGAATAGCTTTTCCAGG
The DNA here is from genome assembly GCF_964194135.1 of Talpa europaea. Taxonomy (NCBI): domain Eukaryota; kingdom Metazoa; phylum Chordata; class Mammalia; order Eulipotyphla; family Talpidae; genus Talpa; species Talpa europaea. The sequence goes on along the minus strand of NC_140078.1, from coordinate 15,774,999 downwards.
TCCCATTCCATGCCCAAGGAGTTCAAAGTATACGGGAAAGAAATCATTCAATTTCTGATAAACCAAATTAAAAACATATCTTGTGTTTCTTCAAAGTATATATCATTAGTGGATAACTGAGCTGGCTGTAGGGTTTGAAAGTTAAAAATAAGTTGGCTCCTTACTTCTGAAAGCAAACTCTCCAGAGACATAGCATCCATCTTGCTGTAGACATTCCAGAGATTCAAACTCACATCCTGCAACTGCAACACAAGGACAAAAACACTGAAACAATGGAGACAGTATCAGGGCAATTAGGATTCTTTTCTGAGGTTCAAAAATGATGACCTTCATGAAAACTCAATGATTAGAATAAATCAAATTATTAATTGTATTAGAACCTTTATATAGTAACAGATGCTTTATATATTAATAAATGCTGTTCCACTCAAGAAAATTATCTTTTCAAGATATCTGACACACCTTTACATCTCTTTAATGATGGGCTCTGCCTACTATCTCATTTTTCTTTTTACGAACTCTTAAAAAGTACAGAAAAAAATAATTTTCTCACTTTTTATTTGCTGGAGAAAAATCTTTTTCAAAAGCATTTATTCTTGCATGTAACATACTACGGTCGCTTATGTTTTGTTGTCTTTTCATAAGTCTTACTCTACCTTTCAATATGAAGATCTTAACTTGTGTCCATAAAAAGGTGAATGAATGGTTGCTCCATGGTTACTAACATTATCCAGATGTTTGCTATTAAAACTGTTTCCTTGGGGAGCTACTTGATATAAATTTATAAATTACCAGGTCACAGATGCTGGAGAGTAAGAAGGAAGGTGAAAAAAGAAAGCCCTAGAAAAAGAACTTCCCTGTCCACTTTCCCATGAAGAAAAGAGATCTCTTACACCCATAACTAGTTCGGCACACACTAAATACCAAGTAAAAGTTATTTGGCTTTGGCTACCATTCTCATGCTGGCACCTACCATATTAGGGATAAAATATCCTCTCAGGGGTCTCGCTGGTGGTGCAAGGCCCACCAGCCTATGAAGCACCGCACTATGAAGCAATCTGCAGTCTCTGCAGCATGAGTTCCATCCCCGGCCTGCCAGGGAGCTACCCACATGGCGCAGCAGACCTCTCCTGTCTCGCCCGCTGCTCCCCTCAGCATTGTATTTCAGTCAGTCTGCCTGTTCTGTTCCCCACTCTGTCTCTGGCAAATCCTCTCACCGCCCCCCAAACCCCCCATCTCTGGCCTGTACTCCTGCTTTTGTATGCATAAATAATCTTAAAAAAAAAAATTCTCTCAGTGACTTTCTTCTGGGTATGTCCATGCAATAAAACAAATTAAAAACTGAAATTATAAATCTCTGTAGTTCTCCTTCAAAGGAGGTTCAAGTACTCATTAGGCCTTCAATATGTGAATGAGAGTCAAGTATTGCTTCTTACCTTGAAAGACAGGGAAGGGCAGGGTAAGGAACAACACTGAGTGGGGAGAATGAAATGGAGACATAAGGAAAGTATGTGAGAGAGAGAAAATTAGCAGAGACAGAGAAAGCAGGATTTGGAGAAAGGAATCTTGAGCGAAGACTTACAGTAACGTTTACTACACGTGTGTTATTTCCTCATCACTGCCCATGCCACCCCACCCTAGAGTAAATATCTACATTACCTTACAAAGGTATTTCAGAAGGGGATTTTATTTCTTTTGGATATGACTTTCTTCCTAAAGCAGGAGTGCATTAACGATGGGCTGCATTAACCATGCAGCTTCCCAGGGCACTGATTTCCAATGCTAATCTAGCTGGGGGTGGGGGTGGGGTAAGAGCATAGAATTCTGAAGCCAGACAGCCTAGACTTGGCAACACTCCTTTCCCCTTCAGGTTAGAGGGTTACTATAAGAAATAAAGTCAATTCATATTGACTTAGACCAGAGCCTGGCATAAATGAGGCATTCTATAAATGCTCACCTTACACAATTTAAAATAAATATTATCACTAATGCTAAAAATTTTAAGGTTCCTCTCCACCTTCTGTGGCCTGCCTCCTTTAAGTCCTACACTCTTGTAAATTAGAGAGCATCACTTCCTCTCAGGGCCAGTCCCCACAATCCTACTTAGAGTCAATATGAGAAACTATGGTTTTGGAGCAGGAAGAGTGGCACGTACACCACTTCAGCTCTCTGGCCCTAAAGCCTGTGCTCCTCCACATTTCAAGGTCTGTCAGGCAAGTGTCCTCTCATTTCCTAGGGATGCTGCTACTTCTCAGGAGGGGTAGGAATTAGCCTTGCACTTTGCTTCCAAAGGTCCCATTTGTTCTATTCCTGATAGTATTTCCCCACTTCTAGCATGTCAATGTTCCCTCTCCCTGACTTCCTGTGCTGGGGGGAGGAACATCCCTGTGGGGGTCCTATGGAGGCAAGTGAATGCCTATGGTATTACTGATTAAGCCATCTTCCCTAAAGTGTACTCTGGATGGCCTCCTCCTGGACTGATTCATTAATCCAATGAACAAATATTTATTGGTGAACTATGAGATGCAGATAATGCTGAAATAAGACACTGTTCTTACCACAAAAATTAGCCCTTTATTCCTCTAGCACATAGTACATAAATTCTGCATTGTCCCCTTTTTTTTTAAAGATTTATTTTATTATGCATATAAGAACTGGGGTACAGGCCAGAGGTGGGGATGTGTGTGTGAGAGGATTCACCAGAGACAGAGTGGGGAACAGAACAGGCAGACTGAGTGAAATACACTGCTGAGGAGAGCAGCGGGCGAGTCAGGAGAGGTCTATTGCGCCATGTGGGTAGCTTCCTGGCCGGGGATCAAATTTGTGCTGCAGTTGGCTGCAGATAGCTTCATAGGTTGTGTCTTAACCCCCTGCGCCACCAGGGAGGCCCTGCACTATCCCTTTCATTGCTCTTGGATAGTTCTCAATTTTTATGAATTTCTGAGATACAAACAACAACAACAAAAATATTCTTATTCTCAAAGTCCTTCCAGTGCAGAGACTGGGCGTGGGTTGGTGGGTGAATGGGGCTTGTGATAAATGTATAACACTGGATGATAAAAACCATAAAAGGAGTCATCCTAGGGTGCAACAGTAGTAGACTGGAAGAACAGTGAACTGAAAATGGAAAGAGAAAAGAGGAGAGAGAAGAACTCCACAAAGAAAGCATACTGGAGCTCAGTTTGGGGACTAGACTTAAACAGCAACTATTTTCCGTTTCAATTCTTCTAACTTGCTCTATGCCCTTGGGAGGTAACTGCCAGCCTTTCAGAGTTTTATGATGCATGCCCACTTTGTGGGCTCTTCATAAAATCAGTCTAGTGGCAGACAAAAAACAGGCAAACTGCTTCTCATACATACCTCATATTTCATGGTAAAAAATCCATCCCCTCCAATGCCCTCAAGTGCAAAGGCCTGTACAATTGGCCATTTCTCCACTACAAACATATCAAATATCTGCAAATGACCTAAAGGAATAGAATACAACATGTATCAAATACCACCCTGGTTATAAGTCTAACTAGTATGGTTAGCCAGGCACCATTCTCACAAGTTTACCAATACCTAATCTAACAAAAGAAAACTGAAACAGATCAAATGGGTTAGATATTAAAACTAGAAAATACAAAATGCAAAGCAAGGAAAATTCAAACCATAAATAAGTTACATAAATTAAGATTTCTCTATGATTATATTTTCACATTTTGGTTTCCTAAGTAAATAATTAGTGGCCGATTACATCTGACTTGCATCACTTAGTGGCCATAATTATTAACAGACCCAAAGTTGGCTCCTCTTCCTTAAGAAACACAGCCAACTTCCTCAAGGGAAAATTAGTAAGTAAAAAATTTTCCTTTCTTAGAACAATAGCTTCAATGTGCAGAGTCTTTTTTCAATGTACAAAATTTTAACAAATAAGATACAAGCAGTGCTAAACATGCTGATTTTATCCTAAATTTTTACACATCATTTTTGAACCTCGATGTGAGTATATTTTTAACAGCTACCTGAATTACTGTTTTTTACTACCAAAGGTCACATATCTACATCCTATGTATTAATATAATAAGTGGCATAGACTAGATGACAGCTATGGTAAATTCTTATCAGTTCTTCTATCTAATTATAGGCATGGTGTATGTTATAAATACAAGCTTGCATAGGAAAGTCTTCGATTTTCCTTCTGCTCAATTCTTTGCCTTTAGTAAAAATAAATCAATGGGTTTCTCAGCAGAGAGCCTCCAGTGAAAGAAGTAGTGGGACACTAGACTCACACAGCCTCCAAGTACGCTTCTAAAATGGCTCACTGTAAGATACCTTGGGAGCTGTAAGGAATGCCAATTCTACTACAATCTCGAGTCATATCCACAAAACTGGCAATTTTAAATTCTTCTGCAGCTTCTTCATCTTCATACTAAAGAATGAAATTGAAAAGAAAACAGGCTTTGATGAGTCATCACACAAAGTCCCAATTTCCTCTGCATTTTATCAGAACTGTTCCAAATGACATTTATAGAGGACTGTCGCAAAATGGTGTTTCTGAATCAGTTTTTTGTATTTGCTGCTCAGAAATACTCATTTCCTTACCCCACACACCAAATATTATCTCAAAGTAGATAAGAGACCTAAATGCAAGAGATACAACTTGTTCTTAAAAAATCCCCCCCCCCACCCCCCAGGCTCAGGAGAGAAGGGTTCTTGAGTACTATTGGGTCACAATATCCATGAAATCTTGAATCTCAAATCCCAAATTGATTTCCAGCCAAATCCTTGAAAAGGACCCAAAGGAAAACAGAAACAGACACCAAGAAATCCAAACACAGAAATGTCAGTTTTTGAAGTTCCTTGGCACTGATCCCCTGAGAGAATGGATCCAGGCTGATAGTGAGGAAGTAGAACATGAAGCAGGTTCCCAAACCTACTGCCAGGTCCCAGTTTGAGCAGTTCCTTTGGTCTCCTTACCCCTACAATTGATCTACATGGTATCCTCATAGTGAAATATGAAATGTTCCTTTTAAATAACCTTTGTGGTGGTTTTATAATCTTGATTCTTTAGGGCATTCTTGTTCCAGATTTATACTTTCCTGAAAAAAAAATTTTGGAGTATCTATAAATGTCTATTCTAGCTTTTCTCCTCACCTCATTTTCAGTCATGCAGTGGAAATGCAGATTTCTCCAATGTGCCACATAGGGTAAAAGATAGCAATAGTTTACAGGATTACAGTATAGATGGACGCTATCTGATTTAATCAATATAATTACATCTGTAAGAAAAAATTAAAACACAAGATCATTAAAAGCATTTCCTTTAGACATTTTCTGCCCCTATAAGTAAAATCAATAAAACTACTTCACAGACAATGAAACAAAACTCTAAACTGAAAATTCTTTAATTAGGCAATGTGATTCAAAGTGACCATAGAACATTCTTGGGTGTGGACAACCAGGATCTCCTATTCCTCATGAGATGTTCCCCTCACTGTGGCCCCCAGTTGTGGCAATGCAGGCACAGAGTTAAGTCACAAGAGCAGCCTTCAGGGTGTTTCACAACATCAGCGGAGTGAAATCTGTGGTACTAAATTCAACTGTGTGCTTCACTGCAGAGCTAAATACCAAATGGAAACTCCACAGCTTAAACTCATGGAGGAAGAAAACAGCATCAAACATAGCCAAGGACCCACTGCAGGTTATCCTGGAGACACCAGTGTCTAAAGCTCTTGCTGTTGGCTCATCTGGCTCAAAGCAATCGTGTGCCTGAGGTCATTGTTGCCTGTCAGCTTTGGGGAGGGTTACTGTGTACTGGGGTGAACTCTGTACACAGGAAAGGCTGGGAGGAAGGAAGTAAAGTCAAGTGGACATGGCTTCTATAAATAGGTCATCAGCTCACATATTTAAGGAATAATCATCAATGCTGGTGAGACAAACAAATAAAGCAATCCCCAGGGTGCAAACAAAGTTAGGTAAACTAACAAAAGAGTATCATATGGAAGGGGGCAGGAACATTAAAACAGCTTGAACACTGAGAAAGAACGCAGTCTTACTTCCGGAAGAAAAACAGAGGCTACATTCTAGGGCTTCTCAGAAACCATAGCCATCAGGCCTCTCTGGAACAAGCTGATGGTAGGGAAGTTGCGGCAGGAGGTAGCTGCATGTGAGGGAGGGCATGGGCATGGGCAAACATCTGACGCAGCAGGTTTGGGTTAATGCCAATATAGTAATGTGGTATGACAGACCACATTCTACAAAAACATATTATAGACCAATGAATACTGACCAAAGCTGACCACATAGCTGGGTAGCCTCTAACATAAAGCTCCATGATGCAAGATACTGTGAGCTCCACACCTGGCGAGACCCGAGGTATTCCAGGAAACACCATGGACTCTCAGGTAAGCACTAAAGTCAAGGATGGTAAGGGGTGAGTAAAGGGCCTCCCCTCATCTCTACTCACGCTGGCCTTCCTCACACAGACCATCTAAAAGATTGTTGGCTGAGGAAGTCTGATGTCACCTGGAACGGCTGAAGGTTTCCTGTGCAGACTGCACTCTACACTAGTGTATAACATACTTCCAAGAATTAGGGTCAAATAAAAAACATTGCAATAGCTACTAAGCCTAATTAAGCATTCTCAGGATCTCACAGAATTGATGCTATCACTATGAATAAACACTATTAACAGAAAGTTTAACAGAATATGTAAGTCAAAGAAGAAAGAGAGATTTGTATGAACATGTAAAAAACTATTTTTGCAGTTTCTTTTAAAATAAATCATGGTGGGCCTCCCTAGTGGCTCAAGGGGTTAAGCACCACACTGTGAAGCAATCCACAGCCTCTAAAGCAAGAGTTCCATCCCTGGCCGACCAGAGAGCTACCCACACAGTGCAGCAGACCTCTCCTGTCTCACCCGCTGCTCTTCTCAGCAGCCGTGTATTTCACTCAGTCTGTCTGTTCTGTTCCCCACTCTGTCTCTGGTGAATCCTCTCACCCCCCGCATCTCTAGCCTGTATCCCAGCTCTTGTATGCATAAATAAATAAATCTTAAAAAAAAATAAAATAGGGCCTCCCCAGTGGCACAGTGGTTGAGCGCTGGGTTGCGAAGCTGCCCACAGCCTCTGCAGCGCCGGTTTGCTTCCCAGCTGCTCCCGGCCACCAGAGGAGGGTCCCACATGGCACGCAGACCTCTCCTGCCGCCCGCTGCTCCCCTCAGCAGTGTACTTCGGTCCTTCTGCCTGCTCTGCTCCCTGCTCTGGCTCTGGTGAATTCTCTCACCCTCCCGCGCTTCTGACTGTACCCAGTGCTTGTATAAATAAATAATAAATCTTTAAAAAATAATAAAATAAAATAAAATAAAATAAATCATGGTGGTCTGTTCTCATGTATTTTAGAGGGTGAAGTATAGAAATAAAAATATAGCAATCTTAGCTTTCAAACTACTTGGAGTTAAAAATGAATTCATTAATTTGGAAGAAATTGCTCATTTCATAAGCTCCATTGTGTATGGTGACAGATAAAGACCAAAAAACCACACCTTTGAAGATCTGAACTCTTTCCTTAATTTCAGCAAGCACTGTAATGTGCTTAGCAAATTTGCCTTCAGTGAAACATGTGACTGGTATGAGAATCTGTCTCTTTAGAGCTCTCTAAATGAGCTGCCAAGATGCATTTTTTCCAAACTAATAGGTGCCATACAGGGAGGGTAAGGAAGCATTTTTCAAATTAAATCTGAAGTCAAATTTGAATTCAAAGAAATTTAACAGAAGGAATAATTTCAGTCCACTATTTCTGTACTTCCCAAGAAAGGAAATCTTTAATCAATGTGTAAGGATTGATATTGCTAAGGGCTTCACCACTGAAGAATTTTCACATACAACAGACCACACACACACTTACCCTCATCACTACAGACAGCTTAGAACAGATAATTCTGTTACGGAGGCTAACCTGTGCATTGTATTTAGTAGCATCCCTGGCTACTTCTCCCCTGCTCAGTTGTGACAACTAAAAATGTCCTCAGATACTGCCAACGTCCCGAGAGATGAAACTGTCCGCACTTGGGAACCACTGCACTAGGCCCACAGAAAGATTATTTTAACATAAAATGTTTGCTTTCATGGATCCCCTAGCTGCTTTACAAGAGCTGTCTGTTTCTTGTTCAGTTTGCTTTGTCTATTCCTGTGACTCCGAACCCGTCTGGCAGACAAGTCACGGTCCTAAGTATGTGATAGCAGAGCTAGCTCCTGGGCATTAGCCCACAGCAGCATCAACACAGGCTGAGTGTCTTAGAGCTGAGAAAAGGGGAATGTAAGCAGAAAGCCTGCATTGTAGTCATGGGCATCGTCATGAATGAAAGTCACACAGAAAACAATCCCCAAAGACAAAGCAGGACAAAGGGCCTTTATTTCTGAACTGAAGATCCACAAGAAGTCTTCCTTGTAGGAGAAGCCTGCAGGCTCATCCTTGACTTGCAAGTGAAAGTGCTTTCACAGAACAGCAGCACATAATCTGAACCTCCCAGCACGTAGAAGCAGTGGGCAATTCAGATAAAACCAGTTCTTTGCCAAGAAGAAATACAGCCAAACAATGATGTTTACTTTTTTCCTAAAGCTGATTTACACAGTAAACATATTCTGAAAATTATTTGTCACTTGTCTCTTATCACTCAGCAACTGAACAGGAGCACATCACTCAATATAGCCACAAGGAAGAAACATTATTTTTCACTAATAAAGAAGCAAAATATTTCCTGGACTTGAGGTTATTGCAAATCTGCTCATATTTTTCCAGAAAAAAACCATGAAATAAGGACACAAAGAAATAAATCACCTACCCACCTCACAGTTTACCAATATATACTTACCATCTAGAACTTCTTCAGAAAATCCTGTTTTCTCAAAATCACTGGTATTCTGATTGTACAAGCCAAACAGAAGATAATTCGCCAATTCCCTGCAGCCTTCATTGTACCTGCTATCGATTCCTGCAAGGCAAAGGCAGTGCATATTAGCTCTACTACACTACAGAACATATGAGCCCCAATAATTTGCCCCACTCAGCAAAACTATGATGGTTAAGTTAAAGGCAGAAGCTCATGCCAGTTTTGTGCCAGAAACCAAGTTAAGCACCTCTCTGTGAAAGAAGTAGGTCTAAGTATCAAGTGTCCTTACTTGGATTCAAGATCCATATAGTTGAGAGTCAAATAGCAGAGATTATTGTAGCTATTAATTCCTCAAAAGCAATTCTTGAAGATAGAAGGAACCAGACAAAATGGTCCAAGTCCTGTTACGGCTGGCAAAGGGGCTGGTGTACTTCTAGTTGGAATAGGAATAGGGTCAGAAAAATATTAACTTCTCAAAAAGACCTTTACCAAAACATGTGGGATCAAATAAAGACAGATTAAGATGGGTTATAAAGAACCCAAAGAAGTGGAGAAGAGGAGAAGTAAATGGAACCACAAACATTCATCACTTCAAATATTTATCAAGCCCAAGGTCCAGCACTGTATTGGTTGTTGGAGTGTGTGGTAAACATGCCCGCAAAGGTCCTCACGAAGTTTACAGTCTATGGGGCTGGGTCAGAGACAAAGAAAAAAAAAAAAAAAACTAAACAATAATGCCTTCACTACCACCTCTCAATGCCACAGGAATTTATCTACTTGGCTCTGGGGTATCTGTGAAGGCCCAGAGGTATGGCTTTGGGCAAGAGGGACATGTCAAGGACAAGTGGTAGCTGTCTGTATGATGCAAAGAGGAAGGGTATAGGCAGGAGGAGTCACAAAAATGAAAATATGGCTGGAGCCTGGAAAACAGGACTGCCAATAGGCACTCAGACCAGTGAAAATAGTGGTCATTCAGAGCAGAGGGGCCTCTGACTGCCCATCGAAGATTTCTAATGTGGAGGTCTGTTGAGTCAGAGTTGCTCAGAGGGGTACTCTAGGAGTTTAGAAGGCTGGATTATACCAATTATCCAGTGAACAGTGAGATGCTATGGCAATTCTAATCACCTGGAAGAATATAATTTACTAAACTTCAGGAGCTGTTTAAAAATACACGAGTCTTTCACTGATTTTTTGCTTCCCTTTCACATAAAACTCTTTGTCCTAGAGGTTTAAGCTTTTACCTCCATACCCAAGTCCAAACACATCAATTTCTACTTTTGTGCTTTTGTTAAAAAAAAAAAAATGCATATATTCTGGTCTCATGATATCCTACAAAGTGGATTCTTTTTGAAACCATTAGCATTCTATATTTAAGTCGTTCACCTCATCAATTTTATGGTGTCTATTTTCACTAGGTTGGGGCTTATCAGAAATAGTAATATATGTGATAGGTATTTTTTTCCATAGGTTACATTCATAGCAAAGAGAGCCTCCACCCTCCTGATGGCTGCATCTAAAGAGAGGATCTAGTCAGTTTTGTTTAGGTGTCTGAAATCTCTGACTGGAATTCCAGTCAGAGTATATCTCTATGGAGACTTATTAATCTCTAGGTGAAGTGAGTGAAACCAGGATTCAAACCCATTTCCAGAGTTCGTGCTTTTAACCACTCTGTATAACATCTAAGTTTAAATGCAAATATTGTTAAGTGAAAAAACTGTGCACAGAATAGCTGAGAAAGGACAAAGAAATTGGTAGCAATTTGCTTCTAAGAAAAAAATTGGTGTTGATGTACAAACCAAACCATCTGACTAACAATTCCATTTCTCAGACTCTATATTATGGATATAAATAAAAATGAGGGAAAGGAGATCAATCTGGTAATTAAAAGCCAAGATAAACTGTCAAAAAAATTTTAAATTAGGTTAAAGCATTATGCATAACATATTCAAAAAAATTAAACAAAAACATGTTCCCATTTTTCTTTCTCAATAAAAAGAAAGAGAGTTGACAATGTTACCTCTAGGGAGCAGGACTGGGTATCTGGAATGCTCAGGAAGCTCCATTCATTATTAATAATGTAGTGCACAATTTTTTAAATTATGTGATATATTTTCACAAAAATATTAAAAAAGAAATGTACCATTCTTGCCACCCTATGATCTGAAGCAAGTCTGTTGTATCTCCTAGAGTCTGTTTCCTCTGTAAATAAGGGATAACGCTTCTCCATTGTCAGGTCTCTGTGAGCAGCAGTGAGATAACACGTACCAGGTGCCTGTTCTGCACAGGGGATCCCTGTCTTCCTCACACCTTTCCCGACCTCATTAAAACAGCAAGAGATTTCAGGGGAATAAGAGCTGGGAGAAAGACACTAATTCACAGCTTATCTCACAGTGACACCATATAATCTTTCTGTGAACAGATGCCAAGTTGCCCCAGCCCTCAGTCCCACCTTTTTAAAAGCACTGACCTAGGATGCAGAGAATCCCATCAGGCCGAGACTTGCTGCTCTGGGTCAGGATACTCTGAACATGGCGGAGTCGGCTACAGCTGTAACAAGAACAGAAAATACTCCCTGAGTACCAGAATAAGAAGGCATGAGGAGAAGGAGTGATTGTTAGGACAGGAAACTGATCTTGACTAGGCTTGGTGCCAGAACTATAAAACAGGGAAAAGTTTCTTTCTCTTCTACTTTCCAGAAGTGATTATGTACAACTGGTCTGAAGACTGAACATGAACTGCTGATTACAAACTAGATGGTCAATGGTTCTCTCTCTCAAAAGCAGGAGCCAAAGCCCTTTCTTGGCCATGCTGCACAGGCCCGGGACTCAGCAGATGCTCCAAAGACCTATAATGACTTCTCATTTTTGAGGATTATCGGAGTTTTCACACTTATTTATGCCCTGTGGTCCGAAAAAACCTGTCAAAAACAAAAACAAAATACCAAACAGATAAACAATAATAATTGGTCTAAGAACCTAGGAAAGTTCCGGTTTTTTATCACAACTACCCGCGTAGAGTTTCAGCAGAGGGGACTTTCAGTTCTGTGCAGATCTGTTATTCCTTAGGCCTTAAAATTATCCCCCTTGTCCCAAACAAAATGTGAGAAGAGGTACTCCCAGATATTAATATCACTTCTAAGGAACTCCATTCTGTCCATACCAACCCTTGCTCCAACCCAGCAGTTCCAGAGAGAGGGGCTCAGTTTCCTACTTAAGATGGATCCTTCTACCTATTTCCTTATCAGCAACATGTGAAGGATTTGCCGCCACTACTCATTCCTTAATTCTCCAATATTTAATGATTTCCCTATAATCAACATATCCCCAGCCATACCACATCATTATTAATTGAGATTCTCCACAATCCAACTACACGAACTGTTCCATCCATAACAATCAGACTTCATACCCACCGTCACTGAGTAAGCTCCAGGACACTGACCTACATCATCCAGCGAAACAATACAATCTCCGCCCCCTGGATTCTCCCTCTCACTCCTCCCTGCCATTCTTTCTGATGTTCCCATGCTCCAAGCCAACTGCTCCACAATTTTAGTGGTTATTATCACTAATTTCCTTCAAGATGTTCACAGATTTCCACCTAATACTAAAACAAAGACAGTGCCTACCCCTAAAATCCCTACAGATGAATACCCAGAAAAAAAATGTATATAAAATCCCCTAATATTAGCAAATAGAATTCAGCAACATATAAAAAGAATTACAAACATTGATCAAGAAGGGCTTATCCCTGGGATGCACGGCTGATTCATTATTGGTAAATCAATCAATGTAATCCACCACATCAACAGATTAAAGAAGAAAAAAAATCACAAAACCATATATTTACGGAATAGATTGAACAGACATTCCTTCAAAGAAGAGACACAAATGGGCAATAAACACATGCAAAGATGTTCACTAATCATTAGAGAAATGCAAATCAAAACCACAATGATACTACTGCTCCCACAGAAATTAGGATGGTTACTAACAACAAAATAACAAGCATTAGCAAGGATGGGGAGAAACTGGAACCCCATGATACTGCTGGTGGGAATGTAAAATAGTGCAGCCACTTTGAGAAATACTGTGATAGCTCCTCAAAAAATTAAAAATAGAATTACCACATGATCCAGAAATTCTACTTCTGAGTACATACCCAAAGGAATGGAAAGCAGGGACTTGGAAGAGATATTTGTATACCCTGTGCATAGCAGCATTATTCACAGTAGTCAAAAGGTAGAAGCAACTCAAGTGGGATAGATGAATATATAACTGAAATGTAGTATATACATGCAATGGAATATCATTCGGCTTTAAAATGGAAGAAATTTCTAAAATGTTTCAACATGAGTGACCCTTGCAGACACTATAGTAAGTGAAACAAGTTACAAAAGCACAAATTATGACATACCTAGCATAGTCAAATTCATAGACACAGAGTAGTGGTTGCTAGAGGCAGGATGGAGTGGGAAATTAGTGCTGAATTGGTACAGAGTTTCACATTTGTAAGATAAAACAGTTTTGTGTATGGGTAATAGTGGTTGTAGCACAAGAATGTGAATATACTTAATACCACTAAATACACTTAAAAATGATTAAGATGGCAAATTTTGTTATATGTATTTTAACACAATTTTAAAATTTTTAAGTTAAAAAAGTCAATGTCAAATTAAAAAAAAAAGGAAAGAGAACTCTTCTAAAGTTAAAGATTAATAAAAACAAAATGCAAAGTATGAACCTTACTTAGATTAAAAAAAAAAAAAGCAGGCCAAATAACATCCTTGTCATCTGGAAATATGTGAAACTGGGCTGGGTATTTGATGATAGTAGAGAATTACTGTTAATTTTCTTGAGATAATGTTATTGAGGTTATGTAGGAGAATGTTTTTTAAACAGATGCACAAAGCAGTACTTAGTGCAGTGACATGATATATGCATCTTGAAAAAGATTTAACAGAAAAGAAGCACAAGAAAAAGAAAAAAATAATGCACATATACAAAATGTTTTAAAATGCTGAATCTAAGTGGTGGGTATCATGAGTATTCATTTTCTTTTTTTCTGTACTGTCTGAACATTTTCATAAAATTTCTGAGACTCAGGGTAAGGGAGACATATGAAATAACTCAGGGTTTTAGAAAATGCAGAACAGACCAAGAGCAAAGACAGAAAACTTCTTTCCCTGAGAAATAGGTGTCCTGCCTACTTTTTCACGTTTAATGGAAGGCTGATCTTGCAATTACTCTCTGCACTAGAGCTATTTCAGCAAGTTAGTCCTTCGGCCCACTTCCCACCCCTTTGCACAGTGGCTGACCGACTGCCAACGTTACCAAGAGCTCTTTGGTTTTCAAACTTATAACCAGCCAGTGACAAAAAGCATGAATAGGTCATGTGACCACGAAACAAATAAGCCTCCCCTCTACTGCTGAGGGGAGCCCAGACAATACTGAAAACAAGAACAAAAAGAGCTTCTTTTCCACAAGTACACTGGCCAAATACAGTGGAAGCATATAAAAAGTAGACTTCCCCCTTCTCAGAATGAACCATTACCCTAAACAGTATCTCTTACTTTCATGTCAAATGGGTAGAACTAAATTCAATTCTTTTTTGCTTTGTACATTTTCTTGCTTCCCAAATTTAATTTTTAACCAGCAATGGCCTATTATTTGTTACTAAACCATTAAACTTGTCACTTGCTGAAATATTTACCTATTAAAAAACTATTTAAAAAAAAAAACTTTTAAAAAATAACCCTGGTAAGTATAAAGAAAACCACAATCACCTGCCCGTACTCCCAAGATCCAGAATGAGCCACATTCATGTTGCGGCATATTTGCTTTTCTCTATTAGTGCTTTCTTGAATTATGCGTACAAAATATTAATTTTCCTTTGTTGATGAAAAATGGAGTATTACATATAAAACTTGTCTTCATTAAGCATCATCCCAAGAAAGCACCACTATGAGTCTGTTGCCTATCCATTTTTTTTTTTAATACACTTTAAAAATATACTTCAAGCCTAGCAACAGCACTGCCTTCTAGCTTCCTGAAGCATGGCTGGCACCTCCTGTGTGGGTGGCCTGTGGTCACCCGTGACTTCACAAAGTTCCTCCTTCAGGCTTGGCAGATCCAATAACACAAATGTTTACATCAACTATGCTGCTCTAAATTATATTTTATTTCTGACTTTCTTTGGATTCAGACTCAGGATCTAGACGAGACAGATGACAAGGTGAAGAAATCAAGACCCAAAGGGCCTCCCTGGTGGCGCAGCGGTTGAGTGCCACACTGCAAAGCTGTCCACAGCCTCTGCAGCGTTGGTTCAATTCCCACCTTCACTCCCCCCACCCCCCATGGCCAGAGAGAACCCCACATGGTGCAGCAGACCTCTCCTGCCTCGCCCACTGCTTCCCTCAGCTGTGTCTTTGGTCTGTCTGCCTGTTCTGCTCTCCCACTCTGGCTCTGGTGAATTCTCTCTCTCACCCTCCCGAGCTTCTAGCCTGTACCCCAATCCTTGTATAAAATAAATAAATAAATCTTTAAAAAAAGGCCCAAACATGAGTAGTATACTCAAGATCACAAGGCTTAGTAAAGATTAACACTTCCAGAACCTGACCCTTCAGCTTTTTTTGCCTGTTACTCCTCCCTGAATTTTTTTTTTTAGTATCATTCATTTCTTCTTTTTTCTTTTTTTAAAGATTTATTCATTTATTTATTTATACAAGCACTGGGTACAGTCAGAAGCGCGGAAGGGTGAGAGAACTCACCAGAGCCAGAGCGGAGAGCAGAGCAGGCAGAAGAACCGAAGCACACTGCTGAGGGGAGCAGCGGGCGGGAGGAGAGGTCCATGTGCCGTGTGGGACCCTCCTGCAGTGGCTGGGGAGCAGCTGGGGATCGAATTGGCGCTGCAGAGGCTGCGGGCAGCCTTGCAACCCAGTGCTCAACTGCTGCGCCACCAGGGAGGCCCCCTCACTGAATTCTTGACACGTCAGCAACATACTTAATATTTCTGAATTCTAAACAATGTTCTCTGATCTTCCATTTTATATGGAATAGTTAATTCACTGTTCATTGCTTTTATAACAATTAATGGTAATTATTATACACAGTCAGGTATAATATCATGTTTATTGGTATTTCATTATTTTGGTTCTCTGGAAATGAAAAAAAACTGACTCTGCTTATATTCTTTATGCTTTGTGCTTTGACTATTTTACAAAGTGAATTCTCATACCAATCCAATGCACCTCATCACAGAAAAATGCTGTGAACAATTTGGTATGAATCTCTCAGTAATATACAGCATGGGTAGGTTTTTTTGGGGGAAGGTATGACTGTTTTTATACAAAACCATACTCATGAGAGACATAACTACTTAGCCACAGGCTTTTTTTCATTTAACATTATACCTTAAGATCTTTCCAAGTTAGTATATAGAACTAAATCTCATATTCAACTGCGGTACAGTATTCTTTTGTTTTTATTTTACCAACTACTATGATCGAACATTCAGGATTTATATATTTTTTGCTTACTAATGCAAACAATGCTTTAATGAGCAAGTATACACATCCACCTTTGCACAAATACAAAAGTTTTTGTAAGGGAGAGAATTAAAAGTAGCACTGCCAGGTTAAGAGGTCCTTATATTTTAAATTTTGACATAACTTGCCAAATTGTTTCCTTAAAACATTCACCAATATACCAAAATATCTATCACCCAACTTTCTGAACTACGTATCACTCTTCAACTAATGTTAATCTAGTTGTTAGAATTGTCATTGTTCGTTGGTGGGAGTGCAAACTGGTCCAACCACTGTGGAAAGCTGTGTGGAGATTTCTGGACCTACTAAACATAGAGCTTCCATATGATCCAGCAATTCCACTCCTAGGTATTTACCCAAAGGACACAGAAACATCAATTCCAAAGAACACCTGCACCCCTATGTTTATAGCAGCACTGTTTTACAATAGCTAAGCTTTGGAAACAACCCAAATGCCCAAAAATAGATGACTGGATCAAGAAGATGTGGTACATATATACCATGGAATATTACTCAGCATTCAAAAAAGATAAACACATGCAATTTGCAGCAACATGGATGGCGCTGGAAGGGATCATGCTCAGCGAAATAAGCCAAAAAGAAAAAGAAAAATACCGGATGGTCTCACTCATAGCAGGAATCTAGAAAACTTAAATAAGGGACCAGGAAAATGAATAACTATAAGAAAGTGAAAATCAAAATCAACAAAAAACTATGAACCAGAGACACTTTTAGGGGGCGGGGGCGGGAGGGGAGGGATTGGGGTCAGAATGGGGGGGCTACAATTGTATGGGGAATATAACAATAAAATTTATTATTAAAAAAAAATAAAAAAATAAAAAAAAAAAGAATTGTCATTGTTCAAATTTTTATTTTCCCAAATCACGAGGAAGGTTCTCAAATGTTTACCAATCATTTATATCTCTTTTCTATCATGAATATTCATGTTATTTGCCATATTCTACTGCGTCATTTGGGGTTTTTTTCTGAATAATTTATATACTCTTTTATATTTTAAAAGTTGTGTTTTGGTCATATGTTGCAAATG
Organism: Talpa europaea; assembly: GCF_964194135.1. Lineage (NCBI taxonomy): Eukaryota > Metazoa > Chordata > Mammalia > Eulipotyphla > Talpidae > Talpa > Talpa europaea. Next base: position 15,757,530 of record NC_140078.1, on the reverse strand, counting down.
TTTTCTTCAAATTTCTAGACTTTGTTTTTCATGCATAAATCTTAAAATGTTATAGAAATAAATGTGTCTGTGTCTAGGGGCTTTATGTCTTCCCCGCTTGCTATTACTTAAGATAACACCAATGTTTTGTTTTTATTATGTGTGTTATACATAATTAGATCTTTATTCCTCCCCAAAAACCAAAAATGACTCTCCCAAGATCATATATTGATTCTTTAGTCCTTTGATGTGAAATGCCACTTTTTAGCACATACTAAATTGTCACAGACAGTTGGATCCTATTATTTCATCTTTATTTGATCTAGTTTTCTATTCTCACAGAAATAGCATACTTTAGGGCCTCCCCTGGTAGCGCAGGCTGTTGAGCGCAGCACTGTGAAGCTGTTTACAGCCTCTGCTGCACAGGTTCGATCTGGCCGGCCGGTGAGATTCCCACACAGCGTAGCAGACCTCTCCTGTCTCACCCGCTGCTCCCCTCAGCAGTGCATTTCGGTCGGTCTGTCTGTTCTGTTCCCCGCTCTGTCTCTGGTGAATCCTTTCACCCTCCCGCACCTCTGGCCTGTACCCCGGTTCTTGTATGCAGGAATAAATAATTTTTTTTTAAAAGAAATACCACACTTTAAAATATATAATTAGAGCTTTAAGGTATGCTATCAATTAAACTTTCCAGTATATGGATTATTTTTATACTCGACAGAGAAAATCCTTTTATTATTGTTTCAAAGATCCCAAGGCTTTCTTTCCAATGCTTTCTAAGATGAAGTATAAAATCAGATTGTCAAGTTCCACAAAAATTCTTAGTGAGGATTTGTATTGTGACCCTACTGAATCTAGACAACACTGAGTCCCTTACTCAGGAACACCGTGTCCATCCATCTACTCCTTTCCTGGTTAGATCCTTCTGTCAAATTTCATATTTTTATTTCTATAGGTCCCATACATTAGGTTGATTCCTAGATACGTTTTGTTTTACGGTTTTGTTCCCAGAGGTGCAGGGGGTGAGAGGATTCACCAGAGACAAAGTGGGTAGCAGAACAAGCGGATCCACTTAAATACGTTGCTTAGGGGAGTAGCCGGCGAGTCAGGAGAGGTCTGCTGCGCCACGTGGGTAGCTCCCTGGCTGGGGCTCAAACTCATGCTGCAGTGGCTGGGGACAGCCTCATAGGTTGTGTCTCAACCCCTTGCGCCACCAGGGAGGCCCAGTTTTATTCCCACTTTGAATGGCATCTTGAATTGTTACACTTTTCAAGCAACTTGCTAAATTCTTATCAGTTCTAATAGTTTTATCTATTGTCATAAGTTTTCCAAGCAGTGAAATCATAGCAGTTTTACCTCCTCCTTTTCAATATCTAGTGAGCTTTTATTCCAACTCACTAATATCAACTTTTTATTGAGTACCTACTATGCATTCTGAACTTTTTATTCAGAGCACTGGGGATCTAGCAATGAACAAAAGGGCAAAAACTTTTGGGATGAAGATCCTAGAACTCACATTTTACATTTTATGGGGGTGGGAAGGATACAGAAGGGGAAGAAACAATATAAACAAACACATTTGTCATATAGTGATAAGAGATTGTGAGATCAGAAAAGGCTTCATCAAGAAAATGATTTCCATGAAGATCTGAAAGACTAAGAGAGCAAGCTATGCAGCAAATGCAAAGGCCTTGATGCAAGAGTGTCTCTGAGATTTGTGGCTGGAGCAGACTAAATGAGGAGGCGAACAGTAGGAAATAAAAGGAAACAAAGGGCAGAGACCAGATTAGTTAAAGTCTAATCTAAGGTGAATGATTTGAATCTTTACTTTGTTTTTGGGAGCAGGGATGACTTATATGAGATGACCTACATTTTAATAAGATCACTCTACTTGCTGTATTGAAAACTGATCAAAGGTAGAGAAGAACTGAACCTGGGAGACCAATTCAGCATCTACTACAATAATGAAGGCAGTAGATGGTTATTTCTATAGCTTATATAAGCTGAGACCTTATTAAGTTAACTTGTTTAAATCAGGAACAAATGTTCAAACTTTAGTTTTTGGGGGGCATCTACTAGTCTTAATTTCATTAATACATAGTCCTAATTTCTTGCATTTCTGGGTCAAATTCTACCTGTGCTTGAAGCAGTACTGTTGTTTTACCATACTGTTAGCTTTCATAGACTACTGTTTCACTTAAGATTTCTGCATTTGTACTGTCAAGTACTAGGATCATGCCAATTTCAGATAACAACTGGAAATGTACTCAACATGCTTTCCATTTGTCTTTCCTGGTAACATACCTGTGCCTATTCTCAACAACAGCATCCAATCATGGTTTACCCAGGAGCAAGCCAACAGGAGTCCTTTCTCAGGGATCTCCTATTTTAGAGAGAGAAGAGAAATGGCCTCTAGGGTCACAAAACAGGAAGAATGTGGACTTGGGGCTACAACAGTCATCTTCTCTGCCTTGGGGAAGGAGAAGGAAGAAAATGAAGCCAGGTAATGCGAAGCAGAAATGCAAAGCATGAACAGAGGTGACTATTCTCATAGCAGTGTCTTGGTTATCCAATGATTTTACACCAGAATTGGCCTGCTTCTCTAGGTAGATATCGTTTGCAAGAGAGAAGAAACTCCAAAGCCAAGTCATTATTGTGAAGCATCTTTCACCAGCTGCCAAACATAGTTCCTAACTATAGGAACTTATCTAAAATGGTTAATACTTGTGCCCCACTGCAATCCATGTCCACACCTGTTTTATGAATTGGGATACATAAGACACTCTACAAACTAAATTCAAGACCTTTAAAAAATGCTACCCACCACAAGTGGAAAATGTTATTTGGAAGTCTGTTCACTATATTCCAGTTTAACAACATTTTATTTTCCATTTTCATCTTTCTCTCCAGATTTTCCTCACACAATCTGCTCTTTATAAAGTCCGTTTCACAAGTCTTCATTCAGAAACCATGTACAATTACTTTCCATCACTTCTTTGATTTTTGAAAGCATACCAAATCTAAATGCATGTGGAATTCCTGATGGAAGCTTGGTATACAAAAACACCATTAGCAGAAAACCTGGGGAAATCCAAATAAAGTCTGGATTATTAAACTCCAAGTAAACAAAAGTTTACTAAATAAACTATTAAGTCAATATTAATTTCTTAGTTTTGGTAAATGTACCATGGTTACATGTAAGATGTTAACATTAGAGGAAGCGGGCCAAGGGTTTTCAAGAACACATTCATCTATAAATCTAAATTTCAAAATAATATGGTGAAAACAGAAAGTGTGCCAAATGAGCTGACTTTTCCTCAAATTAGGGCTCAGAATCATAGATAACAGTTTAAAACACCCAAGTTGCAAGCTCTGCTTTTTCTTTCTTTTTTTCTTAAAGTTCAGGACAAAACCAATATTAATTTAAGCTATATAACTACTGAGCACATCTGCATCTCATGTACTACTCCCTCTCCAAAAGTTAGAACATCAGAGAAGAGTCCCAGAGCAGGAAATATTGTCAAGATACTATGTGCTATTTATGCCATGGTAGTTGCTAAGGAAGAGTCCTTAGTTCATCCCATGCAGAAGTGAAAAAGCAGGTAACTTGGATTTCTACCCCTGGGTCAGAAACAAGGTCAGAAGAGTTTAACTAGGCAAATCCTTTTTTGCTACTATAAGCACCACACCAGGGTTCCTGGGCTAGCATCCAAGCAAGTAAACTCGAGAGTGAAACTACATTTTCAGACATACAAGATAATAGTCTTGCTTTGCATTTTCAGTTTTCTTAAGGCAAGGACTATCTGCACAACAGCAATTATTACTTCCATAGATCTGTTAAACCAAATGAGAATGAGTATTGGCAATCAGCCAGCAAACATCACCAGAAGAGTGAATTGGCCTCTGTGAGGCTGTATTAAAGTGCTTCTCTCTTCTGAACTCCAGACTAACAAACCTACTTTTAGACTAACAAACTCCAGACTAACAAACTAATTGGTTTCTTGGAGAGTCCTTTTAATCTGGAAATTCATGCCCTCTGTTGTTTTTGGTTTTGTTTGTGTTTTTTTTTTTTTTTTGGGGGGGAGGGATGATTGCTTCATGCCACCAAACAATAACTACATGATATCTCTCCTGTTACAACTACAGATATCTGGGTCATTCAGTCCTATCCATTCCCTAAGGATTTTGGCTTCTGCATCACTGTCTCTTTTGCTTTAACTACTCCACCTTAATTCATGATAATTCAATAGGCTCTGAGATAATTCTTCCACTACCCTTACCTCTCAGGTCCTTTAGTCTTGTTTTCCAGCAATGCTGTCCCCCATCCCACCTCAGTCACTCCCTCCTTCAGTGCCGACATCCAAGCAGCACAACACAGATGAGGGAAAAACACACAACCATGTCAATAACTGCGGCTCACCTTAAATTATGACAACACCAAAAGGACACTTGGTGCTGCCTGGCAATCCTAACATGTTTGCTTATTTGACTCTTCATTCCCATGCTCTTCTTTCCATCACTTCTTTCCCCTCAAACTTCCAACACTTCCCCACTCTTCATTATTAGCAGAAGAAGTCCTTCTTCTTTAACAGAGTAAAGACATAATTGGAAGAGAACTTGTACTTTCTCCTGCCACCAACTTAACAACATATCAGCATTTGGGTCCATATAACCCACTGCAGATGAACGATCCACACATGTATCTACCCTGAAGTCAACACGTCCGTTTATGTCCTAGATCCCATTCCCTCTCACCTACTCAAGGACTTCACCCCTACAACTGTCCTTTCTCTTCAATCAGTTTGCTCTCTGTACTCCATTATTTTGATGACTTACAATATGCTATTTAATATCTGTCTACTTAAAAACAAGAACCCTCTTAATACTTTGGGCCCTTCCAGCCATAGTGCTAATAGTCAGCTCTCCCTTATAACAGTCCTTGAAACAGCATCACTTTGATTATACTCACTGTCCAATTCCTATTCTACTTTCTCTTGAATCCACTGCACCAAAAACTGTTGTCAAGGTCACCCACAACCTCCACAGTATCAAATCTAATAGTCTAGTCTTAGTCTTCATCAGTCATGACAGTATTTATCATTTGGTTTTCCAAGACTGTCCTTGATTTTTCTTACCTCAAAGATAAGAAACCATTTCTTCTCAGAATTTGGGGGACATCTCCATTTTTTTTCTCTTCTCATCATCCTCACCTCTAACCACTGAATAACCGAGGGTGTTAGATGTGGCCTCTTTTCTCTGTCTACATTTACTCCCTATATCTCTAACAAGCCCCATTGCTTTAAATAAAAATCTGAACATCATCAGCATATGGATGGCATCTCCAGTCCCAATCTCTCTTCTGAACTGCAGACTAACAAACTTACTTGCCTATTCAGTATCTCCTCTTAGATATCCATTAGGCAACTCAAAATGAACACGGCCAGAACGGAGCTCTATTTCTCCACAAACCTGTTATTCTTCCACTAGTCCTGATATCAGTAAATGAAAACTCCACCCTTCCAGCATGTGAGCCCAAAACTGACTATACTTTCTTGCATCATTATTCCTTCAGCCCTATTTCTTCCTCAGTACTTATTTCTTCACACTCTGTGTGATGATTTTTACTGTTTTTGTCTCTACTTACAAATGAGCTCTTTTGAGGACAGGGGTCTAACGTATTTGCCTGAATCCATAACGTAACAGCGGGTATATGTTGGATTATTTGTATAAAGAGGTAGTGAAATTTAACTGTTAAACTCCCAAGCAGGAATGGATTCCTCTGCAGAAGAAGACTTAAAGTAGGAAAACATACGTTAGCTATTTCCACAAGTTTCACTTGTTATTTCCACTTGTATTTCCTCAGTACAAGTCAATATAGCTACCTAGTTGGTAATAATTCCAAAATCTCAGTGACCTGAAATAACAAAGGTTTACTTCTTGCTCACCCTACACATCAAAAGTAGGTCACCTGGAAGATTGCTCTAGGTTCTAAACCGATAGACTAGCCACCATCAGGAGTACCATAGTCACCACAACAGAGGGAAAGAGATTGGGAAATGACACTCTAGAAGCTTTTACCATAAAGAAGATACACATTATCTTTGTGTACATTTCACTCACCAAAAACAATTGAGAAGGAAAATCCATGCCACTTCAAGGGGGTAAGCAAGTTCAACTCTAACACATTCCCTAGACATGGATGCCAGAGCTATTTGATGGACAGTACCAACACTACCACATCCTTAAAAAGAAACTCGTTCTAAGCAACAGTCCTAACTCCTGATCTCTATTTTCGATCTGTGAAAGTAAACCCACTGATAGGAGAGAACATACACTTACAAAGTACTATCTATCGGTCTTTAGGAATGTAACTTCACCAGTTAGGCCTGCCTCTTTCATAACTCAGAAGTGAGAGAACAGGAAAGAAGCCAAATACGGGTGACTGGAAAGTGCTGAGTCCAATCCTGGTAGCAATGTTCAATGCCAAAAGTCAGGGAAAAACATGAATGGGTGAGAAAAGCCTGCTCAGTTATGTAAAGGAAGAAGAACTTGCACCAAATTTTTTTACCAAAGGTATAGAACAGCCAGGCCTTGGGATTCTCCACTCCCCTTTGCCTGCAAGCTAACACATTTCACTTAAACCATTTGATGGAAGAATCAGTGTACAGTTAGTAAAGTCAGCTAACATTCATCTTTAACATAAAAACACTACTATTAAAAAATGAAAAAAGCACACCGCCAAGCTACTACAAACATGGAAGACAGTAATTTTTTAGAGATAGATTTTACTGGGGAAGAAAGTTGTGTGATTTTTTTTTCTCTAAAAGTCTCAGATTAAAGATTCCTTAACTCAAGATGATCTGGGATAAACCCCAAGTCTATACAGTGCCTAGATTTAACGGATGGCTACTCCAGATTCTAAAGTATCCTGTGCAGTTTTTGTTCTATATAAAGCTCAATATTTTCTAACAGTGAAACTGCCAGAAACGTTACCATAAGCAGCTAAACTCTTGAAACTGTAAAGCCCACAGGGAATTCCACTGAAGGGCAGTGCAGGACTTCAAACAAAATCACCTGCCAAATTAGAAGCAAATTAGGATTCCCAAATGCAACCCTAGGTATTTAACCCCACCCCATCCTTTATTCACTCAACAAACATGCATTAGTTGCTGGGGAGGGAAACAAATGACAGGAAGAAAGGGACTGGGCTCTAAGAGTTCTTGCTCTCCAAAAATGTGATTGAGTTAAAAGAATACAAAACAAAAAAAACTGATAGGCTGTGCAAACAAAAAATTTCCAATACAATGCCTCAAGTACCATAACCAGGATACAGAAAAAGCCCCTTTATGTAAGTTGACAACCTCTTTTCAAGGAAACAATACCATATTTGACTTGCTATGGGGTCACAAGAGACAAAAGGCAAAAGCAAAACAAAAAAACCCCCTCTTCTGGCTTAATGACAGTTTAGCAGCAGCAAAGCTTATTTCTCTCCTCCCTTCCTCTCTATGGTCTCTGCCGCAACTTCTCCATCATTCCAACCTCCACACTCCACTGGCAGCCCCACACCAGCTGAAACACAAAGCCCAGAATATCAAGGTCAGCCTCAAAGGCACACGGAGCAAACCGATATCGGACGGGGACCAGGAAACTAACCCCCCCTCCCCCCTCCCACCACCAAGATCACCCTCCCCTTACCGAGGCACCCTGGACCGTCTCTAGGATCAGGGGTCTGGGGTGTACCGCTTTCGGGGGGGCTCTAGGCCTCCTTTTTCTATCTATCCAGTTAGTTTTCCCTTGCATGTTCCTAATGACCTACACCTTCCCCAAACGTGAGCTCCCCATTGTGCAGAAAGGGAGAGTCTAAGCAGGCTGGGGCAGAGGGAGGTGGGCAAGACGCCACAGGGAAGACAACGAGTGTTGGGGGTGGGGGTGAGGGTGGGAGCGGGGAGTGTTGGGGCGAGAGGGAGGGAGGGAGAAGGAGAGGAGAGTATCCTATCCTCTTTAGGGAAGGCACAGCCAAGGGAAAGGTTCCAGCCGAGACCTACTAGATAGGGGGCGTTACAGATAAGCCGTTTCTAGGGAAACTCATTTGGGGATTCTATGCAGGGGAGCAACTGTGTTTGCTGGGTGGAGGCAAATTTCCATAGGCAGCCCTTTCTGGGAGAACATTCTCACGGGGAAGGCACGTTAGGAAGCCACGGTGGGGTTCTCTATAGGGGAATCAGGGAAAAACGCTCGAGAGGAGGGGTCTCCACAGGGGAGCCATTGTGGGAACCTCTACACAGGACGCCGTTCTGCAGAAACGTCCCTCAGGGAACCGTTCAGAGAAAAATCGCCCGCAAAGACGCCATGTCGGGCCACGCCCAGCGGCGGAAGACGCCGCCGGACCCCGACAGCCCGCACCCCCCGGCCCGGCAGCATCTCTTCGCCTCGGCCCCGCGTACCTGACAGAGGGCGCCCCGCGGCCGGGGCCGCCGGCCGACCGCGCGCGGGACAGCCCCAGCCGGTGCGGGGGGTACAAGTCCATGGCGGCGAGCGGCGAAGGCGGACGGTGCCCCCGCGGGGGTCGCTCGGGCCCGGCGGGCGGCTGCAGGCCCGCGGCGCTGGGCGGACGGCGGGGTGTGCCGGGCGGGCGGGCGGGCGGGCGGGGGCGCGGCGCGCGGGGGCACGTCGGGGGCGGGGCCGGGCGCGGGCTGGAGCGCGGGTGGGGGCGTCAGGAGTGCGGGGACTGGGGGAGAACGCGAGCAGGGCCGCGGGGCCGCCGCTCTCACGTCGCGCGGCGGCGGGGCCTGGCGGCGGGAGCGCCGCTCCCCAGGGCGAGGGCTACGCGCCGCCGCTCGGCCCAGTCCTCAGGCGCCGCATCGCGGAGCGCGATTCTCCGCGGCGCCCCCAGCCACGCACACGCACGCGCCCGGGGCGGGGCCTCGCTCCCTGACCCCGCCCCGGCCCCGCCCACCCCACCCGGCCCCGCCCCCTGGCCCCGGCCTCCAGCCGGGCCCTCCGGCGCGGTCGGGGTCCCGGGACACCCGGGGCTGGGCACGTCCCGGGAATCCTACTCGCTTCTTCGGATCTCCTGGGGCGGGGACCTCGCTGCTGTTTTTTTTTACCCGCTCTTAGCCACCCCGCTTTCCAACATCCAACCGAGCCTAGCAGGCCTAAGATTAGCAGTGAGTGCCCCGCCCCGCGCCGGGCAAGGCGGGGGGCTCCCGGGGGGGCCCCCAGGGGAACCCTGCCGGTTACTCTTAAGATTAGGGTTCGACCCGTTTCCGACGGCGGGGCCGTGTGCCAGAAGCGTAATCCCACCGAGCCTCACTGTTGTCGCGGGTGAAATGGGGGGATTTCTTCATTGTTAGGGGAGCCAGACAGTTCGTGTTTGATGCTTTTGTCCTGCGTCCTCTGTTGACTGTGTCGGGGTGTCTTAAATGTCTTGTGTTCATCTTTTTGCACCAATTGCAAAAATTACAGCCATTTTCCCAACAAGGTATTGACGCTTAAATCATTTAAATGGAAGCAGGAGGTGAAAATCCCTACAGTATATCCAGGTTTAGCTGAAGGAAGACCAGAAGAAATGACTATACATGAAAAGTACTCGTTTTTCATTTTTAAGAAAGGAAAAGTTTTTGGTGGTTTTTTTTTTGTTTTTTTTTTTTTGGCTTAAGTTCCAAGTCGTGAACAAATAACGTCCATTATTTAGAGATAACCTCACATCAGTACAAAGTCAGCCAATCAGCGACAGCCGCACTTGAGGGGCTGTGCTGGTGAAACCAGCCAGTCAACAACAACTTCACTCCAGTAACTATGCTTCTGGAAGTTAGTAAATCCATGACCGCCCCGAGTTTCTCCAATTCAGCCAATCACTGACAGCTCCCCCCTTCTCGACAACAGCCTATCAGCAAGTCGGTCCTCTGCTGCCTACTCCAGTGACCACCCTAACGGTGCTAGGCCCCCCTTCGGTCCCCGGTCGCTAGGCTTCCCAAAACTTTATGCAAAATCAGCTCAGGCTTTGTTCAGGGAGACTGCTCCTTCCAAGTCCAGGTCTCTATTGCAGGCAGACAAGAATTCAACTCTTTTTGCATTGGATATTGGATTCAGTTAGATTTTCCCAAGATCATAATGAGCAACCCCACTTAAGATTCAACTCCCACGTATGATTAGTTATGACTTTGGACTCGTGACAAACACAGTGATGCAGCCATGACATTGATTTAATATGACCTTTTTGATTCTTGTGATGGCTGCAATTATCAAATTTTTTTATGATTCTATGCATGTGCTGTCCCATGTGTCACATGTGCTGTCCCACCAAAACCAGTTTTAGAACATATTCATCACCCTAACAAGGAACTTTTACCTTTTCAACTGTCATTCTCCCCTTTCTTCGCAACCATTGCAACCTTAAGCAACCATTAATCCTTTTTTTCAATGAATTTTCCTATTCTGAACATTTGATGTAAACGGTCCTTTGTGACTGACTTTTCATTTAGCATAGTGTTTGCAAAACTCATCTATGGACCAGAATTTCATGGTTGAAGAACATTTCATTGCATGAGCCTGTCACATCTTTCTTACCCATTTATCAGATGAGGGGCACTTGGGTTTTCACTTTTTACTATGTTTTCCAGCTAATGCTGCCATGAACCATCATTCGTGTACAAGTTTTTGTGTGGACATGTGTTTTCAATTCCCTCCATATGTAAGGAGGGATGGAATTGTTGGGTCTTACTATTACTCTATTTTTAACCTGTTGAGGTATTTCCAAACTTTCCCAAAGCAGCTGCACCATTTACATCCCCACAGGCGCAGTATGGGAGTTACAATTTTTCCACATCCTTGCCAACACTTACTAACCATTTCTTTTATTGTGGTCATCCTCGAAGGTCAAAGTTTGCATTTCCCTGATAATGGTGTTGAGCATCTTTTCATGTACTTCTTAGTCATTTGTGTCTCTTTTTAAGAAAAGCGTTAGGGACTTTTGCCATTTTTTAAGTTGGGTTATCTGTCTTTTATTACTAAGTGATAATAGTACTTTATATAAATCTAGATATATAATTTGCAAATTTTTTCTCTTCAAATTCTGATAGTCCTTTGTAGTATGAATTTTTGAATTTTGACATTGACCAACATATATAATTTTTTCTTTTGTTGCTTGCTTGTGTTTTTGGTTTCATATCTAAGAAACCATTGCCTGATCCAAAGTCACAAGGATTTACTCCTATATTTTTTACTGTGACATAAGTATTTTGAGCTTGTACATTTAGGTATTTAATCAATTTTGAGTTAATATTTGTAGTTGATGTGAGGTAGAGGTACAACTTCATTCTTTTGCATGTCACCATCCAGTTGTCTTAGCATCATTTCCTGAACAGATTACTCTTTTTCCGTTGAATTGTTTTGGGACCTCTGTGTCCATTGAATTGTTTTGGCACCTTTGTTGAGAATAAATTGTGTTCCCTATTTTTTATTTGTCTATATTTGAAACCCAAAATGCCAAACTGCAAGTGTGAATTTCATGATGTAATTCCTGAACAATGGACATTTATTAAATGCAGGAAAACTTTTGAAGCTCTTTCTCTGTGCAGTATACAGGCAATCATTCAATATTTAAAATGATGGAAGTCAGATACAAATTAGAATACACTAACAGCTAAATCTAAAAAATGTGTGATCTTCAACTCTCCCAAAGAAAGTTGAACAACAAATTTTTTGATTAAGAGAAATTTAGATGAAGACAAAATAAGAAGTTGTGACAGCCTCCCACACTATATATTGTCATCAGTCTTTCAGCACAAATGACTCTTTGAATGTAGTGCTATCAAAAACATTTTCTAATGCCAAAATCACAAGCAAAATTTCAAATGCCAGGACAAAATCTACTGCAATAATTAAAAAATTTAATAACTCCGTTTACTCTTGGAGTGTTTATTAAAGCTCTAAATGCCTCATCTTTTTTTTTTTTATAGAGGCATGTTTTTTATTTATTTATTTTGTTTGTTTGTTTTGTTTATACAAGCACTGGGTACAGTCAGAAGTGTGGGAGGGTGAGAGAATTCACCAGAGCCAGAGCAGGTTGCAGAGCAGGGAGCAGAGCAGGCAGAAGGATCGAGTACACTGCTGAGCGGCAGGAGAGGTCTGCGCGCCATGTGGGACCCTCCTCCGGTGGCGGGGGAGCAGCCGGGGATAGAACCGGCGCCGCAGAGGCCGCAGGCAGCTTCGCAACCCAGCGCTCAACCGCTGCGCCACCAGGGAGGCCCCTAAATGCCTCATCTTTTTATGCCTCATCATGGGTGCAAGTAATGGCAACACAACACAAAAAACTTTCTTCCCTTTGTGCATAATTTTATTATAAAAAGACTTTCTTTTAAGCCTATTTAGAATAAAATCCCTCCAGATGAGGCTTCAGAAAGGAACAAATTTTTGCAGAGATTCTCTTGTTAAGAGTTAATGAGAGGGCCTCCCTGGTGGTGCAAAGGGTTGGGACTCAACCGCAGCCACTGCAGCACAAGGTCCATCACTGGCCAGGGAGCTGCCCACATGGTACAGCACAGCTCTCCTGACTCACCCACTGCTCCCCCTCAGCACTGTATTTCAGTCAGTCTGCCTGTTCTGTTCCCCACTCTGTCTCTGGTGAATCCTCTCACCTCCCACACCTCTGGCCTGTACCCCAGTTCTTGTATGCGTAAATAAATCTTTAAAAAAAAAGTTAATGAGGAAATTTATATTGTTTTTGGTTGAGGTAATACAAATATTATGTTGGTAGATATTTGTGTAAAGGTGCAAACATTATTCATTCAGTTATTATAAAGCATTATGTAATGTAAAGCATGATTCCATGGAAGCTGTTGATGGTCCTGCACACATTTTTTGCATATGCTGCTCAAACAGCATCTGATGTTCTTTTAACTGCCTTTGATGTAATTGTCATGAAATTTTTCTCTTACACCAGCATCTATATTGTTCAAACTGAGTAACTAAGGGATCTTTGTGAGTTTGTTGGCATTCAGTATTCTTCATTTCTCTTGCATTCAGAAACCTGTTGGCTCTTTTTAACAAATGGAGTTAAGAAAATTTTTAGTTTATTTGAAGCACTAAAATCATACTTTAATTGTAAAGAAAAGGTCCCCCCAATTCTTATTTACTCTAAAAATAGCCCATAAAGGGATTCTTATTCATAGTTTACAATATCTCTTTAGTACTAGGATTATACAATTGAAAACAGAGTGTTACTGAAGCAATCCATTGCTTAAGATAACTGTTGAATACACTGAAGGAGTAATTGGTGAAGAAAAATGGATTCCTTCAAGTATCAAGGCTATTCTTTAAAAGGACAATGTGACTTATGAACAGAAAAAGAGATTATGATTTGAAATGGATAATTATTAAAGCACTTGCCATGAATACTTTTGGAATGTACTTTACCTATGAGGAATTTTGTTCTTTTCCATGGATATTATTAAATACTCTTCTAGTATGGGGACAAGTGGAACCACCATGTGTAATGTGGAAGAAAGGATAAAAATTGATGTTCTTTTTTTGTCAGTTAAAGACAGTAACTCTTTAACAGTTACTGTCCAAGGGCCTCCCCTGGTGGCGCAGCGGTTGAGCGCTGGGCTGCGAAGCTGCTGGTAGCCTCTGCAGCAGCCTCTGCAGCGCTGGTTCAATCCCCGGCCACTGGTGAGGGTCCCACAGAGCGCACAAACCTCTCCTGTTGCATCCGCTGCTCCCCTCAGCAGTGTATTTTGTCAGTCTGCCTGTTCTGTTCCCTGCTCTGGCTCTAGTGAATTCTCTCACCCTCCCGCGCTTCTGAATGTATCCAGTGCTTGTATAAATAAATAAATAAATCTTTAAAAAAAAAAGTTACTGTCCAAGAGATGCAATGTAAAATTGAGAAATGGAAAAGCAAATCATACTATGAAAGACTGCAGGTGCTTCAACAAACCATATCTGAAGAGCGGTTTTCAGTGCAGTGCGTGTTCAGTACACTGACTCATAACACTGATGTTAGCATATTTTCTCATTAATGAATATTCATTATCGAAAGAACTAAAAAAGTTAAATGTGACCATTGTAGAAACTATATAATGCAAAGAAAATGAATATTAATTATAAGGAATGTTACAAGCATATTACACAAACTGAGAAACAAAGAGAACCAAATCATCAGAAAAACATAAAGGAAGATATGTATTTTAGGTATGTATAATTTATTTCCTATAAATAGCAAATACTTTAAAAATATATGTCCCATGCAATATTTTTCTTTAATATCAATGTACTGATGCATAAGTGACTAGATATAATTCAAATTTAACTGGGCCTCTACTTTTTATTTGCTAACTCTGGCAATCCTTATGGATGATCAGAGATGCTGTAAATAATTTACTTTTTGGGAAAAAAGATTTCCCCCCAATAATCTTTTTTTATGGATGTATAATTTCCTAACAATAGAATGTACAGTTCAATGAATTTTGACAAACGTATACAGTTGTAGAATCATTGATCCTTAATCAGGATACAGAACATTTCCATGACCATAGGAAGTTCCCTGGGGCCCCTATGTAGTCAAGTTCCCCACCCCAGATCCCAGACAACCACTGACTTGATTTTAATGGTCACTGATTAGTTTTGTCTGTTCTTGAAATTTATATAAATGAAATCAGCATAATGATTTTGGGATTCATTCACCTTGTTTTGCCTGTCAATAGTTTATTCCTTTTTACTGATAATGGTATTCCATAGCTTGAACATTTATCTATCCATGTTCTACTTAATAGACATTTGAATTGTTTCCAGTATGGAGTTATTATGTATCAACTCCTATAAGCATTCATTTGTAAGACTTTGTGTGGCTATGTGCTTTAATTTTTCTCAGGTACTTAGGTGTGGAATTGGTAGGTCACAAGGTACTTTTATTTTTATATTTTTAAGAAACCACCAAACAGTTTTCCAAGGTGGTTGTGCCATTTTCCACTCCCACCGGCAGTATATGAGAATTCCAGTTGCTATATAGCCTCATCAGCATTTAGTAGTGTGAATCTTTAACTTTAGTCATTCTCTTGGGTATGTAGTGCTATCCCATTGTGGTTTTAATTTGCATTTCCCTAATGATTAATTATTTTGGGCACCTTTTCATGTTCTTATTTACATCTGAGTGTCTTCTGTTGTGAAGTGCCTTTCAAGTATTTTTTCCTACTCTTTAAAATTGGGTTGTTTGTATTTTACTGCTAAGTTAAAGGAATTCCTTTTATCTTTTGAATATGAGTCTTTTCCAGAATATGTGCATTGAGAATCTTTCCCCCTAGTCTGGGGGAGTTGCATTTTCATTTTCTTAGGGGTATCTTTTATGGAGCAGATTGTATTCCTTTTCATGAAGTCTAATGTATTATTTTTTCATTTAAGATGTGAATGAGATTAGCTTTGGTGTTTGGGGGTGTGGGTAGAGGGGGAGGAAAGAAGGTCCAGACTAGCTAAGAGACCTTACCTGGGATGATGTCTCCCCTCAATGTTTCAAATCACAATTTGAAAATACCAAATGATAAAACTTGAACAGATTCACTTTTGATTTTTTTAGTAAGGTTATTTCAAAACTGTCTACAGTGGTCTGGAAGGCTTCTCAGCAGAAATGACATTAGTGAAGAAGGTCTGAAAGATGAGTGGTGACAAAAAGCTATTATTTGAAAGCACACTATATTCTAAGCACCTTACGTAAACTTTCATGGCAGCTAACCTCCAAGAAAACCCCACCACCCATTCCCTCTGCAATGAGCCTCACCTCCTATATTCATGCCTTTGTATAACCCTCTCCCATAATAAATCATTTGACAGAAGTATGAGTATGGCAGAAATCACAATGTGTGAGGTCCAAAGCTTGGAAATAAACAATGCATGAAGAGCTCACCCACTCTAGAGAAAGAAAGGCAGCTGTCCTGTGAGGATACTCAAGCAGCTCTATTAAGAGATCTGTATGGTGAGAAGCTGAGGCTTCCTGCCAAAACCCAGCACCAACTTGCCTGCCATGTGACTGTCATCTTTGAAACAGATCGTTTGGCTCCAGTCATACCTCAGATGATTACAGCCCTAGCTGACATTTTGACTGCAGCCTCATTGGAGACCCTGTGCTTGAATCAATCAGATAACCTGCAACTGAATTCCTGATTCCTGTTTAAGACAACAATTTTTTTTTTCTTGTTATAAGGTACTTAGTTTGGGAGTCAATTGTTACGCAAGAATAGATAACTAATACACTCTCACAATAGTTCTATAAAGTTAGAATTAGGCATAGTTCTATGATGCAAATAAGGAAAGTGAGCATCAGAAAGGTTAAGTGACTTGCCCCCATCCCCAAATATCACAGCTGAGATAGCCAATTTCCTGAGTTTTCCTTGAACTTCTTTTATTTTCCTCCAGTGTTCCATCATCTTCTCTCAAAAACCCTCAGGCCTGCCCAGATTTACACTCTCCTGTCTATATCCTGATATCTGTCATTCCCCACTAAGCAAAGTAAATAAAATGCTAGCTACAGCAGAACTGGGTTTTGATTCTAGCTTGATCTTTCTCTAGTGCCCTTGTTCCTAACCATTCAGTCTTCCAGAAGGGTTCTTCTAGGAAGAGAATAAGGGAAGGGACATTAGAGGTAGAGAAAACAACAAATTCAAGATGTGGAGTTTGAGTGACTCCAGCTGAGGGAACAGATGGACAGTGGTTCAGGATGGTTGCTGGGAAAGGAGGTGGTAGAGCGAGGCAGGAAAGGAATGGGTAGCTGGTAGGCAGAAACATGTAAGTCATGGCATTAATTTGCATTTCTTTAGCATAAAAGACTTTAGCCAGGGGAGAATTTTACACCTGAATTTTCAAAAGACCCTTTGGTGGTTTAGCAGACACTGTTGGTGCTTCTTGGCATTTATTTCCCTGCTTGCTGGCCCACTTTCCCTGTTGTCAGGTTGCAAAGGGTGGGAAATGAACGCTTGCTGGAAGCCCTTCATCAATGACTGAAGGGAACTGTTGAATGAATATCCCTGCTTCTCACCCCTTGGGGTGCTTCTGGAGCACACATTCCACAGCATTTCTCAGGGTTCTTCAGTAGGACTAAGCTCCAATTGCCCACAGTGGTAACATGCTTGAGATTGTTCACCTTGTTAACTGCTTTCTAGTCCCTGAATCTCTTCCCCATTATCTTACCGGTTCTTCCTTCCCAAATAAGGTACTTGCACTCAAATGCTTATCTTAGGGTCTACCTCTGAGTGGGGGAGGGAGAACTATAAAGAAATAGATGGAGGGGCCTCCCTGGTGGCGCAAGGGGTTGGGATGCAACCTATGAAGCTGTCCACACCCTCTGCAGCACGAATTCCATCCCCAGGCCAGCCAGGGACCTACCCACATGGCTCAGCAGACCTCTCCTGGCCAGCCCACGGCTCCCCTCAGCAGTGTACTTTGGTTAATCTGCCTGTTCTGTTCCCCACTATGTCTCTGGTGGATTCTCTCAACCCCCATGCCTCTGGCCTGTACCCCAGTTCTTGTTTGCAAAAATAAATAAATTTTTAAAAAATCATTTAAAAAAAAAGAAATAGATGGAATAAGAAGTAATATGTTTCATGTTTATTCAAATGCTCATTAAAATTTTGATTCTTCCCAAATTACTCTATGAATTAAATGTAATTTCCAACAAAATCTTAATAGGATGTTTTTAATGGAACTTATAAAACTATGATCATTAATATCAGAGGGAAAGAAGAACAAGGAGAGGAAACTTGCCCTGTCAATGACAGGATTTAATATAAAGTTATTAGTAAGTAAGATTTACTATGAAGCTATCTAAACAGGCACAGAAGAGACAACACCCTGAGACTTGGTTGTAGAATAAACATGCAATCACAACACAGTGGAGGCATTGGTGGACAAAAAATAATCCTGGGCAACTGACTATCCTTTGTAAAAAATGATTATTCTATTCTTTTTTTTTTTAAGATCTATTTATTTATGCATACAAGAACTGGAGTATAGGTCAGAGGTGTGGGGGTGGTGAGAGGATTCACCAGAGACAGAGTGGGGAGCAGAAAAGGCAGATCTACTGAAATACACTGCTGAGGGGAGCAGCGGGCATTGCAAGAGAGGTCTGCTACACCATGTGGGTTAGCTCCCTGGCCGCCTGCCGATCGAACTCATGCTGCACTGGTTGCCATAGCTTGATAGGACTGTCTTTAACATTTGGGCCATCAGGGAGACCCTCTTTGGTGTTTGTTTTTTTTTTTAAGATTTATTTTATTTATTTATGCATACAAGGGCTGGGTGTAAGCCAGAGTTGTGGGGGGTTAGAGGATTCAGTACAGACAGAATGGGGAGCAGAACAGGTGGATTGACTGAACATGTGCTGCTGAGGGGAGCAGCAGGAGACACAGGAGAGGTCTGCTGAGCTATGTGGGTCAGCTCCCTGGCCGGGGATTGAACTCCTGCTGCAGTGGCTGGTGATAGCTTCATAGTGCTGAGACTTAAACCCTTGAGCCACCAGGGAGGACCCTATTCTATTCTTCATAGAAAAGACTATGTTACATAGTACAAAATGAACTTCAGATGATTTAAACATGAAAAACAAAAACTTGTTATTATTAGACAATGTCTTTATGATGTAGGGAAAGGGAGGATTTCTTAAATAAGACAGAAAAACCCAAAATATAATGAAGACTTTCATATTCGATTAAATCAAAATGCAAACTATGTACAAGGACATGTAGCATAACCAATGTAGCCATCCCTACTCTAACATGGTGAAACGTGTAAACTTTATGCTAAGTGAAAGAAGCCAGTTGTTAAAACCACATACTGCGTGATTCCATTTTTATGAAAGATCCAAAATAAGCAAATC
Source organism: Talpa europaea (assembly GCF_964194135.1). Lineage (NCBI taxonomy): Eukaryota > Metazoa > Chordata > Mammalia > Eulipotyphla > Talpidae > Talpa > Talpa europaea. The sequence continues at coordinate 15,738,698 of NC_140078.1, read as the reverse complement.
TATAGAGACAGAAAGTAGATTAGTAGTTTCCAGAGACTTGGAAGAAAGAGGAAATTGATGGTGACTGTTAATAAGTATGGGATTTCTTTGGGGGGTGATGAACATGTTCTAAAATTAGATTGTAGTCATTATTGCACAAATCTATATCTAAAACCCAATGAGTTGTGTGCTATAAATGGGCAAATTTTATGGTAGTTGAATTATTTCTCAATAAAACTGCTGTTTTTTTTAAAGCAAGTCACACACCAGGGGATAATATTTGCAATGAATATTACTGACGATCATATCAAAGAATCCTGTAAAGCAATAAAAGTGACAAATAACCCAATATAAAAATTCACAGAGAAATAGAATTGGCAATTCAAAGATGAAGAAACTCAATAGATGTACATAAAAATGCGTAATATCATTAGTAATGAAGGGAAAGAAAATCCAAATAATGAGAAACCATCACATTCATTAATTTGGAAAAAGAATTTAAAAGTTTGCATTTTTCAGTGCTGCCAGAATATGAAAAAAATGGGAATTCTCAAAAACTTCTGGTGGATGTATAAATTTATATAACCACTTTGAGTAGAAGATAGTTATATGTTTCTACAACCCAGCAATTCCATTTCTGAAGAACTTTTTCATATGGGAACATGTGAAGAAAATTCAAAGGTGTTTATGGCACATTGTAATAGCAGAATTTGGGAAGGATGACTGAATATACACCAATGGGGATCAAATGTGAAATACGAATCAAGTGTGATCTATTCATCTAATGTTATAAAACAACTAAATGAATATGGTTAAATCTCAGAAACACAAATTTCAATGAGCTTTAAAAGAATACCTGCAAGAAGATACCTGTATAAGGGGCCTCCCTGGTGGCGCAAGGGGTTAAGACTCAACCTATGATGCTATCCATAGCCTCTGAAACACGAGTTCAATCCCCAGACCGGCAAGGAAGCAATCCACATGACGCAGCAGACCTCTCCTGTCTTGCCCGCTGCTCCCCTCAGCAGTGTATTTCAGTCAGTCTGCCTGTTCTGATTCCCACTCTGTCTCTGGTGGATCCTCCCACCCCCCATGACTCTCTGGCCTGTAACCCAGCTCTTGTATGCATAAATAAAAATAAATCTTTTAAAAAAAAATACCTTAGGCCTCCCCGGTGGCGCAGCGGTTGAGCGCTGGGTTGCGAAGTTGCCCGCAGCCTCTGCAGCGCTGGTTTGATCCCCGGCTACTCCCCGGCCACTGGAGGAGGGTCCCACATGGCGCGCAGACTTCTCCTGCCGCCCGCTGCTCCCGGTCCTTCTGCCTGCTCTGCTCCCTGCTCTGGCTCTGGTGAATTCTCTCACTCTCCCTCGCTTCTGACTGTACCCAGTGCTTGTATAAATAAATAAATCTTTAAAAAAAAAAAAAAGAAAAAAAAAGAATTTAAAAAAAAATAAAAAATAAAAAAAAATACCTTTATTAGTCAGGGTTCCCCAGAAGACCAAACCGTTTTATACATACATATACATATGCATATACATATACATACATATACATATATATCTCCACATATATAACAATCATCTATACACACATACATATATTTAATACACATATACACATATATATCTCCAAATCTTATACTTTAAATCATCTCTACATTACTTGTAAAAACTAATACAAAAAACCCCCGCTAATATTATGTAAATACCATGCAAACAATTGTTATATTGCATTGTTTAGGGAATAATGATGGGAGAAAAGAAGTCTGTACCTGTTCAGTAAAGATGCAACAGCAACAGGACTAACTAAGTAGTATGTCTTTTTGATCATCTGATTCATTTAATAGGTACATGTGGAATCCCTGGAGCAGAGAGCTTCTTTCATTTCTTTCTCACCACCGTCACTTTTGTCCCCTTGCCTCTTTCTTGCTCCCCTCTCTCTTAACCTAAGTACCCTCACTTTGTTTACTAATGTCCACTAGTTTTTGTATTTTATTTTGTCAAATTGTCTACTATGAAAGCATGTCCTATTTTTGTCTTTGTCATTGTGACCTGCTTTACCACACTTAATTCCTTTAAACTCCGTCCATTTGGTTGTAAATGGCAGCATTTTGTCTTTCCTTTTGGCTGACCAGTACTCCACGGTGTGAATATACCATATCTTCTTGATGGGCATTTCGGCTGTTCGGTAACCTCACTATTATAAATAGTGCTGCAATAGGGCCTCCCGATGGCGCAAGGGGTTAAGCACAGCACTATGAAGCTGTCCACACCCTCTGCAGCATGAGTTCAAGCCCTGGTCAGACAGAGAGCTACCCACATGGCACAACAGACCTCTCCTGTCTTGCCCACTCCTCCCCTCAGCAGTTTATTTCAGCCAGTCTGCCTGTTCTGTTCCCCACTCTGTCTCTGGTGAATCCTCTCACCGCCCCCCCCCCACCTCTGGCCTGTATCCCAGTTCTTGTTTGCATAAATAAATAATTTTTTTTTTTAAATAGAGGCATGTTTTATTTATTTATTTATTCATTTGTTCGTTTTTTTGTTTGTACATGCACTGGGTACAGTCAGAAGCTCGGGAGGGTGAGAGAATTCACCAGAGCCAGAGCGGGGAGCAGAGCAGGCAGAAGGACCGAAGTACACTGCTGAGGGGAGCAGCGGGTGGCAGGAGAGGTCTGCACGCCATGTGGGACCCTCCTCTGGTGGCCAGGGAGCAGCTGGGGATCGAACCGGCGCTGCAGGGGCCGCGGGCAGCTTCGCAACCCAGTGCTCAACCGCTGCACCACCGGGGAGGCCCAATAAATAAATATTTTTAAAAAATAGTGCTGCAATAAACACTGTAGAGCATGTCAAATTTTTGCATTGATGGTTTCATGTTCTTTGGAGAGATCCACAAGAGGGGATTGCTGGGTAACATAGTATTTCTATTTTCAGTTTTTAAAGGGAAATCCAGATTGCTGTCCATAAAGGCTGTACCAGTTTACATCCCCACCAACAATGTAATTGGGTTCTTCTTTCTCCTCATCTTCTCCAGCACTTGTTGGGGTCTCTTTAAAATGTGCCATTCTGGGGCCTCCCTGGTGGCACAAGGGGTTAATTCTCAGCACTATGAAATTATCTGCAGCCACTGCAGCACAAGTTTGATCCCCGGCCAGGGAGCTGACCCACATGGCATAGCAGACCTCTCCTGTCTTGCCGGCTGCTCCCCTCAGCAGTGTGTTTCAGTAGATCCACCTGTTCTGCTCCCCACTCTGTCTCTGCTGAATCCTCTCACCCCTCTCACAGGCCTACACCCCAGCTCTTGTATGCATCAATAAATAAATCTTTAAAAAATTAAAATAAAATGTGCCATTCTAAATATGAAGTGGAATCGCATTGTGATTTTAACCTATATCTCTCTTATTGGAAGCCATGAATAATAATTTTTTCATATATCTATTGACATGGGTATAAAAAGATTTTGAAATTGAGGAATCCCAAAATTCGCTGTCAGTGAGCTGGGGACCCAGAAAGCCAATGGTATAGTTCCAGGCTGAGTCCAAAGGCCTGCGGACCAGGAGTGCTGGTGCAGTCATCCATATTAAGGAGGTCAATTTGCTTTCCTCAGTCTACTGATTCAAATAATAACTTCATCCAGAAACGCCCATATTATTTAACCAAATATATGACCCAGTCAAGCTGCCACATAAAATTAACCATCACAATACCTTTAATACAAATTAAAATAAACATACTTGAGATGACACTATGTACATTGCAGCAAGCAAGTATAAAAACATGATAGGCACCGGTGAGATGCAGCTCTCCTGCTTGCCTGTGACTGCAGTTGTCTGTCTTTTTCTTTCTCCTTTTCCTAGTAAACCTGTCCTTTTAAAAGGTAAATAAGTAAATAAATAAATACATAAGTAAGTGATTGTGGTTGTTTCTGAGGCTGGGGATGATGAATTTGGTTCGTATATCTTCATCTTCACCACCTAAAAAATAAACCTTTTATTTCTTCAAAAGATTTGATTCAAATATAACAGCAGATCAACATTTTCTCATTTAGGCAATGTGTGGTCAAAAAGGGAAATTGAGCTCAAACTTTTACTCCTGCTTCCTCCCCAAACCTCACTAAATAACAAAACTCACAAAGACAAAGGTTAATAGGCATTGAGGCAACTTGGGTTAGTGATATTAAAAATATTTTAGACATTCTTACCTGGCATAGGAGAGGAAGAGGAAATGATCCCATAATTGGAAAATGGCAAAATTATGATTGACAGATTCCTGGTATGACAGGAAGCACCTCAAGCCCTGTTTGAATGAAAGCAGAACTTCCTTTCCTGGAGAATGCAATTCTATTGCCATAGTGTATCTAATGAATCCACAGCATTGTAAGAACAGAAGTTTTATCCTATGTGGTTATAGTTTAACTTTTCAAACCAATAAGCTGTATGGTTTCATAGCCTGGTTGTACAGGTAAACACAGGATTTTATTGCCCAGTGGGAAGTTAACTGGTTATAAATCTTACCTAGTAAATTGTCTTTGGAAGTCCTTTCATTAACACAAATTCTGTTTGTACACACACACACACACACACACACACACACACACACACAGAGTCCAGTTTTTCAAGCATTAGCAAAGCAATTTTTTTGTCTGCCTGCTGTCTCCTTCCTTAAGAGTTAAACAAAATTTTGATAAATGCTCACAATTTCTTGGTTTCAGAGTTTCACTTTAATATTGCTTTCCATTTTCTCAGTTCTGCTAAGTAGTTAGGAGTGAGACAAAAAGAGGAAATCCAATTTGTGTCTCAGAACCCCAGAGATTGAAAATACCGCATCCCTCAGCAGTTGGGGTGAGGGTTCATGCTGGAAACCGAGAATATGGTTGAAAATCTTAGTCCTTCCCCCAAACAGAAAACTAGAGTTTGTCATTTGGAAAGAATGGGCCCCAAAGCTCCTAGCTTAGGGAGATCAGACACAGATGAGGGAGAGGCTACTGGAGTGGACACTGGGGATTTGAGAGAGGCCTGCATTTGAACAGAGGACCCTGGCATCATCACCTGCTCCAAGTCAGCTGATTCTACAGAGACCCACTCTCTCCTTTCTACTCAGATAGACACCCTCTTCTACCAGGTAGAAGAGAGGAAGAGCCTTCTTTAGAGAAATTGACCAACCTAGAGAATACCTAGAGAAATTTAAACTGGGGTGGGTCCCCCAATGAAGCTTCCAGGTCACTGCCCATCCCCCTTACTATGAAGCCACAATCAATAAACTTTTACCTACAAACACAAAACTTCAATTCATATTGTATATGAACAGAGATCCATGGGTCATGTAGCATGGAAAATTGCTAAGATGGAAATCAGAAACCTAAACAAACAGAAAAAAATGGGCCTTGAGGAAATAGAGACAATGAGAAAACAAAAATACTTTTTAAATATACTAAAATTGTGCCTCCTTGGTGGCACAAGGGGTTAAGCACCACACTATGAAGCAATCCTCAGCCTCAGCACAAGTTCGTTCCCTGGCCGGACAAGGAACAACCCACATGGCGCAGCAGACCTCTCCTGTCTTGCCCGCTGCTCCCCTCAGCAGTGTGTTTCAGTCAATCTGCCTGTTCTGTTCCCCACTCTGTCTCTGGTGAATCCTCTCACCCCGGCACCTCTGGCCTGTACCCCAGCTTTTGTATGCATAAATAAATAAATCTTTTTTTTTAAATAAATATACAAAAATTGATGTTCCTGGAGAGATTAAAGAAGATTTTATATCATAAGATGGCATGAGGATGTTATATTTAAGGAAGAAACATTTAATAAGCATGAAAAGAACCTTGAGAAATTAAAATGTTACAGCCAAATCTTTTTTAAAAATTAAAAATTTGGAAAGTGATACTGAAAATAATCTCTCTAGAAAGGATAAAAAGATAAGGAGGTAAGACAGGAGAAAAATATACAATAATTAGAAGGGTCCAGGGCCTCCCAGGTGTCGTAGTGGGTTGAGCGCAGTGCTGTGAAGCTGTCCACAGCCTCTGCAGCGCCGATTTGATTCCCGGCTGGTCAGGGAAAATCCCACATGGCGAGGCAGACCTTTCTTGTCTGGCCCGCTGCTCCCCTCAGCAGTGCTTTGGGTCCGTCCTTCTGTTCAGCTCCCAACATTGTCTCTGGTGAATCCTCTCACCCTCCCGCGACTCTGGACTGTACCCCAGCTCTTGTATAAATTAAAAAAAAAAAAATCTTAAAAAAATTAATTAATAAAAGGGTCCAAGAAGTCTAATTCCTGTCTTCCTTTTTTTTTTTTTTTTTTTTTAGAGATTTATTTATTTATGCATACAAGAACTGGGGTACAAGCCAGAGGTGTGTGTGTTAGCGGGGTTGAGAAGATTCACCAGAGACAGAGTGGGGAGCAGAACAGGCAGATGTACTGAAATACACTGCTGAGGGCAGCAGTGGGCGAGACAGGAGAGGTCTGCTGTGCTATATGGGTAGCTCCCTGACCAGGGGATCCAACTTGTGCTGCAGAGGCTGCGGATTGCTTCACAGATTGTGTCTTAACCCCTTGCTCCACCAGGGAGGCCCCTGTCTTCCTTTTGGATCAAAGTCCAGACAGGAAAGCAGATCCCAGGCAAATTAGTTCAGAGAAGAAAATTAATAAAGAATTCAACAAAATGGAGCAAAAAATTTACAAGAGCCAAGTGAGACTACCCAGCTGTGGCGAGAAGCTGCTACTAGGCCTAGGCCGGAAGAATAAGGTATCAGGTGATGTTATAGGAATCTAGGAGCTGGAGTCCTTTAGCAGGAATGAAGTCGTGTGGGCTACTCCCAGGAAGCTGTTGACCACAAACAAATAGGGTTTATCCAGGGAAAAAACAACAGACCAAAGGGCAGACTGGAGAGTACATTCCTCTGAAGGCCCATTGCACTTCCTAAAATTCAAGGCTAATAACCCACTAAATAACCTCTAACGGACTTCCCCCTCAGTTTACAGCAGGAATAACATTATTTCCTGTGGGAAGCAAGGCTTCTTGGGTCCTGTGGTGTGCTGCTCCTCACACATGAGCACTTTTTCTAGCCTTCTTACCCAAATTAAATAGGGTCCAATATCAGTGTTCACAAGTTCAGCCCTGCCAGAGACACCACCCAAAGCAGAGAGAATAAGGGAGTAACTCCCTGCCTCCACTCTTCTTACCAGCTGCCAGGGTCTCCCAGAGGATCAGGGAGCCTGAGAGCCAGCGTCCTATAAGCAGAGGAGGGATAAGCAGAGGTAGGTGTGTGAGCAAACAGGCACTTTCCCATCACACCCTTGAAATATCAGTTAAATTCCGACAAGGGTGGGGGCAGAGGAAGAGAGAGAGAGAAAGAGAATAAAAGATGAGATGAGAAAATGGAGGGAGGAGGCTGTCAAGGATATCATCCAATTGCTCAGAATTGAAGGTCATGTGTTTCTACTTGGAAAGGTCTTGATGGAAAACCAGCACAATGAATGGGTCTTAAAATATAAATACAGAAAATTAATATAAACTGATGTTTAGTTTAACATATAGATGGATAAATATAAAAGTAATGTTAGAAACAAGTAAGAATATGGGCCATGTTTCTAACAAAGTAAAGAAGCTTCAGTGGGAAAGAAGCCCAGAGAACTGATAGACTGAGAGAAATGGTCCTGATGATGTAGCTGGAGTTATAATTCTAGTTGTGGCTTAGGACAAGCCTCTAGAATTCTTAACTTTGTTAGCCAACAAATTGTCTTTTTATGTGAAATAGGTTAGTTGGGTTTCCACCATTTTCAATCAGAAGAAGAATGCTTAATAAATCCCCAAATGATAGAAGTTTGTTGGTCTAGACCCCGTAAAATTACAACCTTTCAGCAATGAGAAATTGTATAAACAAAGTAAAAGACAAGTGGTAGAGCGAAATAAACTATTTGTAGCAAACAATGCAAGACAATGTCCAAAATATATAAAGAGTACCATCATCTCAACAAGGAAAAAATAAAATAAAATGACTCAAAGGAAAAATGAGAAAAAGGTATGAAGGGTGTGTTAGTCAGAACTCTTTCCTTTGAAACAATAAAGCTTAACTTTTTTTTTTTTTAAGATTTATTTATTTATTTATATAAGCACTGGGTACAGTCAGAAGCGCGGGAGGGTGAGAGAATTCACCAGAGCCAGAGCAGGGAGCAGAGCAGGAGAAGGACCGAAGCACACTGCTGAGGGGAGCAGCGGGCGGCAGGAGAGGTCTGCACGCCATGTGGGACCCTCACCCGGCAGCCGGGGATGGAACCGGCGCTGCAGAGGCTGCGAGAAGCTTCGCAACCCAGAGCTCAACCGCTGCGCCACCGGGGAGGCCCTTAACTCTTATTCTTGTAAGCAAAAAAAACAAACAAACAAACAAACAAACAAAAAAACCAGAAACAAAACAAAAAGGAATTTGTTGGTTCAAATAATTGAGAACTCAAAGGAGTAATAGGCTTCAAGAAGAATTCTGGAGCTTAGATGTTGCCCACAGCAATTGTTTGCTCTCTTCCTCCCTCCATCTCTTAGTTCTAATTCTTTCTTTATGTGTAGATTTAATTGTCACCCAAGGTCTCTTCCCATGGCAACAATATATTTTTCTGCAGCTGCAGGCTTGCCATCATTGTGCCTGTCCTAACTCTTTTGTTTGTGTTATAAAACCCAACCCAAACTGATTTGAACAAAAAAAGAGAATTCAGTACATTCGCTGCATAATCAAAGACGTGTATTATAAGGTAGGACTGCCTTTGAGTGGAGCTTGAACCAAGAGCTTCGGTAATGCCAACTAATGCTCATTTCACTCCCTCCACAGTCTCCTGCCTCCTATTGCCTTGGCATTATACTAAGGGTCCTCATGATGGCCTCCAGCAGCCCTAGGTGCCCCTCATCCTTCGTTCATTTAGACCAAGAGAAAAAGAGTTCATTTATTATTATTATTATATTTTTACATGTTAAAAGGAGTGGTTTATTAGGAAAGGGAGAAAGAAAAAGAGAAGCACCGGCATGGTCACAGGCAGGCAGGAGAGCTGCCAAAAAAAGTCCCGTAATCAATGGCTCTCACTGGATCACATGATCACCCCACACAATCTGTGGTCAAGAGAATATGGCCAATGGGAGTCACCTTCCAGCTGTGAAGTCAAAGAGAAGTCACTTCCACCCAAAGTAGAGGAACAGAGAATAAACCACTCCTTTTAAATGTAAAGAAAAAAAAAAATCACCCTCTTTTTCTCCTGTCTAAAAGCATGAAGGATGAGGGGCGCCTAGTGCTGCTGGAGGCCATGGTGAGGGCCCTTAGTGTAATGCCAACGCAATAGGAGGCAGAAGACTGTGCAGGGAGTGAAAAACTGAAGATTCCCTTCCCCAAACAGAAGAGCGGGAATCATGCCAGGTCTGCTGCAACAGGGCACGGTCAGGGCAGGGGATGGTGGTTTCCTCCAGTGCCGAGCCAGCTGCTTTCTTCTTCAGGTGCAGATGTAGCTCCACGTGGCTCAGCAACATATAAACAACATGCTCAAAAACAAGAAAGAAAAACAATCCACAAACAGCCAAAACAAAAACAAAAACAAAAACAAAAAACAACCCAATTGTGGGAAAAATAGGTAGAAGATTCTCATTCAATAAAAACATTTGAGACAAGTCAGGCATGGCTGAGAACATCATCAGTCGTCACCTTGGCACAGCACACACCAGCGCCCTGTGAGGCAGGAACAGCAGTGCTTTTTTGCCTTGGCAGCAGTTAACTTGCTCAGCCCAAGTTTCCTGCCTCTGGGCTTCTTCCTTGTGGATCCCCCTTGTTCATTGTCCTGCAGCAACATCTAAATGGCTCCTGGAGGGCCTCCCTGGTGGCACAAAGGGTTAAGCTCCACACTATGGAGCAGTCCACAGCCTCTGCAGCAAGAGTTCCATCCCCGGCCTGCCAGGGAGAAACCCACATGGCAAGGCAGACCTCTCCTGTCTCCCCAGCTGTTCTCCTCAGCAGTGTATTTCAGTTGATCTGTCTGTTCTGTTTCCCACTCTGTCTGTAGTAGATCCTCTGGCCCCTGCATCTCTGGCTTGTGCCCCAGCTCTTGGATGCATAAATAAATAAATAAATCTTTAAAAAAAAAAAAAAAACAAAGGGCTCCTGGAATGGATGCCCCTTCCGAATTCCACGTGGCTTTAGCAGTTCATTTCCTGTGGATGTGAGATCTAGGCCTGAGGATGCTTTAAGGTAGTGTCAGCCATACCTGTCTGGGAGTGCTTATTAGATACCTAAATCCCCAGCACTGCTTTTCACCCTTCTGAAAAATTCCCAGCACCACTCTTCGACCTTCATTCCTGGAAAACTGCTTTTCTCTAGATTCCCTAGAGAACAGAGCAAGAGCCAAAGGTTTCACAGTAGGATCTAAATGGAAGGCACAATCCCCAAGCAACAAAGAAAAGAGTTAGAGGAAGGAAAGCAAATGCAAGGTGGCATATTACTGCACTCACTGAATGTTAGGCAAACACCCGGTTACTTAGTTACATTGGAGTCTTCTTAACAGTTGTACAAGCCAATCATGCCTTGGAATGGTCCACTGAGGGGTAGAAGGGAAAGAAGATTATTTGTTAGTTCCTTCCTGTCTTTTATCTTGCACTGGCCAAAGTTGACCCATGGAGTGTCAACTTCCATATGATCTGGGAATCTTTCCCATGACTATAGAAGGGGATGTCAAGTTCCTGGACTGACAGGTTGCCTAAAATCATAGTAGCAGAGTAGCAATTCCCCCAAATGAGGAAATGCAAGCAGAGAACAATTTATTTACAAAATTTGAAGGTTTCAGAGTGAGGGTGGTACTCAACATATTTAATATTTAATAATATATTATTGGCACAGCTCAATCAGAAATTATTATAGGTATCATAAGAGAGAAAATAAGCCCTTATGTTGATGACATCTGGAACCAAGATTCTCAGTTAAGAAGAGATACAAATATAAAATCAAAGGAGTTAAGCAAAATTTTATAGTCCTAAGTTTGAATTTGGGACATTAGGATAGACTTACGGTGTATTTTCTTAAAAAAAAAATCAAATATCATTTTCTAATTATCTATACTGAAAAATTACATTGGATAGTATAAGTCTAGGATGTGAATATCTCTGGTTACTAAAATTATTAAGTATACAACATGGTCAGGGCCTCCCTGGTGGCACAAAGGGTTAAGCACAGCACTGTGAAGCTATCTGCAGCCTCTGCATGGCCAGGGAGTTACCCACATGGTGCAGCTTCGCTTCTCTGTTTCATTTCCTTCTTCCCCCACCTGTTTCCTGGGGTCCCGTCTGCTTCTTGAAGGAACCTAAATGAATATACTCTTGCTCAGGCTTCCTTGTTAATATCAGTCGGAGTCAAGCCCTGGTAATGCTGTAGGAATTTTCCATGTGAAAAAAGCTATAGCCTTTGAATGCATAGGGGAGAATGGGCCTGATGGATTCAAGCCAGCTTGAGGATGGGGAACTCAGATCACAGCCACAGGCAGACTGCAAAGCTGCCCCGAATCTGGGGCTGGGCTCATGGATCTCTTGCAGGCCTTCTTTTTGTCCTCGTTGAACCTTGTTCACAATCAGTGTCCTTGGCCCTGACTTGGGGAGCATAACTAACCTCTTCCTGTTCCTTGAGCCATTTTTGATATGCTGATATGGCTTCAGCCTGTTTAACTTGGTAAACACTGCAATCTGGACCACACCTCTAGTCACAGGCCAGACTTTCGGTCAAATGGCTCTGCACACAGGGTTACTTGCCATTCCTTCCCCATGAGGGAAATGCCACAGTCACAGAACAAGTGAATGTAAGAGCCGTGTCATTGTAATGTGACCTGCAGAGCTGCCAGTGGTTCTCAGATGGTGGAAGTTGGCACCAGTGGCTCGACAGCAACCTGAGATGGGCATCAGAAACCTGATCATAACACTGGAAGCTGTCAGTATCTTGGGCAAACATTAGAAATATACATGCTGTTTCCGGGAGCACCAGGACAGTAGACCTAGAGGGAGACCTACAGAGGAGACATGTGCTCTATGAATTAAAACAGGAAGCAAGGAAACTGACATCTTCAATGAGTTCCCCTATTGTCTCAGTGACATCTTATTAGTTTACATTTTAAAATGTCAGGTTTATTAGGAAAAAGGAGAAAAAGGGGGGCACCTGCATCGTACAGGTGGGCAGGAGAGTGGCATCCAAATTCTGGTTGCCTTTATTAGTGTTCTATTGCTGTGAAAGAAATTACTATAAACTTACTGGCTTACCACCATGACCATTTTTTTATTCTCATAGTTTCCGTTGGTCAGAAATTCAAGGACAGCATAATCAGAGAGTTCTGGCTCAGGGGCTTTCATGAGATCTCAGTCAAGATGTTTGTTGGGGCTGCCATCATCTGCAGGCTTGACTACAGCTGAAGGGTAGACTTCCAAGTTGGCTCACACACAGGTCAGGGAAGTTTGTACTGACTGTGGGCAGAAGACCTCGAACTGGGATTCTTTACAAGTTGCTTAAAAGTGTCCATGTGACTTGGCTGACTTCCTCCAAAGCAAGGGGGAGGAAATGGGGGATCCTTTGTCTGACCTCACCTCAGAGGTCACAGAGTACAGTTTAACATTCTACTTACTAGAAGCAACTCACTAAGTCTGGACGATATTCTTGGGAAGAGAATGAAATTCCACCTTTTAAAGGACTATAAAAAAATATGTGAACATTTGAAAAAAAACACTGTATCGTTCTTAGCTCAGTTGTTAACTGTACTTTGTTTTTTTTATATTTATTATTATTTTTATTATTTTTGCATAGAAGAACTGGTGTGGGCCAGAGGTGCAGGGGGTGAGAGGATTCACCAGAGACAGAGTAGGGAGCAGAACAGCCAGATTTACTGAAATACACTGCTAAGGGGAGCAGTGCACAAGACAGGAGAGGCCTGCCATGCCATGTGGGTCCGCTCCCTGGCCGGGATCAATCTCTAATAGTGCTGAGACTTAACCCCTAGGCCATCAGGGAGACCCTGCTAACTATACTTTGGATTATAAGATCTTTTCCAACTTCTGTCTCTGACTTACTCCCTTTTTTTTTTTATTCTTTCCATGTAATCAATAAGATACCTGGCATCAGTTGGGGATATAAGATGGTCAACTCTTATTTCTTTAACAATTTCTTTATTTAATAATTACAACCAATCCTAAACAGCTTCTAAACAAGTCAGCCAGGGCCTCCCAGGTGGTGCAGCGGTTGAGCGCTGGGTTGCGAAGCTGCCCGCGGCTGCAGCGCCGGTTCGATCCCCGGCTGCTCCCCAGCCACCAGAGGAGGGTCCCACATGGCGCGCAGACCTCTCCTGCCGCCCGCTGCTCCCCTCAGCAGTGTACTTTGGTCCTTCTGCCTGCTCTGCTCCCTGCTCTGGCTCTGGTGAATTCTCTCACCCTCCCGCGCTTCTGACTGTACCCAGTGCATGTTTAAACAAAATAAATAAATAAATGAAAAACATGCCTCTAAAAAATAAATAAATAAATAAACAAGTCAGCCAAACCAAGATTGTGCATCTAAGTTGTGAAAAGAAAGACTTAAAGAGAGGACTCTTCTCCTTGGAGAGGAGGGGCCATATTGTCAGATATGGAGGCCATGAAAAAGCTCTGCTTAGAGCTCCTGCTGTGAGGAGTCTGAATGGCAGGCAGTCCAGTGGCTTCTCCTCTGGCCACCACTGCTTATGCTAGCACAGCCCATTCTTCCCAGATACAGGGCTGCTCCCATTAGTAACTTAGACTCCAGGACTCCTTTCTTGCAACTGTGTTCCATCTGAGACTCTTTTTTTAAATCCAAATGTAATTGACATCCATTGTATTAGTTCCAGGTGCACAACATAATGATTTGATAATTTTATACATTGCAAAATGATCACCACAATTTATCTGTTTAACATCTTTTGTCAGCAATGTTCAAATTTACAATATGATATTATTGACTATAGTCCCTAAGCCCTCTTTCCTTCAGAGCTCAAATTTTTATTATAATCTGAAAGCTTCCCTGCCTTTCCCTCTGTCCTTTTCTTTATCCTTCTCAGACATTTCCCCTAATAAGTCTCTTGCGTGTCAAATTCTGTTTTGGCATCTGTTTCTTGGGAGACCTCCCAGGCATACACAGTGCTGGAGCTGGTTCCCACAGGCTTGTGAGAACAGATTCTCTGCCTCTCTTCCCAGCTCCACACTCAGTGACATCATGTTGGTAGCTTAAAATAGGTCATGGTGGGAGTATTTGTGCCATAAAAATCAACAAATGCTATACATAAGAGTTCTTCCCTCATGGTGAACTGGTTGTTAAACATTTACCAGCATGCTTCTGGGATATACCCAAAGAAATATGTGAATGTGTGTTCACAAGAGACCTGTGCTGGAGTCCAAGACTGCCCATGGCATCATCATTTACAGAAACCTCAAACTAAAACCTGCCCAATTGTTGATCAGCTGTAGAATAGTGTCATATTATGGCGCATGTATATATTTATTTAGTGAAATAAATAAAATAAATGACCTACTATATACAACACTGTGAATAAATCTCACAAACATATTGCTGAGTGAAGGGAAGCAGACATAAAAGAGTCCATACACACACACAAATGGAATGTAGGGTTCCATTTATATAAGGTTAAAAAACTGGCAAAATTAATCTATAGTGTAAGAAGTGAGGAGAGAATTTTCCTTGTGGAGAAAACAAGTGGAGGGGCCAAGAGAGGTCCTGTCATGTTTTATTTCTTGACCTGGGTGTTGGTTATAAGAGTGTGTTTACTTTGAAAATTCATTGAACTGTAGAGAATTCAAAACAACATATACCTAGTTGTTCCATGAAGTCAGGAATTTAGAAAAATAATTAAAACCTTTTTAATTGTGGTAAAAAAATGTAACATTTACCATCTGAACCATTTTAAGTGCATATAGTTCAGTAGTGTTAAGTATATTCACATTGTTGTATAGCAGATCTCACAACTTTTTCATCTTGCAAAACTGAAACTCTATACTCTTTATTTTTTTTTTTAAAAGATTTATTGATTGATTGATTGATTGATTGATTTATACATACATACATACAAGCACTGGGTACAGTCAGAAGCGCGGGAGGGTGAGAGAATTCACCAGAGCCAGAGCGGGGAGCAGAGCAGGCAGAAGGACCGAAGTACACTGCTGAGGGGAGCAGCGGGCGGCAGGAGAGGTCTGCGCGCCATGTGGGACCCTCCTCCGGTGGCCGGGAAGCAGCCGGAGATCGAACTGGCGCAGCAGAGGTTGCGGGCCACCGGGGAGGCCCTGAAACTCTATACTCTTTAAAGAAACCATTTTCTCCTTTCCCCAGCTCCTGGCAACCACCATTCTACACTTTGTTTTTATGAACTTGACTACTTTAGTTAGCTCATATAAATGGAATCATACAGTATCTATTTGTGACTGGCATTTCACTTAGCAAAAATTCACTTAGCAAGTTTCATCCCTGTGGTAGTATCTGTCAGAATTTCTTTCTGTTTTAAGACTGAATAATATCCCACTGTATTTGTATACCACATTTTGCTTATCCATTCATCCACAAATGGACATTTAGGTTGCTTTTTACTTCTTGGCTATTGTCAATAATGTTGCTGTGAACATGGGTATACATAAGTCAGTTTAAGATCCTGCTTTTAATTATTTTGGGGGCCTCCCCGGTGGCGCAGTGGTGGGCCTCCCCGGTGGCGCAGTGGTTGAGCGTTGGGTTGCGAAGCTGCCCGCAGCCTCTGCAGTGCTGGTTCGATCCCCGGCTGCTCCCCGACCACCGGAGGAGGGTCCCGCATGGCGCGCAGACCTCTCCTGCCGCCCGCTGCTCCCCTCAGCAGTGTACTTCGGTCCTTCTGCCTGCTCTGCTCCCTGCTCTGGCTCTGGTGAATTCTCTCACCCTCCCGCGCCTCTGACTGTACCCAGTGCTTGTATAAATAAATAAATAAATCTTTAAAAAAATAATAATAATAATAATTATTTTGGATACATCTATGTGTGTGTGTATGTATGTATATACACATATATGATAGAATTATCATATGATCCAGCAATACCACTTGTGGAGATTATATATATATATATATATAAAATGTTTTAAGGAAGGGCCAAACTGTTTTCCACAGAGACTGCACCATTTTACATTCCCACTCATAGTGTATAAGGGTTCTAATTTCTTCATATTCTCACCATTTATTGTCATTTTCAAACTAGTAGCCATCTTAATGGGTGTGAGGAAAGGCAGGGATTTCTATATGATGCCTCCCCAGAGCCTAGATCCATCTCTGGCATATCGAAGCCACTCAATAAATAGTGGCTTCATAAAGTAAATGGGTTGATTTCCCATATAGGGTTTTGTAGTGGGCTGAATAATGGCTCCTCCCAAAATATGTCTATAGCATAATCCCCAGAACCCTAAGTGTTACCACAAACTTGGAGAAAGGGTCTCTGTAAGTATAATTAAGGACTCTGAGATGAGGAGCTCATGCTGGATTATCTAGGTGGGCCCTAAATCTAATGACGAGTATCTCTATAAACGACACACAAAGGAGACCTCCCTGGTGGTGCAAGGGTTAAGCACCGCACTATGAAGCAATCCACAGCCTCTGCAGCATGAGTTCGATCCCTGGCCTGCCAGGAAAAACCCACATGGCACAGCAGACCTCTCCTGCGTAGCCCACTGCTCCCCTCAGCAGTGTATTTTAGTCAGTCTGCCTGTTTCTGTCCTCCACTCTGTCTTTGGTGGATCTTCTCACCCCTCGCATCTCTGGCCTGTACCCCAACTCTTGTATGTATAAATAAAATTTTTTTTTTTAAAAAAAGACACAGAGAAGACCATATAGAATAGTAGCAATGTGATGATGGAGGCACGGATTGAAGTGACATGGCTAAAGCCAGGAAATGCCATCAGCCACCAGAACCTGGAATAGGCAAGGAAGAAGTATCCCCTGACATCTCCAGAGGGAGTGTGGCCATGGTGACATCCTGACTGTGGAACTGTGGTCTCCAAAACTGTGAAAATAAATCTGTTATTTTATGCCACCATGTGGCAATTTATTACAATAGTCATAGGAAAGTAACACAGGTTGTTACCTATAAGAGAAATTTTTATCAAAAGGATGTGTTTCTTGGGGGAAACGAAGGCAATTAACAAAGGTAACTTCAAACTTCAGTCTGAGTGGATACTAACCTCTTGGTCATGCAGTTGGTGAAGACTGTTATGTAGAGTATGAACTTAGAGCAAGGCACACTGAAGACAGACTTCACCTGCAATACCTGTACTTTTGTGTAAATTCTTCTTATCTTGAGGTTCCTCAAAATGTCTTTAAGACACAGATTGCTGGCATTCTGGAACAGACGGGAACTGACTTCCTTACAGCATGACAGTCTTAGAGTAGATGGAATTCTATTATGTCTGCCATTTTCTGTTACCCCTAAGTGATGATAAAATCATATGAACAATCACAGCCTCAGTTCAGTTAGGCAGTGGGGTGTGAAGGGAGAGCCTGGTTCCATTTCCGGTCCGGAGAAAAAGGGGGAGCAGTATCTCCTGAAGCCAGAGCAAGGCTCCATCTTACTCTCCCCCAGCCCAGAGTAAGCTTCGATTTTCAACTCATCCTACACAGTCCCATTTAGGACACAGCAAACAAGACAAAGCCCACAAACCAGAATGCTAGGGACTAGGCTCAACAATAGGCTTCATGTGGGAACAGGAGGCACGGGTGGGTGGAGACCTGAGGGTGAGGCTTTTGTGCAGTTCAGCTCACTAGGTTTGAAGGGCATGCAGAGGGAGGAGGTCAGGACCCAGGTATCCTAGAATCTTAGAATTCTGTGCTCTAAGGTAAAGCTGAGAGGCTCCACAGAGATATGAGTGGCCATCCTTGTTTCCCAGGGACTGCAAGGTGCCTAAACTTTGAGGCAGGTGCCAAATGAATATTTCTCACAGCTCAAGGTTTATGTAACTCAATGTTCTGGTTATCTGTTGCTCAGTAAAAACTTATCTGGCTTCTTACCCCAATGACGGCCCCTCAGCTAGGTTGGATCCACCAGGTTCATGAGATAATTGTGGTCTTTTCTGCATATGGTCTCTATAGCAAGGTGGAAAAGGGGTTACACCACAGGACAAGTAACAGCTCAAAGTCGAGTTTTAAAGCTCAGACCTGGCACCACACATAATCGCTTCCACCATATTCTTCTTTTTTCATGTTTTGAATTTTTTTATTTTATATATTTTTTACATCATTTTTCATTTTTGCACAATGTATGCATTTTCATCTTGGTTATAGTCCCCATACAATTCCCACCACCCTTGTGTTGATCCTACTCCCTTCTCCCCTACCCCCCAGTGTGTCTCTGGTTTATAGTTGTTTGTTGATTGTGATTTTTTCTTTATTATAATTAGTCTTTTTCCTGGTCCCTTATTTAGGTTTTCTAAATTCCTGCTATGGGTGAGACCATCAGGTATTTTTCTTTTTCTTTCAGGCTTATTTCGCTGAGCATGATCCCTTCCAGCTCCATCCATGTTGCTGCAAATTGCATGAGTTTATCTCTTTTGATTGCTGAGTAATATTCCATTGCGTATATGTACCACGTTTTCTTGATACAGTCATCTATTTTGGGGCATTTGGGTTGTTTCCATAGCTTAGCTATTGTAAATAGCTATTAATGATTGTGTCCTTTGGGTGAATACCTAGGCGGCTTCCACCATATTCTTCTATTGGCTAAACCACAGGTCCAGGCCCAGGTCCCAGCATCAAGGACCACACAAGGCTACACTGCTTGAAGGCTGGTTTCACTGGGGCCACCACAGTGACAAGCTTGGAAAGAAGGGCTCTAGGACTAGACCTGTGTGGGCTGAGGATGCTCCTCCAATTCATAAGTTTTATGCAGCCCTTTCTTCATAGAAGATTGGAGGGCAATCTTCATAGGATCTATTAGACATTTATTGTGCACAGCCTATGCGCCAGGTCCACACACTAATTATTTCGTTATCTCTGTTTTACAGGGGAAAACTGAGTCTGGAAGTCAACACCCCTTCCAGACCGCACAGAGCACCACACTATGCAGCCTCTTAGGCCCCTTCTGCCCCACAGCTGCCGGCGTGGCCAGCAGGCTGACCAGATCCTGGCACTCAACCCGAAGAGGGTGCGTCAGAGCAGCTACCTGGTCGCTGAGGTTCTCCACCAAGAGCAAAAACGATCGTGCTACAGGGCCTCCCTGGTGGTGCAAGAGGTTAAGCACCGCACTATGAAGCAATCCACAGCGTCTGCAGCACAAGTTCGATCCCCGGCCGGCCAGGGAGCTACCCACATGGCACGCAGACCTCTCCTGCCGCGCCCACTGCTCCCCTCAGCAGTGTGCTTCTGTCTGCCTGTTCTGCTCCCCGCTCTGTCTCTGGTGAATCCTCTCACCCCCAGGATCTCTGGCCTGTACCCCATCTCTTGTATGCATAAATAAATAAATCTTTAAAAAAAAACAACCAAAAACCAAAAAAACCTGATCGCGCTACCGCGCCTGGGTACCTAAGCAGGGCCCTCAGCGGGCCCCACCCGGCTCAGAGCCCCGCCCCCGGGCCTGCACGCCGCGCCGCGCCCCGCCCACGCACGCAGCCGTGGCCCCGCCCACGCCGCCTGGCCCCGCCCCCAGGATTGACCGCGCGAGCCACCGTCCGCGCAGCCCCGCCCCGCACGGCCAGGCGAAGCGGAGCCGGCCGTGCGGTGTGTGTATGTGTTCGCGGGGCGCCGTCTCAGCCCCGGGAAGATGGTGGCGGCGGCGGCGACTGAGGCGAGGCTGAGGCGGAGGTCGGCGGCGGCGGCAGCGCCCACGGGCAGGAACGGCGAGCGGCGCCGGGATCGGGGCGCGATCGGGGCGGGGAGGCTGGGGCTGGGGTCCGGGCTGCGCCTCCCGCGGCTGCTGCCGCTGCTGCTGCTGCCGCTGCTGCTGCCGTCGCCGCTGCTGCTGCCCTGGGCTGCCGAGGCCGCGGCGGCCGCTGCGGTGGTGTCGGGCTCTGCTGCGGCCGAGGCCAAGGAATGTGACCGGCCCTGTGTCAACGGCGGCCGCTGCAACCCCGGCACCGGCCAGTGCGTGTGCCCCGCCGGCTGGGTGGGCGAGCAGTGCCAGCACTGCGGGGGCCGCTTCAGGTGCGTGCGGGGGGGCTGGGGGGCTGGGGTGCTGGGAGGTCGGGCCCGGGGGAGGCAGAAGCCGCCCCGCGCTGGAGGCATCTCCAGGCCGGAGGCGAATGCCGGACAGAAAGTGGGGGGAGGGTTGTAGGGCCGCCCCCCAGTGTTCGAGGACCATTCGCTCTCTGCCCTGGGGTCTTATTGTACTGGAAGATGGAAAGGTGCGAGGCAAGGGTTGGGGCGACCCAACGGTGTTTGGGTGCGGTGGCTGCAAGGGGAGAAAGCTTAGAGTCCCAAAGAGTGTCAAGGCTAGTCTCTGAAACGAGGCCTATTTCGGTTAAAAAGTATGCAAGGGGAGCGAGCCAGTCTTACTTAAACACTTGGTTTTAACATCCACTAATTCCCTAGGACCTGGTGAGTTTCCCCATCTGCTGGAGATAGTGGGTGCTCTGAAGAAACAAGGCCCTGGAATTGATTGGTGGGGTGGAGATAGAAGGGAAAGGCTAGGATTGTGAGATTTTGGAGCTAGAAAAACCAGTGGTGGTTGGTTGAAGGAAATGGAAGAAACTAGCCTTTTGCTCGGTGGAGGTGGCAGATTGGAAGAGGGTGGGTTGTGGACAGGGCATAGAAGGAGCTTTCTCATTGCTCTGGTTTCTGGAGAATATGGAATTCTGAGTTGGCCGGGTTTAGGGCAGTGCTTGGAGCGATCATTCATTAATTAATTAGTAGTTATCTGTTATTTGCTTCAGTTGTGCAAGAATATCCAGATAATACAAACAGATTAGCCAGACTTTGGCCTAGTGCACCAGGAGTTTGGGATATAGCAAGAGAAAGATACACATACAAATAACCCTGGTCATAAGGGCTACAGATTCATTCTTGCCTTTGACAGGTATTTACTGAGTACTTTTGATGTCAGATATGGAGGAGGGGGGAAATATGAAGAGCAAGACAGACAGCGTCTCTGTTCTCATGGATCTTACATTCTAGTGGGGAAAGCTGGCAGTTACCAAGTAAATAAGTGAAAGAAACGAGCAAGTTAATTTCAGAAAATAGTAAATGGTATCAAGAAAGTAAAAGGGAATAGTCTGATAGAGAATTATAACCTGTGGGTAACTTTAGAAGAAGCTTCTCATTTGAAGTGACATTTGATCTGAGACCTGAACGAGGCAACGGAGAACCTGTGGAGATTTCAGGGGTAGAGAAGTTGTGACTGGCTAGGGAGATGCCAGGAAGACTGTGAGGAAAAGGTGACATTGGATTTGAGCAGTTGAGGTTAAGCAGCATTTAGAAATGTGGAGTTGGGGGTGGGGGATTCTAGATGGAAGGAAGGACACAAACAAATCGTGGAGACCAGAAAGTAAAGTATTCCTAGTGGCAGGATATATGGAAGAATGTTTTTTGAGAGACCTTTGTAATGGTAGAATTGTAGATTCTTCTAATGTCCTAATGCCTAATGCCTCCTAATGTCAGTGAGGTCAGAGAACTTTAAGATGAGCTTATTATTATTATGAATGGAGAAATCAAGGGATTTCTTGACCGATGTGTAGTGGGATTGGTCTTGAAACTCACTTAGGGTGTTAGGTGATTTACAGGTTACATTAATCTACATGTATTTGTTGAATGTTATTGTTAGTTAGGTTGAGTGGTAAACAAGTCACAGTGCTGCTCTTGTGAACCTTATATTCTAGCTGGGATATAAGAAACCCAATAACCAGTTTAGTATGGTTTTGCTTAATGCTGTGGAGGTGAAGAGCAGGAGACAGTGGGACTTTACTGAGTTTGGAGTAGTAAGTTTAGTGACTGAATAAGTGACTTTTGAGTTGAGATTTGAGGGGTGCAATGGCATTACCTGCTTGAGGGATTGAGTGTTGAGGGGCCAACATTTACAGAGGTTTGGTGATGAGAAGGATTGTGGCAGGCTGCGTAGACAGGCTGGGTCGAAGGGCAGGTGGCAGGAGCAGAGAGAGCAAAGAAAGTCATGGCAAGTCTAGACATATAGGCAGGGGGCCACACCTGAGAATTTTGACCTTTAGCCCATGAGCAGTGGCATGACATAGTTTATTCTTTTCACGACATCTCCTTATATAGATTGGAGCCAGAGCAGGAATGGCCTTGAAGGTGAGGTCAAAGCATTTTGAATTTGAGGAGTTTCTTAGAACAAGTGAATGGATGATTGAGTCAGATGAGAGTCCTTCAAGTTCTGAAAATGTGGGATGCAGTGGCAGGCAGTGGGGGCCTATAAATTGGGGAAGAACATTCATATCAAGATCAATCTGTCTGTGATATTCAGAGAAGTTAGACTCATCTCTCATATTAAATATGAGAGATGGTAAGCAAGTACGTGGGAACTATTGGCATGGGTCAGGAAGTAGGGATAGACTCTAGGTAGTACTGTGAGGGATTAGACAGCTCTTTCTTTGAACTGGTGTGCTGTTGAGAAGAGAGAGGGTTGATGAGAGAAAGAAAACTAGATCCAATCTTGAGTGATTGAAAGGATGCATATGCTAGTAACAGACACCGGTACACAGAAGGAGCAGATCTGAGATAAATTTAATTTTGTACACATTGAAATTGGGATGCTTTCAGGGTATCTACAGGTGTTAAGTGTTGGCATCATCTACATATGAGGGAGAGTGCCAGGGAGAGAGAAGCAGGTCTGCATGTCCACATGGCCAGGCCAGAGGATTGGAGAAGAGCCACTTGTTGCGGGGAACAGGCAGTCCTGACACTGGTTGTCTCAGATGGTGTCACGAGTCAGTGAAGGGGCTCCCCTGGTTATTGTGAGCATTCCGTATGAGTCAGTTTGAGTTGGTGTCAGTGCTCTTTCCTGGACAAACAGTTATGACTTTGGTCCTGATGATGAAATTTTGTTTTGTGGGCTTCTGGAATTTTCTTTTCTAAAAATGAAAGTAAGAGGAATTTATGTTCTCTAGTCTTTAAAAATAAAAAAAGCTTTCATCACATTTTTAGTTGAATTTTGTAGAGAAAGACAAATGTTGATTTTGATTATAGTGATATGTATCTTGATTTAATTCACAGACCTCTCTGTTATTAAACTAAGAGACATTAGAGTGAATACCGTTCTTGTTTGAAACAACACCAAATTAGTGTGTTTTTAGAGCTTCTTGGTTCCATAAATCCTGTGTTATATAATTGCTGCTATAGGTCTTTTTACTAATCGAAAGAAATGTAGGACCAGGTTTCACTAAAGTTGTCACTGATTGTGTGCTCTATACCAGGAAGCTGGTCAAACGTTTTCATATACATAGTGCCATTTAATCTTGGACAACTCTAAGGATGTTGTATAAAATTTGCATTATTGTGTAGTAGATTGAAAATCACTTAATTCTATCCAAAATGATAGATACACAGAAGATAAGGTTAATGGCATCAGTTTAATAAAAATAACTATAGAATCTTTGATGGATGATTTCTTATGAACTGCTGCTTTCATTCATTTTGATGTGAAGCTTCCTCATTTAGTGATTTTTTTTTTTCTCTTTGTGACATCACCATTGAAATTTTTCTTTGGAGGATAGAGACATTCCAAGTTAGAGAATAAACATAATACCAAGCCCATTTGTGAAATTAATATGCATTTATTGATAATTCTTTTAAGTTCCTGCTATACAAAACTTTTGGGAGGATAGAATAGAGTAACCTAGTGAATTGGAGCCCATACGTTAATACTTACATTGTGTAAAAAGCAGCAGGCATTTTTTTGAGTGTGTTTTGTGTCCACCGCTTGCAGCCATAATAGTAGACCTCATCATAGCAGCAGCTGCCACCATTTTTCCAGCATTTCTCCACTTTTTGGAGGTGTTGCATCTAGTACCTTTTAGAAATCTCTCTTTTACTCCTTAGAGTGAAGCTAGTAGTCCCATTTCACAGATAGGTAAACTGAAGCATGGAGATACTGAGTAAGTTGCCCAAGGTCCCATACTTATTAAAAATTGGGGTTTGAACTCAGGCCTTATCTAATTCCCAAACCCATGTTTTTCATTGTACCATTTGCCTCAGATTTATTCTGAGTTCATCACCCTGTATGAACATTCTTTGGGAGGACTGACCTAATTCTAACTAACACTCTGAGAAACAAAGGAGGGAAAATAGGTTTGTTACAACACGAAAGCTAGCATTAAAAAACAAATCACCTGAACCTGTCTGGCTGCTGGACTGCATATATAAATACATTCCTAACTAGCAAAATGAAAATTCTGAAAAACAAAAAATAGAAAAAGGTAAAAATTTTTCTTACAGTAAGTACTAAGCAGGGTTAACCTGAATTAATTACTAATCAGACTCAGCCTAAATTTATGTTCATGAATCAAATTTAGGCTTGTGTATTTTCCCCAGAAGAATATAATTTCCATGAGGGCAGGGATTTTTACCTGTTTTGTTCACTGTGGTATTCCCAGAGCCTCCATCAGCGCCTGGGACAGAGTGCACAAAACCTATTTATGGAATAAAGGAATGAAATTCTGCAATACGTTTTGACATTAAAAAGCCATCTTTATCTAAATGACTTCATATCTGTCATGTCTTTTGTTTGCCATACATCTTTTTTTTTTTTTTCTTACCGTACATCTTTATTGGACATTTACTGGCCTGTTTATTGGAATAAAGCATTCATTGGGGTGTTTTACTGATGCCTTGTATTGAGCCGTGTTTAAGACCAAACTTCTTATCTTCATTGAAAAAAAAAAAAAGTCTTTTCCTTTGTCCTTCCTAATTTCAGTTGCAGATTGTACTTGAAATAACCAAAGGTAAA
Organism: Talpa europaea; assembly: GCF_964194135.1. Lineage (NCBI taxonomy): Eukaryota > Metazoa > Chordata > Mammalia > Eulipotyphla > Talpidae > Talpa > Talpa europaea. Next base: position 15,713,822 of record NC_140078.1, on the reverse strand, counting down.
ATTTAGGAACAATCCTTGACTCTTTCTGATATTCTTTCTTCTCTAGAGTCTTGATAAATTTGCCTCTTTTCAGTCTTCCTGTTGCTGTCTTGGTGCATCTGGCCTTTCACCTCATTGCTGAGATGCCTTTTTTGTTCCCTAACTGGTCTTTTCCGCATCTGGAGTCCATGCTACCCTTTGTCATATAAATGCTCTGAAAACGCGTGTCACCTGTCTTGCTTAGAAACTATTTAAAAACACTATTACTATCTGTAAAATGACCCTTAGCAGAAGGCTTCCACTGCTCATACCCATCCCTTTTTTCCCTAATCAAATCCTCCTATTTTATAGTTTTTCTGCATACTTGCTAAATTCAGCATGCTTCTTCCAGCCCGCTCTTCTTTCTTTTCCTTGCTACTTATCTATCAATAGATAGTACCCTGCGGCTCATTTCACTTCTCTGTGATCGACAACAGCTAATTCTTCCAAATCATTTTTGTTATCTCCTTTCAAGTTGATTCATCAACCCATTCGTTTCACAGATAGTGTCTGAACGATTATTACAAGTTAGATAGTGTGTCCTGATTTGAAGTTAGGCAGCTGCATAGGAATCAAGAGTCAGAACCTGCTTTCCCCTTGGGGAGCTTATAATTCTGAAGGAAAGGTAGCTATGTGTACAGGCTATTAGGATTTACTAATAAAAATACAGGTGCTAGACTCATTATGGTGGAGAGTAACACTTTGGGGGGCTCTGGTGGAAGGTATCACAGGGAAGAAAATACTGGGCAAATCTGAGAGGAGAAGGGTATTTCCAAAGGAGCAGAAAACTTGTGCAAAGAATCATAGGTTATTGTACTTAGTATATGAGATTCCTGGGGTGATTGTAGCAAAGTACCACAAAGTGGGTAGCTTACCACACAGAAATTTAATCTCTCTCAGTTCTGGAGTTCAGAGTTCTAAAATCAAGGTATTGGCAGGGTCATATTCTCTTCAAACACTCTAAGGGAGAATCTGTTCTATGCCTCTCTCTCAGCTTCTGGAATTTCCAGCAGTCCTTGGCTTGTAAATTCATCACTCCAGTCTCTGCTTACATCACTTCCATCTCACACAGTACTCTGCGTGTGTCTGTGTGTCTCTTTTCTCATAAGGACACCCAGCATGCTGAATATATGAGCATGACCTCATTTTGATTATATCTGCAAAGACCTTGTTTTCAAATAGGGTCACATTCACAGACACTGGAACTTAGGACTTCAGCATCTTTCTTTAGAGGACATAACTGAATCCACAACTTAAGCATAACCTGTGAGAGATGCATAGTAGGATATGAGACTGCAAGATGGTAAAAGCCTTACCCCTTCCCCTTCACTTCCAGTAACTTTTCTGTGGGTTTTCATCTATGTGGTGAGCTCGTAAGCCCTAGAATTCTTAGAGCTAGCATTGCTGCTGTGATCAGAGCCCACCTGAAGTCAGAGTTACTCCTAGAAGAGGGAAGATGGCAGAAAAATAGAACTGGAGATCACATGACTTTCCTGAATGTCTGGATCAAGCCTTTCCTGAAACTGTACTTTTTGGTTTTGTGAGGTAAGGGCAATCCATATTCTTCTTAAGCCAGTTAGGACTGGATTTCCTGTCCTTTGTAATATAAAACAGTTCCTAATATGCAGAGGCAGGGAGAACCTGATCATCGAAGTCTTTATATTCCATACCAGCAAGTTTGGGCCTTATCGTTTTAGAGTTGATAACAATGTTCTAAATTCCTGACATGTTCCTGCCAAGTCTCCCAATGTTTTGATCTTGATGGGCACATGATCTGAACCCAAAGTTTACCACTAGCAATAGTCTTGTTTCTTTGATACTGCTTAACTGGGATTGTCAACCTCCAGCAGGGATAAGACTGTTCTCGGTGCCTGTTTTTCAGCTCTCTTTAGTTAGCTTCACCTTTGAGGGCTCACTAATTGTCAGTCTATCTGTAAATTCTATTGATATGATTTTTGTCACAGTTCTTTTAGTGATAGATACCCAACTCAGACAAGCTTAAGTGAAAAAAGTGGAAAAGATGTATTTGTTTCTGTGACAGAAAAGTCAAGGGGTTGTTGGTTTCGTGGGTGTCTGAGCCAGGTGACCAGTTAGTCTCTCCTGCTGTCTCATAGCTCTGCTCCATGTCTTTACTGGCTTCCCTCTCAGGCAGAATCTTTTCATGTGGTTTCTCCAGAAGTGAAGTCAAACTGACTTAGCATCCTCTGCTGGAAAAGAATGACTCTTCCTTAGGAGCTTGTAGTAAATAAGGAGGGGTGATTGTCACTGGTCTCTTGTGTTTTATTGAAGCAATTGCTGTGACTGGGATCATGGGAATGTTCTGATTGGTCAGACTTGAGTAGAGCATATGCTCTGGAGCTTGGGGGGAGGAAGGTTCAGTTCCCCTATATGGTGGGGACTGAGAAAGGCGGAGCAATGGACAGAGAAAGAAAACTGATGTAACATTACCTGAAATGAGCCAGTGCCAGGCAGGTAAACAGTGACATCAGTGCATATTCCTGGAACTTGTCCTTTGGTGAATACTCAGTAAGTGTTGATGATGAAAATTGGGAATGGTCTGGAAAATTTTCTATCAAGTAATGGCAGTTTATCAGGAATTCACTGAGTCATTAATGAGGAGCTGTGAGGGATCCACTGTGGAAATGCGTTCTGCTGTCTCTTGGAGGTTGCTGCAGTGAGCACTGTGCTGTGTGGGGTTTCCATCTAGCAGAGCCCAGTGATGGCAGCTGTCCATGCCCTAAGTTTGTAATGGCAGAAACAGAATTACAGGAGGAAGCAACAATATATATATTTATATTGTGTGAAATTGGTTATACTGAGTGAAAACTTAACTTTTTGTAAAATACATAGTAGACATTGAAAGGTTTTGACTGATTCCTGGAAGATAGAGTTTACTTATTTGAAAGGGGAAAATATTTTATTAAGTAAAAAGAAAAATTGAGTGTGAATGTCAATATAATTGCAAAAGTTATGGTATATTTGAAAGCGAATATTTGATATTTAAATGTTACCTCTGAGAAAGTTTCCCAAGATAGGCAAATGCTTTTTTTTTTTTTTTTTTTTTTTTTTTTTTTTTTTTTAAAGGTTTTTTTTTTTTAATGGAGGCATGCTTTATTTATTTGTTTGCTGGTTTGTTTGTTTGTTTTTGTTTATACATGCACTGGGTACAGTCAGAAGCGAGGGAGGGAGGGTGAGAGAATTCACCAGAGCCAGAGCAGGGAGCAGAGCAGGCAGAAGGACCGAAGTACACTGCTGAGGGGAGCAGCGGGCGGCAGGAGAGGTCTGCGCGCCATGTGGGACCCTCCTCCGGTGGCCGGGGAGCAGCCGGGGATTGAACCGGCGCCGCAGAGACCGCGCGCAGTTTCGCAACCCAGCGCTCAACCGCTGCGCCACCGGGGAGGCCCGGCAAATGCTTTTTATTTATAACAGTATTGAGCACAGATAAATATGTAGGAGAAAGACAATATGCTTATGATCAAGACAATCTTTATTTATTTAATAAAACTCAGACCTCTAGGGTCTGAGTTTGATTTTCCGCAGGCCAGGGAGCTACCCACATGGCAAAGCAGACCTCTCCTGTCTTGCCCGCTGCTCCCCTTATGAGTGTATTTCAGTAAACCTGCCTGTTTGCTCCTCACTCTGTCTGTCTCTGGTGAATCCTCTCAACCACCTCACCTTTGTCCTACACCCCAGTTCTTCTGCACATAAATAAATGAAATTTAAAAAATAATAAATATAGAAGTAGGTATCTGGTACTGTGGTTCAAAAGAAATCATGCTTTTTCTTTTGTCACACCATCTTGTCTTTCAAAGTGAAGTGAAACTGGTTGTACTTTTTGAAATAATTGTATCTGAAAATTTATCAGCCACTAACTAACCTGTTATGAAACTTACACTCATGTTCCCCATTTACACTGTTAGGTCATTTTTAGTAATTTCCCAAATGCATTGTAGCAGAAGTGACTCCTGACTTTATATTATATACTATTTTCATCCTTTATTTTCTTAGTTTCTTCCTTCTTTTTGCCTTTTTCTCCCTCTACTTTTCAAACTAGCCCCTTATTTAATTAGCCAGACTTTTTCTAAATTTTCCTTCTTGGGTGGTGACTGTTGTTTATCTTGCTTTTTTCTTTCTTCTCATTTTATTGGTCATATCCCTTTAACCACTTCTAGCACTTGAGACCCTGGTTTGAGTTCATACTTTAAGTTTTTAATTCTTTAAGTGAAGGCATTCTAGCTATTTATTTACTTGTTTACTCAATTCTGTCTTTCACCTGTAGAAGTTAATTTTAATCATGATTGAATTGCCTGCTTTTTTAGAATTTGGTATTAGCAGTGTAGTGTATTGAGTTGAACTAATTTTCCAATTAATTTCTCTTGGTACTTTTTATATTTTAATTAAGAATTTTCTAATCTGTTTATTAATATACCTATAAGCATTAGGGCTGAAATTGTGTCACATGCTGTTAAGAAACACAAAAGCCACCTCTCTTGACCAGGGTTTCGTGTGTGTGTGTGGGTGTGTGTGTGTATTTTAATATTTTAAAAGGACAGGTTTATTAGGAAAAGGTGAAAGGAAAAAAAGAGACATCTAATACTCAAAGAAGGGCAGGGAGAAAAGCTGCCTTTCCTATTTTTTTTTTTTTAAAGAGATTTCTTTCTTTATTTATGCAAGCACTGGGTACAGTCAGAAGTGCTGGAGGGTGAGAGAATTCACCAGAACCAGAGCGGGGAACAGAACAGGCAGACTGACGAAATACACTGCTGAGGGGAGCAGTGGGTGAGGAAGGAGAGGTCTGTCGCGCCATGTGGGACCCTCTCGGGGGGCCAGGGATCGAACCGGCGCTGCAGAGGCTGCGGGCAGCTTCGCAGCCCAGCGCTCAACTACTGTGCCACCAGGGGAGGCCCCTTTCCTATATTTTTTGATTCACAAATTCTTTCACAAAAATGTATGATCTTATAGACTCTCAGGAATTTGAAAATTTGAAAAAATCTTTTTAAAATTATCAATTTTTGATACTATGATTTTATTTATTTTTAAAAAGATTTATTTATTTATTTATTTATTTATTTATTTATTTATTTATACAAGCACTGGGTACAGTCAGAAGCGTGGGAGGGCGAGAGAATTCACCAGAGCCAGAGCGGGGAGCAGAGCAGGCAGAAGGACTGAAGTACACTGCTGAGGGGAGCAGCGGGCAGGCAAGAGAGGTCTGCGTGCCATGTGGGACCCTGCTCCGGTGGCCGGGGAGCAGCTGGGGATCGAACTGGCGCTGCAGAGGCTGCGGGCAGCTTCGCAACCCAGCGCTCAACCGCTGCGCCACCGGGGAGGCCCCGATACTATGATTTTAAATAAAGTGTAATTTCTTAGTAAGGATCATAACGTATGTTTTAATATAATTTTTAAAAAGATTTATTTATTTATGCATACAAGAACTAGGGTACAGGCCAGAGGTGTGGGGTGTGAGAGGATTCACTAGAGACAGAGTGGGGAACAGAACAGGCAGATTGACTACAATACACTGCTGAGGGGAGCAGTGGGCAAGTCAGGAGAGGTCTGCTGCGCCATGTGGGTAGCTCCGAGGCAGGGGATCAAACTCATGCTGCAGTGGCTGCGGATAGCTTCATAAGTTGCATCCTAACCCCTTGTGCCACCAGGGAGGCCCCATTTTAATATAATTTGTAATGATATTTATAAAGATTTTATCTTTATCTTTATATATGTGTTATCGACTTAATATGTGATAAATGCTATTTAATGTACTTTAAATTAACTGTGTGAGGAAAAGCATGATTTGAAACAAATAAAAAGTTACATTTTATTTTGGGATCAAGTATATATTAAAATAGAGATTTAATTTGCTCTGCTTTGTGCTCTAAAATTAGACAGCTTTCCTGCCCTAATGTTTGGCATTTATGCATTTATACCTAAGTGATTTCTTAGGATTTTTTTGTTTTGTTTCTAAATGATAAAATGATAGCAGATAAAATGATAGAAGAAATCCTACTTATAAAGATTTCTCTGCAAATAGCATATTTCTTAAGTGCATCATTTTTTCTAAATTGAATGAAAATGCCAAACTGGCTATGATTGTGAGCTAATTTTTCCCTGTTAACATTGGTTTTTGAAGTCCTAGAGGCATCTTATTAAGCTACATAACGGTTTTCATTAGATTTGGCAAGATGATCTTGAGACAGATTTGCAGAATTAGATTCATTTTATGCCCTTTCATAATTTGTATTTAAATATTATATTCTCTTTTAATAAATGCCATGACTATCTTTTAATTAGAGCATTGTTTGGCCTGCTGCTTGAGAAACACTGACCAACTCTGACCAAGTAATTGGTTGCTTGAAAGCAGTCATATATTTGGTGCTGGTTCAGATTCTGGGCTAACTTTATTTTCTTTTTAATAAGAGTTATTTCAAGCCTATGAAAAAGATACAGAGAATAATAAAATGAAATCTATGTACCTATAACCTAACTGCTGATTTTCCTTGTTAATATTATTACCATATAATAATGTTAATTATGAAATGTAAAATATTGCAGGTACCAACCAAAGTTCCTATGTTACCCCTCCTTAATCCTGTTCACCATATTTTCTACCAGGAGTAACTAGTGGTGATGTTGATGTTTATTACTTCCTTTGCATGTCTCTACTTTCTGGCTTCAATTTTTATTTGCATTCTAATTTTATTTAATTTTTTTTTCTAGATTAGGGATTCTGTCCACTCATCTGGATGTCACATACCATGTATTTCACTATTTTGAGATGTGCAATTCAGTGATTTTTTTTTAAGTGTATTCAAAAGGTAGATACAATCATCATCACTTTCTAATTCCAGAATTTTTAAAAAAAGATTTATTTATTTATGCATACAAGAACTGGGGTACAGGCCAGAGGTGCGTGGAGGGTGAGACAATTCACCAGAGACAGAGTGGGGAGCAGAACAGGTGGATCCACTGAAATAAACTGCTGAGGGGAGTAGCAGGCAAGACAGGAGAGGTCTGCTGTGCCATGTGGGTTAGCTCCCTGGTGGTGGTGGTGGGGGATGGATGGATGGAACTCATGCTGCTGGAGCTACGGATTGCTTCATAGTGCTGAGATTTAACCCCTTGTGCTACCAGCGAGGCTGTAATTCCAGACTACTTTCATTATGCCAAAAAGAAACCCTGTACCTGTTAGCAGTTACTTCCCATTCCTCCTTCTTCCCAGCCTCTGGCTACCATAATCTGCTTCTTGTCTACAGATTTGTCTATTCTAGACTTTTTATATAAAAGTTATTATCAATATGCAGTCTTTTGTGGCTGACTTCTTTCACTTAGCGTAATATTTTCAAGATTTCCCCATGTGATATCATGTATCAGTGCTTCATTCCTTTTCATGCCTGAATAATAGTGCTTTTATATGCACTCATCACATCTTATTTATCCATTACATTTGGGTTATATCTACCTTTTGTCTATTATGAGTAATGCTGCTGTGCCTATTTATGTATATGTTTTTGTATGTCTTTTGAGTATATACCTACGAGTGGAATTCCTGGGTCATATGATAACTCTTTTTCATTTGTTGAGGATGTGCCAAACTCTTTTTCACCCATTTCCCTAAATGTTAACATCTTGCATAAATGTAGTACAAGAGCAAAATCAGAAAATTGGCATTGATACAACCAATTTCACCTTATTCAGATTTCATCAGTTTCATGAGCACTAATTTGTATGTATTTTTATTTTCCCCATCGTATTTTATTCTAATATATTTTGTGTTCAAAGATAGCTTGTTGAGTGTCCTATCAAACTTCTTCTCTGTAGTAAGAATTCATTTGATAGGTAAATGAATTTTTTTTCAGCTTCTTGTGACTATGAGACCTTACATGTTGACTTCCTTCTGAATTAACTAATCATTATAATTCTTTTTAGTGAACAACTAAGAAAACCACCTAAATGTAATACACATTTTTACAAATTTTAGACATAATACATAGGTTTTCGTGGGGAAAACTTATTGAGCCAGATCGTACTTTTAAAAATCTGTGGATGATAAAAATTACTGCTAGAATGAGTTGAAGGTCAGTGTGAATCTTAATTTTTTTCCCCTTGGTAAATGTAAAACTGAGAAACCTTGTTAATATAAAAAAGTACAACAGGTCCTCAAGTGTGTCCCTTCATTACATTGTAACATTGATGAAGAAAAAAGAATCGCTGAAAATGTTAAACAGAACAAAATTTTTTGAAGGACCTGCTTTCTTATGCTTTTCTGTTAGAGTAATAGTTTCTAAGAACCAAGAACTTATCCATCGCTTCTCGGCCTTTTGGCTAAGATCAAGTGTAGTACCTAGAACTTATCCAGACATGAAGAGAAGACTTACTATTTATTTAGGTAGAAGAAATTTTGTTGTGCCAGTGCCTGTCAAATTATTGAGGTACTTTAAAATTACATGCCAGGACCTCCCTGGAGGCATAGCGGTTAAAGTCTCAGTACTAGCAAGCTATCTCCAGCCGTTGTAGCATGAGCTTGATCCCCGGTCAGGAAGCTGACCTACGTGGTGCAGCAAACCTCTCCTGTCTTGCCCACTGCTCCCCTCAGCAGTGTACTTCAGTAGATCTGCCTGTTCTGCTCCCACTCTGTGTCTGGTGAAGCCTCTCACCCCTCCCCCCACTCTGGCCTACACCCCAGTTCTTGTATGCGTAAATAAATACAAATAAATCTTTAAAAAAAATTATACGCCAAAAGTCAAATGATAATCTTTTTTTTTAAAGATTGATTTATTTGTGCATACAAGAGCTGTGGTACAGGCCAGAGATGCGGGGGTGGGGGTGAGAGGATCCACCAGAGACAGAGTGAGGAACAGAACAGGCAGATCAACTGAAATACACTGCTGAGGGGAGCAGCGCAAGACAGGAGAGGTCTGACTTGCCAGGTGGGTTTCTCCCTGGCTGGCCGGGGATTGAACTTGTGCTACAGAGTTTGCAGATAGCTTCATAGTGTGGTGCTTAATCCCTTGTGCCACCAGGGAGGCCCGAAATGATAATCTTTCATTGAAAATTCTTTTTAGGTATCTGCCAGGTGACACCTGAGTTATATCTATCTGTCAGATTTTTTGTAAGCAGAAAATTAGAATGACTTTTTCTTTTTTCACTTGATTTTCAGAAGTATTTGTTACCCTGTCAGCGTCATTTACTTCCTCAGAATGGGTGCTGATATTTTTGGGTTATTCTTTGATAGGTGCCCTGAAAGTTTTTGCATTCTTGAGGAAGGTTGGGTTGAAGAATGCCTTTGCTTTTTGCCAGAGGAGAAACTCTTCCCTAAGTTGTGAAGGGAGACCAGCAAGACTATAGATTTTTAGGAAGGAGAGTGCATAGAAGATATTGTTTAGAAGTGTCTTTCCTTTCAGTTGTCCTGATCCTGTATATCATTCTCATGTACCAACCCAGGTTAGCTTTAAGACTGTTCTCTGTGACATAACTCTAGGAGTAAATTTACTGGATCAAAGCACTTTGATTTATTTACTTATTTTTTATTGAGGTAGCGTATGTGACTTAGGAGTAGAGGATTGATCCCTTTGGGTGATGTTAGCAAACCACATCCACCACCATGCCACTGTAGGTCCCCCAGCCCATTGTGCCCCCCTTCCCACTGCGCTCTCCCCTTTTCTCCTCCCGCACTGGCAGCCTCAATTCTACAGTCAGATTTCTAGGATTTGTTGGTTGGTTTGGTTTTTATCTCACCCTTTGTTTTATTTCTGTATAGTCACATCTAAGCGGTACCACCCAGTGTTTGTCTTTCTTCTTCTCTCTTGTTTTGCTTAATATAATCCTGTCTGGTTTCGTCCTTGTCACAGATGCAAGAATTTTTTTATAGCTGAGCAGTATTCCATTGTGTATATATATCTCATCTTCCTGATCCACTCATCTGTCTTTGGGCACTTAGCTTGTTACCATAGCTTGGCTGTTGTAAATAGTGCTGCAATTTTAGATATTGCTAGATAGTTCTTAAATGGGATTGGTCCAGTTTTTATTCCCATTATTCTTGTTTCGGTGTTCTATTTATTTATTTATTTATTTGTTTTTGCTCTAATCAAATGAGTAGGAAATGCCGTGATCACTAGTATCATATGTTAAAATGCCACTGGATTTACTTTTTTTTTATCAATTGCTTTTTCTTTCCTTTTCCATTTGTTCCTTGGGTTTTTTTTTTTTAATTGTTTTATAGGAGTTTATGTATCATGAATATTTATCTTGGGATTACATGTGCAACAATGATCTCCTCATGAATGGTTTGACTTATTTCATAATTTTAAAAAATTGCATGTAAACAGATGGATAGATTATAAATGATGAGAAGAGATAAATTTTACAGAAGAATTCTGAATAATGTAGTTACTCTGCCTTCTAGGATGTGGAGCTTAATTTCTCTCCATCACCCCTCTTGAGGATAGGCTGAATTTAGTGACTCTTATCCAAGGAATAAAACATAGAAAAAGGGAAAATGGTAATTTCTGAGTGTAGAAGTCTGTCAAACACTGTCATAACCAAAGGATCATTAGCATCACAGTGATAAGACATGTTGATATAATGTGATTAGGCGGTAACATGGCACCTAAAGATTTGGCTTTCCCAATACTCATGACTCCGATCTAACCATGAGAAAAACAGTCTCAAAATGAGGGAATTTCTAAAAAATGCTTGATAGTGTTTCTTAAAACTGTCAATGTCATGAAAAAAAGGACATACTAAGAAACTGTCTATCTTTGCCAAACTCTTGAATCAATTAATAGTTATCTACAGGTTACTATTTCTCTGGGGAAGATACCTCTCTCTTGATCTCATGGTACCTCCAAATGTTGCCTCATTTCACTGTCTTTTTTTAATTTTTTTTACAACAAAACTCCTGAAAGTGAAATTGTCTCTTTCTGCCATCTTTGACTTCCTTGCTTCTGATCTTCTCTTTTATTCTCTGTGGTCAGAATATATAAGAGTAGCAACCAAAAGCTTCCCAAATTCAGTGGTTAATTCTATTTCATCCTACTAAACTTCATAACATTTTATTGCTTCCTTTTGGGAAACTTCTTGTGAACTCTGGCACGTCTGTTTCCCATTTGCAAACTCTTCTTCCTTCTGATCTCTAAAAATTAGAGATATATGTTACACTCTATACTTTCTGTGTATCTGCACTCAATCCTATGATATATGTACACCTCATATTCAGATGTTCTTTTAGTCTTGGGACTTTATTTTTTTTTAATAGATTTATTCATTTTATGCATACAAGAGCTGGGGTACAGGCCAGAGCTGCGGAGGGTGAGAGGATTCACCAGAGACAGAGTGGGGAGCAGAACAGGCAGATTAACTGAAATACACTGCTGAGTGGAGCAGCGGGTGAGACAGGAGGTCTGCTGCGCCATGTGGGTGTCTCCCTGGCCAGGAATTGAACCCACACCACAGAGGCTGTGGGCAGCTTCACAGCGTGGCATTCAACCTGCCGCACCACCAGGGAGGCCCTAGTCCTGGGACATTAAATACTATAATTGAACCCTTGATTTTTTTTTATTCCCATGCCTGTTCAGTCTTCAGTTTTCTCAGCACGTATCATACTACTCAGTCTGAAAACTTAGGTCTTTTCCTTTCTTGTTCACACTTCCAGACTATCACCAAATTCTTCTAAAATTTATCTAAGACTCTGCTGGTATTTTACCCTCCATTTGTAGGTAGGAGCCAGATGGTGTGTGTCTTTGTAGTCTTAAATAGCCATTAAAAAAATTCTGAAAAGTGGAAGGTGGTATGCAAATAAAAGGTGTCAGATGGCTAGGAGCAGTTGGAGTTAAATATCAGGATCCTTAAGCTTCTTTTGTCTCTTTATTCTACCTCATTACTTTTTCCCTTCATTACTGTGTAATTACATGGACTCTGAAAGGCATGTTTTTAAGAGCTGATTGCCAGTAGGGTTGGTCTTTGGTTGAATGTAATTCTGTTTGTGCTTATTTTTGCCTAATATTCAGGGCTCTGAGAGTATCTCATTATTAGATAGAAAAGAACGATCCAGAACATACTCTAGATGGGGGGTGGGGGAAGACAGACAGACTGGTTTTCAGGACTAGAGGGAGAATATGGTATGAGCAGAAACACAACAGAAATGAGATGGCTCTGGAGCATTTGAGGGGCAGTAATGGGAAATGACTTAGGATAAGAGAGAAAGGATCGATAGCCTTAGTAGTCAGAATATTAGAATGGGGAGTTTAGATGTCATTCCATAGTCCGTGCAGAGTCATTGTAAACACTTGACAAGAATAGTAACATGGTGATATCAGTGATTATGAATGTTATTCTGATTATGGGGTGCTTAGCAGACTTTGTGGACAAGTCTTGGAAGCTGTGAAGATAACTAGAGACTCTCACAGTCATAGTACCATGAATTGTTTTGTTCTTGTGGTGGAGTGTAGCCGTGGGAATGGGAATGAAAGTATAAATCTAAGAAAGCCTTTGATGGTGATTGTATTATAAATTGTTGATACTTTTGATGAAGGAGATAAAATAGAGAAAGAAGCTAACAGAGGTCACTAACGTTTTGAATCTTTGAGAATAGGCCATTGTATCATTATAGCTAAACTGTAGTTCAATGAGAAGAGATATTCCCCCATAAAATTAATTTCATATCGGACATTATTAGCTAAGGATGTGTCTTGAATCTGCAAAGAAAATGAGGGGAACACACCCGAGGAGAGGCAAATAAGCTTGTGTCAGAGCCATATTTTATGACTTCTGGTTGCATTTGTCAGACCTGAAACTCTTAGTTTTTGCTGTTGCATTGCCCTTCTGTCTTTTGGGCTTTTGTTTTTGTTTTGAAAAACATACTACAAACACTCTTCATAGGGATGCTTAAGGGGTTGCTTACATAAACTATTAGACTCTCCTGGTTCTTGAACCAAATTATTAGACGTCCTCAAGTCACCTCCATATCTAAGGTACAGTGTAGAATCAGTGTTCAGAAGTCTGCGTCCAGTTCTTTAAGCCCTGAAATGCGCTTCTCTCAATGTGTCATGGTTATACCCATGTGACTACCCTGTGCTTTCATTGTAGTAAACTTCCTGATTACAAGAACATTTTTGTTATTGTGAAATTTTGCTGGAATCAGTATTGGTATTCATTAGGCAGCAAATGTTACATGAACATCTGTGATGTTTCAGGCACTGGAGAAAATGCAGAGATACTCCTCTGTATCTGTAATACTCAGACCACATGATGAGTCTAAACTCAGAGACGGCATCACTCAACTCAGCACAAAAACACTGGATGTATTTCAAGTTCCAGTGGACATTTGATCTGAACTTTGAAAGGGTGGTTAGGAGTTTACTAGGTGGGGAAGCAAGAGGGAGGGAAGAATGGAAGTTATTCTAGGTGTAGGAGTTAGGCTGTACGAAGGCATAGGGACTCACAGGCAGGTAAATTGAGGCATGGGAGTGGCACTCAGTATTGCTACAGTTGGGGTGCGCAGTGTGGGTAGCAGTGGCTATAGATGGAGCAGGAGAGGCAAGTTTGGTTGGATTGTGAGGGACCTTGCATGCGGTGCTAATGCAAGCAAAGGTTTCCAAGTAGTTTTAGATGTGATCACACTGGCCTTTGAGGAAGCTCACAGGTAGCTCTGTAAGGAGCTGGGCTGAGCCACTAGTGAAGAGGCCACTGCAGAAGACCAGGCTAGGATGAGGAGAATTTGAACTAGGGTTTGAGATTTGCAGTGGACATGGAAGAGGGACAAAAATGAGAATGAGTTTATGGACTGAATTAATAGGATTGAGTAAAGAAAAAGTTGATACGAAGTTTTGAAAAATAGGGTAGATGATGATAAAATGGTGAAAAAGACAAATGGTAAAAGAAATAGGGAGCTTAATGACTTAATTTTTTTTACAGAGGAAACAATGGGTCTGAAACATGGCTCTAGTTTTGAGCTGGAACTATAACTTGAGCAGTTTTGGGCATTTAGATGGTAGATGAAGCCATGAGTGCAGATTACCTAGAGGGGTGTAATGGGAAAGTGGATCCTGGACAAGATCAAGGCCAGAGTCCTGGATTTGAGCAAAGGAATTGTTCCCTTTATTGATTCTTTCAAACTAGATGATTTGTTATTTTTAAAAAATATAAGGGAGCCACATTTCATGGCTGCTATACTTTTCATATTCAAATGGATGGGTGTAGTAAGAGTCAAGTCCTAACTTGACAGTCTACAGCAATCATTTTTAATGTTATATTATTTATAATGAGAATTATTTTTTTTAATAATTAGGACATGTGCTTAACCCGTTATATTTTAGTGTCATTAGTATGACTAAAATTTCATGATGAGCTTACATCATTGTATTTTCTTTTAAAGATTTATTTATTTATACAAGAGCTGGGGTACAAGCCAGAGGTGCAGGAGGGTGAGAGAATTCACCAGAGACAGAGCGGGGGGCAGAACAGCCAGACGGACTGAAATACACTGCTGAGGGGAGCAGCGGGTGAGGCAGGAGAGGTCTGCAGCGCCATGTGGGTATCTTCCTGGCCAGCCGGGAATTGAACCCATGCTTCAGAGGCTGCGGACAGCTCCACAGTGCTGCGCTCAACCCGCTGCACCACCAGGGAGGCCCACATCATTGTATTTTGATTTTAGGGAATTAGATAAAAATTTTCTGACTAAAGATGAAACTTTGAAATGTGGGCATATTTTTAGTAGTAGTGCCAAAAACTTAGGAATCCCAAGATTGTATATGAAAGATTTGTTCTTAATTTGGAGCAGGTATTAGAATCACTTGTGGAACTTTTAAAGACACCAAGGCAATGCTGGGTCCTACCTGAGAGGGGTTTCTGTTGAGACTCCATTATTTGTCATTTGTGTTCCTTAAAGCTCTGTAGGTGATTTTGAAGTATATTCTAATTGAGAACCTTGCAGCAAGGGTTTGGGCATGGGCTTTGTTAGTATATTTTGTTTCTTGTCTATAATTTCTTTGCTTAAAGTGGTGACAGCAAACACTAGAATATGTTAGTTATCTAGCCAGCAGGGTGAGACATTTGAGTTTTTGTGTGAATTTAAATTATGAAACAAAATTCTAAAGCAGTTTAATCTGGGCTCAGATTGTACTGGTTAAGTAAAATATAGCATGTGGGCACAAAGGAGTACTAAAAATGGAGTAGGTGTAAAAAGGAACTGGACCTATATTTTCCGTGGTCATATGGAGAGTATATTGCTAAATACAAAAAGCACGAGAAAAGTGTTATTGAACGCTATTCACTTTTCAAAAAAGGGGAAGCCTACAAATATGTACATTTATGTTGTATATACAAAGACCCTAAGAAATGGTAAACTGATAACTAATAAAAATGGTTACTCTAAGAGGGATGGATGGGGGTAGAAGAAACAGGATTCAGTTTTCTGAATGTATGTGTGTGTTAGGCTTTAGAATTGGGCAAATATTTTACCATATTATAAAACAAAGGTAAATTAAAATGAGAAAAAGAAGTCCTTAAAAAGATCAAATGTAAAAGGAAACAATTAAATAAATGAACCTAAACGTTTATCATTTTTGAGACTGAAGCAATAGGGTATTTAAGTGACTTTGAAACATAATAATTTGTATGAAACAACATAATTTGTATGTTTCTAGTGGGATATGCCCTCAGGGGAAAAAGAACTGCAAACATACCTGTATTTAGTAATCTCACTTAGTAATGATATTGGTGGGGTTATGCTATAACGTGACTGAATAATTATATTGGATTCAGGCCCTAGATTTTGGGGTGGAAAAGAAATGCAGGTAAGAGAAGGTGGGTGAGAATCCTGGGATCTTAACTTCGAGTTGGAAATTTGATTATGATCTCATGATCTATTCTCTTTTTTAAAAATATATTCCTAGTTCTCTCTGCTGAAAATCCCAGAAACCAATGTAGGAAGCCTTACGCACTTCAAGTGCCAGATTTTGTTCTCTAAATAATAATTTCCACTGAAAGGAACTTAGGGAAGCTTGGAAAAATGGCTTATTTCAGATTGGAGCCAAGAAATCTGTAAAATAAGCCTGGAACATCTTTTCATATCATAAAACAAGCTATGGTTGGGGGTGGGGGAGATTTCTGTTTTTATCAGTGGTAGGGTAACTTTTTCTAAGCCAACACTCCCAACTGAGAACAACTAGAAATGTTAGGAAATATATCTTAAAAATTCTGTGTGAAGCCTTTGGAAAACGAGTAAGGCAGAAGACAAGAACCTAAAAGGCCAACATTCTGGAGAGAAACAAAGCTCAGAGGGATGAAACCAACTTTCTGTGCAGGTTTTCTGGTGGAATGATTGGCTGACTTGACATGTACAGCTATAGGTTGAGCAGAAAGCGGTGGCAGAGCGGTGGAGATTGTAAGCAGAGGTTTTAGTAATTATGCAGCATTGGGAAACAGAATTGGAATTTAGAACCTGTAAAAAAAAAAGAGGGGCTTTTAGTTGAGAACCCTGAAAGATCCATTGCATCCTGTGCTTAGGGTGAGCTCAAAATAGATGAGCTCTCACGAAGGCTGAAGCCTAGCTTTCAAATCACCTCAGTCTTTCATCAGATCAGGGAGATCTACCCTTAGCTTTATTGCTTGCTAGATGCAAATATAAATCTTCTCTGGAGAAAGGCACCATCAACCATTGATTCAAGTTACTTGTTTAGTTTTTATATATTAGTGATAATATAGGATATATGTCATTTATAACTATATAATAATTACAAAATATAATTAATATGAAGCTCATTCTGGCATTCAAAAAAAGTAACCAGAAATATAAAAATAAAGGAATCGGAGCACTTGTAGATGCTGCCACCTCTTGACCTCCTACTTGCAAAGCCATAGACAACATCACTGACAAGGTCAAGCTCTGGAGCTGCATCTCCTTCAAGCTGTTTGCAGAGTTCCAAAGACGGCAGAAAAATTTCATGCTCTGAGCACTGGGGAAAAAAGGATTTGGTTGCAAAAGTCCCTACTTTTACAGAATTATTCCAGGATTTATGTGCCAGTGTGATGGCTTCCCACACCATAATGGCACTGGTGCAAGTCCATCTGTGGGAAGAAATTTGACAACAAAAATTTTATCTAGATGCGTACAGGTCCCAGAATCTTGTCTGTGGCAAATACTGGACCCAGTGTAAATGTTTCCCAGTTTTTCACATGTACTGACTAGACAAGAGTGTTTGGATGGCAAGTGTGTAGTCTTTGGCAAGGTGAAAGAGGGCATGGATATTGTGAGGCCACTGAAAGCTTTGAGTTTAGAAATGGCAAGACTTGAAAGATCACCACTGCTTGCTATGGACAAATTTAATAATATGACTTGTATTTTACCTTCACAAAATAAAACAATTGACTGAAAATCAAGAGAGGAAATAGATTTATTGGGAGATTCTCAGTTTATAGTTGAGATGCTATAAATGTATTTTTGTCTGCTAAGCCCAACTATAAATCCTGGAATTGATGTAGAAGACAACCAAAGGAGAACTCTGAAAGGTTGTAAGAAGAAGGGAAACTGGCTTGGGACCATAGGACTGAAAAAAAAAAAAAAATAGCGCAGCCATAGGATATCTTGCGTCTCCTCACCCAACAGAAGGCCAGACTCTCTGGATGGGTTCTGCAGTAGAGTGACAAAGAATATAGAATCAGTAAACTTGAGAACAGAATGATACAACTCACCCAATCTGAACAACAGAGAAAACAGACTAGAAAAAAAATAGGTATGTGGGACAAAAGATCTAACATTAGTATAGTTGAAGATCCAGAAAGACAAGAAAGAGAGTGGACTGAAACAGTATTTGAAAGAAATATTGACTGAGAACTTACCAAATTTGGCAAAAGAAATTTATAAACCCAAGAAACTGTGTACACCATGTAAGACAAACCAAAAAACAAACAAAAAAACCCAACCAAGGAGGACTATACAAGGTTGTTATCACAGAAGTCAATCCTTTCCTATATATCTGTGATGATGGTGTGGGATTTGAAATTTAAAACTTACTACCACTTATGTTAGACCCCCACGAAATGAACTACTTAAATATATCAGTATCATTTACAACCTTAACAGAATTAGTGAAATGATCATTTCACTGGACACATTTTTTAAAGGTAATTTAACACTATTAATGATAAAAATCTTTAGTAAACTTAGAATAGAAAATTCTTCTTTAATTTGGTAGGGGTTTCATACAAAGTAAAGTACACATTTGGTGAAATATTAGAAAATTTCTCCTGAGATCAAAAATAAGACAAGGATATTTATCATCATCAGTTCTTTTTCATGTCATAATGAAGATCATAGCCAATTGTAATAAGCCAAGAAAAATAACAGTTATAAGTGTTGGGAAGGAAAAAAAATGAAACTATTTTTTTTAACTGGAGATATGCTTGTATTTGTTTTCTTTCTTCTGGGATTTAAAAAAAGAATGGTGTTACCATTGTAGAGATGGAAATTTTGTTATTAAAAATGAGTATAGGTAGTATTTAAAGCTTTGACAGTGTAAGATCACTGGTACAGGGAATTCAGGTAGAGAAGCAGACTAAAATTGAAGCTCTGGGACATTCCTGCAGTTAGATTGGAAAAGAGCAGGTGATTTATCAAAGGGGAAGGAAAAGCTCCCAATGAATCCAGAGTGGAAAGTTATGGAAACCAATTAAAGAATGTGTTTTAAGAAAGGGGGAGTCATCAGCTATTTCACATGCAGTGGGAAAGTGAAGTACACAGGGTCCCAATAGGTCACCGTTGTATACCTTAAGAGAAGGATTTCAAAAGAGGATTGAGGGTAAAAGTCCAGTTTCAGTGGGTTAAGAAATTAGGAGGTGAGGGTGTTCTCAGAAAGAATGGATAACTCTCAAGAAGATTTTGATTTAAAAATGAGAAAAAGGTGGGGCCTCCCTGATGGCGCAAAGGGTTAAGCACCGTATTATGAAGCAATCCGCAGCCTCTGTAGCAGGAGTTCCATCCCCAGCCAGCTAGGGATCAACCCACATAGCACAGCAGACCTCTCCTATCTTGCCCGCTGCTCCCCTCAGCAGTGTATTTCAGTCAGTCTGCCTGTTCTGTTCCCCACTCTGTCTCTGGTGAATCCTCTCACCCCCTGCGCCCCTGGCCTGTACCCAGCTCTTGTGTGCATAAATAAATAAATCTTAAAAAAAAAAAAGAAAAAAAAGAAAAGGGGCCTCCCTGGTTGCGCAAGGGGTTAAGCACCGTACTATGAAGCAATCCGCAGCCTCTGCAGCACAAGTTCGATCCCTGGCTGGCCAGGGAGAAACCCACATGACATGGCAGACCTCTCTTGTCTCGCCTGCAGTTCCCCTCTCCCCTCAGCAGTGTCTTTGGTCCGTCTGCCTGTTCTGCTCTGTCTCTGGTGAATTCTCTCACCCTCCTGCGCCTCTGACCTGTACCCCCGTTCTTGTATAAATAAATCTTTAAAAAAAAAGAAACAAAATCTAACCATATCCTGTTTAAATGAAAGAAACTTAAACATTTGAAAAGAAATATGAAAGATAAAGAGTTGGATAAAGACCCAAGGCCCAGGGAAACAATAACCAAAAATATCAATGATTACATAGTAATAGACAAGGTATAATTTGAATATCAAACTAGGTAAGTAGGTTATTATCATGAGGAGAAGAACAATTTATGAAGAGAATCATAAACTTTTATGGCTTAATAGCTAAATGCTTCAAATAAAAAAAAGTGAGAAATGTAAGAATATAAGAAAATTGAGTAGTGCATTCAATAAACTTAATATATGTGCATATATAAAATACTAATTTATATTTCTATGATAACTATTTTTTTTAAATGGCAAAGGAGGGCCTCCTTGGTGGCACAGGGGTTAAAGTCTCAGCGCTATCAGGCGATCACCAGCCACATGAGTTCCATCCCCATCCAGGGAGCTGACGCACATGGAGCAGCAGACCTTTCCTGTCTCATCCTCTGCTCTCCTCAGCAGTGTATTTCAGTAGATCTGCCTGTTCTGCTCCCCACTCTGTCCCTGGTGAATCCTCTTATCCCCCACACCTCTGGCCTACACAGTTCTTCATGCATAAATAAATAAACTAAATCTTTAAAAATACATAAAAATCAAAGGACGTTTGATCAGAGTTTATCAATGTCCCAATGTGCTTAACCATAAAGAAAATCTTAACTAATGAGAAAAGTTGTTAACACTTGTCTGGTAATAATAGAAGTAACAAATAATTATAGGTGGCTCCTTTGAAACTTGCCTCCTGTAAAAGCTTCCTTTTCTTTGTATCAATATTTGTTTCCATGAGGAATTGTTTGAGGTATTTTCTGAATGGAGAAAAGTGGTAATAGCAAGGAATTCATTCCTTAGTCTGACTTCCTATTGTTGAAATGTTTTTATGTTTCAATTTGATTCCTTTGTTGTAGCCTTGTCCTGTGGGAGTAAGCAGGACTGCTGTCCATACCTAGCTCACAAATGATGCTATAAACTTGACCTGAAATTTTAGGTTGATATTCCTGGTCTTCCCCTTTCAAGTCTCTCTAAATTGTCAGTAACCACTTGTAACCACAGTAACCACTTGACCATTCATTACAACAAAGGGAATTTCAAATTAAGAACTGGTGAAAATTAAAAGAAACAAAAATACACAATCCAGAGGGGGTGTGGGGGAGAGCATATTCTCATACACTGCTGGCACAAATAGGAATTGTTAACAGACGCGTGGAAAATTACTTGGCAACTTAGTTAAAAATTAAAATTCATATTCCTTTTGGCCCAGTAATCTTCCTCCTAAGATTATATTCTTAGAAATAAAAGTAAAAGTAAGGCCATATGTATAGGGATATTTATTGCAGCAGTGTGCATAATGCTGGCTAACTGAAAACAAAGTGAATGTTAGTAGGTGAAAGGCAGGAAACAATAATGCCTCCTCAAATTAGAATATTAAGCTACATGAAAAAGAGTAAATTAGACTAGCACTTGATTAATTGGAGAGAATGCCACAAAGTTTTCTTGAGAACAGGAAGATGCAGAAAAGTTTGTGTAATAATTAATTTGTATGACCAAAAAAAAAAAAAGATTAAAGAGAACCAGGCATGAACTTCTACATATGAGGGAAAAATAGCCCGGAATGCTTGAGGTGGTTTAGTGGGGAGGATACTTGGAGAAATAAATGCAAAAAGGAGAATTGTCCTTTAATTGATCGGGCCTCTTCATGATCTGTAAAATTAAGTAAATGCTTATGTTTAAATATACAAACTAAATATCAAAAATAAGAATGACCTGTTTCTTTTCTAAAAGTGAAACTGACTTGCACACAACTGAGCATGCCCATGTGAAGGCTGTAGAAACTCTTGGGAACAAAATAAGCGTGAAAGAAAGTCAAAAAACCTGTTGGGCTCTAAAAGCCCGAAACAAAGATTCAAGGAAGCACATGTATATGTGCATGCGCTGTACAAACACACACACACACACACACACACACACTGAGAGAGTAAATTAATTAACCAGTAAATTATGGAAATTTATTTATCCATAAAACTAGAAGTCTAAAGTAGGATGGTCTCTATGGTAGGTGGTACCACTTTTCTGGGACCATTTCTTTGCTTTGTCATCCTTGGTGTTGGTGGATTGACAAATGTACTTGCAGCAGCTGTAAAATCTAACCATAGTGAAGTCCAGAGGGAGAAGGAGATTATCTTTGGATGTCTATCATAGATTGGTTTTGGGAAGCATTTGCTGAAATGGAGTTTGGGACAAGTTGGTTATAGCATCTGTGAGAGAACAGGGTTGGGCAAAGGAAGAAGTTGAGCTTCATTGCAGGAGCTCTGGAGCAAAAGTTGCCTGTCAGAATGCCCCCTGTTGGGTTGAAATGACCCACTCTATACCCCCTCTGGTGTGGGCTGCCCTGGGAAGGGCATGAGCTGGGGCAAGGCAGCTCTTAGAAGAGCAGGCAGCTAGAGCCTGTCTGATGACCACACTCCCTGTTGCAGCTGGTATAAAAAAAGTAAACCCAGAAGACATATTTTGATACATTTACCATAAAATAGGATGGATCCTTAATATAAGAACTCCTAGATATGAATTTCCAAAGGACATTTGGTAGCAAAGTAGACAGAGAATATGGAACCTTAATTCACAAAGGAGGATGAAACATATGAGAAGATACTCAAACATCAGGGTTTGTACCAAAGTATTAGTGAGATGCCAGGATATCCCATCATGTTGGCACGACCTACAAATATTAATAAACGTCAGACTTGGCACAAGTATGGGAAAGCAGGTGCTGATGTACACTGCTTGTGGAGTCTGGGAGATTGCCACCTCAGAGGCAGCAGCTGAAGGTTCTGATAGGTCTGCTGTGAGTTGTAGCTTGATGACAGTTAGGCTGTCTGCATTGTATTAAATATGCTTATAACTGTAATTATATATGTGTGATCTTATTTTCTTAAACTTTTTTTAAGACTTATTTATTTATGCATACAAGAACTGGGGTATAGGCCAGAGTTGTGGGGTGTGAGAGGATTCACCAGAGACAGAGGGGAGAACAGAACAGGCAGATCGACTGAAAAACACTGCTGAGGAAAGCAGGGTGAGGAGTCAGGAGAGGTCTGCTGTACCATGTGGGTAGTTCCCAGGCCAGGGTAGAATTCGTGCTGCAGTGGCTGCAGATAGCTTCATAGGTTGCGTCTTAACCCCTTGCACCACCAGGGAGGCCCATGTGATCTTATTTTTTAATAACAAACTTATAAGTTCTTATGATCATTTTCATGGTATGACTTTCCTATCTCAGCTAGAAAGATTTAGATGTGTTTGTGATTTTAATATATTTGTGTCCTATTTTCTCTAAGAATATGGCAAGTATTTGTTGTATCCACATTTGTGTTATCTGAATATAACTATTCAGCCATTTCCTTATGGTTATAGTAAGAATTAATGTATCACCATCCTTAACTTGAATTACATTGACAATGAAGAAAAATAGTACTAGTATATGAAATTTTCATGGCTTTATGTTTTTCTTTTTTAATTACAGATTAACTGGATCTTCTGGGTTTGTAACAGATGGACCTGGAAATTATAAATATAAAACAAAGTGCACATGGCTCATTGAAGGACAGTAAGTAGTAATTACTAATTTAATTTCTTTCAGGATAGAAAGAAGTTTCTTTTTCTTGACTTGCTTTTCCTTCAAGTAAAACATTAATATGTAGTGTGAAGTAATTTAAATACTTTTACTTGATAGCTTTTCATTTGGCAAATGAATTTGATTTTTGGTTATCTTAATCTTCATTGTTAATTTAAAAAATGTTCCTATTAATATATGCACATGTGAGGCATTTGTATATTTGGATTGTAATCATTTAAAAAGTGTTGAGTATATTCAGTGGTCAGCTTTAATGCATTATAAAATTAAACACTGTCATTTTTTAAGAACCTGTTTTGATTGTGGGAAGAAGTATCAGAATACCTATTGTTGACTGAACAATTCCTTCTCTAGTATGGGTACTCCTTGAGCTATTGCCTTCTTTTTCTCCTTCCCTTTGTGACAGACCTTTAAAACAGTGTTTCTCAAGCTTCTTGGTCTCAGGACCTCTTGACACTCTTAAACTTTGAGAATTCAAAGAAACATTTTGTTAATGTGATTTCTATCTGTGCTTGTCATATAGAAATTAAAATAAAGAACATTTCATTTAAAAACAACAATAAGCCCACTACATATTTGTACAAATGACATTTTATGAAGAAAAAGTCCTAACCCTGTATTTAAAAAAAATAGAAGAATGACTTACATTTTGGTAGATCTTCTTTGTTCTAATAGAAAACAACAACTGGATTGTCATATTTTCCTCCTACATTCACTTTGTTATCGTGAAGTTTATATAAAAAAAATATGGTTCACTTAAATATGTAGTAGGAAAAAGGACAAGATTTTAATAGCTTTTTAAAATAATTGTGGATGTCCTCTTTGATGCTACTGCAAAACTTGACGAGAGGTAATTGCTTAAAAGGAAATTGCAGTATGGACCCTGAAATAATGTTAGTGAACTTAGAACTTTAAAACATTCATTGGTTTTCTTGTACTCTGAGTGGTTCTTTAACTCATGCATGGAGTTGTTTCATGATGTGTATAGGTCATTTGGAAAATATTGCCTTACTGAATTATACTTGTCATTGCCATATTACATTATATGATGTTTTAAAAAATCACATTGGTTAGAATCACTATCAATCTCATCAGAAAGTTTTATGTATTGGGAATTTGTGTCTGGGTGGGAGCTACAAATTTTCCCAACCTCTAATTATTGCCCGAAAGTTTACATTTTATCTTTGGCAACATATTCCCCCATGAACTTTCACTTTATTCAGAGGAGAAAGGGATAGACAGAGTGGGTCAGAGCTGGAAGGAGAGGTGGGATTTGAAACTTTTCATGTTTTGTTGTTTTTTTGTGACATATGTAATGCTTCAGCAAATGTAAATGTGTTTTTGGAAGTTCCATATGAAAGTGATATGTTAAATATTTGAGAGCTGTAAAGGGGAATAGGTAGGTATATCTATTTTGGGAAGTGGGAATTTGAAAGCTTTTTGTCTGATTGCTGAGCATAAGCAGGAAGGTGGGACTGGATGGTTTGAAATAGTAATTGAGAGTTACCCAGTGGTGGAGTGGAAGAGAAGGGTAGTTACATTGCTGGCAAGATTGAAGTGACATTTGAAGCTAGTGAGCAGTGACCAGAATTGGAACCAGCTTACCTAACTGGCTGGATTCAGTCTAAATCAAAGCATATAAGTGAGCTTTTGCCAGGTAGTTCCATGAAAAGGCTAGAGGGACAGGCAAGTTCAGAGAATTGAAAGGTGGAGTAGCGCATTAATGTAGTACAGAATCTTGAGTAAGGAAGGAAGGAAGTGCAAAAAGACTAGTGGATTGGTACAGAATGGCCACTGAATGGCATGTAAGGTCCAAAGAGTCATAGGCCATGTCTGTTTTGTTTACCATTTCATGTTTTGTGGTCTGTTGCACAAGCATAGTACTAAGCAAATATTTGACAAATGAAGGACTACCAGGTAATATAATGCATTTTCTTCTCTCCTTACAGATTTGTTAACAGTTTATCTAGATTTTTTTTTTCCTTAGTGTTTGTTTTGGCAGCACATTTACTAAAATAGATATTTCTTTCTTAAATGTTTCTTAAATGTATAAGCTTAAATGTTTTGGATGATTATTAAAAATTACTTTTTATGTTCTTTTTTAGGCCAAATAGAATAATGAGACTTCGTTTCAATCATTTTGCTACAGAGTGTAGTTGGGACCATTTATATGTTTATGATGGGGACTCAATTTATGCACCACTAATTGCTGCCTTTAGGTAAACTCAACCACTTGTTTGTATCTTGTTTTCTGTTTATTTAATGGAAAGAGTACTCTTACTAGAGGCCTTGTTGCTTGCGTGCTAGTTCTGATTTGGTTTCCTGTAGCCACCAGGTAAGTTTCTGGACAGAGTGCTAGACCTCTTTTTCTAGTTTCTTGATCAATACAGTTGTAATTGTAGCATCAAATTTACCTGTCTCCCATAGTGGTGGCAAAGATTACATTTTAAAAATGTTTTGTGAGCAAAAATCTTGGGTAATACTATTTTTGTGAAAAGTCCAAATCAGGAAAACATCCATCTTGAGTCTCATGTTCCTGATTGTATAGGCTTTCAGAAGTTATTTGTTGACTTCCAACAGGCATTTATATGTATAATGTGTATTAATATGGGTGATGGGAACTTTGAAGAATAGACATCAAATGAATAGTGATTGCCCATGGAGAATGAGGACTGTAGTGGTCCCCCCCTGCCACCAAGTATATTCTTTAACAATAGATAAAAGCAAAACAGCTTAACACCAAATACATGGTATATTCTGAGATGTTTTGGCACATTAGTTTTTATAAATAGTAATAACTATGTTGTTTATTATGTTCTTGACTACATGGGAATTCAAAATCACTCTACTTTTCAATCAGTGAATTTTAAAAATACCTTTTTCTGTAATGCACATCCCCTCAGGTAGTCCATAGTTGTCAATTTTTCATCTGCAGTGACTTTCTGGATTTCTTTCCTTTAAACATTTTACTTCCCTGACTTTAAAAAGAAATGAATTCAACAAATGTTGCTTGTGTTCCTTGCTCGTTGCTAGTCTGGTTGGTGTCCCTGTGGGTAGGTAGGTAACAGGTACCACAGAGTAAACACACGCGAGGAACCAAAGGCTAGAGGTGACTGGGGACTTAGAAACCTCTCCACAATGGCCTGCACTACCAGGCCATTTTCTGGGTGCCAGGAGAATTTTTAGGTTTCTGTTAAAAAGTTTGTTAACCAATAGTATAAATTAATGCATTGATTATGTTGTAATTCAACTTAGGACATTTTGAGTACGAATTTTGTGGAATCATAGTGAGAAAATTTAAGTTTAAGCATTGACATATACCTGAAACATGTAAGCTTTAATGCACTGAAGTACAGAACAATTTTAAGACCACTGGTTAGGCCACAAGGGTACTATCCCAAGACAGGATGCTGAAGAGTGCTGTTGAATTAAAGGGGTCAGCCTAGAGATGGTGACTGGGGATCCAGACATTTCTGGCAGTAGGTACAACAATAAAAAAAAAGAAGAACCAAACAGGAGTCAAAGATGTGGACTTCTAATTTGAGTTCTGCCAAGTTCAAATGTGAACTTCAATAGATCATCTAAGTGTTCTTGTTCTCTGCTTCTAATCACAAGGTGAAAGTGGGCTGGGTTGGTTTAGCCTGTGTCTTCTCTGAGCCAACTATGAAGTTTAATTTGACCCTGAACATTTACTTTTGGTATATTAAAATTCTGAATATGGTTTGTTTAACAGAGTTCCGGTTCTAGACAATTCAAGAACCACTGCAGTGGTCTCCTTCAGCATTGCAGCTTTATGATTTTTGTGGTGTGTTCAGTTCAACCATTGCAGCCAGCCAGGTAGCGCCTCTGTGGGGCAGCTGCTCTGTGGGGATCTGTTGGTTAGGAGATGCGGTGTCTGTAGCAGCGATGGAGTAGGAGGAGAGTGGTTTTCCTCTGTGAGAACATTCTTCAAAAGAAAATTATTCTTTTGAGCTTTTTTTTTAATTTATAAAAGGTCATACGTTGATGACATCATTGTTTAGACTTGGTAAAGAGCTATTAGAGGAAGCCTTGTGCAAGTAGTAGCAGGAGTAAGGTCTGCTCTGGTTAGCACCCAAAGGAAGCCATGGTCAAACCGTGGCACACTGGGAAAAGGTAGTCAAAGGCAGGCATCTCTCCCGTGTTCAGCGACCCTCCTTCACTAGTCCAAGTATAGATCCTGCCTGAGCCCTGCCAGACTGCAACTCCCAGCTGAGAATCCTGCCTCCTCTCCGCCTCTCTGCCCTTAAGGATGTAGTCCTGCAAGAAGACAGGTATGTCAGGTTGAGGGATATTAAGTAAACTTACTCATTGCTATTGGTCAAGTCAGGTTGTGCCCCTGCTATTCAGAGAGTCCACCTGTTCCTGGGACTGTTAGGTTAAATTTTTTTTTTTAAGATTTATTTATTTATTTATGCATACAAGAGCTAGAGTACAGGCCAGAGATGAGGGGGAGTGAGAGGATTCACCAGAGACAGAGTAGGGAACAGAACAGGCAGACTGACTGAAACACACTACTGAGGGGAGCAGCAGGCGAGACAGGAGAGGTCTGCTTCGCCACGCAGGTTTCTCTCTGGCCGGCCGGGGATCTAACTCATGCTGTAGAGGCTGCATTTTTGCTTCATAGTGCGGTGCTTAACCCCTTGCGCTACCAGGGAGGCCTGTTAGGTTGAATTTAATAAATATCTTAGTTCAGTGATTTTTATAAGTGGCTCTAAACCATGCTACTCTGTATTTAAAACATAAGATTGTGAAGACCCCTAAGACATGCAGTTCTTAATTTGCTCAAGTTGAGCAACTGGCTGCAGCCTAAGTGGTGTCTGCATTTACTTATCTATGAGGGGCAGGGTCAAGCCCATGGAGGCAGCTGAGGGTGAGTGAAAGGCAGGCCTGGGCGTCACTTCCTCCCTGACAAGGCTTCCATTCCTTGTGCACTGGGTTGAATCTGTGTTTGTCATTTGCTGTGGAGGTTATTTTTGTCACAAACCGGTTGTTTTATTTTCACACTGGGAGAAAGTGACATATCCCAAAGCTGTCACAGTATTGAGTTTTTGAAGTGAGAAGAAGCAAACACCTATATCTCTCTGACAGTGGGAAGTTGATCCCCTTTCTCCTAGACAGTGGTCATCCAGTGCAGATGACCCTTCTGCCCCTTCTGCGGGTCTCTGTCCTTCTCTCTGCCCATCCCACGTTGTGTACGTCTCCACTCCCTCACGGTGCCATCATCCTCACTGAGCCCCAGCTTACCCAGTGAAGCTAAGCACGTCACTTGCTTTACCGGTTTGAGCCTCATTACATTGTTGTGAGGTAGTTAGGTTTCTGTCATTGCACATTTGAGGAAACTGAGGCTTGGAGATGCCAGTGACATGCCTAGTCACATGGAGCAAGAGAGTATTGGTGCTCACATCTCTTTAAGCCTAAGCTCATTCCGGATCATACGTGTGACTGAAGCCCCCAGCCCTTTCCTGTGCCAGTATTTCTTATGGGAAGGTGGCTTTTGACATACCTGTTTCTAGGTGGCCTTGCTCCTAGAAAATCTGCTTACCCCTGCAGAATTTCAGGGATTTCTGGTGTATAAAACTGATGGAAGCACGATGATAGCTGAAACCTTCGCTTAGGTCTCTGATCAAATGTCACCTGTGCAGAAGCCTTCCCTTTCTAAAGTAGCATCTTCTCTTCTGCTCTGTCCCATTTCCCCTGACAGTGTTTATCTCTGCCTGCGACACACACACACACACACACACACACCCCCTTTTTATGAAGGGCTATGTATCTGAACTTATTTGTTGTTTCTCTAATCTGAACCCCATAAGAGCAGAGACTTCTTTGTTCCTGGGACCTACAGCAGTGCTTCCTCCCTAGTAAGGGCTTAGTGCTTAGTAATTATCTGCCAGTTGAATACTTAGTGGAAAATGCTTCACCGTTCATAGCCCCAGGAGCACCTTCAGAGTCCTGGGATTCCTAGAGTTGTCTTCATATTAAAAACTTACTGAGTGAAAATTCCATCTCTTCCTCTTCCTCATACCCTGCCTATATTACACTTGCATTTTGTCATTTTTATATGCATTTATGTAAATAAATGTAAAGGTAAACATATACTAGTCCCATTGTTTTGCAACTTGTTTTTTTCCTACCTATCAGACTGCCTTAATGAGCTCCTCCTTCGTCCTCATAGACTTACAGATATATAATGACTCATTCAGCCAGCTTTGTATGGATGAGCATTTAGGTGATATTTAGCCTGCTGCTATGCTGAATAGCGCTGCAGTGAGAATTTTTGTATATTTGTCTTGGAGTATTTTCTTCTACAAAGAAATAGAATTGTTACAACTTAGTGAATGGGCATTTAAGATTGTCAGATCCTAAGGGGCGAGTTTACCTGCTGTGTGTTCTGGGAAAGCAGAGCCCAGTGTGACTGGGGTTGAGTGGGGGTAATAGGAGATGAGGTGAGGTGCTTATTCACTGGTTGAGGCTGTGTGCATGGAGCAGATTATATAAGACCTGGTGAGCATTTTAGGCTTTTACTGAATGAGATGATGGTGGTGATAGCAAATTGATAATTGGGCAAAAGATGTGAGCATATGAAGAAATGCAAAAGGCAGGTAAATAGAGGAAGAAATAATTAACTTCAGGAATATGCAGAAACTCAAAACTACAATTTAAAAATCACTTTCACTTATTAATTAGCAAAACCAAAATAGAACTGGAGTTCTTTGTCAACAGGAGTGGGATGAACCCTTTTATTCTCGATTGATGGAATTTCAAGTCAGGATTTCATATCTCTTCTGGAAAGCAAGTTGGTATTCTGGATCAAGAGCCTGAAAGCCATTGTTTAGGCCTATGACTCAGTAATTCTCTCCTTCTTCAGGAACCCAACAAACACAACAGTGTATTAGACTCTGACCGAGATCCTCAAAGCTTCAAGAAGCTTTTAATGTCATTGGAAATGCTTGTGGTATATTACTTGTAAAATAGAATAGAGGATGTGGTATGGTATACATTAGGCAAAATAAATTAGGATGCTAATATGTTGGGATTCTAGGTGTTTGTTTATCAAGCTTTTTTATTGTTATTGTAGCCTTTCATGTCTTTCAGCAGCATGTATTTGGCATTCATGAGCTCGTAAAGTTTGCTACGCTCTGTGATGGTGGAGGTTTACTCAGTTTTTCAAAGGAGCATTATAAAAAGTTTTATTAAATTAAAAAAAGAATAGGGCCATTGATTTCAAACCTCATTAGAAATACAGTCCTTTCGGAATAAAGAAGAGCCTGACAGAAGCGTTAGATCTCATCCCTGGCGCCTCCAGAACTAGGGGCGTAGAACCGGGCATTTGTCACAGAATTCGCCCCTCTTCCCAGAAGTGGATTTTTAAATTGTAAAGTTGAATTCCCATTCTGAATTTGTGTATCACCATGGGACGTGCCTGTGACTGTGCTTCCCTTTGTAAGAAGTGTGCTTTCATTTCAGCGGCCTCATCGTTCCGGAGAGAGAGGGCAACGAGACTGTGCCTGAGGTTGTTGCCACTTCAGGTTATGCCCTGCTACATTTCTTCAGTGATGCTGCCTATAATCTGACTGGATTTAATATCACATACAAGTAAGATATTTATGCATAATACATGAGATTTACTCAACAGACTGTATTTAAGTCATAGTGACTAAAATATATCGAGGGCTTACCATGTGCCAGGCATTGTACTAAGCAATTTGCATGGATCTTCTCACGTGATGTTCTTTTAAAAACCCCGTGAGGTATGGGCATTGCTTTTCTACTCCTTTTATAAATGACGAAAGTAGCAGGAAAAGGTAAAAGAAGTCATCAAAGTGGTGGGACCTTTTCACCCCAGGTCCTCTTGCAGTTGAGCGTCTGGAAGAAAGAAGCATTTTCCAGCTAGTGAGTGGAAACATGAATTGCTGAGTACAGTTCAACAAATAGTAGTTTGTACTCAGTAGTTGATCATTGATGATAACTTAGTTGAGGTTACAAAGGAAATTTAGACTACACAGCTTTTGGAATTTGTTGGAAAGAGAGGATTCTTTTATCTTCTTTTTTCCCTCTTAAGAACGTTTCATTTTCATAATAGTTCAGTTCATAAAATGCCATCAGCAAGGGAATCTGTGATAACTAGTGTTGCCCACAGAGCCTAATATACTTACCATTAGGTCTTTTACATGATAAGTTTGCCAACTCCTGGGAACCCTGTTTATTTTCTGTCCATTTTCTTGAGATCTCAGGATTCTTTTTTTTTTTTTTTTTAAAGATTTATTTATTTATGCATACAAGAGCTGGGCACAGGCCAGAGATACAGTGGGTGAGAGGTTCCACCAGAGACAGAATGGGGAACAAAACAGGCAGATCGACTGAAATACACTGCTGAGGGGAGCAGCGCGCGAGACAGGAGAGGTCTGCCTCGCCATGTGGGTTTCTCCCTGCCTGGCCGGGGATCGCCTCATAGTATGGTGCTTAATCCCATGTGCCACCAGGGAGGCCCAATTCAGGATTCTTTTAGGCCTATTCGAAGTTGTCTCTGTCTTGATTGGGTTTGTGATGTAGCCACATAGGCAACTTATCACAGTACTAGCCGGTGATTTTTCATGACACCAGTAGCACACAGGCTGGGTTGAGGGATGGACTGATGAGTTTGGTTGGATTAATGTAGCTGTCTAACCAGGACATAATACTAGGATCTGGGGCTCAGAAGAGTTGTCAGGATGTCATTGAGAATCATTGGCACATGGACAGTGTGTGACTGACTTATGGAGCTTATGAACAGTAGGGAGAGGGCAGTAGAGGCAGCTGAGGGGCAGAGGAATGTTTGTGTGCTTTGTTGTCATAGAAGCACAGAGAAGTGAGTTTCAAGAAGGAGGAAACTGACAGCTATGAGGCTAAGGAAGCAGAGCAAGCCCTAGGTGGCCCTAACTGGAGTGGGTGGAGTCAGGGGCTTGCTGTGGAAGTTTAGGATGGAAGATTAGAAACTCGTGGCATTGAGAGTGGGATACTCTGTGAAGAAATTTGGCTCTGAAGATGGGGAGACAGGCGATACAGGTGTAAATCAGGGCTTTTCAAACACCACATACATAGGAACCTCCTGGGGGGCTTGTTAAGACATGGGTTCTTGAACTTAACCCCTAGTTCAGCAGAGCCATGGCCTGAAACTATATTTCTCAGTCTCAGCATCTGGGTGATGCTGCTGCTGCCTGTCTGGTCATTTTGATATGTAGCAGTGCTAAGAGAGTAGCTCTTCAAAGTTCTTATCACAAGGAAAAAAAAAATGTAACTATGTGGTGATGTTTACTAAACTTATAATCATTTTGCAATATATACATATAGCAAGTCCTTGTGATGTACACCTAGAACTAAAACATTGTTTTATGTGTCAATTATACTCAATAAAAAAGATAAAATGGGGCCTCCCTGGTAGTGTAGTGGGTTGAGCACAGCGCTGTGAAGCTGTCTGCAGCCTCTGCAGCACCAGTTCAATTCCCGGCCGGCCAAGATGATACCCTCATGATGGGGCAGATCTCTCTTGTCTCGCTCACTGCTCCCCTCAGCAGTGTACTTCGGTCCATCTGCCTGTTCTGTTCCCCACTCTGGCTCTGGTGAATCCTCTTACCCTCCCGCATCTCTGGCCTGTACCCCAGTTCTTGTATAAAAATAAGTAAATCTTTAAAAAAAAATTAAATGTGAAAAATTAAATGTCACTCAACTTTTTAAATGAATACTCATAGTAATAAGGTCTTTAAAACTGTTTTAGGATTAGAAAATTATTCTTTTTCATTTAATCTTACTGGGTGTTGAAAAGTAGACATACACATTTATTATAATTACAGATTATAAAAATACTTTATACTTATAAAATTTTAGTAGTATAAACTGATATTTGGATATAGGCATGGAATTTTATTAACTTGCTATAACTGATTTTTAATTTTCTGATATGCCTTGCTAAAATTTTCTTTTTAGTTCTCTTTACAGACCTTAGAAGAAATCTATACTCATAAAGTATCTTGATAGTCTAATCATTTCCCTTTTAAAAAATCTGAATTATGGGGCCTCCCCCGTGGCGCAGCGGTTGAGCGCTGGGTTGCGAAGCTGCCCGCGGCCTCTGTGGCGCCGGTTTGATCCCTAGCTGCTCCCCGCCCACCGGAGGAGGGTCCCACATGGCGCACAGACCTCTCCTGCCGCCCGCTGCTCCCCTCAGCAGTGTACTTCCGTCCTTCTGCCTGCTCTGCTCCCCTCTCTGGCTCTGGTGAATTCTCTCACCCTCCCACGCTTCTGACTGTACCCAGTGCATGTATAAAACAAAAAAAACAAACAAATAAATAAATAAAACATGCCTCTATTAAAAAAAAAGTTTAAAAATATTAAAAAAAAAACCTGAATTATGTCTTTTCAAAGTGCTATCAGTACAGTTATCTTAAGTCACAGTATTATGAAGCACATTATAATTAACCTCCTGTATTAAACTGGCCCTCCCTTTTCTCCCATCTGATATGAGTAGATACACTTACTAAGAAATGTTGAATACACCAACCCCGGCAGTAGTCTTAAGGGATATGTACCATGAGGATGAAGTGTACTGTTTTAGCTTTTTCCTTCCCAAATTTGCAAGCGTGCATTTGGCAATTTTGTAATGTTCATCTCTTGTGAGCTGCCAGGAATAGGATACTCATCTCACCCTTGAGAATCTAAGCCCAGACAGTTTTGCAAGAATCTCTTCTTTCCTTGTAATTTCTTTAACATGTCTCTTCTTGTGAGAATCCACAGGGTTGATTTAATTTTATTATGTACCAAAGCTCTGTAATGTTGAATGACCCCATTTAGGCTGAATGGTAAGTACTACAGTTATGCTTGTGAATGAACTACAGAGACAGTGAGATCCTTAAACCCTATGTAGGAGGAAGTTTTGCTAAATTAATTGAAGTGTTGCTTCGTGTTGATTTAACCGCCCCCCCCACCACTGTTTTTATAGTTTTGACATGTGTCCAAACAATTGCTCAGGCCGAGGAGAATGTAAGATCAGCAATAGCAGCAACACTGTTCAATGTGAATGTTCTGAAAACTGGAAAGGTGAAGCATGTGACATTCCTCAATGTGTAAATCACTGTGGTTTTCCTCGTGGAGGCATCTGTGAGTCAGGTGATGGCAGAGGATGCTCCTGTTACTCAGGGTGGCAGGGTAAGAACATCTTCCATTTTTTTTCTTTCCCTTTACAGGATGGTCCTAGTTGAATAAATTATAGATTTGTGGTATTCCTAGCACTTAAACCATTTATGTTAATCAGGTAGCATTTAAGTTACCTCAGTAAGCTAAATCTCAATAAAGATTGAGCTTCTTACAAATCTTGAGTTTTGTAGATGTGGGACTGTGGTCTCTTGAGAATTGTGGAGGGACTTGACATTCTTTGCAATTCATTCATAAAAGTTGGAGAATTTGGTTTCAGCCATAAGAAGACAGAGGAAAACTAAGTTGGGGGGTGGGAGGGTGGGATAAGAGCTGACAGTAATAGTATCTCCTCAAAAGCTTTCTATAAATTGAGAGAAAATTGGAGTTATTTATACAGTGGAATCCTCAAGTTGTCAGCTAAAGGAATTATCCACAGATATAGATTATTAAAGAAGCATTAACAAATTCTTAAAGGACTGGGTGATGACAGCTTTTACCAATCTAGTGATTTTTTTTTTCTTTATACCTTTACCCATTCCTCGGGATACTTATTTTGAGAGGAAGTGTCCTTATTTAAATGCTTCAATTTGTTCATTTGGCTTACATTAAGGAGTTTAAAAAATTGAAGTATTTGAGTACCTTCTACTGTACAAATGTTGCAGCAGCGGCCAACCCTCCCCAAAAGGAGTGTCTTGATTTTCCAGGAAATGGATAGTTTGTGTTATTACTCCCAGGACACATTTTTACATTTTAGCCTTTCATTTGAATTAATCATTCCATTGTCTGCTCTGTCCTTCGAGTATTGCTTAAGCAAGTATTTCATTACCAAAAAATCCTAACCTGGATATGCTCAGGCCATCATTAGCGTATGATTTTGAATTTTATCAGGGATCATCCTTGGTTACTAGCTTGAGTAAATTGAAGGCACATATTAGAACACTTTGTTGGACATTTACATGCTAAATGAAAGACAGTATTCTTCAGATATTTGTTACATTTGCATGAATAAATTTGAAATCCAAAAAATTTAAAACAGCATTTTGTGAAGCTAATTTATTATGTTCTATTAGGTCCTGGATGTTCAATTCCTATACCAGCTAACCAGTCATTTTGGACTCGGGAGGAATATTCTAATCTAAAGCTCCCCAGAGCCTCTCATAAAGCTGTGGTCAATGGAAATATAATGTGGGTTGTTGGAGGATATATGTTCAACCACTCAGATTACAACATGGTTCTAGCGTAAGTTTTTTTAAATGTTTTTGCAAGAAGCTTAGTTCTCTATTTTGAAAATTTATTATAGTGATAAGAAGAACAAAAAGAAGTCATCAATAATTGCACTACCTGAGGAAAATCCATGTTAATATTTTGGTTGTGGTGTTCTAGACTGTTTTGATATAGTCTTTGCTTTTGAAATTGGGAACTACAAAAATTCAGTATTGTAACAAGCAATAGTTCATCTTTTTTGCGTAATGCTTTTGCTGTTTTGTTATTTTGTATTGTTGATGTTAGGTATACATAGTAGGTTCTAGATACTTAAGGTATTTATTCATCTCTTAATTGTATTTCTATAGTCAAATGATAAGAATTTAGAGCTTGCTAGTAGAATGTATGGCATTGTCTGATACTTCCCAGGGTTCTTCATCTATTGCTGGTTTTTTATGCTGCTAATCTTGAAAGGAGAATGTATGTTGTCCCTATGGAATTAACTCTGGTAATTGACTTGAGAGACTTTTATGAACAGTTATGTTGATTTGTGACCTGGAAATTCTTTCTAAGCATTTTGTATTAATGAAGATTATTGAGGAATAAAAAACCAGCATCTGTTCTTTAAGAGATTCTAGAAATGTGGCACAGTTTATGAATTCCCCCTAGATATAGACAGGAAAACACACAAGATAATCTAGGATTATCTGGGATTAAAAACCACACGGGCAACATCTATAGCAAAACCTGGCCAGAAGGAATCTACACAAAGGGGTGGGGCTAAACCCTCGACTCTAAGACCTGTGTGTTATGGTATCTATACAGGAATAAGCAAAGGGGAGCAATGGAGCAACCAACAACTGAATAGCAGCTGGAATTGGAAAGGTTTTTGCATAGTCTGGTGGTGGGATGAGTTTAAGGGCTCAGAACCTCCAAACTCTCTTTGAAGACAAAGTTGCACATTGAGGAGAAGCTTCTGGGAATAGAATTCAGATTGAACAGGACAAGGGCAGTAGAGACAAAGTAAAAGAAACTCCAGATAACATTTAGGGAGTGGAGCGGAGCCAAGAGATCTTTAACAAGACAGTTGTGTGTATTTGAACACTACATTGCAGCAACAGAACAGAGCTAAGAAATTAGAAAAACTCACCCAAACCAAGCCTCCCCTGGTAAAGTTCAGGGAAAAATAATTTTACTTAGGATTGAATAAATACCAAGAAAAATATCAAGTTCAAATTGCATAGAAAGTTATTACAAGAAAAAAGAGAATAAGGAGTAGAATAACATCACTCCATACATGAACACGTAGTAGAAAAATACGTTCACAAAACTGATTAAAATTATACTTAGTACTCTGAGATCAGCTGATATGCAATAAGAAAATGATATAGGATGTGAAAGAACAACATTATCAGAACTAGAAAAATTTACAAAGGAGACGGGATTTTAAAATTTCAAAATAGAAGACAAACCAAGAAGGAATACAGAATAAACTACAGCAGATACACCTTTAAAAATAAAATATAAAAAAGGATTTTTTTTAAATCATAAAGAATTGAATGTCACTTTCCCTTAATCTTTGTAAGTACAGTTAAAAACCCTGTACATTATATATAAAACAAACATGAGAAAACTCTGGAAGGTAGAAGGAAGAAGGCAATCTGATTATGTCCCTAGGGACTCAAAGAATGACATAATGGCACGTTTGAAGATTTTTCTCTTTATGTCATATAGCTCAGACTTGATGTTGGAAAACTCAGCCCATGCTGAAAAAGCCCCAAGAAAAACCTGCTGTCTCTAGTTCAAGGGCAAGGAAAGGGACAACTTAGCAAGACAGAAAGCTTTTAGACAATAACCTCTCTACTCCAGCCAAAGACCACAGAACTTGGCCCCACCCATCCCTGCCAGCAAAGAGTGAGCATAGAATTTAGATTTCCACCCTTGCAAGGACTTAGTGAGACATTCCCACTGGCCTCCTCCCAACCCCACCAGGACAGTGTCAGAGAAGGCCATTAGGGAGCTAGGACTTTCCTTTCCACTAAGAAATAAAGAGGTCTTTCCCACCCAAGACATCAGTGGAGGTCACATAGAGCCTAAATTTTAGCTCCTACTTAGCTTAACGGCAGTTATGAGTTAACCTCTCTCCTCCCCACTGGGGTGGTATCAGAGGAGGCTTGCTATAATAGAAGATTTAAATAAGATCTAGAGTTTCATGTCATGAGACCCAAAGTGTTCAGATTTCAATTGAAAATCAATAGTGGTGTTTTCCTCAGAAACAATGAATAATCTAAAAAATTGATTGTGATTAATACTGCAGTGTAAGAGTATAAATGATTGTCTTTTGGGCATTTTTATATTTTAAAGATCTTCAAATATGTTCATAGTATAGTTGAAATGCTATAATGACATTCTAGTTTTCTTGAAAATAGGATTTTTTAGAAATCAGTTAAAGAAAATGAAAGGTCAGGAATTTTCTTTTACTTATTAATTAGTCTTCCTTTTTTGGTACATGTCTTTAATGAAAGGAAAGCTATGGTAATGAACATTTAAGTCCCTGGAGTATAATGCAAACTTCAAGTGATTTTGGACCATGTGTAGAGGAGGTTTTTGGAAGTGTTAGGTTTTGCTGCAGGTTTTCTTTCTTTCTTGTCCCAACGCTGTTCTGTGTAACACAGCCCCCATCTTCCTGAGTTCTCACATGATCCAGGAAACCTAGATAAGTTTAGGTTTTGCCAGAGTACCTCCCAATATCTATGGCAGATTTAATGAGCATCTTCACACTGATTTTATCACAAATGAAAGAATATGACCTATTCTGTTTTGTAATCTGTTGTATTTTTTTTTTCCTGTTTTGTCATCTCAAAAACATAATCTGTTTATTTTGTAGGTATGACCTTGCTTCTAGGGAGTGGCTTACACTGAATCATTCTGTGAACAATGTGGTTGGCAGATACGGCCATTCGTTAGCATTGCACAAGGTAAAATGTCTGCTATGGTACTAAACTAGAAACTCAGCTTTTCCACACTCACTTTTCACATTATGTAGATGAAAATCTATTGTGTTGAGATTTTTTTTCCTCAAATTTTTTTTTTATCTATTTATTTATTTTTATAGAGGCATGTTTTTATTATTTATTTGTTTGTTTGTTTGTACATGCACTGGGTACAGTCAGAAGTGTGGGAGGGTAAGAGAATTCACCAGAGCCAGAGCGGGGAGCAGAGCAGGCAGAAGGACCGAAGTACACTGCTGAGGGGAGCAGCGGGCGGCAGGAGAGGTCTGTGCGCCATGTGGGACCCTCCTCCGGTGGCCGGGGAGCAGCCGGGGATTGAACCGGTGCTGCAGAGGCCGTGGGCAGCTTCGCAACCCAGCGCTCAACCGCTGCGCCACCGGAGAGGCCCTTTCCTCAAATTTTTAATGGTGAAATATATATATGTGTGTGTTTGTGGTGTGTGTGTGTATAAAGTGCAATGTTGACCATCTTAACCATTTTTTAGGTGTACACTTCAGTGGTATAAAATGCATTCTTTAATCCTGTAAAGCTGCAGCTCTGTGTCCATTAAAACAGTAACTCCCCACCCCCCAGCACATGCAATCACCATGCCACTTTCTCTCTCTCTGATTTTGACTTCAGTGTTGGTTTTTAAGTTGGGAGAAATCTTTCTATTTTGAATGGGCATATAACTAGCAAAGTTACAGGTGGAAATTAAAGTTGAAACTAATTGAACCTAAGAGATTTTAAATCTTAGACTGAAATTATACTGGGATATGATTGTGGTACTAAGAGGTTAAAAGTTAATGTTTAGCAAGTTTTGTCAAGAATAGCCACATTGCAATATAACTGAATAATCACTTTCATTTCCTTGTTTTTGTGGCTTCTGGTAGGATGTGAGAACTTTTCAGCTTCATTTTTCTAGGTCATTTTATATCGTAAAAGATCTTCTGTGAGGAAACCCAAGAAAGGTGGTGGTATTAGAGATGTAGAATGTGATTTATTTTATTTGCTCCTTTTCCCAATAATTTACTGAAAGGTGCATTTCATTAACACTTTTTAAGCTAAGAATAATATTGATAATTTGGACTGATCCTTTCTATTCTCAGGGATATTTTTTAGAATTTTGTTTACATTGTTTTCTAGGATAAAATTTACATGTATGGAGGAAAAATTGATTCAACGGGAAATGTGACCAATGAGTTGAGAGTATTTCATATTCACAATGAGTCATGGGTGATGCTGACTCCGAAAGCAAAGGAACAGTATGCGGTGGTGGGACACTCGGCCCATATCGTCATGCTGAAGACTGGCCGGGTGGTAATGCTGGTCATCTTTGGTCACTGCCCTCTCTATGGATATATAAGCAATGTGCAGGAATATGACTTGGGTAGGTTTCTTTTTTTCCAGTGGATATTTTTTGAATGTCAGATTTAAAGCCTTTACCCTTTTGACTGTTTAGCCAGATTTCACCTAACCTTGATTCAGTACTTTTATCCTGAAATGCGGTTAACATTGATGTATTGCCAATAAAAAATCTAGATTATTGATGCTATACTGTGATAGCTATTTGGCAAGT
The DNA here is from genome assembly GCF_964194135.1 of Talpa europaea. Taxonomy (NCBI): domain Eukaryota; kingdom Metazoa; phylum Chordata; class Mammalia; order Eulipotyphla; family Talpidae; genus Talpa; species Talpa europaea. The sequence goes on along the minus strand of NC_140078.1, from coordinate 15,673,718 downwards.
CTTAATTTGGCAAGGAGCCAGAGAATGCACTAACGTGCTGTGGGTGTTGAAAATTAAATAAATAAACTAAAATGGTTCAAAATAAGTATTCTGGAGAAAATCTATTTGGATAGCCCTTTAGAGACTGGTGTGATTTCCCTGGAATATGTAATCTTCCTTTGGTTAAACTATTAGATCTGTTATTGTGGCGTAGGTACACCAGCTATAATTGATATTTTGAGGAAGTAGGCTTATGAAGTACATCTGTGTATTGGCCTCTAAAGGTCATGGGAAATTAAGTGTTCAATTGGGAGGCATCAAAGACTTAAATTTACTGTAATTCTTTTCCCACAAGGCATATTAGAACATCAGAACATTAAAGGTGGGCTTTTGGCCACCTGGCTTTGTTACAAGATTTTTAGGTGGCTTTCCTTTAAAAATAAAAAGACTTTTAGAAGAAAGTTGTTTGTATCAAGTCTCCTGAAATCTCTTTTCTTGTCCTAAGCTTTTTGGATATTTTAAGTGTTAGCGAAGAGCCTGCAATTTTTGCCTTTGTTTGCTTTTTCCAGATAAGAACACATGGAGCATATTACACACCAATGGTGCCCTTGTCCAAGGAGGCTATGGCCACAGCAGTGTTTATGACCATAGGACAAGGGCCCTGTATGTTCACGGAGGCTACAAGGCTTTCAGTGCCAATAAATACCGACTTGCCGATGACCTCTACAGATATGATGTGGACAACCAGATGTGGTGGGTGCTTTTTCTTGAGCTTTCATTTTAAGGTGTGAGTTTTGGAGAGGCAATTGGTAGAGAATACTGCGCTATATTTAGATTTTCAAACCTAGCCGATTTTTCTGCTCAGCATTGTAAATAGAGAAATCAAGAAATAAACAGAAGGTAATAAAGTAGCCAGCAGTTGCTTTGTCTTACGGTTTTGTAATAAGTTGATTAGAAAATCCTTGGTATTTTTTGACTGATTTTCAGTTTTTATGCACTCAGGATAAAAATTTTAGCTTTCTGAATCCTAAGGAATAAATTTTTCTACATAGCTATTTATTCACATTTTTGTAATTAAGTAGGCTCTACCTACTTAACCTATTCTTGATGAGTAAGGTGTGTCATCCTTCGAGTCAGTAGCTGATACCATTCTATGAAACCATCAAACAGGTGGTCTCAGTACCTAACAGATTAGAGCTCCCCTCACTCTGAACTGTGTATGTAAAGCAGATTTCAACAACTTGTAATGTCATTACAAAGCAATGGTTTATCTGCCTTTTCACATTTCCTCACATATTTGAGAACATGTATGAATACCATTTTATGTTCTATCATAAAAATTGTTTTTAATGATTGTGTAACAGTCCATCATATGGGTACACTGAGTCTGTACAAATTGGAAGTTTTGGTTTCTAAATTATATCTTACTAATAACGTTTTATGTGTAATCTTTCATCTATAATTCTATAATTTCAGTTCACAAGCTGAAATTGTAGGGCCATAGGGTTATGAACAATTTTTTTTTTGGTTATGAACAATTTTAAGGCTCATAATATAGTTTGTCAGAATTCTCATAGGTCTTTATGATTTTACATTTGTTTGTTATCGAGAAAGTGACTTTTATATGAGGAAAAGTCTGCAGCTGTTTGCACATTTGGGTTTGAAGTTAAAATGTTTGTTTGCACTAGCAAATGATCATTATTCTAAGAGACTAACCTTATATTTATTATTTTTAAATAAACTCAAAAGGACCATTCTTAAGGACAGCCGATTTTTCCGTTACTTGCACACAGCTGTGATAGTGAGTGGGGCCATGCTGGTGTTTGGAGGAAACACACATAATGACACATCCATGAGCCATGGTGCCAAGTGCTTCTCTTCAGATTTCATGGTTTACGACATTGGTAAGTTTCCCAGACAGTTTAGCTTCAAGAATCTTTTTTGTCTATAAGCAGTATTTTAAAAGAAACTGAAAATATCACCATTATAAATGAATAAACCCTTTGAAAGAGTTAGATTTTTTTTAGATTGTGTTGGGTAATGAACATTGATTAAAAAGCATTACTTTTATATTAAATTCTTTGTTATTCCCTTTAATTGGCTGAATGATAATTTTTGTGGGGCAGTTGAGGTAACTGACTCTCCTGTATTACAGATGCCTTATGTATTAGTGTTATGTAATTATGACCACCAGCATTGTGTTAAATTGGTTTCAATACAGCTTTATCTCCCTCCCTGGAAACTGGTTTCACACAATCTTGCTGTGTACTCTGACCTGGAATTTTACAAATTTTGGTGTGGTAGTATGGTTGACCAGAAGAGGGCAGTATTTGTTCATGCAAAACAAATATTAGGTTCTCTTATTTAAATAGCATCAGATGTTCGTTTTCAATAGACATGTGCCAGCCACTAAGCTTGTACACTGGGGATTATAAAATGAATAAGTTACAGCCCTTGGCCTCACGGTTAAAGAGGCAGTCAAATTATCAATGCAATTCAGGGTGTTTCTTGCTGAGGGAATATGCGAGAACACTTACAAGCATCCCTTAACTCGAGGGCATGAAGGTCAGGGAAAACCTTTTTGAGGTGGGACCTACAGACTGGCCCCTTGGGAACACTGTAAAGTCAGCAACAGAAAGTGTTAGTAGATCTGGAGGATATAGGAAAAGACTTTTAAAAAATTAGACAATACTTGGAAAACATGGTTTTTGGTTTTAATTTTCCACCTCTATTTCCCCATTTTAACTCTAACCTTGGGCAAATCCATAGAAAGAAGAGTAGAAAATAGTTATGGAACCTACTTGTTCTACTTACCTAAGCTTTGAAGAATGTCAAATTTGCTTAAGTTTAAACCCATTCTAGTGGGTAAAAGTGATGGGTGACAGGGAGAGTGACGTGGGTATCGTAGATGTCAGGCCCACTCGCTAATTAGGATTGTCATGTGGTCCTGCGTCCCTTCCACACCCCGCTGCTGCTGAAATAACAATGTGATATAGAAAACCTGAGGTGCATTTTGTGTGGCTATGCTTGCTGCAACTTTCTTCTCAAAGAAAATGCCAGTTCCAACTGATTGTGAATGGCAGTCCCTTTTGAAGTGTTTTTCTTGCTCCTAGCTTGTGATCGCTGGTCCGTGCTTCCCAGACCTGATCTCCACCATGATGTCAACAGGTTTGGCCATTCAGCAGTCTTACACAACAGGTAACTGGGAAAAAAGTGTTTGTTCCATTTCTCTTGTGCTTAAAATGAAAATGAAGTAAAATAGGGAGGCGTGGGCTAGCACATATTCATCCCATTAGTTTTTCACAGAATTATGTAGGTAGGAATTGCCTGATTTATATTTGAAATATTTGATGGGATTTGAATTACTTCTTTTATTTTTTTTAAAAGATTTATTTATTTATTTATACAAGCACTGGGTATAGTCAGAAGCCTGGGAGGGTGAGAGAATTCACCAGAGCCAGAGCAGGGAACAGAACAGGCAGACTGACGAAATATACTGCTGAGGGGAGCAGCGAGAGCTGCAGGAGAGGTCTGTCGCGCCATGTGGGACCCTCGCTGGTGGCCAGGGATTGAACCTGTTCTGCAGAGGCTGCCGGCAGCTTCGCAACCCAGCGCTCAACCACTGCGCCACTGGGGAGGCCCTTGAATTACTTCTAATGCCATGTTTGTTGATGTGATTTTATTAGCATGTGGGAGTCTGCTGTCTCGTGCCATCCCTTACATTACGTGCTGTTACTGTTTATGCCCGCTGCTGTTTGCTATTGTTCTAGGTTGTTGGTTTTTTGTAGTTGTGTCTGACTAGTAAGGAAAGATTTGGGGGGAACAAGAGAGAAGGCACTTCAGAAAGCAGATAAAGTAAGGGAACAGAATTGGAGAGATTCTGAAGCTCCAGGTAGATCAAATCTATCCAGTCTTTGGATAATCTGAAGTCTGCACTGTATTTCATTGCATCATTTGAAAATGCCTGACACAAACTAAAGGAGTCCTTCATGAATCTGCCTCTGGAGAAGGGAGAAGGCTCTGCCTTCTAAGGGGGATCCAGAGTGGCCACCTACCTGTTGGCTACAGGGTGCTTGAAAGATTTTTAATTTGTTAAAACAGCCCAATCTTTGTCATTGTATTATTAATTTTTCTCACTGTTACTGTGATTGTTATCGGTACACTGTTGTCTACTTCACCTTTTAAAATTCTAGGCCTTATCAAACCTGAAATTATTTAAATGCTATAATGCCTATATTATGTTTGACTGTCAGAAGTTCTGTTGTGGTGATGCAGGATAGATGGAAGTAATTCAACTTGGGTTAGGAAAGGGAAGAAAGCAACCCATCTTGGAGCTGTGGTAAAGGAAGAGATGACAGAATTCAGATTCTCACATATTGGAAAAAGAGGACATATTTTATAAAGTAATCACTCAGCAGAAAATTTAAAATTTACCAATAAATACAGTTTTACTTTGCTAATGTTTGATAGGTATAGACTAAAATGGAAGGATTTTGACTTCTAGTGGGAAACTGGGGCACACCAGCCTAGCATTCTTCCCATCTCTGTTCTCTAATGTTTCTGCCTACCTGAGTACCCGTTCTCCTTTTTTTTTCAAAACTCTCCTTTCCTAGTCAGGTAGAGCGCCAACTGTAATGACTTGGTTTAAGCAACAAGTTGACAGCTTAATGGACTGCTTACTCTGATACTAAGGAAGCCTGCATGAAATTAGAAATTAAACCCAGTGTTCATTTTTAGTTCTTGAAATGTAACTATTTTAAGATATAGCAACAAATTCTTAGAAATTCACAAAATCTTCATTAATCTAACCACCTATCGATTTGAGGGAATTACTTGATACCTGAGTGTGGGTTAGTACTGACCTTTCTAGCAGATGGTAGGATCTCAGAGTTGGAAGAGATCCGTGAATTTTCCTGCTCCAAATTCCCACTTAATGCAGGCAATTCCCTTTGACTATGTAAAGGTCTGGTAAACACTTACACATGGCCAGGACTGGAAACTCACGTAAGAAGGAAGTGTCTTCCTTTTCTGTAGGCATTAGTTATAACAAATTCTTTATACTCTCTGGAGTCTGTTTTTCTGTATCTTCTGCTTATTGATCTTATTTTCCATTTTTAAGTCTCAATAAGAGAAGCACAAATCTCTGCCACAAAAGCTCTCTTAGCTTCAGATAACTTAAGGCTAGGGTCGTCTCCTGTCTGTACAACCTCTGGCCTACCTCTTGTTCAAGTTCTAATCTGGCACAGTGATTGACAGGATTGAGGATGTCCCAGTAAACGACACAAAAGAGGTGTCACATACGTGGCAGGTATGGCCCGGTGTGCTCTATGATACAAACTGGATCACTTTGATTACCTTGCTGGCTTTGGCCTTCCACAATAGCATTTTAAGACTGATTTGTTCACCCACTCATCCGCTTATTCCTATATACTTGGATTGCTTCCACCTTTTAGCTATTACAGATAATTGCTGCTATGAATGTGGATAAACAAATATCCAGCCACAAAGTCTCTTACTGAACAACTGAAAAGTATACAGTGAAGACCTAGCAAGATAATGAGGAAATATTGGGTAGAAACTGGGAGATGAATAGTATTCAAAGAGATGGCACAGCGGTTGAGCGCTGGGTTGCGAGGCTGTCCGCAGCCTCTGCAGCACCATTTCAGTCCCCGGCCACTGGCAAGGGTCCCACAAAAAAAAAAAAAAGAGATTGATTGAATTTCTTCAGCCTGCAGGAGTTTTCTCATCCAGTTGAGGCAGCTGAGAGGTGGAACAGAGCTTTTGGCTGACTCTCCAGGCTGAAAAGAGAGAGACCAGAGATTTTATCATACATAGTATATGCCAAATAGTTACTTGGGAATGAATAAGTAGATACAATAGTTTGCATTTTATTCTTTTTAGAAATAGATCTTTCCAATGACTTGCAAAGATTTCTTTTCGCCCTTAGACTAAAAACAAAATGAAACTCATTATTACTTGTTAATATGTAGGAGATAACAGACCCATTTGTAATGTTATTCAGTGCTAGAAATTCAGTGTGATCCTTGAAATAGAAAAGAGATTTAGGCAAAATGGCAGATACATCATGTACTACGTTGTTCCTCCCTACGCCCCTGGAAAGAGAGTCATAACTTTTTATTATGGAAATTTGAAACACAAAAGTAGAGGGAGTATAATAAATACAGTGTAATAAAACTTAATGTGCCCATCACTCATCTTGGAATCATCAACTAATGGCCACCCTAACTTATTCAGGTTACTTTGAAGCAGCTCCCCAGCATATGAGTTCATCAGTTTCTATTTCAGAATTCAGATGATTTTCATTATTTGCAGTATAGTTATGGTCAATAAAGTCACCACAAATACTGAATTAATTAGAAAATATTAAATTATTGCTTCAAGGTATAGGTTCCTGTGAGCCTCTGCTCACTCACATTGTTTTCATCAACTAACCACCAATTCATAACCTAGTTTTACGTGGTTCTGTCTATTGACGCCTGATTTGATATATATTGTCGACTCCTTGACACTGAGCAGAGAGCCAGCAGTGCTGTAACTCCTGCCTGAACAAAATTTATGTAACACACGGATTTTTCCCTATCAGGCACATTAGATAGCCCTTGTGTTTAGGAACACTAGATAGCACTTCAGCACTACTATTGGGGGCCATTTTAAATAGCAAAATCACCAAGATAGAGAACAAACATGAAGAAAAACATGGCACTAAACAAATCACAAAATGGACACTTGTCTATAATACGAGAACTCAAACAAGAAGCTGAGCATTACCTTGTTCAACCTCAATTGGGAATGTGCGTGCTGGGCAACTGAAATTTTTTCTGTGCATGCACATAGCTGTGAAGGATTGCAAAACCACTGCGAATATTGGCTTTGGAGTTAGAAATAATTTTAGCAAGTAGACAAATTTGCACATATGGAATCTGCAAATATGAGGATTGACTGGGTATCTTTCAGATTTCTTTCAAAGGCTTTTTGAAAAGCACAACCACAATACAATTATCATACTTTTAGAAGTGAATAGTAATTCCTTAATAGCACTCAGTGCTCAGTGTTCAAGTTTCCTAATTTCTCATCATTTAGAAAAATTTAATCTGTTCAAGTGAGTATCTAAATAATATCCATATATTGCAATTGGTTGAAATGTCTTTTAAGTCCCTCATCGTCTGTATACCCCCATGCTGTTTTTTCCCTTACTTGTTAAAGAAGCTGTGTTGCTTGACCGATCATTTTCTGTAGTTTAGACTTTGATGATTGCATCCTCATGCTTTGAATAACATACTGGTCTCTCTCCTGAACTTCCTGCAAATTAGCTTGATCAGATTCGCTTGAATATTTTGGCAAAATCACTTTGTTTACCAATTTTAAAAATGATAAACTTGTTTCTTCTCCAAAGATGACAAATAGATTTTTCTTTTTGGAAGAATACATGTATCAGTACGAATGTAGGGATTTAAAAATACCAGTATTTCAATCCATTATAGTTTTTTTTATTACTATTAAATTTCAGATGTTGACCATCGACGAACCTTCTTGTTAGCTTATGAGCCTTTTTGATACTATCCTTCTTCTTCCTTTCTTTCTGATATGGTAAGATCTTCCAGGCTCATCGGGAATATTTCTTATCCCAGATATGAAATTAGATTTCTCTCTAAAGAGTCCCAGGTTTGGGATTTTGACATTGTTGTTAGTTGGTTTTGGTTTTTTTTTTTTTTTTTTTTTTTTTTTTTTTTTTTTTTTTTGAGTGCTTAGGGAGAGTGGTTTCTAGATACCACTAGGCAGATTCTTTTCCCCTGGATTGGTCATTACTTTTTAAGTCTTTTAAGAAGACAAAGGGAAACTTTGTTCTTATTTTTAAAGTAAAAAATGAATTTGTGTGCGAATGCTTGATTTCAACCTACCAATAGACATATGGTTGCATGTTCTATATACTACTTTTCTCTGCATTTCCTTCTCCCCTCCCCCCAGGATAATAATGTATCCTGGAGATCACACCATCTTTTTACATCTGCCTAGTATTTCGTTGTGTGGAGGTATCACACTTTATCCATCACATCCCAACTGATGGACATTTTGGCTTATTTGAGTCTTTGCTATTATTATCATTGTTATAGTAAATAACCTCATGTATACTTATTTTTGTATTTTTGCTGTTGTATCTTTGTGGTCGACTTATATTAATTTGATTTCCATTTCAAAAGATAAATGGACCACATTCCCCTCTATAAATTTGTGCCATTTATATGCCCAGCTGCAAAGCATGAGAGTTGTTGATTCACCACTACCTCATTGGTATTTATATTGCCAAACTTTGTGTTTTTAGGTGAGAAACGATACCTCAGTGTAATTTAATTTGCATTTCTCTTGTGACTGAAGGAAATCATCTTTCATGTGCTTTACACACATTTGCATTTTGCCCTTACAAACTTGCTGAAACTCTGTTTCAGGGATATTCCTTTTCCTGTAACATAAGTTATAAATAATCTTTTCATAACATCATTTGCCTTTTACTTTGTTTACAGCATTACTTTCTATGCAAAAAGTTCCTTTAATTTATAGGATCACATTTTTCTATTGTTCTAATTACCTTCAGATTTTAAGTCAGTGATTTTTTGTTCTACTCTCAAGTTATGGAGAAATTAACCCATGCATTTTTCCAGTGCTTTTGTGGTTTATTTTCTTTTCAGGCAGTTCTTTAATCCATTTGTAATTTATCTTGATGTAGAGAGTGAGAACTGGATTCAGTTTTATATTTCCCTTATTTGTTTATTTTATAACACTGAATTGTTTATCTTATTACCACTGAAATGTTTCAGTAATATTGTAGTAAATAACCTCATGTATACATTGCTGAAAAATCCAGCTTTTCTCCACTAGTTGAGATGCCACTTTTACTGTGCACTGAATTTCCATACACACTTTTATCTGTTACTTATTGGCCTATGTATTCATTATACAGTTATAATGATAGTCTTTATGCTTTTAACATGGTACATTTTTATTTTTAATATTTAAGAGCATATATTAGAAGCATGTAATGTAGAGTTATGTGTTTGTGAGAAATACATTTGTCTTTTAATTTTAAAAGATGTTAGTTAACACTAAAATAGTCCAGAGAATCATGGTTAAAAGTCACTTGTTATTATGAGAACTTTAAAATGTAGTAGCTGGTAAAAAGTAGGTAGGTTATTGGAACCAGTCTGGATCATCATAGGCCAGGATGAAAAGTTTGAATTCAGAGGGGTGGGGATCTGAATGTTTTTTGAGACCTTGAAAAATCATTTCTTGCTGGACTTTTGATGTGTAAGATTTCTCTGAAGATTACAAAACTGTATCAGACATGGTTGCATGACTTTTCAGTAACCTCCTTCTCTCTCTTTTTCCCCTTTTAGCACCATGTATGTGTTTGGTGGTTTCAACAGTCTCCTCCTCAGTGACATCCTAGTGTTTACCTCAGAGCAGTGTGAAGCGCACCAGAGTGAAGCTGCTTGTCTGGCAGCAGGCCCTGGTATCCGGTGTGTGTGGAATGCAGGGTCATCTCAGTGTATCTCCTGGGAGTTGGCCACTGAAGCACAAGAAGAAAAGTTAAAATCAGAATGTTTCTCCAAAAGAAGTATGTTTTTTTCCCCTCTTAAAATTTAATTGAGATCTCATTTTGTCTGAATTATGAAGGTCCTTAGCATATGAATACTTTTTATGTTCATTTTATTATCTAAAATTACTCCATAGTAACTTGTTTAAAATCTTTATGGTTATTGGAAAGTTGGTTTGCAAACATCCTTACAATGGGTGGAAACATCCCATCTGGCTTCAGAAGCTGTTTGCCAGTGGTGGAGACAAAACCTCCTTAGCACCAAATGGGCTTTGTGTATCCCCTTCAGAACCAACCTGGATGCAGCTGGTCTGAGGCAATTCAGTGCAATAGGGTGTTTTTGGTGATGACAGAAATGTTCTGTATCTGCACCGTCCCAGTAAAGTAGCCACTCAACACATGGCTATGAGAACACTTGAAATTGAGACTGCTGTGACGAGAAACTAAAAATTTTTAATTTTATAATTTAAGTTAAAAGTGATATGTGGCAAGTGGCCACCATATTGGATATAGGCGGGTCTGTTTGTTGTTAAGGATGTGATTAAGAGACTCAACCCAGAAAAGCTATGTTTAGATAGCTATGCAGTAGGTCATTTTAGCATATAGAGGTCAAGTTGCTATCTTTGCAAAGTATTCTAGTTTTACTAAGTAGGCTTGTCAGTGACAGCAAAGCAGGTGGTTACTGAGGATGAGCAGTAATCCCTGCTTCCAGAACCACCCCTCATGTTTTCCATGCTTTCCTCATCTTGCTTGCTCAGCTTCTTGCTCTTTTGTGCTGATAGTACAATACATGAAGTAAGGTGTGAGAAAGTCCTTTTAAAATATTTATTCACTTTAATTAAAGATGTTGATTCATTGTCTTAACTAGTCATTGGAGTTATAGGGTGTAGAGGCAAGTTTTCACTCCTGAACATCAATCCTCAGTAAGAACACGCAGGAAACCATCCAGGGTTATTGGCGGGCTAGTGGGTGCTGAGAATTAGCTGAGATGACCAGAACCGGGTAGGTTAGTCCCTGTCACCTGAAAGGGATAAAATCAGTGAAATAGTTATTTTTAAACCAAATTTGAAAAGTTCAAACTAAATGCTGAAGTTTATAGAACGTAATATTGAATTACTTAGATGGTTTGCTGTGAGCTCTTCTCAGATGTGAACTCCCTGGTTTACTTTCTTTTCTGAGCATCTTCAGTCCTTGGGGTGATGACCCGGGTAGGGGAACACCCTAAGGAGCAATGTGGAGTCCAAGCGAGGAGGGTCTCTGCCTTTCCTTGCCCATGGAGTCCACCAGGTGCCATCTCCTAGAGTGGTTCAACAGAGGAGCAGTTGGTCATGCAGCTTCTCTTTTGTTGCTCACCTTGACCTGGTGTCAGTTGGAGAGGCAGCAGGTCTGCGGTAACCCAGAAATTCTCCAGCTAGTCCTCCTTCCCTTCCATGTATGTGTATAAAATGCATCTCAGCATGGCACCTGCTAATGGTTCTGTGGTGCTGCCTGCTTCCTGTGCCCAGATTAGTCTTGCGTTTGTAGCTGGGAGGAATGGCTTGGTTTCCTACTAGGTACTTTGTCTCCGAGGCAGCTTTTGATATTCATTCTATTGCTGGTTGATTTTCTTGGGAGGAAAAGTATTCCAGATATCAGGTACACTTCCATACATCTTATTGTTGTTATATTAAATTAATCTAATCCATCTTTGTTTTTCTCTTTCTGTTTACTACTAGCCCCTTTTATTGAGAATTGTTCACATATATCACTTTAATAATTTTAATGTGTAAAGCATAATGGCTTGATTTACATATGTTGTGTCATATACTTTTGTTGTGGTAGTACAAAGTAGTATATTTTCAGATTGTCTACTTATTTCTAAATACTATTTTAAGTTGAACATACCAATATATTTTCCTGCCAGTTTCACTCCATACTTTACTCCCTAACCATTGTTACTTTATTTTGTTTTTTTTACTTCAATCTCAGATTGTGTTTAACAACAGCTCTCACCAGTCATGACTGACTGTTCTGACAAGCTGTCTTGGTTGATGAGTTTTTCTTCTCTCCATAGCTCTCGATCATGACCGATGCGACCAGCACACGGATTGTTACAGCTGCACAGCCAACACCAATGACTGCCACTGGTGCAATGACCATTGTGTCCCGATGAACCACAGCTGCACAGAAGGCCAGGTCAGAGACCACTTCTCACAGATTTCAGAGCAGGGGAAAATTCCACATGAAGTCACATTTAGATTGTAATGTATATGGTATAAATACTGAACCAGAGTAATTTTTAAAACCTTCAAAGGTGGTTTTCTTCTAGGAAGTGGTTGCTCTACCACAAAAATATATGTGTGGTGTTTTAGAAGCAGGTGTGACTGTTTTCTGAATACTCTCTACCCTCTACCCCCTGCCCCTGAGCATGGCTGTGGTTAAGTACTGGGTCTGTGATGTGAGGCTTCTAATGAATGGCCGGATGGCTCTACCTATATACAAGGTTTTGAGCAAGTTAGGTCTTGAGACTGAAAGGGATCAGGTGTCAGTCATACTGCATTATAGAGATAAGAGACTTTGCAAAATCTCCTTGTCTTAGGGTAATTCTCAACTCAGCATAACTTAATGCTTACCATTTGTGCATTTTTATTTAGGTTATAATAAGATGCAGAAAAAGATTTGACTCAGCTTATGTAGTATTTATCAATTTAAAAGGCACTCTTTGGAATGCAGTTCATAAAATACAAAACCTTTCTGAGGCATGTTTTGGGAGGCATTTGAAAGCAGCAAGTTCAACACCCCCATTTTATTTTATTTATTTATTTATTTTTTTTATAGAGGCATGTTTTCTTTGTTTGTTTGTTTGTTTTGTTTATACATGCACTGGGTACAGTCAGAAGCGCGGGAGGGTGAAAGAATTCACCAGAGCCAGAGCAGGGAGCAGAACAGGCAGAAGGACCGAAGTACACTGCTGAGGGGAGCAGCGGGCGGCAGGAGAGGTCTGCGCGCCGTGCGGGACCCTCCTCCGGTGGCCGGGAAGCAGCCGGGGATCGAACCGGCTCCGCAGAGGCCGCGGGCAGCTTCGCAACCCAGCGCTCAACCGCTGCACCACCGGGGAGGCCCAACACCCCCATTTTATAGATGAGCAGGTTAAAGCAGAATGTTTAAGAGAGCACTGCTTCCTTGCTGGTTAAAGGTGTGTTCTTGAGCAGAGCATTTTACCATGCTGGTTCCACTGTAGTGCTGCTTCATCCGCCATTGTGCTTCTTGTATTTTTATCTACTTGAAGCTTGCTCCCTCAACTAGAGTTTGTCATTTTTAGTATCCTCTCTGTCCTCCTCCTGAGTTCTCTCTGTGGATATGAGAGGAAAACTTTTTGTTTCCTGTATTCTAGATCTCCATTGCTAGGTATGAGAATTGCCCCAAGGATAACCCTATGTACTACTGTAACAAGAAGACGAGCTGCAGGAGCTGTGCCCTGGACCAGAACTGCCAGTGGGAACCCCGGAATCAGGAGTGCATTGCCCTGCCTGGTAGGCCTTGCCGAGAGGCGCATCTTGGTGGATATGGGCCCAATATTGTGCAGCTTAGAGTGAACCTGGCAGAGGGAACAAGCTCATTTTATCCAGTGATTCTCCCATACCAGTACTGTGATTGTTATTTATAACAATTGCTTTTACTGCTCATTGAAATAAAATGAAGTCTCATCTGCAACTCTGGAGAATCCTGTGACAGCTCGGCTCTGTATTGTTGAGCCTGCTCCTTCGCTCCCACCCCATCTGCTGTCATAACTAGAATAACGTGTAGCAGTCTCAGCAGCCAACTTCCTGGGACCTTTATGAGGGGTACTTCTTATTGACCATGGGAATTAGGTTTTGGCACCTTCTGACAAGGAGAGGAGAGATACCTCTGTTAGCATTATCTTCTCTGGTGCTCTCCAACCCCAGATACCTCAATTTATGGTACCTCTGAGGCTTAGGATGATGAATTGGGGGCCTGAAACCAGGAAACCATGATTGAAATGCTGACATTTGCCTAACCAGGATGTCTGGGAAGGACATTTGGCAAAATGTGACAAAGTGTGACATCTGGGTTTGTGCAGGACAGTTGGCATCCTCCAGGGCCTGTGAATGTGCTGTGGTAGTCAATTCAGCTTGCAGGAATGGGCTTCTTATTCTTTATCTCTTTGCATTTCAAAGTTTCATGCACAGCAAAGCACCTGGTGATCGTTCTAGAAGACAAATTCGGGTTCAGATCTGGGATGGTGCCCAAGATGTACATTTTAACAGTGACACTGAAGCCACACTTTAAGGAGCAAGTCTTTACCTGCTTTTGAATGATCCCCTTCCTGTGATGTTTCCCTTCTCTCCCTGACTGTTAATGAACATGGTTGATGGTGTCTCCAGGGCATCTGATTCTGCTGGATTTGTGTCCCTTGTTCCTGGCATCCTGGAGGCATCCATGACTCTTCAGGGTATCACAGTGGCAGAATACTACAAGCTTGCCTTGTGTGCTAAAGCTGTACCACTTTGGTTTTTTCCCCCAAAAGATCTTTCCACCTTGTTTTGGAGATGTTTCATGAACTTGATTTTACCTCCCACTTAGTGCTGTGGAAGCAGGGCAGCCCTTGAAGTCTGTAGCTTAGTTCTTCTGCCAACTCATTTCTATTGTTGTGGTTTTCTACCCCACCCTTCTAAAACACATGTTCATTTTTCTGCTTTTTACTTAGGGTTTTGGTCTCCTTTCTATTTGTTCTTTAAAAGGAGGTTTACAGATCTGATGCTGTACCAAAAAAAAGTGTTTTCTTCTAAGACTTTAGCGGGTTGACATCAGAATCTGATTTTTGAGATTCAGGAAATATGACCAACATTTAAAAATTTCTGTATTATGTATTTGGTACTTAGGAATGTGTCTGAGGCACCTAAGCACATCCTAATAAAATTCAAATCACAAAGACCATTGATGTTTCCAGTAATTTGAATTGGTAATACAGTAGTTTTGTGTGATTTCTAAAACTTTTTTCCTCTCCCTCCTTTACAAAAGAAAATATCTGTGGCATTGGCTGGCATTTGGTTGGAAACGCATGTTTGAAAATTACTACTGCCAAGGAGAACTATGACAATGCTAAATTGTCCTGTAGGAACCACAATGCCTTTTTGGCTTCTCTTACGACCCAGAAGAAGGTAGAATTTGTTCTTAAGCAGCTACGAATGATGCAGTCATCACAGAGCATGGTGAGTTGAAATCCTCAGAACTTAAGTTTGTAGTATCCTTCTTTCTACCAAAGGCCTGAATCTGGCTTGCCTGTGCCATGCTCAGCAGGAGGATGCTGGCACACATGGTGTGATAGATTGCGAAACTGGACTGTCAGGTTCTCTTCCTTTAATGCCGTCTTATCTAAAAATGTTTAACACTTTCTTTTTATGAGTCATAGCTTGTATAAATGTGCTCATATCCTGGTGATTCAGTAGATTAGTTTGTATCTGATTTATTGCTTGGGTGGGGGACGTCACTGCTAATTAGCTAGACCGGATTAAGCCACCTGAATCTCGGATTTCAGGTATTATTATAATATGTTATATGACTTAATATTTATGACCCCAAGAATTGGACACCTGTCTGGGTCTTAGATCTGGTCAGTCCAGAGGGGGAGGACTGATCTTCTCATCAAGAGCTTCTAAGCACACCAGGAACCCAGCTTCTCTCCCTGCCCAGCCAATGCTCTCAGGCAGCATCTAGTTGTTATTTCCACAATCATGTTTTGTCTTTTCTAGTGTGGCTTCCCTCAGTGTTCTGTCCTTGACTGTCAGCAGACCTTACCTATTATTGTGCTTTCAAAAAAATTAATGCTTTTCAGCTTTGCCCAAGACCATGATTCCCAATTCCATGTCTCTGAAGAAGACCTGTTTCGAAGGGTTCAGCTCTCCTGGCTGACCATAGAGATATGTCTTCTGGTCCCTCTACTCTCTCCCACAGGTTTCCTAGCCTTAGAAGGTTCTGGGTAGTCCAAATTGCTGTGTAGTCTAATTTGCTGTGTAGTCTAATTTGCCTTTATACAACAGACATGCACAGACTTGTGATAAGACTGACAGAAGGGAGACAACTAAAGTGAAATGTGCTTCCACAGTTGTAAGTTGAGACTTAGAGCCCAGGCTTGCGTGACAACATAGGAAAGAGGCCCAGGCTAGCACTGAGGGTAGACTGGCTACTAGACAGCCAGAAAGAGGTTACCCTTAAAGATGAGAAGTGCTTTGGGAAGCTGAGAAAGGAAAGGGTCTCTGTGTATTGATACCCTTCCCACCTTTTCACAGAGATTGGTGAGCTGCTGGTAAGCTTGCATGACTGGTGGCAAGGGAATTGTTGAGTGAGGCCTCAAGAAGGGATTAAGGCCAAATTACAACTTTGGCTGTCGTGCTAAAGGCTTTGAATTTTATCAAGAAATTGAAGAGAAGTTATTGAAGAACTATAAAAAAGTATTGATTTTAATTTTCTTTCCTTAAAAAAATACTTATTTAAAAGGAACATTTTTTTTTCAAAGATTTATTTATTTATGCATACTAGAGCTGGGGTACAGGCCAGAGATGCAGGGGGTGAGAGGATCCATCAGAGACAGAATGGGGAACAGAACGGGCAGATATACTGAAGTACACTGCTGAGGGAAGCAGCGGGCAAGTCAGGAGAGGTCTGCTGTGCCATGTGGGTTGCTCCCTGGCTGGCCGGGGAATGAAACCATGCTGCAGAGACTGTGGATTGCCTCACAGTGCTGTGCTTAATCCCTTGCACCATCAGGGAGGCTCTAAAAGGAACATTTTAAAATATTAACAATAACAATAAGAAAATAAATATTTATCACAACCGAAATAACCACTTTTGGGTTTATTTCTCTTAGGTCTTTTAAATAAGCCTGTATTATTTTTGCTCTCAAAAATATAAATCCATTGTACATTTTATTTTAAAACTGCCAAAATTATAAATTCATTTCCGGGCTAAAGTTATACTCTGATTTACATTTTTTTTAAATTGCATTGAGAAGGAAAATTCAGTAGAGCTGAAGATGGAGGCTTTCCCAGGGGATCACTATCCTTTTATTCCTGTAAAATTTAATGTCAGCCAATATCCCCCAGCTGAAGGTGGGAATCTTCAATCACCTGAATTGGCCAAGGCCTCAAAACAGAATTAATGACATGAAAATAGGCATGCAATCAATATTTCATAGTGTCGATCAGGTGAGCACTTGTGAGGATAAAACATTTAAACCAATTTGGAGGTGGGGGGATAGCTCTTCATAGCATTTGTCACAAGGTTTGAAAATTCAGGAGCTTTATTATTGCTTTGCTATTAATCTAAATGAATACTTTGATATGCCAGGCATAGTGTGTAATGCAGAAGTGATGGTCTGTCCTAATCCTAACGTAGAGTCAGCTTTCCTCTCATCTATGGGGTATGTGTCACTAGTTTTTATCAGAGGGCTATTTTGGTCAAGCCATTGTATTCATAGCTTAGTCTTTTTTGCTGTAGTCAAAGCTCACCTTAACTCCTTGGGTTGGCCTTCGGAAGATCAATGTGTCCTACTGGTGCTGGGAAGATATGTCCCCGTTTACAAACAGCCTGCTACAGTGGATGCCCTCTGAGCCCAGCGATGCCGGCTTCTGTGGGATCCTGTCCGAGCCCAGCACTCGGGGCTTGAAGGCTGCAACCTGCATCAACCCACTGAACGGCAGTGTCTGTGAAAGGCCTGGTAAGCAGAGGGTGGGTTGGGCACGGTTGGAGGCTCATGGGAAGAGAAACCATAGGCATGAGTAGGTGTTGAGATGTATGAAACATTCATGAAAATCTGGTGGAGTATTGATTTTAAGCATATGGACCAGAGTATAACCCAGAATTTTAAAAACAGAAATAGTCTCTGACTGTGAATACTATGAGCCATAAGCAAAAACACAAATAAGTAACACTACTCAAAGAACCTAGTATTTTAATTAATAAGTTGAAAATTTAAGAATTATTCTGAAACTTTCTTGGTGTTGGCAAAGAATGATGTGGAAGAGAGAACAAAAAAATGCAAGTAAAAACAAAGTAGATTAAACAAGGAAGCAGTTCACTATCTGGGCAGTGGACAGAAGATGGCGTCAGTAGGGAGAAAATGACAAGAGCAGAAGCCAGCCAAGGTCGCCATAATGTGCAGGGGAGCCCTTTGAGGTTTACTCTCCTCTCAGCCTGTGCAGATATCACAAAGGCAGGCCAGGCACAGCACCTCAGCATGCAGATAAGCTTAGGACAGGCACCAGCTCCTGCACAGGGAGTAACATAAAAGTAAAAGGGGGAATTTTGAGGGGCACTTTTGGGAGACTAGACTCAACTGGCCTCAAGTCTCTTTTCAGGAAGGTGCTGTAATTTGAGGATTCAGAGGTGTAGGAGAGAATTCATAGCATAGTAGGGTTACTTAAACTATGATTTCTAAACTCTCTAGGTGCTTTTCAGACATTTTGGATCTTGAACACTTTGATGAATTTAATGAATGTGTGGTCCCTCTTCCTTCCCAAATACATAGACTTTTGACTTTATATATCTAGCTGGGTTGTAACCCCCCCCTGAAGTTCATCCTGAGTACATTACATTCTTTTTTTTTTTTAAGTGGTTGAATGATTTTTTTTTTTAAGATTTATTTATTTATTTATGCGAGCACTGGGTACAGTCAGAAGCGTGGGAGGGTGAGAGAATTCACCAGAGCCAGAGCGGGGAACAGAACAGGCAGACCGATGAAATACACTGCTGAGGGGAGCAGTGGGCGTGGCAGGAGAGGTCTGTTGCGCCATGTGCTGGTGGCCGGGGATCGAACCAGTGCTGCAGAAGTAGCGGGTAGCTTTGCAGCCCAGCACTCAACCGCTGTGCTACCAGGGGAGGCTCCTGAGTCCATTACATTCTAAGGAGAGTTAGAACCCCTGCTCTTAATGGAAATAACATCTTGTTCTTTTCTCTCTTTCCCTAATGCTCTTTGAAAAGAAAATCACCCCCCCAAATATATATTCTTTATTAATTAGTACATGGTGACTCTCATGGTTTCTATTTTCTCCTTTATTTAGTGTAGTCTACTGAGTTTATTTCATGACACACAGTGGGTCACACGTCATACTGAGGAAACTATGGCCTTGGCCAGCGTGGTGGGAGTTCTGACTGCATCTCTTGGGTTTGCTTCCAGCGAACCACAGTGCCAAGCAGTGCCGGACTCCGTGTGCCTTGAGGACTGCGTGCGGAGAGTGCACCAGCGGCAGCTCCGAGTGCATGTGGTGCAGCAACATGAAGCAGTGCGTGGACTCCAATGCCTACGTGGCTTCCTTCCCCTTTGGCCAGTGTATGGAGTGGTATACCATGAGCAGTTGCCCCCGTAAGTGAAAAGTGAGCTCCGGGCACCGTTAGCTTCCCACCGTTACTGGGTGGGGGCAGCTGTGCTTGCTGTGGAGCAGCACTGTCCGCATCTGGACATTTTCGGGACAGGACTAACTTGGCCTTCTGCTCAGGTCTGTTTGGAGACTGCCTGATGACCTCATCAGACAGAATCAGGTGCAGTGACCCAAGTAAATAAATGTAGGACAGATCCAAGTACAGAAATAAGTTGCTCAACTTCAGTGTCATGTTACCAAACACAAGTAGTGTCTCCATATTTTAATCCTAATTCATAACATAAGCACTTTCCAGGAGGTGACCTCTAAAGTCCCTTCTGCCTTCAGCATCCTGGGATTGAGCTCGAAGAGTCCTTATAAGTTGGGCAAAAGATTAGGCTCCCTGTATGACACTTAACTAACATAATAGAATAAGGAGTTAGATTCACGAGAAGAGTCTGTTAAGGAAAAAGATAATTTAAATGCAATACATTAAAATCTATGATAGTGAATTACAACATGTGTTTTTCTTAACAGCTGAAAATTGTTCCGGCTACTGCACCTGCAGTCACTGCTTAGAGCAGCCGGGCTGTGGCTGGTGTACGGATCCCAGCAACACTGGCAAAGGGAAATGCATAGAGGGCTCCTATAAAGGGCCGGTGAGGATGCCTGCCCAGGCTCCCACAGGACACTCCTACCCGCAGCCCCTTCTCAATTCCAGCATGTGTCTGGAGGACGGCAGGTACAACTGGTCTTTCATTGAGTGTCCAGGTAAGATGCCTTGTGTGTCCAAAATCAAGTGTTTCACTACCCACTTAAAAAAGAATAAAACCTATAAAGCTAAATTATTTATATGGATTTTCTTTAGGAAAAACAAAACATTATCTTAGGAGAAGTATTTTCACGTGAAAAAAATTTAATGCCTATAAATGAAAATATTGAGATTCAAGTGAGCTCACTTTCATTACAAAAGTAACATATTCATTAGAAAAAAATGTAAATATTACAAATATATATAAAAACTGGAATTGCTCCTCCCAGTTTCTCATAGAGGTAAAACTATTTGATATTGATACCTCCGCGCATACTGATGGAAATATTTTAAAATCCTACACTTAAGTGCTTTGCGTATTATATATTACGTACATTGTTCTACAGTTGTTGTTGTTTTATTGAGGTGACATTGGTTTCCAACATTGTATATGAGTCAAAGGTCTAGGTTTAGGATAATAACATTCAGGTGTGTTTTAACCACACACCACACCTATCACCACGGCACCGATATAGTTTGCTTTTTACTTAAAAATACAAGGTGGCAGTTTTTGGGGGTGGGGCCGGGGGGGAGAAGGATTGAAAATAAAATCTGTGGCCCCAGAAATTCTCCACAAATGTAGAGAAGAAAACAGTTTTATTATTGCACATTGCAGGCAATCCACTAATGAGATTGTAGAGGCTGAGAAATCTCACCCCTTTAAATAACCAAGCACATTGTAGTGGCAGGAGGGGCACAGTGCAGGATCTCTAATCCAGCAGACCCGGTAAAGGAGGAGAGAGTCCTGGAGCCCTCAGTGGCTTTTGCAGGCTTTCATTGGGATTTACCAGGTACCCGGCAGGCAGGGGTGCTGAGGGGCCGGGAGGCTGGCAGGCCTCCCAGCCCCCAGCAAGTCAACCGCTCTCCGGCCGTTCTCTGGTGGCCTTGTTCTTTGCTCCTCTCGTGGTTCCCTCTCTGCTTCTCGTGGTTCTGCTTTTGCTGGCATCTCCCTGACGCCGCCCTTATAAGCCCAGTCAAATCCTATCTACATATGCCCACCCCCTACTCCAGGTGCCCGCCATCAGGCATGCATTCGGGACCACAAGGATCCATCATCTATCCTGATGGCGGGAGGGCAGAAAAACCGGATACTTTTTACCTTCCCCTACACACATCCAACCCATAAAATACATGTTCTAAAGATAAACAATAATTTGTCTTTATGTGAGAGGATCTTATGGCACCATTTGCTATATATTCTTTCATAGTTGCCCTGAATCCACCTGGTGATTGGGTGAATACCTGGGATCATCAGTTGTCTTTATCCAAAAGGAAAAGTTTTTGCGTCTTTACAGCAGGCGGTGGGTACTTGGCCCTGCCTACTTGGGCTAAGTTCCCCAAGTCCCTGGGAGAAACGATGCTGTCTTCTTGATGTTTACATCTCAAAGGGATGGCTCCCAGCCCCCTCAGAGAAGCATTCCTGGATTGCAGTGCAGACCAGAGCCAGTACTTTGTTTTAAAAAAATTTACGTGTATATACAAATCAAAGGAACAGAGGAAGGATTTATAAAAACAAGTTTTCTTAATGAAAAGGAAGAAAGGAAAAAGGTCTCTTTCCCTTCTGGCTAGAGAAAGAATTTAGTGAGCCTACCTGCCTGCCTGCCTTCTTCCTTTCCCTTCTCCTACCTTCCTCCCCAGCCCACCTTCCCTCCCCTTCTCTCCACTCTTCCCTTCTGTCCATTGGTTGATGCAAGAAGGAATAGAACATCCCCTGCTGCTAGGGGTGCTGCCCTGAGAAGCCAGCTCTGGGAAGTTGGCCTTTTATTCACCTCCTGTGAAAGCTCAGAAATGTGCTGGTGGGCCTGCAGACAGCAGGGCAGGCAGCTGCACATGCCAGGATGTCAGTGAGTGGGATCTTCTCCAAAAGCCTGTGTCTGGCCACAGGACTCTGAGGACCTCTTTGGGGTGTGGGGGGGGGAGGGGGAGAGTGGGAGCCCTGTGTCCTTGGTACATAAAGGTAAAGGGCAAGAGACAGAGACTTACAGAAATTGTCTGAAGTGTACATAACACATGAGCATCATCCAGAGTATGGAAACCCCCAGGGGAAAAAAAAAGGCTAAATGTCAACCTAATAGAAAAAAAGTGAGCAAATGTTGGGGTCAAGGAGTGCTGAGGAACCCCGAGATTCTTTTCTCTTTATTTTTTTTCCCTGCATTTTTTTTTTAAGATTTATTTATTTATTTATACAAGCACTGGGTACAGTCAGAAGCGCAGGAGGGTGAGAGAATTCACCAGAGCCAGAGAGGGGAGCAGAGCAGGCAGAAGGACCGAAGCACACTGCTGAGGGGAGCAGCGGGCGGCAGGAGAGGTCTGCGCGCCATGCGGGACCCTCCTCCGGTGGCCGGGAAGCAGCCAGGGATCAAACCGGTGCTGCAGAGGCTGCGGGCAGCTTCGCAACCCAGCGCTCAACTGCTGCGCCACCGGGGAGGCCCGGAACCCGGAGAGTCTTGACTTCTACACAGGAAAGAATTCATGTAGGAGTCATGTAGAAATGAAGTGTTATTGTAGGAATATCAGGACAGAGCCCCAGCTGCCTTAACAGAATGAAAGATTGACCCCCCACCAAGGGGCATCTCTCAGCACATCCCCACATCCCAGCATGCACACGCCTCCAGGCACCTGGTCCAGAGCTTGAAGTAAGGGGCAGGAATTTACAGATTGGGATAATTAGATTTAGCCTGTTTTGTTTATCAAAAGCATCTGACCCCTAACCTCCCCTTAGTTAGATAAGATAGGAGTAGTTTTACAACTAGTGGCGCCTGGTGTGAGATAAACTAATAAGCTTTGAGCCACTTTGTTCTGAAATGCACAGCTGTTTTTCAGAAATATTGGTTGGGGGATGAAGGGGCTTCAGCCATTGTGCTAAATTCCTGTTCCTCACAGGCTATAAAGAAGCATCCCGTCGTTCTCAGAAAGAGAAATAGCAAGAATAGGGAAATGCAAAATAAAATGAGGAACCCCTTTTTTATCTACCAAACAATTGACTTTCTCCGTTCCCTTTTTTCATCTAACATTTTGGAAGAACTACAATTCTATTTTGAATGTGCTGATAGTTCACATTTTAATGAAAGATTTAAACCTATGCTTTTCCATTAATGTCAAGGCTGTATCTGGTGAAATAACAGCCCTTGATGGGAGCCGAGCTGTGTGAAGGTATGGTGTGACGGCTAAGGGAGAGAGGGTGCTGGCCAGTCACAGCTCCACAGCTCTTGTCCTCCCTGCTTTTGCTGAGTGGCCTGCATTTCTCCCATAGTAGGAGGAGGGGGACACAATGGACCAGGTGCCTAGAGGTGTGTGCATGTTCCTGGATATGCGGAGTGACAGCCTTTCATTCTGTTAAGGCGGCTGGGGCTTTGCCCTGATTTTCCTTTCTGATCTATATTTCACCTCTTCTGGCCCCCACAGAACTGTCCGTCTCCTCTGTAGCCGCTGGACAGATGCCTCAGCCAGCTGTTGAGCAGGCACAGAGCAGGTCATGAGTCACTTCCACTCTCTGGAGGCCTGCTCTGACCCCAGCCACAGCTGCACGTTTGAGGTGTCAGTTGGTAACATGCATCCAGTCACTTTGGCAGTTCCCTCCTCCCCCATTATGATACTGGTATCTCAGCTCCTCTTTTTTCTGTCTGCTTTGTAATTTTTAGATATTCCCCAGTACTTCAGAAGTGTCTCTCCATCCTTTTGATAGTACCTTTTACTCTTAACCTCAAACTCCTTTTGATTTGTCCCTGTTTTTGTCAATTTTCTGTAATTTCAGTGAGATTTTGAAGAGGAAGAAAGAGAAGCCTTTCTTCAGTCTTTCATTCTTGAGCCACAATACGTATTTTTACTGGAAAATGATTTTAGGTTTATATTTCCGGTGTGTTGTATTTTGCCCTTTTGCTAATACCGTTGCTCATTTCCATACAAACATGTATATCCACACACCTTAAGTAATTTTATTATAGACATTACTGATAGTTATTTTAAGCTTTTCAGTTGCAGTCTATATAAAACAACTCAAATACCTGTAGGGATGGGGTAGCTAGCGGGTGGGCAAGTGGAGCAGGCTGTAGAAATTTGCTGAGGTGATGAAAAACAACATCACGTTGATCAACCGAGACAGATCAGCGGAAGCAGAGACTCAGAGTCCCTGCTGGGACTCTGGTTGGTTCAGGTCCCTTGGGTCTTGCAGTCATAGCCTGCACAGCTGTCCAAGCAGTGCTGAAGGGCCCACGTGTTGTCTGCCTTTCTGGTTATTGAGTCCCAGGTGACCCAGTCTTAGTGATCCCACTTCTGGAAATGTTTATATATAAAGATGATTATTTTTCTAATAATAAAAAATTTAAAAGCAAACCAAATATCAAAATATAAGGGAATAGTTATGTAACTGTTATGACTCAAAGGAATTATTCTGCCGTTTAAGTTCTATTTATGGTAAATTGAATAATGTGGTACATTGTGATCTGAGTTAAAAAGAAATCAAAATTGAATATTAATATGAACACAAGTATATAAAATTGCGTAGAAAAACTTCTGGAGGGCCTCCCTGGTGGTGCAACAGGTTAAGTCACAACTTATGAAGCTATCCACAGCCACTGCAGCACAAGTTTGATCCCTGTCCAGGGAGCTATCCTCATGGCACAGCAGACCTCTCCTGACTCGCCCGCTGCTCCCCTCAGCAGTGTATTTCAGTCAATCTGCCTGTTCTGTTCCCCACTCTGTCTCTGTTGAATCCACTCACCACCTGCCCCCACCTCTAGCCTGAACCCCAGTGCTTGTATGCATAAATAAATAAATCTTTAAAGAAAAAAGAAAAACTCTGGAAGGAAAGGTACCAAATGTGAATAGTCATCTCTGTGTGCTAGACATGTATACGACTTTTCTACCTTCTTTTATTTGTTACATTATCATGAGCATATATTATACAATGAATAACAATGAAAATTAATTTTTTGATGGGTCTGGGTTTCCACCTTGCTGTGATATATTTCTGACTTTCCTGGCATACCTAATTTTTGCTGTTGTGGTCTTATTTCTCAGTAAGAGTTTTTAGTAGATCAGTTCTGATGGTTTTGTATTTTGCGACAACAAGGAGTATAAGCAGATGACTGCAAATAAGTTTTGTCTAACCTATTCCACCAGTTCCACCATGGAACAGACCCCTTAACGTTCTTTTCCTTCCAGCTTGCCAATGCAATGGCCACAGCAAATGCATTAATCAGAGTATCTGTGAGAAGTGTGAGAACCTGACCACAGGCAAGCACTGCGAGACCTGCATCTCCGGCTTCTATGGTGACCCCACCAACGGAGGGAAATGTCAGCGTAAGTCAAATCCGTTGGGCCTGACTGCACACAGGCTGGCATAGTGCTTCTCCTTGTCTTGACTGTCCAGGAGGTGTAAAGCCACTTGGTTTTGAATACAGCATTTCATAAATCACAGTTGTCGGAAGTTCAGCTCACCAGTGTGGGAGGGAATGAGCAGAGCCGACGGGTGTTAGAGTAGCGGTTAAGGCAACGAGCTGGAAATGAAAGAGGGGAGCCTTAGGGTGATGATACAAGCAAGGGGCTTACACTGGAAGCCTCACCTCATTGTCCCTCCTGGAATGGCACGGTGGGTGATGAATCAGCGCTGCTGGGGGAGTGGGCTCACTGTTGAGGGAGCCTCAAATGAAAGGCTCCCTCCATCTCAGAAGGCTTTCATGGACTCTGAGTTTTTGGGGAGAGTGAAAGGAGAGAAGAACAGGAGTGGAAAAGTGGGGTGCAGCCAGACCCCCTCAGAGACCAGTCATTGCTCAGAGTGTCTCCACACCCAGCACTTGGCACAGCAGAGATGCTTCATAAGTGTTTATGTATGAGTGAAAGAATTGTACAGAGAGAAGCAGTCAAAATAGTGGTTCCTTAGGATGGCAGTGGAAGCCGCCGTTCTCTTTCCTCCTGTCATGTGACTTTGAGTCCTTTAATGTTACCTTTACTTTATTTGAGATGACTGATTAATTGAAAAACATGAATCTTACCCATTTAATGCTTTTCTTTTCATCCTCTTCCCCATCGAATCCAAGTCAGGTAACTATTTTAGGAAAAGTCTCTGATCATAAGCTTTGAAACCAATGGTGACCTGCATTCCTCTCCCTTCTCCCCAGCATGCAAGTGCAACGGGCATGCATCCCTGTGCAACACCAACACGGGCAAGTGCTTCTGCACCACCAAGGGCGTCAAGGGAGACGAGTGCCAGCTGTGAGTACCCACTCCTGAGACCCCTGCCACAGGCTAAGTGATTGACAGCCAGGTCAGCAGGGTCTGAACCACCAGGGAGCACCAAGGGGCACTGAAACTGCCTGAACCTGCACAGCCACCCCTTCCCTGCCCTTTTTCCCATGGGCTCTGAAGGATCTCTCGTTGATTGATTTGAAATTTTGCCCTTTCTACTTTGCACAAGTCTGAGGTGGTCAGGTCCCATGCTGAGGAGGCCATCAATTCAGCAGCAATTCCTTAATGGCTTTTTAATTTACATTTTTATGTTTTAGTGACTCTTAGGTTTCCTGGGTTGCTGACTTGCATTAGTCTTTTAACTTGAGCAACAACTTGATTTTTGTCACGTCAGGAGGCTGCACCCTTACTGAGATTTGGAAAAGCTGGTATATTCCAGGGTAGTATTTTATTTTGGTTGTCTCATAGTTGAGATGAGACAACGTTCACCTTTAACGTTCCTTCCTGTTCTAGCACTTTCTTTGGTATAGTGTATCAGACATTTTCCAGGGAAGACAGGGTCCTATCATCCATGAGGAGACAAACGGCATTAGGCAAACTTGGGGTTTCTGCAGTTGCAATGCCTCCACTGAGCAGCAGGGTCCTCTGAGACAAACCCCTTAATTGTGCAGAGCCTCATTTCCCCATCTATCCATAGTGGGCCTAGTATAATCGTTTTTAGTGCCCTAGTGAGTTAAAGAGAGATTATCCCCCAGTTAACATACCTGTATGCCTCACCTCACGAAAACATGATGCAGGTTTATTGGTTCTCTTAGGAAGAGACTTCAGAGAGAAATTTTTGTAGTATCAAAACACTGAGCTGACAGAGCAGATACATCATTGATCAGCTTTGTTTTTTCTTAAAGAATGCTAGCAATAGTGTCACAAATGATTGAGACATTGACAGGGGTGTTCAGGAGGGAATTGCTCTGCCTGCATTTTATAGCTTGTACCAGTGTATTTGTTTACCAGTTTCATACTGCCCTGAAGCCAGTCCATAAAGCAAAGTCTAATCAAAGATTAAATTTAACATTTGAAGGTAGATGCCTTTAAACAGAACAACGTAATAGAGCAATTAGTCAGTCATGTTATACAATAAAGAAAGGAGGAGTAGTTCCGGGGAAAGGGTTTTTTTTCCTCAAGAGAGTTTAGGTAGAAGCAAGTGCCAAGCATCACAGTGTTCCTGAATATTTACCTGAGAAACGTTCTTTTTGATTAGCACTTTTTCCCCCAAAATGGGTGAGCCATGTTCAAGAGATTAAAAAAAGAATTCTAATTGGTGTTTAGCCTTCACATACTTGCATTGAAAGGGCAGGCTCAGATTATCCCAGGAAATAGGCAAGAAGTGAATGAATATTTGAAAACTGCTTTCACTGGACTTTTAGAAGAATATTTACTTCTTCCAAAAGAGAAAATGTGTTTTTCATGGTATTAAGTAGGGTCTAGATTGATCCTACTTGGATTTAGCTTGTGTATTTTGGCAAATATTTATCAATAATTTATTTGGCAATTATTTATCGGTGTGAGCTGCTGAGCAGTCAGCATTGAAAATGGATGTAAACTCATTTTCCACCTGATGTGGTAACAGTGAAGAATGTAAAATACTGACTTAGAGCTGTTTGTAGTTTACGTAAAGGAGTCTGGTTGATATTAAAGTGAATATAGATTCTGTTTTGACTAGTAACTAGTAATAGACAATAATCTTCATTTTTCCCCCTAGATGTGAGGTAGAAAATCGATACCAGGGAAACCCTCTCAAAGGAACATGTTATTGTAAGTGTTTTTGCAATTCTTATTTGTCTAGAAGCAAAGTAGTTCAGTAAAACTTCATTATTTCCTCTAAGTTGATTTGAGAATGGTAAGTGCGATAGAAATATAGCAGCCACCCAGGTGTGGTAAGCTGGTACATTATCATCTATTAATCTGTCTTAGATAAAAACCAATACCAAGTTTTAACAATGATGTGGAAAAACAGGAACC
This sequence comes from Talpa europaea, assembly GCF_964194135.1. Lineage (NCBI taxonomy): Eukaryota > Metazoa > Chordata > Mammalia > Eulipotyphla > Talpidae > Talpa > Talpa europaea. Next base: position 15,645,757 of record NC_140078.1, on the reverse strand, counting down.
TTCTACATTCTTTGTGGAAATCTAAAATGGTATACCCACTTTGGAAAACCATATGGTGGTTTTTTTAAACAGGTAAAATAAACTTAACAGACACTCCCCATTTCTCTCTCCTCCCAGCCCCTAGCAACCACCTTTCTTCTGTCTCTCTCTGTCCTAGAGTTTGACTATTCTATGTACCTGATAATGTGGAATCATACAGTGTTTGTTCTTTTATGGCTGGTTTATTCCACTTAGGCATAATGTCCTCAGGCTTCATCCATGTTGTAGCATATGTCAGACTTTCCTACCTTTTCAAGGCTGAATAGTATTTCACCGTGTGTACTGCCACATTTTGTTTATCATTCATCTGACTATGGACACGTTTGTTGCTTCCACCTTTTGGCTTTTGGAAATAATAGCTACAGTCTATTTGACTGCTGTGAACATGGGTATCTGAGTACTTCTTCAGGTTCCTGCTTTGAGTTCTTTTGGATATATACTCAAAAGTAGAATTGCTGGATCATATTACAGCACAAGCCAATTACTAGATCCCATTTTTATTTTTTTGAGGAACCACCATACCACTTTCCACAGTGTCTGTACTACTGTTTTACATTCCTGCCAGTAGTGCACAGAGGTTTCAGTTTCTCCACAATCCCGCCAGCACTCATTATTTTCTGGTTTTTTAATAGGCATCCTGATATGTGTGCAGTGAAGCCTGGTTATGGTTTTGATGCGCGTTTCCTTAATGACTAGTGATGCTGAGCATCATTTCATGTGCTTATTGTTCATTTGTTTATCTTTTTAATCGAAATAGCTATTCAGATCCTTTGTTCATTTTAAATCAGGTTGTTTGTTTTTGATTTTTTATTACTGTTGTGTTGTAGAATAGACTTTTTAGAATTAAATTATATCATCTTTGACCAGTTGGCTCTCTTCCAGGCTGTGTTCTTTTGCTGTATCACATTTGTCATTGAAAACTTCCTTACTTTCTAAAATAAGATAACCAAGATATAAATTCCTTGCCCTAGAAATGGAACCAATCTGGAGTCGTGTACCATTAATTTATAGCTCTGTATGCTGAAGTAAACCCTAGCAGGTAGTAATGTTCAAATAATATTTGTTAGTGGAGTTAGGTTGGAGCCTAAAGCCTCAGTTGTGGTCATGATATAAGAAGGTTGGTGAGTTAACCCAAATTAAATGATAGTGCCCACAGAATTGATATTCTGGGGAAAATTTTCCAATCTCCAGGTATTGATGAGCCCAAAGTACTTCTCTGGTTATTTGAATTTAAGCAAATAAGTCTGTATCTCTCCAGGCCTGTTCTGTTTCAATTCTTAAATACATATTTATTTCTTTCCATAGACACTCTGCTTATTGACTATCAGTTCACCTTTAGCCTCTCCCAGGAAGATGACCGCTACTACACAGCCATCAATTTTGTGGCTACACCTGATGAAGTAAGATTTTTAAAGTCTTAATTTTGTTTTGATTTCATGTGGATCTTTGTCTTGGCCATTATCTATGGAAGCACTGCCTCAGAAGTGGTCTCTAAAGAATGATGTTTAGAGATGCAAGGAAGAGATGTTAGAACCTAAATTTGGAAACTGCTGCCCAGAGGGTTCTTGGAAGGCCTAACCCCCTAATGTTAGATCATAGAATGGAAGGTGTGGTGTTCTGGGGAGGATCTTTCTAAGAGCTATTTTTTTCATGGAGTTCGGTGTTTGACAAAGCATTAAATCCCATATACTTTTATGGGTGGGCAATAAAATTTATTTGGGGTATAGACCTTACATTAAGAAAAATTGGTTAGAAATTTGGCTGACTCTTCTATAAGTGTGCTTTGCTTAAGAGATTGTGAAGTATCTGTTTTGTAAGTTAAATTGAGAGTAGTAAAATTTAATCACTGCTTTATTTTAAAACCTGGAGACTGTTATAATTAATTTTCTACTTATTTGCACTTCTCATTAGCAAAACAGGGATTTGGACATGTTCATCAATGCCTCCAAAAACTTCAACCTCAACATCACCTGGGCCGCCAGCTTCTCAGGTAAAAACACAGCTAAAGAAGACCCCCTGACTGGAGGAAATAGGTTGAGAAATGTGATACAGGAGTTGAGAAAGGGAGCTTGGAAGACAGATGGGTTTAACATCCACTTTGCTACTTACTAGACCTTAGCAAATGTTCAAAACCTTCCTCTAGACCTTTGGGTTATTCATCTTAAATAGAAGATAACAGCTATGGTGTGGAATAAATTGGATTATGCCTGCCAGTGTCTACTGTGCCATCAGCCGCAGTGTGTGCTCGCTGCCCCTGCTCTGCTGCCACCTCTGCTTCTGGTGCCCCAGCACCACCCTGGAACCACCTGCAGCATCCTCATCTAGCTGCAGAAGGGAAAGATTCAAATGACTCTGTTTCAGGAAACAGAAACATGAGAATTTAGGCACAAGGAAATAAATGTACTCTGGGAATTAAATCAAGCTCTAAGAGCACAGGTTTTTGCTATTTTGTTTATCTTACTATGATTCTTTAAGGAAGACCCAATGGGCAGAAAATCTCCTAAAGAAATAAAGTGTGGAGAATGTAGGTCAGCAGACCTGGATTTGAATTCTGCCTGTTACTTAGTAGTACTGTGCTTTCTGAGTCAGTTTCCTTGAAACTGGGATAATAAAGACAACTTAGTCATATAGAATGTTGTGAGAATTCAATAATAAAAGAGGTACTCAATATAGTGCTGGAATTTCATTAAATGGTAACTTTTTTCATCATGATTATTATTAAGATACTGGTTATTTGGTCAAAACACAACCTGTGAGACTGAAGCAAAATAAAAACATTGATTTTGCATATCACTTTGTATTTATCATATCTTAAAATACTGTATAGAATTCAGAAAAGGTTCAGAAACTTGCAGTGACAAAGATAAATAAGACAGCAATTTAAGAAAAAGTATGGGCCCTCCCTGGTGGCTCAGGGGTTGAAGTCTCAGCGTTATCAAGCAGTTGCCAGCCACTGAAATGCAAGTTCGATCCCTGGCCAGGGAGCTGACTCACATGGCGCAGCAGACCTCTCCTGTCTCACTCACTGCTCCCCTCAGTAGTGTATTTCAGTAGATCTGCCTGTTTTGCTCCCCACTCTGTCTCTGGTGAGTCTTCTCACCGCCTCTCTCCACCCCTACCCCCTGCACCTCTGGCCTACACCCCAGTTCTTGTATACCTAACTAAATTTAAAAAGAAAGAAAGAAAAAGTCCGAATTATCAGAGCCTTTGTCTGCAGAATATGAATGATTTGCAATGACTCTCTCCTCGAGGACTCAGCTATGCAGAGCAATTGAAGAGTTGTGGGCAGAGTGAATGCCATTACTTGTTAATAGGATTTTAGTGTTTTCTGGGCTTTTATGGCCATATGTATACTGTTTTCCATAGGGGCGGAGGCTGCAGGACTCCCTAGTAAAACTATTCTAAGAGCACAAGCTTGTGGGTCAGCCTGCCCAGCTTCAGATCCTAATTCCACTTCTTGGCGGCTGTGTAACCTGAGTCATGTGACTTAATTTGTCCAAACCTCAGCTTCCTGATCTGTAAATGAGGATGATAATAAAGTGGTTGTTAGTATTAGATGAGACTGAGCGTTAAAGACTATTGCTGGGACATTGAAATTTTGAGTAAATACTGTTAGCCTTATTATTAATGGGGGTAGATTCTGTCATAAAAAAGTTTTCAAGTTCATCTTTTTCTTCCTAATAGCTGGAACCCAGGCTGGAGAAGAAATGCCTGTTGTTTCAAAAACCAACATTAAGGAGTACAAAGACAGCTTCTCTAATGAAAAATTTGATTTTCGCAACCATCCAAATATCACTTTCTTTGTTTATGTCAGTAATTTCACCTGGCCCATCAAAATTCAGGTAAGAAGTGCCTGTTGGTCTCCTACCTACAAAAATGGTGAAATCTCTCGTGAAGACTGCATTCACTAATTTGGAACTTGTGGTGAATGAGATTTATAATTTTCTTGCCTTTGTGATATCTATGGCAGAGGCGTCCTTACTGAGCACAGAACACCATAAAGAAGCTTGTGGTGGGGATGGCTTGATTCCCCTAGAAACGAAATTTATAAGCACTCTTGAAAGCAAATTGGCATATAACAAATTTAATAATTACAACTGTGTGCATTTCTTTATTAAGCACTTGCCACATAACAGTCTGTAGATCTAAACAGTTTGAATTCTGAAATGGGGAGAGTGGATATAAATGAAACAAACGCAGATAGAAACAGTGAAAGCTAGTGTGGAGAGTGTGGTATGAAAAGATCCCAGGAATGCAAGTAGCTTTTAGAGGAGGAGAGGAGGGACAATGAGGGAGGCAGTTTACCATCCCCCTAAGGTGCCCAAGTCCTGCACTAGACTGGATTTTAGTCCTGACTAGCTCACTCGTAGGCAGACCACACCCTCTCCAAGTCTTGGTTGTTTTGTGACCCACAAGAGTAAATCTAAGTATCCGTGTTGCCTGCAGCAGCGACTACCATCATCAGCCTGCTCCTTTTCTCTGTTTCCAGGGGGTCAGTCCCTTGGGAACCCTCTGTGACTCTCTTGTCTGAGACCGTGGCATGACCCCTTATGATCATCCACCACTGTGTCCTCAAGGGCCTTGCTTTAATACAGCATAATTTTTTTACCCCCTTCATTTTGGGTAAATGTGGAATTAGGAACGGGTGGTCTTTCAGGAATTGGTTCGCCCCAACTATGGAAGCATAGTCAGGACTGGGCTGTGGCCGTTTGCCAGTTTTCGAAGCATGATTAGTGAAGGAAGTTGTCGCTGATCACTTAGAAAGGTTTGAAATCTAGGTCTAGTGATGTTATGTTCATGTCTTGGGGCTGTGACTAAAGAACAGTCAATCTGATCCTTTCTGGAATGTGGAGGACAGATTTTTTTCCTCATCACTCTCTTTCCTTTTCCTGTCTAGATAGTCTGCAGATTTGTTCATCCTTTAACCTGCTATTCCCTTTGCTCAGAGACTCTCTGCTTCACTCCTTACCTAGTCTTCTTACAACACTGGCCACACGCCCTATTTCTGTTTCTCTTTTCTATTACCCTGTCAACCCACAAGAGTCTACTTTATTTCCACACACATCCTGAAACTGCCTTGCCATGGTCAGCCCAGTGACCAAATTGTTCTTCTGTCCCCTTTGCCTCATTGTCTGTGTTGAGTCACTGACTTCCTTCTCCTTTTGTCCCCTATTCCTCTGGACAGTCTTTTTAAGAAGTCTTCTTCCTTAAATATGTCTGCAATTCAGGCCTTGGTTCTCGTCTCTTCAGCCCACACAGTTTTCTGGGGTAATTACATCCCACTTGGACTCATGGTCCTGTTTGTATGCTGGTGGTTCTTAGTGCTCTGCCTCCCAGTTTCCATTTGAGCAGAATAGTGCTCTCAGCTGCTGCCTGGACCTCTCTACCTGGGAATTCAGCTCCCTGCACTCAGCACAGTCATTCTTGTGATCTTTGCCCGGACTGTGCTTCCTTTCTCAGTGAATGGGACCACCGTTTGTCCAGTCGCACGAGCCAGGAGCCGGAACATCATTTGTATTCCTTGGGGTAAATGCTGCTTGAGCACAATTTATCATTTTCTTACTTTATGCATTGCTGGATTCAGTTTACTAATATTTTGACTAGAATTTTGTATCTATTTTATGAGTAAGTAACACTTCCCTTTTCTGTCCTGGTGATGGTTTTGATATTAAAGGTGAAGCTAACCTTGAATTTTTGCTCTCATTTCTGGAAGAGATTATATAGTAGAATTACCTAACCTTTAATTTTTGGTAGGTCTCTTCTGTAAAAACTTTTGATTCTGGCGTTTTATTTGTTGGGATTTTTTTTATCTGCTAACCCTACTCTTTAATAGTTGCAGGATATTTTGGATTTTCTCTTTTTATTTGATCCACAAGATAATTTTTTCCTAGGTGTTTCATATTTTTTCCATTTTTTTCCAGGTATTATTTCCTATGTTTTTAAATTTTAAAGTTGTTCACATTATCTTCTCATGTAACCTCTGCAGCATCTGTGTTTAGCATATTGAATTTTGCACTGAAAAGTGGTTAAGACTACAAATTTTACCTCATATATGTATTTTACCCCAATTTTAAAAAGTTTAAAAAAATCACAGCAGGGATTTTTGTAAATATATGAAAAGGCAAAGATTCCAGAATAACTAACAGTTTTGAAAGGCAGAAATAAAGTGGGATGAATTATTATATGCAATGTGAAGGCTTACTGTTTAACTACTATGGTTATTGGAGGAGTGATAGACACATAGATCAATGGGACAGGATGAAAATCCCAGAAAGAGAACCACATAAGTACATACACCTGATTTTTGACAAAGGCACAAAGTCAACTCAGTGGAGAAAAATTTTCAGCAAGTGGTGCTAGAATACTTCAATAACCATAAACTAGTAAATGAGCTTCAACCTAAACTTTACATCTTATACAGAAAAAAATAAACTCAATATGGATCACAGTTTAAGATGTAAAATATGAAACTGTAAAGCTTTTAGGAAAAGAAAAGTAGGAGAAAATCTGCATTCTAGAGCAAGGCAAATTTTTAGACTTGACAACACAAACATAATTCATAAAAAGACAAATGATTTAATTGGACCATATCAAAACCAAATTCTTCTGTTCTGTGAAAGACACTGGTAAGAAGATGAAAATACAAGCTGTGTACTGGTCAACTATGTTTCTGACAAAGTCGTGGCATCTAGACTATAAGGAGAGCTGTCAAAACTCAACATTAAAAAACAAGCAGGCAAATTAGCAAAGGGACAAAAACATGAAGGGACATTTTACTACAGAGGATATATGTGTGGTAAACAACCACATGAAAAGGTGTTCAGCATCAAAGGACATGAAAGAAATGCAAATTAAAACCACAGTGAGGTATCTCTGTATACTATCTGAATGGCTAAAATAAAAAATAGTGTTAACACCAAATTCTAGAGAGGAAGCAAAGTTGCATCCCTTACACACTTCTACTCCCTTTATTAAAAGGCTCTTGGGATAGGTCATGCATGCCCACACTCAAGGAGAAGGGAACACACACCAAGGTCATGGGCAATATCAGGAGACACACCAGAATTTTCTCTGCTATAGACTGCATTTGGTGTGGGGCTAGCAGGGATTTGGGTGGTTTCTCTGACACCAGGGAGGTTGAGCCCGAGGCCCTGGTCAGTATAATTCCAGTTTGGTAGCATTTCACACTATCAAGTTGTAGATCACATGCATTTATAAAATATTTGATACGGGTTCTAGTTAATATACCTGTTGACTTGTTTTCAGTTGCGATTGTTTTATACTGGCATACCTTGCTATGTCCGAATCTGATTGAATTTCAAGCTTTGTTACTTAAAGCTGAAAAATGATTACTATTCTTAAGGTTTTTAGTGAAAATCTTGACTTGTGCTGCTGACTTCTTTCCATTTGGAAAGAGGGCTCTGTGCACATAAACAGCCTTTTGTGCTGGAGATAGCCACGCTTTGCCAATGCCGAGGTCTAGTTTTTTTCCCTCCCAATACCCTGTTGCTCCACCCTCTGAAAGTCACTGACATGGTTTTAGAGCATTTCCTTCTAGAAGATCTCTTCCTCACGCTTACTTTTAAAAAGTACTGATTATAAATTTAAGAATCAAAGAGATATTGATCTTCTGCCTGGTTTTTTGGTGCTCTTTACCTGGGCCGGGTCACTCACTCGAGTAAGACCCATTTATGAAAGCTGCATTCAGGAGCACTTGTGAAAATAAATGATGGCATGCTCACCATCTAGTTTGCCAAGCTTTTCTTGAAAAAGCAGGTAAGTTCTATTGAAATGTGTCTTTTTGCTGTTTGGTGTAAATAACCTCGGTGTTCAGCACATGTGGCCTCGGCATCCTGCATCTCGGTGTCTCCACAGGGGCCTGCCTGTTGGACAGCAGTTCTCTCTGCATTCGGAAATAAGTCTGGCTGTGCCTGGGAGCAAGGCTGAGCTCGCATCTTCCTGGGCAGATGTGGTCGTGTTCTCAGCAAAGAGAGCTGCACATTTCTTTACTGCTTGATTTTCCTCAGAGCCTTAGCTTTTCTAGATGTAGCCCACTTAGAGATGGTACAAATTCAGGAAAAAAGCAGAGAGTGTTGGGAAGAGAAGAGGGGAGAATCTAAATGATGCCGTGTAGGCCATTCAGTTACATTTTAATTGGCTTTCAGAGTAGGCAAAAGCCTTTTTTGTCTTTGATTCTCATATTTTAAAGCAAAATAGCTGGGGAAATCTAATTCTCTACTGAGAAATTCGTGTAAACACTGGTGCTTTAAAAACTGTAATGCTAAACTCAAGTTCCTCTACTCTGAACCCACCCCAGGATTCTTTTCCTTAATTAGGAACAGATCAAAACTTATAACTGCTAACTGAGGGAATTTGAAACTAACTATAAAAATCTTTGTAGATGCAGTTTAAAATTAAAAACACCATTCCGACTGAAAAGGCCTGTGTGTGGGAGGATGGTGGGTGTGTTGGGGCCAGATGTGCCTGTTTTCTGTTTGGTTGCTCCTGTGGGTGCGCACCCCTCCCTTATACCCCCACTTCCAGAAAGCCATCCTAGGTGTTCTCTCCAGTAAGTAGGGGCTCAGCTGGGTTCAGCCAGACCCGCTATTTGGGAGGGAAGGTGTCTAAGATAGAGCACAGACAGCGGGCCTTGTGTGGTGGGAAGGTGGGCCACAGAGTTGGGTTCTGGCTTGCTACTGGCTCTGCAACAGAGGTTGTTATTGTAAAGTGGAACTAATATTAAAGCCTCTCCATGCTGGGTGTTTCATCTGCTGGTTTGTATAAGAGGCTAGTGTTCGCAAGTGAAGGCAAATACACAGAATTTGTATTGAGAACTGGGCATTCATTTAGATTCAGAGCTGTGTTTATGGGCGCCAGCAGATTGCTCTACTGAGCAAAGGGTGTGTGACACACGTGTTGACTCGGATATCTTTTTTTAGTAACAACTTTATTGAGATGTAATTCACATGTCATACAATTCACCCATTTAAAGTGCATAATTCAGTGGGTTTTTTTTTTTAGTACGTTCGGAGTTGTGCAACCATGACCACAATCAGTTTTAGAATATTTTATCACCCCCAAAAGAAATCCAGTACCCATGAACATTCCCTTCCCATTCCTCCCTGCTCCCAGCCCTCGACAGGCCCTCGTCTCCTTTCTGTCTCTAGGGATATGCCGATTCTGTGCACTTCATGTAAATTACTCACATAGCATGTGCCTTTGGACTGGCTCCTTCCATTTAACATAATGTTTTCAAGGTTCATCTGTATTTAGTTTATTTCAGCACTTCATTTCTTTTTAAGACTGAATAATATTCCTTTGCATGGACATACCATATTTTGTTTATCCATTCATCTGTTGATGGGTACTGGGGTTGTTTTCACTCTTTGGCTATTATGAATGATGTCAGAAGCTTTGTATTTATTATATAACAGTAAAATATATGTGTGTGTGTGTATGTACATATATATTGGTATTAGATATCTCTACCTTAAGGCTTTTAGGAATTATAATGTCCTGAAATACATTTAAGAACAAAACTGTATAAAGTACAAGTCTTTGTTTCAAATAGCACTGAAGGCTCTTGCACTACCTCATGGTTTCCTTCATGATCATTATTTATTATTCCTTCTTCTTGAAAGTCTCCTGTCTTCTGCTTCTCATCTATGGCTTTGCCTGTTTCTTCTCAACTCTTAATACCCTTGTTCCCTTGGGTTTCCTCTGACCCTGTTTACCCTGGACAGTCTTTATCCACATCACCCTCCTCCTCTGGCAGACCTCCCTCATGGAACCATCACAGCCAGGACCCACTGACTTCCTTGACCATCCACTCACTCAGCATACCTGCTTGCCCAAGAGGTGGTAATAATGCACAGATAATGAATGCCTCTTTATGCCAGTGGCCTCTTAAATTTGATGAACATTTTTATATTCTTACTTGTTTTAGGGAGGACATTATCTTGAAGTGAATACACACTGAACACATAAATGTTAAATGAATGAGGGGTACAAAATGAGGCTACCCCCCTCTAGGTAGATTCAAGAATTGGAATTTTAAGCAAATAAGGACGATGTTTTGTTCAGATGAAAGCACCGGGACATGGCAAACTGAGTTTCTCATCATCAGAGTTTTCAAGTCTTCTAGGTCAAACAGAAAGAACTTAAATCTGATGTCAGGAGCAGAGGGAAGCCGGAGGAAGGTTGTGCTGAAGCCTGGAAATACTGCTCTTGGTTGGGTTGATGGCGCAAGTTTATCTTTCAACTTAGACCTTGAACCCAGGAGGCTGTTTGTAACCTACCTACTCACATGACTTGTTTTTCTGCCACAGATTGCCTTCAGCCAGCACAGCAATTTTATGGACCTGGTACAGTTCTTCGTGACTTTCTTCAGGTAATTTTTACTTCTATAAATGATATCTGTTCTTTTGATTCAGGCACTTAACCCCATTAATTGAATATCAGCTCACGAAAGATAATAATCCTGTGTTTGCACAGCAGTTCAAACTAACTTCCTGTGTTCCTGAAAAGTCATGTCTGTTGCAGTTGTGTGCATTCCGTCTAATCTGTTAAAATGGAGATACTCGCTTTGTCCTGGCTTTGGGAGTCTGCTTTCCACATACCCTGTACTACAATGTAGATTCTTGTACTACAATTTGATTCTTCATCTTGGGAGAATTTGTGGTCAAGACATATTTAATTAATGATTAATTACTGGTGATTACTGGTATGTGCTGCATGATATGCTTCCTCTTGCTGCTACAGGTAGTCAGGTGACTCTCCAGAGTTTTAAAACTAAAGGTGATTTGTTAGGCCCCTGGGAATCTTTTGTTTTTATAGGTTTTGTTCTGTTTAATTTTATTCTTATAGAAATACCATGTGTCCATAATTCAAAATAATGAGCGCTAAGCTACTTATATGAGAAAACAACAGCATCATGTCCCACACTTTCCCAGTTGCCCCCCCCCCCCATTTGTTTTCGCTCTTCTGACACTTCACCAAACAACTCCCTCCACATCACAAGTTCATACAAAATCCTCTCCTCCCACCGGTTTACTATATTCCATCCCAATGCCTTAACCTTAGCTGCATAGTAGAATTACTTGTGGAGTTTTTGATGCCAAGCCACACCCCAAACCAATCACATTAGAAACTCTGGGGATGGAATTAAGCATTCAAAAGCTCTCCAGGTAATTTCAGTATGCCACTAATGCATACTGAATTTAATTTTATGAAGTTAATGCTTTATAGAAGTCTCTGTTGGAAAAGGAAAAAGCACTCAATAAATCAAAAAAAGAACTACTAATTAAAGAAAGTGGAAGGTAGGAATATAGACAGCAAAAATTAATGAAATGGGGGAAAATACAGTAGCAAGAACTGAAGGAACTGTAAGTTGGATCCTTGAAAAAGAGTAAGTATAACATTGATAATCTCTAGAAAGCATAACCAAGGAAAAGAGAGAGAACATATAAATAATGTCAGAAATAATAAAGGGGCCATTACTCCAAATCCTGCAGGCATTCAGACATTTTTTTCCTCCAGAAGAGTATTTTATGAGTAATTTTAAAGCATATAAATTTGAAAATGGAATAAATAGTATGCACTAATAGTATACACTGCTGAGGGGAGTAGCAGGCCGCAGGAGAGGTCTACGCGCCATGTGGGACCCTTCCCCAGGGGGCCGAGGATTGAACTGGTGCTGCAGAGGCTGCGGACACTTCGCAACCCAGCGCTCAACTGCTGCGCCACTGGGGGAGGCCCTGCATTAGTTTTTAAAAACCTAAAAACTATATTCAATTTACCCAAACTGACACAGAAGAAATAGGAAACCTGAATAATCCTATATCTGTTTTAAAATACATCAAGTTTTCTAACCAGGTAAACTCTAGGTGCAAATGGCTTCATTGGTAACTCATAATCTTCTAAGGAAGAAATACTCTCAATGTTGGCTAAATTTCCTAGAGAGCAAAAAAAAGAAGAAATACTTCCCAATTTATTTTTGTGAAGTTATTAGCACCACCTGACAATATTATGCGAAAGGAATTTAGAAACCAGTCTCATTCATTAATGAGGAATCAAAAATCCACCACTAATATAAACAGGCTACCAGTTGGGTATATTCCAGGAATTGCAATGTTGGTTTAGCATCAGAGAAATCAATCAGTGTAATTCACAATTATTACATAAAGGGGGAGAATAATATAATCATCTTAATCAATGGGGGAATAATTTAATATTAATTATTAAAAACTCTGAAGACACTAGGAATAGAAAGAAATGTCTTTGAATCTGATAAAGGAACAATATATAAGCCAGTAGCAAGCCACCATTCATCAATGGTGAAATGCTTTCCCTTTGAGTTTGGAAATAAGACAAATAAACCACTATCACTCAAACATTGTGATAGAGATTCTAGCTAAACAGATAAATGAATAAAATGCATAAGCATTGGAAGAAAAAAAATCATTACTCACAGCATGATTGTATCAATAGAAATGCAAAAAAATCTACAGCTAAAGTATTAGAATTAGTAGGTGAAGTTTATCAAAGTTTTTCAATACATGCACAGTATTAAAAAATCAGTTCCATGGAGTTGAGAGGCATGCACCTTTTGCAGCTCTTTGTCATTAAGTCAGAGGCTGGCATGAAAATTATGATTTTACGCCGACCTGGCAGGGGAGATGCCATGATCATGAAAATCATAGTTTTATTTCCCATAGAAAGCCCTTAGGTGCCCTCCTCCCCGCTGTACCCTAAAAGAAGAATGATGCTGGAGAGCAGATGGCCATGTGTCAAGATTCATCCATTTCCTGTTGGGCCCACTTCTGCCCACTGTGAGCTGATGAAGCTGACAGAGAATTGTCAAATTACTAGCTTGCCCTTTTCCATAGATCATTCACTTGTAATACATATATTTTTTACTTTGGTTGCTCATGCATTTTGTTCCCCAGAGTGCGAGAGACCCAGCATCTTGCGTAGCCTTTACTTAGTTTCTGGATGGTTACGTCTCCACCTAGAAGCAACTGGCTTCGTCCCTCCAATCTTGGAGGAAGATAAAAGAATCTAATAAAGACATTTGGTATTTCAGGGCGGGGTAGGGGGAATCAATTATATTTTTATTTTATACCAATACAAAATGAAATATGTTTTTGTTATTTTGATAAATATTCAACATTGTAGGTCTCTCTGGTGGCCTATCACCTCTATGGCATGAGTGCGGTCCCAGCCAGAGAGCTACCCACATGGCACAGCAGACCTCAACTGACTCGCCTGCTGCTCCCCTCAGCAGTGTATTTCAGTGGATCTGCCTGTTCTGCTCCCCACTCTGTCTCTGGTGAATCCTCTCACCAACCACCGTCCCCCCGGCACCTCTGGCCTATACCCCAGTTCTTCTACATAATTAAATAAATAAAAATCTTACAGTAAAGGAATAGTTCTTTAAAAAATAAATAAACAAATGTTCAACATTGCATTGTATCTAGATCTAGAAAAAATGACCAGAAATCAAAAAGGGGGGCGGAGGGGCAGAAACAATAGACTGTCCACTAGCCCTTGAGTGCAGGGAGCACTTTCTGTGGGCGGTGGCACAAAGTCACATTGGCCAGGGCACATGATCACGGAGACAGATAAAGTTTGAAAGGTTCAAATTTGTATCAACTTAAAAGACTTTAAGTGATGAAAATTAAATGAAAATAAGGCATAAATAGTAACAAACAAGAATCTAAGAGATCTATATAGCACTAGCTCTACTAGTAGCTCATTGTAAGTGCTTGCAATGTAGCTGGTGCAATGGAGAAACTGAATTTTTCATTGTATTTGATCTGATACTTGATCAGTTATCAAAATGTTTAAGTATGTGACATATAGTTAGACATGTGAATTTTGTGAATTCTAAATACAGATAGAATAATATTTCCTGTTAAATGTAGGGGTCAACCGAGATGTGCTTATAAGTATAAAATACACACTGGATTTTAAAGACTTAGCAGAAAATAAAAATGTAAAATATCTTAATAATTTTATGTTTTGGTCACCTTTTCAAATGTTTTGGCTCTCTTGGATTAAATAAAAATATATTATTAAAATTAACTGCACTGTTTCTTTTTACGTTTTTAATGTGGCTACTACAGCATTTAAATTATATGTGGTTTCATTAAATTTCTGTTGGACAGTGATGATATGCTAATGCAAAGGGAAGAACTTAAAGGGACAGCATAAAAAGATAGGGTGAAATAATAACGAACATTTTAAAGCAAAAATATTAAATATTCATTTAGAGCTTTTAAAGTAGCAAGTCAGCATACAGAAATTCTTAGTAGTTACCAAAAGTAATTTATATTCATAGTGAAAGTTCAAACAGTGTAAAAATACAATAAAAATAAAAATTACCCTAATCTTAATTGCTCTTTCGTAATTACCACTGTTAATATTTTGGTGCTCATGTTTCTAAAATATTTTCTCACTCTCTCTCTCTCTCTCTCTCTCTCTCTATATATATATATATATATATATATATATACACACACACATACACACACACACACACACATATATACCCACATTCATATATATTTTAAAATTTTTTGCTTTATAAAATGGACTACCTCCTTACATGTTGTTCAATAATTTGCTTTCTATTCTGTATTCTATGTTTAACAATTGGAGAGTCACTTCATTTTTTTTTTAAATATATATATATATATTTTAAGATTTATTTATTTATTTATACAAGCACTGGGTACAGTCAGAAGCACAGGGGGCTGAGAGAATTCACCAGAGCCAGAGTGGGGAGCAGAGCAGGCAGAAGGACCGAAGTACACTGCTGAGGGGAGCAGCGGGCGGCAGGAGAGGTCTGCGCGCTATGTGGGACCCTCCTCCGGTGGCCGGGGAGCAGCCGGGGATTGAACCGGCGCTGCAGAGGCTGCGGGCAGCTTCGCAGCCCAGCGCTCAGCCGCTGCGCCACCGGGGAGGCCCAAGTCACTTCATTTTTTAAAGCAATTTTCTCCCTCCAGTATATCAATATGTTTACCAACCCAGAAGCTCCCCCAAACCTCCATTTTATCTCCTTTTTTTAAAGTTTTATTTCCTAGGCATGACTGATAAAATCACTAGCCATTGGTGACTGAATTCAATCTCCAACCCCTCACACTTTGGGGGTTGGGAGTGGGTAAAAGTCTGAGTCTCTAATCATGCGACTATCTTTCTATCAACCAGCCTCCATCCTGAAGGTCCCTTCTTCCCAGGAGGCACTTTTAGCATATAAAAGATACTCCTAATTTATATCTCACACCTGTTATAAAAAATATAAAAAAGTTTAAAAAAGCACAGGTTATAACAAGTTTAAACAAGTTTAAAACAAGTTTATAACAAGTTTAAAAAGTTATAAAAAAGTTTATTCAGACTCAGAGATTTGTCATTTTTATTATGCCCTCTGTGTTATATAAATAACGTGATACAAAAACTAATAAAGCTATAGTTTAAAAATAAAAATTAGGGCCTCCCCGGTGGCACAGCGGTTGAGTGCTGGGTTGCGAAGCTGCCTGCAGCTTCTGCAGCACCGGTTCGATCCCCGGCCACCAGGCGAGGGTCCCACATGGCACACAGACCTCTGCTGCCACGCCCGCTGCTCCCCTCAGCAGTGTACTTCGGTCCTTCTGCCTGCTCTGCTCCCCGCTCTGGCTCTGGTGAATTCTCTCACCCTCCCGCACTTCTGACTGTACCCAGTGCTTGTATAAATAAATAAATAAATCTTTTAAAAATAATAATAATAAAAATTAAAAAATTAAATTAAAATTAAAAAATAGTTCATTCTTTTTTAATGTCAAGTAATTTTCTTTTTTTTTAAGATATATTTTTATACAAGAACAGGGGTACAGGTCAGAGGCATGGGAGGGTGAGAAGATCCACCAGAGACGGTGGGGAACAGAACAGGCAGATGGGGAGCAGCAGGCGAGACAGGAGAGGTCTGCCACGCCATTCCCTGGCTGGCCGGGAATCGAACCAGCGCTTCAGAGGCTGTGGACAGCTTCAAAGCGCTGTACTCAAACCGCTGCGCCACTGGGGAGGCTCATGCCACGTAATTTTCTATGTAAAGATAAGCCAGAATTTGTTCAGACATTCAGCTCTTGATGGACATTTGAGTTGTTTCTAGTTTGGGTTACTACAGGTAAAGCTGGTTTGAACATTTGTGGTAGAGGAGGGGTTTGCAGGGGAGAAGTGTGGGGGATACTCCCATCACTCAGGAAATTTCATGGATTTTTGCTCTGTGTCAGGAACTCAGGACAAAGACCAAATACTTTTGTTGTTACACCACACTGTTAGATCAGGCTCAGATCTCAAAAGTGCTGACTTCTACCTGCAGAGATGTTTCACGTAGGACACAAGCAGTTTGCTCAAGCCAGGTGCATATGATAGGAATTTAGTGGAGGGGGAATCCACGGTGCAACAGCGCAGACATCTGTTTCAGTGGCAGTAAAAGGAGGAAGGTGATGAAACTCTTGGTGAGGCTCCAGAGACTGGCAGTACAGAGCTGGTGGGACCCAGCCTGGAGAATTCGGGTAGCATCCTGTCCTCAGCAGGAGGGGTTGGGGTGGGGGCAGCTGCTCAGAGTCCCCAGCTCTCACCCAAATCTGGGAAAGGTTCAGGACCTTGGGCATGGAGTGCATAGCCTCTCCAACAGGTTTAAAGTTGGTACCTCTGTGTACTTTTCAGAGGCATATTATCAGGACCACTATGAATTTTAATTTAGGCAGGACTTCTTGACAACCAGGTTTTATCTGTCCTTGCCTTTGCATGTCAGTTTATTCAGTGTCTTCACAACAGGCGATTGCTTTTTAATTGATAACCTAAGTTTGTCTATCTCAGTTACCCCTTCCGTAAGGTCAGAGTATTACAGTGTCAGGTCACATCTTAATCAGTCAGAATCATCACAGTATCAATTCACAGGATGCATTCATCTCCTTCACATTTGCGCATAGAACCCCTAAACTAAATGGCCACCCCTGTTCGTCTCTCCATTGAGCCATCTTATTTTTCATCACGGTACTTAATCGCAGTTTTTAAAACTTCATATCTGAGCTTCACAAGACCAGGGTCTGTCTCTTGTTCACCCCTGGAAACACACACATGCCTTCAGTACCCAGCCATTGCCATCTTCAAATATATGTGGAATTTACAGGATTTCAGAAGCACAGTCAGGAGGAACCACCGGCACCAAGCTCTCTGACGGAGAAGGCTGGGGGCTGGCTGGGGCGCTGCTCGGGAGGCCGGGGCTGCACGCTGACTCAGCGGCACCACTTAGCAGGTGTGCTGTGTTCTCAGAGCTTTGATTTGGAATGAGGCTACTGCAGGTACCAGCCCAGTGAGCATTAGTCATCCCACCGATGGGTGGAAGACGTAGGGACACCAACAGAATGACAGGGGCCATGGACTCTTAAGTGGTAAATGAGGACAGATGGTGTTTTCATCCCGTCTCCCTTTTGCAAGTGGAACCTATGGCAAAGAATCTAGAACTTCGGTTTCTTCACTGGATTATGTTTAGAATTAGGAATGATGAGCTTTTAGATGAAAATCGAGTCCTTTTCATGAGTGTGGGGGAAGAAAATATTTTCACAATGCAAGTTAATGAGTCCAAAGGATTTACATGAAACAGCTGAGAGAGGAAAGGCAGCCAGATTATCCCAGACACACTGAAGAATAGCTCATGTGATGTGAAAGAACTGGGGTGGGGGCTTAATGATTCAAATGAGAAAATCAGTGTGAGGTAAGTTAGGAAAAGTACTTCCAGGCCCAGGCACAGTGGAATAAACTAGATTCTGACAAGTCCGGTAAGCCCTCGTGTCTCAATGTGATACTTGTGCAGGCTGCAGAGGGACCCTTGCATAGGAGGCAGGGAGGAAGGAGACCCCTGCCTCCTTGCCCTGAGAATCAGGTGTAGCATGTATATGAAAGGACTTGTTTCTGGGATGATGTGGGGTTCAAATGGTAACTGTCATCAGCGGAAGAGAACCAGCCTAACGCTGGAAAACTGTGTGGCCAGGCTCCGAGGTGCCTTTGAGGCCAGCATGTAAATGAGGGTAAGAAAAGCGCAGGCAGTTGAGCACAGCACTGTGAAGCTGTCTGCAGCCTCTGCAGCACCGGTTTGATCCCCGCCGGCGGGCAAGGGTCCCACATGGCGCGGCAGACCTTTCCTGTCTTGCCCGCTGCTCCCCTCAGCAGTGTATTTTGTCAGTCTGCCTGTTCTGTTCCCCACTCTGTCTCTGGTGAATCCTCTCACCCTCCCGTGCCTCTGGCCTTTACCCCAGTTCTTGTATAAATAAATAAATAAATAAATAAATCTTAAAAAAAAAAAGAAGAAAAAAGAAAGAAACGGGTGATGTGACATCCCCAGCCAAAAGGAGGGAATGGAATGGGAATTTCCGGCGTAGGCAAGACACAATATTTTTGTCAAACTTATCTGAACCTCTACTAAGCCTCTTGCCAGATTGACGGCAGACATTTTGACAAATCCCCATTTCATTTCCCAAAAGATAGAAATGTGACCGAGGTCCTGCCACTTTGGATCTAGTTCTGACCAGAATGAGGAAGTGCAGATCCCAAGAAACATGAGCAGCAGCAGTCTGTGTTCAGGCTGGCCAGACCTGACGTGCATAGGTAGTTTTAGGAAAGCTAGGCTGGCGGCAGGAGAAGGTACCCATTCTTCAGTGGCCTCCCCTCATGGAGGAAAGTTTGGGACACTCACAGGGATCGTTAAGCAGCTGAGAAACAGCACTGAACACTCAAATTGTGAGTTTATAAAAGATGGAAAGAAGGGCCTAGAATCAAGGCATCGGTTTTTGGAAAAGTCTTAGGATAGTGCCAGCCTCTTATAAGCAGGGTTAGGTTTAGAACAAAAAGACCAAAAGGTTTGTTTTCAGGAAATGAGGGCCCCTTACCCTGGGCTGTGTCCTTAAGAATGATCTTTCAAAGACTCAAGCAAAATATAGCTCCTTGTCAAGGCTGAGTAATGGACATACACAGACTCACTGCATTGTTCCCTCTGCTTTTGTGTGCTTGTGAAATTTCAAGACTGTTTCAAAGTTACATTTGTTTTGAAAAATACAGAATGCAGTTGATACAGAGACTGCAGTAGGATGAACACTGAGTCACCGCCCATCTGTACCCAGATTAGTGGTAGGGAAAAGGGGTGGGGTGTCAGCAAGCACACCTTTTTGACATAACCAGTAAATGCTTCGTGGTTGTACTACTTCAGGAGGTGTGTTACTCCGAGACAAATGGTACATGAGGCAGCTCTGAGGCGCAGTCACTGTGTCACTAGTATTTTCAGTGGGTCTGAATTGAAGACAGAAGCCCCACCTAGGTCTGGGAGGAAGGAGCACAGAACTTCTGAACAGCAGTGTTTTATAGCTCTGTATCGAGGGTGGCCCCCAAGAGGCCTCTGAGTGGCATCCAGATCCTTGCCTCCGGGGCCTGCCCTGTACTTGGTGTCCTGGCCACTTAGCTTCTCCCCTTCCTGTCCTTCCATATGCATTTGCTGCCTCCTTGTGTTTATCTGTTAGAATAAAAATAACAAAAAGAGGGATTATGCATGGAAACCAAAAAAAGACTGAGAATACTCTGTCTTTACTATTGCTTCCTGTTCTCCCCAACGTGTCAGTATTGGGGTCTAGCCCCAAGGTAGTCTTCTCTGTATTTACTCCCTTAATGACCTCACCAAATTTGTTACTTCAAATGAATACCATATATATGCTGATGACTCCCAGATGCCATCTGCAGACCAGACCTAGCACCAGCCTCCACGTATCTGCCCCCAACATCTTCCTTGGCTATAGGCAGATAGCTCAGAACTCGCTGTGTCCAAAACAGGTCTTAGGACCTGCTTTCTTGCCCCTGTTCCATCCCTGGGCACCTGGAGGCATGGAGGCTGCCTGTCACCTAGCATACTGCCACCTGCAAGGCCAACCTGCCCGCAGTGGAGCCTCGGGGCCATGTGGCTGCCCCTTCGAGCTAATGAGTGAAAATGCCAGTTGAAAAATAAATTTATGCTGTTATCTAAGAGGCTGATGTGTTGGGCCCATGCTTTCTCTAACCAGAAATCAGTTGTTCTCTTTGCTGTCACAGTAGGTTTTCAAACCATTCGATGCCTGGGCTACAGAAGACAGAACATTGTCATCACTGCAGTCACAGACCACTGGGGTTACTCTCTTGTACCTCCAGAAAGTTGTCCCTTGAGTTGATTGCTCTGTTTTATACACACACACACACACACACACACACACATACATATGTACTGCACCATATATATATGTATATGTATATTTACTTTTACTTTCTAGAAAGAGTTGAGTGTACCTCTTCCTTATAAAAAGCTATTGTTCCTTTAACTTAATTTTTTAGACCTTAACAGTAAAAATTTGCTGATTTGATTAAATAGCATGCTTTTTATTTATCATAGTTATCTTTTAATTCTTTTCCTAATTTGGAATCAGCTGTGATGCGCCATTCTGACGCAGGCCCAGTGGGAGATCAATGTTCTCAGTACCTGGGACAGGACAGTCTAGAGGTCGGTGGGAGCTCAGCTTCCAGTCTTCTTACATGCTGCTTCCTGTGAACCGGAACCTGGTTGTTATGACTCACCAGAAAGAAGCTGGTAGCTGGGCACTGGTCCCCTCCTGCTCTCAGTTGTGGGTGATAGTGGTGCTGACTTGGGGCTGGGATAATAACTTGGTACTTTCCTTTCTCACAGTTGTTTCCTCTCTTTGCTCCTGGTGGCTGCTGTGGTTTGGAAGATCAAGCAAAGTTGTTGGGCCTCCAGGCGTAGAGAGGTAAGACTCAATGGATAAAGACCGACAAGTCTGTCCTTGAATTAGCTATTTAGTAGTAACTGGCAGACAGAGCCTCAGTGGGAATTATGCCACCCTTTTTGCATTGTAAGTTCATCACTCATGTTGACAAAATACTAGAGGCTGGAGCAGTAAAGAGCTCTTTCAATTCCTATCTGCTATGTAACAAGGTACAGGCTTTTGTTAAAGTGTAAATACTTGGTTCAAGTTTCAGCTGGAAGAAAGAAAACTTGGCTTTAGTCTAGTAATAAAAATTTGAGGAGATAGGGCTACATCATTTATTTTATATATTTAACAAGCAATTATTATAGCATTATACCCGTGAGTACTTGAGTATCTAACAGATAAGGACCTTAATTAATATAACAATACTTAAATATAATGTCTAGCAAAGTTTAATAATGCCTTCAATAATGCCTAATGTTATCTAATCTTATCTAGTCCCTGTCCAATTGTCCCAAACCATCTCAATATATTTTATACTTGATTTGTTTGAATCAAGGGAAGATGAGGTGATTTAATGTGTTATTCACTAATAGAATCCCCTTCAATACTCACTGCATTAATGGTTGCTGTGCTACTTATTAGCAACTTCTTCGAGAGATGCAGCAGATGGCCAGTCGTCCCTTTGCCTCTGTAAATGTTGCCTTGGAAACAGATGAAGAGCCTCCTGATCTCATCGGGGGGACTATAAAGGTGAGAATGTGATACAGAAGTCCCTGTGACTTACCTTGTCAAACTCATGATTCTGTGTCTGGGAAACCAAAAAGAGAGAGAGCCTTGTTCTGTTGCCTCTTATGTTTTCCTCTCTTTTTATCAGCAAGGCAACACACTGAAGTTGTCAGGTATTCTTTTGCTTTCATTTTCTTGTCTTTAAGTGTGTTGTTAAGAAGTCTTGTGTTCTAGGATTTTAAATAAATGATCTGTGTGATACTAATTGTACTCTAAAATAAATGACCTGTTTGATATTAAATGTATTCTAAATATTCTATTGCATAATAGCTAAGTTGAACCATTGTTCTTTGTAATGACTTGGATGTGGTCTTAAAAGGCCAAAGTCATAATTCACTATGCATTTTATGGAAAATAAATATTTCTGACCCCTGCCTTTCTCCCCAAAATGAAGAAAGTTATGACTTTTTTGGCAAAATGATGAAATAATTTCAAGTACTCTAGGGAATCAGCTATATGCCTTGAATAAAACATATTTGTTAGAGTATTACTGAGCTCACAGGAAGTGGGTCAAGTTTTCAGATACCACTCTCTTTTCCTCCCCCCAAAAAAGAATGAGCCATGAACCAAAACCAGAACCATGAAGGGTTTAAAGTGGTTCCATATTGGTAACACGCCATGAGTCTTAGCCAAAGTAGATGCAGATCCTCTGAGTAGGAGAAGATCCCAAATTTAAACTAGGATTCTCATAGATTAAAAACGGCTAAAGCTCACCAGCGATAGGAGAGGCAAGCCACCATGAGTAAGTAAGCAAATGCAATAGATGGTCGATAGAGACAGGACTTCAAATGTTAGAATTAATCAAAGAAAATAACTATGTATGAAATATTTGAAGAAATAAAATGCAGAATCATAAAGATGAAGAAGCCATGAAAGAATGCAAAAGAGATCTGGGGGAAAAAAAAAACAACACATGGATCTTTTAGAAATGGAAAATACAGTAGTTAAAGTTTTTTAAAATTTTTTTTAAAAGATTGATTTATTTATACAAGAACTGAGGTATAGGCCAGAGGCATGGGAGGGTGAGAGAATTCACCAGAGATAGATTGGGGAGCAGAATAGGCAGACGAACCAAAGACACTGCTGAGAAGAGCAGCGGGCAAGGCAGGAGAGGTCTACCGTGCCATGTGGTTTGCTCCCTGGCTGGCCGGGAATCTAACCAGTGCTGCAGAGGCTGCGGACAGCTTCATAGCGCGGTGCTCAACCCGCTGTGCCATCGGGGAGGCCCCCTGAATTTTTTTTATAACTGAAATTACATGTTAAATGTAGCACATCAGACCTAAATGGGAGTTTTTTAAAGTAGAAGATAACCCCCCCAAAAAAAAAAATGCAGAACAGAGAGAGAAGGAAGATATAACAAAATGTGGAGGATAAAATTAAAAGACCTAGTCAGAACCCCCAGACAGATGAATGGAGGAGAGGCAGTATTCAAAGAGATAATAGATGAAAATTTCCCAAAGAATGGAAGGCATGACTATACAGATTCCAAAAGCAAAACATACCACAAGCAGGCTTAAGGAATGAAGGAAGAAGAGAGAAGAAAACTATACTTGGATTTATCATAGTGACTACACAACTCCAAAGATGAAGAGAACATCTTAAAATCAACAAGATCCAAGAAGATCCCTACCAAAATCGTGGCATCTTCCTTGACTCATCCTTGCTCGCACTTTCATTTGACTGTCAATTTGTCCTCAAATCTTTTTATTGTATTAAAAATATTTCCTGACCACTCTATACCACCTCCACCTCCATCCTAAGCTGTTCAGTGCTCGCCTGGATGATTGCAGTCACCTCACAATTGATCACCCCCCCTCTGCTATTTCAACCATCCAGTTACTTCCCTGTGCTGCAGCCAGAATGGTTCTGGAAATTATTTTCTTAATTTAATTGAAGAAATTCATGACATATTGAGAGGTATGGTAAGCAGAATTCTAAAGATGCCACCCAAGATTCTCTTTTCTTAGTTATTCAAACACTACTTTAGCTACTGCTATGAAGGAATTTTGCAAAACTAATAAAATTCCCAAGATACAGAAGTCTTAAGATAGAGAAGAGGAAGCTTGAGAAGGACTCGATGTGTGGTTAGAGGCTGGAGGCGCCATATGAGGAAGGCCAGTGGCCTCTAGAGAGAGTGACCCCTGACTGACCACCAGCAAGGAAATGGAGACCTGAGGCCTACAGCTGAGAGGAACTGGATTCTGCCAACAACCAGATTAAGTTCTGAAGCAGATTCTCTCCCTGACCCCCCAGATAAGTGCCAGCCCAGCTAATAACTTGACTTCCACCTTATGAAGATAAGACTTTTCCAGAGCGGGTGGAAGATTTGAATAGACCTGTATCCCCAAGTAGAGATCTGTACAGAGTTCACATGGGCATGCAGAGTTGAGATAATAAATAGGAGGTGTTTTAAGCAACTAAGTTTGTGGTAATCTGTTACATAACAACAGCAACTAATATAGAGGACAGCCTCACAAATCCCCTCTAAAGGCAGTAGTGTTGGACTGCTTTAGGTAATTCTGTGTTTTCTTCCTCCAGACTGTACCCAAGCCCATTGCCCTGGAGCCTTGTTTTGGCAACAAAGCTGCTGTCCTCTCTGTGTTTGTGAGGCTCCCTCGAGGCCTTGGTGGAATCCCTCCTCCTGGACAGTCGGGTGAGTGGATGAGGGTCGTGACAAACACAGTTTCCCTTTTAGTTCCTTCCCTTTCACAGAGAACTGGGGTACAAAGGCAACACTGAATAGTGCTGACCTGCCTCAGACTGATACACCCCCATCCCTGGACTCCTGATAAGACCTCCTCATCCTCCTCAAGACTGGGGCCATTCCTGCCACCCTTTCTGTTCCTCCATCTTAGATGGTGCCTCTCTCAGGACTCCCAGAGCACCCAGCTCTGCCTTTGCCCTATCAGTTGTCCCTGGTGTAGATGCCCCAAGACATGCCAGGAACTTAAAAGCTACCCACCCCCGCAGGCCTCTGTTTTAGAGGATGGGCAAGGTGAAGTAACAAACCCCTCTAACCTGACTCCTTAGGGCCTCAGCAGGGCTCTGTCCGTTTCCCATGTTTCAGGAATCTAGCTTCCCAGAACTCTCCCTCCCTAATAGCCATCAGGCAATGGAACCACCAGTCCCTAAAGCAGAGGTGGTGCTGGAGGTGGGTTCCAGTCTGAGACCACCAGGAATTCACTCACTGACTCCCCACAGAATCCCTGTGCTGCTATTACCCCCATTTTACACATAAGGAAACTGAGGCATGGGGAATTTAAAGAACCTGTTTACCCCAAAGCCTGCCACCAGAGTGTGTTCTAACTTGTGTCATGGGATATGTATGAAAATGACTAGTTCTGGCTGAGTGGAGCTAATCTGAGCTGCATCGTTAAGACTGCTGCTGCTTTTCTTGCACCTTTTGGTGGAAGGCAGGAGAAACTCAGTGCCTGAGCATGTCTGAATTCTCATTTCAGCGCCCAACCCCAGGCGGAGCTCAGTGCTTGGTAGATCTGCTAAAAAGCAAAGTACACTTTTTTTTTTAAAGATTTATTTATTTATGCATACAAGAACTGGGGTACAGGCCAGAGGTGTGGAGGGTGAGAGGATTCACCAGAGACAGAGTGGGGAACAGAACAGGCAGATTGACTGAAATACACTGCTGAGGGGATCAGTGGGTGCGACAGGAGAGGTCTGCTGCGCCATGTGGGGTGCTCCCTGGCCGGGGATCGAACTCATGCTGCATAGGCTGCGGACAGCTTTATAGGTTGTGTCTTAACCCTTTGCGCCACCCGGGAGGCCCCAAAGCAAACTACACTTTTGTGTAAAAAGCAGGGGGTGAAGCACATGGGTTAGTGTCTGTAAAACAGAGCTGCACCTGAAGAACATGTGCAAACTCACGAAAGCATTCACATGGTTGGGGGGGCGGTGAAGTGGGGAGAAAATGGCTTTCCCTATGTACTTGATTCATTGCACCAAGATAATGTTAAAAAAAAAAAAATTTAAGTAATTTTTTAAAAACCAAAGCCAGCCGCTCCTTAACATGTGTCCCTTCTGTGGGTTCTCCCAAGGTCTCGCGGTGGCCAGCGCCCTGGTGGACATTTCCCAGCAGATACCAATAGTGTACAAAGAGAAGTCAGGAGCCGTGAGAAACCGAAAGCAGCAGCCCCCTGCACAGCCTGGCACCTGCATTTGATGCTGGGGCCAGGGACTCTGCGAGAGCCGAGCTAGTGTGGCGGACCAGAGCCCTCTGCAGGAGAGGGAGCAGGCAGGGCAAGGCGGTGCGGGCGGAAGACTGGAAACCCTCATGACATCCGACTCATCTGCATGTTCACAGGCTTTCTTTGACCGTTCCTCCCATCTGTGCTCCAGCATCTAACCTTTGACTTTTGCATAGGAAAATGGTTTAATGACAGGTCGGGGTGCCCCGGTGGTTCTGGGGGAGGCCAGGGTGGAGCCAGTGAGAAGCTGGGATGACACTCAGGTTCACTTGTGCAGCTGTTCTTGGGACTGTCTCCACTGCAGAAACACAAGCTGTAGCGTTTACAAGCAGATTCTCATCATCAGTCGTTCTTGAACACGGTCTTTTAAAAACTAATCAGATGAGTTAACTCTTCATCTGAAGCCTGCTATCTTTTTCAAAAGACGTGCTATTTATTCTTGCACGACTTAGGCAGAGCTTTTTTCCAGGGAGTAGCATTTTTCTAGTTGAAAACTAATAATGGCCCATCTCTTTTGGATCCCATCAAACTAAGATAGAAGGGGGCTGTTTTAAACATCAAGGTCAGCAGTGTTACTCAGAATGAAAACTGAGGTAATAGGTAGTTTTCTATAGCAACTTGATTAATCTAGTCTTAATCCATTTGAATTCTCTTCCCCTCCCTCTCTCTCTCTTTCACACACACACACTAAGTGCCTAGACTTTAAATAGATCTAGCAATTGGAGAGTTAGTAAGTCTAAGTTTTTACATATTGCATTCCTACATTCTTACAAAATTTAAATAGCAATCATTGGCAATCTGCTCTTTTTCTAAAATCTCATTTGCAGTCAGGAAAGAATTTTCTCACCCCAAGGAACATTTAACCTAGCAGCAGGAACTGAGAGGCAAGTAGAAATGATCGAACTGAAAGCTCCTGTTTTTTTGTCAGGAATGACACTAAGTCAGGCGTGGTCCCATGCGCCTCCCTGCCCGATGTTGGCACCAGCCCTCTGGCCACTCCTGCCAGGGCACCGCAGGGGAGCGGTCTTGCTCACGTCACACAGAGAGCACACAGCTCATGGGACCCCTGGATCAAAGAGCTGCTCTTGTTTCTGTAGCCCGCTCTGAGCATGAGGGTCATTCTCAGGACCCAGGGGGAGTCGCACCAGGAAAGGGACAATCCCCCGCTGCAGGCCAGAACCTGCCAAGTCCAGAGAACGGCCTGGAGCTGTCTGCCCTCTTCCCACAGGAGGGGCCTGGCCCTCACGGCCTCCTTCCCAGATCGAGGTGGTGGTTGTGGGGATAAGGATGAAAAGCACATGGAACAGGTGGATGAGGATGGAGAACTATGCCAAAAGGAAAGTGACCAAGTTCAGTCGGGCAGGGCAGTCCCTGCCTTTCTCGCCCAGGGCGCTGCCTGGAAGTTGTCTGTCTGTCTATGGTGCTCTGTATTCTGGTATTATGCAGCAGCCTCCCGACATCTCTGTTCTGCTTCAAAGCCTGAGGTTCTCTGGCATCTCCTTATTGGCATGGACCTCTGAACAAAATGCTCAAGTTTGTGAAATTGGAGAAATTAATACTCACAGGAGCAAAAACTGCGGCATTTCACCTTCGAATGCAGTGCCTAGAGAGGGAGTGTCATCTCATCCCAACACTACACCCACTCCCATGAAGAAGTGCATGAAGGGATGTTTTCAAGGATGTCAAACCTTAAAACACTGATGCACAGAACACCTCTACTTTGAGTCTCGCCTCTCAAAAAGCTGCTTTTTCACTACCATCATTGTTAAAGAGCAGACTGTTCTAGAAAAGAGCTCCCCACATCCCTGCTGCAGGTCCCGGCACCTACAGAGAGCCTGAAACGGACTGGCCCTGTGCCACTGAAAATGGTCCCCCCACTAGGGAACTCCTTGTTTGTTCAAAGAACCAGTGTTTCCTTTTCCAAAGAAGTCTCTGCCCCATGATAATCCCATGCCTTGAAAAAACATGCAGCACGTCCCACAGCCACCGTCTTATTTCTGTATTTCCCCCCTCTAAAAAATAATGTCTTTTTCTTAAAAGGGAGAAAAAAGGGAGCAAGTGAAGTTTAATTCTGCTCCAACAGTAGAGAAACAGCTGAATCCACCTGCAGCCAATAGCAAGCAGCTTCCTCAGGCTCCCGCCAGAGAAAGGGAGTGGCAGGAGCAAGAGGCACTCGGCTTAGGGCCAGTTACCAAGAAGCACCTGGAACCTCAGACATGCCTGCGTGTCACAGGAGAGCCTGTACATAAAATAGTCATGAAAACATTGATATTGCACTTGTACATAACTATACAATAGTGTCCAGAATGTTCAAACATTCGGCGTGTACATAAAACAGAAAAAAATCTTAATGTATTTTTATTAAATGTAATGGTGTCTGAGTTTCACCTGTTATGTTTCTGTGCTATATACTAGATGACCGAGTTCAGAGAAGGCCTCTCCATAGGCCCTGATACGTTGGTGAGAGAGAAAGGAAAGGCATCCTCCATTGTGCCAATGTGTTCAAAGGCCTCTGGTTCCAGTTGAATAACTCCTAAAATGGGAATTATCTATCAGTACACACATGAAAGATTGGAAGGGGGTCCGTTTTAGCAGCAGTAAGTGAGGTGACTCGAAGGCGGGGAGAATCCCTGTGGCTGTTGGCTCTGCATCCATCAGCCTCTTGGTACTGTGGCTGGCCCGGGGTGACCAATCTCTTTCTCAGAAATGTTTCTTGGTTTTTAAGTTCAAAGACTGTGCTTGTAGAAATCAGATTTTAAAATAATAATAATTATTATTATAATAAGGGCTTTCCAGGCTGATTTTGTTACGGTTTTGTCTAACTTTTTAATGAGCATGTCCCAGGACCATTGTTTATTCTGAAAACTGGGGAAGGAAAGTGGGGTGACTGGTTGGTTGATAAATAGCTCCAGACCTCTACCCCCTGCCTACACATGGGTTGGGGAGACATCTGCACTTTCCTGTGGTGATCCCCTTAATGTGTGCTCCTCTGTGCTAATCCAAAGGAAAAGCAACCCTGGACAGAAGACTGTCAGCAAAAGAAGATACCAAAATGTCTGTGGGTGAGGCCCGAGGTATGAAATTGGAGACTACCAAGACATCTGGGCCAAATGGAAAAAAAACAGAACACTATCAATAGGGGAAAAAAAGGCATTTTTCGGTGCAAATCTTGCTCCTTCAAGTTAATGGAGTATATTGGGGAGGGGTGAGGATGATTCATTTCCTTGGGCTGTGGTGTGCATCCCCTGAACACCTTTGCTCTTTCCATTACAGTCATTCACCCTTCCATTCAACAAATATTTACTAAGCACTTACTAACCTAAGCTAACGCTAGGGCAGTGACGGAGAGGAAAAAGCAGCTCTTTAGAATTACAACAAAATCCAGCCCCTGAAACTGTCATCCCAGATCTTTCCTTTTGGCGGTTTCCTGGAGGAACTGGCCATCCTCAGCACACACCCAGGAAAGCAGAGGGCCTATCCTCAGGCCACACACACCGGCTCTTCATTGAAATGTTTACCCAATTTACCAAACTCGACACTAACCACAAAAATCACCGTGAATGGTTTATAGATCTCCAGGCCCCCCAAGAGACATTTCTGCTGAGTTCAAAGTAATAAACACCCTTGCCTGCAGGGAGATGACTTGGAGTGGAGAGGAAAACTGGCGCCTTCTCTTTCAAAGGCAATAATGGAATTGACTTTCAGTAACTGAATTTGTGCACAAAACATTCTAAACACTAGTGAAGCCTGTTTTGTTGAACTAATTCTGACTCTGGAAATGTTTTTGTTTTATAGTTATTTACGGTTTGTTTGTTTGTTTGTTTGTTTTGTTTTGTTTTGTTTGGATCCAAGCTTAGTTTGTTAATATGTATAATTTAGCATCTATTGCACTCATGTAAATATGGAGTAAGTATTGTAAACTATTTCATTGCTGGGGATTGTGGGTGTTATACATACATTTAGGACTGCAACTTTTTGGTATTTTTTGTATTGTAAAATAACAGCTAATTTAAGCAAGAACAAGAGAATCAAGGGAGGTCTGTGCATTTTAAACACAAATGTGAAGAACTTGTATATAAACAAAAGTAAATACTATAATACAAACTTCCTTCTGAAATAAAAGTAGATCTGGTAAAAATGTGCTTTTTCTTCTGTTTAATTCTGGTTTGGTTTCACTTATTTTTACAATTTAGTCATTAGAGCCTTAAGAAAAGCAAAAAATGCAAAAATAAAAAAGTTTAAGAGTGGCTGGGGGAGGAGAGGTGGGATTAGGGTCAGAAAAAGGGGATGGGAATTGTATGGGGAATATAACCAAAATGAAAATGCATACATTATGCAAACATGAAAAATGATGTAAGAATTATATGAGTTGTTCATAAAAATTTAAAAAAAGAAAAGCCAAAAATATTTTTTTAATTGACCAGTTTTCAAAAGCCTCAGAGAAAGCCCTTGGCTGATAAGGGTTGGGGGTAGCGGTACTAGCTTGTGGACAGACTTCCCAGCCTCCCCGGTACAGCCTGTGTTGTACTGGGAAGACATGGGCGTGGGGGGTGGGGGGGTAGGTACAGCACACCCTGATGCCTAACCGCTGCCCTTGGCCTTTCAGCTCCTCCTTTCTTCGTGGGCTCCTGAACTCTTAGGCCACTGGTAGGCCGACAGGTTAGTCTTCCATGGTCACAGCGTGGTCCTGGGTCTTGGATTTTTTTTTACGTCCATACACAAAGCCTTGTCTGAGTCCCCTGTCTTCAACAGGGCCAGAACAACTCATTCCAGCACCTTGATGCTAAGTGCAGAAGGCCCAGAAGGATGAGCTCCGTGTAGTGGGAGTTGAGAACAAAGAAGGCACAGGAAGGGTGTGGTTCTTGCAGGGGAGGGAAGGCACACCCCTGGCGGGAAGCCTGGAGGAGGCTTGCCCCTCCTCCCCACCTCAGCTTGGGTCTGGGTTAGGGAGGGAAAAAACGGCCTGGGTTAGGGCTGGAAGCCGCAGTCAGCTTGGGAGACCTCCCCAACTGTTCTGGGAGGGGCAGGGGCGATGTGCCATGGCTGCAGTTTCACACCTGTTTTGCCAGTGTAGGGTAAATGGAAGTGATCAGGTCCCCCCCCTTGCCATTAGCATCAACGATCTACACCTGTGATCTTGCCTGCGTGCCTGACAGCGGCACCTGGGGGAGGTGGGGGGGGGCGTGTGTGAGTGGGCGCACCTGAGTGGAGAGACAAGCATATATGGGCGGCAACAGAGCCCAGAAAAGAGAACGTGGCAGCAGAGGAAGGGGGGAGGCAGCAGGGCAGCGCAGTAGAGACCAGAGAGCCTAGAAAGAGTAAAGTTTCATTGGGGCTGGGAGGCCTGCACTGCTCCTGGGTGCCGCACTGCAAATGGTGTAGAAAGATCACTACAAGCCTGAAAAAGCCACCGAGGGCACCAGGACTCTCCTTTACCCGTCTGCTGGGAACACAGAAAACCCGCTCTGTGCCTTGCTGGCGCTGCAGCCTGTGAGCCCATGGGTCACTATTGCCCAGCCCCCTTATTGTGAGGTTGGGACCATAAGCTTGGCTGTGGGCAGAAAATGCTGGGCATGAGCGCAAACTCGGCACCTAACATGCCCCCACCTGGGACTCACTGGACGCCACCTATTTAAGGTGTTGGAGGGAATGAGGATCCCTGAGTCACCACTTAGACCAAGACCCCGCCCAGCAAGAGCCTGTGTGCTGCTCTTCGCATCCCTGGAGAGCACTTCACACCACCCCCACCCCAAAGCTCACTGGGGAGGGGGGGTTATTTCAACAGGCGGCTTTTCTTACTCTCATGAATACAAATTGGTACCTTGAAGTACAGAGTCCCTGTAACCAAAACCGCTAGAACACAGGGCACTGGCTTTGCTAGTGACCGGGTGGGCAGGCGAGTGGGGGGTGGGGTGTCCTGCAAACAGCAAGACATCTGCTAAAGGTGCCCCATTCCAGAACTTGGAAAGCAAACTACTCGTCTGTTGAGTTTCTAGCTGGAGGGGAAGAAGTTAGGGAAAGCCAGAATGTGATTCGTGTTGATTGTTACTGGCTGTTTTGGGGCAGGCATCACGAGCAAGGGTTGTGTTCCAGAAAATGCTGCGTCCCTTCTTGCCAGCAGAAGGGAAAAGGGTGGAGAACTCTGAAATCCTAGGTTTTAAAAAAAACTAATTGGCCTTTGAAAAAGCCAATTGGTCTTGTTTCTAGCCTCCAGTCATCGAGAGGTGGTCGTGAGACTGAGAATCAAATGGAGGGAAGGGTCTGCGGCTGGGGCCTGACAACCACAAGGCGGTCCTCTTAGGAGCAGCTGTGCGAGTAAGAAAACAAAGCACGGGCGCGCAGCCATGCGCCTTCCACCTACCAGGGATGCAAAGAAAAGATCCAGGTTTTTGAGGGAATTATGTTGCCAAAGAAATCATCAGCGTGACCTTAAAAAACACAGCCCCTGTAACTGCTGAGCGAGGGCTCCTGAGAACAGCCTCAGACAGGTGGTGGGGAGGCTGTCCCCGGGGAGACACGCGGCCCCGTGCCACCTCCGACTGGCCACGACGAGGCTGGCCTGGCAGGCAGCCTGGTGGCCAGGGATTTCACAGTGAATGAAACAGACAAAAATCCCGTGGAAGCTGCAGTCTAGTGGGGGGGGGGGGTCCCCAGTGAAGATTATCAGAGAATAAATTCTGTGAGAAAAGGTAAATATAGGGTTGAGGGTAGAAAGTGTTGGGGAGAGGTCGCTATTTTACATCGTGGGCCTGGGGAAGGCTATTAGGATGAGGGGGCGGCTGAGCAGAGATGAATGCCGGAGGCACAGGGGCGTCTGGGCAGAGCGCGTGCCTGGTGGCAGGAGTGGCCCCGCGTAGGGTAAATGAGTGAACCGGGCATTTTTACGCTCTCCCGCCACTAGCCTCTATGTTTTACACGCCTCTATGGCTGGCGATTGTGGTCACCTGGGCCCAGGGAGCTCGGGCGTGTGCATGTCTAGGTGCTCACACCTGCCTGGGCCTAGAAGGGAAGGGATGAAAGGGCGGCATCACTGGGGGCAGGGGTGGGGGTGTTGGGGGCTTGAGTTGCTATTTCCCAGCTGCCTGGTTTCCCTTGTTCACTATTAAAAACCTGTAAAAGTGATACTGAGGGCTGCAAAACTCCCTCAGAGGCTGCGGGAACAGACGGTGAAGCTACCCAGCCTGAGATGGTTGCACAACACAGGGCAGCCAGGGAGGCTGGAGCACAGTGGATACCCCAACGGCATAGCTGGCAGTAGGGGCAGCCGGTCTGTGGGGCAATAGTCTCAAAGGGCGCGGGGCTGCCCCCTAGGGGACATTTTGGAAATGGGTGGGGTGGGTTCCATCACTGCCTTGAAGGGGAGCTCCTGCTGTGATTTAGGGGAAGTTATCCGGTGACTGTGGGGGACTGTCCCTCCCTACAAGGAACTGACCCATGCCCCATCCAGTTTTCAAGCCTCTTGCTGGGCATTTGTGTTGATGAAAATAGAATCTATTTCTAATTATTTTAGTGTAGAACCCAACCCTGTTATAAACAGTATTCGAGAGCTGCTTTAATAAAGTTTTCCAGAAAAGCAACTATTGGGTAAATCAAAAGAACAAACCGGTTTTTTCAAAACTTTACCAAGAACTGGTCATCATTTTGAAAACTCCTGTCACCAGTGGCAATGTCGTTCCTAGTATCTGAATCCTTGGCCCCACATATTGGTGGGAGTTGCCAATACACACCCCAAAGCCCTGTGTTACTGTCTGACATGCAAAAGTTACCTTCTCTCCTGTCCTGGGCATAAGGACGCACCAGGCCAGATCCTGAGGCCTGTGTGGAGTGGGCTGCAGGGCAGCTCTGGTTACTGTGACCCACACAAACCTGCAGGCCTTTATTCCTTGCTTGCTTAATCCTGGTCCCATGAGGACCAGAACTTTCAGATAATTTCTTATATTTTGGGGGGTGTGTGAGTGTGTGTGAGAGAGAGAGAGACAGAGAGAGTTCATCTTACTTTTCTTTTCTCTGTCTTCTGCCCTGGACTGGAAACTCCTTTGGTTGTGGGGTGACATGTACCTGGCAGAACTTCCTAAGTCACCCTTCACCCACACCTTCTCAGGCCTGCAGCCCCCGAGGCAGGGCGCTTTCTGCCTCCTTCCACACACACTGGAAAATTGCTGTCCAGGGGGGGACATCTCCGAAACCTGCATATCTCCTGTCCTCCTGCCTTTCTGGAAATTTCACCTGCCAGTGTCCACACTTCAATTAAAAATGAGCCAGTTCTGTGTGTGGCCCACCCCACTCTTCTGGGGGGGAGGGGGGAATAGGGATTGGTGTCCACATCAACCTGGCCTCTAGAGAACAGACTCCAAGCCAGAATGGGCATCATGAACTGTGACGTTTCCACCAATAAATCCTCAGGTGCTTCCAACACCTGCCTTTCTGCCTCAGCCCCACCCCTGGACACCTGCCAGCTAGAGGCACAGTGTTGACAACATCCAACAGAGACCCAATCACTGGGACAGGCCAGGGCCCAGAGTGAATGTGAGAGGGACAGCAAACAGGAACTTGCTGTCATGATAGAGCTCAGGCCAACATGACATGGGCGAGTAAGACAGACCTGATTCTGTCGTGGGGGCCACAGCTGCACTCAGCCTCGTGGCATCTGGTCAAGCCCATGTATGAGCCAGGGCCTTTCAGCAGAAGTGACAGAAACCAAACTAATCACCTTGGACAACTTGTTATAGCTTCCCCAGGCTGCTGTAACAAATTACCCCAACCTTGGTGCTTACAACAGAAATTTATTTTCACAGTACTGGAACCCAGAAGTCTGACATTACAGTTTTCGGGGTCTGCGTTCCCTCCAGAAGTTTTGGGGGAGAATTCCTTCCTGACTCTTCCAGCTCCTGGTGGCTGCTGGCATTCCTTGGTATTTAGGACGCAGATCACAACAGAAAGCAAGGCCAGTCTCAGTACCCATGGGTTTATTGAGCTGTGGATACCACTCCTAGTGCTGGGTTAACCACAGGTAGATGGCCACATGGCCAGGCAGGGGGTTGGATTCTCACTCCTGGTGGTGCCCACCAAGCAGCATGCCCACCAACCAAGGACAGAAAGAACTCTGCCAATGTTTGTCATGGGGCACAGGTGATGGCCAAGCTGGGCAGTTCGTGGCAGGTGCTTGGGAAGCAGGATGTGCTGCTTGTTGGAGGGAGTTTTGCCCATGCAGGGAGCTAAGTTTGTG
The DNA here is from genome assembly GCF_964194135.1 of Talpa europaea. NCBI lineage: Eukaryota > Metazoa > Chordata > Mammalia > Eulipotyphla > Talpidae > Talpa > Talpa europaea. Next base: position 15,610,721 of record NC_140078.1, on the reverse strand, counting down.
CAGATGTCCCCTTAGTGCACGGCCTGCTTGGGGACCTGATAAAAGTTTCCTAGAATTCTAGACATGTGGATGATTTCTGACCATCTCTAGGTCATCTGGGGTCTTAGTGAGACCTCAGCTACACAGGTGCGCCCTCCCATCCTTACCCTGTAAGAGACCCCAACTGTTCCAAGGTCTATGGAGAAAGGTCTACTGAAAGGGAAATGGTGGGCTTTGCAGTCAGTTGCCATCTCTCTGCCGGAAACACAGGGTATCCAGACAAATAAGAGCAGTTACAAGCGCTTGGGAGATCAGCCAGCCCCCTTCCAACAGGGCATTAGACCACAGATGTGGCCCTGTACCCCAGGCAGGGTGGGACAGCTGGCTATGCTGTCTGAGGTTTGCTGGCCTCATCACAGCAGGGGCTGCAGAGCCAGGACAGCAAGTGTAAGCTCCAAGAGCAGGAAGCATCTCTCCAGGGGTCCATCTGCAGAGGACACCTTGGGGGACAAGAGTGTGGACTTGAAGCAGAAACCTGGCTCTGGTCTGTCTCCACCCCACCCCAGGGCATCCAGGTGTCCACCTAGGCCTGGCTGGAAAGGAAGGGTGTGGAAGAAGGAGTGTGGCGCTGCCAGCTCACCATCCCCACCCTGCACCCACCTGCAGGAGGTTGTGCCCAGGGTCCTGGGAGGAGTCCAGCCGGTCCTGAAGGATTAGGGACCATCTGCTGTCAAAGGCCTGAATGGCTCCATCTACAGAGAGGTGACCAGGGTGGGCTTGGCTGGGAAGCCCTAGCACTGAACCTCGTTCCTGTGGGACAAACTGAGAGCCCCCTAGCACTCCAGGACTTCAGACTCTTGTCCACCATCTGCTCCTGCCCGCAGGGGCACTAGCCCAAGCTCCCCTGGGATTCTTCGGCCTGTGATCTGTCTGGAGGCAGCCAGGAGTGGACTCCCCAATGGGGGAAATGGGTTTGCCAACTGCCTCACACAGCTTGTTTACTCGCCTCTAAAAGGGGGCTCTTCCCAGCCAAGTGACTTGGGAGGGCACAGTAAGTGCAGCCCAGACTCCGCGCCCCGGCCGTCCCGCCCATTACCCAGGCAGCTGTTCTGAGTAAAGAGCCCCCTGAAGGCTTCGCACTCCTCGCGCCGGTTCCCGCTGGCTCTGCAGTCACACCAGGGCGCCACGCGCGCGCTCACGTTGTCCACGTAGTTGGGGGTGACATCGGTGCCTGCCGTGACCCAAGAGGGGGTAACCCGTCCACCCAGGCGGAGGCAACCCCACAGGAGGACCCCCAGATGATCCCGCCTGCACCGGGTTCGCGCCTGTGCGTACCCACTAGGCCAGCGTAGGCGCGCAGGCAGCTGGGGGCCTGGCCGGGCTGGCAGCCGTCGGGGGCGCCCGGGGCGGGCGCGCAGGAGGCCTGGAAGGCCAGGAGGCGGGGTCTGCGCGGGACGGGGCGAGAGGGCTGATGAGCGGCGGCGGCCCGGCCCGGGCAGAGCACCCCTCTCCCCGCCCCGCCCGCCGCACCTGCAGACCCGGCTGTGCTCGCAGGCGCCCAAGGGCGCGAGGCAGGAGGGCCGCGCCGCGCCGGGCCCCGAGAAGGAGCAGGCGGGCACGAAGGTCTGGCGCCGGCGCTCGGCGCACGCGGGGCTGGAGCAGGGGCAGAAGAGCAGCGCGTGGGTGAGCGCCGACGGCCCGCGGGCGAAGAAGCGGCGCAGGGCTCGGCGGCAGCGGGCTCGCGGGCACCCCCCGGGCGCGGTCCGACCCAGGCACTGCGCCACGTACTCGGTGCGCAGCCGCTGGCACCGCGCGTCCGCCGTGCAGGCCTCGGCCGCGCCCACGCATCGGTTCCGCGCCGCCGAGCTCGGGGACCCTGGTGGAGGGGGGACAGGCTGCAGCGTCTGTGCGCCCTACGCGCGCACTGCACCCCAGCTCCCTGGCCTCGCTTAAAACCCGAGGGGAGGCAGGGTGTGGCCCGAAGGCGAGATGGACGCTCACTGACCGGCCTCGCGTCGCGGCCATGGCCGACGGCGGACTCCGGGGATTCCTGCAACCCTGGCAGGGATGGATAGGGCGCACCGCACCCAGGCGGGCCTACCCGCCCCGAGAAGCTGAGGCCGCTCCTCTTCGGGCACAGGTCCTGAGCTCCTTCCCCAGAGCTGCCACAGGGGGCTCTGCGGGCTCCTCCTCAAGACCCAACCTGGTGCGGGACGCTGAGCCAGGCTGCGGGGCTGGAGAAGACTTAGAGAAATGACGTTGAGGACAGAGGCCACTCCACTGCCCTCCTTGACACACTAGGACGGCCTGGCCATGTTTCCTTTTCCCACCTCTCCTTCCCTCGTGGACACCCTTTGAGTGACTCTATAGGTTTCTGCATCCCTCCTTCCTGAGCTCCCTGTGCCCTGCAGGCCCCCTGCAGGCCTTCCCCACCCCCTTCTCGCTGACCCTCCTTGGTCAGGTATCTAAGCCCATCTGAACGTTCTTCTGTCTTTTCCACCCTCCATCACCCCCCCCCTGGGTTGTGGGGGGGGGGGCTGGGGTGGGGAAGCGGGATTCCCCCAAAAGGCCCTGGACCCTGGAGAGCCCCTTCAGGCCTAACACCCTCCTCCCCCAGCAAATTAGAGAAGTGCCTGATGGCTGGCCACAGGGCTGTCCTGAGCCACAGCCCGGCCTCCCCACCCTTGTGTGAGTGTGTGTCTGTGCGTCACGGGTGTCTCCTGCCACAAGACCGGGGCTTCTCTGGCACTGGCCACCTCCTTCAGAGACATGTATTGAATGGTGGGGGCTGCAGGGATTCTGGCTGAGCTTCAGTGCAGGGCCTCTGCAGGAGGGACTTGCAAGCAGGGAGGACTTGGATGGGTATGGAAATGCTGAGCTCATCCTTCCACTCTCCCTTTTGTCCCTTCCCTCTGTTCCCCACCCCTCCAGGATGCACGGAGAAGCAGGCCCACTTTGCCTTCCTCTCCCAACAAAGCCTGTCACATCCCCAGGCCTCAAGCCACGCTAACAGTACCAAGTGTCACCTAAGGTCTTGCCCCCCACCTCTGCCCATTCGCTTACCTGTCTCCCTCCACCAGGAGTGCTCATACCTCAGTTCCACCCTCAGAACAGTTCCGCTCAGTTCCAAGATTTCCTCTGCCTTAAACCTTTGCCAGATTCTATTCCCCCTGACCCCATCCCACCCTACCTGGTAAAGTGGCCCTTCCCTCCTAGGTGCCCCAGGTGGGAAGGGGCAGTCCAAGATGATGGCTTGGAGGCCCTGAAGATGCCTGGGAAGGAATCATTGTGAAGCCCCCAGACTTAAGATGGCGGGTTAGGGCTGGGGTAAGGATAAGAAAGGTGGGTGAGGGGAAATAATAGGAAAAAGAAGTTTCCTGGAACAGGGATACCAAGGCCAGGACTTGGGGATGTACCCAAAGGCAGAAGACTGGTGCACTGCCAGATGTCCTCAAAAACCATGCACAGCTGGCTCTCTCACCAGTGTCCCTGCCTGAGTGCCCGCTTTTCCTGGAATCACCCTCTTGCCCTCCTACCCTGTGCTCAAGATCCGTGCTTGAGACCCTGAGGAAGGAGGCGGTCACTCACCCAGAAGCAGCAGCAATAGCATCGGCCCCAAGCAGAGGACCATACCTGGCAGTGAGCGAAGGACTGCTGGAGCCAGACAGATGTCTCCCCAGACTGTCTGAGCTAGAGCTTGGTGAAAACCCAGTGTCCCTGCTGACAGGTGCACTCCTGTGGGGAGGAGCCTCTGTGGTGGGAATGGCTCCCTGCCCCCACTGAGTCGCCAGCCTAGGATGGGCCTTACCGTAGATTCTAGAGCCACTGCTTCCAGGTCCCGAATGCACTCCCCAGCACCCCACCCACCCACAGCAGCAACCCCAGAGACCTTGTCTCTCCCATGCTAAACATAATATTGTTTGAAACCCTATTCTTTTTTTTTTTTTTACAATTGCCTTAAACATTTTAGTCGTTAATTTAAGAATTGCAGAAAAATTCCAAACAAAAATGTTGACATTCCCTTATACTCTTCATTTGGGGTTGCTTTCGCTATTCCGGGTCTCTTGGGATTCCATACAAATTTTTAAATTGATTTTTCTATTTCAGTGAAGAGTGCCACTGGAATCTTGATAGGGATTGCATCGAATCCAAAGGTGGCTATAGATGCTGTGGACATTTTGCTATTAATTCTACCAACCCATGAACATGGTGTTTCTTCCCACTTGTTTGATTTCTTCTCTCTTGTCATTTTTCAGAGCAAATCTTTCACCTCCTTAAACTTACTGCTAAGCAATGAGATCATTGTTTTTTGGTGTTGTCTTTAGGATTTTCTATATATAAGTTTGTATGATCTGCAAACAAAGACAGCTTTACTTCTCCCTTTCTGATTTGGATGTCTTTTATTTTTTTCTTGCTCGCTCTGTCTAGGACTTGAGGACTATGTTGGTGTGGGCATCCCTCGTCAGCCTTTCGTCATTGAATGATGTTCACTGAGGGTTTATCATATAGAGCCTTTATTATGTGGAGGTGTGCTCATTTTATACCCAATTTGTTGAGTGTTTTTACCATGAAGGGACATTGTATGTTATTATATGATTTTCCTATACCTATTGAGATAATCATGATACTTATATTTTATTCTATTATGTCCCATTATTGATTAGCATATGCGGAACCATCCTTGCATCTCAGGAATAAGTCCCACTTGATATCATGCATGGTCCTTTCATTTGCTGTTGAATTCAGTTTGCTAATATTTTGAGAATCTTTACATCTACATTTACCAGGGATATTGACCTGAAGCTTTCTTGTTATAATCCTTATCTGACGTTGGCATCAGGGAATGCTGGCCACATGAAATTCAAGTATGCCTCCCCTACTGCCACTGTGGTCAACTGCAAAATCCCCCCGATCCTTCACTGTCTGAAATAGGATTCTGCCGCTCCTCCCGTCAAGAGCTGGAGTTTTTTCACCAAATCCTGGGAAGCTGGACTGGCCCTGTGACTGTTTGGCCCAGTGGAGTGTTACACAAGTAAAACCTTCCGCTAATGAGCTCTCAAGAGGCCTTCAAGCTCCTGCTTTTAGTCCCTTACAGGCTGAGCTGAACGAGGCCTGCCCAGGTCACAGTTACTGATTTTTCCTTTTGCATCAGGCTCACGTGACTTGGCATGGCTCTGTTAGGGATCCTGGCTTTAAGGTAACATTTTGAAATTTTGTTCATCATGGATTTTTTGCCTTAATTTTAATCTTCTAAAATATTCCATTAGAATATTACTTCCCTTGATTATTTTTGTGTCCTAGGTAAATGCCTCACTCACCTCACCCTAATCTTGCTCTCTTAGCACCCTCCCCAGCTGCCATGTGAAGCAGCCTGGGCTAGCCTGGTGGAAATGCGGCACACGGCCCGTCTGTCCCCATGATCCCAGCCAATGACCAGCTGAGCCCAGGCGCAGTTCTGCCCAGCCGACCCCTAGCTCGTGGCAAACGGGCAAACACAGGTGAACAGAGCTGAGGCCAATGGAACCATCAGCTGAGTTCAGCCTACTTTGCCAATTCACACAAGTAGTTGTTTAAAGGTACTAAATCTAGGGTTGTTTTCCTTAGGAAGGAACAGTGGGCTGATGCTAAAGGTCACTCAGCAACACTTGCAGGGCTTGGGAGAAGTAGAGGGAGAGAGTAAGAAGCTTCTAGAAGGTCCAAGGGACACAGGAGAGGTAGCACATGTGAATCATTCAAGCTAGGCGATGCCACCCACGCATGGTATACTGGGGACCCAGCTGGCAGTGGGGCTCCACCCACCAGCCCCCACTTGTGACCGTCAGGGATCCCCACAGGGTTGAATTTATAGGCAGAAAAAACTCACAGAGACTCAAGACCAACATGTCTGTCTTCTGATTTTCATTTTAGTGTCCTTTCTAAAATGGCGCCCTCTTTCCCCTCCCATAGAATGGAGGGAGGTTGAGTGCAGAGCAAGGGGGCTGCAGCAGACACCACACTTCTCCACAAACCTCAGGTGGAGGGCAAGGAATGGGGATGATGCTGAGGAAGTAGACAAGGGCAGGAGGAGATAGAAAGGAAGGTCCCCTGGAACCCAGGGTTCTGGCTCAGCCTCGCTGCCCTTGCCAGAGCTGGGTCTGGGTAAACAGCACATGGCGGCGATGCCCTGGCTCCCCGGACAGGACTCTCCAGCATGACCAACCTCCCCTGGTGATCAGTGACTACATGACCTTTGCTCCTTACTGAGTGATTTGGGGCTGGAGGGCGTACCCTAGCAGGATCACCCTGAGAGACAGGACGGTATTGTGCAAATTCTGATGAGGCCCTGTGGTCCTGGAGTGGGTGGACAAAGCTCAGTTCAGGGAAAAACTTGCACACCACCTGAAGGCACAGGAGGTCAGCTGGTTTGACCCCTGGAGGTTCAAGTTCTAGGAGTGACTGTCAGTCGCCTCCTGTCTTTAAGTCTCCTCATCTGAGGAGCCACCTTTCTCCAGAGACGGGATCTTGGGCTTCTTGACCTGCTGAGAATGAAGTGGAGGAGGGATCATCCCCTGAGGACAGGGCCCAGGTTGCAAGTCATGTGGTTGGACTTGGGTTGCCCCTACAGTGAGGGCCAATGACCTGGGAAGAGCCATGATTTCCCCTCCCCTGCCTCAATGTCTGGTCTCGGTGACAGCAGTCTCTCCAAGGAGTTCTCTAACTTCCATAATCACACAAGCTCAGGAAGCTCAGAGTAGGGGACAGTGAGATGAGGGGTGAGTGGGTGGGGAAGCAGTGGAACAAAGAGGGCCCCCCCATCTGGGTCCCCGCCTACCTTGGGTGTGCAGGCAGGGCTGCAGGACATGGGCATCTCAAGGTGGTGCCTGGGTTCTGGGGAACAATGGTAGAGGACAGATGCTGTCAACACAGCTGGTGGGGGGCCTGGGCAGGGGGGTCTTGCACAGGGGCTGCAAGGTGGCTGGTGCTAAGTGAGCCCATCTTGAAGGAGGCAGAAGAGCAGAGCCCATCTTCAGCCCCACTGTGGCTTGCTCACCCAGCGGCCACGGCTCTCCAGCAATGATGGGGCTCAACTCCATGGAGTGAATGCAGCCCTGGGGGTGCTCCCTGCATGGGTCATCTTTGGACCTGAGGAGTGGATAAAAGGAAACTGGAGTAGTGACCAGGAGCAGGGCACCTGGAGTCCCTCCTCCTGCAGGTCACTCTCTCCAGCTCCCTCCTGCTCTCTCCCCACAGCACCTCCCCTCTCCAGCCCTGACACTTCTCACTGGCACCACCTCAGCATCCTGGTGCCTTCCAGATGTTGGCTTCACTCAGGTCCCAAGCCCCTTTCTGTGGCAGCTGTGCCCACTCTTCTTGCCACTGGGTGACCCTGCTGCCCCCGGATGTCTCAAAGCCATGTTTGGCTTCTTGTGCCCCCCTCTCAGTGTCTTGCCACTTCCTTTCATTCTCTTCTAAGCAGTCTTCACCGCCCTTAAAACTCTCCTGGTGATGACGTGCTGTCACTCTTCATGCTGACACGCCAAGTTCCTCTGCCAGAGACCCGTGTCACCACCTGATGTGTCAGGGCCCACAGCTGTCAGTTGGGACCCGGCAGCACCCGCCCCTCCCTGGGCTGCCCTTTGCCCTCATCTTCAGCCTCAGTGCTCCCTCTCTTAGCTTGCCCAGAGCACTCCCAAGGCCAGGCTGTCGGATATAGCATATGCCTTGCCTGGAGCCACAGGGGAGCAGGGACTATAGTATGAGCTGGTGGAAAACAGGACAAAGTCAAGGGTGAGACAGCCTCCTGGTGGGAGACAAGGACAAGAGGGGCTGAGGCATAGAGGGAAGGGGGAGAGGGTCCTACAAGGATACACACCCTTGGCTTCATTAGGAAGCCATGGGGGGCCTCCTGCTCAAGGCCTCTATCCACTGCCTCTGCACTTGGGGGCAAGGCCTGAGACCCTACCCAGATGCTGCAGACCTGACAGAGCTCTGAGGAGCAGGAACCTGAGTCTTCAGAACCTACCCACTGCACGCAGGGGCCCTCCTTGAGCCCCACAGGCATTGCTGGGGCTGGGACCCTGGTTGCCGGCAGCAGCACCAGGCCAGGCCAAGCCCGGGCAGCAGAGGCAGCAGGAAACTGAGGATCACAGCCAGCAGGAAGGTGTCGCCGTCTGCAGAGGGCAGGGTGGGGCTGAGTCCTGAGCAGGTGCTCCACCCTGGCCCCTGCCCATCTGTGTCCCCAGTTCCCCCATTTTCGTACTCTCAGGCTGCATGGGGCCGCTGTCCACACTGCCACCGAACCCTGGCTTGTCACAGGAGGGTGGCGCCCAGCCGGGAGCACAGTGGCAGTTAAGGTTACTGTTGCAGACCTGCAGAGGAGACAGGAGAGTCCCACCACATCGGGAACGCCAAGGTCACCCGGCCCCCACACCTTTCCCTCACTCACCCCGTGGCCATGACAGGCGGGCAGGCAGTGCTCCAGCTCCGGGAAGCTGGTGTTCCGACAGCGCCTCTCCTGACACACCTGTGGGCAGTGTGTGCACTGGGCGCTGAGGGGAAGCGAGGCTCAGGCCTACGGGACTCAAGTGGGACTGAGGGTGGGTGGGCAGGGCTCACCATTCTAGGTCCACACTGGGTGCCGGGCTCTACCACGCCCAAGTCAGGCAGGTCCAGCTGGGCACCGGGCAGCACCGTGGCTCCCCTGCAGGTCACCTCCAGGCTGCCGAGGCTGACGGTGGAGTCCAGTGCCACCGTGTACGGTGGAAGCGGGCTCTGCTCGCCGCCCTGGCACTGCAGCTTCCCACACCACGCATCTCTGGGCACCAAGTGGACAGTGGTCAAACAGCATGGGGGGATCCTGTTCAACCAACCCACTCCCAGTCTCCGCACCCTTGACTCCACTCCCACCTCTGCGCACAAGGCACAAAGCCACCCTTGCTGTCCTGGCCGCAGTTCCCCCGGGCATCTCCAGCAGAATTCACCGCCTGGAAACAGGCCTCCGGAGCTGGGTGGGAGCCTGAAGGAGCATGGGCAGGCAGGGCTGGGGACACCCAACAGGGACCATGCTCCACTATGTGCGCTCCCCGGCTAGCTACTTCCCCCAGAAGAGACAACTGCACAGTCCGGGTTGGGAATTGGGTGCGAAGGCTCACCAGGCCCCCAGAGCTGCAGGCACTGCTGCTCCAGGGTGGGACAGGCGCCATCCCAGCAGTAGCCTCGGCCGCTGGCACATGGAGAGCCATCCAGCAGATGAATATCCGGGGGACAAAAGGGGGACGTGCCGGTGCAGAACTCAGGGAGGTCGCAGTCTCCCGCTGCTAGGCGGCACGGTGCGCCCGCGGGTTTCAGCTTCGCAGGTGACGCGGTGCAGGGAGGGAGACCGAGGCACAGCCAGAAAACGTAGGGTGAGAAACCGTCGGGGCAGGGAGGCGGGAGCCACGCACAGATCAGAGCCAGCGCCCGCAGGGGGACCAGAGGGCGCCGACCCACCGAGACCCACAGGCCCCCACATGCTCCCCGACCCTCCCCGGTGCTCACCAGGCAGCGCGCGCAGCAGTCCCCGTGGGTGCACTGAACCCCCGCACGCAGCGAGCAGTTATGGGCGAAGCAACAGCGGTCCGGGCACTGCTGGAGCCCGAAAGATGAAGAAGGACCCGGTGAGGGCGCAGCGCCCCAGCTCTCCGCGGAGAGGACGCGCCGAGCCCAGCTTGGCCCCCGGCGCCCCGCGCGCGCTGACCTGGCCGGCGCCGCAGTCACACGCCTCTCCCTCCTCCAGGAAGCCGTTGCCGCAGCGCGCGGGCCGCTGGAGCAGCCCCGACTCGGGCGCGTTGGCCAGGCACGCGCCGCCCCCCTTGCGGAAGAAGGCGCGCAGCTGGCGGCGGCTGCAGGCGCTGAACACGCGCGGGAAGGGGTGCCTAGGAGCGGGGAGGGCGTCGAGCGTGGGGAACCCCTCCACCCCCTGCTGTTCTCCGTCCTGCCCCCCACCCCCACCCCCATCCCCACCCCGAGTTGGGCCACGCAGCCGTCGGATGCGCGCCGCGCCGGAACCTCCGGGCACGGGAAGGTTCCCCAAGGCGCAGCGCCCAGAGAGGCAGCAGCCCGCCCAGGGTCGCACCGCGAGCCCGCGCAGGACGCGCCACGCCCAGAGCAGCAGCCCAGGCCCCAAAGTCGAATCCCGTCCGGGCGCTGCTGCTCCTGGGGTTGGAGTAAGGTCGCTAGGTTGTTCCAGAAACAACCGTCGTGCTCGGTCGTGCTCTTGAGAACTCATCTCGCCTGTCTCCTCCATTCAAGACTCAGAAATAGTTATCACCACCCGCATTTTGCAGAAGGGATAACCTTTCGCTCAAAGAAAGGGGCTGAGAAAAGCCCCCAGGTCTAGTGGAACCTTCCCTGCAGCTCCTGCCCGCACGCGGCTCCCATACCCAGTGGCTGCGGCCATGACGCAGCCCCCCTGCTCCGCGTGGGCCTCTGAGCAGCAGCCGTCTGGGTCGTGGCTGAGGCCGAGACTGTGGCCTATCTCGTGAGCCATGGTGGCAGCAGCGCCAAGGGGGAGCTCGGAGTGGTCCTGGAGGGTGATGAGAGAGTCACTGTGGCTGCCGCCCGCCGTCCCCATCCCAGCAGCTCTCCTCCTCCTGTCTGGGACTGAGCTCACCATGCTGACGCCTCCAGAGCTCTCCAGGCGGCACATGCCCTCCACGGGTGCCAGGCCCACAGTGGCGCCCTCGAAGCCTCGGCCCCTGAGGACCAAGTGCAGTATGACCGGGCAGGGCCATGGGATGGGGACACCCAGCCGCCCGGGGCCCAGGTGGGCTCAGAGGCACCCACGTGAGCAGCTGTGCAGAGTCGTGTGGCCGCCGCACCCACAGCCCCTGGCGCCACTGCAAGAAAGCCCAGAGCGTGTCGTTTGCGTCCGGTGAGACTCGGCTCCGATCCTGCTGTGTCCACACTTCCAGGCCAGTCAGGGCTACTTGAATGTCCAGAGTCCTAAGAATCTGAGGGCGGGTGGGCTGGGCTGAAGCTAAGGGCCGAGGAAGCCCCCTGCGGCTGCTCTGAGGGGGTGGGAAGGTCCCCCTCTCCCAGCTTTCAGCCTGCCACATCCCGCCAGGAGCTGCAGCCCTGCCCCTGCCCCCCACGCCCACCCCCCCAGGGCTCTTTCCCCAACCTGATCCACATAGTTGGCCACCTCCAGAAGACGCTGTTTGGTGCGGTTCAGATTGCGGTGCTGGGTCAAGAACTGGAAAGGTGGCAATGTGGCAACTTGAGGGGCTGAGCAGGCCCCATCCTGTGCCCGGACCCCCTCGGGTCTTCTCTCACCAGGGTGTGGTCAGCCACTATGTACAGCTCCAGGTACCTCAGGCTTCTGCGGGCCTCTCGCCTCTCCTGGGGTGAGGCAATGGTGACCCTGAGATGCAGGTTGCTGGGCTTGGACCCTCTTCACTAACTCAATTCCCAGACCAAAGAAAATTAAATTTTTGCTAGAACATATTTCTTCATCCTCCAAATAACATCAGGAGGCATGAACTGTGCATTCCTGTCTCCTCTGATTTGGAGGGCTATGGTACCCCATCCCTACTGCACCCCCATCTGTGCCCCGACCCTGACGTGGGCGGCATGAGAAAGGCTGGCTCTGTCCTCTTGGTCCCCGGGATGCCTGTGGCCACAGGCCCCTTTCCAGCTGAACAGCTGCTGTGTTCGGAAGATCTTGTGGGTGGAGAAGCCCGTGGAGTTTCCAGCTGGCCAGGGACGCAGGTAATAGCTGTCATTGCGGCTGAGTGAGATCAGTCCACTACGGTGCAGAGGGGCGCAGAGGGGCGGGTAAGGGGCACTTTCTTGCCCAGGTCTGAGGCCCAGCCCCACCCCCGAGCCACTCACCTCATGCCCGAGCAGATGCTGAGGACTACCCTGGAGTCGGGGAAGCCCCTCACACGCCCGTGGTAGTAACAGTGATCCTGGGGGGCAAGAGACCCAGCCTCAAATTTCAAACAGGGTTGAATCGAGAGGGGCAAGAGATAGGGCGACATGGGGCTGACTCCAGCCTCGACTTAGGAAAAGGAGGAGCATGAAGGAGGTAGGGTGGGGAGTCCCTCGGGGTCATCCCACTGCGCCCCTCCCCCGTCTTAGAGCCCATGAAGTGTCTCACCGTGTGGCCGGGGGCCAGCACCACTGGCTGCCCATCCGAGCTGTAGTGGGTCTCTGTGTACCCCGGGGCCAGCAGCCTGCTGGTGGGACGCATTGTAGGAATCACCCAACCAGCCCTCAGGGCATCTCCCACCTGCCTTGTCCCTGAGTGAGGCACAGGCTGGCACTTAAGACTCGCCCAAAGTGTCTTCGGGAAGAGACAGGCGTGACTGTGCACTGCTCAGTTCAGAAAAACCTTGGGTTAGGAGAGAGGCGAAGGGTGGGCAGGAGGCATGGTGCTGGCTTAGATGTGGAAAGTGGGCGTGACTCCCTGTCACCTGCCCCTCCGGGGGGCCCCCTCCCATCCACCATTCCTCCTGGGCTCCTCTCAGTCCTGGCCCCCAGCACAGATGCCCACCCTGAGAGCGAGGCCGTGCCCCTTCCCGGGCCTGGTACTCACTGGTTCTTCTCCAGTTCAAGCAGGAGCTGCTGGCCTTCGGCCTCCACGGCCACCAGCCCTGTGTTGAGCTTTGAGACCTAGGCAAGGAGTGCCGGGCTGGGACCAGGCGCATCGGGCCTCCAGCCTGCCAGGGAGCAGGTGGGTTGGAGCTGGCTGGTGGGGGCAGGACGGGAGGCTCCCCAGTTGTCATGGTAAGTGTGGGAGAACATCACTTGGCAGCCCGCCAGGTATATACCCGCATCTTCCCAGGAGAGATGAGAGCTCCCAGCACCTGCCGGGCCTACCCAAGGTGGCCGGCCCCTCCTCCCGCCTCCCTCCTCTTGTCTACCAGGAAGCCCTCTACGCAGGGCCGGTGAGGTCCTGGGGACACTGTGGGGTGTGCTGTTGTAGGTGTCTGAGGGCTTCTTTCTCTGCCTCACAGCTCCCTGCTCCCCGCAGAATCCAGACTTCACTCCTCTGCCTCCAATTCTGACCAAGTGCCTCCCCAATTTCCCTTGGCCTCCAGCAGGCCACCCCACACCTGCTACACGGAGCCCATGAGGTAACATGAGCCACCCCCTCCCCTTCCTGTCCCAGGCCAAGAAGAAAAGAGACTTTCTCAGCCAGATGTCGGAGGGCAGGGTGGGCCAGCCCACCGCCCACCTGGTTCGCCTCTTCCATCCTATGGAACACGCTTTCGGCCCTTCTCGTCCACTCAGCCTGGCTGGAGGCCCAGAGCTGGAGCTGGCCCAGGGGCCCTGCATAGCAGCTGTCTTCAGAATGCTGGCCCCCACCCTCCCTGGTTTTCCCCTTATATCCCACAATACTCAGGGCTGGACCCCAGGCAAGGGGATCAGAGTCTTGGGGGGCCATGAATGTCACTTGCTTTATTGAAGAAAGGTTTGCACTGAAAGAAAGGCCGCAGGCCAGATGGAAGGCCTCCTGCCCCACTCTTACCCATTCCCCAGCCCTCTACAGCCCCTGATGTCTTCACTTCTTGCCCTCTTGGTAAGCCTGCCCCTTGCCATGGACCCCATCCCTGACCTGAAATGTGGGTGTTTCCTGTCTCTGGGACAGGACTCCCACCTCAACTCTGCTGTCCGCATCTTGGCAGACTTTCTATGGGCCGACTTTCCCCATCACTGGGGAAAGCAAGAGCCCTCGGGGATTCCTTCCTGGTCACAACCCAGGTCAGACCTAAGGGAGGGCCATGGTCAGAGTGACCCCAAAGTGTGCCCAGCTCTCCCCTGTGCTGGTGAGATCCAGATGAGCCATCTCAAAGCTCCAGCCAGAGCCATGCTTGACCACTTGAATGGGGACTCCAGGGTCTGGGGGGCCAGTAAGGACCCTAGGCTGGGCCTGTGGAGGCCCCCTAGCCTTCAGGGTAGTGCTCTCCTGCCTTCTTCCCTGCTATCTTGGATGGTGGGGCTGTCTTCTCTTGTTTGGAAATGCAGGGTAAAGGAGACTCACTAGGTTTGGGGGATATTGGCCAAGGATTTAGGGATCTTATTCTCAGGCTTCCAAACTAAAGAGCTATGTAACCTGGGACAATTCCCTAATCTCTCTGGGCTTCAGCTTGCCCCTCTGTGAACTGAGAGTGGCTGCTGCATTCTGTTCATAGCACAGCTGTGTGGCACATGCAGCTGGCGGAATGGCCAGTCTAGAAGTATGTGGTGGATGGGTGTTTGGAGGAGACGGGGGCAGAGTGTCCTGGAGAAGCAAAATGGGGTGGGTGGGCCTGCATCTGGAGAAGAACAGGAGAGTGACCACTGCCCCCTAGCTGGAAGTGGACCTGCTGGACCAGTGAGGCTGGAGTTTACGTGCCTCGATGATAGGGTCCTATAGGCGACAGTGATGTGCTGACAGGGTCAGGCCACATGCTCTGGTAGACTTTGCAAAAGGAAGACATTTTGGTACTTACTTAAAGACGTTCCTGAAAAGTTTTAGGTCCCACCAACTTTAGCCCCACCTCTGCCTGGGGTGGGAGCGCAGTGAAGAGGGGGAAAGGAGCAGTGGAGGGAGGAAGCCTGAAAATGACTTCCATGTGTGCAAGCTCACACTCTAGAGCTCTCCCCGCCCAGCCAACCCTTTGGGGAGGGGCTTGATGGGGCTGGGAGATCCAGGGCTCCTGCAAACGGAGAAATAATGTGGCACTGACCAGCTCCAGGGGGACCATGCTCGAAGGTCGTCCATCCAGGACCCAGCGAGGGGTGGCTGGCTCTCCAGGGGTGTTTCCTGGGGTGAGGACAAAGCATCTGGTGAGGAGGGCCTTGAGGACACAGAGGGATGGGGTTAGGAGACCCCAACAAGGGGAGACTCCATTCTCAACACTCAGATGTAGCCTGGAGAAAGTGGGTGTACCCTTGGGGCATCCTTGGAACTGAGAAGCAGCCAGGAAGGTGGCAGAAGAGAGACAGAAAACTCTTGGAATGGACAACTTAGCTGAAGACGTGGGAGTCCAGCTGATCTTGCCAAGGGCAAGGCCTTGAGATCAGAGGGCACAGGAAGAGATCAAAGTCCTCAGTGCAGAGGAGAGGGAAGGAGGCGGCCTTGTGTATTTTTAGACCGGGCAGCAGATGCCTTTAGAGTGAGAGCTCTGTGAAGCGAGGATGTCTGTATCTCCCCACTATCTGAGAAAAACAACAGCCAGATGTTGTCTTGGGAGGGATACCTTGTCCAGAACTCCCCTTGGGGGCTCCATGCTGGAGGTAGGGCTTCCGAGGTCCCGCCCCCTGCCTTCAGGAGGGAGCTGGGGGCAGAGCCTGAGCGCTCCCAGGCCGGGTCTCCTAAAGGGGCTCTGGGAGGGGCATACCAGAGCCAAACATTACTCAGAAGGCAACTGGAATGCTCCCCTGGAATGCTCCCAGCTCCCCCCCCTTCCCAGTGGGTCCCAGCAACTCTCACCACATATGCCTGAAGGAACCAGGCCCCTGGAGGCCCAGCCCACAGGCAGCCCTCCCATCCCTAGGACACTCAGTCCCGGGGGAAGCCCAGCTCCCAGAACTGACAGCTCCTCAATCCCACCCAGCCCTGGCCCCAGTCCTGGCCAGGCTGACATGGCTGCCTGAGTAAATGGTGCAGCTCCTGCTGGGCCACCCCAACTTCTTTCTCCTCCTCCATTCCTCCCCCAGACCTCATCATCAAAGACCTGGAATAGCAGCAGCTGCATGAGCTCCCTTCCTCCAAGAAGCCCTCCCTGACTAGATGAGCAAATTGCCATCAGGTAGATGAGGGTGGGGTATGGGTGGGGGCCCATAACCTTGGAATGCAGGCTGAAGGATCAGCGTGGGGCGGGATGTGAGTGCCTCTGGGGGAGGTGGGGGAATGTCTCCACCCAGAAAGGACTTAACTGGCTGTGGAGATCCAGGCCTTGCTGGCCTCAGGCCTCCAAGGGTGGAGAGGCAAGGGTGTGCCTGTGTCCACATGACGGTGTAGGTAGGGGGCTCTCCACATGCCTCACAAGGGAGAGGGAGGCAGAGATGGGGCTGTGTGTCCAGGTGGGTGGGTGTGGGAGTGGGCAGTCAGCCTGATGTTGGGGAACACAGAGCTTCTCTCGACTCCAGAGCTTCCCCCTCCTCTGACTCAGGCTAAGGAGGAGGGAGCAGAAGAATGCCTGGGGGTCCACCCCCTTCCCTTGGAGCCCCAGAACACAGCAGGGCCCATCCCTATCGGGTCCACACACAGGCTGTCCAACCCTGCCCAGGCCCTCCTCCTGGTGGCCCTCCCTGTGCCCCGGCCAGACACTTGACGTACAGGACCCCCTGGTTCTCCCACCTGCTTGGAGAGGTTGTGGACACCAGCACTGGCTCAGAGGGCTTGGAGAGGTTACTCAGAGAAATGAGTGCTGCCACCTTCCCCTTGCCTAGCAGGCACCTTCTGTTTGAGGCCGCCCTTTCTACCGAACCAAACAAGGCAACAATATAAACAATATACACACTGCCCCAAGGCCCTGGGATGGGGGTGAGCATGGTGTGATCTGAAGGTGGCGGGCACAGTTAGTCTGTAACCTGAGGGCAGAGCAGGTATTCCAGGGGCCAGTGGAGGTTCAGCACAGTTCACACCGCTGATGGGGCTTAGGGGTGATCAGAGCTGAGAATCTAGGCCGTGTATTGCGGGGCTGGGTAGTTGTTCAAAGGGGAAGGAGCCCTGCCACCCTGCTTTGCCAGCAGATTGGTGGCAGCTGGGCAAAGTGTAAGTCTGGGTGTCCCCAGACAGGCCCACGGAGCCCCTCCCCAGCCCTCCAGGCCACACAGTCCGTGGAGTTTCAGACCTACCCAGTCCTCACCTTGAAAGGGCTCCACCGGCCAAGGCAGCTGCAGCAGCAGGAGCAGCAGAGCCCAAGACCCTTGAGCGCGCTTAGACCCCCGGCCCATAGCTGTGCGCGCCTCCGCCTCTAAGTTGCCGCTCCGGGCTACCGACTCCGCCCCGGCGGGATCTTGGCCCGACCCTCGCGCAGAGCAGCCGGGCCGCGCCCTCCGCACCCGCTCGCGCCGCAGCGATCCCCGCATCCCCTCTGACGGCTCGCGCCGGATCCGCAGCCCACCGGTGTCACCCCGGCGGCGGGACTCGACCTTGTGCGCCCTTTGGGAGCCAGACCCGAGCGGCCAACGAAGGGTAGAGCTCGCTGGGCGGGGCGCGGCGGGGGCGGGACTCTGTGCAGCCCCCGGGGGGCACCGGCGCGCGCCACCCGCCCCGCAGGGCTCAGAGTGCCCCCTAGTCGTGGGAAGGACCCTGGAAATGGGGCGGAAATTCCCCGGACCGGCCTCGAGGGCTGCAGCGGGCAGGGGACGGGGGGAGGGGACAAAGGTCAGGACTGGCGCGGCACCTGTTGCGCTCGGGTCAGCGCGGGGAGCGCCCCGCTGCGTGGTCCCAGAGATGGACGGTGGGTCCATCCATTTGAGGTGGGTCCTCTACCGCTGGGTGCCCCACGAGGAGGGAAGCCCGGACGACCACGACGGGAGGATGCGGCCGTGACGGCGCGCGGGGTTCTGTGCCACCGCGGCGGGGCCCTGGCCCTGGGCGCGCGCGGCAGGTGCGGGCGCGAGGGCGAGTGGCGGTTCCGTGGCGCGGCGCCCTGCCCAGGCGTGGGTGGGGGCGGGGGGGGGCGTCCTTTGTCCTAGGCAGTGGCCAGGGGAAGAATCGCAAAAAGCCATAAACCCCAGACGCGGGGGAACCCTTTCAGCCTCAGCAACATCTGTTTCTTGTTTTGGAGATTTATTTGGGTACCAAGTGGTAAATTCGAATGGCGACCTGTGAGTGGCTGCTCGATGGCCAGGGCCGTTCAGTAAGAGTTCCAGCAGCCAGGGCAACCTACGTCGCCTCATTCAGATTTCATCCCGTAGTATAAAACATTCAGGGAGAAGTTGCCCTCGCTCTTCTGTCTCCATTCTCTCAGGCCACATTCCCCAACAGAAAGCTGCTATTACTAGCTTCTTGTACAGGCTTTTAGATTATTTTACAGATGTGCAAATCCAATCCATACCAATGCAGGCAGATTTTTTTCTCTTATTAACATTTTTCTGCTCCTTTTTTTGTTTGTTGTTGTTTTTTTTTTTTTCATTTATGACACCTTAGTGACCTTTGTATAGTGCATTTAGAGTTTTTTCATCATCATGAGTCTTGTGATTATTAAGATTATTACTTTGGGTTTTACAGTCAACTTTATTAAGGTATAATTTACATACAATAAAACACACCCACTGAAGTGTACAGTTAGGTGAAATCGCCACCACAATCCAGAAATAGCATTTCTATCGCTTCCAGGATGGCCTGTGCCCCTTCCTAGTCAATCTGTCTCCCAGCCCTAGGCAACCACTGCTTTCTGACCTTAGGTGAGCTCTGTTTAGAACTTCATGTAAATAGAATCATAGCACATGTTCTCTTGTGCGTGACTTCCTTCCCTCTTTAAGGTTTTGAGATTTGTTTACATTGTTTCATGTGTGGGTGATTTGTTCCCCTGCAGTATTTCTTGGTATGAAGGAGCGGCAGTTTTTCATATTGTATCTCTAGTCCAGTTAGGCTTTTTGGGTCTTTTCCAGTTTGGGGCTCTTCTAAATACAGCTGCTGCAAAACTGCAAAGACTCTGTGACTCCTTGTGTTGACAAATATTTTCATTTCTCGTCTATAAATACGTGAAAGGATGATGGCAGGGTCATGTGGTAAGGGCATATTATTTATTTTTAAGATTTATTTTATTTATGCATACAAGAGCTGGGGTGTAGGCCAGAGGTGCAGGGAAGGGCTTAGAGGATTCACCAGAGACAGAGTGGGGAGCAGAACAGGCAGACCGACTTAAATACACTGTGGTAGGGGGAGCAGCAGGCGAGACGGCAGCGGTCTGCTGCACCATGTGGGTCATGGCCTGGGATCAGACTCGTGCTGCAGTGGCTGCGATAGCTTCATAGTGCTAAGATTTAACCCCTTGCACCATGAGGGAGGCCCATTAATTACTTAAACTATTTTTAAAAGTGGCTGTACTATTTTCCATTCCCACCAGCAATGTGTGAGAGCTCCCATTATTCCACAACTTTGCCAACAATTAGCTCTGTGTAATGGCGGGGTGGACACAGAGCAGGATCTCTCTATGATTCGAGCAGACGGGGTAAAGGAGAGAGTCCTAGAGCCTTCGGTCGCTTTTGCAGACTTATATTGAGTTACTGGGTTAAAGGAAACATGCGTTTGTGATTTGGGTAGATCAGTCAATTGCCCTCCAATTTGGTGCCCCTTCGCAATTACACCAACGATATTGGTACAAAAGAAGTGCTTGCTTTCCCACAGCCTGATCAACACAATTAGGTGTTATTCAACTTTGTGATTTTCGCTACTCTGAAAGTGAAAGAGCAGTTTTACTTTGCATTTCTGTTATGGGTGAGGTTGAATGTTTATTCAAACACTGGATTTCCTTTTCCCTGGATTGCTTGTTCATATCTGCAGCCCATTTTTCTATGGAGTCGTTGGCTATTCTCTTAACAATTCAAAGGAACTTTTTATAAACAAGGGAGATTAACCTTTTGTCTGGAGGATGAGTTGCAAATATTTTTCCCAGTGTGAGAAATGTATCCAGCCTATTGTGTGTGACTTCAGCTCATTTATAGTCATTGCTGGGTAGTGTTAAAATGTGTGACTTAACCCTCTTCCTTCCCCATCAAGTCTACCCTTGCTGTGCATTTGGGGACCTACTAGCTTTGAGATGTTGGAAAAAATGCTGCTATGGACAAGCTATGTGTCTTTAATTTCCTTCCTTTACCCTGCTTCCTCCATTCTTTTGCTAGTCTCCCTTAAAAGCACATCCTTGATTTGTCCGTTATTAGCACTTGAAATCTCATCCTGGCGAGCCAGACCTCACACAGACCATGATGGCTCAGTCAAGCTGGGGCCTCCAGTGTAGCCAGTCTGCGGAGGCATCGATTCCTCTGTAGGGTAAATTAATTAATCAGGCTTTTTATGCCACTAGCCTCTGTGGCTTTCACCTGTGGCCTTAATCGTGTTTATGCAGAAGCTTCCCAGGAGTGTGGGCGTGGGGCATGCGTGCTTGATTGCGGACACCTGGAGTATGCTCTCACGCGTAGGTGTGCACACCTGAGCCTAGAGGCAGGGAGAAGAGCAGTGGCGCCAGTGAGAAGGATGAGCGGCATGACTGCAGAAGAGGCGAGATTGTGAGACTGGGGGTGCGGGGGACACCAGAGAGAGCCAGAGAAACTGTAAAGATTGGTGAGGGGCTGGGAGGCTCACTTGCCTGCCTGGTGTACCTGTGTACCTGCTTCCCTGGTTCCCTGAGAGAGGATTAAAGCCTGAAAAACCCACCGAGGCCTCCCGGTGTCTCTTTATCCACCTACCCAAATTGACAATGAACCTGCCCTGTGCTTGCTGGCACAACACCCTCCCAGTGTTGCCCTCATGGGGTGGCACAGGTGCTGACAGCAGCAGGAGCCACCTCTCCAGGGTAGGCTTCCCTGATCCTCCTGTGTCGTGAACCAGGAGCAGAGAGGGAAGCATCCCATCGCTCCCAGGGTCCATTTTGTTATTTCTTCTCTCATTTGGGAAGGATTTGGTGAAGAATGGCAGGGGTGGGGCTGTGGAGAGACCCGGCTTCCATTTTAAACAGGGCACGCAATTGGGAGATTCCAAAAGAGAACATGGATGCTAAGAAATGGGAAATTACAGACACAAATCCTACCATGGCGAAGGAGACCGTCCGGAAGAGGAAGAGGAGAGAGACAATTTAGAAAGCCCCTGTAGGGTAAGTGAAAAAGTATCAGGCTTTTCTGCCCTCCCTCCATTAGGATTGATGATGGATCCTTGCGGTCCTGAATGCATGCCTGATGGCGGCCACCTGGAGTAGGGTGTGGGCATAGGTAGATGGGATTCACCGGGGCTAGGACTGGGCTTTTAAGGGCGGCGTCACGGAGACACCAGCTGAAGAGCAGAGAAGCAGAGAGAACATGAGAGAAAGCCGGAGAGCCCAGAAAGAGTGAAGACTTGCTGGGGGCTGGGAGGACTGCCAGCCTCCTGGCTCCCCGGCACCTGTGCCTGCTGTGTACATGGTAAATCCCAATAAAAGACTGCGAAAGCCACTGAGGGCTCCAGAACGCCTCCTTCACCCCGTCTGCTCTGGTCATAGAGAACCTGCTCTGTGCCCATTCCTGCCGCTACAGCCCCCAATACGTGGCCTGACAAGGACTTCTGAGGACATGTCTGTTCTCTCACTCCCTGGGGCTGGGACTGGTGACTGGCACACTTCTTCCAGAAGTCAGATCTGGCACAAGGCTCCTGCTCAGAAAACACCACTGCCTGGCATGCTCTCTCCCTTGGGACCAGCAAACCTTCTTGATCCACTCAGCCTTCATGTGTGAGAGGGACTTCCTCCTCCAGAAAGCCCATGACCAGAATGGCCAGGAACATACCCTGGCCTTCAACAGATGTGCACTGAGACAAAATGTGGCCTGCTGGCGGCCGGCATGCCCATCAGTGTCAAGGGTTAATGAGTCCATAGTTGGGAGTCCTTGGAAAGTAAAATAAAAACTACATTTCCCAGTACCCGTTACAGCTTGCAGTGGCCATGTGACTAAACTCTTGCCAATGGGAAGTGAGTAGAAATGACTCGAAATTTCCAGGTTGTATTGACAGTGGGCATGGGTGTGCCTTCCACTTCCAATCTTCCCTCTTCTTGCTGGATGGAATGTGGACACAGTGGGGTCATCATGAACCTCACACTCAAAGGCAACATTTTAGGGGTAGAAAAAAATAGGATAGAAACTTCCAAAGGCCCAACACCTTAAACCACTATGATATACCCAGACGAGTATGGGAGAGAAAAACAAAATTCTTTCATGTTGAAGCCTGTGTATTTGGTCTCTTTTTAGTCTTTCTAATACCAAGTGCCTATGAGAATTCAGAAAGCAGCTCTTCCATTTGAAAACATCCAAAAAATCCAGAGTGGGCTTGGAGTGACAGATATGAAGGGATAAGTATGGAAGGAGAAATGGAGAGATGAGATCCAGAGAAAAAAGAAAGGGAAGTGGAGAGCACCATCAACTCATTTCTCTTGAGTCCGCCAGGGTCTACCTCCTCCTGGGTAGACTGGGATTCACCTCTTTCTCTCCACCTACTTTTCTTGGGGCAAGCGGTTGGGAGCCAGGTCATAGAGCGTCCGGTGTCACACAGTTGTTTTCACAGAGGTAGGCAGGACCCAACGCCTCCTTATTCATGGGGCCTGCGTCATCGAAGACCTCGTCCTCCTGAGGGCAGGCAATGGCATGGGTCAGCTCGGAGGGTGAAGCACAGGATGAGGTGGCAAATGTGACTGCATCTGGATCAATGAACTTCTATTGCTTCTCGGCCTTTTGGCTAAGATCAAGTGTGGATCAATGAACTTCCCACAAAGAAAACCCTGGTCAGAGGGCTCTGGAAGCAGTCATCACCCAGCCCCTAACTCTGGAGGCCAGTCTCCCCAGCCTTGGCTTGGGGTCCCCAGGGCATTGGTGAGCATGTCCACGGCTGGAAATGTGACTGGAGCCCAGGCCCGCCAAAGGGATTATATGCAGGGGGAATCACATCACAGAGGCTCTCACCCCTGCCCAAGTGATGGGCAGATCCCAGAGTGGGGAAGAGCGGTCCCAGACACAGGTGGAAGATCAGATGTGTCTGGGAAGTGGAGGGGATGCTGCTAAGTTCAGAGTGTCTCCCCACATCCAGCCACACTAAATACATAGCAGCTCTCTGCCCCAATCAGAATATGGCTCCCCCCATCTTCTTAGGGGCCCCTGGTTCTCCACATTCTCTCCCCAATGTCCCCCAATCCCAGGCACCATCCAAAAATGAGAGTGGTCTCTTGGTATCCCCCCGGCAACGTGGCCTGGCTGGGCAGCATGTCCACCCCTGCTGGCCAGATACCTGTGTGGTGTCCTTCTGAGAAGTCATCTCCACCGAATTCTCAGCCACATTCAGCTTATAAAAAAGCCTCCTTCTGCAGGGACAAGAGTGGGCTCAGTGTGCCTCTCCCCGGCTCCTGCCTGCCCGCCAGCTTGGCCCCAGACTTCTCAGTGCACAGAGGGCAGCCTTGGGGAGAGTGGGGTACCTTCTCTTTTCCCCTCCCTAACCCTTTCTTCGACACTGTGAGGGGAGCAATAAGGAAAGAAGAAAACGACAGCAAGAGGGATTTAGAGACATTCTAGAAGGGATTCCCAAATGTGGGTGGGAAAGCAGGCTAGGAAACACGGAGTGAGTTCAGAAGGGGACATATGGGAAGAACAAGGCCCGTGCACCCTCCAGCTCCAGACCCACCTCCAGATGTAGCAGGTGCCCAGGCCCAACAGCAGGAACAGAAGGCCCACCAGCGGCCCCAGGACCCAGAGTAGCTGCTGGGACAGACGTAGGTGTTGCAGGGCTGGAACAGAGTGGCAGGAGCTCAGGGGCAGCCATGGCTCCAGGCCTCCAGGGCTCCCTCCCAACGTGGCTCTTCCAAGATGAAACCTATTCGAACTCACTTTACCTCAGCAACCTCCCCATGCAAGAAAGCTTCAAGCAACAAGTCTAGACTAGAGAGACTGCAGCAGAAGGGACGAAGGAGCGACCTTTGATAAGGAAGCCTTTGATCGTGAGGACAGGCGGGGTCTTTGGGCAGCGTGGCCTGGAGAGGAGGCCTCCTCACCTCTGGTTCCGAAGTAGGTGGAAGCAGAGGCAGAGCCCAAGGCATTGGAGGCTGAGCACACATACTCCCCCTGGTCACTGGGCCTCAGCTCTTCAATGTCCACCCTCAAGGCATTAGGGGTGGCTAAGACGTGGATGTGGGGCTCAGGAGGGGCTCCCGGAGGTTGGTTGGAGGCCACCAGCCGGCTGCCCAGGTGGATGGTCAGGCTGGCTAGGGGCTCGCTGTCCACTCGGCAGTCCAGGATGCCCTGGATGCCACCCTCAGGCTCCACAAAGACCGTCATGGTGGGCATCTTGGGAGGGTCTGTGGGAAGACAGAGCATGATGATTGCAGAAGACCACCATAAATTCCTCCCCTCCCGTTCCCGTGCATAAGGATTTGCTGCTCCTGTCTTTAAGAGGCAGAAACTGGGGCCTCCCTGGTGGCATAGTGGGTTGAGCACAGCGCTGTGAAGCTGTCCATAGTCTCTGCAGCATGGGTTCGATTCCTGGCCGGCCAGGGGGATATCCACATGGCGTGGCAGACCTCTCCTGTCTCACCCTCTACTCCCCTCAGCAGTGTTTTCGGTCTGTCTGCCTGTTCTGCTCCCCGCTCTGTCTCTGGTGAATTATCTCACCCTCCCACGCCTCTGGCCTGAACCCCAGCTCTTGTATAAATAAAAATAAATCTTTAAAAAAAAAGGGGGGGGGGCAGAACCTATTTCCTCACTCTTGCATCTGCAACTGGCTTTGACCATTAAAGGCAGAAGGGACACTGTGTGACTTCCGGACTAGGTCTTAAAGCTTCTGCTCTCCTTGGAACACAGCCACACATGAGAAGTCCAGGCCAGTCTGCTAGACACACAGCCCAGCCAACAACCAGCCCCAATCACCAAGTATGAGGGTGAGGCCCTTCTAGACCATGTGGTATCAGGTCAGTCGCCGGACAAATGCAGCCGATGAGGTGAGATCAGAACTACCCGCCCAGCTGAGCCCAGCCCAAAAGTCTGACTCACAGAATTGTAAGCAAATAAAATGACTGTTGTTTTCAGCAGTAAGTTTTGGGGGGGCTTGTTATGGAGCGTTAGCTAACTGATATGGCATGAGCCCTGGCAAAGAATGGGGCAGGGAACCAAGGCCATTGTAGGCCTTGGTACTCTGCACACTTTATCAGGAGACTGATGTTTTACAGATGAGGAAACCAAGGCACAGATGCCCAAGATCAAAAAACCAGCCAGCAGGAGAACCAGGATCCCAACCCAAGACTCATTCCTGTGAAGTTCCTGTTCTTTACAGACAGAAGAAGATCTGAAGTTGACATGTGAGATATGGGGAAGTTGAGGCAGGCCTGAAGGAGTCATACTCACAGAGCACACGGAGTGTGACTGGTGTGGACATGGTAACCCCAGTGGAGAGCTCAGCCCGGCAGTGATACACCCCAGCTTGGGCACGGGACACGTGGGAGAAGGCGAGGGTAGGCACTGATTCTGCGTAGAGTTGCCGGCCATTCCAGAACCAAGCGAAAGTCAAGTTGCCCAGGGGCCAGGGGCCGCCAGGGAGGTGACAACTCAGGTTTAGTGCTGTACCCTCAGGGACGTCTAGCCCTGGTTCAGCCACCACATGAACACCTGCAGGCCGAGGACCAGGAGGTGGTTGGGAATCTGTAGGCCTATGAAAGCCAGAGTCTCTGGGTGGATCTGGGCATTTGGGACGCCTCTGTGCATTATGGGAAGGTCTGATGAGCCTGCAATCTGGCCCTCCAGGTGGATGATATCTCAGGGCTATCTCTTGTCCTTGCAATGGGAACTTCCAGGACTGTCACTTCCTCCTTCAGTAAACCAGGCTTTCCAATGAATGAGACTGTATCATCAGAGGTGCCCTCAGATTCCACGAGGGTAGGGCTAAACCTTCTCTTTGAGTCTCCCACAGCAGACTGCACCCCCAGACCGGGCTCAGTGAGGACAGGGTTATGTCTTCCCTCCATCCAGGCTCCCTTGGGGTGTTGCTACACCTCCCCCTTGTAGGGAGACCACCAAGGGCAAGGCTGTTTCTCCCTTTCAGGCTAGGCTGCCCCCTCCAGTGGGAACTGTTCCTCTTGGGTCAGATTCTGCTGCGCTGTATCTACCCCTTCCAATGAGACAGCTCTTCTAGTGGCAGCTGCAGCCCCTCACATGGGCCCCGACCCCATGCCCGGTTCACTCACCTTCTGCCTGCAGCTGCCCCGTGGTGCTGACTGAGCCCAGCAGGTTGCGGGCTGTGCATACATAGATGTCCTCGTCACCCGAGGGCACGTCTTGTACCTGTAGTCGCAGGGCATTGCGGGCCACCTGGACACGGCCTGTCCCTGAAGCCAGGTCGTGGACCTCACGGCTCGTGGCCACCACCTGGCCATTGCGGGACAGGGCCAGCTCGGCAGGCGGCTCACTGTCCACAGTGCACTGCACCACGGCTGTGGGGCTGGCCCTCGAGTCCCGGAAGGAAGACAGAACAGCATCCCGAGGAGGATCTAGGGATGGGAGAGGGCACGGTCGGCAGGGCTTGCTTGAACCCTGTGTAGTCCACTGCCCACCTACCTGATGTCAGTGAGGCTAAAGCCTCTGGACAAATGGTCACTGCCACAAGCGGCACCTTCTCAGGAGTCCTGTGGACAGACTTCTCCAGGCAGGACTCACAGGGCCGAGAGCTCTTCCCGCATCACCTGCGTCCTTCTTTCCCCAAGTGCCCATTCCTGGTTCCCTGTTGTCCTCTTCCCACCCTCACCCGGGCCAGGAGCGCCCTCCATACAAACTAGGCACCCCCAACCCAGGGCCCCAGCTCACAGAGGACTTGCAGGGCTGCTGGCCGAGAGCTGCGTGTGCCCTGGGCATCCTGGACCTCACAGGTGTAGGCCCCGGTGTGAGCCCGCGAAGCCATCGGGAATGAGAGGGAAGCAGCAGGTCCTTCCTGTAACCAGCGGCTATTGTGGTACCAGGCATAGCGGGTGGGCGGGCGGGCAGCGGGGTCCTCACAGGTCACTGTGACAGGCGCCCCCTCGGGCACGGTGGCCGATGGAGCCAAGATCACTTGCACACCTGTGCCAAAGAGGCCAGGGTCAGCTGACCCCAGTCAGACCCACAGCTGACCCCCACCCCCTGGTAGGCTTGGTCTGGGCCTTGTCTCACTCTCCAGTCGCAGCTCCAGGGACGTGTTGACCTGGCCCAGAGGATTGAGGGCAGAGCAGCTGTAGAGACCTTCGTCGCTGGGCTGTGGCTCCCGCAGCTCCAGGCGCAGAGTGTTGGGGACAGAGGCTGCGGTGGAGGAGGCCAGGAGGTGGCCAGCACGGCTGAGGGCCAGCTGGGCAGGTGGGCTGCTATCCACAGTGCACAGTACCAGGGCCAGCCGCCCGCCACGGCTCTCCAGGAGGTAGGTCAGGCGCAGGCTCCGGGGCGCGTCTATCAGGCATGGAGGCGGGAGGAGTTCAGAGACCGGCTCCCCACCCCAAAGATCCAGCTGCCCAGTGTGGGGCACTGCTCCTCCGCCCAGCAGGACGTATCCCCACCCCTGCCCCCAGCTCTTTCCTGCTTGCACAGCACTCTCGGCCAGCTGGGTGCTGCGTCCTGAGTAGGACACCTGTGGGACTTAGCCAAGCCCTGATGCCGGTGGGCTGCTGTCATGCCTTCCAGGCCCACCCTGTGCCCAGCTGCAGACTCACAGAGGACTTCCAGGGTGACAGGACTGGCGAGGCGAGTGGCCTGGCCAGGGGTCACCACACCACAGCGGTAGGAGGCAGCATCCACGACCCTGACTTTGGGCAGGGAGATGGAATGGGCACCTGGGCGCTGCTGCCCATCCTGGTACCATATGTAGGTGAGCTGTGCCGGGCGGGTGGTCCAGACAAGACAGGTCAGGTTCACCAGCTGTCCCTCCTGCACGGTGGCCTTGGGCCACACCTGCAGGCTCACGGCTGAGGAAAGAGATACGGATGAGGGTTGTGAAGCTGTGGAAAGCAAGGCACCGGCCTCCAGGAGGCCTTGCGAAACAGCTCCTCCTTCCTCAGTTGGTCCCGAGCTGAGTTCTGTAGGGTTTGGGAGTTTCCTGAACCCTGCTTGACTCTGGTACAGGGCACGCTTCCCCTGCCCTGCCATGGCCTCTCCTGCACCCCCCTGCCTGATTATTTTTATCTATTGGACATCCATGCAAAATTCTGTCTTTTAACAAAGGTTCTTCCATGAAACCCAAGTCAAGAGACCTGCCATAGAAAGGGTGGGAATGAACCAGTCCTTATGTTCTCCCTTCTGCCTGTGCCCTAGGCTTCCAGAACCCTCTCCAACCTGCTCTCCTCTCTTAAAGGAGCCCCCCATACACACACTCGCAATGCCACACTGACCTTGAGCATCAAAGTTGGCTGAGGCTGAGGTCTGACCCAGGTCGTTGGTGGCCTCACAGGTGTAGTTGCCCTCATCTTCCAGTGTCGCATTGTGGATCTCCAGGCGAAGCGCGTTGGGAGCCACAGTCACCTGCAGCTGGGGAGAGCTGCCTGCAGGTTCCCCTGGGTCCTGCAGGGTAGAGGCTATGAGGCGGGCCCCATGGAGCAGTCGCAGGTGGGCCGGAGGGTCGCTGTTCACACGGCACAGGAGGAGACCCAGTCGCCCAGGGCCTGTGTCCATCAGGGCGGTGAGTGTGGCCTGGCGTGGGGCATCTACACAAGGTCGGGGAAGGTCAGAGTCTGGCCAGGTGGCCCCTCGTCTAGGGCTCTCTCACAGAGACAGAGCCCAGGACCAGGAGCTCGGCACGCCGTCCCCCAGCCATGCCCTTGTCGCCTCACCTCCCAAGAAATCCCAAAAGAGCGAAAATGCTTACAGGTCACATGGAGGCTAACAGGGGCAGCCAGGCTCGTGGTGCTTGAACCTGGGGCCTGGGCTTGGCAATGGTAGGCCCCAGCTTGGCTCAAAGTTATAGCTGTGAAGCGGAGCGTGGCCAAGGTTGACTCCCGAAGGGGCTGGCCATCCCAATACCAAAGGTACGAGGTCCCTTCTGGGGCCCCAGCGGGAACCTGGCAGCTCAGGACCACAGCCTGACCCTCCTGAAGCTCAGGCGATGGTGACACCTGCACCCAGGCTCCTGAAGGGAAAAACAGAGGGTGTGTGAGGGCCTCCCCCCACGCCCTCCCACAGTTTAGGGGGTGTGTGTTCACACAAGGGCTGCATGGCCCCAACCCCAGGTCCCAAGCCATAGCTCCCCTGGAGACCACTGAAGAGGGCCCCCCTTCAGCTCTGTGCCTCCCCCTCTTCTGCTCCCAACCCCCGGGGCTGGTTTTGTTCTAGCGTTTACCACCCACCATCTTGAGTGATGGTTTTGTCCTGTCAATCATCTTGCCTGCCATAGGGCGAGCCTCATGAGGAAACTCAGATGACCTCTAATCCCAGTGCCAGGCACAGCACCCACGTGTGTTAGATCTTGGCAAATGTTGATTTGACCCCATAAAACACTGAAATGAGAGGCATTTAGATCATGCCAAGGGCCTTTGTCCTAATCATGAGCTGGCTCAGCATGGGTGACCGAGGTCTTGGAAGGGGAAGCTAGTAGTTGTGAGATCCGAGTTCTCTGCAGTCCAGCTCTGCACCCGGGCTCCAGGTCACGAGAGCCCAGGAGCCGGAATCAGGCCAAGGGCAGTCCTAGTGTCCCCTGGGTCCGAGGCAGGGAGAGAGCAGGGTGGGGAGAGTGAGAAGGAGGCACAGCTGGTTGCAAGCACAGGCTTTGCCTGGGACCAGAACCAAATTAGCCCAGAGCTACAGGACCCCCTGGTAGTTATGTGACTACACACCACTAAGACTCTGACCTTGCTTTCTCTGCCTATGAAATGGGTGTGATAAATAAGAGACAATATATCAGCGCAAAGCCCAAAGAAAATTTTCCAAATTGATGTTGCTTGTCATTATGGGAGAAAAAGTTTGTGTTTTTCTTTAGTATTTGCAGAATTATGGTTATTATTTCCTTTTTCCAGGCTTATTCACCTAGGGAGAACTTTGCAGAAGAAACTATTTATCTATCTTCCTACTTGCCTACCTGAATATCTACATTAATGAATAGTATATAAAATATACTATTATGTACATGTGTTTATATGTATATGTATAGCATGCATATATGTACATTCGTATAGTATATAATATATACATAACAGTATATGATATATACATATGTGTGCATAATACACATTAGATTTTGTTTGAGGATTGTTATCATGTAACAAATTTATATTATTCATAAAGTTTTCTGTCAGAAAAGAGTGGGGTGCTCCAAGAAGCCCACTTTGTGCAATTGCCACTGCCTTTTAGTGGCTGCCACCATTTTTACAGGTAAAATTATCCAGCTGGAACAAAGGAGGCCTCCTGCTGGCTGGCTGGAGACACCCTTCCCCCCAAATGAAAAAGAGAAATCTCTTTTTCTGCACGAAATCTACACCACTCAGCCCAAGTCCAGCCTGAGTAGCCCCCCCCCCCCCCCGGCCCGGGCATCTGGGTCTACCACATCGTCAGAACACTGACACTCACCTCGGACCTGGAAGAAAAGAGAGGTATTGGCTGACCCCAGGACATTGGTAGCCTCACAGCGGTACCTGCCAGAGTCCCCGAGGCCCAGGTCTCGGACCTCTAGCTGCAGGGAGTTGGCCGTGGCTTTGGTCTGGAGACGACCACGTGATGGAAGCTGAGGACCCAGGCTGGTGGCCAGGAGATGCTCCTCACGGAAAAGGCTCAGCTGGGCCAGGGGGCGACTGTCTACAGTGCAGACAAACACGGCCATGTGACCCTGGCCCATGTCCAGGAGGGCTGACAGTTTTGGTGGGTCTGGAGGATCTGCAAGGACAGTGGAAGCTCAGGCCACCCCCAGCCCAGCTCACCACCTTCCAGCTGTCACATATGTCCCACTCCCTAACACACACAGTGCAGGCCACCCTTACCCATGCCCGAGCCAAACTCTTACCTCCCCAAACCCACTCCAGTCCTGGTCCCCCCAGATCACTCTATCAACCCCCTAGGTGCCCAACTCTGCCCTGTCCATCACCCACAGAGCACACTCAGGACCACGGGGGCAGACAGCTGGGTGTCAGCTTCAGTGAGGATGCGGCAGGCATACAAGGCAGCGTCTGTTCTGGCCACGGGCAGAAGCGTCACAGTCTCCAGGGGGCCCTGGGCCCACAGTGCCCCATTCCGAAACCAGGAGAAATTGGCAGGGCCACCACCAGCTTCCCGGCTCACGTTGCACGTCAGGTTGGCTCCTGTTCCCTCCTGCGGTGTGTTTGACGGCGTGACGACCAGGACAGTGGCTAGAGAGCGGGCAGCACAGTCCTGCTCACAACAGGCCTTACCTTGGCCACTTCCTCCCCACCACGATGCCTAGGACTAGCGGCCCCACTCCCAGTCTGGAGGGGGCAGAAGGAAACCCTCTGGGGTACCCACTGGGCCAAGGAGGGAAGCTAACTCACTCACTCACGGGGAGCCTATGCGAAGCAGGCCCTGAGGAGCATGGGGAACATCGGGCATAGAAGGGAACCAGCAAAGGGGAAGAGGGTGAGATAGTCTAAGAGTCCATCTGGAGACCCTCCTCAGAACTCAACCTCATAGCCCCAGACCCAACACCCCTCCCAAGCACTGAGCACGGGGGCTTTGGCCTCCCTCAATGTGGAGGGAGGAGTTTTTCTCCTGCCTACTGCTGGAGGAGGTGATTTTGCCTCACAGACCCTCCTTGGAGCCAGGAGTTACAGAGGACTAGGGTCCCGTGTGCCAGCTCCTCGCCCCCAATCATCCATTCCCTGCCCCACTCACCCTGGGCATTGAAGGTCGCCGAGGCAGAAGAGTTGCCCAGGGCATTACTGGCCTCACACAGATACACACCCTCATCCTCCAACACAGGGTCTCGAATCTCCACACGCAGCAAGTTGGGAGCTCTGGTGACCTTTTTGCGCGGGGAACAGCCCCCGCAGGTGCTGCAGCTACCCCTTGTTGGCAGGGAGGAGGCCACGACCTGGTCCCTGTGGTGCAGCCACAGCTGGGCTGGGGGATTGCTGTCCACACGGCACAAGAGGAGGCCCTGCCTTCCAGCCCCGGCTCCTGCAGCATCAGGGTCCAGCCGGGCTGTGAACGTGGGGTGGCGTGGGGCATCTGTAGGGAGGAAGCACATGAGCAGTGACCCATCAGCCTTTGCCAGGGCCTTCAGTTCCACTCAAGGCTGGCTAGGTCCCTAGAACACACTGGACAAAGGCCTAAAGGCCTGGGATTGGAAGTAGGTCACAGGGAGACACAGAGAGGCCCAGCCTTATTTCCCTAATTTCCACCCATGGTGCCCAGGCCTATGGTTGCCCTGCTGACATAGACCCTGGGGCTGGACAGGAGGCAGTTGGCATGACTCAGTGGACTGTCCTCCCCACAGCAGACAGTGGCTAGTAGGAAGGCTGCTCACAGAGCACGGTGAGGACAATCGGCCAGGAGGAGTCGCTGGCGTTGCGGCCGTTCTGGGCCCGGCAGTGGTATGAGCCGGCATCAGCGCTGGAGGCCGAGGGGAGCTGGAGGCTGCTGCTGGGCCCCTCGAGAAGCAGAGCTCCATTCCGGTACCAGGAGAAGCGGGTGTCAGGCGTGGAGCTCAGGCTGGTGCTACAGCTCAGGGTCACCATTTGCCCTTCCACAACCTCCGCTGCCGGGCTGATGATGAGGCGTGCCGCTGGCGGGAGGGGGAGAAAGGGAGGCTGAGGGTGGCTGTGAAGACTTTACCCCCAAGCTCAGCTTCCCTGCACATCTCTGGCTCCATGCCACCTGCTGCAGGAAGCCCCCTAGGGTTCTCCTCTCATTCTTCCGTAGGTAGGTCTGGTCTTTGTGAGGCGAGTGTCATCTCTGTGAATCTCTCGATGATCAAGAGTGTTTGGCTGTAAGTGCCGATTCAGATCTTTTGGTAGCTGGTTGCAAGTTTGAAAAGGATCCTGAGCCCAAACCCAGGTTTATGAACTTAGCAGGGCAATTAGCTGTGTCTACCATGGCAGGGCAGTACATCCACCAAGACTTGGATGACCCTATGTCTCCATTTTGGCTCCTGCATCTGACTCAGCACAGAACCGGCACTAAATATTTGATAAATAAAAAGAACAAATGAACGCACATGAAGGAGCTCCCAGTTCAGAATCAGAATGTTAAGAAAATGAATAAAGCAACCTATCATGTTTCCCTTTCTGCCTTGATTTCCAAGAACCTCACAGGTGGGGATGACTATAGCCCAGGTCTTTGACGTGACTTCTACCAGCCAGCTAGTTCAGCCCCTCAGATGAGCCCTCTGGACTCCTAGGAAAAGGCCAGAGCAGGCCTCCTCCTCAGAGTTCCTGCTTCAGCCTCCTCCCCCATGCCCATCTTACCATTGGCACGGAAGTCCAGGGTCGAGGACGCATTCCCAAGGGAGTTGGTGGCTGAGCACATGTACTCCCCGCTATCAGCTGGCTGCAGGTCTCGGATCTCCAGGCGCAGGGAGTTGTGGGCAGAGGAGACACTGAAGCGTGGGCTCCAGTCACCCTCCCCAGAGGTGGAGGCCAGGACAAGGCCCCTGTGTGACAGGACGAGGGTAGCCGGGGGCTCGCTGACCACAGAGCAGTGGAGGATGCCCACCAGCCCCGCCTGTGTCTCCAGGAAGGCGGTTAGGTCCGGGGTGACGGGCGGGTCTGTGTGGAGATGAGGGGCTTGTTACCCTTAGACAGGGCATCCCTTGGATCCTGCTGTGATCTATGACCCTCTTTGTCCCCCAATGGCCTGAGAGAGGAAACAACCCCAGGAGCTCCTGAGTGCCTGCCGAACACGCTTTTGTCTCTGGACTGGGCAAGTCACATGGTCACCCCGTCAAACCTATGGCAGCACTGTGAGTGAGGAGCAGGGCCCCACTTGAAAGATGGGGTCACGGTGGAGACCTGGCAGTAGACGGCGCTTCCACCAAGTGATCAACGTGAGCACCATCAGGTGCCATCAAGTGCTTCCTGACGGAATGCAGCGAGGTGGACCCTGCGCATGTGGGGGGACGCCCCCCAAGGGCACAGGCTCAGACAGACATGAATAAGGACACCTGAAGAACAGCTGACTTACTCTTCAAGCTTCAATGTCAAGAAAAACAAGGAAAGACTGAGGAGCTGGCCCAGATTAAAGGAGGAGAAAGATACAAGACAACTGAATGCAATGAGCCGTCCCCCAAAAAAAGTTCTATAAAGGACATTATGGGTTAGTTGGTAAAATTTAAATATGGGCTATAGACTAGATAGTCTTTTATTGATGCTGAAATGCCTGACTGTGACCACTGCACTAGGTTATATATGAGAATGACCTTTGGAAATACACGCTGAAGAATATAGAGGAAAAGGACATCACGTCTGCAATTTCGGAAATACAAACAATAGACAGAGGGATGACCTCTAGAGAACATATGGATATGTGTTTACATGGAGAGAATGTGCGCATACTTAGGATACATACATGATACATATGTGGGTGCAAACGTGTACATGTAAACAAGAGAGAGAGGGAGAGAGAAAAGAGAGCAAATGTACCAAATGTTAACACTTGGGGAATGTAAAGTTATATGAAATATCTTTGTGCTATTCTTGCAACTTTTTACACTTTTGAACTTATTTCAAAATAAAAGTTTTTCTAAAATAGGAAACTGAGGCGCACAGAGGTCAAAATCTTGCCCAGATGGGCGGAGCTGAGATGTGAGCCCAAGGCTACCTGTGCCCTGGACCCCAACCACCCTGGAGGGGCGTCACCCTTGGGTGTCACCCGCCCCAGGCCACTTACAGTTGACCACCACGCTGACCGGGCGAGAGCGCTCTCTGCCCTGCGCATTCTCCACTTGGCAGATGTAGAAGCCCGTGTCGGCCCTGGTGGCCGAATGTAGCCGGAGGGTGGGGCTGTGGGCATCCTGCAGCGGGGCCTGGTTCTTGTACCAGCTGAAGCGCAGGTTGCTGGATGCCTCTCTGGGCGTGTTGCAGGTCAGCGTCATGGTCTGTTTCTCCAGGATGGGGCCAGTTGGACTCACCTGGATCTCTGCCACTGTAGGGGCAGCACAGGACACGCTGGGGATCCCAGTGGACTTCCAGGCCCAGCCCCTCAGGCTTCCAGGGTTGTTGTGAATCAGCCTAAATCCTCCTGGATTGACCTTGTATCTACTCACCTGGTCACCAGGATCCTTCTGACCTCCCACCCTGCCAGGAGGTTTGTCACCTGCCTGACCATACCTGCCTCCCAGGAGGCACCGAGTTCTGCTTGGCTGACTCCACCTTGGCCTGGCTCCTCTTAGCCTCGAGGATTGGAGCCCAGCCCGGCACCCCACCCTGTTTGGTCAAGACCCAGGCCCCACTCCCCAGGACTCACTGAAGACGTGGAGACTGACGGGAGGTGATGTGGAAGAACCCACAGTATTCCCAGCTCTGCAGGTATAGACTCCGGAGTCACCCCAGGTTGCCTGAGACAGCTGTAGCACGTGACCCTGGGCTTTGAGGGTCTCCCCATCCTTGATCCACTGCGTAGAAGTGACCTCAGGGTAGCTGCTGTTCACCTGGCAGGTGAGTGTAACAAGATCACCTGGAAGGATGTTCCGCCCCGAGGGGCTGAGGAGGACCTTCACACCCTTAGGAGCATCTGCAAGGCAAATAGTGTGTTGTGTTGCAGTGAGGTGCTGGGAGGGCAGGGGGTGGCACACTCCTCTTTCCACACTCAGCCCTAAGGAGGCCCACCCAGATCAACCACCAGCCCCATTGTTCCTCCCTCCTGTCCAGGAGAGACCCCGCCCCCACCTGGTGAGGAATTCCTGGCCTCTTCTTTCTCCATTAAGATCTTGACAAGGCAATGCTGGGCCTGGTGTTCGGCTCACACTCCTCCCCCAACCCCCACCCCCCCACCCCCACCCCCCACCCCCCGCCTAATCCCCACCCACCCCCACTTGCCCATGACCCTCTGTTCCCTTCAGGAGCCTTGGGCACCATGCTGTGCTGGTCTGTGGCAGCCTCCTGGTGAAGGACTGACTGCCAGGTTAGTTGGTAAAATTTGAATATGGGCTACAGATTAGATAGTCTTTTATTGCTGTTAAAATGCCTGACTGTGACCGTTGCACTAGGTTATATATGAGAATGACCTTTGGAAATACACGCTGAAGAATATAGGCGAAAGGGACATCATGTCTGCAATTTCAGAAATATGAATGATAGACAGATGGATGACCTCTATCTGCACATCCGCAGAGTGCATATGGATATACCAGGCGGCCAAAGGCTGGGTCAAGCCGGCCCTGGGAGTGTCTGGCGTGTGCAAGGAAGGGGCAACCATATAAAGAAACTGCAATTCTTTTAGTCTAAAGCCTCTTTCTTTCTAAATATGCTGATAAAAACCACCATTTTTCAAGTGTTTAATCCACATGACTGTGAAAATAATAAAAGCTAATATTTTTGATTATCTAATATTGCCAACACCCCTTTAGTCCTCGTAACAATTCTGTGAGATGGGGACTACTTATTGCAGACCTCCACTGGACAGAGGCGAAAACAGAGGCTCAAAGAGGCAAAGGACTTCTCCTAAAGTTTGCTCATCTAGTGGGGCATGCCTGTGAACAGTGCTTGGTCTAGAACACTCTGTCCTGTTTCCTGATGATC
Organism: Talpa europaea; assembly: GCF_964194135.1. Classification (NCBI taxonomy): domain Eukaryota; kingdom Metazoa; phylum Chordata; class Mammalia; order Eulipotyphla; family Talpidae; genus Talpa; species Talpa europaea. Next base: position 15,574,431 of record NC_140078.1, on the reverse strand, counting down.
AGAAGATGCATAATTAAGTGGAAACCTGGACTTTCTCCCACAGCCTTTTCACCACGTCCTGGTGATGCCCTGGTTACTATGATTAGCTTTAAGGTAGGAAAGGGGTGAACCCACCTCTAACCATCCTCCAGAGATGGGTTAAATCTGAGGGCACTCACAACCAGACACAATTCCTGGCTCTTTGTGACTTCCCTCTCTACCCTTCTGTAGGCTGGTTTTGGGTACAGGGCCCTTTGAAACCAGCAGGAGACAGAAGGGAACCATTAAATGTGACCCTTAGGGCTTAGCAGTCTCTCTCCACCTGCCCCACTTAGACTGTCACTTGAGTCCTGGCTTTGCCTCAGGGGTGAAGGGCTCTGGACTGGCTGAAGAAGTGTGCTCAGTCACACGCGCACTGGCCCCCAGCACACTTACACTGCACTTGGAGGTGAATCTCGCCCTGAGTGCTCTGCTTGGCCACCGAGAGCTGGCAGCGCAGGGTCCGGCCGTGGTCCTGCCAGGACAGGGCCAGGTGGAGGGTGTCCCGATGAATGATGCCTGTGGGCTCGAGCTTCTGGACATTGGAGGTGATGGAGCGAGCGGGGTCCTGGCCTTGCCAGTTCAGGTGGACTGGTTTCTTCACGCACACATAGGGAGTGGAGCAGTTGAAGGTCACCTCCGTGCCCTCGAGAAGCTTGGCCGGTGAAGCAATAGTGGGTGCACTGGGTTTCTCTGGAGACAGAAACAGGAGCACTCAGGATGCCCCTTCACCACACCTGAGACCTCCTGTCCTCCTGTCCTCCAGCCAAGGGGCAAGCCCTGGACAGGAGACTTCTAGGGGAAAGAGCAAGGCTTTCTAGCTCCCGGCTCCACTTGAGTGAATGCAAGGGGCACAGGGCTGGGACTAGGAAGGGGCTTGGAACTGCAGCGGAGATGGGTTCGGGACAATGGCTGGGGCTGCGATCCAGCAGTGTCAGCTTGGAGTAGGCAGGCACCTGTCATCTCACCTGTCACCGTGACCATGGTGCCTTTCATGTCTGACCAGCGGTTGCCCTCACTGATCTCGAAGCGGAAGTTGTAGGAGCCCGAATCCTTGGGCTGCAGGTCCTGCAGCAGCAGGTTGCACACTCTGTGCTCCAGGTTCATGAGCTGCTGGGCCCGGCCGCGGAAGCGTGGCTCCACCAGCTGAGGGTCCTCTGAGTGGCTCACCACCTGCCTATTGCCCGAGTAGTCATAGTACCAGATGGTTGTAATGCTGTTGGGCACCTTCACACTGTCAGGGAAGCTGAAGACGCAGGGGATGACCAGGCAGGATCCCTTCACTCCCTGCACTGTTGTGGGACTGGAGACACCCCATGAGGCCAAGCCTGATGGGGGGACAAGACAGAGAATAGGGTCACCGCTAAGTTCCTGGGTCTGCCCCCTGGAATGTGCCCCAGATGGGTGCCCCAACTCTGTCCTGTCCCCCATGACACACCGCTGGGTGCCTCTGGGAAGGTCATTGCTCCCTAACGCTGCTTCCTTGTGCCCTCCTTCTATCTTAGCAACCAAACCTGTGATGTGGACATAGTCCAGACTGCCCAAGCCAGTAGAGGGCTGGACTCACCAAGGCCAATGAAGCTTACCCCATGGGATGGAGGAGGCAAGGAGGAGAAGCTGGAGCAGGAAGTCCATAGCGGGTCTTGTGCTCATTCTGTGCCTAGAAAGATGGTGTTCAGCAGAGGGGTTGCGCACATGGGAACTCCTAGGGCATTGAGGGCTCCTCAGCCCCAGAGCCTGCTGAGAGGCCAGCCCTGCATCCATGGAGCTAGAATGGCCAACACTGCGAGAGGACAGAGCTGCCGAGGACCTTTGGGATGACCACCAGGTGGGAGCCAGGAAGACTCAAGCCCCACTGGCTGCATCCGGGCATGGGGCAGCCTTCAAAAACCCCCTGTGAGTCCCTTGGCCCCACCCCAAGTTCTGCTTTTTCCAACCCCTAAGGACACTGCCCCCAAAGCTGCTTTTCCCTTTTCCCCACTTCCTCACACGGCCCCCGCCTGCCTCAAGCCAGCAGGAACTGGAGCCCCGAGAGCAGCAGTGAATTACGCCAAAGGCACCCGGTGAAAGGCTGCGCTCTGCTCTCACTTGAGACCATCTCCTGCCACCCGCATCGCCAGCTGTAGGCCTGATTGAGCACTCACCGAAGTGCTGCCTTGATAGCGCTCATTGCCCGCGATACACACCCCTGAACAGTCCTCATTTCTTACTCCCAGCTCTTCCCCTATTCCCTGCTCCCCCACAGACCCACTCTCGGGCCAGCCCTGTCTGCCCTGGTCTTTCCAGCTGACCATGTGGTCTCTCCACTTCAGTCCATCACAAATGGTCTTCACCTGAATAAGGTTATTCAGGCCTCAAGGTGCACCTTGAAGGTGGTTCTAGCTGACACTTCCCCTTCGGGGTCCCAGGAGCCACCCCAGAGCCATCTCTGTCCTTTGCAGCTTGTGGACACCCATTTCTCAGCACCTGGAACTGAGGACATGAGCCCCGCTGCTGGGTAAAGCCCCTGACCTCGCAGCAGCGGCGAGGGGTTTAGAGTTAGCGGCAGGGCAGGGGTAGGTGCAACAGGGGGCACCAGCGCCCTGCACAGCACGTGTCCCACAGATGTGAGTCATGTGCTTTCTGTACACTGTGCATGGGAAGTTGGACCTCGGCCACTGAGAGTCTCTGGCCAGGGTAGGGCCTTGCGATCTGCCATCGATGTGAATCCAAAGGGGAGAGATGCCAGAAACGCTCATAGCTAAAATTACAAAACTCTTGGAAGAAAACATGAGTGAAAATCATGACCTTGGATTAGGCAATGAATTCTTATGTATGACACCAAAAGCATAAGCAATGAAAGAAAAAATAGATTTGATCAAAATTTGAAGTTTCTATGCATCAAAGGACACTACCAGGAAAGGAAAAAGATGGCCCATGAATTGGGAGGAAATATTTGCAAATCACATATCTGATCATGGACTCACATCTAGAATATATTGAGAACTGCCACAAAACACCAACTGCAACACGTAAACAGCCCACATTCCACCCGTGGGTCTAAGCCTTGAATAGACATTGGTGGCACAGGCGGTTGAGCGTCGCGCTGTGAAGCTGTCCACAGCCTCTGCAGCGCCGGTTCGATCCCAGCCAGCCGGAGAGGGTCCCGGCATGGCAAGCAGACCTCTCCTGTCGCACCCGCTGCTCCCCTCAACAGTGTATTTCATCAGCCTGCCTGTTCTAGTCCCTGCTCTCTCTCTGGTGAATCCTCTCACCCTCCCGCGCATCTGGCCTGTACCCCAGTTCTTGTATAAATAATTAAATAAATCTCAAAAAATAAATAAATAAAGATGATACACAAATGGCCAAGAAGCTATTAGGGCAATGCAGCTGACAACCAAATCAGCTGCCACCTCACACCCTTAGAATGGCCATTAACAAACAATAAAACCACAAAATAACAAATGTTGGTGAGGAGGTGGCAAAATTGGACCTTATGTACTGCCAGGAGGGAGTGAAATGGTGCAGGTCCTGGCAAATATAGGATTAACATTTGATTCATCCACTCCAATCCCAGGTTTATATGCAAAGGAATTGAAAACAGGCACTCAAATACACAATTATACACCAACGTTTGTAGCAGTGTGATTCACAATAGCCGGAAAGGGAAATAAGCCAAATATCCATCAACAGATGAATGGATCAGTAAAATGTGGCCTATGTATGCTCTGGACTATGATTCACCATAGAAAGAATGAAATTCTGACACCACCACACGGCTAAACCTTGAAGACACTATGCTAAGTGAAATCAGCCAGTCATGAGAGCACAAATATTGTACGTGTCCAATTATAGGAGGCACCTAGAACAAGCAAATTTACAAGACAAAAACATCTCCATCTTGGATGATGAAAACATTCTGGAAATATTTTGTTGATGGTTATACAGTATGGTGGATGTACTTCACGCCACTGGATTTACACTTAAAAATGATTAAAACAGTCAGTTTTGTTTTATTATGTCTTTTACCACACACACATATAAAACCATTATCACCAACTTTGCAATCCTCCCTGCTCCTAAATGCTGACTTGGCAGAGTGAGAGGAGGGCCTGGGGAGGCTGCAAGTGGGGACAGGAAACTCATGACCTCTCCCAGGCCCCAGTACCCCAGTGGCTGGGCCCAGCTGGTGGCACACCTGGGGAGGGGCAGTCCCCAGGGTCTCAACGGGGCCTGAATTGCCAGTCAGGATGACTAGGCAGCACTTAGCCAAGTGTGAGGGAGGAGGGATGCCCTTGCAGAGAGCATAGTGAAGGCCAGGAAGAGCTCTGTTCCTCACTGGCAGGGCTGCCCAGCAGACAGCGCAGCTCATTTGTCCGGGCCCAGTAGCTCGCCTCCATTTCTTTGGGCATTTCCTAGACCTGGTCCTCTCTACCCACACCTGGTCCTTGGCCACAGGAGAGGGTCATGCTGGCCCAGGCTGGGGAATGCTGGGCCTCATCTCGAAGAAAGGCCACTGGGCACATGTGGGGGGTGGAGCTGCAGCCCAGAGCCATGCTGGATGTCCTATCCTTAGCAGTAGAGACACAGCTCCCCTGCTGTTTTCAGTTGGGGCCCTGGAAAAGGCAATAGTGAGCCTACAGAAGAAATGGTGGGACCCTAGACATGCTGACCCCAGAATGGAGCAAAGATGTTTGGAATGTGTGAGAGGACCCTTTCTGGAATCAAAAGCATATCATGTAGATGTTGCCTGCACTCAACACCACTCCATAACCCAAGGAGTCGGTCCCCAGAGAGTGCAGCTTATTGACTTGGCCTGTTCCACCCCAAAGATCAGCCCTGGCCTGGAGAATTTTCCCAGAAAAAAGAAAGGGCAGGAAGAGCTCCAGAAGGGGGTACACACACCTGATGTTGAGAGGTACATTCCCTAGGGCTTGGGTTGAGCTGGGTGACCTGCTGTGCGCTTGGCACCCCCTGGTGGTAGAAGGACGATTGCAGGTCCTGGAGAGTGGGGAGGGCCTTGGGGCACAGGGAGCATAGTAGCCCCCAAAAAAACACAGCTCTGGGACTCCCTGGTGGTGCAAGGGATTAAGACACAACCTATGAAGCTATTCACAGCCACTGCAGCATGAGTTCGATCCCCGGCCAGGGAGATACCCACATGGCGCAGCAGACCTCTCCTGTCTCGCCCACTGCCCCCCTCAGCAGTGTATTTCGTCAGTCTGCCTGTTCTGGTCCCCACTCTGTCTCTGGTGAATCCTCTTACCCCCCCGTACCTCTGGCGTGCACCCAAGTTCTTGTATGCATAAATTAATAAATCTTTAAAAAAATAAAATAAAAAATAACACATCACTTGAGTCATGACCATTTGGGAGAGAGCACTGTGCCCAGAGTTCTGGAGGTAAATCTTTGTATCTCGGCCACTCTGAAGACAGGGTTTCAATTCCACACTTCTACAATTGGTATGTGTTGCGTCAGGGTTGGCTTGGGTGGCCCTGTACCCAGTGGGTGCCCATGTTTGCTGCCTGTGTGAGGGCAAGTGTCTCAGGACACCGGGGCATGGTGAATTCCTAACTTTTGATCCCAGAGGCCAAGTGCAGCCTGGGGAAGAAAGAGCAGGGACAGTTTCCTAGAGGCCACCACACTGGATGCAGGGTTCAGTTTCTGTTTCCCAGCACCAGGGCTTCTCCCCAACTTCCCTATAAGGCTGGAGAAGGAAGGGAATAGGGTGAGTGCTCTGTCCCTCAGATAGGAAGTCAGAAAGTGCAGATGGTCAAATTCAGGAATGTGTTGTCTTCATAACAGCAGAAAGCCCCAAACGTAGCCCAAATGTTGACCTCTGAAAGCCATATAATCCATAAATAATGTCTGTTGTCTTTGAAGTGGGTGATAGACATTTTGTATTTCATTTTTAATCTGTCTTTAATGCTCTTAGCCCCAGCATCCACTCCCTGAGCTCTGCTGCATGATACCAGGGACCTAGACCTGAATGAAGGCGTGAAGGAATGATGAATGCAGCGAGTGGGATTGATTTGAGGTGACAGCAAATTGAGGGTTGGGCTGAAGTTGGGCTGGGATGGGGAATGGAATTAGGGCTGAGGTAAGGATTGATGTGCAGCTGAGAATGAGGGCATTGGGGTGAGGGTGAAGGTCAGTGTTGGGACTAGATGGAGGTGATGATCAGTAACAGGTTGGGGATGGGATGTGAATGAGCGTGAGGTAGGATGGGGATAGGGGCCAGGGTTGGGCAGGAAAGGGCTCAGGATGGATAGGACTGGAATTGCAGTGGATGTGGGTTCAGGTGGATTTGGGTTGGGCGAGGGTTGGGTTATGAGTGCAGCTTTAATTAGTATCTTGGGCTTGGGCTACTTGGGGTCCAGCACCCACACCCAGACACTCCCAGAAAATCTCAGCCCCACGCTGCCCCCTACCCTCTGCTCACCCTCCAGACCCAGGGATGCAAGTACCTGCTCCATAGTGGGAAGAGGCTGCAAGGCTGGTGAACCACAGGAGAGAACAGGAAGGAGAGCCAGGAACTCTTGGTGCTCATGTCTCCTGTGGCTCTGCCGCTCCAAGAGGGGAGATTCAGATTCAGGGACTGCTTCCTCTTTTCCCAAAGCCTCAGCGGTCATGCCCAGCCCAAAAGCTGACCAGGGAGGCAACTGCAGGCCTTGTGCAATACCAAGCCAGGAAAGACCTCCAAAGCAGGGGAAGGCCCTGCAAGGCCTGGCACTGGGGGACCTGAGCAGACAGAGTGGGGTCTGGGACCCCACTAGAGTCTCTTCTCAGGCAACGTGGAAAATGAGGGGGTCCTGTTCACCACCCAAGTCCATACCCCTCTCCTTAGGGGCCACTTGGCTCTTTTTTTAAGGAGTCTGTGAGAGGAAGAAGGGAACTTTCTGCCCATGGTGCCTCCTGACACCAGCCCAGCCTGGGCTGAGGAGCGTTGAGGGAACCCAAACCAAGGTACTGACTCTCCAAACCCCTTGGAGCCCTCTTGGTGCCCCACTGCCACCTCAATACTCCAAGAAGGATCATCCAAAGAAGCAGGCCTCAGTGGTGGGGGACACAACTCTACTCCACTAGCCAGAAAGTGGTCACATAGTCATTTGTCTTTATTCCAATGGATGATATGTATAAGCAAATATTGGGGTCACATTACAAAGCAGTGGGGGGAGACGAAGCACCATCCTCAAGTGAAGCAATGAAGACCCTACTTCAGTCACTCATTCCCTGAATCTATCAGGAGCCCAGCCTCAGGCCCCTGTCCACCTCCTGGCCAGCATGTCAGCAGAGCCTCCTGTGTCCCCTAGAGGACGCCAGCATCCCCAGCTTCCTGGCCTGGATCATCTCAGGCCAGTTGTAGCATCTGCAGCGTGGACAACTCGGCGCATAGGGGCCCAGGGAAGATCTTTGGGATCCTGCTCTGGTCATCACAGGAGCAGGTGGGAGTCGACTCATCGGTGCTTAGGACCTTGGGCCCGCACAGAACTATGTTCAGATCCGGCATCTCCGTCACCAGCGGCGTGACCATGGGGTGTCACTTCCCTTCTCTGCTCCTGCAGCTTCCAGGGCTTATGTGAAGAGCTGCCTGCAGAGCCAAGGACATCAGAAACGTTCTGTGAGTGTTGGTTGTGCTCCAGTGAGTGTGGAGAAGACCGCCCTTCCCCCCGCCACAGGTGACCTCTATCCCATAACCACACCCTGGATTTTCTGCAATCCATCCCCCAGAGCCTATGCTCTCCTCCCTGCTCATGCCCGTGTACTCACCCACTTCCGATCCCTGAGTGTTTGAAAGCACCAGGGTCCTTGCAGAGACTCAAGAGACCCTCCTCCCTGACACAGACACTAAGTCTGTGGGATGATCCACTGAGCGACTGGATTTAGGGCGAATGGGTCCATGAGGGCCTTGCAAGAAAATAGGAAGGCCCAAGTGTGAGTCCTTCCTTTTCCTTCCCTGTGAGGCCTGGGTGTCCAGTGTGAACACATGCAGGCCTCAGGGGCGCCAACTGTGCTGGGCCAGATGGAGTTAGAAATATGGAAGCACCACACTGACTTCCAGGTCAATAAGGGGATTGAGAACTGTCTCTACTACCCCCCTCCCCTAAAATGCCCTTAAAAGTAAAGTAAGGAAAGGGAAAAGGAAATAAACCCACAGAAGAACGGAGAACAGGATAGTGGGGGGCCGGGATGTGAGTGGGGGCTGGGAGAGGGGTACTAACTATCCAGAGATTCTTATTTATGTCTAGAAGACAAAAAGAGTAAAGGTTGTAATGAGAGACAAAAGGGGGCAGAGGAAACCATAGGTGAAGCATGCCTGAAGGCAAGGTCTCTAAGGCCAGAGCAGGTATGGAAAACAGGAGAGCCAACCTCAAGGGGATGGCACAGCCTCAGGAAACTCTCGGCCCCTACTCCTAACAGTCCTGGGCAGAGAAAATAATCTGCATAAATGCCAATACCAATCAGCCCTGCCCTTCATTCATAGAGATGAATTGGTCACCAGCTACTAGCAGACATTTAGGAAAAAACAACAGAAGAAGAATGAAGAAAAGAAGAGCAAATACCTATCAGCACACTGGCTCTTACAGTCTCTTAAGCAGTTTGGTAAAAAAAAAAAAAAAAGACATTTCTCTCTCATATTTTCAAGCAATGGGTAGAATTGCTCACCACTCCCATTTGCTACACAAGAGGAACATGTCGCAGCTGGCCATCCACTATGAAGAGCAGGAGAGGAACAGAGGGCAGAGGAAAGATCTATAATGACCCTGGGTCCTTGATGACATCATTAGAGTACCTGGATCACGCCTTACCTGAAGCTAAAGGGGAGTCTTTCTTTCTCTCTTTTTTTTTAATTAATTAATTTATTTGTTTATACAAGCACTGGGTACAGTCAGAAGCATGGGAGGGTGAGAGAATTCACCAGAGCCAGAGGGGAGAGCAGAAGACAGGAGGACCGAAGTACACTGCTGAGGGGAGCAGCGGGCGGCAGGAAAGGTCTGCGCACCATGTGGGACCCTCCTCCGGTGGCCGGGGAGCAGCCGGGAATCGAACCGGCGCTGCAGAGGCTGCGGGCAGCTTCGCACCCCAGCATTCAACCGCTGCGCCACCGGGGAGGCCCGTGAGTCTTTCTCTCTTTCAATAATCATTGATCAAATCCCACAGAAGAACTCAAAATACCCATCTTTAGTTGTGTGTCCAGACTTCAGATGTGTTACCAACAAAGTCAATTCCAGGTCTTGGGGATGAACTTACCGTGAACTCACCGTGAAGACACTGCCATTGGAGAAATCCCAAACTCTACAACTGGACTAGGGGAGCCCCAAGTCACCAACCTGAAGGGGAGAGGAAAGGAATTCTGGATAAACACAACAGCTCCCATATCTCACTACACATACAAAGGACCCAGGCATGGGAAAGTGCATGGCAAATACACTTTGTGGTAACATAATGGAGACAACATCTGTTTCTTCTCTTAGAAAGAAAAAAAGAAAGTCAATTAGAAAACCAGAAACAACAAAATCCATTCCAAGATAAATATGAAGCAAACACATGCGAGGCACGATTTTGAGCAATTAGTGGAGTGTAAGAAAAGAGAATTCTCTTGACCTTAACATGTCAGACAACAAATATGCTCCTTTAAGCAGCATTGAAGGCAGCGCCATTGCATTTCCTTCTCAATGAAGCCATCTCTTAACTTGGTTCTGCAGTACATAATGTTCACATAATCATAAAATTGGTTGCTTTTCAGAATCAACCTAAAGATAAAGAATGGAAGATTTAATTATAATTGTGGAACAGAAAGTAAGTGTTATAGATTTTGGCCATGGAAAAGTAAAGAGAAAACCAACAGAAATTACGAGCGGCCTCCCTGGTGGCGCTAGGTGTTAAGCACAGCACTATGAAGCTGTGAGCAGCCTCTGCAGCACAAGTTCAATCCCCTGCCAGGGAGCTACCCACATGGTGCAGCAGACCTCACCCCCTGCTCCCCTCAGCAGTGTATTTCAGTTGATCTACCTGTTCTGCTCCCCCACTCTGTCTCTGGTGAATCTTCTCATCCCCCTCACCTCTGGCCTGTACCCCAGTTCTTGCATGCATAAATAAATAAATCTTTGGGGGAAAAAAGGAAATTAAAGGAGGTGGAAGAGGAAGGTGGCAGATGGCATAGGGGGGTCTAATTATTCTTATATAATCGTGGAGCTCAAGAAATTCTGCCTGAAGTTAATGGAAGAGGAAGTTTTTAAATAGAGATTGTTTGGAACTATAAATAACACCAACATAAACTGCAATAATAGTTTAGCAAACACAACTGAGAAAATGGGCTTGGGGGCGTGGATAAGAGACAATGGGGGCCTCCCCAGTGGCGCAGCGGTTGAGCGCTGGGTTGCGAAGCTGCCCGCAGCCTCTGCAGCGCAGGTTCGATCCCCGGCTGCTCCCCGGCCACCTGAGGAGGGTCCCACATGGCGCGCAGACCTCTCCTGCCGCCCGCTGCTCCCCTCAGCAGTGTACTTTCTGCTCTGCTCCCTGCTCTGACTCTGGTGAATTCTCTCACCCTCCCGCGCTTCTGACTGTACCCAGTGCTTGTATAAATAAATAAATAAATCTTTAAAAAAAAAAGAGAGAGACAATGGGATTTAAATCTTGCTTTAATGATGAGGTATCATTAGATGCTTTCTTGAGTGACTAAATAGAAAAACAGAGGTAGAGTATGTTATTTAGAACCATGATGTTAAAACTCCAGGATATCTAAAAATGGGAAAAGTTCTGAGGGGTGGAGCTGGGTGTAGGAAATGCTGTTTTCATTTTGTCCCACTTGTTACTGATTGAATTTCTGTACTTACACCCACCTTGCACTGGACTCCACCCTCTGTGTTGATATTGGGAGTTAACATATAGGGCCCATTCCCACCTCATTCTAGTTTTGTTTTTTTGCACTGCAGAGGTCGGAAAATGAAACTTTCACATCCCAGACTCTCCCACATACTTTCATGTCACCACCCATCCACCCAAAATTAATTTCCCTTTTCACCAAACTGGTCAAAATAATAGCCTCTCCCCAAAATTTGGAACTGGGAATAAGACACACTATTTGGCATCTGCTTCCAGCTGGAACGAAGGGCAAATAAATTCAGGAGCTGTGGAATGATCACATGATGGAGAAAATGAAATAAATAAAAGGTGATCTGTTAAGAGAATGAAAAGTCAGAATGGGAGGAAATATTTGCAAAACGTGAATCGGATACAGAACTTGTATTTAAAATACACGAATAACTCTTAAAATTCAACAATAAGAAATCAAACAACCCTATTAAAAATGGTCAAGAGATCTGAAAAGACACCTCATCCAGGAGGAGGTACAGATGGCAAATGAGCATATGAAAGATATTCAACAGTGTATGTCTTTGGGGAAATGCAAATTCAAATAACAATGAGCTATCACTATCCACCCATGAGAATGGTCAAAGTCTAGACACTGACAATACCAACTGCTGGCAAGGATGTGGCACAACGGGAACCCCTGTTGCTAGTGTTGCTGTTCACTGCTAGTGGAAGTGTAAAATGGCATGGCCACTTTGGAAGACAGTTTTATGTTTTCTACAAAGCTAAACATAATCTTATCATATGATCCAAAATCACACTCCTAGATATTTACCTAATTGAGTTGAAAACCTCTATCTACAAGGAACTCTATGCATGAATGTTGGTAGTAGCTGTCCCAAACTGGAAGTAACATGGTAGTACATGCTCCAAACTGGAAGTAAAATGTCCCAAACATGGTAGTACCTGTCCCAAACTGGAAGTAACCAAGACGTCCTTCAACTGGTGAAAGGATAAATAAATTATCTTACATCCAGATAATGGAATTTTATTCAGCGATGAAAAGAAATGAGCTACCAAGTCATGAATAGACATGGAACTACAATAAGTGCATTCATTTTATTAAATGAAATTAGTCAATCTGAAAAGGCTGTCTTCTGTCTGATCCCAGCTAGCTGACATTAGAGAGTGAAGAGATTGGCCATTGCCAGGTACGCAAGGGGACCTTCAGGGGAGTGACACTTCCGTATGATGCTACAATGGCCAATGCATTATACTTGTCAAAACCCACAGATGCACAGTCCAGAGCCAAACTAAAGTCTACTATGGACTTAATTAATAATATATTCGTATTGGTTATTAATTAATGAAGGAGAAACTGCAGGATGAGATAGGTGGGAATTCTGTAATATCTGCTCAATATTTTTATAAATCTAAAACTGTCTTCAAAATAAATTTTGGGGCCTCCCCTGGTGGCTCAGTGGTTGAGCGCTGGGCTGCGGGGCTGCCCACAGCCTCTGCAGCGCCGGTTCAATCCCCGGCCGCAAGCGAGGGTCCCATATGATGAGCAGACCTCTCCTGCCACGCCTGCTGCTCCCCTCAGCAGTGTATTTTGTCAGTCTGCCTGTTCTGTTCCCCGCTCTGGCTCTGGTGAATTCTCTTACCCTCCCGTGCTTCTGACTGTACCCAGTGCTTGTATGAATAAATAAATAAAAATCTTTTAAAAAATAAAAATAATAAGTAAATAATAAATTCTATTATTTTTTGAAAACACCAACTACAGCAAGAGAAGAATTTAGCAAAAGCAGAGAAGAGAGTCTTCATTAGCAGGAGAGGGATAGTATGAGACTATAATGACAAATTACAGAAGAGGAAAGTGGCCAGGCGACAGCTCCCTGGTAGTTGGCGTATTTCCATTTCTTGTTCTGGGGCCTCATGGAGCACAGTGCAGCCCTCTGCTTTTAGATTCTATGACATACAAACCACCGTGTCCTTGACATCAGCGTCTCCGTTACCTGAGCTGCTCCAGTGGGTTCCTGTTACTGTGTGATGCTTCCAAAGCCACCACCCAAATGGACCGGACTCTGGGTGATGTTGTGACAAGAGGTCCCATCTAGTCATCAGAAAGTAATTTCAAGTTCTATCTTTTCTTAAACACCGCAAAAGGAATAGTTATTCACAGCCACATATTGCAGGGCCTCCTTCTAGTCCTTGATCTACTTTGCCACCACATCACTGCATACCACAGTCGCTCCTACACTTCTCCAACTCTCAAAACAATTTCCCCTCACCCTAGTCCTACACCTCTTGTGTTCCCTTTCTCACCCTCCCTCCCTTTTCTGTAGCATAAAAACCAAGATATGTTCTGGGAGGCAGGGAGGGGAGGAAACCCTCATGCATATTGGAAAGGTGTAGGCGAAACTGAGCAGTAAAGCCAGGATCCATCAGCGGGTGGGGTGGGCTGCTGCTGCCCATCCCTCTCACACTCTGCCTGGTGATCTCATCTGCTCTTGTGGCTTCAATTACCATCTCCCCGAGGATGACTGCCAAGCTTCTACCCGCAACCCCAAATTCTGCTCCAAGCTCCAATTCCATATACCAACTGCCTAGTCAACATTTCTCCTTGGGGTCAAATCAGATAGGATTACATTCTGTTTTGAGTAGCAGAAACTGAAAGCACCGTCTCCTCTACAATAGTTTCTTTCTTTTGCATTGAAAAGTCTGGAAGTGCACAACCCCTGGCTGGCACAGGATACTGTTCAGGTGCCGATCTCCTGGCAGGTCACTCTTCTGCTGTCACTGGAATGTGTCCCTCAACCTTATGGCCCAAAATGGGGATTAGAGTTCCAGCCATTTCATCAACTTTCCAGGTGACAGGTGAAAAAAGGCAAAATGAGGAACAAGAAATAGTCATCACCCACCAGCAGTGTCTAAAAGCTAGCAGGTGCCATATAACCCTTCCTCACATACCATTAGACCGTCCTTCGTTGCATAGCCACACCCAGCAGCAAGGAAGGCTGAGAAATCTAGTCTTTATGCTGAATGACCATGCACATGGCTAAAAAGAGAGGAATCTAGTATTAAGATAAAGAGAATAGATACTGGGGGTGGGGGGCAGCCAAAATTGTCTACATCTCAGCTCCACAAACTCCTTCAGCTTCACATGGCTGCTCCCACTATTTCTGTTTCCCTTAGGATCTTGGTTCTTTCCTGAGGCTCCACATCCCAGGAGAGGGGCAGTTCTGGGGGGCAAGGACTAGCAAGGAAAGGCATCTCCCAAGCTAATTGAAGGGGTGAGCCGAGAGGGAATTAAGCAATGAAACGGAACTCCTGGTGGTCTGGATAGAGACCAGAGACCCCAAACAGAGGATACCCAGGTGGAACAAGCAGGCAGAGGAGTTCCAAGGATGAGCAAAGATGCCAGCTGGGGCAGCACACAGGGTAGATCTGTCCTTGGAAGCCCTAAGGACAAACAGCCCCACCCGCCATCAGTGGGCTACTTTGAGTTTGTTGATTCCATCCACCTTCTGCTCACTCCAGCCTCCGAGCTGTCATCTGCACTGTGTCCTCCTGAAATGCCCTGTTCATTCTCCACCTTGTCATCCGTCAGGGCTAAGACCAAGGGCTACCTCCTCCAAGGAGGCATTCCCACATTCCTGCTGGGAACCCTCATCACATCATACTGGAGCAGGGCCTGCAAGTGGGGCAGTGTCAGCTCACAGCGCTGGCAGATACGGCTGATTCTGGGGCCTTGGGTGTCCTTTGGGCTGGGGGTGTGAGGAGGCTCAGCAGGAAGGTGGGGTGCTGTGGGTTCCTATGAGCTGGCTACTAGCTGGCCACTCATGGGCAACTGTGACCTATTTGCTATCTGCAAATCACAGCAGAGCGTTCCTGGACTGCCTACAGTAGAGCCGGTATCCCGAGGCAGGCCTGGGAATGCTTAGGCCGCCGTTGACCTGATGACGTGACTGTCTCCATGGCGGTCTCGGGATAACACTGCCTTGATAACATCATATACTTTGCTGACGCAAATGTCTCTTGACATATGGTCACGATGTCCCCTTCCCTGTCCCTCGTAAAATTTTGTCCCCCATTCCAATCCCCCCCTCCAGACTTTATTCCTCATACCATTGTCGCATGATTGGCTTTTATTAGCCTGTGTGCTTTCAATAAATGGCACAAGAACTTCTGCTCAAGTAGCAGAGTATTGCCTTGCAAACCTGCTCCACGACTGCTGTGCCCCTCATCATGGTCCCACTGCTAAGCGGCAACAAAGTTCCTGTGGCAACGGGGTGCTTCTTTTTAATGAAGGAGAAGCAACTGCTGCCATGAAAGAGCATGGCAGGGCACCAAAGGCTGAGTCTTGAACTCCTGGCCATGGACTGGCTTCCCACATGCCTATCCCCGGTGAGGAAAATGATGCGGACTGAGGCAGTGGTCCACAGAGAGGAAGTTCAACGGGGCGGGGCAGGCAGAGTAATTCCTGGAAGGAAGCTGGAACCTCAGGAATCTGGAAGAGGAACATTCTAGGGGCCTCTGTCCCAGGAGCCACCCACCTCCTGTCTCCAGGAAGGGATGGACAAGCATCCAGGGAGGCCACTTCTGGGCACCCAGTTTCCATCCTCCCTTCACCAGCCTCTTGTAACAGGTGGTGCAAGCAAGAGCAGAGGCGTTGAGGGCGGCCGGCCTGAGCTAGGCAGCGCCCTGCTCCAAGGCTCAGCTTTGCCATCTGAGGGTGAAGGTGGAGAGGCCTCCCACCAAGGCGTGGTGGTGGGGAAGGTGGTAAGGTAGGGACCCGGTAGGCACCAGCACACCATGAGATGCTCAGCAAGGTCTGCAGGTGAACAAGCCTCTTTCCACGTCCCCCCACCCCGACACACGCAGGCTTAGGTGGAGCAGAGACACCCCCTGAAGACAAGGGTCATCCTCAGCCCTAAAACTGCCTGATACTCAGTCATATTGGGCGTCTCCGAAGGGGAGCTGTGAGCCTTCCTTCTAACCCCAGTCTTCCTGAAAGCCCGCCTGGTGGTGACCAGGGTCCAGGGCTCTCCGAGCAGACACAGCACCCACAACAGGGTCCAAGGGTCCAGCTTCTCCCTGAGCACCCAAGGGAGAGAAAGACGTTGCAGAAGCACGTTGTGCAGGAAGGGCATGTCAGACTGCAGGGTCAGAGCCCGGGCTGCAAGGAGAGCTTGGGGGGCCGGCCAAGGGCAGTCCAAACCTGGGCCATCAGATCTGCCCTGTGGGCAATGGGGGGCATGAGGAGGGGCGTCGTGGTAAGGGTGTAGGAGCGGGCCCAGGCTTGCACTTTAGAGGCTCCTCCAGTTGCAAGATGAGATGGAGGGTGGGGCTGGGAGCAGGGCATCCATGGGAGACGATCTGAGCAAAGGCCAGAGAGGGAAGCCTGGCCTGGAGAGAGGCTGCCCCTGAGAGGACATGCTCAAAGCCTGGCCCTTCCTCCTGCTTCCCCGCCAGGCAGAAGCAGGAAGCCGGTGAGGTCAGTGGGTGGGCCCTGGGCTGTGGGAGTGGAGGGAGGGAGGGAGGCGTCAGGGCACAGAGGGGACATGAAGGTCAGGGGGTCTTCAGGACCCTCCGTGTCTACCTGGGCCTCAACCTTCTCATGGCAACTGAATCAAGCTTCCTCTAATGAGGACGGAGGAGTCACTGGAATTAGTCACCGCCCCCCTCTTTGAATCAGACTGGACGCTGCCCAGGGGTGGGGTCAGACTGAGGAGAACTGAAAGGGGGGGAACTAGCAGCAGGTGCCAAGGACTGGAGGCCCCCCACCCTTGAGTCTTCACTCCCACTCAGAGCCTGCTGCTGAGGTCCTCAGAGATGAGCCAATCTGTGAAGCTGGGAGTGGAGGTGGAGGAAAAGCCGGGGTGGAAGGAAAAAAAGAAAAGCAAGAGGCAGGCAGGTGTTGGAGGGGCCAGAGCCTTCAGCCCTTACCCACACATTCAGGTACAGCCCACGGACTCACGTAATATCATACACACAACATACACACACAATACACACACACACAGCCGTCCCGAGAAAGACATATGGATACAGGCATGCATATATGCACAGTCATAGACACACAAGGGCACACACACACACACACACAGACACCCCTGGAGTCTCAGTCCAGGGCTGATGGACACGCTGCTGGCTTCCCAGCCAGGTACCAATTTCCCCAAGCGGCTGGGGCTGCATCCCCTCCCCACCCTGCCCCCATCCATGATCTCATTGCAGGGGCTTTCTGGGTTAGACCCTAACTGTTAAAGTGATAAGCCTAGCAAGGTGACACTGAAACTGGGGAGCCTCTTGGCTGGACAGAGAGGAGGAGGGGCTGTTTCCAGGAGGGGAAAACAGCCCCTGCAAAGGTTGAGGATGACACTTGGCGCTCAAAGAACTATGGGGACCTTATCTGAGAACGAACAGGGCTAGGGGAGCAGACAGGCCCGTCCCCTAGTACAAAGAAACTTGGGCTGAGCAGCAGCCCTTAGTCCCTAGTCCACCCCTGCCCAGCCTAAGGCTCTGTGGGGGCACAGTGGGCAGAGGGGAAGGCTTTCTGTCAGGCTTTGTCCAGGCCCTACCAGAACAGTAAGTCAACTTCTTCAGAGGGGCCGAAGAGAACACAGTCTCTGTCCTGCAAGCCAGGTTAGGAGGTCACCACCCAGCATCTCCAAAAGGTAGGACTGGGAGAAGGTCGTGAGGGGCTGGATGCTCCCAGACAAGGTATAATGCGTTGAATGAGCCCCTTGTGGGAGTGGAGCAGCTCCCCCCACCTCCCCACATGGAAGAACCCGTCCCTCACTGCTCCAGACTTCAGCCAGACCCCAGCCTGGGCCCGGGCGCCTGCCTTCTCCCTCACCCTTGATTTGGCCTCTTCTCTCTGACCCTAGGGGACCGGGCTAGGGTGGGGGTGGCCTGGGTCTAGGGATGTGGCAGTCTGAGGTGTGCACTGCAGGGGTCTAGAAGGGCACCCTCTCCCGCAGCGACGGGGAGCTCGCAGACGGGCTGGCCCAGGTTGAGCCCCCAACTGGAGCCTGTTAGGGCGGGGGAGCCCAGCCGCTGCAGGGCCGCGGGAGGCCGACGAGGGGTCTGGAATGCCTCTTCGCCTCCCTCCACCTCCCCTCCGCGCCCTCCTCCAGCCCCCACCCCCGGGCTGCTCGCGGGGCGGGGGAGGCGCGGCGGTGGGGGGCCTGGCCGCGAGACGCAGGAGGGGCGCAGGGAGGGGCCCTGGACGCGGGGCCAGACCGGGCCCCTCCGCGGAGGCCCGCGCCGCCAGGCCCCGCCCCGGCCTCGCACATCTGGGCCGGGAGCGCGCGGCCATCCGGCCGGGGGGAGGGGGCGGCGAGCGGGGTGGGCGGCGCGGGGCGGCTGCCGGAGGCCGCGGGGCTGGGCGCACGTCGAGGGCTGCGGCCACCGCGCAGGGCACGGCCGTGGGCCCGGGATCTCAGCGACTGGACAGAGGTCCAGCTGTCGGGAGGGCGGAGGTGAGTCCTGGAGGGGGGAACGGGGAAGGCGGTTGCAGGGCTCCCCGAGAGGAGGAGGGCGTGGAGACTTTGCCGCCCTGGGCTGTGGGCTGAGACCCCAGCGCAAACTTCCTGACCCTGGGGGCCAGGTTGGGGACAGGTCAGCGAGCCCCTCTCACCAGCAGGATTGTGGGCTCTGGAAGGCAATTGGGGCAGCGACTGTGGGTTCCCATCCGGGACTTGGGACCCCACACATGCTCTAGTGAGCGTGGGGGTTGGAGAGACTCCTGTGTGCCAGGGGGTGGGGGCATGATGAAAGGCTGGGGGCCGCTCCAGGGAGCCAGTCCGTGGAGGACAGGGTGGCTGGGAGACCTGGGATTGAGTGCGTGTTGCGGAGCTCCTGTTGGCAGTGGGGACCCCAGGGCCTGTGCTCCAGGAAGCTATGAGGGTGACTGGGGTACCACAGTTCTGGCTGTGTAACCAGCGACCTCTGCTTTCCCTCTGTGAGGCCAACTTGGGGGGTCCAGGTGGGGGAGATCTGGACTTCCCCATGGGCAGTGGAGCCTGTTTGTGAAGCAAGCTTGCGGAGGGAGGGAACTCTAAATCATGGACTCCCTCTGAGAGCAAAGGCAGCCCTGGAACCCCAGAAGGTAAGGGAGGAGAAGGGGGGCTGGGAGCAGAGGGTGGGGAGGGGCTCCAGGCCCTGGGCTCTGTGGGACAGAGGTTGTTTGTGAACTGGCTGCTCCCATGAGGAGCACCCACCGGGTGGGGCAGGATGTATGGAAAGAAAATTTGAACACAGGGAGGGGCTCTGGAAGGCCATTTCTCTCACCCCTGCCCCAGCACAGCCTGTGCCAGCCATTCCACAGCCACCCACGAGCCCCTCTTCCCGGGGGCTGCTCTCCAGAGACAGGCTGGAGCAGCCCTTGGGGTTTTGGATCTGTCCCTTGGGCCCTGGGTGGCCTGATCTGTGGCTTGGAAAAAGTATCTGGGGCCTCTCTGCCCACTGAGGGCAGGACCTAGAGTGGATGGAAGAGGCAGGGTCCCAGCGAAAGGATTTTGTCCCTTGGGAGAGAGGAGGCGGTCTGGGTCTTTGTCCTCATGGGCAGAGGACAGGTATGTGTGAAGCACTGAAATCCAGCAATACCGCAGGCCCCCAGGACTCTGGGGTTAATGCCAATTCTAATGCCTCCAACCCTCTCCATTGGGCAAAAAGTCCTGGGTTCCTGTAAGTCTAGGGGCACGCTGGAGAGTCTTCAGTTTCCAATCCCTACTCAGTCACACCCTTCCTGGTCCCCAGTGACTGATAGGCCATCCCTCTTGGGCAGAGATCAGGGCCAAGGGTCAGGATGAAACTGAAGATTAGAGGTCAGTAAGAGACCAAGGACTAGGGGTCAGTTCATGGGCAGGGATAAGGGTCTATCTGCCGGGAGGATTGAGGTCATATCAGGGCCAGGGTTTAGCATGTGCTTGTAGCCAGGAAATGAAGTTACTTTCTGTGTAAATCGAACTGCTCCACCCAATTATTCTGAAACCCATAAACATCGCCAAATTGAAATGGGGCGGGGGGTGGTCTACCTCCCCCGTTTCCAGCTGTAGTCTCTGCCCAGATGTAGCTTTTGGGAGCTGAGGTTGTCCTGAGCCCCATGATTAGCAATCTCCTTCAGTGTTTCTGGGTATCTGGGTGTTTATGCATGGGGAGAGGGGGCCCCAAAGACTTATCTGGCGATGTGTACATGCCTGCATGGCTGCCACCCTCTTCTAGCTCCACGTCTCAGGGAATCAGTAGGATCCTCTGTTAATATAAATGGCTCCAGGTCCTCCCTCCCTCACTTAGGAACGCAGAATGACTACAGTAAAAGTCTTGATGATGCCAAAATGCACATGATGACAGGAACACTGCTCATGCCAGTACAACTCCCTACCTTTGTCAGCCACCTTCCTTACCTGGAGTTGATTCTCACCAGTCCCTTGTGTGGCCCATTTTAAAGGAAAGGACACTGAGGCACAGAGAGGTGACATGATACCCTGCAACCAGGAGCAGTAATAGGTCCTTGCCAACCCTGAGACCTCAGAGTGGGGCACTCAGTGTGTCACACACTCAGATATGGGAGTGTGATATGCTGGACAAGCTCCAGAGGACGGGGGAGATGATATCATACTGTTTGGACATGGAATCCAGCTTGAGGGATGACGCCTGAGTCTCTTTTTCCTGGAGGTTTTAAATGGTTTCTCCTCGAGATAAAATAAATAGCCTTGTTCCAGAATGGCCATTCATTCATTCAACAAAGTGTTTCCCCGGCACTTTGGGCAGAATCTGGCACAAAGAAATGCTCAGTTAGTTTACAGAAGAATCAAAACAATGTACAAATAGGGCTGCCAGCTTTTCCCTTGTGGCCTCTGTCCAGTGATGTGCTAGTAAGTGCTTTGCAGTCCCTCTCCCAAGGGAGAAAACCCTGACTTACAGCGCTTGCCAATGTCTGTGGTGTAAATACTCCCACCATGGCTGATTTCAAGCTACCAACCAATGTGGTTGTGTGTAGAATTGCAAAGGGACCTCCACAATTGGGGCTTGCTTTCTGGGAGGAACCGCCTCCAGCACACCCCTCGGTCACCCTGCACTGGTTTCTGTCCCTGCCTCTCATTTGTTTTGCCTTTTCTGAGCATCACCTGGCTGCTGTGTGAGTGCTTACAACCAGCCTCTATTTTTCTCCTGTTTCTGATTCCTGGGCACCCAATTGTACACCTAAAATTACAGGACAGTATGTCTGGAAAGCTCCATGGTGCTGGCCGCTTGGGAATATTCTGCAAAGGACATGTCTAGTGTCTTTCCATAAAGGAGCTGGGTTGTGTGTGCGTGAACGTGTGTGTGTGTCAGTGGCCATTTCTATCTGCCTGTGTTTTGTTAACAAAACTTCCTGACTGGGTCACTGGCCACAAGAGGGAGTGGGCTGTGGGCAGGCCCCACTGTTGTTTAGGGGGCCACCAAGGTCCACAGCTAAGGACAGTAGCGTGGACCTGAAGGTCTGCATTTCTAGCAGGCCCCCAGGGGATGCCAGCGCTGTCATCTTGAGACCACCCTGAGGACAAAGCTGCCCTCTAGCTGCCTCTAGTCTGCCCCCCAGAACTTCACAGACACAAGCTCAAGCTCCCCTCATCTTAGCAAAGAAAGCAAAAGCCCCCCTCGCCCCCCTCAAGCTTCCCAGTCCTCCAGCTACTGCCCGCCCATCAGCTGCCCATCTCAGCACCCTCCTCAGATGTGCTAGCTCTGTCCTCTCCTCTGCACCAACTCCCCTAAGCCTCCCCGACTCCCATCACCATCATTCCACTGAAATGTGGTGTTTCCAGTCTCACGGAACAACCTCTCCCAGGCATCGAGCTTCACGTCCGTCTCTCATGATCTTCATGGGATCACAGCAGAGCCCCGGTATCCTTCCTCGGGTCAGCTCTCTCCTCCTAGCCCTTCCTCCACTCTGCCCTCTGCCAAGCCATCCTTGACAGTGACCCCCAGCGCATTGCTGCACCTTGGAGCCCTCTCTGACCTCTAGATCACGTATCACCTGGCTCCCTGGTACATTCTCTCCGCAGCTTGGAAACTGCTCCAGAGCTCTGCCCACTCGTCCTCCGCCTGCCCACCCTCCTCCAGTGTTCTCTGTGGCACTGTCCTTCTCCCAGCGTGAACCAGTGGCAAAACCTTCAGATCTTCTCCCTAACCCCCCACACCCAGTCCGCACATCAGCCCTGTCGGTTTTAACCTGTCTCTTTAATGTCTGCGCTTCCATCTCAAGGCACACAGCTGCCGCCACCATCTGTCCCTGGGGCCCTGACAGCCTCCTGCTTCCCTCTTGTCCCTCTGCATCCCCTCTCCATGCAGCCAGAGAGACTTTTCAAAATGCAATTTCAAAAATGTAAATTTAGCCACATCCTCGCCCCCATTCTGCCACTTCAAACCTTTCAAGACTTGCTGTTGCCCTTCATTTAAATCCAAATCCAAAATAGACTACCAGGGTCTCCCTGAGGGTGAGCCCACCCCGGCCCCTCGGCCGCCTCGCCCTGCTCCCCTTTCTGCCCAGCTGTACCCAGCCGAGACCTCCACTTGTAACCTCAAGTTGACCTGTGTGACTCCCTGATGCTGCTGGGCACCCTGCCTGGCTGTGGGTCCCTGGTCAGGCACAGTGTCTCTTTGGGTGGGGGTGTCCCCGAGCACTTGGCACAGAGAGGGCACCTGAAAACAGGTAGGAGCACCCTGATTCCAACACAACAATGAAACAAAAATATCTTTGAGACAGGCAGGGACTGTGGGACTTGCACCTTAGATGAGATGAAGGAATCAGGGTTCGTTCTGGTAACGTGATGACGGTGTTGGCAGTGCTCTCTAAGGCTTTATGTGTTAGAGAGGCAGACTGAAGAATTTATAGGTGAAACAACAATGTCTGGGATTTGCTTCAAAGGACTCCAGCCAAAAGTAAGTAAATAAACATTCAGTGAGGGAACAAAGGAACAAATAAATGCTGTTCTGCTTGTCTGTTCCCGTTCAGAGCCGCAGGGCCTGCAAAGATGCTGGCTGTCCCAGAGGTGGGCCTGCAGGGACTGTACATCGGTAAGACACCCCCCGCCATTCACAGAACCTCCTGAGTGTGTGTAAGTGATCGGTGTGCAGGGAGGGACTGTGTGCACAGGACCCTGTGTGCACAACCTCTGTGTACATGTTGTCTGTCTGTGGGTGAGATCTCTATGAGAGTGTGTGTGCACGCGCACACGTGCACATGCGTGTGTGCGTGTGCGTGTGTGCATGTGTGCGTGCGCATGTGTGCGTGTCTGCCTGTGGCCTGGTCTGGGAGCAGGCTCTGGGTTCTCTGCGGGGGTGGGAGGCCAGGAGGCAGGAGGGACACTCCTCAGGAAGTCCATTCACAAAGACCTGGCGGGCTGGGCCCTTCCTTCCTGCCTCCCTTCCCAGGCTCAAGCCACACCAGCTTGGCCCTTCAATCTGGAACCGGAGTCAGCGCCCAAGCCTGCACTGGCTGTCTGGGAATGTGACCACCATCCCCTGTTCCTCCAGCACTTCCTAAAGCTCCCATCATGCCCCGATCCCCACATATGTTCCAGGGTTCCCCCAGGCCTGGGGGGACTAGACCTGTGTAGGGCCACAGGACAAGGCAGCTACTGAGGACGATAGACCCGGTTCTGGCTCAGCCTGAAACCATTGGTCTGTTCAATTTATTCATGGATCTTCACGCTGGCCCCCATTCTGTCTCCTGCTGAATCTCAGGGCAGCCCCAGTAAAATCTGCAGAGGCAAAAACCAGGGTGGTCACTGGAACCCAGCCTATACCTGAGCTGCCTGAGCCTCCAGCCGGGCCTGGGCTGCCTTCTGGGGCTGTCCTGCTTTCTTCCGCCAATGGTCCTGCTCAGTCCTGTGCCTAGAGAGGGTATCAGGGGGGCCTCTGACCCCCGAATGTTGGCTCCAGGTGTGTGTGCTGTGGGGGAGGGGAGCTCAGAATCCAGTTTCCTAGTGTGGTGGACACCCCTCTGCTCAGGGCTGGGGGAGGTGCCGCTCTCTCTCCCCGCCATACTTACCAGACAGCCAGCTGGGCCTGTCTGTGGCCCTTGGGAGGAGGGAAGGGGTCAGCTCCCTCAAGTCCTAATTAGAAACATGTGAGTGGGGCCTCCCCGGTGGCGCAGCGGTTGAGCGCTGGGTTGTGAAGCTGCCTGCAGCCTCTGCAGCACCAGTTCGATCCCCGGCTGCTCCCCCGGCCACCGGAGGAGGGTCCCGCATGGCATGTAGACCTCTCCTGCCGCCCGCTGCTCCCCACAGCAGTGTACTTCGGTCCTTCTGCCTGCTCTGCTCTCCCCTCTGGCTCTGGTGAATTCTCTCACCCTCCCGCACTTCTGACTGTACCCAGTGCTTGTATAAATAAATAAATCTTTAAAATAAATAAATAAAAATACATGCCTCTTTAAAAAAAAAAAAAACATGTGAGTGAATTTTAGAGGGGAGGGGAGCAGCCCCACCTCCCATGAGGTTAGGCTGTGGTTCCCCCAGCTTTTCTGGTTTCTCCAGCCTCCCACCCCCACCCCAGGAACTCACCGGGCCCCATCTCTCCTGCTTTTCTTTCTCTGAACTCAGTCTCCCCCACACCCCACAATGGTTCTCTGTCTCTCCCCTCCCCCAGTGTATCTGGGGGATGCTGGGGGCGACCGTGAGTTCCCAGATGAGACGTGGGTCACCCTCCAGGTATAGATTGTCTCTTCCTGACAACTGACCTTCAGTCCACCCCTTTCCAACACCCTCTTCCGTCTCTTTCCCCTCAGGCCCCTCCCCCCAGCAGGGTGCCCTTGCCTGATGGAGCAAGGGTTGATGGGGAACTTCCCAGTGCCAACCTGGGACTTGGCCGCCAGCTCCCTGCTGTGCCAGAGTGACTTGTCCTCTCTTTCCAGGCTCCAGCCCAGAGCGCTCCCCAGTACCCAGCCCTCCCGGCTCCCCAAGGACCCAGGAAAGCTGTGGCATTGCCCCCCTCACACCTTCGCAATCTCCAGTAAGCCCAGAGCAGGGATCAGAGTTGTGGGTGACGTGGTGGTGGGTCCAGAGAGCAAGGCCGGCTGTCAGGCAGACCCCTGGCAGGGCCTGGGCAGGGCAGGAGCACCACCATGCCCCTCCTCCTGCACCTGCGGTCATGCTTCCCAGGAAGCGTTAGCTGTCGGCGGCCCTGGAGAGTAGGGATGACAGTTCTGTTGAGGTAACCAACACCCAAATTAGGTAACAGTTCTACTGAGGTGAGCTCAGGTAACCAATGCTCAGAAACCTCCCCCAGGATGGCAGGAGGGAGTATTGCAGCTAGCCTGTCCGGGACAAGTGTACAGCTGAGCCAGTAGTTTTTCTAGGCTCTAGGAGCACTGGACTTTCCAGAGTTGCTCCCCTTCCTGTCGACTCCCATAATATAAGATTTGTCTGTGGAAGAGGAGATGTGTTGCCAAAGGAAAAAAAAAAAATGGAAACTGTAAGTTTGAAATACCCAAAACATAGCCTTGGGTGACCCCACCTAGGATGAACTTCATCCGAGAGATCCAACCTGCTGACCCTCTTGTTCTCAGGGATCCCAGGCCTGACCTGGAGAAAGCAGGGGCCACTGTGGGCTTGTGCCTGGGCCTCTCTGCTCTGCCACAGAGCCAGACAGGGTCTGGTTATGTCACTGACCGCAGAGAGTGAAAGGGTCAAGTATACGCAGGTCCATGTGCTAGGAAGCTGCAGAAGGCGCACAATTGCTCCCAGCTGGACACTGGCTGGTGCTAGGCAGTCGATTGGAGTGATTTGTGGGTGGGGCGGAGGCAGTCTAGGCAGACGGTAGGTAGAGAAGCAGGAGCAGGAAAGCAGGAGCTGGAGCCAAAACCTGCACAGGGCTACCCAAGAGGCCTTGGCCTTCTGAACAGTTGGCATCTCCAGGCTTAGCCTAAGAGGGGATGGGGGCAGCCTAGCAGACAGCCAGCGCGTGGGGTGGATTGGGCTGAGCCACCACCAGCAGAAGGGGCTCCCGCAGCCTGCCCCGCGAGCTGTTCCCTGACCATAGATCTTGCCCTTGCAGAAGCCTGAGGCCCGAACCCCCCAGCAGGCTCCTTTCTCCGTGGTGGTAGCCATCGACTTTGGTACCACATCCAGTGGCTATGCCTTCAGCTTTGCCAGCGACCCTGAGGCCATCCACATGATGAGGTGAGGCTGTCTGCACTGGGAGAGTGTGTATGTTTGGGGGCCGGCAGTGGGGGCGGTCCTCATTCCCTAAGATGGACCAAGACTCCTACCTCTATCCGGCGGGAGGGCTCCCTGATGGGGCAGAAGGTCAGAGGATGGGTCAGGGACCTGGGCCCCAGCCTCAATGGGAGCAGCTCCCTGTCCTCCCCCGGAAATGTTGGGCTTTGTTTTTAATTTAAAACCTTTTCTTGAAAAAATAAAACAAGGGCCTCCCCTGGTGGCGTAGCAGTTGAGCGCTGGGCTGCGAAGCTGCCTACAGCCTCTGCAGCACCAGTTCGATCCCCGCTGCTCCCCGGCCACCGGGGGAGGGTCCCACATGGCGCGCAGACCTCTCCTGCCGCCCGCTGCTCCCCTCAGCAGTGTACTTCGGTCCTTCTGCCTGCTCTGCTCCCCGCTCTGGCTCTGGTGAATTCTCTCACCCTCCCGCGCTTCTGACTGTTCCCAGTGCTTGTATAAATGAATAAATAAAATCTTTAAAAAAAAAGAAAAAAAAGAAAACAAAAATTAAATTATTTTATTGAGATATAATAGGAACATACAGAAGTCTTTTTCTGGGATATATTATACATATACACACGTATGTGCGCATATATATGATATCATATAACTTGCCTTATTTATTATTTTTTTTGTGGGACCCTCGCCGGCGGCCGGGGAATGAAACGGCGCTGCGAGGCTGCCCGCAGCCCAGCGCTTAACCGCTGCGCCACCAGGGGAGGCCCCCCTTGCCTTATTTTAAACTTTCAACACTGTTTTATAGATTGCCATGTCAATACATAGAGAGCTACCACTTTCTTTTAATTGTTGCATAGTATTCCACAGTATAGATGTCCTAATGCATCCATTGTGCTATTGATAGTTTGAGAGTTTTCTTTTTCCTCTGATTTTTCACTGTTACACAACACACTGCAGGAATGTCCTTCTTTGAGTACTTGTGCTGGCATTTCTATGGGGTAGATTCCTAGAGGCAGATTCCTAAGTCCACCATCTCAAATGAAAAACAAGGGAATGAAGCATCAGAGGGTTAACTGAGTTGACAAGCCACACAGACAGATGTTAAAAAAATCCATTCTGATGTCCCCAAGTTTTGTTTAAACAAAATATTTGACACTCCCCTCCAGACCGCAAACCCTGATCTCTTGAAAGTAGTTTAGTGTGGCTGTGGCCTGTAGGTGGCGCTATAGAAGACACCCCTGCCCTGCGCCCTCCCGCCCCCCCCCCCCCCAACACACACACACAGCTCCAACCCTGTCTCTAGCTTGGGTAGTCAGAACGGCTTCCCGATGGCTGGGGGGACACACAGAAGTTAAGTGACCCAAAGCTAGAAGGGACTTGACCTGTGTGAGCCTGGACCATCCTCTCCTTACTCTCTTCCCTGCATGAGGCCACAAAGGCTCTGGGCACCACTGGCCCCCTCAGAGCTACAGGGCATCCCAGCTAGTACACTCCTCTGCGCATACTGCTGAGGCCATGCTGGGCCCATGCTCGGGCTGAGGACACATAAAGGGACACTGTCTCTACCTGGGGAGGTAGTAATCACAGGAAGTACTGAGGAACATCCTGGCCTTTTCCCAAGCCCTCCCTGTCAGCCCCTACCAGCCACCAAGCCCTGTCATTTCTGTGTCTCCGTAATATCTGTGGAATATCTGTCCACCCCTCCCCACGGCCACCACCCCGATGTTCAGCCCCCCTCATTGCACCCCAGATGGCTGCAATGTGCTCCTCCCGGGTTTTCCTTCTCCATCCTCCCTCGCCTCCAGTCTTTTGCTACCTGGGGACTAGTGATCTTTCTAAAAGCAATTGTGGTCCTACCTCTTCACTCTCTGATTTAAAATGCAACAAGATAGAATTCTGATATGGCAGGTGATGCTCTTCCTTACCTAACATTCACATTACTGTGTTTTCTCCTGCTGTATATGGAGCCAATCAATGGCTCTTCTACTTGCTCTTTCACACCTCTGAACCTTTGCACATGCTGTTCCTGCTGCCGGATTCTCAGCTTCTTCCCCAAAAGGCTGTAGTGGTGAACTTGGCCTAGAGGGGTTAGGGTATCAGAGAAGGCAGAGGAAGGGAAGGATATGCCAAGCTAATGAACTGGGCAGGGGTTCTAAGTAGAAGATTCCGATGGTGGAGGAGATTCCAATGGTGCCTTTGGAATTGGGAAGTTTGAAATCTCATTTAGGTTTTGGGACCCTGCCTGAAATGTAGTCAACTGGGGTGTACTGCCAAGGTGGATCAGATAGGAATGGTCTTGAAAAGCCTTGAAAGGAGCTTGGCTGGCTGGAAAAAGGCCTCTGCTAGGGTCCTGGAGAAATACACCAGGAGACTGGACCAGGCAGATGGATGATGGCTTGCTGCTGCTTTTATGGGTGCAGAGAGGTAAGGTTGGTGACCTCACGGGAGGGCAGTAGTTCTGAGGATGTCAGGGGCCCCATGGATGGGGAGGATCCCATGAGCAGCATTGCTGGAGACTTACGTGGATACCAAGCACCATCTTCACGACAGCCCTTAGAGGTAGGTGCTATTACTCCTTCCATTTTACAGGCGGGAAGATGAAGCTGGGAAGCTAAGTGGTCTGCACAAGGTCACAGAGCCAGCTGGTCCCAGCTGCAGGGCCAGCCCCACGGGGCGAGGGGTGCAGCTGACCGCACTGACAGCACTGTGTCCCCGCAGGAAATGGGAGGGCGGGGACCCAGGCGTAGCCCACCAGAAGACCCCCACCTGCTTGCTGCTGACGCCGGAGGGTGCCTTTCACAGCTTTGGCTACACGGCCCGGGATTACTACCACGATCTGGACCCTGAGGAGGCACGCGACTGGCTCTACTTCGAGAAGTTCAAGATGAAGATACACAGCGCCACTGTAAGCCCCACGCGGGCTCCAGCCGGCTGGGCGGGGCCGGGGCCGGGGGCGGGGCTAAAGGAGGGTGGGAAACGAGAAGGTAGGCGGGGTGGGCGGGGCCTGGGCGGGGCTAAAGGAGAGATTGTCCCGGTTGTGGGCGGAGCTCGCAGGGGCGGGGGCGAGGCTACGAAGGGTTGGGGCTGGAGGGGGTGGCTGGTGCTGGGAGCCGAACTGATACAATGGAGCGTTGCTCAAACACCAAGAAATGGGGTGCTTTTATGAAAGACGTGGGGGCAATGCTGTGGCCTCCTGCAGAGCAGCCCTGTGTCCCTGCCAGGATCTCACCTTGAAGACCCAGCTAGAGGCTGTAAATGGAAAGAAAATGCCTGCCCTGGAGATATTCGCCCATGCCCTGCGCTTCTTCAAGGAGCACGCCCTTCAGGTGCGCTGTGGCCCATCCCTACCTTCTGGAGGACGCCCCATACTCTCTCCTTTCTGCTCCACCCACCTTCTCATCCCACCTCCTTTCAGTCTATGGGTAGCCATGGTCAGAAGTCAAAGGTCACCTGCCCCAGTCCCTTCCCTTCCTATCTGGAAGGGCCTGCACCAAGACATACATGGTATACTGGGGGGCAAAAAGGGGGGCAATCACAGATTCTTTCAACTCGGTTGGGAAATCCTTCCTGAGATTTGATTAGTTCCTCCAGCTCCCATGGAGCTGAAGGCACCCCCCCATCCCAAACTAGTTGTTCCCCACATCACCCATTCCTGCCCCAGGAGCTGAGAGAGCAGTGCCCATCGCTGCCGGGGAAGGACGCTGTGCGCTGGGTGCTGACGGTGCCTGCCATCTGGAAACAGCCGGCCAAGCAGTTCATGCGGGAGGCTGCCTACCTGGTGAGTATGGGCAGCCAGAGCAGCGGGTGTGGCTCTGGAAGGCACAGGGGGAGACCCATGCCTTCATTGGGACCACAGAGCCACTGTGTGAAGGCCTCGGGCCTTCCCCTGCTGGGCATTTTGGGGGGTTGTAGAACCTGCAGGAAGAGGACAGAGGGACAAGAGGTCAAGCCTTGGCCAGCTTAGCCAGTGTCCTAACTCAGGTTTTCTAGAAACAGAGCCTAGGATGTGTATTCCTGTGCTTGTGGTGGATTGAAGAAGGGCTCTTAGGAGAAAGGGGAGTGTGGGAAGCAGGACAAGAGAAAGAGCTAAGGGGATGTGGTCTCAGCTGGACTCTAGCCTCCGCCTGATCTCATGAAGAGCTCTGGAGGGAGAATTGTACCCCGGAGTTGGCAGGATGGGGTAAGCGGCAGGCCTTTTGTGCATCTGTATCAGTCTGTCAATGACTGCTGGCAGGGAGGGCCGCTCAGCAAGTGGGGCAGTCACTACTCAGCTGAGGGCACTTCTGCAAAGGGGGAGGCTGTGAGCCTGTAGCAGCCAATACTCACAATAGCTGGGCAGGGCACCAAAACACTACTTCAGCTGGTATCAGTATTTTCCAGAACCCACCACCACAATGGCCCCAACCACTGTAGGTTCTTGAGCAGAAAAATAGGACTATGAAAGGGGGTGATTTTGGACAGTGTTTGTTGATCTTCCTGTCATTAGAGATGCCTAAAGGTCTAGAGAAAGGAGTGGGCATCCTGGGCACCTCCCTCTCCAGTGGAGATGGACAGGGGCTGGGTGGTGGATGCAGACTACCAGAGAAAAACTCATTGTTTGGCCTTGCCCCTGGGGCCTTTGGGAAGACCCTAGGACCTCCACAAGGGATCTCTGGGCCCTGTGGAAGGACATCAGGGCCCCCCCACACACACACACACATACACCTGTGAGCCAGGCATGCCCCAGTCCCTACACTTGTCACTGGAAGGAGCTAATCCTGAACAGAGTGGGCAACTCCCCTGCAAAGACCAGGATGAAAGCGGACCCAGTCAGAACAAACAGTACTGCCCCCTAGTGCCCCCTGCCAGTTTACTCACTCAACTTCCTCCCACGCTGTTCCCTGGCTGCCAGCTCAGGAAGGGCTGGCCCTGGGCAGGAAGTCTCCATGCCCATCCCCTCCCCATCCCCCATCTGGTCAGAATCTGGGGAATCCCATGAAACCATGTAGTATTTCCCATGAGGATCCCCTATCCTGATGCAGGAAGTTAACAGCTCCCAAGAGTTTTTCTCCCCGAACTGGCCTGTCTTGGTGCCTGGAATTTTACTGCTACATTTCCTTCCTTGGATATCACATTCCCTGCAACAGAGTTCTCCTGTGAGGGGAAGTCTGTGGCCACTGTCTGACACCTGTCTGGTGGAGGAAGAGTGTTCAGTAAGGCAGAGGGGACCCGGCATCTCTCCTCTGATTAGTGGCCTAGCCATTACACACGCACACACATGCATACGTGTGTGCAGCACTGAAGTTCCAGCCAGTGCTCAGCTGGCAGCCCCAAACCCATGAAGGGGACCTTGCTGTAGCCCCTTGGGCAGCTCAGGAGGGCAGGTCCCAGACACTCTAAATTTTTACTCTGAAGTCTTTTCCTCCTGGGCAACTTACGATGTCCCTGGCCATGACTGTGTACCTGGTCACAGGGTGGCTGAAGCAGCTTCAAATTTGTGTAGCATAGAGGGACCTAGGAGGCTTTGCACGGTGGGGTGTTTTGGGGAGGAGGTAGGAGCCCCACAGGCCCCGGATCCCTGCCCTTGGGTGCCCTCTTAGGTTTGATAGCCCATGCTGCCCCCTGGTCCTGCCCGCCATCCTCAGGCTGGCCTGGTGTCAAGAGAAGATGCAGAGCAACTACTCATCGCCCTGGAGCCCGAGGCTGCCTCTGTCTACTGCCGAAAGCTGCGCCTGCACCAGCTCCTGGACCTGAGCACCCGGGCCCCGGGTCACGGGCGCCTGGGTGAGCGTCGCTCCATCGACTCCAGCTTCCGCCAGGGTGAGCCACCCCCGGGGGTGCCCACTGTTGGGCTTGGAGGCAGTTACCCTGGAAGGTCAAAGTGTCACTGAGGTCACCGGCTTAGCTACACCCAGCATAAAGGCAAGCACCCCTAACCCTACAGGAACCCAATCTGAGAGGGCAGAAATATCCCTGGTGGAGTTCAGTGTGAGGGAGGAGCCCCTAACCTGGGGGAACCCAGTCTGAGGGCAGAAATGTCACCCTGTCCCAGGGAGCACTCTCTGAGGTGGGGAGCCCTGAGTGGGAGTGGAGAGCAGAAGACACAGCACAGCCTAAGTGGAGGTGCTTGGTATGGACAAAGGAGGGAGTCAGTCCCCACTCAGCCCAAGGTGGCAGCTTGAGGCACTTTCCTTAAACAGCCACTGGATCAGCTGACCCCCCCCTCCCGGCACATCAGCTGTCCCCTCAATCAGCCCTAAGCACCTGCCTCAGTCAGTCCAGGCACTGAAACAGCTATGATCAACTTCGGTCACCCATCCAGATGCCATCTCCACAACAGGGAGAAGTGCCAAGTCCCAAGCTCCGCCAGATCCCCCTAGAAACACACACACGCAGACATACACACAGACACACACACACACACACACAGAGCTCCAGACCCTCCTGACCTGATTTTGCCCTGACCTGAGCCAGAAATATCTCCTCTAGCACCTGAGATTACCTCCTATAGTTTCTTTGGAGCCTTTGGGGTTCAGCATTGCTCTCTCCAATTAGAAGTGGAGCAGAAGTTTTAGGAACACTGGCAACTCCAGGTGCTCACAGAGGGCATTGGCAGGGGGTGGGGGTTGAACGTGGTAGCTGAGGCACCTCCTTCTAACCTGATTGTCCTGCTGTGCCCCCCAGCGCGAGAACAGCTGCGAAGGTCCCGCCACAGCCGTACATTCCTGGTGGAGTCAGGTGTCGGAGAGCTGTGGGCAGAGATGCAAGCAGGTGGGCAGTCAGAGATGGAGGGACATTTCTTGGACCTTGCGGGACACCGTATACTGATCCCGGGGAAGGGGATGTTGAAACCGATACCAGCCCCTAGAAAACTGGTCCCCTCCTCCACCCACCGCATGTAGCGGTACCTTCACCGTCACCTGCGCTGCCACTCACTCGTAGCCGATGTCCTGCCGCCCTTTCCTCCTGGGGATTCTCCACAGAGGGAATTGCAGAGCCCACTGGAACCATTTTCCCCCACATTTACCCAGTGGCCTGGGCTGAAGCCTGAAGCGCCTCACCCCACACCCTGGCAGGCAGGCAGCTGGGACCTGGGGCAGGGCTGGAGGCTGGGTGAGTCTGAGGGGGCACAGGCTGAAAGTGCCAGGCAGGCAACTGGTGTACTCACACTCACCGCCTAGGAGACCGCTACATGGTGGCAGACTGTGGGGGAGGCACAGTGGACCTGACAGTGCACCAGCTGGAGCAGCCCCATGGCACCCTCAAGGAACTCTACAAGGCATCTGGTGAGTAGTGGGCAAGGCTGCGGGTAACCAGCGTGCCCTGGCCTCGTGGACGTCCCCTGGCCGCAGGTTTGGTGCTGACTTCCCCCTTCTCACCCTCCCACCCAGGTGGCCCCTATGGTGCTGTGGGGGTGGACCTGGCCTTCGAGCAGCTGCTGGGCCGCATCTTCGGGGAGGACTTCATTGCCACTTTCAAGAGGCAACGGCCAGCAGCCTGGGTGGATCTGACTATCGCCTTCGAGGCCCGCAAACGCACGGCAGCCCCACACCGCGTGGGGGGGCTCAACATCTCTCTGCCCTTCTCCTTCATCGACTTCTACCGCAAGCAGCGAGGCCACAACGTGGAGACGGCCCTGCGCAGGAGCAGGTGGGGCTGGGGACCTCCGTGTGCCAGTTTGCTGATGGGGAATGCCCCTGCAAGGGAGGGAGTGGGCCCCAAGGGGCCGAGGTTATTCACCTGATCCATCCCCAACCTCATCTACCACCCCTCTGGGCTCACACTGCCAGACCCTATGGCAGGGGGAGGCCCATGAGCACTGCGGCTGGAATCTGCAGCCCAGGCAGGCCCCTGGGGAAGGACCAACACCTCTCTGTCCCGCACACACAATGCAACTATGCCAACCAATGCTCTTGGCTCCTGCCTGGAGACAAAGGGCTTCTCCCTTGGGACTCACGCCTGGAACTGAAGCAGGCCAGCGGCTCAGGCCCCTGCAGGGGGGCTGGGATCACACCCAATATGCAGCCCTGGAGGCAGGGGTAGGTCCCTGACACCTGGCCCCTGCCCCCCTACACTTACAGCGTGAATTATGTGAAGTGGTCCTCCCAGGGGATGCTCAGGATGACTAGTGAGGCCATGAACGAGCTCTTTCAGCCCACCGTCAACGGGATCATTCAGCACATAGGTGAGCCCCTGAGCTTGGGTCCTCCATTCACCCCCACATACACACCCAGATGCAGGAATAATTTCTCCTATTAGTGCTTGGAAATTACATATCCTCACATGGGAAAGTGACCCTGAATTGTCTGGAACCTGGAGGATGCAGTGCAGTGCAGTGGTGATTAAGAGCTGGGAGGGGTGATGTGTAATTTTTTTAAATTTATTTATGCATACAAGGGTGTATGGCCTGGGGTGTAGGCCAGAGGTGCAGAGGTGGGAGGGTGAGAGGATTCACCAGAGACAGAGTGGGGAACAGAACAGGTGGATCTCTCGAAATACACTGCTGAGGGGAGCAGTGGGCAAGACAGGAGAGGTCTGTTGTGCCACATGGGTTAGCTCCCTGGCCGGGGATCCAATTCATGCTACGATAGGCCACTGCTAATAGCTTGATAGCACTGCCTTTAACCCCTGCACCAACAGGGAGGCCTGATAATGTGTAATCTTAAGTTAAAGAAGCTCTGGTGCCTCAGTTCCTTGTGTCTAAAATGGGTGATAGTACTGGGTTGCCAACTCATCAAGGTCAAGGATTTTAATGAGCTTGAGTATCTAGGGAGTGGGCACAATGTCTTGCATGGTAGTGAGCGCTTAATATCTACAAATGTAGAGCTTTATCTCAGGCCCTCCACGTCCGTGATGGGAGGGAAGGGGGTGTGTGTAAATACCGGGAAGGCAGAGCCCGTGAAGTTTGCCAGGAGCCCTCAATGAAAGTACTCAGTGTCTTCATTGGACCCGGCTGTGGTTTTGCAAACGAATCGGCTAGTTTATAGTTGCCAGGCGGGCACGGGGCCGTGGAGGAGTGGTCTCAGCGGCTGGTGCTCTCTCCCCTCCCCGCCCCTCCGTACCCCCTACCCCCCCCCTCCCGCAGAGGCTCTGCTAGAGAGGCCGGAGGTGCAGGGTGTGAAGCTGCTGTTCCTGGTGGGCGGCTTCGCCGAGTCGGCGGTGCTGCAGCACGCGGTGCAGGCGGCCCTGGGCGCCCGCGGCCTGCGCGTGGTGGTCCCGCACGACGTGGGCCTGACCATCCTCAAGGGCGCCGTGCTCTTCGGGCAGGCCCCGGGCGTGGTGCGGGTGCGCCGCTCGCCGCTCACCTACGGCGTGGGCGTGCTCAACCGCTTCGTGGCCGGGCGCCACCCGCCGGACAAGCTGCTGGTGCGCGACGGCCGCCGCTGGTGCACCGACGTCTTCGAGCGCTTCGTGGCGGCCGAGCAGTCGGTGGCCCTGGGCGAGGAGGTGCGGCGCAGCTACTGCCCCGCGCGCCCCGGCCAGCGGCGCGTGCTCATCAACCTGTACTGCTGCGCCGCCGAGGACGCGCGCTTCATCACCGACCCGGGCGTGCGCAAGTGCGGCGCGCTCAGCCTCGAGCTGCAGCCGGCCGAGGCGGGCCCCGAGAGCGCGGGCGCGCCCCCCGGGCGCCGGGAGATCCGCGCCGCCATGCAGTTCGGCGACACCGAGATTAAGGTGACCGCCGTGGACGTGAGCACCAACCGCTCGGTGCGCGCCACCATCGACTTTCTTTCCAACTGAGGGCGCGCGCCGCGGCGTCAGCCCCTCGGCGGCCCGGCCCCCCGAGTCCGGGGGGCGCGCCGGGACGGGGGAATCCGAGGCCGGCGCCCCTTTCCCCGCCCTCTAGCCCGGAACGCCAGGTCGGGAGGGTGGGCGCGGACGCTCCGGCTGTGTGGGGCTTGGGGCCCCGCCGAGGACCGCGAGCGGGGAGACGGCGCGCCCACGGGGCGCGGGGCCCGAGACAGCCCGGCTGAGGCGGGGGCGGGTGGGGGCGGCAGTGGGAGGCCCGAGCGGGGCGCGGCCGC
Organism: Talpa europaea; assembly: GCF_964194135.1. NCBI lineage: Eukaryota > Metazoa > Chordata > Mammalia > Eulipotyphla > Talpidae > Talpa > Talpa europaea. The sequence goes on along the minus strand of NC_140078.1, from coordinate 15,538,454 downwards.
GGCGGCGGGAGGAGGGACGCTCGCCCGAGAGCGCTGACTGGGCGGCTCAGGCCCGAGGTGGGGCGGGGCGGCCCCGTGCCCGGAGCCGAGAAAGGGCTGGAGGCTGACCCCGGAGGAATGGTGGCGGCGCCTTCCTGGGTGTGGTGCCCACCACCCCCGTAGGGGCTGTTCTTTGTAAAAAGGGCAGTAGCAGGCCGAGGTGGCTACAGGGTGACGGCCAGAAGGGATGTGGCGGTAGCACGTGGGGGTGGGGGCTTCCTTCAGGACAGATGGCCATCTGGGAAGGCCCCAAGAGCAACCTATAAGCGCCCCATTTGCACCTTATCCCAGCCACCCGAGGGGGAGGGGGGCGAGGCTGCAGGGAGGGCTGAGGGCTGGCCCAGCTCTCCTGTCAACTGGGTGTGCCCTTAGCAAGTTCCCTGCCCAGCCTCCACGTGCAGCAGCCCCACCTCCCCGAGAACCCTAAAGTGACAATAAAGCATTTATGCTCTAGGTGAAGTATTGTGGCCTGTGGTAACTCACAAGAGGGAACCCCAGTAGTGAGTAGCGAAGGCCTGAAAACTTGCAGTTGTGCAGAGGGCTGGGAACTGACCAGAAGGGGGTGCTGCTGTCTCCCCATCGGGCATCCCAAAGGAAGGCCTTTCTTAGGTGTGAGAGAAGGCCCCTCCCATCCAAACTCTGTGTCACAACTGTACCCAGGCCCAGAATGCCATCACCCATGCAGACCTCTTTTGGGGTTAAACGTGGTAATACCACTCAGCACCCTTGTCTCCCAGAAGTTTAGCCAAAACGTCCTTGGTCCATCTGTGAAAGTTTGGCCTTTTCGGGGCCCCAGAGAACAAAAATCCCATTGGCCTCTGATAGCCACTCAACGTTTTATTTCTTTAGGGTTTATCCTAACCAGTCATTTAAAAACCAAGTAACACAGACCTGAGGGGTGGGGCAGGGGACGGCACCTCCTTCCTACTCACCGTGGGCAGCATGGGAAAGAGGGAGGGGGCAGAAGAGGTGGCCAAAGCGAGACAGCAGCAGCAGTGATGGGGGCAGCAACCTCACAGCCAGCTCCCTCCTCTCACAGGCCCTGGCTGGAGCCCCTATGGCTTGGGGTGGGCCTGCCCTCCTCCCCCACCTTCTTCAGATAGCCTCCTTGGGGCTCAACCCATTTCTTCAGGCAGGAGACTGAGGCACACGGAGAGGCAGGGGGGGTGGCACAAAAGAAGGCAGAGGTGAGGTGTGGGCGAGGCCCTGGCTTGGAGGCTCCTGGACACTCCATCCCCACACCTGCCCCAGGGAGGGGCGAGGAAACCACACCAGCAGGTAGCCATCGTGAGGAGACGAGGCAGGGTTTAAGGCTGAGGGGCCCCAAGGTGGGCAGGGGCGTGGGCCTCAGTCAAAGCCGTGCCAGTCGCTGTGCTCCGAGTCGTATTCTAGCTCAGCGCCCACACACTTGACACCGTCCAGCAGCATGGGTGTGCCGTGGTGCCTGTCTGCAAGGCAGGTGACAGGTCCGTATGCTTGGCTGGATCCGGGCCCCGACCCACACCAAGGGGAACTCTAGCCCTCCCCGCTGGACTCTGTTGGGGGTGGGGAGAAAGGCACCGACCAAGAAGATTGGGAACCCCAGGCCAGAGCAAGGGTTGTCTTTACACACGGGCTTCTGGGAGGACAGAAACCCTCTGTGGCCAAACGGCCTCCCTCCTGCCAGACCCACGCCTTGTGCTCTCACCCATAACGCGTGCCTGCACCATCACGCGCACGCAGGTGCCGGTGCCACCTTCGCAGGCGAGCAGCATCTCCTCCTTAAGGACGCCCTCCTTGTGTGCTAAGTACTCACACTTGACGCTGTAACCTGCTTGGGGGGATCAGCATCTCCGTGGCCTCGTGCCCCCCAGCACCCACTGACCTCCACCCATTACCAAGACTGGCTGCCTCCTGCCAAGGAGCACGGATGGCCCAAGGCCCACCCCCATGCCCAGTGCTGGGCACACAGCCCTCAGGAACCTCCAGCCTGAGGGCCATCTCGTTAAGGTCCAAGGCTCCAACTCAGGCTTTTCGGATTTCCCAAAAAGGACAGCAGGGAGAGGAAGGGATGGGGGGCGGGGGGGGGGGCAGCTACAGGACAGCCTTGAGAGATCAGGTAGCAGGAGGCAAAGGTCCACAGGGACTCCCTTAATCTACGTAAGAGCAAGGTCATGAGAAGGTCGGAGGGCATGAAACAAGCTGGGGCTTTAGCAAGCCTCAAAACAGACACCTTTGCCTCTGCCAGGCTGGCAGGGTGCAAAGGGGGAGGGGGAGGAGCCTGAAGCAGCCTGAAGCTCAGTGAGGACTGGCTGGGGCTAGGGGTTAGTACCCAAAGTTCCTGAGGCTTTAGCAGGATTTGCTTGTGGGGCAGAGGGAGGGAGGACTGAGGTGCTCTCAGGATGGCCAACACAGCCCAGTGTACGAGCCCATGGGCATCAGCCCAGGGAGAGGCCTGCCAAGCTGCCCCACCCACTGCAAGCCCACGAAGAGGTATGTTTTCCAACTTGCTGAGCTGCCCAGGCACCCTAGATAGGGGGTTAAGGGGGGAGAACCCCATCTCTCCCATTCACCCCCAGACCCTGCTGGAGGACAGGTCTCCAGAAGCCTAAGCGGGGAACCCACCTTCTGGGATGGGCATGATGCTGAGGAGCTTGAGATGTATGCTGGGGACAGGTGCCTCTCGGATGTCCTTGCTCAGCCTGTGCACCGGGGGTAGAGTGAAGGTAATCTCATACCTGTGTAGGGTCTTCAGGAAGCCAACCTGCAATAGGGGGTGGGGGGAGGAGGCGCCTTCATTTACAGCCTCCCCCAGGGCCTGCCCAGGTATGCCACCCGGTCTAGGGTCCCTGTGCCTGTTTTCCTGGTGATCCTAGGGGAGCTTAACTCCCTCTCCTGCTCCAGCTGGTCCCCCCACCCCCACCCCAGTAGCTCCAGCTGGTTCCCCTGGGGACTTTGTGCCCACTGCTCAGCCAGCGCACTTCTTAGTGTCTGTCTCGTGGGGGCCATGGCTCCTTGTTGGCACATTTAATAAACAAGTTAATGGAAGCCAAGAGATGCCTGGCTAGAGATCTTAAAATACTGGCCAGAGTCTTCCCTGGACCACTTGGCCATCCCTGCTGTGAGCAACACACTGCCAGAGGCACGAGCCTCTGCCCACAAGAGGAGGCCCAAGGCCCCACAACACATTCTCCAGCACCTGCCCAGGGCCAACAGCCTGGGGTCAGCGATGCTACTGCTCTGGTCACTCTCACTAGGCAGCGTGGGCAGCACAGGATGAAGGGTAGGATAGGATTAGAAAAACAGCCACGAGGCCAGCTGTGTCAGTCCAGAGTAGCCCATAGGCCTGGTATCAGCCGGCACATGAACACAGATGCCCACCTGCCCACAAAGACCCACTGTGCCCCATGGCCCAGCTCACAACCCAAGCGATTTCTGTTGTTCATACACAGTGCTTGGCAACTGACACCCTGCAGGACTGATGCCATCCATGGAAACTAGTGGTGTGGAGGGTCACAAGCTAGGGTGGCTGCGGAGCAGGTAGGCCGATCACTGTCTTGGAGGCCTAGAGGTGCGAGCTGTCCCCAGCACTCCTGCTCACAGTTGCAGGGGCTGGATGGCCCTGTCCCTGGGGCCCAGCTGGGATGCTGTGAATAGCATTCAGCCTTTCAGTGCAATCAGGGTGATATCACTGTGGGCTAAAGGTCAGTCCACGTGGCCCCAAACTCTGCTGGTGGAGGGCACACCTCTTGAGAGAGCTTCTGACTGTTCCTGCCAACTGTCACCCTCTGACCCAGCTGCACCACATACCGAATTTTCCCAGGGAAATACTCAGACGTGCAAAAAAGAACCCATGACTGCCCTATTTATAACAGTGAGAATAAAAACAACCGTAACACCAGGAATAGGGAACCAACTAAATCAAAGTTGAGACACATAATGGAATACCAGGCAGTTGTAAAATTTTGTGGAGGATTATTTACTAACACAGGCAGGAGATGGTTCACAACAGAGGCAAACAAAAAGTAGCATGTACACTGTGATGCCAGCTTTTTGTTTTTGGAAACAAAGCTTAAAAAAAAAACCTGGAGTGACACATATCAGAATATTAACCATGGTTATTTCTAGATAGTGTGATTGTGGCTACGTTTAAGTTTCTTTGTATTTTTCTCTATCTTCCAAATTTCCTCTAATAGACATGAATGGATATTGCAGTGGGGAGGGGAGAAAGATGCAGCTATTTTTAAAAGTTTTGGTTCATTCTGTTAATTCCCCTGGGGAAGTTGCAAGCTGTAGGAAAAGGACCAGGGATCTCTGAGTTGGGCAGAAATGGGTATGAATCTGGGCCCTTTTCTGAGTGGGGCTACAGGGTTCTCCTTCAGCGTAGTCTCAATGGACCAGACACTTCAGGCCTGGCACTCCTGCTCAACTCTGGAGCCCTAGTTTATTGTCCAACCTGAGGGCCTCACTCCACTGCCCTAGTCCATCCCTCCAGAGACTTCCTCCTGCTTCTCCCAAGTGGACAGGGATCCCACCATGTCCCAGCAGTTGGAGGCGCACACTGGGAGGTCTGAAGTGTGACCACTAGGAGAGAGGGTGCTCCACCAAGCAGGCAACATGGAAGAGATACTAAATCCTACTGCCAGGACTCTAAATCAGCCAGAGGCTTGGCAAAGAAGGATAAATAAGTCACACCTTGTTAGCAGCACAATTGGCCTCACACCATTTCATTCTCACACCAACTCTATGAGGTGTGAATTGTCCTCACTGCAGGGAGGAGGAGACAATTTGCCCAAGGTCACAGAGACAGAATAACAGGCTTGTAGTTTGAACCCAGGCCTTTGCACCACAGCCTTGACCCCGCCTTCCACTGCTGCGTGGGGATGACGTGGATAAAAGCGGCTCCTCCCACCTCTTTGAAAAAAAGTTCTAAAATGCACTCCTCCCACTGCCATTTCACCACCACCTCACTTAGATGAGGAAACTAAGGCCCAGGGTGGGAGGTGCCTATGAACCCCACTTAGAGGAAATGAGCAGACAGACCCAGGAAGCCAGATAGAGCCAGAAAGGAAGTGGAGAGAAAGGCTGGTGATGGGGGCTTGTGTACCTTGACCAAAAAGCTGCTGTTGCTCTCCTGGGTGACCATTACCACTGAGTCATGCAACTTCTCATCAAAGCGAACGTGGCCCTGGGAGCCTTCTGCATCGTGGTCGGCCGCAAAGTGGATGCTCCGGACTCTGGGCTTGGTGCCTAGAAGAGTGGGAGAGGGCCCCAGAGCTGCAGGAGCTCCAGAAAACTACTGCCTTTTGTCATCTCCCCATCTCCCTGCAACTGCCCTTGACATCACCCAGCACCCACTGGCTGGGCTCCTTTCAGGGCTAGGCTACAGCTAACTGGACACTGGAGGTCAGGAGGCTTGAGGCCTTCTCCCTGCCCAATCTCCCATCAAGATCACCCACCCAGAGAGGGAGTAAGAGAGGATTTGAGGATTGGCTGACATCATCACTCTGAGATGAGGTCATGCCAGAGACAGGTTCCCAGGCCCGCACCAGGCAGTGCAGGTCTCAGTCCAAGGCATCTAGACTGTGCTCGCCCTCACTTGCCAAGCTCCCCTTCTCTGGGACCTTCCATTCTAGGTCTGCCAGTGTCCGAGGCCTCTACCTCCCCCTCTACCTCCCTTCCAACCTGGAAGGGAGTGGAAGGGTGGGGAGGAGAGGCAGGAACAGGTCCATAGGGCCTGCCTAGTGGTGGGAGAAACACACCTTCCAGACCCCTCCCAGAGATGTCTTTCCCACCTCTGCCTCAAGGCCTTCCGCTGTGCCCAGCTGGGATGAGTTCTCCAAGGCCAGAAAAGTAGGAGGTTGAGATAGAAAGAGTAGCAGGATCTGGCCTAGGGCCTGGGCTGGGGGGGAAGCAAGCCTGGGAGAAGCCCATCTTTGCCGAGAGTGACCCCAGGCCTTTCTGACCCTCACAACCCCTAAACCTCCAAGAACCCTCCCAAGAAGCCTTTGATGGGAGGGCCTTGCTGCCTAGACACTCAGTGGAGGCGCAGCCCCACAGACCTGACCCTCAAATCTCACCAAGCCTCCTTTGCCTAAAATCTTCTGAGCATTTCTGGTCTCAGAATGAAACCCAAGTTTCCTGGCACAGCCTGCTGTGGCCCTACCCACCTCACCAGCCTTCTCCCCAAGCCCTTCACACACTCCAACCACTACAGTAAACAGGAAGGCTGAAACATGGGGACACACGGGTGCACACTTCCAAGATCATCACACAAGGAGTCAGCGGGGCCCCCAGGTTCCCTGCCAGGGCTTGAGTGAGCCCCGGGATGTAGCACAAACACTGACATATTCACACACACACACACACACACACACACACACGCCCCATATACAATGGTGCCCTCCCGCCAGGGCCCACTGGCACTCACCCTTGTTGGCTGCAGCCATGGACGCCCTTCCCGCCACAGGGTGAGACATGCAGCATCTGCCAGACACTGCCCTCAGCTCAGCAGCCTCCCATGCTCCAGGGACACCAGCAGGAGCCTGAGGAAGCAGGGGGAGAAGAGGGGTCAGGGCCACCCATGAGCCCAGGGCTAGGGGAGAGCAGAGGGCCTCCCATCAGAAAGGACCCAACCCCACTGCTCTCAGCAGGCCAACTGGTGCCTGTGCCCTCTAACACAGGGGGCTTCCGTCTGCGCTTCTCCACTCACACCCCACATTCACCAGGAGCCCTTGCCCCTGCCTGACCCTGTTGAGCCAGGGCCTGTCAAATGTGCTGAGCTGCGGCTTTGGGTGCCAAGCTGCCAGCGTGGGACACCTGTGTCCAGCCCACCTGAGGCTGGCAGGAAGGGCAGCCTGGAAGGGGAGAAGAATTCACGGACACTTTCCAGGGGTCAGTTCTGGGCCAAGGGCTGGCTGAGCCCAGACACACAGGCTGCGCTCTCCTGTAGCAGAGGCTGCCTTGCCTGGTGACACACCCAGTGCAGCTGGGTGGGGGCAGAGTAACAGTATGCTTGGAGAGGGAGCAATGGGCCCAGGAGAGATGAAGAGATGTTTGGTTGCCTCCTGGTGGTCAGTCGGGAGCATTTACAGAACATATGCCTGCAGAGGGGTGTGCCTGCCTCCGAACCCACCATTCAGACTTTGGGGAGCCTCAGGGCAGGCAGAGGGAGGAAGCCTACGTGAGCAGCCTGGCCTCTGATGGGCTGAGCTGGGACAATTTCTAAGCATCAGAAAGGATAAGTGCAAGTGCCAGAAACAGATGGAATACTTAGAGACTATAAATGAGGAAAGAAAGCCAAACAAACAAAGCCAAGTCCTCATTTGTCACCGCTGACGGTGGCAATGCCCTCACGCCTTACTCTGAAAATTGGCAACAAAGAGAAATCTTTTAGCCTGTCTCTTGGCCTTTCCTGTAGCTAAATCACCCTAGTGGTTAAAGGAAAGCTCTTCCTTGCAGAATTCTCACTAACAAATAACAAAGGAATTACCAAATGTGACGTAATTCTGCAACCCCAAGAGACAAACGTTGAAAGCAATGAGTAAGCAGATACTAACCAGGAAGGGATGCTCGAAGGTGCTCAAGTGCCACTGACAGCTGAGCTGGGGCTCTCAGGGGGAATAACACAAGTTTCAGTGGAGGGACAGGATATCAGGCTGTCACACACAGCCTGTCGATCTCCCCTTGGTCACAGTGGGGCAGCCTGACATGCAGCATTGAAGTCACAGCCTCCGTGACAAGGGAGTCGTGCCCAAAATGTCTAACCTGGATCTAATCAAGCCTCTAGTTCCAACCTCCCACTTACTAAAAACACAGAGGTTAGTGGGACATATGAAATGCCTCCTCAAGAAGGGAATGAGAGGAGCCCAGAAGACAGGTGATTCTATAGGCCAACTGACCTGTTTTTTTTTTTTTTCCCCCTTCAAACTGCAAGTAGAAAAATAAAGGTAAGTTGTTCTAGACAGAGGATGGGCAAACAATAGCCTGTGGGGCCGCCACCTGCTTTATGTAAATAAAATTTTATTGAACACCCCCCCCCATTGGTTTACAAGTTGCCTATGGCTGCTTTTGCACTAAAGCAAACCTACTTTGTGTAGTTGCAACAGCATCTGCAAAGTCTAAAATATTTACAATCTGGCCCTTCACAGAAAAAGTCTGCCAACCGCTGTTCTAGACTAACACACAGAGATCAAAAAGGCAGGATGCTCCATGGACAAATGACCTCGTTTTTCACATCAGTTGCAGGAAGAAAAATAAATAGGGTGAGGGGTTTCTCACTACTTAGCCAAAAAGATATTTGGGAGATAATTAGGTGATGTGAATGGGACTGGATATTATATGCTATTGAACTGGAAGAACTGGTCTTGTTAGATAATGGAATTGTCCTTATATTTTAGAGATACACACTTAAGTATTTAGAGATGAGTGACCCATGAATGACCTTGGCTAATCCAGCGAATAAAGAAAAATCACAGGGGCCTCCCCTGGTGGTGCAGGCAGTTGAGCGCAGCGCTATGAAGCTGTCTGCAGCCTCTGCAACGTGGGTTGGATTCCAGCCGGCTGGCGAGAATCCCACATAGCGCGGCAGACCTCTCCTGTCTCGCCCGCTGCTCCCCTCAGCAGTGTATTTCAGTCTGCCTGTTCTGCTCCCTGCTCTGCCTCTGATGAATCCTCTCACCCTCCCACACATCTGGCCTGTACCCCGGTACTTGTATGCATGAATAAATAAATCTTTTAAAAAATTAATAAAAATGTTTTAAAAAGCTTTTAAAAAAAAGAAAAGAGGGGCCTCCCCGGTGGCGCAGCGGTTGAGCTCTGGGTTGCGAAGCTGCCCACAGCCTCTGCGGCGGTGGTTCGATCCCCGGCTGCTCCCCAGCCACTGGAGGAGGGTCCCACATGGCGCGCAGACCTCTCCTGCCGCCCGCTGCTCCCCTCAGCAGTGTACTTCGGTCCTTCTGCCTGCTCTGCTCCCCGCTCTGGCTCTGGTGAATTCTCTCACCCTCCCGCACTTCTGACTGTACCCAGTGCATGTACAAATAAATAAATAAATAATGCATGCCTCTTAAAAAAAAAAAAAGAAAGAAAAAGAAAAATCACAGGTGGCCTCAGTTTCTCATGACTGAGCCTGTCAACAAGCATTGCCTCAGGTGCCAAGCTGCCCTGATCAGGCCTCGCTTACCTCTCTTCTACTTCCCAAGGCAGACTCAAGCCAGCATCACAGGCAGAACCAAGAGCTTGGGTAACAGGAGTCTCTTGGTAGGAGACCTAGAAAGCTGCAGGAGCAGTGCTAGGCCAGCACCCTCACCTTGAAGGCTAGCCTCCAGCTCCAGCCTGGGGTACAGGAAAGTCAACTACCAGCCTCATCTTGGGCCAGGGCCTCCCTGGGGTCAGTCACAGAAGGGTAGCTCCTTAGCTCTGGAATGCTCAGCTTGTCCCCAGAAAGCCTGGCTCTTGGAGAATAGTTTACCCCAGTCCCAGCCACTCCAACCACCCACTGAAGCTCTGGACTCAGAGCATGTGAAAAACCACCAACGCAAAGGTCTCAGGCCTTCTTCCTACTGTGCACAGAGGTTGCTCTAGCCATGCTTCTAGATGGGAGAATGACAGCCCAACCCCCCATCTCCCAGATCCTGGAGGCCCAGTGGAAACTTCCAACAAGTGGCTTTTGAGTGAAGGCTCCTGGGGACTATTCACAAAACACTGAGCCTGCACCTGCAGGGCCCCTCCCTGTCGTCCCCCCAGTCTACTGCCTGCCTTCGCCCAGGCAGCCTTCTGCCCACTGTACCTGGGTCTCAACCCCAGATAACACCCCCACCTATCCCAGAAGACATCTGAAAAAGGATCCTCTTTCTTGCTTCTGGAGTCATCTAATATCTGTGCTTCCCAGCTTACAATGACAGCAAACGTGTTTTCGCCAAACCCTGTGTACTCATCACTCAGCCCACAGCCTGGCAGGGAGGAACTGTGTTTGGCTTCTAATTTGCTAAATGAATGAATGACCAAACTAAGGGGTGCCTGAGCGTGGGCTTTGCCTCAGAGGCGAGGCACATTCAGGCCAGGGACCTGTACATTGGGAGGCTCTCACAGAGGAACTGTCCCCTCACTCTCTTAGCCAACCCCTGCCTTGGAGAGCAGTCCCCTGTCCTGGTGTCACAGTGTGGCCTCCCACTGGCCATCCTATAATGTTGCTTCAATCAGCCGGTCACCTGCCCCTGCCATCCTTGCCGTGGAAAGCCCACTGTGGGCAAGACCCACCTCCCACATGCTGTCCAGAGCTCAGCATGGAACTGGCACTCAGGCACTGTCCACAGCCCTTGGGCAGTGAGAACACAAACAAGGGACTTCAGAGGGCCAGAGCAGGCTGGTAAAGTCAGTCTCCTTTCACAGCAGGCAGTCCTGCCCTCATCTCCTGGGAGCCAGACTGGCATCCTCACACAAATCCTGGGAAGAGAGGACATCGGGCTTCCCATTGTGTCCATAGGGAACCACTGGCCATCCCCCTACAACCCTCACGCCTCCCCCTGCGCCAGTCAAGACCTGACCTTGGCCCAAGCCTCCCAGCCCCCCAGAGGCAGCAGGGACTCAAGGAAGAGCATGGGTTCCAAAGCCCACAGTCCCGGTTCACATTCAGGATCCATGGGCAAGTTATTGCACATCTTCGTGTCTCAGTTTTCCCATCTGTAGCACTGGCATAAGCAGTAGCTTCTTCCTCCGAGGAGCTGCAGCTCCGTGACAACGCTCCCCACTCCACCCCCACCTTTGCAGAAGCAAAGCCCCAAAGGCCTGGTTTCTGAAGCAACAGCAATTTCAAGGCAGCACTGGCAGAGAGGAACTTAAGGTCAATCCCAGAACATCCAAGAATGGGCCTCTGGGGACTTCAGATTTCTCAAAAAATAGTGCAAGGGTTAAGGGACCTTCTCTTCCTTCCCTCCTGCTGCTTTCCCTTCCCCCACTCCCAGGCCAACCGGGTCCCCAGGGATTATCAGAGAGCAGACTGCAGGGAGCCTGCCATCCCTGCAACCAGAGGGACTCATGAGAAACACAAGGATGTACATCCTGGAAAAGGCCCAAAGAGGAGCATGGTACACCTCACATACGCACACAAAAATGACACCCTCCTCAGGTGGGCTGTCAACAGGTTGGGGGTGGGACCATGATAGGCATGGGGGCGGGGGGAAGCTGGAAAGTTGGCTTCGGGGGCTTCTTTGGTTCTTACTCGTAGGGAAATCAGGGAAAACTCTCCCTGGGACAGAGCTTAGGTCCCTCTTAGCTTTAGAGAAAAAGGCTGCTTTGAGGTCACCCTCCCCTGGGCAGGGCTCAGCCAGGCCCAGTGAAGCCTCTGGCACGCGGAGCAGACCCAGGAATATAGCATGCGAGTGGACAGAGGGCTGGTTACACAGGAACCCAGAGTTCTCGGCTTCCTAAACTCCTGCCCACAGGGTAGCGGGTACCAGTCCAGGTAGTTCCACCTCGGACCTGCAGGGCGGGCCAAAGACAACCTGTCCATGACAAAGTGGAGCTCCAGAACCTGCTACGCACTCCACCCCACAGGTGTACTCTCTGCCCCAGAGGCTGTTCCCAGATCCCAGCATCGCAGAGCCCGCTGGAGCTGGGGCATGCCCCTGACCTCTTGGGGCCTTGTTTCTCAACCTGTTGAAGGACTTTCTGAGTCAGAAATTCCAAAACCTCCCATACTCTCCACCTCTTCCTCCCCCACTCAGACCAACAGAAGTACTTGTCCGGCTTCTCATGAAAGTTAAGCTGATAAAAAGCAAATCCACTGAGGCCACAATGATGTGCTGACTCCAGAAGCTGATAAAGCCCTGGGCATGGTGGGGGCCTGCATACCTAGATCAAAGCCTTCAAAGGCAAGCCTGGAGATCAGGTGTGGCTGTGGCAGTTTGACATCAACTCAGACTGTCTGCGACTCCATTTCCTCCTGCTTTCAGCAGGTCAAAGGTGCAAGGGTAAGTCTGACTGTTCTATCAGAAACGGGGTGGGGGGGCGAGAACGATGAACTGGGGCAAGAACTCCCCAATCCCTTCCTTCTGTCTCCTCACAAAGTGCTGCCCTCTTAAGCCCAGCATCCCCTCCCCACAACATCCAGCCCCTCCCTACCTGCCCAGCTCCCGGCTAGAGGACATTTAGATTCCTCTAAACTCCAGACTGCTACTCCACCCAGGTCCCTGCCTGGAGCCTGTGACCTGGAAGCCCCCCAACAGAGGCCAGGTGCTGACTTTTGGCAGCCTGGTCAGAAAAACTGCCCTACCCCAACATCTCAATGCTAAGATTCAAGGGGAGAGGCAACCTCTCCGCGTCTCAGTCCCTGCTAACACAAACTCTGGTCCTGCCCCTAAATAGACGCTCTCCTGCTGCGAGACAGCCCGGAGGTGCAGGCGGGGCACCAGAGGCCGGGGTGGAGAATCCTGCATCCCCTCCCGCATCCATCCCGTGGGTGTGGCCCCCCTATCCCAGCCCTATTCTCACCTTCTCCGGGGACGCAGGCGGCCGGACGCCGCCCAGCACACTCCTCTTGGGCTTCGAGGCAGCGCCCCCATCCCTCAGGGACCATCCTGGGCCCTCCCCACCCTCACCTCTGCTGACGCAGGAGTCTCCGGCGCTCGCACTACCAGACACCGCCGCCCTCCTCCCAGAGGATGCCGAGGCGCGCTGGGCTCCGAGAGGCCACTCGCCCAAGGTCACACCGCCAGGCCGGGGCGACCGCGCGGGGGAGAGGGGGGCGGGGGCCTGATAACGGCGCTGACCCCCTCACGCCCCCGCCCTCACTGTCACACGTGCCCCCCAACACCGCCCCGCGAAAGAAGCTCCACCAGCGAACGATCACCGCGTCCCGGGCCTGACACCTCCTTGGTCCAGGTGCCAGGGGGCGCCCCCAGATCCGCCCCGGGGAGCAGAGCCCCCCGCCCAGCCTGGTGGGGCGCCAGGCACGACTGTCTAGGACGAGCCGCGCGCCCGGCGGGGATCCCTGCTGGCCGGGCGGAGCGGGGCGAGGGTGGGCGGGGCCGGCTCACCGTGCGGGGCGCACCCCGGGACCGGGCCAGGCGCGGAGGTCCGCGACGGCGGCAGCGGCACACGCGGCAGCAGCGGGGGCTCGACACCCAGCACGAGGAGGGAGCCCCGCGCCGCCGCCGCCCGCCCCACGGCCACGCCCCCGCCTCCAGCGATTGGTCGACCTGGGGGGTGGGGCCAAGCTGCTCCGGACCAATTAGTGGGGCCAGAGACGCACCAACGGGCGAGGCGCCACTGGGTCACGTGCGTGGGGCGCCGCGGCTGCGCCGTGCGAACTCTCGGGGAACCCGGGCGCTGCGAGTTCTCGCGAGGAAGGCCGACAACTCGTCCGACGTGGCCAGAGGCTGGACGGGACCCAAGGGAGCGAGGGAAGGAGGAGCGCCGGGAACAGGGTACGCCCGCGTCCCTCCCTCGCCGAGGCGCGCGCTGCTTCCCAACTCGGAAGGGGCCTCCCCTGGGGCATCACCCCGTCTCGAGCAGCTGTCAGGCGGGCTCAGCGTTAAGTGGGGCGCCCGAGGCCGCCCTTCTTCCTAGGCGTCCGAGCCCGCCTGGGCCGTCGGCGCGGGCGTCGCGAGGGCCTCTCAGGAGCGGCGGAACCTCAGCCCCGCGCGCTGTGCCGCCCGGTCTCGACCCTTCCCCTTTCACCTTAGCCCCGCGCCACGGAGGAGGCGCCCCTCGGGAACCTGAGGCGCGTCCTAGGAGCCCGGCGGGCCGGGACAAGCGTCAGAACAAAGACGGCGCGCGGGAGGGGGGTTGGGAGGGCCCTTGTCGGCGCCCGGGAGGACCTCAGCCTCCGCTCCGGTCTCCATGGAGGCGGTCGCCATGGCAGCCAGATGCGCGTGATTCGCCCCTCCGCGTTGCAGCCGAGCCTGAGGCTTCGCCCTCGGGTCTTCAGGGGTTCCAGCGGTGGCTTCGCCGCCCGCCCTGGAACGACGTGCCCTCGCCCCGTTTTGCTGACACGGCAGGTTCCCTCCAGTGCCCGCAGGAGCAAGCGGCTTCCTCCTTCCAGCAATGAGAGGAGAGACAGCGTGGGCAGCTGAGAGCCACCTTTCTAAAGGACCCAGGTCTCTGCCTCTTACTCTCCTGCCTGGATCCCTGTGACCTCCTAGCCTGTGTCCTGGTGTCCAGTGTGCCCGCGCTTGGCAAATTTATCTTCCTAGGTTGTTTCCATCGCGGCCTCCCCTGCTGCATAGTGTTCAAACTCTGACAGCCTCAGAGAGCCTTACAAGCTTTTTAGCAGCATTTTGGATGTTTTGTGCACACTCTGGCGTTGGGGTTGTCCTTCAGCACAGGCATTGGAGAGAAGCACATTCTCATTCCAGCCCACTCATACCAGGTGCTGCTTTCTCACCTTAAGTTTTTATGTGCCCCACTGTGCTCCCCACCCCATTGTACTCCCATGTCTGTTCTATTCTTCAAGGTCTAAAGTTGGCAGGCTATGAACTCAAAGTAGGCTGCAGATGTATTTTATTTAGTCCGCATGGGGCTTTAAAAAAATTTTAATTCTCCTTTGTCTTCCTCCTCTTCTTATTCCTCTTTTGAAATATCAGAAGATGTTACAACATGGACATCCCAGCCTGGAGAATATGTACTATTGTGTTTGCATCTCTGCTCCATCTCCTCCCAGAAGTAACGCTGTCCTAGATATTATCCCTTTTGCTTTTCGTCCTTGTGGTGGCCAGCTTCTCAACTGGCTCCCAATGATCCTTGCCTACTGGTGATATTCACACCCATGTGTTCCTCTCCCCTTGAATGTGTACTGGACCTAGTAACTTCTAACAAACAGAAAATGACAGATATGATGGTTGTCGCTTCATGATTGCATTAGATGAGGTTGTAACTTCCACCTTGCCAACTCTTTCTTGCTGGCTTTGATGAAGTAAGCTGCCATCGTGGAGATGGCCACATAGCCAGGACATGAGGACAGCCACTGTCAACAACCAACAAGAAACAAACCCTCAGGACGCACAGGAGCTGAATTCTGTTAATAACCAAGTGAACCTGAAAGTGGATTCTTCCTCAGTCAAGCTGTGGTCTCAGACCACAGCTCTGAGACCAAGGAACATCTGTAGCTTTTTGAGAAGTGTATACAGTCATGCCTGGACACTTGGCCCACAGGAAGTATGAAATAATGTGTGCTGTTTTAAGTCACAAATGCAGAAGTCACTGTGACCCTCTGCAAAGAGTAAATACTGCATGGAAGTAAAAACAGCTGGTTTATGGAGCTCACCCCGTCCATAAGCACATTATGCAGACCTGTGATTTCCTGTCAAACTGAAACTGATGTGTCTACTTGAAAATGAGGAAACAGGAGAATTTTCCTTGTCAGAGAAAGAAAACAACGCAGAAAGTTACACAGTAATAGGTAACTAATACAGGTTCTCTTCTGTTCTTTTGCTGTTTACAAGTATTGCAGTGAACATTGCTGTACGTGTCCCAGAACACAGAAGCTTAAATTTCCCCTGGGTATATGCTTAGGAAGAGAATTGCAGGATCTTAGAATTTGCAGATGTTCATTGTCACTAGTTTTCAGTAAATGATCAAAGTTAGGGTCACCTGACCATGGTGTCTTGGTCAGGATTAGCAGCCAAGGTTGGCCTCAGTTCATAGAAGCTGGAATCAATCTGTGGACAGGATTCAGAGTCATGTGGAGGACACATTCAGGTGTCAGTCCACGGGCAGGGTTGAGGTGAGTGTGTGGCTACACTTGAGACTCTGAGGGTAGGGTTGTTTTTCCACGGTGTTGGGGGACACTGTGTGGGTTTGGGGGTAAGTCTAAGATCAGTTACAAGTCAGACTGCCCTACTAAACAAGACCTAATCCCTGGTGCTATTATTGCCTAATAGAGGCCACCCAGGACCCAGCCACCTGCAGGTGAGACCCACTCTCAACCGACGCAGCTTTTTAATTCAGGGGGTGGGGGTTAGGAACTAGCTCCCTTCAGAGATCCTGGCAAAGAAAAAAGGCAGGCACAGAAGAAGGCACAACATCTTTAATGGGGGCAACCTGTCCCATATCCCCCAAACATTCTCAAAGGTACTCTACAAGAGGGGAGGGTGACTGGGATAGGTGTGTGGATGTCGTCCCTATCCCTGGCTAAGCCCCTTCCTCTCTAGCTGCTGCACTCTCCAGCCTTGAGCCTGATCCCAAGTGAGTGACTGGGAGGGGCAAGAGAGCTCCTTTGCTGCTAAGGGCAACTTCCCACGTGACCCAGGGGTTGGAGAACTAGCCTGGATGGAAACGGCACTGTCCTCAGAGCTAGGTGGGCACTTAGTTCTAGGGGTTTGGACTGAACTGGGGCACTGCCTCCCTGGGCCCAGCATAGGGAGCACCAAGGCTGAGGCCCTGGTGCGGGGCACAGTTTTGGGGTGCACGCCAGGTTTCTGCACATGGCTCCTGAGTTCTGGAAAATGGTCCATTCTCCTGACTCGGATGGAGCAGGAGGAGATGGCTTAGTCCTGGGGCTCATCTCAGAGGGGTCCCCACATACCCCTACCCCAAGGGGGGAAGCTCGCACCCCAGGAGGTACATTGGAGCTGATGGCTCTGCCCACCCATTTGGCCTTCAGTGGGTGGGTGCATCGGTTTTGTTGGTCACTCAGAGTCGGGGTTTTAGCTGGTACTAGGGCATCCCCGCGTGGCTCCCAGCCACCGCTCACCGCTGCTTACGCTCCGCCTGCTGGAGCCTTCGGGAAAGGTCGTCGATGCGCACGTTCTTGAGCTGGAGCAGGTGCTCCAAGCGCCTCACCTTCATCTGCAGGACCTGGGCCACACCGCAAAGAGGTCAAGCCCCGACTCTCCATTACTGCCACCCAACTCTGCACCTTCCCTCTGCACCCTCACCTGCACTGTCTCCTGTGAAGCCAGCAGCTCCTGCTCCTTTTCAGCGATCTGGAGGACGAAACTTGGATCGCCCTGCAGAGCCTGGCTGTATCTTGGAGGATGGGGAGCTGGCAGCCGCACACCCCTGGTGTGGGAAGCAACTTAGCAGAGGCCTGACTTAGGCCCCACCCTCATCCTTCCTGTGTTCACTGTTAGGTGTTTTCTCCTTCCCCCTCCTCCCCCTCCCCTTACTTCCTCTGGTCCCAGACTTTCCAGACACAACCTGTCCCCACCCTCTCCTCTCAGTTCTTTGTAGGGAGATCGCCTGACCTGATGAGGTTAAGAACTCCCAGCTTCCTTACCTGAGCTGCCCCCCTTCCTTGGGGTCCAGAACACTTTCCCCTGCAACCTTCTGGGACAACCCTGAGCAAGGAAAGTGGAGGAATAACAATATTGGAGCCCTATTTTCCTGTCTTTCCTTCCTACTCCCCAACCACCCACTAGAAAGGAAGGACAAGAGGAAGGTTTCTCCAGGAGGAAGCGAAAGTAAAGGCCACTTTACCCACATCCATGTAGCCAGTGCCATCCTGGGGAGCCAACTCCTGAAAGAACCCCAGGGACCCACTGTGAGTTAGGACTTGCCATCCTCAAGGAGCCCCATGTCCCTTCTGTGGTCCCCCAGGTCAGGCTCCCTTCTCCCATACTTATTGCCAAGGACTTTCTACCGCATGGGAAGCTCCCCTGGGCAGTGGGAGAAGCCTGAGGCTGGGGCACCTGTAGTGAGCCTGTGCCCTGCTTCCTGCGTCTCTGCTGCCGCTCCTCCAGGCGCTGCCTCAGAGGAATGAGCACCAGCTCCACCACGCCCGGGGCACACTGAGCAATCTTGCGCATCACGTCCTCTGGTACTGAGAAGTTCAGCTTGTTCAACACCTTCCTGGGGAGGTAGACACTGGAATGGTGGACTGGGTTCTGGGGGGAATGAAGTAATGGGGGGGGGGGGAGACAGAAGGGCGTGCAGCAGTTGCAGTCCTAAGCACACCACCCTAGGGGAAAGGACGGGCATTGCATCTAAGCCCTGTGCTTGGGTGTTCGGAGGTTCCTTGCCTCCACAGTTAGAGTGCTTGCTTTTATTTTATTATTTTTTAAAGATTTATTTATGCATACAGGAACTGGGGTACAGGCCAGAGGTGTGGGGGTGAGAGGATTCACCAGAGCGGGGAGCAGAGCAGGCAGAAGGACCGAAGTACACTGCTGAGGGGAGCAGCGGGTGGCAGGAGAGGTCTGCGCACCATGTGGGACCCTCCTCCGGTGGCCAGGGAGCAGCTGGGGATTGAACCAGCGCTGCAGAGGCTGCGGGCAGCTTCGCAACCCAGCGCTCAACCGCTGCGCCACCGGGGAGGCCCAAGAGTGCTTGATTTTAATATCAGACATTGTCTGTTCATGTTGTCTTCCCCACCTTGTTGCTAACACTGTCCTAGCCTGGTGGGTTGGGATAGCCCTTCCTGTGCCTGTGCACCCAGGTATTCTGCTACCTGTTCAAGTGACCCCAGTTGCTGAGTTTCTGCTGAAGAGAGTTGGCAGGAACATAATTGTGCATCTCCACCATCTTGGGGAAGTAAAACTTGATAATTTCTGCGACCAGGACTGAGGTGTGGAATGGGAGCAGACATAGATGGTGGGGGGTTGGTAAGGGAGAAGGAGAAATGCATGAGGTAAGAGAATGGGATGGGGAGGTGGCAAAGTGGTGGGGCCAATTGAAGTGGAGTTGTAGGAAGGGGAAGGGTGATAGGGAAGGATAGGGTGGACAAGAAGAAAACAAGATCAGTGATGGACTAGAGACTAAACTTTCAGCATATCCCAGAGGCACTATATCTGTTTCCCATTAGCATCTGAAAACAGGTCTCTGGTACTCTAGCAGAGAATGAACCTCCAAGAGAGCCTTTCAAGAGCCTGGAGCCTCACCCTAAGAACTCACATTGACACACACGCACACTCCAACTCAAGGTCCCAGGAGAGAGGCAAAGACTCACACAAACAGACACCTATAACAAGGTCCCCCTTACAGATATGCACATAGGACAGAATGTATAGACACACAGGCACATGCACAGCACACACAAAACCATACAGAAATGCACATACACATACTTTCATTACTGGTATTCCAAGAGACAGTCACATATGAGCCAATATATACACGGGGAGACTATGCATACACTTCTGTCATTGAAATTCCAGGAGAAACAGTCTTAGATACACAATCACAAGGAAAGCACACGTGTACACAGCCCCACTACATGCTACATACAGGACAAAATGTGTCAATACACATATGAACACGTACATGCTCAGACTCCCACAAGAGAGAATCTCACCCCCCCCACACACTTCTATTAAAAGTCCTAGGAGATAGACAAAACACCTGTTACATACACACAAACACAGAGATATGAATACACACAGACCCCCTTCCACATAAAATACAAGAAAGAACACGGACAAACAGGATACACACAGGCGCGCACACATACACTCTCGGGTGCACACCTCCGTCACTGAAGTCCCGTGAGAGATTTCGCTTGGGCCGGGAGAGAGGGATGTTGTCCACCCACAGGTACAGCTGGTGTAACGCCTCCTCGTCCACGTTACTCGCCATCGGCGCCCTCAGCAGACTGTTCCAGCCGTGCAGCGTCCAATCCTAAACTCAAGACACCTCCAGCGCTTCCTCTCCCTCCACTGCCGGCGCCCACACCCGCCTCTACCTCTCTAATCCTGACTCTTGTCCTAGCTGGGAGCAGCCATATTGTTTTCTGAAGCCATGGCAACCATCAAGTCTCCGAGGAGCATGGGCTTCTGGGAGTTGTAGTTTCTGCTCCATGACCTCCTCTCAGGATCGACCTTTGAAAAGATGGCCTTGTCTTCCTCGCTCCCCAAGAAGGAATCACCTCTGGGCCCACGCCACAGACTGACCAGCCATTGGCCTGCTCTGGGGAAAGCCAAGTAGGCCCACAGAACCCACTGCACCAACATTCCCAAGGCTGAGACCCCTACCCACTTCTGGGTCCTTGGCAATCAGTTGCAAGTGAAGGGAGCATCCCAGTGTTTGTCAGCTTTAACTGGGAATCCGTTTTAATGACCAGTGCTTCCCATCTGGACTGTAACAGTCTGTGTGACAGCCTCCTTGCCAGTCACTCTCAAGGTTCTGTGCTCATGGGGCCATCACCAGTACCCACCCTGCCTCCACGGCAGTGTCCCATGTGGCACTTAATATGTAACCGAGACTCTCAGGAAGAACACCAGAGCTCAAGGTTAGCGTCTTGGCAGGTCATTTAACTCCTTAACCCTATTTCCTGCTTTGTGAAACAGGGACAGACCTTACCTATTTGTCCCAGAGGGGTGATAGAAAAAGGATTTATAGAAGACCTGTTATTTGTGTGGGGACTAGGAAAATGGGAGTTGGTTACAGGTATAGGAGCAGTGAGGCTACTACAGACACTTCCCTTGTCTCCCTCCAGAGAGCTAGGGTTACAAATTGGTTCATTAACAGTTCCTTTTCAAGAGAGCACTGCCTACAGGAGGGTTAGGAATATGGATCCTTAGTGAAGGGGTACAGGGGCACTTCCAGGGTTAGTCCCTAGAGAAAGCTTGCTTCCACCAGACTAGCGGTATGGTTTTGGGTACGGCTGGACCTCTCTGTGCCTGTTTTTTCATGGTTTTACCTACCTCAGAGGGGCTTTGTGAACATCTGACGTGCTTAGCACAGCACCTGGCATACAGCAAGGGCCTAACCTGGTAACATCGCTTGGTATTATCATTGACGTGATCTCAGTTCCAGCAAAAGAGGTGTTCTTGTTGATAGGAGACACACGAAAGTGATTTGCCTTGTTGGTATGTGAGGCAAGGGACTAGAGTTGGTCAGGGACACTTGGGGAGGCTTTTGCTCCCACCTGCTTACTCCAGGGCAGGTCAGGGTCGGCTTGGCTTGCTGGTCTCCTCCAGAACTCAGATGGGCTCCAGGGTGGGGATTAGTGGAGGTGTCAGGGGAATCCCAACTACTGGTCACTGCCACTTAGTTTTGAAGCCTTCAAAACCTGGAGGGGATCCCTGAATGCTTAAGGTCCCGTGTGGAACCTTTGAAACCTTCTCATTTAAAAGTCATTCAAAGCACCTTGCCTTTCAAGAAAGAACCACACCCATGGCAGGTAAGGGACAAAAGATGACCTGGATATCCCCCCCTTAACATTCCAGGGTGGAGAGAGGAACTGCAGGGAGGTGGGGGAGGGAACCACAGGGGTGACATGCCAGCCCAGAGGAGGTGGGAAAACCGGTTTGGGGCCCAGAGCTGCCGGCTGTGTTCAAGCTAAGGCCTTTTCCCCAGCTGGCACCAGTGGGGGCCTGAGGGCCTCAATGAGGGTGGGCCAGGAAGGGAGAGGCTGGGTCCTGAAAGAAAGAGGGAGTTGGGCCAGCAGAGGCACCAGTCCTCATCTTTGGACTGGGGGGCCCCCTGGGCCATGAATGGGGAGTCAACTCATCCTCAGCCTCTTAGGGGTGTAATCCAACCCCAGCAATTCCATGGGCTAGTCATTTCACCTTCTTTCTGCCACTGTCTCCAAGGACAGCCACCAGGCTTGGAATTGCCAATCACTGAAAGGCCTAAAGAGTTCACCAAAGGTAAACCAAGGAGTGCCCTGCAGGCTCCTCCAAACTCTAACCTGGACCAGAGGAGCTGCCCCCACACCCTTCTTTCTGCCTCTGACTCCACTCCTGCAAAGAACGTGGTCGCTATCAGACCTTGATAAGCCTAGATGCCAGGTGCCCGGAGCTCAATTTGGCCCAACAAGACTGCTAGCTCGCTCCCTCCTGTCCAGCCACCTGACCCAAGCTTTTCTCTAACCCCGCAACAGTGCAAGGCCTGGCTTCCCCATACCAATGTAGGTGCACTGAAGACCCCTTCCTCCCCAGCCTAGATAACATTTAGCTATGGAGGAGGCCCTGCACCCCTGTCAGGGCCTAGGCTGTGGCCACCTTCTCAACACATGCTTCCATGTCCCACCAGAGCAAGGACTAAAGGGAACCGGGAAGGAATGTTTCCCCAAGACAGACGCAAGCCCAGACCATGAAGGATGCACCCTTGGCTGTTAAAACGTTCACCCCCCACAAAAGGGGGGTGAGCGGATTTATTGAATTCAGACTAGGAAAGGAGCAACTGGATGGCTGGACTCTGGGCCCAGCCCCAGGCCCCCTGCCCAGGATAGGGCCCTGCCAGAGAGGGATGAGAGGCATGGGGCCTGCAGCTGCCCACGAGGGAAGCGCCCATTATCACTCCCCTGGAGGGCCTCTTGGGAACCTCCAATCTGGAAAGAAGACCAAGGGCCAAAGTAACATGGGCTGGGCCAGAGAAAGGGAACGGGGTGGTGGGGAAGCAGGCAGAGGCAGGCTCAGGAGCCTGTGGTTAGACTGTGCTTCTCGAGGTGGCCTGGGGTGGAGGTGGGGGGCTGCCAGCCTAGTTGGGGCCTAGGCTGGACCTTCCTATGGAGCCCTTCCCAGAATGGCTTTGGGGTCCCCCCCACCAATGACCTGATGTGGACGGCAGAGGGGAGAGGCACTCTCCGGCCAGGAGCTTCCAGGGCCCATCCCTGGCTACGGCTGTGGCCTAGTCCACTGATGGCATGGTGTGGTAGCACCGGACAGCTCCCCCACCCTCCCCAGCTGGTCCCCCAAGCCCAGGGGCAAATGGGGAGGAAAGAGGATTCTGAGAAAGAGGCAATAAGCAGGCAGTGAGGCTGACCCCAGCCCTGGGCCCGAGAGGTGACTGGGCCCGTCGCAGGGCCAGGGCGACATTGCTGGAGGATCTGGGGCTCCCTACTCTGGCCCATCCACAGCGGTGGCCCAGAGTCCTCGCTCGGCCCTGGGCCGGTGCTGCCGCATCCGGGTTGGGAGCACGGCGAGGCCCGTGGCTCAGCTCTGATGTCCGAGACCCCGAACTCCCGCCTGCCTGGCGTGGTTCTTTCTGGTCACATGGATCAGATCGTGTTCCAAGTGGAGGATGTGGCTCTGCACACGGTCGTCGATGGGGAAGGAGGTCAGGTACCGCTTGACCATCGCAAAGTAGGCCATGGCCTCCCCGAAGCTGGGCACGGGCACCTCGTCGCCGTCCTCCTCGTCTTCGTCGTCCTCGTCCTCGTCCTCCTCCTCCTCGTCCTCCTCCTCACTGTCCGACTCCGAGTCCTCCTCGCCTTCCAGGAAGTGGAGGGTAGGGCACTGCGCCTCCTCCTGGGCACCGTAGCCCCCGAAGCTGCCCCCCGCCTCCACCACGCCCTGCGCCCAGTCCTCGGCCTCCAGGCCCTCGGAGGAGCTCTCCTCCTCCTCCTCGTCCTCGTCCTCCTCGCTGTCCTCCTCGCCCTCCTCCTCCACCTCCTCCTCCTCCCCCAGCTCCTCCCCGACGCCCCCTTCCTCCTCCTCCTCTCCCTCCTCCTCTTCCTCCTCCTCCTCCTCCTCCCCGCCCTCTCCCTCCTCCTCCTCTTCCTCCTCCTCCTCCTCCTCGTCCTCCTCCTCCTCCTCCTCCCCCTCGCTCTTGAGGGCAGTGGTGATGGTGGCATTGGGGCCACCCCCGAAGCCGGCTTCCCGAAAGCAGGCAGCGATGTCCGCGGGCTCCACGGCCTGCCAGGCCGCGGCCACGAAGTGCAAGGCCTCCATGAGGCCCAGCTGCAGGCCCGAGCGATCCTGGCCCTCCAGGGCGGCCATGGCCTTGAGCAGCATGGCCTGGCGGTAGTGGCCCTTCACCTGCTGCACCACGCCCCGCTCCAGCGGCTGCACGGTGCCCGGCGGGAAGAAGGCCAGCTGCACGTGCCGCAGCCCCGAGGTGTCCAGGGACTGGGCGGCCAGGCGGCCGGCGAGCAGCAGGACGCGGCGCGACTCCGCGGCCATGCGGGTGTCCAGGGCCTTCAGGTACTTGGCCAGCGCCTGCGTGGTGACGCCCCCCTTGGAGTTGGCGGTGTAGTCGCAGGGCAGCCCCGCCTGGCCCGCGCGGGGCTTGGCCGACTTGCCGGCCACGAGCGGGGGCAGCTTCTCGCTGCCGTCGGCGTTGGCGCACAGCAGGACGCTCAGCCGCTGGGTGGCCCGGCGCGCCCGCCCGTCGCCGCCGCACAGCCCCGCGGCCTGGTCGGGCAGGAAGTCGTACCAGAGGCTGGTCTCGATGGCGCTGAACACGTCCTGCGAGGCGTAGCCCTCGGCCACGGACGGCGGCTGCTCCTCCAGCGCGCGCCAGCCCGTCGTGCCCCCGCCGCCGCCCTCCGAGGGCACGGCGGGCGGGCTGGCGGGCGCCGCCGGGGGCCGGGCGCCGGCGCCGCGCGCGCGGGCGCGGGCCACGCCGCTGCAGGACACCACGCCGTGGCGCCGGCGGAAGCGGTCCAGCCAGCCGTTGGAGGCGGTGAAGTCGTCCATGCCCAGCTCCTCGGCGATGCGCAGCGCCTTCTCCTTGAGGATGATGCCCTTGACGGGCAGGCCGGCGGCGCGGATCTGCTGGAACCAGGCGATGAGCAGCCCCTCGAGCTTGTCGTAGGGCGACAGCTTGTTGGTCTTGCGGCAGGTGGAGGCCACCCCGTACTTGCGCTCCGACGCCAGGATGGCCCGCTTGTTCTTGAGGATGGTGCTCAGCGTGGACGGCGGGATGTTGAAGCGCCGCGCGATCTCGCCCTTACGCAGGTCCGGGTTCTCCTCCACCTCCTGGATGATCCGCGACTTCTCCCGGAACGTCAGCTGCCGCCGCTTGGGGCCCATCCCGGCGCGCCCCCCGCCCCGGGGCCCGGCGCCACCGCCGCCGCCCCGGGGCGGGGGGCCCGGGCCCGCGGCGGGGGGCACCTGGCGGCCTCTCCCGCCCGCACGCCCCGCCCGAGACAAAGCGGCTCGCGGGGCGGCGGGCGGGGCGACGACCCGGCCCGGCCGGGGGCACCTTCGGGGGCGCCGGAAGGCGAGGCGCGGGCGGCGGGCGCGGGCGGCGGGCGGGCGGCGGGCGGGCGGCGCGGGCGGCAGGAAGTGCCGCGGCGCGGGGAGCGGGGCGCGCGGCGCGCGGCGAGCAGGGCGGAGCGGGCGGAGCGGGATCTCGCGGGAAGCGCGGGGACGCCCGGCACCGCCTCCCGCCCTCCGCGCCCACCCCGCTCCCCGCCGCCCGGGCCGGCCGCGGGGGGGCGCTGCGGCCTGGCGGACCCGCCGGGCGCCCGCGAGCCGGACCCCGCGGGCGGGCCGGGGGGCGGCGGGGGGAGGCAGAGCCCGGCCGCCTCCGAGGAAGAACAGCCGCGCGGCTCTGCTTTTTATTAAGGCGACAATAATCCAGTGTTTTCCCAGAAACTGAAAAATACAGGAAACTAAAAAAAAAAAAAAGCACCTTTCACCTCAGCACCTGGAGAGATGGGCAGGTAACATCTGATACAGTTCCTTCCAGTCTTTTCTCTAGGCGCATCGGTTTTCTTTTAAAAAATTTATTGCATAAAACTGGCAGCAGACAGTGGAGACCGTATAGCTGGCATCGCCTGCCGTTTTACCTGGCATCCAGTGATGAGAACTTTGCCATATCGGTAAATTACTGCCAACATGCTCTTTAATGGCTGAATATTATTGCCATTATAGACGAGCACCAATCCAGGTAGCCTGTTGTTA
This sequence comes from Talpa europaea, assembly GCF_964194135.1. Lineage (NCBI taxonomy): Eukaryota > Metazoa > Chordata > Mammalia > Eulipotyphla > Talpidae > Talpa > Talpa europaea. Next base: position 15,512,928 of record NC_140078.1, on the reverse strand, counting down.
CACATTTCGGTGATTTTTATAAGCAGGGGTACAGTTTTTAATCTATTTGGTCGTGATATCACTATCCATAAATAACACTGATACCAGGTACTTCTTGACTTTCTATCCATAAATAACACTGATACCAGGTACTTCTTCACTTTCTGGACTTTTCCATGCATATAACCATAAGTGTATGTGCTTTCACTTACAAGAAAGAATAACATGGTGTATCTATACATCAGTAACCATGCACGTGAATCTCTGAAGCCTCCTCCTGCAACAAACACATAAAAGTGACAAAGTCTTAAACATTGAATATATTGCAGTTTTTAAGAAGTCTCTTAGGTTAGCAAGAGGGGAAGGCTGTGAAGGGGGTGGTGGGCAGCGCTGAAGACCTGGGGCTGGCTGAGTCTTCAAGACAGTGGGTATAGACAAAGAAGGAAAGAGAACCAAGGACAGTGCCCTCCACACTGCAACTTAAGGACTGAGAAAGGAGGAGGAAAAGTTGAATTGGTAGGAAGAAAGCCAACCTGTGTGATGTCCTGGAAGCCAAGGGTAAGTCTCTGCTGTTTTAGTGTATCTTTCTCTCTTCCTGAGTTTATTGACCTTTGGGATCCTGTGAATTTCTAGTCAAATCCCTTACCCACGTTTCTCTTGTATTTGTCCTTTTGTTCAGTTTTAGCAACTCTACATGTATTCTGAACATTAAATAAACTTTTGCTAAGTGTATTGCAAATGTTTTCTCCCAATCTGCCATTTGTCCTTTAACTTAGGCTAGGTAGTCTAAGATAGGAGAAGTTTTTAATTTTTAAGTAGGTGGATCTGTTCATTTTTTTTCTTCCTTTATTACTTCCAGGTTTTGTGTTTTACTTAGGCAGTTCCCACCCTGAGATGTAAAAAAGATATTTTTCTAATTACAAAGTCTTGAAGAAAATGTGGGAGACCGTCTCCTGTAGGAGCAGATCCATGCTCAGTCACTGGAGAGGTGACTGTAGGGGCTCCTTCCTATGCATCTTCAGGAAATAGTAGGTTCCTCGTCCCCTCGTCCCTTCCCACGCATCCTGGATTATAATCAGTGGCTGCTAGAGTGAATGGACTGATTGGTGGGCTTTTTTTTTCTTTACCGCACTGAATTTTCCAACTTGTCTTCAATAAGCCAGCACTGCAAGGCCCTTTAAAATGCAAAGGAGAATGGAAAGCTTGCTGAGGGGCATGAAAAGCCATGGAAGGGTATAAGATAAACAGCTTTGTTTATCTGGTAAACAGCTTTGGACAGCCTGGGTCAAGAAAAGAGAAGATGAACTGTAGACTTCCCTAATGTGAAGAAGGGGAAAATGGAGCTTACAGAAAGAGGTAGGATCTCAGGTACCCAGATGAATTGGTGCAGGAAGTGGTCAGTTGAGAGGGCCTGGTTAAAGGGCCCTGCAAACTGCTATAAGCACCCAGTAGATGGGGTATCTGCAAATGGCTATGCCATCACTACATGTATGTGGCTACTTCTTTGAAGTGGCCATTCCAGTGTCCTTTGTGTGGTTCCCAGGAAGTGGAAGACACTGTTCAGGAATATACCCCGTCCTTCAGAGAATATGCTTATATTTTTATAGGCTTTGTTAAGAGATAACTTATATGCCATGTAATTTACCCATTTAAAGGGTACAATATACAGATATGTACAACTATGATCAAAATCAATTTGAGGGCCTCCCCGGTGGCGCAGCGGTTGAGCGCTGGGTTGCAAAGCTGCCCGCGGCCTCTGCGGCGCCGGTTCGATCCCCGGCTGCTCCCCGGCCACTGGAGGAGGGTCCCACATGGCGCGCAGACCTCTCCTGCCGCCCGCTGCTCCCCTCAGCAGTGTACTTTGGTCCTTCTGTCTGCTCTGCTCCCCGCTCTGGCTCTGGTGAATTCTCTCACCCTCCTGTGCTTCTGACTGTACCCAGTGCATGTATAAACAAAAAAACAAACAAACAAACCAGCAAAGAAATAAATAAAGCATGCCTCTATAAAAAAAAAAAAAAATCAATTTGAGAACATTTTCAACACCTTAGACACCCCATATCCTTTAGCTATGGTTTCCCTATTCCCCATCCCCACCCCGTCCTTCCCCAGCTCTAAGCAACCACTAATCCACTTTCTATTTGAAGGCTTCTGTCTTGGACATTTTATATGATGAAATCATACAATATATGTCATTTATGATTAGCTTCTTTCATTTAATAACATGCAAGGTTCATCCCTGATGTAGCATCTGTCAGTACTTTATTCTTTTTTCATGGCTGAATATTATCCACTGTCAGTTGAACATTTGGGTCATTTCTACCTTTTGGCAAGTATGAATAATGCTGCTTGCTTGCAGCATTAATGTGGATATATGTTTTCATTTCTCTTCGGTATATATTTAGGAGTGGAAAATTGGGAAAATATCTTAAAACCAGAAAATTTTGAGAATAAAAACATTTCATTCCTTTTAATTCCACTGTGCACATTGTTTTCAGTGGGCCCACACTTGGCAAAATATTTTGTAGCCCATATTCTGAAAATCTTTTTTTTTTAAATGTTTTTATTTATTTTGTGTAGAAGAACTGGGGTATAGGCCAGTGGTATGAGGTGCGGATGAGAGGATTCATCAGAGTTAGAGTGGGGAGAACAGGCAAATCTACTGAAATACACTGCTGAGGGGAGCAGCGGGTGAGACAGGAGAGGTCTGCTGCTCTACATGTGGGTCAGCTCCCTGGCTGGGGATCTAGTTCAGGCGGTAAAGGTGATAGTGCTAAGACCTAACCCCTAGGCCACCAGGGAAGCCCTGACCTAAACATCTTTTCATGTTAATGAATATCTATGTGAGTGAGTGTCAAAGTTCTTTTGTTCTCAGAACCCTTTCTTCAAAAGACTATTCCGAGACCGCAATATGTAATTATTCAATAATCAGTAACTACTACGTAGTGAGCCCTGCCAGGTGCCAGGCATCCCTATGCCCGTTCTCTCTAACGGCTGAAGGTACTGCATGGTATAGAGGAGCCCTCTGCAGTAGCTGTTCCCTCATTGAAGGATGCCCCAAGCTTGGCATCTATATTTCACTTGGTGAACATACATTGGTGAGTACCTTTATCATCTCCTTAAGAGTGGCATATGGGGGGCCTCCCTGATGGCAAAAGGGGTTAAGACGCAGCACTATGAAGCTATCAGCAGCTACTGCAGCACAAGAACTGTTGTAGAGCAACCCCGATACAAAACGGGGTGCCTGACTGTGGGTCCTCACCCGCGCGCTTAAAAGGACTTATCAATGCTCTACTGCAGGCACACGTGAAAGGTTCATAAAAGGTTTATTTACAAGGGAAGGGGAAATGAGGAAATGTACAGCTCTGGGAGAAAAGTGGGAGACAAAGTTTTAAATGAGTCCTACCCGATCCGCCGATCAGGAATCCCAAAATGGCGCTCTCAGAGTTGGCCGCCAGCCAGGAGTGGTGAAGCCAGGAGGCGAGCGATCGCGAGCCAGAGAGACCAAGGCCCATGTGTTTGGTTTTTATATCCAACCTGGCTGCCCAACTCCACCCTCAGGTCCCGGCCACCCTCCCCTTGGTGGTGATGGGATTTGTCTTCCCCAATGTCCTGATGGTTTTAGTCTGGAGTGGGGGTGGAGTCCACAAAGCCTGTATGGGATTAACTCAGGACATCACTTCCCCCTAACAGTTCGATCCCAGGCCAGGGAGCTGATCCACATGGAGCAGCAGACCTCTCCTGTCTCTCCCATGGCTCCCCTCAGCAGCGTATGTCAGTAGATCTACTTGTTCTGCTCCCTACACTGTTTTTGATGAATCCTCTCACGCTTCCGCATCGCTCGCCTACACCCCAGTTCTTGTATGCATAAATAAATAAAATAAATCTTAAAAAAAAAAAAAGGAGGGCCTCCCCAGTGGTACAGCGGTTGAGCACTGGGTTGCAAAGTTGCCCGCAGCCTCTGCAGCACCAGTTCCATCCCTGACCGCCGGCAAGGGTCCCACATGGCGCGTAGACCTCTCCTGCAGCCCGCTGCTCCCCTCAGCAGTGTACCTCATCAGTCTGCCTGCTCTGCTCTTTCCTCTGGCTCTGGTGAATTCTCTCACCCTCCCAAGGTTCTGACTGTACCCAGTGCTTGCATAAATAAATAAATCTTTAAAAAAAAAAAAAGTAGCATCTGGGGTCAGAAGCCACAAGCCACACTTGGGCTCGGGTCCATGTGAGGTGCTGGGAGACAGGAGGGGAGGTAAATAACTTGATCCCTGATCTTCAACAGCTCAGCTTGAGGACATGAGATTCAGGAAAGGGAAAAGGGATTTCAATAAATAAAGTTTATGCCTTCCAGCAGTTCCTCTTCAGGAATCCATGCTATGCATACCTGCTGCCTCATTGTAAGAGTTAATAACCTAAGGTTCAGCACTAGGGAACTGAATAAATATCAATATATACCATTACGGATCCATGTTCAAGTACAATGGATACAGCAAGGTGTAAAATGATGTTTCATAAGCTGATTGCATATTTTTAAAAAATACGGACATAACATGCTTATAAATACATAGATCTGCACTGTCCACTAAGGTAGCCACTAACCACATGTGGGTACTGAACACTTGAAATGGACTGACAAGTCCAAAATGAGATGTAAATGTACTGTAAATGTAAAATGCACATTGAACTTATAGACTTGGTACCAAAAAAGAAGTATGTAAACTGTCTCATTAAAAAAAATCTTTATATTGATAACATGTTGAAATGGTATTTTAACTACATTGGGTAAATAAAACATTAAATTACTTAGTCCTGAAATTTCATCGACTTCTTTTTAAGATGTGATTACTACAAAAATTTTAATTATATATGTAGCTTACATTTGTGCCTCCCATTATGTTTCTTTTAAAAAAAATATATTTATTTATTCATTATGTTTCTATTGCCCAGAGCTTGATGCTTACAGGCTAGTGCCAAGAGCTTCCTTTCATCCGGAAGGTGAAGCCCACGGCAGCTCAGAAGTGTTATTGTAACCAGGGCCTGGCTGGAGGGGGAGTAACCCTCTTACTGGGATGTTTGCAAATATTTTATTTTTATTGACTAGTTGTTTTTTTTAATTGAGCATATAATCCATGATCTAATTGGTTAAGGAGATTCAGGAAGATAGAACTGATGTGTGGGGTGTTCTGGAATGATCCCTCTGTGGTCCTGGCCCCACTTTACTGGCTCAGAAGTGACTGACTGTGGGATTTCAGGACTCCAAGAGTGTAACACCCCTCCACCCCCACCAACACCCTCCCCATACCAGGTAGAGGTGTGTATGGGGTAACCCCTGCTGTGCTGATTTTGAGTTTGTTTTTTTTTTTAAAAGATTAAGTTATTTATGTATAAAAGAATTGGGGTGTAGGCCAGATGTGGGGGGGGGGGGCGAGGAAGAGGATTCACCAGAGACAGAGGTGGGAGCAGAACAGGCAGATTGACTGAAATACACTGCTGAGGGGAGCATCAGCAGAGACGGGTGAGGTCGCTGCGGCTTAGGTGGTTAGCTCCCCCCGCCCGGGAGGAACTCAGGCTCCTAAGGTGATGCGCGGTAGCGCTGACACTTAACCCCTACGCCGTCAGGGAGTTCCCTGCTGTGCTGATTTTGAAAATGCGACCCTGAAAGCATTGCCCCCCTTAGTGTGGGGGCAGTCACAGCCATGGCTGTGAGTAGTGGGTAGAGATCCCTAGCTGGACCTTGACTGGGGGTGAGGGGGTGGGGATGGAGGTGGGTAAAGGAGTGGGGGAGAGCCGGCATCCTCAGCCCTAGGGAGCGCACAGCATGGCGCCCACACAGCACCTCAGCTGCTGAATGTCGGGGGAAGGAAGATCCCGATTCCACTCTGGCCGCCCCTCTCAGGGAGGCCTGGGGTCTTCCTCTGTCCTCCTTCCACACTTACCCCGGTTCAATCAAGCCCCCACCTTCTTTCCTGCCATCCCTACCCCAGCGTCTCAGGCTGGAGAGCCAGGGCTGCCCTGGAGGGGCGTAAGGTTACAGCCCTGCCCTGCGAGCGGCCTCCCTTCGAGGCCCCCGCCCAGCGGGGCCACCTCTTTCCTGGGGAGACTAGATTCAAAAGCGGCTCCCCGCCCACGCCCCTCGGGTGAGCCTTCCGGCCCCGTTCCAGAAAAGCGGGCCCCGCGGAAAGGTGATTAGGTAATTAGAAGTTGCTCAGTTTAAACCAGTGGCAATTCAGCTTCCCTGATCATCAGAGAAACTCCAGCTAAACCCTAGGATGCCACGGGCGCCAGCGTAACCCAACTACCCACGAGCCTGAGATGCGTCCACGACTGGGTTGCGCGCTCGCTGAGTCCCTCCTCGGCTCCCTGAGCAGGAGAGCCTCCCTCTGGGACTGCCGGGGACACTGGACCCCTCGGGGGCCCCTCCAGCCCGGGGTCCGTGGGGGCGTCCATGTGCTCCCGCCGGCTCCCTCCCCGGGTCCGCCCTCGGCGCTGGGGGCGCAGCTCGGGAATTACGCTCCGGGGCCGCGGGCGCGGCCGGGGAGGCGCCCGGGGTGAATCTGGGTTCCAGCCCCGGCCCAGAGCGTGACCTTGAACCAGCTCGTGCATTTCCACGCCTCGGCGTCCGCGCGCGGGGTGGAGTGGCGAGCTCAGACCCTGGGAGCCGCGTGCTCGGCCAGCCGCGGGCACGGGCCGCTCATGCCACGGCGCTTGCACGCGATGTCAACGTGCCCGGAGTGGGGGGTCCCCCTCGGGGGTGATTGACTCCTCGGGGGGCCCTCTCTGCTGGGGGACGCAGGGCGTAACCCCAAACCACAGCCCAAGAAGCGCAATTCTGGAGGTCAGGCGTTTTGACCCCGGACTGGAGGGCGCGGTGGGGTGCGTGGGAGAAACCCCAATTTCTGCGTCCCACCCAGGCCGGGAACTGGGCGGGGCCGGGCTGGTCCAGTCCCCGCGCCGCTCACCCGCGGACCCGCCCTCGGTTCCGCCCCCATCTGCCCGCGCCCCCATTGGCGGCGTCGGGCGGCGCGGCCGCTGTTATTTTTCGAATATATAAGGAGGTGGAAGTGGCAGCTGCTACCAGAGTTTTCTCGGACCGCCGGCCGGTCCCCGCGCCCCTCCACCCCTCCCCGCCCTTCCCGCCTCCCTCTCCTCCCGGGCGCCCCACGCCTCGGCCCCAGCGCGCTCCCTCCCTCCTCCCTCCCTCCCCAGGACCCGCTCCCCACCTCGCCCCGCCCGCTCTGCGGGGCGTCGGGGTCTGCCGCCCGGTCCTCCGCCAGCCAGAGGGACCCCGCGGTGATGGAGCTGCCGCGGCCACACCCCGCGCCGGCCGTGACCCTCAGCCCGGTCGGCGTGCGCGGCGGCGCCGAGCGCCCAGACCACCTCCCCGGCATCCGGCTGGAAGCTCGTGGCCTTTTGGGGTCCCCGGAACGTGCGGTCGCGTCCTCGCCGGTCACCACCCTCACCAAGACTATGCACGACCTCGCCGGGCTGGGCAGGTAGGGCCCCCCCGAGGAGGCTGGGTGTGGGGTAACAGGGCTGCACTGGGGTGCTGGTCCCAGGCTTCCTGGGGAATGACACTGGGGACCCGAATCCCGGGGGGGCATCCGGAAGGCGTCCCAGGCAGAGCCTGCTTCGGGGGTTCGTGACAGTGACTTGCTGTTGGCCGGCAGGGGCCTCTGGAGACCCTCTTCACCTCCTCTTTCTTCTCCCTCACTGGCTTCCACCAGGTTGCTACCTAATCTCTGCCCACAGCACCATTTTGCCCCAGGCAGGGGATCCTGAGCCTAGAGAGGGAAATTGAGAGTGGCGAACCCTTGCTCCCGCTCACTCCATCCCCAGTTCTTTCCTGGGGTGAAGGGACTAGACTCTGATCCTGCTCCCTGAGCACGCCTGCAGGGCCTGTCTGGGTTGTCCTTGAAGCAGGAGATCTGAGCTTGGGCCCTTTCTCTAGGAAGGCTTCCGGCAGGATAGGGACCCGAAGAGTTTTAGGGAATGCTCTCCGGGCCAGCTCTGCCTCCCCTCAGCCCACACCCCCAGGATGGGCACCATCTTGCTTCAGCCATGGAATCTCCTTCCCCCCACTACCCAGAAGCACCTTTTAAAAATCAATCACTAAAGAGAAGTTCTTAAGTAGCCTGCCTTAAGGAGATGGTTCCTCCCTGCAACCATCTCCCTGGGGAAGGGCAGAGAGTGGGTGGGTCCGACTAAGATAGTGGCTGATGGGAATACTGATCCCCACATTTACCTTTCTCCTTCCTGGGTCTCTGCTTCCTTCCCAGCGACACCCCAAAGAGACGGACAGGCCCCCTATCCCGATGTATGTCTGAGTCCTCCCTGTCATCTGAGTCTTCTGAATCTTCTGATGCAGGTAAGGCTCAGGGGTACCTGAGAATTTAGGGGGCAGCCTGAGCCTCCCAGCTTCTGTGTATATCAGACTAACATCCTGTCACGGCCTTTTGGGTTCAGGAGCCCTCCCCCTGCTTCCTCCTGGTGGGGCTCACCACACCCAGCCCAGACTGGCTGAGCGGGCTGGGTGGGGCCCTCCGGGGGAGATGAGATCTTACCTATTTAAAACCAGGCGCCAAAATCCCTGAACCACAGCCCCACCTGGGAGGCATTAGGATGGAAAGTTGGTCATTTTATAGCATTCACTTGTCTTCGGTTAGAACCCTTTCCTTTAAAAAGCTGCTATCTCTCAGAGCAAATTATTGTAAACCAGTTCAGGGAAAAAATGCTGAGTATAGTTTTGAATTTAAAAATTTAAGTAGAAGCATTTCCATGGCATAAATGGAGTAGAGCCCTGTGCAATTTGGGGAGTAATGTGTCAGCCTTGGGAGGGGGTATGGATGGGTTTTTGTTTCACTTTTTGAATGTGTCAAGATATAAAATAAAAACAGTTTCCTCCCTTCTTTGAATGGGTTTGGAACATGATGGGGGGAAGTGCAGAAAAGGCCCTGACTTTCAAACCAAGCCACCCTGTCCCCCCAGGTCTCGGCATGGATTCTCCCAGCCCCATGGACCCCCATGTGGCAGAACAGACGTAAGTGAGGAGGGGTTCCCCACTATCAAGAAACTGGTGCCACCCTTTGGGAATCCCATTTCTAGCATAAACTCATGGCGGGGGTGGCGGGGGGGTTGGAAGCCTGGGCAAATGGACAGACCCCTCAGATCCCAATACAAGGAGACTAATTGATCTCCCAAGGGATTCTGCTGGCACAGCAGCGAGATGGACTCAGGCAGAATGGAGGGGACACTGGCTGCGGGGACCTTGGCTCCAGCCAGCCCTAGTCTTATGGAAATACAGCCCCGCTGCGTGTCCTGTTTTTCCCTCTGTCTATATTCATTCCCCCCATATACACTTTTCTGCGAAATACCACAATTTAAAAATATAGTTCAATGAATTCAAAACTTTTAACTCACTCTAGGCCAAATGAAAGTTGCTGAGGCTGTTTTGGCCCTTGGCCATCCTATCAGTTGCCTCTAGCTTCAGTGATACTTGACACTCTGGCCATCCCCTGGCCCGGGCCCTTGGTGAGAGGGAGTGCAGGGACCTGAGGGACTCTGCTCAGCACAGATCTCTCCTCCTTGCTCATGGGGCGTGAGCAGTATCTTTCAGAGCACAGCTGTTCCCTTCCAGCTGTTAGGGCCACAGCCGTGAGAGCAGCTGCCAGGCATTAGTGGGAACAGCTGGACATCCCCAGCCTGAGCTGAGGGACCAGGGCTCAGGATTTAGGGTAGTGGTTGCCTTTCCTCCCATTGCTTTTGATCAGACTGGGCTGGGTTGCAGCATTTGTTAACAAACAGGAAATGGGGAGAGAAATGGGTAGGAGTGGGGGTGAAGCAGGTTGTTCTTTGGTGACAACAGAGAGCTGTCCTTGTTTTACCCCCAAGGCCCAGGTGCAGATTGGAAACCAAGCCGATAAAATTGGTCATCTCTGGTGCCAGGTTGGCTGGGTACAGCCATGCCCTCCCCTTGGGGGCTGTCCTGACATTTTAGCCCTCAGTGCCCCTCCACCTCTGCACCTGCTTCGACGGTTACACAGCTTCCCAGAAAGAAGCTTGTGTGTGTGTACAAGTGTACGCACAGATGCACCGAAGCCCAGAATGGCAGGTGGTCTCTGATAACATAGCTGGGGGTTGGGGCCCGCAGAAGAAAGAGGCTTATGCCCCAGCCTCCAAAGGAACATCTGTTGGAATTCCTTGCCTGCTGGCCTCTTCTAAGGCGAGAGGAGGGGGTGGGATAGAGGCTGGGTCCTAGAAAATTCCTTAGGAGGGAGGAGAGGATGTGACCCCGCACATTTGCCACTAGGGGGTCTGGCTTGGTAGACTAGGGCTGACCCTGGGGTGTCAGGCCTGAGGGGGGCCAGGATAGCCACACAACAGGGAAGCCCAGCCTTACTGGCATCCAGGCCCTGCAGACACCCATATTGTTGGGCGTGGACTGTTATGGTGGGATGGATGGATGCCTTTCCTGGCGGCCATATGGCCTCCCTGAGGTGATTTGCATACAGGTGGAAGGCCTGTGGGCAGGCTGGTGAGACTGTTGCCTTGGTAATGCCTGAGCCACCCTGTGACCTGCCCCAGCTGTCTCTGCTGCCATTCTCTGGGCCCTCTTCCATTCAGACTGGTCTGCTCTCATCTTCCCCCTCCCTAGAACCTGGATTCCCTGATAGTGTTCTTCCTACTTCCCCTTTCCAAGGCCTGAGTCATGGCCCCTGGGCCTGTGGACAGGGGCCCCGGTACTGGGGGTGCGGGATGGGCTATGGGATGAAGCTGGGTTGCATGGGATCTTTCTGCCTCCTAGGTTTGAACAGGCCATCCAGGCAGCCAGCCGAGTTATTCGAAAGTAAGTCTCCAACCTTCCTTATGGGGGTGGATGCCGGTGTTGGGGGATACAAATGGAGGGTAATCTCCCATGCCCTCCCATAGGGGTGCACAGGGTTCTGTGGTAGAGGGCCGTCCTGCATGTTCTCAGTCCCCGCCCCGACTCTCCAGTCCTGACCTGTCCCTGTTTCCTTCTACAGTGAGCGGTTTGCCTTCCGACGCTTCCAGTCCTTGCCGGTAGGTGCCTGCTGTGGCCTAACTGGAGGCTCAGCCACAAACCCCAGCCTTGGGGAGGGTTGGGGGCAATCAGGGTTGCCTCCCAGAGGGTGAACTGAAAGGAGTCATGTGTCCCTAGTCTGACTGTCCGGGCGGGGGTGGGGTGGGGGGATTGGCAGGTAGAAGGACCAGCTGGGGAAGTGGAGGAGGGGTAGAGGGGGTAGGGCCTGGGCTGGGGCCACAGGAAGACAGCCTTCAGCACCTGCTGCCCTACATGTCTCTCCAGGTGAGGCTTCTTGGCCACAGTCCCGTGTTACGGAACATCACCAACTCCCAAGCACGAGACAGCTGGAGGAAGAGGGAGGCATGTGGCCGAGCTGCCCACAGCTCTGGGGAGGACAAAGAGAATGTGCGTTTCTAGAAGGCCTCAATGGGAGAGGTGGGGGTTGGGCAGGAGGCTTCTCTGGTGGCATTTGATGACAACCCCCCATCCCTGATTTGCCTGCAGGATGGACTTGTCTTCAAGATGCCTTGGAAGCCCACACATCCCAACAACGACCATGCTCTGGCAGAGTGGGCCAGCCGCAGAGAAGCCTTTGCCCAGAGGCCAAGCTCGGCCCCTGACCTGATGGTATAGATGAGGGCTGAGCTGTGTGGGGCAGTTGCATGCAGGGTGGGCACGTGCCCTTGAGGCAGCCTGGGAAAGGGGAGAGTGATTCTGAGTCCTGAGGTGGTAGGAAACTTCTTAGAAAGATGGGTGGGGCCTGCCTTGGGTACCCACCCCTGAGTAGCCTGTACTTTGTCACCCACACAGTGTGTCACCCCCGAGCGGAAGATGGAGGTACAACAGCTGAGTCCCATGGCCCAAAGCCCCTTCTCCTTGACCGCCGCTGAAGGTGCCACTGAGGAAGATGATGGATTCGTGGACATCCTGGAGAGTGACTTAAAGGTAAACAGCCTCGCTCCATGAGGCCCCTGCCCTCCCTCCCTGGAATCTCCCTAAGGTGGAAAGCTCTGAGCTCCTGCAGCAAGACTATGACCTCATTCCAATGTCAGAAGAAGAACTGGAGGTGACTGTCGCACACCGACCTCCGGCCAATCAGAGCGGAGCGGGTGGTTGGTCCTGGTGAGGGGAGGATGCGCAGGGCGGAGGAGAGCCTGGGCCTCCTGCATGGCCATGCTTCTCCCGGTTCTGTGCCAGCCCCTGCAACCAGTGGGGCTCTGCAACTTTTGGTTCTGGGGGCCGCCCTGTGTGAAGGTGCAGGTAGGGTGAGAAGGAGGGCTGCCACCCCGGGGTTTGCTGGGGGGACAGCGCAGGCCACACTGCAGGACTCAGCCTCAGGCCTGTGAGTGTGACGGTATCCTTGCTGTTTTGGCCTCAGGATGACGACATGGTCCCTCCAGGCATAGAGAGTCTTATTAGCGCCCCCCTGGTCAAGACCACGGAAAAGGAAGAGGAGCAGGTGGGCCTCTGTGGCAGCCCCGCCATAACTTGGAGCTTGGGCTCACCCTTTGGTGGGATGGGGGGCCGGAGGGTGCACGGGCTGGGCACTCTGACCCCCAATCTGCTGTCCCTGCCAGGATCTCATCATGTTCAGCAAGTGCCGGCGGCTCTTCCGCTCTCCGTCCATGCCCTGCAGGGTGATCCGTCCCATCCTCAAGCGGCTGGAGCGGCCCCAGGACAGGGATGTGCCTATACAGAACAAGCGGAGAAGGAGCGTGACCCCTCCGGAGGAGGAGGAGGAGCCTGAAGAACCTGTGAGTGCCCTCTCTGGGGTGGGCAGGCTGCCACCCTTTCAGTCCACCCATAAGCCCTACGTGGCCATGTTTGTAGCAGAGAGTGTGTGCAGGGAAAGGGCTACCAGCTAGACGCAGCACGGAGGGGCAGCCTCCTGCCTGACCCTAGCCATTGCCTTCCTGGCCCCCCAGAAAGCCCGAGTCCTCCGCTCCAAGTCCCTGTGTCACGATGAGATCGAGAACCTCCTGGACAGTGACCACCGTGAGCTGATCGGAGATTACTCCAAGGTGCCAGAGGCGTACCCCTCCCTCACCCACTGGCCCACTGGCCCGGCAGCTGCTCGTGGGCCTCCCTCTCTCCTCCAGCCCCTTTGCTTTTTCTTCTGCATCTTACTGTCCTTCATTGTCACCTGAACTCCTGGCTTTCCTTGGTCTCTTGTCTTAAATCTGTCCCAGACATCAACCTTGGGTCTCAGCCTTGAAACATTTCCAGACTAGTGTCCAGGTGGGAGGCTCCTTGGGCTTGGCAGAGGGTGGAGGCAGGACGTGGGGAGCACTGGGGCTTTCACCTTCATGCTCCACCTCTTCATTTCCCCTTGAGAGGTTGTTTCCTGGGTATCAGACCCAGGAGGCACCTCTCGTTGCTATGGGAATCAGAGCTGAATTAAAGGTCAAAGCAGATGTGACCTTCTCACTTTCTCCTCCCTCCACGTCCCCCAGGCTTTCCTCCTGCAGACTGTGGATGGGAAGCACCAAGACCTCAAGTACATCTCTCCAGAAACGGTATGCAGGGATGAGCCGTCCTCGGGGTGCATTTGGGACTGTTAACCTTCCCTGGGGAGGGGCTTGGAGTGCTGGGTCAATGAGGGGCTCGGGGCCAGCCCCTGCCTGCTGGGCTGACCTACTCGGTCCTACCTCCATGGCCTCCTTCAGATGGTGGCCCTTCTGACCGGCAAGTTCAGCAACATCGTGGAGAAGTTTGTGATTGTGGACTGCAGGTACCCCTATGAGTACGAAGGTGGCCATATCAAGGTGAGGAGGGTGATGGGGGAGCCCTGAAGGCTCACGCAGCCCTATGCATCCTCTGCTGGGAGGGTGAAGGGGTGGACGGGGGTGAAACCTCTCATGGAGAGGGATCCTGCCCAGTAAGAAGTAGGGTCACACAGTTGAAAGACAGGCACTGTGTGGGAGAGGGGTCTGCCACCCAGTGGCAGGGCTGTGGCTGATCTCCAGCCTCTCTGGCAGACTGCTGTGAACCTGCCCCTGGAGCGAGATGCCGAGAACTTCTTGCTGCAGAGCCCCATCACACCCTGTAACCTGGACAAGAGAATAATCCTCATCTTCCACTGTGAATTCTCATCAGAGCGTGGGCCCCGCATGTGAGTGTCTGCTCCTGATGTCCCTGCTCAGGTTATCAGGGGCTGCAGCCAAGGCCAAGCCCAGCCCGGGTCCTCCGGTCTCATCTGACAGTAGACCTCACCCCCTCCCCTGCTCATGACACGACCCTTCATCTCCTTCTCGCTCTCCTTCCCATTGGTGAGTGTCTCTCTCTGTCCTTGTCACCTCTGCCGCAAAGTCTGGTTCCAAGTCTCTAGCCATGTGCTTAAAACCCTAGACCTCTGTGACATGGTGCTTCAGTGCTGGGTGCCCTTAGGCCCCCCCCTTTAGGACACCCCCTGGTCAGTGTGAGTGCTGATGACTCTCCAGCCAGGCTCGCATGTGTGCTGGCATCTCCCCAGACACTCCTTGCAAGGCCTGCTCCCCGCTGCCCTCACCAGGCCCCCTCCCCCGGGCTTCCCTTCCCGCACATGGCGTCTACCTCCACTAAGGCGCGCGCGGGACCAGGCCCCTCTGTCCTATCCTCTCTCCCTACCTCTCATCCTCATCAGGTCTGGTCGAGATCTCCTGGAAGTATGTCTTGAGTTTCGTCCATCTCTTTCTGCTTCCCCTTTTCTAGTTCCGGCCATACACCTCTTACAAAAGTTGTGCAACTAGAAACAAGCCCTTGATTTGCTTCCTTCCTTTCATCTCTCCAACTTCTTCCGTACCCTATAGCAAAACTGAAAGTGATCTGAAAGTGGCCTTGGGCTGTCCATCCAGCACTAGAAGGCCTCCCGTGCTTCCCCAGGGCCCTGCTGGGCGTGGGCACCGCACACTCTGATCCTCCACCCCTGCTGGTCCCAGGTGCCGTTTCATCCGGGAGCGGGACCGGGCAGCCAATGACTACCCCAGCCTCTACTATCCTGAGATGTACATCCTCAAGGGCGGCTACAAGGAATTCTTCCCACAGCACCCGGTATTGGGGGGACGCAGGGAGAAGACTGGGGCGGGGGCGGCCCCAAGAGAGGGTGATGGGAGAGCTGGGTCCCCCCGGATGTTTCCAATTCTCTCCCGTATTGATTGGCCCCTCCTGTCCTGTGCTAGACCTTCTGCGAGCCCCAGGACTACCGGCCCATGAACCACGAGGCCTTCAGGGAGGAACTCAGGACCTTCCGCCTCAAGACTCGCAGCTGGGCAGGAGAGCGGAGCCGGCGGGAGCTCTGCAGCCGGCTGCAGGACCAGTGAGGGCCGCTGTGGTGCTGCCTGTCTTCCTTGCCTCTGCAGGCCAGGGCACCAGCTGCCTGGCGGCCCGCCGCGTCTGCTGGAGGCCCCAGGCACCATCCAGGGGAGTGGGTGTCCCCTCCGTGTGCCCCTGGCCTCCACCCCCTTCTCACTCCCATCCATCACACACCACATCCCGGTGCCCCGACCCCTGTCCCTGCCCCTGGAAGAGCCCAGCCTGTTGACTTAGTGAATTGGATTAAGTCCAGTTCAAAGGAAGTATTTTGTACTGGCAGAAGCCTTTTCGCTTTTTTTTCTTCCTTGTTTGAGTTAACCCTCTGTCTTCCGATGTGCAGAAAAGCCCCCTTTTCTCTTAGGACTTTGCACATGTGAGGCAGGGGGAGAACCACCGTCCCCCAGGATGGGCCAGAGCCTCTCTCCTCGCTGCCCCGGGGGTCAGCGGGGCCGGCCCTCTGTGGCTCGCCTGCGTGTGTCTGCCTCTTCCTTTCTTTCCTTCTCTCCTGTCTTCCACGTGAACACTTTCAGCACAAACATAAGCTCTTACTCTCCCCTGTTTCAGTGTTACTGCAGGCTTCATTTGTTTGTCAGACTTCGCTGCGGTTGAGGCTCCCCTCTTAGGGACTCAAATGTTAATTACCTGCTTGACCCCGGCTTCTGTTGTCTCAGAAAAGGATGTAATCCTGGGCCACGGTGGATGGGGATCTGCGCCAGGGGTGCCCACTGGAAGCCCTGCCCCCCACTCCCATGAACCCAGGGGCCTGACAGGTCAAAACTTTTGCTGCTGTCTTGTCGTGGTCAGAACTTGGACGGATGGATGGATGCATGGATGGATGCGTGGACAGCGGTGGGTGCAAAGGCCTTACACACACAAACCTCTGAATGGGATCAGCTCAGTGAACATGACAGCCTGCAGCAGGAGTATGTGTCTGTCTGTGTGGACAAAATCTTTACACTTTGAGGTTTGAAAATATTCAAGAGGAAATGTCACGAAAACCCGCTAAATCAAGGACAGAATCTCCCATGGATTCTGAATCTCAGAATTGGGGAGGCTGTGCCCCAAGGCCCTGTTGAGTCTTCTGTTGGGGCCTGGGTTCAATAAAGCACTGAGCAAACTGAGTGGCCAACATGGCATCTGTGGGGCCCTTGATCAGACAGACCATGGCCGACCCCTAGGGTGGGATTGGATGCGGGGAGGTCGGTGGGGGGATTGGGGCTGGAAGCCTCCTGGGGAGGCAGCCTCCTGCTTTCCCCTACCTTCCCTCCCCTGAAGCCTACAGCTCTTGCTTGATGAACCTGCCAAGCCTGGATCTGGGCTCTTGCTCCCCCTTTATCCGGCTACTTGGGTGTCTCTGGGCGGACCTTTCCTCAGGAGGCAAGAGAGACCCTCCCCTTCCGCTCCTCAAGAAGTACCATGGCTCCCCATTGCCCTAGGATAAAGTTGAGAGTCCTGGCATGGCCCTTTGGGAACCGGTCTCTCCCCACCTCACCCTTCTCTCTCTGACTCACATCCCCCGTGCTTTGCTCTGCGGATTCCCGTGCCTTCGCACCTCTTGCTGTGCCAGCCTCAGGAACACGCCCCCTCTGTTACTCCTCAAGACTTAATTTCAAATGTCACCTCCCCCCAGAAGCCTTCCTGCCCTCTCAGAGTTGGCATTCTCAGTACCCCAGCAGAGCTTCCACTTAGGGCACGCCGATCAAAAGAGTGGGAGAGGGCCAGCCTGGGAGATTGGTCCCAACCTGGGGGGCTCAGCAAAGTCCCCTGGAAACCACTATGGCTGCCAGCCACCCCTGCAGTGAGTCAGCTGGTCGTAGGACTTTGCCGCATACAGACGATGTGCCGCCTGTCGCCCTGCACACGTTCCGTGTCGGGTGTCATTACTGCCATCTGTCAAAGGTCATCTACCTTCTCGAGTGGGTGGTGCTGTGATTATTCACTCCACTTTGCAGTTAGTAGATGGGGAATGGAGGTGGTTTCCTACAGAGCAGCAAGAGAGGACTCTGGGCTGCAGGCTGAGCCTAAAGGACACTTACCCTGTTTCTTATGCCCAAAGGCATGGTCTTCACTTCTGTCCAGAGCACCCTGGAAGGGCACAATGGTGAGGGATGTTGGGGTGTGACTGTGGGGGTCTGGGAGCCTCTGCTCAGAGAAAGGAGCCCGGGAAGCTCCAGAGGCCCCTTCTACTGAGCAGGCAGCTGACACTAAGGCTGACATTTACTTGAATAAAGGGACAGCCCCAGAAAGAGAAAACAGCTGTGAGGGGGGGGCAGAAATGAAGGCTGGGGGTGAGGGGGACAGGAGGGGGAGAAGCCCTGGGCATTGTCATGCTACGACTTGCCTGTTCCGGTGGTCTCAGAACCTGCCAGGTTTTACAGAGCTGAAAGGCAACGGGAAGCTCAGAGAGGGCACTCACTTGCCCCAGGTCACACAGCAGACACAAACAGCAGGCATTCCAGCAGCCTAGGGCTCTCCCTTCCTCACCTCCTGCCTTGGTCCCTGAGCAGCAGGGGTGGAGCTAGGCTGGCTGAGTGTCCTCATCCACGCTGTCAATCTGGAGCAGGCCACGTGGGGAGGAGGGAGCAATGGTGCCCAGTGTCTGACAAAGCCCAGGCTGCACCAGGTGCTGACACCACAGCCACATCTGTCCCCCTCATAACCCTCTCCAGAATTACATATGCAATCAGGGGCCCTCAGTTGCCCCATGTTTTCTTTTTCCCTGATATTTTTTCCTGAGGTTGGGATAAAGCTCATTTTTCAGGAAGGCAGGGATGGAGGTTGGGGAGTGTGGGGGGTTCTTGGTCAAGCCGGGAGACAAAGCACTTCCTGAACGTTGACATCTAACCTAGGGAGGTGTGGGAGTCATGGCCCCAACACAGACCAGGACCCCCTCTGACCCTGGGATGTTAGGGGATGAGACAGGTGCCCCCCCCTCACCCCCAGCAAGAGAAGTTATAACTTTCTTCCTGAATGCTTTTAACGGGGAGTGGCTCAGGCAAGGAAGTGGTTTAAAATCCTGGGCTGCCAGCCAGTTTCAAAGGTTGTTTTGTTAAGGCAGGGCGGGCAAGGCAGGAATTCCAGCCTGGAAGCAGCACGTGGGGCCAGTGCACGTGGTTACCAAGCTGTGTGGGTTTCCTAGGGTAGGGAGTGGCCTGTGCCAGGCTGGTCAAGTCAGCGGGCACTGAGGGGTGTTGGGGGAAGCACCTGCACCCACTGGGCATCATCCATAGTGCTTACCAGGCAACTTGCGATGACAATCTAAAAAATAGCATTTCAGGCCTCCCTGGTGGCCTGAGTTGAGTGTCAGCACCATCACCACGGTGGCCCACCTCAATGGCCTGAGTTTGATCCCCAGCCCGGGAACTGACCCACACATGGCGCAGCAGACCTCTCCGGTCTCCCCTGCTGCTGCCTGTGGCAGCGTATTTCAGTGAGTCTCTGATCCCCACTCTGTCTCTGGTGGGTCCTCTCACCTCCCATCCCGCACCTCTGGCCTGCACCCCAGTTCTACACAAAAATAAAGAAAATCTGGGCCTCCCCGGTGGCGCAGCGGTTGAGCGCTGGGTTGTGAAGCTGCCAGCGGGCCTTTGCAAGCGCTGGTTCGATTCCCGGCTGCTCCCAGGCCACCGGAAGAGGGTCCCACATGGCGCGCAGACCTCTCCTGCCGCCCGCTGCTCCCCTCAGCAGTGTACTTCGGTCCTTCTGCCTGCTCTGCTCCCCGCTCTGGCTCTGGTGAATTCTCTCACCCTCCCGTGCTTCTGACTGTACCCAGTGCTTGTATAAATTATCAAATAAATAAATAAATCTTTAGAAATTAAAGAAAAAAAATAAAAAAATAAAGAAAATCTTTTTAAAAATAGCATTTTCTTTTTAATTTCAGGAATAATCAACATTTCAACAAGGATATAAATCTTAAGCAGAGGGCACAGACGTGAGGAACCATCACATCGCTCAAGATTCAGGGCACCTCAGGAGGTTATTTCACATTCCCTCAACAAACCCACACACCAGGGCTCACCATTAGTCTGACCTCAGTCGAGGCAGATTAGTTTTGTCTGTTCTGGAGCTTCATACACATGAAATCAATTTATCTCCTTGGCGTCTGGCTTCTCTCCCTCAGCATAATATTTATATTTTTTGAAGATTTATTTATGCATGCATGCAAGAGCTGGGGTACAGGCCAAAGGTATGAAGGGGTGAGAGGACTCACCAGGAACAGAGTGGGGAGCAGAACAGGCAGACTGACTGAAATACACTGCTGAGGGGAGCAGCGGGAGAGCCAGGAGAGGTCTGCTGTGCCATGTGGGTCAGCTCTCTGGCCTGCCCGGGGACCAAACTCGTGCTGCAGAGGCTGCGGACAGCTTCATAGTGAGGTGCTTAACCCCTTGCGCCACCAGGGAGGCCCCACTCAGCATAAGATTTAGAGATCGCCCATGTTTCATTTAGCAATTTATTTCTGTCCTCTCCTGTGTACAGTATTCCATTATAGGATATATTCCTAAGAGGAAATACTACTCTTTTTTTTCTTCCGGTTTATTCTTTTTTTAATTAAGGTATAATTTATAGGCAGTAAAACTCACTCTTTTGAGTATTCAAGTCTATGAGTTTTTTAAAAAGATTTATTTATTTATGCATACAAGAGCTGGGGTGCAGACCAGAGATGTGGGGAGTGAGAAGATTCACCAGAGACAGAGTGGGGAACAGAACAGGCAGATGTACTGAAATACACTGCTGAGGGGAGCAGCGGGCAAGGCAGGAGAGGTCTGCTGTGCCATGTGGGTCACCTCCCTGGCTGGGGATGGAACTCATGCTGCAGAGGCTGCAGATTGCTTCATAGTGCTGCGTCTTAAGCCCTTGTGCCACCAGGGAGGCCCCAAGTCTGTGAGTTTTGACACCAAGATAAAGACATAGGACATGGTCATCTTACCCTCCATATGTTACATGGGAGTCCAGTGAATCATACTGGGAATCTCCCCAGCGGTGGAATCACCCCATCCAGCTTTAGGGTTCTCCACCTGGTACTCTAGAACAACTGTCCCACCAGCAGGGTCTGACAGTTCTATGGCCCCATATTATCATCAAAATTGGTAAACTCGAATTTCTCTCTCTTAACCTGAAAAATCTCGTTGCTGACTACAGAAAAGAATTCCCATCACTGTCAAATGCTGCCCTCTGGGCTGTGATACGGCATAAATGGGTTTGAGCATCACAGATCCAGCCCATGTCCTGACTCTTACCTTGAAATTCTAAATTAACTTTTTCTCAAGTCAGAGTCTTTAAGTGATTCTTTCGAGTTCAGTGGCTGTCACTGGCTTGAGCTCATCCACTGACAACAGCTCACAACCATCTAGAAAACTCATGATTTCTAAAGTCTTTATCCCTGGAATTGAACACACAGGCACCCTACTTTCCAGAGGCAGTAAAACTGTCAGTGGTGTGGAAAAGAAGGATGTTTAGACAAGGGGAGCCATGGTCATGTGAAATCTGGAAACAATCAGGAGAGGGAAGTTGAGTAATGACAGAGCTGCTGCTTGAAAATCAGACCTTGGGAGCATGTCAGATGATGTGAAGTTATTCAGTCTATTGTTCCAAGAAGACAGTTGGTTATGGGACAGATGGTAAGAAGCATTCCCACCCAGCCCACAGAGGACTTTGTGTGGGTGCCAAGCAGTGCCTAGGGTTGCTTTGCCCCACCCAGCCCACAGTGGCACACACCGCTGGGAGGGGGTGGTGGAGCAGCTGCCAGGCTCTGAGTCAGCAGGGCCTGGGGCGGTGGGAGGGGGGGGGGCCTCACGTGGCTGGGCCTGTGCTGCCTCGTGGGGCCTCCTGGCTCTCAGCCCTGCCGGAAGCGCGGCTGTTTGAAAGGACGAATCACACATGGCCTGGTCCTCCTGGGGCCGGCCAAGACTGTGAGGCCTGGGGCTCCTTGAGGGGAAGGCTGGAAAGGGGGGCTCCTGAGTTGGGATGGGGAGGACTGAGGAAGGAGGTCATCCAGTCAGGGTGGGAAGGGACTCCAAGGCCTGGTTTGCAGGAGTAAGCAAGGGGGGGCTTGGGGGAGGTTTGCGGCCTCCCGGAGCTAGAGATGGTTGTGAGCGAGCCCTTGGGGTGGCCAGTAGGGGGCAGGGGAGAAGGGGACACACAGGGGAGGGAAAAGGGCAGGCTGCAATCTATCAGCATGCACACCTCCACCAGCACAGGCATAGCATCAGGAAAACCTATTGCTGTCAGGGCACCTCAATGTCCTCATCCTTAAAATGGGGACAAAAAAAATGGGGACAAAAATCCTCCTTCAAAGGGTTGTGGATTGGATCAAATGGGTTAATGTATGGAAACCACGCAGAACTGAGCCCATCTACATAAATCTCTGGATAGCTCTTATTACTTAGGGCCAACATGGGGATTATAAGATCAGACAGGTAAACCGATGAGTCCAGAAAAACTCAACTCAAAAAAAAAAAAAAAGGAAAAAGAAGGAAGGAGCCAACGTGGATTGTAGGCCGTGGTCTACTTGCATCAGTCTAGGGAGCAGTCAGAAGCCTGGGGATGGGGCCTCCCTGGTGGCGCAAGGGGTTAATCACAGCACTATGAAGCAATCCACAGCCTCGGCAGCATGAGTTCGATCCCCAGCCAGCCAGGCAGCAACCCACATGGCTCAGCAGACCTCTCCTGTCTCGCCTACTGCTCCCCTCAGCTGTGTAATTCAGTAGATCTGCCTGTTCTGCTCCCCACTCTTTCTGGTGAATCCTCTCACTCCCCCCACCCCCGCACCTCTGGCCTCCACCCCAGCTATTGTATGCATAAATAAATAAATCTTTAAAAAAAAACAAAAGATGAAATCATGCCATTTGCACAACATGGATGGAACTGGAGGGGAATCATGCTGAGTGAAATAAATCAGGAGAAAGACAAATACCAGATGATCTCTCATAAAGCTACAAAGCAAACAAATAAAACAAAAGCAAACCCTTGGATTCTGACAACAGGACCATGGTTACCAGAGGGGGAAGGGATAGGGCGTTAGAGGGCAGTTGCCGGACTGTGGTGGAGGTTTTAGAACTTTGGTGGACAGCATGGTAGTTTTGCACATTGAAGACGTGCAAGCCTGCATTCCTAGGACATACACAGTGTTGTAGACCAGTGTTCATAGCAACACTGTAAAAAGCAACAACTAAACCCAGCGGGGCTGTCTCTGGGGAGTGAGCTCCCTGTCACTGGAGGTGTGTAAGCAGCAGGAGGTTGATCCTGGAGTCTGGAAACAGCAGCAGGGCTTCGCAAGTCAGACTGCTTATCAGGTATAGAGGACACCTTCATGGCTTGGGTAGGTGCAGGGTGGGACCAGCTTTCCAAATTGAGCCAGTATCAATCCTGGCACTCGCATCCCTTGAGGTTGGCACCTGGGGAGACCAGAAGCGGCATGGCCGAGGCTGCCTGTCACTGTGGGGTTGGCCTCACCCAGGTAGGGATAGCGCCGTGGAGGGTGGGAATGAGGGAAGGGCCCATGTGAGGGGCTGCAGGTGAATTTCCCCAGCAACAGGGATACTGAGCAGAGCAGGACCAGGGAGTTGGGTGGACACTTAGGCAGAAGGGGAGGGGAAAAGATGGGAAGGTGTGGTCCCCAACTCCATCTAGACAGGCGAGCTGGCCTCCAATCCAGCAAGCTGCTTCCTTCAAGCTCCTCCACTTGCAGTGATTGAACTCATTTTACTTTTCTCCCTCCTCTCCCTCATCCAATTAATGGTTGTCAACGTTTGAGTAACTGAGGACCCACTGCGTGCCAGGCTCCACCCTGCCCACTTCATACGTTGCCTCACTTAGAAATGTGTTAGGTCCCATGTACCAGAAACCCCTCACGGTGGAGAAACAAATGAATGTTTGCGCTCCTCACTCAGCAAGAAGCCTTGGCAGGAGCTCCAGACCCAGGCTCCTTCTCGCCTCACTGTGCTCAGCACATGACTTTTGACCTTAGGAACACAAGATTGCTGAGGGCTGCAAAAACACAAGGAAAGGTACTTGAGTTGCCCCCCACTTATCTGAGAAATTATGGCTTTTCTGATGGCTCCCACCTATGTACCAGCTGCAGTTCACATAGTGCCCAACCTGCTGGGGAGGCTGGGGAGGTATTTCTGACTAGAGTCCCTCCAGGTTCTTGAAATGAGGGGTGAAGGGAATAGCACCCTGAATCGAGGAAGGCCTGTCTCCTTTCACTCTTTCCATTTACTCTAATCCAGTCTTCACCTCCAGAATGCACTTCCTGCCACCTGCAGCTAATGAACTCCTATCTCTCCAGAAAGTGTAGTGTGATGCCACCTCCTCCTTGCAGCATTCCCAGATTACTTATCTAGGCTTTTTCCCAGGCCTGAATCTGTTTGTCCTCTCTCTTGGCTCCTCCCTGCCTTGAACACTGTACAGAGTCTGCTGGAAACACTAAGCACCTGGAGAACATACCCAACAACAAAAAGCATGAATGAGCGGCATGTTCTTCTTTTCTTTCAGGTCATGTTCATGGTCTCCCCTGTCCCAGAGTCTCCCTCAGCCTTTCTTCACTCCATGTCAGCTGCTGGGGGGTGTGAGGGAGATGGGAGAGCTCATGTCCCAAATTTAATATTCTCAGGAGCCACCTTTCACTTAGCACTGTGCTGTGCTGTTAGCTATGTTAGGAAGCCTTGCTGGGCCTATTTAGTCACCTGTCAAATGAGAGGCTGTGCCCAAAGTTTCTTCTCATGCTAAAAAGCTCAACTATATGGCCTCCCTGGTGGCGCAAGGGGTTAAGCACTGCACTTTGAAGCTGTCTGCAGCTGCTGCAGCGCAAGTTCAATCCCCGGCCAGGGAGCTACCCACGTGGCGCAGCAGGCCTCTCCTGACTTACCCACTGCTCCCCTCAGCAGTGTATTTCAATCAATCCACCTGTTGTGCTCCCCACTGTCTCTGGTGAATCCTCTCAGCCCCCCACACCTCTGGCCTGTACCCCAGTTCTTGTATGCATAAATACATAAATTTAAAAAAAAACTATGGTTGGAGCAACACCAGTGCAGTACAACACAAGAGGGAGGAGAAGCTGCTATGAGGTACCCTCTGCTCTTGTTGACTGAAGGGCTCACACCCACATTGGGGGCTTTAAAATCTGGAGGCTATACTGAAGAAGGGAGTGCTCAGAGTCAGCCCACCGGAGGGAGTTGTGCTACCAAGAACTATAGGAGTAGCGGGGCAGAGTGGTGACTGTCAACTTGAGCCTGTGGCTCCCAAACCCGGGGCGGAGGGCTAGATTGGATCACCAGTGTCTCTTTATAGAAGAGGCTGTTATCTGCCTCTGGCCACTGGGTTATGTGAAACACCTGCCTTACTTCCACCAGGGGCCAAAGTAGAGATAACAACTGCACTAGAGTCATTAACTGGAGTTCAAAGTACCTGGGTGCTAAGAACAGGAACAAGCGCCCCGGGGTAGATCCCATCCTGTGACCCTGTGTCAACCATAATCCCTTTCAGAGCTACATCTGTTGCTCAACCACAGCTTAGAGGTTGAGGCTGTCACAAGATTGTTCAAGGTGTTTTAGGGAGGATCTGGCTTAGGGGAGGGAGCCATTGATAAATTCCCCACCACCCACTTACATAACCATAGGAAAGCTGAACTCTTTTTTTTTTTTTTAAGATTTATTTTATTTATGCATACAAGAGCTGGGGTACAGGCCAGAGGTGTTGGGGGTGAGAGGATTCATCAGAGACAGAGTGGGGAACAGAACAGGCAGATTGACCCAAGTACACTGTTGAGGGGAGCAGCGGGTGAGTCAGGAGAGGTCTGCTGCACCATGTGGGTTGCTCCCTGGCCAGAATCGAACTCATGCTGCAGAGGCTGCAGATTGCTTCATAGGTTGTGTCTCAACCCTTGCGCCACCACGGAGACCCGGAAACCTGAACTCTTGGTGCTCACTGAGGACCTTTTGATGTCTTCCTACCCTAGATCCTATCTGCAACCCCTTGGTGGCACTGACACCTTGGGCATCCAAATATGTGCAGGGGCTTCATTCAATGAAACACTAGATATCTAAAGATCCTGGGTGAAAAAAACCTAGGATTATATATCCAGCAAAAATTATTAACTATACCATAATTTACGTCTGCATCCTTCAAGGGCTGAGAAGGATTCTTTTTTTTTTTTTTTAAGATTTATTTATTTATTTATACAAGCACTGGGTACAGTCAGAAGCGCGGGAGGGTGAGAGAATTCACCAGAGCCAGAGCGGGGAGCAGAGCAGGCAGAAGGACCGAAGTACACTGCTGAGGGGAGCAGCGGGCGGCAGGAGAGGTCTGCGCGCCATGTGGGACCCTCCTCCGGTGGCCGGGGAGCAGCCGGGGATTGAACCAGTGCTGCAGAGGCTGCGGGCAGCTTCGCAATCCAGCGCTCAACTGCTGCGCCACCGGGGAGGTGCAGGATTCTTTTTTTAAAAAGATTTATTTTTGTTTATACAAGAGCTGGGTTACAGGCCAGAGTCGCGGGAGGGTGAGAGGATTCACCACAGACAGAGCAGGGAGCAAAACAGGCAGACGGACCGAAGGCACTGCTGAGGGGAGCAGCGGGAGAGACAGAAGAGGTCTGCTGCGCCATGTGGGATTCTTCCTGGCTAGCCAGGAATCAAACCGGCGCTGCGGAGGCTGTGGACAGCTTCACGGCGCATTGCTCAACCCTTTGCGCCACCGGGGAGGCAGGGCAGAGAAGAATTCTATGACAATCCACAGTTTAAGATCAGACCTAAGAAAGTAAGACAGTGTTCCCTGTCCCCTGAACTTGTGGAGGTTTCAATTTTATTACAAAATTTGATGTTTGTGTTGAATTAAGTATATCCAAAAGGACACAAATCTTCAGTGTCTCAGTTAAAATTTGTGGAGTGATCAGACCCATGTAATCACCATCGGATCCAGATCTAGAATGTGACCAGCCCCTAATGCCCCCTTGTGTTCCTCGGGTCACTCACCTCCAAGAGTAACCACTATTGACTTACAAGAGTCAGAACGCAGAATGGTTGATCTGGTTATGTGTCTTCCCTGTTCATGGACTCACACAGTGTGTACACTTCTGCGACTAGCTTCTCTCACTCAACACTAGGTGTATTCATGAAGCTTCTTTTTCATTGCCATATAGTATTCCACCGAATGATTATACCACAATTTATTCTCCTGTAGCTGATGGCTATCTGGTTAGTTTCCAGGTTGAGATAATGAAGATAAAGGTGCTTTGAGCATTTCATGTACATTTTACCCAGTAGATACCAGGAATAGAGCTGCTGGCTCATGGGGCAGACGTGTGGTCAGTATACATAGGAACTGCAGGGCAGGCTATTTTGGTCAGAACTGACGGGCTGGCTATTTCAGTGAGAACTGACATGCATGGACATTCACGTGGCACCCAACACAGACTCCTTGGAAGATGGGTTGGACCCAGGACAGTGGCCAAGAAAAAGGGAATCTCCTAGGGGACACCCACAAGCAGCCTTTTAGTAAAACCTTTAGGTAAGAACTTTATCTTGCTCACCACCAAGTTGACGATGCTACTGCCAACTGGGTCACCCCCACTGCCCTCCAGAGTATTGCTCAGGCCAGCTTTTCACTGCCATTTCAATGCATCTCATACAAGCCTGCCCAAGAGTGGCCTGAGACTTGGACTTACGGCCTGAGGAGTGAGTGGAGGTTGGAATACTGTGTTCCAAATGCCAGGTGGCCCTCAGTAAGCAAAGCCTTCTGCCAGCTCTCTGCTATAATCAGCTAGGAGACATGAGTCCTGGCTAAGAGTGATATGGACCAGGAACTGTGCCAACTTCACCCCCTGCCTTGTGGCTGAGATCCCACAGTGTCTCTGTGGCCCTCCACCTACAAGTATCTAAACATACTTGTGGTCAAAATGTCCACATGGCCTAACCAGGCCCTCTGGCCTCCCCCAGTGCCTCCTTGCCCAGAGGGGCCCCAGGGCATGCCAATGCAGGGCCCTGGCTCTAGGGACCCTTATTTCGGTTGCATTGCCCTGTCCTTCCTTTCTTCAGTTGAGTGAAAATGGTTGGCTCCAGACCTGTCTTGTAGAGTGAAGTTGGGTGCCATAACTCAGATGTACCCCAATCTAGATATCACCACTGTGGGCAGACCCTTACAATGGGTGTGTAGGGGACAGCTAAGTGCTACTGACAAGTTCAGGCAGGAAGACTTTTCCTAAGTTTGAGTCTGAGCACTTCTTGAAGGGAAAAAAGAAAAGAAAAAAGGAAGCAAATGGTATTCCAGGGCAGCGAACAGCCAGTGTGGGGATTCTGAGGCACAGAACACTGGCATACAGCTTGGGAGGCTTGCGTGGTTGACATGCTAAAAATGCGTGTGTGCACACATATGTGTGGTGGGGGGAGCAGGCAATGAGGCCCACGCACGTTGCAAATACCTCTAGGTCAAGTGTCCAATGGGGGCTTTTATTCCCACTGCAGGGCTGTGGAGGCTAGTGCCTGCCAGTGCACTTTCGGGTTTAAGGTCTAAGACTCCTCATTCTACTTTTGCCAGCCTCCCTCCGACAGTGATCACAGCAGAGCTTGTTAGAGGTGGGAGTATGAAATTGTTAGGGGGAAAAGGATGTCCTAAAGCTAATTCCATACAGGCTTTGTGGACTCCACCCCCACCCCAGGCCAAAGCCAAAGACACTGGGAACTCCAAATCCCATCCCCACCAAAGGGAAGGTGGCTGGGACCTGAGGGTGGGGTTAAGCAGCCAGGTTGGTATAAAGCCAGACACGTGGGCTTTGGAGGGGTCCCCCATTTTGGCTTTCCACCAGCTCGCAGCGTCTGGCCTGCTCGGAGAGTGCTTTTTGGGTTTCCAGGTCGGCGGATTGGCTAGAACGCATTAAAGACTTTATTTCCCTATTTTCTCCCTAAGTTGTACATTTTCCTTATTTCCTTTTCCCTTGTCAATAAACCTTTTATTAACCTTTTGTGTGTGCCTGTAGTGGAGTATTCATAAGTCCCTTGTAAGCGCGCGGGTGAGGACCCACAGCCAGGCAACCCGTTCAATATCGGGGCTGCCCTATAACAAAAGGAACAATGGTCAGCCCTACTAAGTGCTTATCCTGGGTGTAACCCGATTCGAGCTTCACTGGAGACCAACGAAGAGACAGACCAGCCAGGGGCTGCAGGTGGTGACATGGTCAGGACCAGAGTTTGAAATGTTCTACTCCAAACCGAGTTCTGCTCTTCATCCACCGCAGGAACCCACGGCCCTGAATCCCCTCCCAGTTGCCTGAATAGGCACATGTCCCCCAAAATCGTATTTCCAGGGGTGAAGTCCGGGAACCTGCATTTTAACAGACACTCCGGGCTGTCCCACGCATACTGGTCAGTTAGAGAACTCGATCCAGCACCTTCAGGCCCCGCAAACGTCACTCGGCCGGTAATGGCCGCGGGGACTGTGGACAACCTCGGCCTCTTCGGGTCCACGCGCGGGCCGGGGCGCCCTCTCGCGGCCGCCAGGGCCGGTAGCCTGGCTTCCAGGGGGCTGCTCCAGGCTCCAAGCGCGAAGCCCGAGCACCCCGTCTGGGGTGACTCCCGTCCGGGGCGGACCTCAGGGTGCGGGGGTTTCTGTCGGATGACGAAGGTCGCCCGCGTCGGGGGTCCAGGCGCCGCACCCCAAGCCAGCCCCCGACCTGAGGGTCCAGCCCACCCTGCACGCCTGACGCTCGTGCGCGCGCACGCACTTGACGTGCGCAGGCGCCCTGAGGACGCACGGCTGCCATTGCTTCCCTCGCTGCCCCGCGGAGCGATGTGTTAGTTGAAGTCCGGCGGCTCGGAAGGAAGGGTGAGTGCGACGCTGCGAGGACAGCGCCCGCGGGGCCCAGGGGCAGCACACTCAGGACCAGGTGCCTGGCTTGTGTGACTGGAACGTGGAACTACCACCCCCAAGATCCACTGCGCCTCAGGTTGCGTGAGGCAGTGACGTAAAGGGTCTCGGCCGCTACCATTTCTCAAGTGCAGAGGGGGAGAAACGCGACGGCGAAGGCTGATGACGCGTTCTTCTTGGGGGTGGCGTGTAACCCGAGGTCAGCGCCAGGTAGCGGATTCAAAACACCTTCGGGAACCTTCCTACTTGACCGGTTTAAATGGACGACTTATTTACCCTTCATTCCAATTATCTGCTTACTGTGCAACCTCTCCGTTTCAGCCCCGGGGCAGCCACCGAGAAAGCCACACGCTATCACTATCACTATTATTATCATTATTATTATTTTTTTTTTTTAAGTAATCTGAAGCTTATGGGCAATTCAAAGAATTTCCTTATAAAGAACTCCCATGTATCTTTGATAAGTGAGTTGCAGGTATGATGCCTCTTTATGACTATATTTAGAGGTACATCAGTGTGTATTTTCTTTTTTCTTTTTTTTTTAAAGATTTATTTTTATTTATTTATGCAAGCACTGGGTACAGTCAGAAGCGCGGGAGGGTGAGAGAATTCACCAGAGCCAGAGCGGGGAGCAGAGCAGGCAGAAGGACCGAAGTACACTGCTGAGGGGAGCAGCGGGCGGCAGGAGAGGTCTGCGCGCCATGTGGGACCCTCCTCTGGTGGCCGGGAGCAGCCGGGGATCGAACCGGCACAGCAGAGGCTGCGGGCAGCTTCGCAACCCAGCGCTCAACCGCTGTGCCACTGGGGAGGCCCCAGTGTGTATTTTCTAAAAAAGTGACATTGTCCTACATTCAAATTCAGCTAACATTAATCCAGAATGTTCTCTAACCTGTAGTCATAATCTAAATGTTTCCAGTTGTCCTAATAATGCCACTTTTTGAAACTACTTTTCCATAAATGCCAGTTTTTGAAACTTATCTTTTTCTCGTTGCAGCATCCAGTTCAGACTCACGGGCTGTTTTCAGCTGTGATGTCTTTTTAGCCTCCTTCAGTCTGGAGCAGCTTCCAGCTTCCCCTGACTCATGACTTTATGACACTTTTGAAGAATCTTGGCCAGTTGTTGGGTTAGAATTGGGTTTGGTTGCTTGAGATTTCTTCACATGGGCTGTTAGGAGCAGAGATGGTGCAGACCAAATGTCTTTATTCAGAGACTGGGGTTGTAGCTTGAGTGACTAAGGAAGGCCAATAAACAGCCACACCAGCCTGGCCCATGCCCCCAGACCCTTCTAAGTCAGACCCTGGCTGTGGTTGCCTTCCCTCCTGGGGTTTCAAGTTCTCACCAAGATCTCTGGCTTCCCTGTAGCAACCACCCTGGAGCCATGGTCCACGCCTTCCTCATTCACACCTTACGGACCCCGAATGCTGAGAACACAGGCTTTTGTCGAGTGCTCTACTCCTGCATCTTTGGAGCTGAGAATTTACCCAACGACCCACGGCCACATGGTGCCGAGAGAAAGAGGCTTCTCTGGAAGGAGCAGATTTTGGCAGTAGCCAGGTAACAGCCCAGCCCAGCCATTGAACACATGCTGATTGTGATGGAATATAGAGAAACAGCTAAGAAGCAAAGCAAAAGTTTTAGACTCAGAGAGTCTTTCACAGTTGTTCATTTGCAGTGTTATGTGGAAAAAGGTTAAAGGACTAAGAATGCTGTCAGCATTACTGTTAGAGTTAGCATTCATTGAATCTGTAAATACATGCTGGGTATTTATATTCTAAGCATTTCCTTCTTAGGAGCTCATTCAATCCTTTAACAGTCCTTTGAGATTGGTACAGTTATTATCCCTACTTTACAGAGTTGTAAACTGAGACACAGAGAGTTCAAGGGACTTAACCTGACTCATGACTTTATGAGTCATGAGGCAATATAGGTAGGAAGCTACAGAGCTGGGATCTGAGTATAGGCAAGTAAACCCTATACACATGAAATATGCTATGTAGTGCAGGACTTATCAGAGCCTTACGTGTTCCTGTAGGCTTTTTGAGTCTCTAAGGAGGCAAGACAATGGAATTTCTTTATGCCTGGAGCCTCTGGAAAGCCTGGGAATACACTGGTCCCTCTGGCTAGGGGATTAACACTCTGGAGCAACCTTGTGCCAGTCTCCTGCCATCCCTTTCTTTGGGGTTGCCTTCCCTT
Source organism: Talpa europaea (assembly GCF_964194135.1). NCBI lineage: Eukaryota > Metazoa > Chordata > Mammalia > Eulipotyphla > Talpidae > Talpa > Talpa europaea. Next base: position 15,481,579 of record NC_140078.1, on the reverse strand, counting down.
TCTTTAGCACTAAACAGTTGCCTTTTAAGACCAGCATATGCAGGGCCAAATTAGAAGGCTATTCAGGAGGGATCAGGGAGTGCTTTTAAAAGTCTTGAAGGCCAAGTGGAAGGTCTTTCATTTTACTTTGAATGGGTTACAGAATGGAAAGAGGGTGGAGAAATTGGACAGCCCAAGTTGGACAGCCCAAGTTTCACTCCACTTCTTATGGCTTCCAGAAGCATCTATGGAGCAGGTGGGCGGTAGGGCAGGATCTTCTCCCCCTGGCCCAAGGCCCTGTGTTCAAAACCTGCCTTCTCTTGGCTTCACGGAGTGAAGTGGTTCAGGGCCTGGAGGCAGGAAGCTGGGTTCCTGTACCAGCTCAGGCTTCCTCCTCTTTGACCCTGGGCAAGTCATTTTGTCTGGGGCTCAGTGTATGAGATATGGGGATATGGAAGCTCCCCGTTGCAGGGGGACTCACAAAGATGACAAAAGTTAGTGAACCACCCACTCTCTCCAGGCAGGTGGAGTCCATGTGCCAGCTGCAGCAGCAGGCATCCGGCCGGTCCCCCCTGGACCTGCAAACCCAGTCCTCAGATGAGCCGGTGCCCCTGCATGAGGCCCCACGTGGGGTCTTCCGCCTGGCAGCAGGAGACCCTTTCCAGGAGTCTCGGACAGTAGTGTGGCTGGGTGTGCTCTCATTAGGATTCGCCCTGGTTCTGGATGCCCACGAGAACCTGCTGTTGGCTGAGGGCACGCTCCGGCTGCTGGCACGCCTTCTCCTCGACCACCTTCGGCTGCTGACCCCTGGTACCAACCTCCTGCTGCAGGCTGACCGCATCGAGGGCATTCTCACGCGCTTCCTGCCCCATGGTCAGCTTCTCTTCCTCAATGACCAGTTCGTCCAGGATCTAGAGAAGGAATTCAGTGCTGCCTGCCCCCGCTGACCCCTCATTGGGATGGGACTTGCCAAGAGGACAAGGAGGGAGGCTGGGGACTGACAACAGCCAGCAGAAGCTTGGCATCTGCTTCTTCCCCAGTTCCGGGATGCTGCCACTCCTGGGACAAATGGATGGGACAAGTTGGCAGAAAAGGGGACCATGCAGAGGGGGGAGAGATGACTGCGCCTGGCCTCAGGCATAACAGAATACCCTGTGCCTGCAGCTGCCACATGACTTGTTAGACAGCTATGGTGGGCCAGCCTGCTTCCTCTTGACTTCACTTCTCCCATCCCTGCTAGCCAGCCCCACACGCCTTTAGCTGCTGGCCGGGGTGGGGAGGAGCAGCTGCTTGGAACTCCACTCACTTTCTTCCAAACCCACAGCCATTGCTGTGCAAAGAAGTCTCAGACCCACAGGGTCGGGGAGCTGGCCCCTGCCTTTGCACCCTGGGGTGACATCATCAACGGGGTTTTATTGGTGAGGGCCTGCTCGGTGTCCCGCCCCACCACAGGTCACAGGTTTTCAGCAGGGAGATTCTGTGACTTCCTTTGGGCCCATGCCCCTCTGGGCAGCCTTGAGATAATATTGGGCTTTCCCATCTGCCCCACAAAGTGACACCATTCAGGAAGGGTAGGTATTCTCTACGTGCCCAGGCACTGTGGCATTATGACAGGAAGTAAATTCACTGTGGTGGGAAGACTGAGCCACTTTTCCAGAAAAAGGCCAAAAGTATGAAGAAGATTGTGCTGAGACTTAAATGCAGTGAGCCCAGCTGCAAATCCCAGAGGAGGCTGCCATGCAGAAGCGAGCATTTTGAACAGGGAGATGAGACAAAGGGCCAGATGATCCAGTTCTAAATAAGCTTCATCTTTTGTTTGCTCTAGAGACAATACAATCCGCGGTGATGTTCACATCAAAAAAAGACAAATGATGGGGTGCCTTTACCCACAGGAGGGAAGGTGCCATCAGGTCTCGCTTTTCAATTAAAAGCACTGGCTGTGATTTCACCCCTTGCTTCTCTGAGATCAGCTGATGCACAGCTCCCATGAGTGCTGCCCCTTGTGACCCTGAAGCTGGGAGCCTTCATGGTCAAGGCCTCTGGGGGCCCATGCATAGTAGTCATGTCCTGATAACCTCACAGAGGCGCTGGGGCTGTGGGTGTCTCTTCTACTCCCTCCCCTCAGTGTTGGGGCTGATCCCAGGGCAAGTTTCCTGACTTTGCACCCAGAGGAAGCCCTCAAGAAGGGCCCACACAGTGGTCAGACTCATAGAGATATGGGGAGGGCATATTAGAGAGTCTGTAACCAGCAGCAGCTAGTAGTGGTTTAACATGATTCCTTTGGGGGGGGGGAATCCCCCACTTTACATCTGTTTGCATGAGTTGGCTGTTACCTGTGAGGTTCTTCCTAAGTGGTCAGGGAACAGGTCAGTCCCATCTGCTTGCAAAGTGTCCCTTGCCCTTTGGCACCCAGGAGGGACCCAGCCACACCCACTTAGGAGGCAGCTTTTTTTTTTTTTAAAGATTTATTCACTTATGCGTACAAGAACTGGGGTACAGGCCAGAGGTGTGGGGGTGAGAGGATTCACCAGAATGGAGTGGGAAGCAGAACAGGCAGAACGACTGAAATACACTGCTGAGGGGAGCAGCGGGCGAGTCAGGAGAGGTCTGCTGCACCATGTGGGCAGCTCCTTGGCTGGGGATCTAACTCTCGCAGGCTTATTAGGGAAAGGAAAAGGGACAGGTTTGCTGAGAGAGGCCTGCATGGTTGCAGGCAGGCGGCCTTGAGAAGAGCTGCCTCTGCTAAGGGAGATCAGTGAAGAGAAGTGCCGATATGGTACAGATCATGGGCAGCCAGAAAGCTGCTGCCCTGCAGAGGGAGAGAGTTGGTGAAAAGAGGCACCTGCATAGTCACAGGTGGGCAGTGGGAGTGCTGCCCTGAGCCAGTGCAAAGACTGCACTGGTATAGTCCTTTTTTCTTTGGGAGGGGTCGCTTCTCCGTGGAGTGGCCTGCTTGTTGCTGATGTTGAGTAAGAGGCAAAACTAGAAAGGGACCAGAGATTCCGGGGTGGGCCCAATCTCCATATCTTTACCCTCAGATCTGTGCTCCACTCCCTAGAGCAGTCTGATCCTGCTCGGGTCTCATGCCTTGCGCTGCAGCACCTGCAGACAGCGTCACAGCTTGAGTCTTAACCCCTTGCGCCACCAGGGAGGCCCGGAGGCAGCACTTTTGATCAGGTTTTTGCATTTTTAGAAAAATTTATTTTCACTTATACATACAAAAACTGGGGTGCAGGCCAGGGGTGCTGGGGGTGAGAGGATTCACCAGAGACAGAGTGGGGAGCAGAACAGGCAGATATACTGAAATATACTACCGAGGGGAGCAGTGGTTGAGCAGGAGAGATCTGCTGTGCCATGTGGGTCAGCTCCCTGGCTGGGGATTGAACTCGTAGATTAGTGGCTGCAGATAGATTCATAGTGCTGAGATATAACTCCTTGCACCACCAAGGAGACCCTCCATGAGGGCTTTTTTTGTCAGTCTGGGTTTTCTACATAGACAATCACGTAATCTGTAAACAATTTTCTTTCTTCTCAGTCTATATATCTTTCATTTCCTTTTTCTGTGCATTAACTAGGGCTTCTAGTAAGTGTAGGAAGGTAGTGAAAGGGGATATTCTTGGTTTGTTCCTCATCCTAGCAGGAATGCTTCTAGTTTCATACCACTAAGTATGTAGTTTTTGTAGTTATTCTTTATCCACTTGAAGTTCCCTTTTATTCCTAGGTTGCTGAGAGTTGGATAGCATGACTGTATGTACTTTAAAAAGATGGGGTTCCATCTTCAGCAGCTCAACTTGGCTTCAAAATCACAAGCCCTCATGAGACATGATTAATATTTAGGCAAGTCTAGACTGATGTCTGCGAGCTGAAGGGCACCATAGAAAGATAGAGCCTTCCATAAAAGAAGAGATGGAATTCTTGCCATTTGTGACAACATGGATGGAGCTGGAGGGGATTATGCTAAGCAAAATAAATCAGAAGGAGAAAGACAAATCCAAGATGATTTCAGAGAAACAAAACAGAGGGTCAGATAGAACCAAACCAATAATAAAGCCTAAAAGTCTGACTTTCGGATAATTGACACTACTAGAGGGGGAGGGCTGGTGGGAGGGCAAAGTGTGGAGGGGACCTAGTGGACTGTGGTGGAGGACTGTGGGTGCCTTGGTGGTAGTTGTGGTATAGAAACACACATCTGAAGAGGTGTGATCCTGTATCTGAATCAGATACAGTGTTGAAAACCACTGTTACCTCAATTTTAAAGTGTCAGCAGGTAGCGATAATAAAAAAGTAGATGACTCTGGAAGGCTGTGTGTGTGTGTGTGTGTATGTACACACATATATGTATATATATGTATATTGTATATAAAACCTTCTAGAGGTGAATCATATATTCCCCTTTTTTAAGAAGATTTATTTATGCATATAAGAGCTGAGGTGTAGGCCAGAGGGGTGGGGTGGGGAGCAGAACAGGCAGGTCTCCTCAAATACTGCTGAGGGGAGCAGTGGGTGAAATAGGAGAGGTCTGCAGTGCCATGTGGATCAGCTACCTGGCTGGGGATCAGGCTGCAATGGCTGGTGATAGCTTTGTAGTGCTGAGACTTAACCCCTTGCACCACAAGGGAGGGCCCCCCCTATATTCCCTTTAAGAGGCAGATAGAGCTTAGCTCATTTTGTTGATAGCTTTTTCCATCCCTGCCATTGCATATGTTTATTGTGTCATTTAATAGTTCCTTTTTGCAACAGGTCATAATACCCAGGAGGGTTTTTATTGTGTCTCTGGTTTCTGCATTACACCCAAACACCTGGCACTATGCAGGCACCCTTATATATGGAACAAATGAATGCATCCATGCGTGAATGAATAAGTGATTTATCGGTGACCCTGGGGACCAGGGACTCTGTACTATCACTAAGTAGCAATTGTTTTCTTGTGAAGCAGACAGAAACAGAAGCCTGTGTGTGTTATATATCAACGATGATATACTAGGCCACAGAGTGCCTTTCCCAGAAGATAAGCTGCTTGTTCCAGCAAAGGCAGCAATCTTGTAGCATTTGTAAGTTTCCTGCTACAAGCCCCCTGGTTCCCAGGTTATGCTGGCTGGCTTTCTACACAGCTACTCTGCCACCCTGCTGTTTATGAGAGGAAGGATCTTCCCCCTCAGTGTTCTGAAAAAGGTGAGAGTTACCATTTACTTTGTCACAGGCCTGAGACTTCTACCCCCAGGCAAGGCAAGTGAAAAAAAAAAAAACAAAAAAAACGGTCAAGACTCCCTCTCTTTGAAACAGTCACCTGGGTTTTCATAGCCTGGAAGGTTATAAAGCACGACCTTCTGTATCCACCACAGTTATACAAGCCACGCCTGTTTGAGAGTCCAGAAGTCTTTGAACTCCACCTTAAGCTAGAGCCGAAAATAGCATTTCCTTTTTGGGTATTGCTTGGAATTGATACTTGATCTGAACTAACAGGGCATTAAAGTCCTTCGGCAGGTCTCTGGCTCATGTGGCCTTACAAATGAAGAAAGTTCTGGAGAGCAAGTGAGTGGAGCCTTCCCTGACTTGGAGAAGCCCTGAGGTGGGTGACTGATAGCAAAACTCCTAAGTAGAAATCAGTAACTTTCCTCTGTCCTTCAGTAATGAGTTAGTAAATAAAATGTAAGCCAAGATCCCATTTAGGATAAAGACAAAAAATATAAAATACCTAGGATCAGACAATTTGAAATTAAGAAGACCTATTTTGAAGATTTTGCATCAAACGTTTATAAGGTGGATCTCCTTGGCGGTGCAGGGGTTAAAGACACTGCTATCAAGCTATCCAGCCACTGTAGTGGCAGGCTATAGCTTGATAGCCCAAACCTGTCCTTTTATTTATTTATTTTTTTTTCAAACCTGTCCTTTAAAAATGTAGAAAACAAAAACAAAAAACCAAGGTGACCTCAGGGAGCCAGAGGACTCAGAGGGCCTTTATTGTAAAAAGGAAAATACTAGGGCCTCCCCTGGTGGCGCAGCGGTTGAGCACTGGGCTGCGAAGCTCTCTGCAGCCTCTGCAGTGCCAGTTCGGTCCCTGGCCACCGGGCACCCACTGCTCCCCTCAGCAGTGTACTTCTTCGTCAGTCTGCCTCTTCTGCTCCTCACTCTGGCTCTGGTGAATTCTCTCACCCTCCCGTGCTTGTGATTGTACCCAGTGCTTATATAAGTAAATAAATAAATCTTTAAAAAACAAAAAAAGAAGTGAAGCTTCTCCTGGACTTCAGGACCCTCATTAAAAAAATAAAAAATAAAATAAAAAGGAAAATACTAGAAGAAAAGGCAACAGAGGGACCTTCCTGGTGGCGCAAGGGGTTAAGTTGCAGCACTATGAAGCTATTGGCAGCCACTGCAGTACAGCACAAGTTCAATCCCCTACCGGCCAGGGAACTGACCCACATGGCACAGCAGACCTCTCCTGACTTGCCCACTGCTCCCCTCAGCAGTGTATTTCGGTCAGTCTGCCTGTTCTGTTCCCCACTCTGTCTCTGGTGAATCCTCTCACCCCGATACCTCTGGCCTATACCCCAGCTCTTTTTTTTTTTAATAGAAGCATGTTTTATTTATTTGTTTGTTTGTTTGTTTTGTTTATACATGCACTGGGTACAGTCAGAAGCGCGGGAGGGTGAGAGAATTCACCAGAGCCAGAGCGGGGAGCAGAGCAGGCAGAAGGACCAAAGTACACTGCTGAGGGGAGCAGCAGGCGGCAGGAGAGGTCTGCACGCCATGTGGGACCCTCCTCCAGTGGCTGGGGAGCAGCCGGGGATCAAACCGGCGCCGCAGAGGCCACGGGCAGCTTCACAACCCAGCGCTCAACCGCTGCGCCACCGGGGAGGCCCATACCCCAGCTCTTGTATGCATAAATGAATAAATCTTTTTTTTTTTAAAAAAAAAGAAGAGGCAACAGAGTGTCCCCATAGTTCCCCCTGGTTGGTGGTATTGTGAGTTCCAATTTGGGTTTGCTCATCACATTTCTGCTTTTCCCCAAATTGACTATATAAGTGTGTATTATTTTTTCCCAAGCTTTGTTGAACATACATTGTTTTGTTTTGTTTTGTTTTGCAATACAGTACAATAAAGTAAGAATACCAGATTTAAAACTTATATGAAATGAAGTTCTAAAGGTAGGGATTATATTTTGTTTTTCAGTCTTGGAGAGTTCCCTGAAGGGACTCAGACATGAGGACATTTCCCTTTTTGGGGTGCTCTGGCGTGAGCTGGCCAGAGCTGAGTCATCAGAAGTGAACCACAGCTTTCCTCTGAGACTGGCCTGTGGACATGGGCCACTTGCCTGGGGGTGAACTTTACTGGGGGGGAGGGGTGTGAACTTTTCTCCCTGAGGGGTGGCCTGGGGCATCGATCACTCTCTGGAATCACCCTTCCACTAATTAACAGGGGATGATCAATGAATTGTACTCATAAAAAGGGTAGAACACAATCAACAATAAAGCAAGATAAGCTAGTTAGCCAGAAAGGGTCAAAAGATGCTTTTCAATTTTTATTTATTTATTTATTATTACATTTATTTATACTTTAATTTATTTATTTATACAAGCACTGGGTACAGTCAGAAGCGCAGGAGGGCAAGAGAATTCACTAGAGTCAGAGCGGAGAGCAGAGCAGGCAGACTGACGAAGTACACTGCTAAGGGAGCAGCAGGTGGCAGGAGAGGTCTGTCACACCATGTGGGACCCTTGCCGCCGGCCGGGGATCAAACCAGTGCTGCAGAGGCTGCGGGCAGCTTCTCAACCCAGTGCTCAACCAATGCGCCACTGGGGAGGCCCTCAAATTTTATTTTTTATTTTGAAATAATTTCAGACTTACAACACAGCTGCAAAAATACAATATTTAGGGCCTTCCCTGGTGGCGCAGTGGTTGAGCGCTGGGCTGCGAGGGTCCCACATGGTGTGACAGACCTCTCCTGCCGCCCACTACTCCCCTCAGCAGTGTATTTCTGTCAGTCTGCCTGTTCTGCTCCCCGCTCTGGCTCTGGTGAATTCTCTCACCCTCACGCACTTCTGACTGCACCCAGTGCTTGAATAAATAAATCTTTTAAAAAAAACAAAAAACCCAAAAAACAAAAATCCCCCAAAATGCAATATTTACATCTTATGTAACCATAGTGCAGTGATCAAAACCAGAAAATTAATATTTATAGACAATTATTAACTAATTCAAAAACCTTAGTAAGATTTTGCCATTTGTCCCACTGACACACTTTCTCTGAGTTGGGGTACAACCCCGGATCCCACTTGCATTCAATCTTCATGTGTCTCCGGTCTCCTTTAGTCCAGAAGAGTACCTGAATCTTCCTTATCTTTGACTATCTTGACAGATTTGAAGATCTGTTTGCTACATACTGCAACATGACTGAGTGTCTATGTCCTCCCACCCCGTTCATATATCAAAACCTAATTCCATGGGCCTCCCTGGTGGCGCAGCGGTTGAGCACTGGGTTGCGAATCTGCCCGCAGCCTCTGCGGTGCCGGTTCGATCCCCGGCTGCTCCCCGGCCACCGGAGGAGGGTCCCACATGGCGCGCAGACCTCTCCTGCCGCCCGCTGCTCCCCTCAGCAGTGTACTTCGGTCCTTCTGCCTGCTCTGCTCCCTGCTCTGGCTCTGGTGAATTCTCTCACCCTCCCACGCTTCTGACTGTACCCAGTGCTTGTATGTATAAATAAATAAATAAATAAATCTTTTTTAAAAAAACCAAAACAAACCTAATTCCAAATGTGGTGAATTTGGAGGTAGGGCCAATGGGAGATGATTAGGTCTTAAAGGTTAAGCCCTAATGAATGGAATTGTATTTTTTTAAAAGAGACCCCAGATACCTCCCTTCCTCGCTCCTTCTACCACATGAGGACACAGGGAGAAGACAGTTATTTGTGAACCAGGAGGAAGGGCCTTACTCAGACACCAAATCTGCTGGCACCTTGACCTTGTACTTCACAGCTTCCAAAACTGAGAAATGTTTATGATTGAAGCCAACCAGGCTGTGGCATTTTTGTTATAACAGCCCAAATGGCCTAAGAGAAAACCTCAGAGTGTTTTTGTGGAAGCCATATATGCATACTTTTACATTTTTTTTTTTAAAGATTTATTTATTTATTTATACAAGCACTGGATACAGTCAGAAGCACGGGAGGGTGAGAGAATTCACCAGAGCAGGGAACAGAACAGGCAGACTGACAAAATACACGAAATACACTGCTGAGGGGAGCAGCGGGCGTGGACAGGAGAGATCTGTCGTGCCATGTGGGGCCCTCGCCGGCAGCCAGGGATTGAACCAGTGCTGCAGAGGCTGTGGACAGCTTCGCAGCCCAGTGCTCAACCACTGCGCCACCAGGTGAGGCCCTACTTTTACATTTTTAAAGAACAGGGAAAGGAGAAAGAAAAAGAGACACACCTGCACAGTCACAGGTAGGCAGGAGAGCTGCCAGAAGCTATATATATATATTTAAATGCCCTGCAAGGGCCAGCAAAGAAAGGTAGGGGTGACAACTGCATTTGGAAGCCAGTTACCACACACTTCCAGTGTTCATCCCCCAAGAATTAATTAGGTATGAAGTCACTGGACTTGGGATGGGTAGCAGGCAGGAGAAATTCTTCAGCCAATCCACATTTCTCTTGTCTTGGCTAAATGAGGCAGAGCTGACTTTATTACAGTTGGTTGAGTTCAGGTATGATATGTGTAAAATGCTGAATGTTGTACCCACACGGTTACCAAGCAAAGTAATGTAATGCCACCTGGAAAAGGTTTAGGCACCTTCCTATGATTCAGTTTGGGAACACTGGCTGTAGAGAGACATTTTGCACAGTGAGCAGGCAAATCTCTTAACCCCTCTTTTTGCTTTCTTTCTTAAGTTGCAGTATAGAGTGTAACAATTGTTAAGTGTACAGTTGCACTTTTTACATATGCACAAGCCCATGTGCTTACTACCACTCACATCAAGGTATAGATAGACCCCTCCACAAGCCTCTCTTGTAGCACACCCCTCAACATCCCCCAGAGGTAACCAGTGAGATAATTTCCATTTATGTAGAGGTTTGCCTGCTTGTGAGCCTTGCCAAGACTGGGACCAGACAACATGTACTCTGTGTTTGGCTTCCTCAGCCGTGGTGCTCATTCATCCACGTTGTGTATATCAACACAATAGTTTGTTCTTTTTCACTGCTATTTACTATTCCACAGAGTGAGCCCACAGTGTTTCTCTTGTCTTACTGATGAACATTTGGGTTGTTTCCAGGGTTCACCTATTGTAAATAAAGTCTCTGTGAACGTTATTTAGTATGCTTGTTTCTGGGTGGATGCATACCTAGCAGTGGTTGCTGGGTGATAGGGTTGGCATGTTTAACTTTATTAAGACCTGCCAGACACTTCCCCAAATCTTTTAAGCTCTCTTTGAAACAGGAAAAATAAATCTGTCTCATCATTTGGAGAGCACTTAATGGGCCTTAAGGTATAAGACTTTAAGCCTGTACCTTGAACGCAGTGGACACCCAGCAGGTCTCCTCTGCCCCAGCAGAGGAAGGGTGAAGCAGTTGGCAAGCACTATTGCTTGTACCCACCCGGTCCCTTGTGCTGAGGCTTTTACCACGCAGCACTCAAGGCCCACGCCCAGCATACTGGGCAAGCCAACCTTGGCACTCCTGCCCTGTTCCCAATTAGGGGTCCTCCCCAGCCTCCCACTCCTGGATCCCTGGGTCCAGCATTCACATCGCAAGACTGAGCACTCACATCCTTGGGAACTTTGCATGTCACCGGACATTTATAGCAGTAATTGTGTGTCAAGCCCTGGGTGTGCAGGAGCGAAGGACATAGTAAAGATCCTCACCTCTCAAATTACTCAGCGGGAGGAAGGTGTGCTTTGCACAGGGAGCACAGGCTCCTAGTTACAGACTCCGAGGCTGGTCACCCACTTGGTTTCTAGTCTGGCCCTGGATTTCCCCTGGAAGTTACTGGAGGCTAAGGAGGGAAGAAAATAATCTGTGCTGGGCAGCCCTGGTGGTGCAAGTGATTAAGTCTTAGTACTATGAAGCTATTTGCAGCCACTGCAACACGAGTTCGATCCCCGGCTAGGGAGCAACCCACAGGGCGCAGCAGACCTCTCCTGTCTCGCCCACTGCTCCCCTCAGCAGTGTATCTCAGTAGATCTGCTTGTTCTGCTCCCCACTCTGTCTCTGGTGACTCCTCTCACCCCGCCCCCAACCTCCCCGCCTACGCCCCGGTTCTTGTATGCATAGATAAAGAAAAATAGAAAATAATCCGCGCCTCCGCGCCCGCAACTGGAAACTAGGTCGGGCAGAGCGCAGGTTCAGCGTGTGTTAACGCCAGATCAAGGCCAAGGCCAAGGGCCCGCCCCTCGCCGCCGAGCCCAGGAGAGGCCGCGGGGCCCCGCCCCTGTCCCCGCCCCGGCCTCCGCGGGGCTCCGGCGTCCGAGAGGGTTCGCCGCGCTCCGCGCCGTTCGCCTGGTGGCGGGGTCCTGGCTGCCCGAGGTAAGGTCGCCTCTCCGGGCGCTCGGTCCTCCCGGCTCAGGGCGCGCGGCGCCTGTCGGAGGTGAGCGCGGCTGCAGGAGCCGGCGGGGCGGGCAGGGCCTGGGAGGGCACAGCGCGCGGCATTCAGGACGCCGCGGCCAGCGCTGGGGGAGCGCGAGGACAGCCGCGCGGGGCGTGCGCCGGGGCTGGCGGCGGGCGGGGAGGTCGGGCCCGAGGGAGACCCGCGGCCCCGCGAGCTGCTGCTGTCTGCAGCCCGCAGGCCCAGGGTGACCCTGGGCGGGCCCCAGTACGGCTGCGCCAACCTCTGGCGGCTGCGCCAACCTCTGGCGGCTGCGCCAGGAGCGGAGGCTACCTGGGTCTGCACAGTTCTCGGTGGTGACACTTGCCCGGAAGATCAACCTTCACCGCCTCCCCCACCCTGAACCCGAGCCGAGGCCGTGAGGCCCGGCCCCTCCCAGGCAGGTGGAGATTTCTTTCTGGAACGCACAGCCTCTGGGCCTGTCGGTTCGGGAACTCTTCGTGCCAAGCCCCGAACACTTCACTCCCCAACTTCTCTGCGATCCGAAAGAGGTGCCAGGAAAACATTGGGGGGAAAGAGTTCTCCGTATGGATACTGTGAAGTCTCAAAAATATCTGGGAGGACCGTCAGCCGTCTGGAACTGGCTGCCGCGGAGGGCAGGGGTAGAATGGCCTCAGACCTGCCTCAAAAAGTGCCGTGCTCTCAAGAGAAGGAGCTAAGTGTATCCTCCCAAGCCACCCTCACCCGGCCGTGACCTGGCCCCTCACAAGGTGGCCAGAGTCGAGTCTCACTGTGCCCTGCGAGGTGGATGGTGAGTTGCCATGAGAGGCAAGGCCTGGGTTCCTAGCCTGCCAGGGCCACTGGTCACCGTGGCTCCCCTTCTCCTTGTGATGAGGATTAAATGAAAAAAAAAATTGGGACTTGCTGCCTATCACGGACCCTCAATAAATGTCGATATGGACTTCCTTTCTTTTTGCTTCGACCATATCAGAGCCCCATACCCTGACCCACAAATCCTGTGCCTTAAGGGCTAAGGCTGGAATGCAGAATATGACCCTCTCCCCGTACCTACCTGGATGCCGTGGGAGGGAAGGCCAGAAGGGTGTGTTCCCCATCATAGGGTTGTTCTTGACTCATCTCCTGAAGCTCAGCGCATCCTCTCCTCCCCTCCCTCACCTGCTTGCCTGGCGGCTGGGAAAGCGAGGCATGCAGAGTGAGGCCGTGGGCCTGGTAGACAGGACTACTGCCCTGTTGCCCAAGTGGGGAGGGATCTGCCGCGTTAGCAGCTTTGGGGCACTTTCTGCTCTGCAGCACTGTCTCCTTGGGTCTCACCCAAGCCTGACACCCACATTTCTACTCCAGCCTGACCCTCTGTCCTGTACCCCCTTCCCTTCCTGAAACCCACTTAGCCATCCAGTCATATGTTAAGCTTCCCTTTATCACAGTGTAGCTCTGGAGTCCCCTCGTGCACTGCTCTTCCCCCAGACTCGCTGTAAGCAGCACCATCCATCCCCCAAGCACCTAGGAGTCACCCTTGGTTCTTGTCTTCCTCATTTCCACATCCACCAAACACCAGGAATCCAACCACCTCTCGCCACCTCTGTGGTTTTCATCCTGGCCATCCCTGTCATGTCCCCTGCTGTGTCCTCCACACTTGTCTCCCTGCTTCCGTTCTGTTCCCTCCAGAATCGTTTCCTCACAAACACTGGAGAGGTTTTCAACATAAATCCTCTCCTTTCCCTGCTCAGCATCTTCCAGGGGCTCCCCATTTCACTCCCAATAAAACTCAAAGCCCCCACCATCACCACCTTGACCTTGGTTTCTACCCATCCCCCTAGCTTTCTGAATCTGGACCACCTAGTCTGCTTTCTGTTCTTCAAACATGTCAAACTCATTTCCAAGTCAGGACTACTCACTTGCTGTGCCCCCTGCCCAGAAGACTAATCTCACAGAAGGGACCAGCTCAGCCTCGATATCCCACCTCAGAAAGACTTTCCTGACCGCCCCAGTTCACGCAGTATGCATGCCCTCCTCTAGGGCCTGTTTCATTACTCTGCTTTCTTCTTTATCACTATGTGCAAGTTTTGTTTATGTATATGTTACTGTTGTCTGCCCACCCAAATAGAATAGCAACTGGATAATGGCAGAGATGTTATCTGTTATCCCTACAGCCTTCCTCATGAGAGAGGCAAATAAACCTATCTAGAAGCACCAAATGTGATAAGCAACTGGCAGTGATTGTATTTGAGACACTTAAAAATGTCAAGCTTATGAAGCTAAGCTATGGTCAAACCAGCTGTCCGAGTCATTTTAGGAGTGAGGATAAACCTAGAGAAATGATTGGTAACTTTCCCCTGATCACATAGTGAGTAGAACTCAGCTTCCCGGCCTAAGAAAACAAGGCAGCAGGCTTTAATGGTGGGCTGGCCTCCTGATCCAGAGCCGGAGGACCTCAGTTCCTTGTTCTTCCACTAACAAGTCCCAAGCCCTTGGATTTCTTGGTATTTCATTTTCTCCATCTTTGAAGCAGAGGGAGCCTACTGGGCTGCGTCTCCCCACCTCCTCCTTTTCTCCATTATACCCAACAGCTAGCAGCACTTCTGAGGGGAGTCCTCTTGCTGTCAGTGGCTGGGCATGCATACAGATCTGGCAGCAATGTGGGCAGCCAGAGCCCTCCCCAACACTGGACCGACCCGCAGGGCAGAAATGCACCCTAGACCTTCTAGGTCTGGTTTTAGTTCTCAATCTGATTTTTTAAGATTGATTTATTTATGCATACAAGAACTGGGGTATAGGCCAGAGGTGTCGGGGAGTGAGAGGATTCACCAGAGACAGAGTGGGGAACAGAACAGGCGGATCTACTGAAATACACTGCTGAGGGGAGCAGCGGGCGAGTCCAGAGAGGTCTGCTGTGCCATGTAGGTCACCTTCCTGGCCGGGGAATCAAACTGGTGCTGCAGTGGCTGCCAATAGCTTCATAGTGCTGTGTCTTAACCCCTTGCGCCACCAGGGAGGCCCCTCAATTCTTTTTTTTTTTTTAAGTAAAAGTTTTAAAACTTCACAATTCAACTTGACAACAAAAACAGTATTCAGGCAATTTTCTGTGAAGAAGGCACAGGTTTTCTAGTTCCCCAGAATTTTTTTTTTCCACCAATTCATTTTAAAATAAATTCATTGAGGGCCTCTGAGATTCAGGCAATCACAAAACAGGATGTTTAAAAAGAGTAACAGGGGCCTCCCTGGTGGCACAAGTGGTTAAGCACAGCACTGTGAAACAATCCGCAGCCTCTGCAGCGCGAGTTTGACACCGGCCATCCAGGGAGCAACCCACATGGCGAGGCAGACCTCTCCTGTCTTGTCTGCTGCTCCCCTCAGCAGTGTATTTCAGTTAGTCTGCCTGTTCTGTTCCCCGCTCCGTCTCTGGTGAATCCTCTCACCCCCTGCAACTCTGGCCTGCACCCCAGCTCTTGTATGTGTAAATAAATAAATCTTAAAAAAAAAAAAACTTAGTTTGAAAACCTTTAAAAAAAAAAAATAAAAAGAGTAACAAAACTGCCAGCATTCCAAAAAGCTGAGGAAGGAAGCCTCATCCAACTCCACTCCCACCCCTGTTGCCACATGTGATCTGTTCTCTTTCAGTCTTTTTTCCTCTCTTTCGGTCCACCCTTCATGGGTCCCGTCAGGGCCTGGACTGACAGCAATGACGTTTGCAGAGGAGAAGACTTATCAGTATATCCGCCGCTATCACAGCAACTTTTGCAGTATCCATGTTCTGGAGATTCTGCCTTACCTGTACTGCCTCACGACAAGTGACCAGGTGAGCTAGGGCGGGCGGCCAGCCTCTGAGCGGGGGCAGGGCTGTGGAATTCAGCGCTCACCCAAGCCTTCTTCCTTTTGTGTTCTGCTGGCAGTTCTTGACGATTTTTTTTCTCTTTCTCAGCGAGGCGTGTTCAGGGTGGCTCTGCAACTTCCCCAAGCTCCCTCTTGCGTCTTCTCTGTGTGGAGCCTGGAAACACCACGCTGGCTGAGATCTCTGTGCTCTGGTTTCCCCTCACTCACTTTTACCAGAATGTTCTTTTTCTTCGTCTCTTTTGTCCTGGCTCCTGCTCCTTTCTCCTTGTGGGACCCTGTCCTGGAATGGAGCTCGGGGCCCCGTTTTGAGAGTTCGTGGGCGGTTGAGCCCCTCAGAACTTGCTGGGCCCTTAGAGAAGGGGCCAGACCCCTGCCAGTTTCAGCTGCTCTCAGGTGGAGATCCACAGCTCTCTGCTCCTCCACACAGGTGCTGTTGGTTCTCGAGTCTGTGACTGATGGGGTTTGGCCCCTTCCTCTTGTATCTTGGGGCTTGTGGGGACACCTGGTTACCTAGTTTCTGCAGTAAATGTTTTCTGCAGGTTTTCATTTCATTTCTGGTTGCCTGTTTGCAGGTGTGAGTTCAGGCAAGTGTAAACATTCCACAGCTACTGTCATTGTCTCAGAGTCTCCCCAGTATCCTCATCCTCCCTGTATCTTACTGTTGCCCCCCTCTCTTTTCCTCCCTTCCTTCTTATTTTTCCTATAAATCTTTTCCTTCTCTGCTAATTAAAACCCTTTTTTCATGCCTTGGGGTCAGTATAAAACCACCACTTTGGCATCAGATGAACTGGACATGGATTCCCGCCCCACGGCAATGGGCTCTTTGCTACCTTACTTCCACTGTGCCTCAGTTTCTCCAGCAGTAGAATAAGAGCAATAATCGCATTGAGTAAGCGAAGCCATGCAAAGGCCTGAGCGCAGTGCTTGGAACACAGTAGGAGTCCATTTCCCTAATGCTGCCTTTAAACTTGGGCTACACCCTGGCCTCTGACCCAGTTTCAGATGACTGGCTCTCTGCTGTGACTTTGTCTTGTCCTTTCTGCAGCTGTCCCCTCCTGAGTGGGGAAGGGGTCAGGGCCACCTGGTTTGAGCAGGGCGGTGACTGTCTCTTCCAGGACAGACTGCGGGCCTATTTCAATCAATGGGGCAACCAGAACACCCTCTGGGAACTCTTCCATAGTCTTCAGCGGCGGCAAGGCTGGGTAGATGCCTTCATCCAGGCGCTGAGGACCTGTGAGAAGACCGAGCTTGCCGACGAAGTGGCCAGCGTCTACCAGAGCTTTCTACTCCGTGAGCCTCCTGCCCTGGCCCTTCTCGCGTCCTGTCCCCTCATCCCAGCATCCCTAATGCTCTGTCACCCTCCCTCCCGTCACTTCAGGGAATGAACAAAGCTGGTGTAGACCCCAGCTCCATCACTTGTTGTGTCCCTTTGACAAAGTCTCTTAATTTTCCTGGGCCTCAGTCTTCCCTGTAAAACGGGGCTCAGTGGCAACATCCAGCTTGTGTGGTACCCGGGGACGGTGGCTTAGTCGGGCTGGGCACTTCGCGTGTGCTCGGCAGGTGGAGCCTCCTCAAGTGTTTGTGGCTGTAACATCAGAGGCCTGCCCCTTTCTCATTCCTCCAGTCTCCCCTTCTTGGTTCACCTTCCCGCTCTGCTCCCATCTCACCCCCTCCCTCTCGCCACTGTCTTCCTTTGCTCCCTCATAGGCTCCTGCCTTCCTTCCCCCTCATGTATTCCCCTCCCTTGGTTTCCCCTAGAGCCTTCCAGGGCCCCACCCCAGCCTCTCAGTTACCTCTCAACACTCCCTGCCAGCCCAAGCTGGCAAGAGGCGATCCAAGGGGCTGAGCCCGGAGGAAAGACCAGGCCAGCCCGGTTTATGTTGCAGACCAGAGGCAATGCCTGACCCGGCTCAGATTTATAGCCTTAGGATATCTCTACGTTCGCCTCCCTCCCTTACACATTTCATCACTTATGGACATTAACACAGATACCCTGAGTACAGAGGGGCGGGTGGCGGCGGGAGCTGGGGAGGCAGCAGCAGGTCAGGTGTCAGTGAGTGCAGACGCCACCCACAGGAGGGGGCGAAAGCCGCTGGGCCCAGGATGCCTGGGGTGGAGGAGTGGTGACTCTTGACCCAGTCTGGGTGAAAGACCCATGGGTGCTCACGTGTTCTTCTTTCCCCTCTTGCTCCTCCCACCTCTCCTTATTTTCCCCAGCTGCTCCCTGCTTCCCGCTGAAGAGAAGCTTGTCTCCTCCGAGGAGTGCCTCCCACCTCAGGGTGGCTTTTGGAGTAGTGGGCAGCCAGTCACCGTGGATCTGAGGGTCCAAGAGCACTCACTAGGTCTCTCCTGTTACTGGGAGCACCCTGTTCCTCCTTGACCATGTTCCTCCTTTGTCCTCACCCCCCAGCCCCAAGGGAGCCAGCATCAGTTCCTGCCAAGCTTCCAGGGCCCTCCACAACCTCGGCGACTCCCAGCACTGCCCACAATGGCTACAGAGAAGAGTTAAGGAGCCTGGTTTCTGTCCAGGACTCCCAGTCACCACAGTTCCTGGGAGAGGTACCTCCTCGCAGTCTACCTTGGGCCCCTACATTTGTGCTCCTGTCTGTCCACTTATGCTGTCCCAGTCTTCCAGAAGCCCTCTCCTAGCCCCCACAAATCTCACCTAATCTCTGCTCAGAACCCCAGGTCTTTTCCAGCAGGGATCTGTCCCAGCCCAGCCCAGACTGCCAACCAGGGTGTCATTCTGTGGCAGCCTCCTATCTCTGTCCTCACCAGCTGTGAGGGCACAATTTTGGGTCTTTGCAGTGGTCGGTGAGAGATGTTGAGCTTAGTGGAGGGGCCAGGAAATGACCAGACAAGGTCATTGGGAGTGCGAGGAAACAGGAGGGATGGGGTAGGGGCTGGGTAATGGAGCTGCACTAATCAAGTCTTGGGGAAAGATGAGTGATTCTTCTTTTTTTTTTAAAAGATTTATTTATTTATACAAGCACTGGGTACAGTTAGAAGCGTGGGAGGGTGAGAGAATTCGCCAGAGACAGAGTGGGGAACAGAACAGGCAGACTGACAAAATACACTGCTGAGGGGAGCAGTGGGTGAGACAGGAGAGGTCTGTCGCGCCATGGGGGACCCTTGCCGGCGGCCGGGGATCGAACCGGCGCTGCAGAGGCTGCGGGCAGCTTCGCAGCCTGGTGCTCAACCACTGCGCCACCAGGGGAGGCCCAAGATGAGTGATTCTTTTGGGATGTGAGTGGACAGTGGGGTGTCCAGGAGCACCAAACTGTGGACTTAAAGCCCATGAAGCCCAAGAGGTTTGTGCCGTGGTCACAGAAAGGGAGACCTTTCTATAGAGCCAGAGAGATAGACATTTAACTCCCCATGTGTGTGTTTTCTATGAGGTGAGTTCATAGTCACCTACAGACAGAGAGTCTGACTGACCAAAGCTGAGGCAAGAGCTTCCTTGGTGCTTGTGCTTCATGGTATGGCTTCATGGTATGCTGCCCTTGGCCAGCCCCTGGGAGATGTGATTGCCTTATTCAAATTTTCCTCCTTGTAGGATTCAAAGACAGCCTCACAGACATCTAGCTCTGGAACTGATTTTAGGAAGTCAGGCGACCCCCAGGAGCCCTCCTCTGACATGGCGGCCCGCAGACCTCTGAGTTCTGGTGGACACCAGGAACAGGACACAGAACCAAGCAGTGCCCACACGGCAGGTATGCATGGAATCCAGAGTTATAGGGCCTCTCTGACCTCTAGGGAGAGTGGGGGTGAGAGTGCCCCCCCCAGCTTCCTTAACAGGAGGCAAGGGTGGGAATAAAGAGCATTCACCCCAGGGAGGAACCCATTTCCGTAGAGGGTGTATTAGTTAGTGTTTGCTATGTAACAAACAGTCCCAACAGTTAGTAGCTTAAAATTTGACTATTTATTTAGCTCATGAATCTGTGGGTCAGTAATTTGTGCTGGCAATTTGGGCCGTTCTGATCTTGGCTGCGTTCCCTCTTGTGTACACACAGCGTACAGTTGTCAGTGGGGGCACTGTGCTTCTCTTTTATGAGTCATTCTCTAGCAGACAAGCTCGTTTCTGAGCAAGGTTCAATGGCATCTAAGATTCTGAGAGAGGGGTGGGGACTCCTGAGGCAGAGGCTTAAACCGTGTTCCTTTTTCTCAATCTATGGCCTGCAGCCTGAATCTGCTCTCTCATAAGAGTGAAATGGCCCCTCCCTCTAGCAGCGTCCACAAGCTTGACGAGCACAAGCGCTATTTATCTTTTGTTCTTTTTCTTGTCCTGCCTGGGGTGCCTCTCCCATCTCCTCGTTAGCCTGGTGGAATCCTGGCTGCTGCTGTTGCCATCTTCCACCCCCAACCCCAGCACGATCAGGTCTGGTCCAGAGCAAGGGCCCAAGCAGAGGAGCTCACGACAGTCCTGGGGCATGGAGGCCCGGCCAGCCACCAGCACGTACAGGTCTCCTAGGTCTAGGGATGGGGGTGGGGGCAGTGGGGGCCCGAAGCCACTCCTGGGAGGAGGGTCTGAACTGGGGGAGCAGGTAATGAGAGTTCGTAAAGGCACTTATATCAGGATTCCCCATGGAACTCTGAACACTCACGAGACAGGCTAACAAAGGTCAGGCGTGAATCTGATGCACCCCCCTCACCTCCTCCTGCCATTTTCAAGGCCAGCCCAAGAGTCAAGGAGTAGGGGAACAAGGAAAAGGACAAGACTCGTGGGCCAACCATAGATCTGGGGTGTGCAGTGAGGGAGGAGTCTGAGTGATCAGAGACACAAGAGGGGGTGGATGTTGTTTGAGGGTGGAATGGTGGCAGGAGGGCTGTACCTAAGTAGAACAATTACTGTGCAAAGGTGACTGATGATGTAAGAAAAGAAAAAGGAAATGACTAGGGGAATAGACTTCCTCCCTAGATGAGAGGACTAACCAAGTCACATTGCAGAGGGCATGGGTGGTAAGGGAAGAGAATTAGGGCCATGTCCACTCGCTACCAAAGGGACTCTGTAGGGACCTTCCAGCATCTATGGAACAGTGCAGGAGGCAGAGGATGGGGCTGCCAGCTGTTGGCAGGGAGGCCCTTAGGCCCTGCCTTGCCCCAAAGGAGCCTCTAGCTCCCAGCTCTCTAGCTCTGTCACTTATCTTCTCAGCCCCCAAGGAAGTATGGTCTTCATCAGCCAGGGGCCTGGACCCCAACACCAGTTTTCAGTGTTCAGGAACATAGACCTGCCCACTCTGACTTTCCCAAGGGGCATCTCTGCACCACTGTTTCCCAAAAAGTGTTCCCCCTGACACCAGACATGCAAGCAGTTAAGCCATCTTAGTGCCTCATGCTCCTGTCATCCTCAAACTGTGACCCACGTCTCCATTTGCAGTCCTCAGCAATGACCGCGCGCCATGGAACACCTTTCAGGAAATGCTGCCACGGAGCAGGGCAGCGAAGGGCACTTAGATTTCAGTATGTGCATGGACAGAGGTCCCCCAAGACTCTGGTATTAGATTGGCAGGAGGAGGAGGTGAGGGGGGTGCATCAGAATCACGCCTGACCTTTGTTAGCCTGTCTCGTGAGTGTTCAGAGTTCCATGGGGAATCCTGATATAAGTGCCTTTACGAACTCTCATTACCTGCTCCCCCAGTTCAGACCCTCCTCCCAGGAGTGGCTTCGGGCCCCCACTGCCCCCACCCCCATCCCTAGACCTAGGAGACCTGTACGTGCTGGTGGCTGGCCGGGCCTCCATGCCCCAGGACTGTCGTGAGCTCCTCTGCTTGGGCCCTTGCTCTGGACCAGACCTGATCGTGCTGGGGTTGGGGGTGGAAGATGGCAACAGCAGCAGCCAGGATTCCACCAGGCTAACGAGGAGATGGGAGAGGCACCCCAGGCAGGACAAGAAAAAGAACAAAAGATAAATAGCGCTTGTGCTCGTCAAGCTTGTGGACGCTGCTAGAGGGAGGGGCCATTTCACTCTTATGAGAGAGCAGATTCAGGCTGCAGGTCAAGGACTCAGGACAGACAGGACCGGGATGTGCCTGCAGCTGTTGGGCCTTCAGACCTGGGAGCAGTGAACAACCTCCTACTGCTAAGGGTTGGGAGGTTGGGAGACTGGGTGGCAGTAGGGACAGTATGAGCTGGGGCAGTGGGCCTCTCTCCAGACCCCTGAGGACTGTGATTTGAGTATGACAGCCTTACAGGTTTGTGTTTCCCTTTTTGTCTTGCCATCTGTAGGCGTGGCCTCTGGCCTCACATCACCCCGTGGGCCTGTTTCTCCTACTGTCTCCTTCCAGCCTCTGGCCCGTCCCAACCCCAGGGCAAGCCGCTTGCCTGGACCCCCAGTGTCAGCTCCTTATTCCGGCATCTCCCCCCCTTCCACTGGCTTTTCTTCTGTAGGGGGTGCTAGTGACCCAGTTGAGGATGCCATCTATTCCAGTGTCCCAGGGGTCTCTATCAACTCTATGACCACCAGCACCGTGCCTTCCAAGTTACCCATCAACTCTTCAACCACCGGCATGGTGTCTTCTAAGGGGCCCACCAACCCAGCATTTGCCAACACAGTGCCTTCCAAGTTGCCCACCAGCTCTTTGACCACCAGTGCTGTGCCTTCCAAGGGGCCCACCAGCTCAAAGCCCCCTGGTACAATGACCACTAACATGCCCACCAGTCTACCAGCATCTAAATTGCCCATCAACTCAGCTCGTGCTGGCACAGTGTCACCCAAAGTGCCTACCAGCTTGGTGCCTGACCACAGGATGCCCATGAGCTCAGTGCCCAGCAAGGCATCTGCCGACACAGTGCCCACCATCAAGAGCAGTAAAAGACCAACAGAGGTGAGTCTTCTCCTAGCAGTGATCCTGGTCCTTTCCCCCAGCCCTGACTCTGGACTCTTCCCACTCTCGTCTGTCTGGACCTTTTATGAAGGCATAGAGATGGCTCAGAACCAGTCACACCCAGACCCTCATACCAAGCAGGACAACTCGGTTCCCCTGGTCATGTGCATTAACCCAATTAGACTGCAGAGCTCCCTGTTTAGCTTAGCAGTGCCATTTTGCAGATGAAGAAGCTGTGAGGAGTAGAGCCGAGTGGCCTCTCTGCTCTTCACCAGCAGACGGTGCCTGCCCCTCCAAGCCAGGCTTTTCAGACAGTACCCGGCCTTTCTAGCCTGCAGCCCCGCTCTGACTCGGTAGCCTTCCCCATCTGCCTCCTGTGAGCCCACACATCTAACCCTCCTGCTGTTGTCTTCCTGGCGGGACCAAGTCCATGGGCATGGTCAGGCCTCTGACCCCATCTCCACTCCATAGCCCCTCAGACCCAGGCAGTATGTTGAAATGGGATGGGGTCACATGCCACCAAACGCCCCCCAGAGTAAGGGTGAGGTCACCACCGATATGGTTGCAAGGCCTTGGTCCTCTCCTCTCCCCTGCCCTTCTGCACCATCAATGAGTTGAGCCCCAAGAGAGGGTGGCCTCACAGGCCGTGTGGATTGGGAATTGGGGGATGGGGGTGCCAGTTCATGCCCTGGCCTGGGAATCGGACTGCCTGACCTGGCTTGTCCCCTGCCATCCTCTGTCCCGTCAGCCCCTCCTTTCTTTCTTAGGAGACCCCAGCGTCTCCAGTACCCACAGGTGCTATGACTGGAGGCAGCTCTCCCCATCCTGACCGCAGTGCTGGCAGCTGGAGCCCAGAACTGGAGCTGAGCAAGCCTGATGTGCTGATGTCCCGGCTGGACAGCTCGTTCTCTGGCTGTTCCGGGGACCTCGCCATTAGCTACAGCACCCCCTTGAACACAGGACGTGATAACACCCCAGAGGAGAACGAGTACCAGACACTGGAGAGCATCAGGATCCATGTGGAAGAGGGCACCAGTGCCGACCTGCTAGCTGGCAACTCCCGGCAGCAAGGTGCCCTGAACCTCCAGAAGGGGCAGCTGCCAGAGGAGGCGAAGGCAAAGGCGCAGGCCCGCCAGGCCTCCTGGGCCTCATGGCTCAGGGCAGCCACCGTGGGGGCACTGCTGGCTGGGCTGCTGGCCGTGCTGTACCGGCGGCGCCTGCTCCAGAGAAGCCTGTGAGCCCTCCTCGCCACGCATTGGCTCCCCTCCCTTCCGTGCTTCAGCCAGAGACTTGGAGCCAGGCTGTCCTGCCACTTTGTCCTTTCACTGGGCTGCGTGAGAGCAGGGCTCAGGGCCTGCAGGCCTGGCAGGAGGTGGTACAAAGGCTGGACTGAATCCTGGGAAGCAGCATTTCCAGCTGGTGCTCTACTCAGCACCCTCACCACCCTAGGCTTTCTGGACCCTTGGGAAGTGCTCCTGATCATGCCCACTGGGCAGTCCAGGTTGTCGCCCTTG
Source organism: Talpa europaea (assembly GCF_964194135.1). Lineage (NCBI taxonomy): Eukaryota > Metazoa > Chordata > Mammalia > Eulipotyphla > Talpidae > Talpa > Talpa europaea. The sequence continues at coordinate 15,457,875 of NC_140078.1, read as the reverse complement.
TTCTGTGAGGGAGGTGACCCCAGGCAGGCTTTATCCCTGTTTGCTCAAGCCTGTGCATCAGGAGGTGCCATGAGAGAATCCCACAGTCCTGGGGTTGGCAGTGCCCCTCCCCACTCCCCACACCCCTGCCCGCCCTGGAAGCTGACAGCAGATCTGCTGGGTGGGAGACCACAGAACCTCCCTCCAGCCTCCAGTGACGGAGCCAGAGGCCCTTTCCCAGAAATGGCAGGGTGGCCAGTCTCCAGGGACTCTGCTGCTTAGAAACCCTGCCTGTCAGGTCTCCTTCCTCTGCCAGGAGAGAGAGAGAGAGAGAGAGAAGGTCTGGAGGTCTGGAGTTTCCCTGGATCCTGGGAAGACCAAGGCAACTGCTAGGTCTGAGGAACACCTTGGGTGCCCCCTCCCACCTCCTCACCTGCCTCTTTCCCTCCTTCCTGGTTTCCATTTTCTTTAGCTCCCTATAAGGTAGAGGCCCCTGTAGGGTTTGGGTTTCAGCTCTTCTCTGCTGTGTGTTCTTGGCAGAGAGTCAGACTTTTCTCATTTTGCTGCCCAATATGGCCAGTGATTGTCGTGGCTCATCCTTCACCAGTTTCTTCTGAGACTAGCGCGAACAGCTGCTTGTCAAGGGCCCTGCCCAGAGTGCTTGGCCACTAAATGCTTCCACCTCTCCCCTGCTCAGCCTGGTAGAAAAGAGGGCACGAGAGGTTGGGCAAACAAGGACAAAGCCCGGATGGGGGCATCTCCTCCAGAGAACATGCAGAGATGCAGTGTAGTGTGGCCTTGGCCTCATCCTGCCCTGCTTCCCACTAATTTTATGCTCTTGGCCACGGTATTAGCCTCCTGTGCCTCAGTTTTTTCATCTGTAAAATGGGGTTGAGTAGTAAATTACATATTTCTCCTAGTGTTTGAGGATTAAACGAGTTTATCTGTATAAATTCTAGAATGTTTTCTGGCATTTACTAAAGATTGGAAACGTGGTTATTATCATTGCTCAAAAGTAGAGGGAAGAGAACTCGGGGCTACAACTTTAGAAGCAGACCTGCATCCTGTTGCCCCTACCTCCTGCCTGGTATTTTCTCCTTACATTATTTAGTGCATTAGAGAATTCTGTGGGTGGAGAGAGAAGCATGTCCACTAGGACAATCTGCAGAGTAGAAGCTGGGTACCCCCCAGCAGCCAGATGAATTAGGGATATTCTCATGGGTTCTTTTCAGGTGCTCATGGCCGGAAATATAGGCAGAGGAGACTTAGGACCTGCTTCCACTTTGCAGCTGTGTAAGGGACCCGGACTATAGCCCTGGCGAGATATCTGGGGTGGGCATCACCGTGGCCTACCCCCAAGCTGCCAGTCTATAGGGTTCTGTACTTTGTTTTAACTGCTACAGCCTTGGCACTGCCCTAGGGGGCTTCAGCAACCTAATAACCTCTTCCTCTATTTCTGATCTCTTCCCCCTTGCCCAGAACCCAAAAACCTATATACCCTGAAACCAGAAGTCATCCTTGCCCAAACAACCTGCTCCATTTCCTATTACCCTTGCTCTTAATCAGCCCTCTGTGCTTTCCCTCCCTCCAGCAACTCAGATCCAGGAACAATTCCTTCCCCAGTAGCTTTGGGAACAAGTATCTTTGTATCCATCAAAGCATGACACTTCAGTGGTGGAATTTCAAGCACAATGAATAGCCGTTGTAGGAGGTACCTCTGGATAAGGTGTGTGGGGACCTTCCTGCAGGTTTCCGATCATGCTGCCCAGAAGCACTGACTAGCCCTGCGTTGAACAGTCCCCCTATTTCAACAGTGATCAACCTGGCGGTCTCTAAAGGGCCAACTTCAACTTTAAGCAAGTTTGGGAATTGGCCAGTGTATGGAGGCTGATGGCCTGGGGACAGCTAGGGGTCACTGATGGAATGTCTGATGTCAGGGGCCTGCTTTCAGCTACAGGAGGGAATGTGTCGGAGGAAGAGCCAGGCAGGTTCCCCTCACAGCCACGGCCTGGACCATGAGGCCAGAACCAAAGAAGGGAGGGGGAACCTGTGTGGGCCCCTACACTTAGACTTGGGGAAGCACACTTCGCCTTGGGGTAATGGTTGGGGTGGGACAGGGCACCCAGTGCCATCCTAAGCACTAGGGGCAGACTTACCAGCAGCTCAGTTACTTGCATATAAATCCCTCTACCATCTGCCTCCTGCTGAAACACTTCCCTCAAAGCATAAGCGTACCACTGCTGTCTCTCCTTGGGAAACACCTGCAGGCCCAGTGAAGCCAGACCAGTGCCTCACCCTCACCTTATCAGATTTAGGGGAATTTTTTAGTGAAAGATCAGGAAGATATCCTATACCCTGCCAGGCCTTGGATTATTCATAGCTGCTGCTTTTTTTTTTTTTAAAGATTTATTTATTTACACATACAAGAACTGAGGTACAGGCCAGAGGTGTGGGACTCACCAGAGACAGAGTGAGGAACAGAACAGGCAGACTGACTGAAATACACCACTGAGGGGAGCAGCTGGCGAGTTAGGAGAGGTCTGCTGTGCCTGGTATCTCCCTGCTTGGGGATCGAACTTATACTGCAGTGGCTATGGATAGCTTCATAGCTTGCATCTTAACCCCTTGCACCGCCAGGGAGGCCCCCTATTCATAGCTTCTTTTAAGTAACATTTTTTATTGTGAAAACTTTCACATAAATACGGAAGTATTAAAAACTGAATAATGTCCCTTGTGCCCATTACCCAGCTTTAATAATTATGAACTCATGGCCAGTCCTATTCACCCTTGACTAATCCCCCCCTCCTTTTTTTGGACCAATTCCTTTTGTAAGTCAGAGAGTATGAGGTTCAGAAAGCCAAGGGGCAGACTTGGGGGGGAGCATTTGTGACCAAGGCCCTGCTTCCCCCTGAGGCAGCATTAGGTAACAGTGGGGCATGCTCCTTTTGGCCTCTGTGGGTGACATCCTCTCTTTTTTTTTTTTTTTTTAAAGATTTATTTATGCATACAAGAGCTGGGGTACAGGCCAGAGATGTGGGGGGTGAGAGGATTCACCAGAGACAGAGTGGGGAACAGAACAGGCAGACTGACTGAAATACACTGCTAAGGGAAGCAGCAGGCGAGACAGGAGAGGTCTGCCGCACCATGTGGGTTGCTCCCTGGCTGGTCGGGGATCGAACCCGTGCTGCAGAGGCTGTGTGGTGCTTAACCCCTTGTGCCACCAGGGAGGCCTGACATCCCCTCTTGAACCAGTTAAAAGTAGGAGCCACACGGACCCTGTCATGGGAGAGGATTAAAGGAAGTCCCTCCATGGGTGAGCTCCTTGGCGGTGTCTGACCACTGCCCTGTACCAGAGGGGTGATGATTGATGGCTGCGTCCAGTGCAGTTTGCCCTGTTGAACTAGCGGCTTCCTCTGGACCCTGACAGAGCCCTTCCAGAAGCAGAAATTTCCATTCTGGGTCAGACTCAGACCACATCATGTCTCCTACTTTTCTAGGAGTCTCCTGGGAATGGAGTCTTCGGGCCTTGATGTCCCTGGCTTTCTGCTGAAGCACCATCCTGAAGCTGATGGCCACGGAACAGCCCCACCTTTGGGGAAAGCAGTGTGGAAGCATTAACTCCGTGGAAACAAATCACACGCCCCCCCCCCCCCTGCCATTCTCACCTTTCTGCCCTTTCACTCTAGCCCAGCTGCAGGCCCTGAAGCTGCTGAACTGTGGTCACCCCAGCCAGCTTTCTTCCCTCCTATTACGGTTGTTAACAAGGACCCCGCCCTTGTGTGCCAGGTGCTGGGCTAAGTGCTTTGCACACATTAACTCCTTCCATCCTCACAATGACCTTATGAAAGGGGTAACCCAGTTTGTAAGCTAGTGGGAATAACCAGAGGTGGGCAACCAGAAAGGAACACTGATCCCTGAGCTCCAGAGCTGGATGGCCTCGGTGCCCTTGATCCACAGCTGATTGGGTGTCTGGAGCCTGGAGCCCAGGTAAAGTGAGATTTTTCCCACCAACACACCTCTACTCGATGCCTTGAGGCTGTGTGAGGCAGGGCAGGGGCACAAGCCTCAAAAGCCAGCACTCTCAAGAGGCCAGCTCAGTTTGGCAGACCTTGCTTATTAAAGGATTCCCCTGTGTTTGCATAAAATGAGTAAGAGCTGCGTGCCCTCTAGAAGTTGGGGATGGCTGGCAAAGTGTGGTGGTAACCAAAAGACTTTCATAGTATTCTTCGATGTATTTATACAACAAATATTTGTTTGACACCTACTGGGTGCAGAGCACTGAGACACAATGCTACAAAGCAAAGATGGGCCCTTAGAGCCTCCTTCCTCCTCCCGTTGTCTGCAGTACAATAATGAGTGGCCTAAGGGAATTTTCGGGAAGCTGCTCAGGATGGCATGGGGAGGGATAGTGTGTTTTGATCAGATAATAATTACTATAACTAAAAAATTATAATGACATATAATTATAGTAGTGAAATTCAGGAAAACAGCTAACCTATAGGGATTAAGAAAAAATTTAAAACTTACAAAGGCACCCATCAGCCTCAGATGGATGTGTCCGACAAGATGACGTGTTGATGAAAATATACAAATTATTCAGTAACTGAACTACTCATAAACTTTTTTTGCGTAGAAGAACTGGGGTGTAGGCCAGAGGTGCAGGGGGTGAGAGGATTCACCAGAGACAGGGTGGGGAGCAGAGCAGGCAGATTGACTGAAATACACTGCTGAGGGGAGCAACAAGTGAGACAGGAGAGGTCTGCAGCACCATGTGGGTCAGCTCTCTGGCTGGGATCAAACTCAGGCCTTAGTGGTGATAGTGCTGAGGCCTAACTCCTAGGCCACCAGGGAGGGCACCCCCCACCCCAAACATTTGAGGGAGAGTTGATAAAAGCCCTGTGGGGAAACTAACAGTCTCTATTAACGCTGAACATACGTAAGACCTGTCACACAGTGTCTGCCAGGCTGTGGACACAGCAGAAACAAGATACGTGCAGGAGTGTTTGTCACAGCGCCAGTCATAGGCCCCATCTGGAATCAACCCAATGTTTGTCCAGGGCAGGATGGGTAGGTAAGTCGAAATAAAGTCACACAGTGAAGAAGTAGTCAGCAAGACGATGAATGACAATACCTCTACAGGAGCCAATATAAATAATTGTCCTAAGAAGGATGTGGAGCAACGAGGTCGGCACACACACACTGAGTACTTGCTGTGTGATCCATTCTTGTAAGGTAGAAGAAAATGCAGAAGTAGCCCATGGTGTTGAAAGTCTGAGTGGGTACTTTGGGAGGTTGGGAGGGACCTTTGGGGCGAGGGGGCAGTTCCTTCCCCTGCTTTGGGTGTGGCTGTCATAAGTGGTAGAAACTTAGAGTAGAAAATTTAGAATGAAAGGTCAGATCTGATCAGATGTATAATAACTGCCAGAGGTGGGTGGAGGGGTGATCAACCAGTCCTTCAACTGGCTGATGGATTTTCCAGGAATCTGAGGTAGGGGCAGAAAGGATTACCAATTACAGTATACCAACCCAACCTGCCCCCAAAGCAATAAAATTCCACTAAGGAATGACCCCCCCCCCAAAAGAACACTATATAAAAACACCCCTTGCTCTGGCAAAATGCAGATCTGGCCCCTAAGATGATGCACCTGTGGCTGGGCAGATCCTTCTCCCCTCCCCATTTTCCTAATAAGCCTTTAAAATGCAGACTTTGCCTGTCTATTCAAATGTCTTTTTCCTTAATGAATGAGGAAACTGCCAAAATCTTTCTTAGAGGGATCCAAGGACCCCACTCACCGAACCCTAATAGCTGAGCCCTACTGAGAGGTATAGGGTAAATGAAGTTGGTCAGGCGTTTTACGCCATTGGCCCCTGTGGCTACACCTGTGGCTTGATCTTGTTTACGTCAAAAGTGTGTGGTGTGGGGCACGTGAGCCTGATTGTGGACACCTGCACATGGGTGTGTGCGCGTGTGCACGCCTGAGCCTGGAGGGAGGGGATAAAAGGGCAGCGTCAGCCTGGGGGAAGGGGGTTTAAGCTGCTGTCTCCTTTCCTCTGCTTACACTTATAAACTCTGCGAAGATAATGCTAAGGGCTCCAAGCTTCTCTTTCACAATGGCTAGAACATTCGGGGAACCAAGAGGCGGGTTTAGTTTGTGTCCTTTCTGCTAGAGCTGTGGATAACCAGGAGCACCCTAAATGAAAAGAAAGAGGGGCTTAAGTTTGCATAGAGCCGGCTAGAGACTCCGCCACCATCCCTGGCTTTGTGTGGGGAGGGCTGCAGATGGAGCGGGGAGCGGGAAATTCGAGGGGGAAGGAAAGAAGGGGCAAGCTTCGGGTGTGGAGTGAGTGGAGGCTGGCTGCGGGAAAGATCTCTTGGGACTGGCTTGGGGAACATGAGGCTTTCTCTAGCTAGTCCTGAGTTGGAACAGAAGCAGCAGTGGCTGGGGATTGGGAGGAAGCTGGCAGCCTATTGCCAAGCCCCACGGACCGGGGCTGACGCTGCAGAGACCATGCTCTGCCTTCCCAGGCCGGTCACACGGCAGAGGGTTTGCTCAGCATTCTCTCCGTGCTCTGGCCACTGTCCGTTTGTGCTGCCGGGTGGCTGAGGGGCCTCCACTGCTGGAATAGCAGGGGGTGGGGGTGCTTCTTCCAGCTCCCTATCACTCCCTGGGGGGAGTAGCCAGCGGCCAGCTCTGAGGGCTAAGGGCTCTACGCCAGTCATTACTGAGCTAGCTCCACCAGCCTCTTGATTTCTCTTAAGGCCTGGATTTTATTTATTTTTTAAAGATTTATTATTCATTTGTACAAGCACTGGGTACAGTCAGAAGTGCGGGAGGGTGAGAGAATTCACCAGAGCCAGAGCGGGGAGCAGGGCAGGCAGAAGGACCGAAGGACACTGCTGAGGGGAGCAGCGGGCGGCAGGAGAGGTCTGCGCGCCATGTGGGACCCTCCTCTGGTGGCCAGGAGCAGCCGGGGATCGAACCGGCGCTACAGAGGCTGCGGGCAGCTTCGCAACCCAGCGCTCAACCGCTGCGCCACCGGGGAGGCCCAAGGCCTGGATTTTAAACCCAGCTTCTATGGAAAACCTTCTTTGACTATCTCCCTCTGAGTCTGCCTAAATTCCATGTCTTGCCTCCAACCCTGCAATGTAAACTCTCATTTCCTTGCCTACATTTTATTTTTTTAAAAGTTTTATTTATACAAGCACTGGGTACAGTCAGAAGCGCGGGAAAGTGAGAAAATTCACCAGAGCCAGAGCTGGGAACAGAACAGGCAGACCGATGAAATACACTGCTGAGTGGAGCAGCAGGCGGCAGGGGAGGTCTGCGCACCATGTGGGACCCTCACCCCACCGGCGATTGAACCTGCACCTCAGAGGCTGCGGGCAGCTTCGCAGCCCAGCGCTCAACCGCTGCGCCACCAGGGGAGGCCCTTCTTGCCTACATTTTAAAAATCCATACTGCAGGTCTTTCTGCTTACTGTAGTTTTATACGAAACAACTAAGCTGGGGCCTCTGGGGTGGTCTAGGGGTTAAGTCTCAGTGCTATCCCTGAGCTTGATCTCCAGCCAGGAAACTGACCCACATAGGGCTCGGCAGACCTCTCCTGTCTCACCTGCTACTCCCCTTAGCTGTATTTCGGTAAATCTGTTTTGCTCCCCGCTCTCTGGTGAATCCTCTCATTCCCCACCCTTGGGCCTACCCAAGTTCCACCAAAAATAACGCCAGCCCACAACTTTTTACTAAGTAAAATATACATATTGGAAAGGTCGAGGCAGGAGAAGGGGAGGAAGAGCTTTGGGTATGTGTGTGGGGGAGATGAACTGGCAAAGGGGAGGAAGCTCTGGGTTCATAACCAACTCCTGGTTCTCCTTACCCTCCTGGCCCCTTAACCCATGAGGCTGGACCAGATGTCAAAGCTCAGATCCCTCAACCTTTGAGTGTCCTTGCACAGGCAGACCCAGTCAGCTTTTCCTCTTATCCCCTGCCTCCCCTTCCTCAGGTGCCACTGTCATACTAGCTGAATTGCTGATTTTCTAGCAATCAGACACTGTTTTGCTTAATCAATTCGCTTATATTTAAAATGAGAAAGAAAAATCCCTTCATAATCACATGCAGCTGGGCATCGGCTTCTTGCAGGCAGCTTCTCCAAGGAACTGGGAAGAGTGGTAATTGCTGCAAGAATTACTTTTTCCTTACTTGCTGACACGACAAAGTCCTTCGAATTTGTGGGTCCATGGATACTCGTCTGCAGTTAATTGTTATCACTATTTCCAGAACTTAAGATCCTGTAACAATTCCTTTATTTAACCTGCGGTTGAAAGGCAGGGCTGTGAGGCTGCTGAGGTGAATGCAAACAACTTGCAATCTGGAGGGCTTATCCCAGCCTCTGGATGAAGTGCCCCCACCCCCTGCTCCTACCCCCTTCCACCACACTCGGGGATCTTCTCAGAGACAAGCTCCTCAGTTCTGCAACTTGTGGCCGCCTGGCCGGCACATTCCTGGCTGGCTTAGTGGACTCTTTCCTTTCCACCCAGTGCGAGGGGTTGGAGGGATGTCAATCTCCCCTCTGAATTTTCATCTTCCTTATAATCTAATCTCTTTAGGACAGCTTTAACACAAGGAATACTTAAATACCTGTGCTTTAAAAACAAAAACGCCAAACTAAGCCATATGTGAGCCAGTTTCTCAAACTTCAGTGTAAGATTCCCTGGAGGGCTTGGTAAAGGCAGGTGCTGACTCTCAGGGGCACTGCATTTCTAAGAAACCTTTTTTTGAGTCAAGACAAAGAGCAACAATTGAAAATGTCCTTCACTCCCCAGCAATCTTGCTCTCTTTAGGGGTGTTGATAGGCATCGTTCCTTGCCTTTCTCTGAGTTTCTGTGACTTAATCTCCTCCTTGGCCGGGAGCCAGGATGCTCTCTGAGGTCTTGTTCATGGCAGCCAAGTGCAGGGCCTTCTGGCCTCCCACCTCCTCTGCAGTTCCCGGTAGCACCCCAGAAAGTATTGTTGCCCAGCTCAATAGGTCTTTGTTGGACTGAATTCAGTTCATACAACAACTGAAACAATTTGGTCATTGTGTCAGTTGGTTGAGAATCCTCTGGCACTGGATTTTTTTCCCACCATGTACAGGATGAGCTGAAATCACTAAATGGAACAGAACAGGGCAAAGCCAGAGCTTCTGGTGATCAGAATGTAGGGGTTCATGATTCTTGGCAATGTCTACATTTTTCTTCTATGGTCCTGATGGTATGAGACTTTAAGTACCTTCCTGAAAGCAGAGCCATGGCACCTGCCTCTTTCTCTGAGCTACCAGTTAGGCCCGCAACAGAAAATATTTAAGCACAATTTAGTTAGCTGCTATTTAAGCATTTCCTAGGTGCTAGAAACAATTCTAACTGCTTCACATATATAAACTTTTTTTTTTTTTTTCAGTTAAAGTGTTGTGGGATCACTCCATAGTACTTAAAGATATTACAAATTCCAATTCCCTTTGATGACTGCGTGTGTTCCACTGTGTGGACCTGTTTCATAGTTTATTCAACTGAGGTTTAGCTAGGTTAAGCAGCTTGCCCCAAATCACTCAACTAGTACAGCTGGAATTAGAATCCAGGTTTGGCTGTCTCTAGAATCCCTCTTCAAGTGCTTCTTAAACTTTAATGCATATATGAGCCACCTGGTGCTCTTGATAAAAATGCAGATAAGATGTGTCTGGGATGGGACTTGAGATTCTGCATTTTTTTAAAGATTTATTTACATATACAAGAACTGGGGTGCATGCCAGCGGTGTGGGGGGTGAGAAGATTCACCAGAGACAGTGGGGAGTAGAATAGGCAGACCGAAGTACACTGCTGAGGGGGGAGCAGCAGGAGAGACAGGAGAGGTCTGCTGCACCATGTGAGTCACCTCCCTGGCTGGGGATAGATTCATAGGTTATATCTTAACCCCCTGTGCCACCAGGGAGGCCCCAGCTTCTGCATTTCTTACAAACTACTAATTACACCAAAGCAAGGCCACTCTGGAACACTGGTTTTGACTTTGCACATTGGAAATGCCTGGGGAATATTACACCCTAGTGATGCTGTGGTCATACCCCCCAAAGATGCCAACTTCATTTGGAATATAGCTTAGCTATCTTCCCCCACCCCCTAGGTAATTGCTGAATGCAGCCTGGGCTGAGCTGCTTTCCCGGAAGTCTGCTAGTTCTGAGGAGTTCTTCCACCATTACTAACCTGTTCCTTATCAAGGGACTCCTGGGCAAGAGTTGATTGGCATCGAATGACTTCTCGTTTAGAGCAGTCTGGTGCCATATTATAGCCCTGCTCCAATTACCTTATCTGAAGTCAGTTCTACTTTTACATTTGCTGTATCACTTTGTGCCAACCACATATCTATTGGGGTGCAGGAGAGAATGCAGAGGTGATAAGGTCCTAGCTCTTAAGTTTTTCTCCTTGAGGTAAGCCTCAGATACAGTCAGAGTATTGAGGTTTGTGGACCCAAAGCACCACACCCCTTTTACTGCTGAGACCAATGTCAGGTAGTGATCAAAATACCATCTTTTTAAACATCTGAAACGGTCAGAAACATGGTTTTGTGTCAATGGCTACGTGCTCAAGACTTGAATTTGACAGTCTTGTCATAACAATATTTCCATTCTCCTCCTGATCCCCACAGAGCTGGGCCTCTTATCAGGTGGGAGCTGGCAGACCAGAAAGCACACATCCAAGGCCCAGAATCCTACGAGGCGGGGGTAGGGCGCAGCCAAGCATGTCCAGTTCTTCTTTCTGAATTTACTAGTCAGATAATGCATTCTTCTCCTATGGGCTAGACATGTCCTTACCTGGTGAAATATAGTATATTGGATATATATGGTTAAAATCAACCTCACCTGTTTTTCTTAATGAGCAAATTGATCTTTGATCTGAAAGGCTTGTTCTCCATGGTGTGCTTGGTATACAGCTAATTAGAGCTTGAAGGAGGTAAAAATCTGCCACAAGCCACCTTTTGTTAGGACCTCACAGAGCACACCTTCTCTCTCTCCGGCCAGAAAGTCATTCTGCAGATTAAATTCCTGAACTTAAAGTTAAAATGCTGAGACAGAATCTTACATAGACATAAGAGAGAGAACATAAAAAGAATAAAGAAAAACAGATGATGTAGTTAAAGTTCTGGCATATCTGAATATTAGAATGATTTTCACAAGTTACCTTTTCTCCCCTGATCTTCCATGGAGTTCCTCCTACATCTAAATTTCTGGATTTTAACTCAAACAAGCAGTAGTAGAATTAGAATGAGGCTGACATGCAGGGGATGATCTAAGATAACAATTCAGTTTCCTTCCTTTCCCCCGTACTAGACTATTAGGGCTTGAGTCACAGCCAAGGGCAGATTCAGATGAAAATGGACAAGACTGAAGACATACACCACAAAGCCCCACAATCCAGGAGCACAGTGCCAGAGGCCTAGTTTGTCTAGTGGAATGTAAATATTATGGGCATTTCTTACCACACCCAGCAGAAGGGTGGGAGGAAAGGGAATCTCAAAGGACTTGAGCCAGAATCCGTGCCCCCAGCATGGAAGCTTTAAAGCCAGTTGGGGTAGGCCTTCTAGAGTTCCTGGGCCCCAGTTTCAATTTCTCCTGGGACTCCTGCAGAACCCTCAGCCACCTACAAGCTGAAGACTCTTGTCCCATCAGTAGGCATTGTGGGAAGGAAAATACTGAGATGAGGCCAGAGGCATGGGGGTGCAAGAATTCGGAGACAGTGGAGGACAGAAAAGGTGGATTTATTGAAATACCCTACTAAGAGAAGCAGTGGGCAAGATGAGAGAAGTCTGCACCTGCATGGGAAGGAGGATTTGGGGCTCCCTTTTACAAGCAGTTTTGGTGGGCTTTTCATGACTGGGGAGGTGGTTTTTGCAGGCTATTACCTGCTGGGAAGTCTGGTTTAGGTGGGCCTTTCATGCTCAGGAGGTGTCCTGACTCATTCTGTTTGCCCAGAATTCTCAGTAGCCCCCTACTGGTCATATGGACCCATGGCCAGGTTCCCATGGCAACTCCAGCATTGTTCAGCCAAGCGAAGTGCAGAGACTGTTTTATTAAATGATGCCTCCACGGGCATCACAGCTCATTTATAAGGGGAAAAAGGTAGTACATGAGTGAACGTTGAGCCCACTTTTCCTGATCCACTCGAGTCCAGACTTTCCAGCCCACAGGATATTGTCACAGGTGAAGTACAAGTTTCAAGAGATGAACAGTGATGCAGAATCTCATCTAATAGGTGTGCAGCTCATTTGGCGGACTCAAGGGCACCTACTGAGTTACTCATACATGGAAGTTTTTTCTACACTCAGATGACCTTCATTCTTGAATCTGTTACTGTAACTCAAGGACTGGCCCCTTGTTTGTCCAAGCATGGCTGAGAAGGGTGCAAGCGTACTGCGGTATCCTACTGCCGCTCCTGGACCTGGCTCTGACCACTGACCAGACCCAGGCACACATGACAGTGGCAACTCTGGCTTCATAGCCCTGCTTCCCTCATCTATTTTTTACTTTTCTAAAATGTGGCTATTAGCGAACATTTTAATTGCACATATGGATACATTAATTAAAAAAAAATTATTCATAAAAGAGCTGGAGTATAGGCCAGAGGTGTTGGGGGCGGGGGTGGTGAGAGGATTCACCAGAGACAGAGTGGGGAACAGGACAGGCAGATTGACTGAAATACAATGCTGAGGGGAGCAGCAGGTGAGTCAGGAGAGGTCTGCTGCCATGTGGGTTTCTCCCTGGCTGGCTGGGGGATCAAACTTGTGCTGCAGTGGCTGTGGACAGCTTCACAGGTTGCATCTTAAACGCCTTGCGCCACCAGGGAGGCCCTGGATGCATTATATTTCTATTAAACAGTGCTGTCTTTAAGAAAAGGGGCGGGCCTCCCCTGGTGGCGCAGCGGTTGAGCGCTGGGCTGCCTGTGGCCTCTGCAGCGCCATTTAGTTCCCTGGCTGCCGGCAAGGGTCCCACAAAAAAAAAGGGCAAATGACAGGGAAAGAACCAAGTTACGATGGGCAATAGAAATGGCAGTATCATTCAGGAAACTAAGGAAAGTGGAATTAAGAGGCAAACCTGTTTTCGGAAGACAGGCTTCTACAGAGAGGTTATTTGGGAGTGAAAACAACACTAGCCATTAAGTTTTCAAAATGGAAAGAACTCTTTATTGTCTTTAGCATTAGAGTTGCAAGTGATTTTTTAATACTGAAAGAATTTCTCAGTGTATTCAGAGAAATAGTGTGAAAATAGTTCTCTGGTCTATTACATTTGGTACAGTTATAGACTTCAGACACCTTTTGGACATTTATCATACCCTTCAGCATATTAAAAGCTTTAAGAAGTTGCATTTAACTTTAGTTTATATTTCCCAAACTTATTTGAGCACAGATTGTTTTTCGTATAACTAGTACATGATAAACTACTAGGGGTTTAGTACTAATCTCCAAAACAGGAATATTTACTTGAAAGTAAGGAAGGCTTTAAGTTTGAAAGGGAAGAGAAAATTTCACCCTGTAAATACTTGAGAATGGATAGAATCTGCAGCTAGGAAACTCAACTCAATTGTAGTTGATCTTATTTTCTTTCTCTGTTCTTCTAAGTTGAGCCTTATTTGTGAAATCAGGTAACACTTTCAGATTGCCTGGGAGCGGTGGTGAGTCTACCAGAATGCCACATGCTGGCTATACTGACACACTCTTACCCCTCTATATTTCTATCCCTCTTCACTAATGGACCGTGAGTCAGGAGCCAAGCCTTGGAAGAAAGCCAAGGGGCTTAAGAATTTTGTTATTCATATTTTTGTCCTTTGGGAGAGATAGCAGGCAAGGTTTTCTCAATTTCCACATCACTGCACTTTGGAAAAGAGGCTTTATACTTGAAAGAAGCTTGATCTACACCCTTCATTTCCCTGGCACATTGAAGTCTAGTGAAAGAGAGAATTTGGTCTATAAACAAACCTCTGGTGCATTTATGATCATACTCTAGTTTTTATTTCCCGGTGACTTTCATTGCAAGAAAATTCCGTGGAAACTCGGTGTCTGTCACCTAGCTATTAGAAATTAGGAACAGATGAATTATTGGTGAGCAGGTGATGGGCTCCAAGATGGTCTCCAATGATTCTCTTTGGTACTATACAAGGATATATCTGTGTTGAATAGGGCTGATCTGTATAAAAAGGTTTATTGTAGAAGTGATGGAGTATGACTTTCCAGGCTAGATCTTAAAATACATTGCCGCTTCTGCCTTGTTTCCTCTTGGATCACTGGCTCAGGGGGAAGCCAGCTGCTATGTAAGGACACTCAAGGATCCCTATGGAGGCCCAAGTTGTGGGAATTGAGGACTCCTGCCAATTTACCAATCATGTGAATAACCCATCTTGGAAGCCAGTATGCATTCAAAGCACTGCAACTTCCATGGAACCAGAACCACTCAGCTGAGTCACTCCCAAATTTTTGACCCACAGAAACTGAGATAATACGTAATATTACTTTTTTAAGCCAGTATGATTTGGGATTTTTTTTTTAACCTAGCAATGGGTAACTAATATGGTATATGTGTGTTTTGTATGTTTTATCACTGGACTGGCTCTAGATTTTCAAGTCATTTTAGAATTTAGTTCCTGTGAAGCACTATGCTTACCATGACTCCTTTGCTTATTCTGATGTAAACACTGGAAAATTGGCTTCTCCCTAAGAGAAAATAACCAAGAGAAGTGATAAATGCAGTAATGCTCTCCTTGTAAGCTTTTATAATAACTGCATAGAAAACTTAATTGCTATTTTCACTTTTTGAAAAAAGCCTAAACTTAATCATGGGTTTACTTGGCTCCAGTGCAAATCTTCCATTTTTAAAAAAATCAGTTTTAAGTTTAACACATCAGAAAAGTGCAAAAATCAAATGAACATTTTGATGAAATATTAAGTGAAAACTTGTAACCTCCCATGTAACCTCCATCAAGATCAAAGAACCCTGACATTATCTGCGTTCTAGAATGCCTTTCTGATGCCCTCATTTTCTGCTCTTTCCCTTACCCAAAAGTAGCCATCAATTTCATTAATGTTGAACTTCATATAAATGGAACCATACAGCATGTATTCTTTTGCATTTGATTTATTCAGTTTATTTACATTTTTGATTTGTAGTCAGTCCAGTGATAAACATCTTGCCTAATTGCCATTAGCACGTTTCACATGTTATTTTGGATAGACTTTAAGGATACAGAATGTCAGCAAGTTCAAAGTGCAGAGGTCTATTTAAGAGTAGAAAAATATCTTCCAATAATTTATTGGACTTTTCTCTGAATATGTACCTTTTGGTTATGAGCAGTTAAACTCAGGGATCCAGACTATTCATTTTAAAAGGTGTGTATCTTTGTAAGTTGCCTAATTATCCAAATGTTGCTGTGAGAATTAAGTGATATGTAAAGGCAATTCTTACAATGTAAATGTTACACATTTTAGGTATTGTTTTGATAATTGGGGTTCATCTTGGCCACTGCAGATGATTCTTCAGGATGACCCATCTGTTTACAGACTTGGATGGAAGCTCCTTCAGGTCAAGGAGGACCTTATTTTGGGGGAATGGCGAGGATGGATCAGTAAAGGTTAGCTATGCTGGCCACTAAGATTTGGAGCAATAGCTACAGTTGCATTTAGTTTTATAGGATCCATCTGGGTTCTTGTAGCATCCATCTGGCTTCCTGCAGGAGCTGAGATTTCCGGGGTTAGAAAAGGTTTCCAGAGCTATTCCTACAGTGAAGGGAGTTAGTTTGGAGTGAGCATGGGAATTTTATTCAACGTGTAGAGAAGTTCATCTTCTTCAGCCTGCTACTTGCAATCATTACAGGAAGGGTGAAGAAAATAGGGCTATCACACAAGGGATATTATAGTCTCTCAGGGGAGTCACTTATGAAATAATTAGCAAGCAAGATAAGCCCACAGTTTGTTAAACTCGACTGAGAGTGACTTGATGGTACAGAGCTGGACTGATCATTCTAGGATTAGGTAACCTCTGAGGAAGGGATGCTTGGAAGGGCCTTTGGTAGGTGTGAGAGGTCAAGCTTTCAGGCGCACAAATCAAAGGCTGGAGGTGACCATTTTCTTTTTCCAAAGAGGAGGGAGGAAGATGCTCAATATACCCAGGTGCTCCACACAAAGAGGGGGCCCATCCAGGCTCTCCTTCAAAAAGCCAACCCCACTTCCTGGCTCCCACACACTCTTTCACCACAGAGGAGGGCGAGGGATTTATATGCCACCGCTTTCTTCCAGTTGCCATAGAGACCAACCCCAGTCCTTGCATCCTTCTGGTACAAGGAACATTTCTCCAGCGCAGGCGGAGTGGAGGGGGTTTAGCCCAAACGTGCCAGTGGCAGTGGTGGGGGAAGGGGGTAGCAGCGAAAAACAGCGCCGAGGGGTTGGCGGCCTCGACGGCCGCGGCGGACCAGGCTGAGGCACAAAGGCGAAGGTCAACGGCGGTTCAAGTCCACCCAACGGGCGCGACCGGCCGCAGCCCGGGCACAGCGGGCCTGGCGGCGGCTCGGGGCGGAACTCAGAGGCGCGCGGGGCCGTCCTGGGAGAGTTCTAAGGCCCTGGGGCTCCGGCCTGTCCCCCCGTGGGGGCGGGTGCCCAGGAGCAAGGGGGCGCGCGCCCCCCTCAGCGCCGCGTCCATTGGGCGGCGCCGCCATCACTCTGCCCTCAGCCACCCCGCCTTCTCCACCGCCGCTGGGCTCGCTCCCCTCCCCCGCCGCCCTCCGCCCGCCCGCCCGCCACGGAAGCCTCTCATTGGACAGAGGCGCGGTCGATCTGCCGAGAGTCAGGAAGCCTATTGGACGCGCGGCCGTGGTCCGCCCCCTGCCTGCCTGGATTGGCTCGCTGCGCGTTGGCGCAACGGAAGAGGCGGCCGGGCGAGGGTGCGCCTCTGCTCCGCCTGGGCCGCCGCGGCGGAGGCGACGAGGGGTCCGGCGCTGGGGGCCTGGCTCGGACGGCAGCGGCGGCCGCTGCGGATGGGATCGGGCCGGCTCGGCGAGCCCATGGAGCGCCACGGCAGGGCCGCGGCCGCCGCAGCCGCCTCGTCGGCCCAGGAGCCGGCGCCCGGGGGGCCCGATGGGCGGCGGCGGGCGCCGCAGCGGCGCCGGGCGAGCAGCGCGTCGGCGCCCGCCGCGGGGGCTTCGGCGGCGGGGGAGGGCGTGAGGCGGGACCGGCCGGGCTCCTACGGCGGCGCCACCCCGGCCTCCCGCCAGCGCGTCGAGAGCCTCAGGAAGAAGCGGCCGCGTAAGTGCCCGGGGGGCGCCCCGCTCGCCCTGCCCCCTTTCCGGCCCGGCCGCCGTTTTTCCCGCGCGCCCGCCGGGGACGCGGCCCGCGCTCGGGGCTCGGGTCGGGGCGTGGGCGGGCTCCGGGCCCGAGGCCGCGGGTCTTCGGACGCGGCGGCTGCGGGGATCGGCCCCCGCCGGGGCGCACCCGCGGCGCCCGGCCGTCTGCTCGGCCGGATTGCGGGAGCCGAGGGCGCTTCCTCCCTCTCCGGAGCTGCTCGGGCTTTCTCTGCCTGCAGGTCACATGATTGTATCCCCTGGAAGGCTGCTCTGGACTCACTTCCACCGCCTCCCCCCTCCCCCCAAATCCTTTGACTCCCAAATGTCTGTCTCCCTTGGGTTTTCAGGGAGCTGCTCTCCAAGACGCTAAATCCTTTTAATAGGGCGTTCGGCTTTACTGGAAGATGGGTAACTGCCCCCTGAATTGCTGCAGGCCCAGAGCTGGATTCCATGTTGTGTGCACCAAGCCTGGCTTTCTTCCCGTGGTAATTCGGGTCACCTCTCACTCACCTGCTCCCTCTCTGTCCGCCCCGCCACCCCCCAATTTGCTGATTTAGGTCTTTTCTTTTGAGGGAAAACATTTTCCTGAGTCTTGCCTTGGGAGTTGCACACGGTCTTCCAGAATCGGTTTCTCCATTTTTGTCAGGTTTCTTTTTCTGCATTGTGAGCTCGTCCAGTTATTTTCTCCGCTTTACACGGCTTCAGTTTGGAGCCTGTCTCGCAGCCATTGCTCCTGCTGAAAGTATCCAGTCTTGATACTCTGGTGGGAGCTTCAAATACAGTGACATTTTACATATGGTTACTCCTACCTCCCCCCACCCCCCCCCTTATTGCCAGATTCCTATTTCAGGAACTCGGCTTGCTTTAGATGCAGATTTTGAGAGGGAGGGAAAGTGGCAGGATGAGCCCTTACTGGAGTCTTGTACCCTAGCCCAACTACCCGCTACCCGGCTGCTTTACTCTTGTTTTCTGTGGTCTGGATGATTAAATATTAAATGTCGCCCTATTTTGTTACAAAAAGTTTGGGAGTTTTAAATTCTTGTCTTTTCTTATCTTCTTGAACAATTTGGAGAACGTTATCCACTTTCAACATGTGCCATTTTTAGAGCCTGTTGCCTGGTTTGTGTTTTAAGTGCAGCAAAACATTAGTTCCTTCGTGATTTTTGTATATAGTCATTGGAAACGGATGTAAATTCCAGAGATTCTGCCAAGAAGAATTAAAGCCATATCCCCGATATTTGTGGCCATTGGACCCAACGATTCAAAATAGTACTGTGTTTAGGGGCTTGCGGGGTCAGGCACTGTTTTTAAACTTTTTAGATTTATTTATGCATACAAGGGTTGGGGTAGGTGGGTGAGAGGATTCACCAGAGACAGTGGGGAGCAGAACAGGCGAATCTACTAAATACACTGCTGAGGGGAGACAGGAGAGGTCTGCTATGCCAGGTGGGTCAGCTTCCTAGGTAGGGATCGAACTCATGCTGCAGTGACTGCAGGTGGCTTCATAGGTTGCATCTTAACCCCTTGTGCCACCAGAGAGGCCCCAGAATCTGCATTTTAAACATTCAGATATTAGGTGACTTAAAAGATACTCTGAAAATGGGCCTCCCCTGGTGGCGCAGCGGTTGAGTGCTGGGCTGCGAAGCTGCAGGCAGCATCTGCATGGCCGGTTTGTTTCATGGCCACAGGCGAGGGTCCCACACACACACAAAAAGATACTCTGAAAAACACTGGTTTCGATTGTATTGGAAAGGTATATAAAGTAGTTCTGAAACTTCTTTAAAGGAACTAAGATGATGACATGATCTCTCAGTAATGAGACCTGCTGAAGAAATAAGCAGGGTATTGTCTTTTCATCCTCTCTCTTCTATCTGCTCTTTCTGAACTGTGAGGAGTGGACCTGTGAGATGGAGAGGCTGTGTTTACTGTGGAGCCCTCAGGAATATACTTTGGTTTCCTTTAAGAGAAATTCAATAAAGATTAAATGTTTGTATTTCTAGTTCGGAGAGTTGGGTATGGGGTAGTGCCACCTTACTTTTTTGACATTAGAAAATCTACTTCACACTACACATTAAAGGTAGGAAACTGTCTTTTAAAACTAGTGGAGCTGTCCACCCATTTTATAGTGGGTCCTGGTGGCCCTGATTATAGTCCGGTTCAGCTTCACCTGTTCCCTAGTGCTCTGTGATCCCCAAACCTGTTTCCATCTCAGACTTAACGCAGCACAGTTACTACGGATGAGGCTACCTAGGCATGTTCTTCCAAAGCTGTAGATTAAGTGGTGTATCTCTCACAGGACAGAGAAATAGCAAGTAAAGATGGGTTTTAAAATGATGGAAACAAAGATGCTAATGATGGCAACATAGTTCTTGCCAGACATTTTATGCACCTCATTTAACTCACAGATATGCAAAGAGGTAGATTTTTTTTTTATCCGTGGTTTTAAGATGAGGAAACATTTCAGTAATAGTTGTGTTTTGAATCTAGATGCCTAACTTCAAACCCAGCATTCTCGACTTCCCCATTTTCGAGTGGGGGGACATCACATGCAGTGTAACTCAGAGCAGCGGTTCTCAGCTGGAATCACTTAGACGCTTTAAAAAAAAAACTCAGGTCTGCAAAAGTTCATCTTTTTGCAAAAAGTATGCATATCTTAATTTTAAAAATTTTATTGAGGCATAATTATATATAGTAAAATGAGAATTTTTGGAAAAAAATATACTCTTGTAACTAGAGATCATTTTTTAATCACATGTTCAGGAGATATGGGAACCCTGGGGCCCAAAGTGCTCCTTGGTAGTATAAGGGGACATGCTGAATCTCTGAATGTGATGCCCAAGCTTGTAGCACATCAGGGTGGCCTTTGCTGACTTTGGACTCATGCTTAAACTCTAGTAGTCCAGAAAATTATTATTTGTAGCTGACAATACTAACCTAGAAAATGGATGGCTTTTCTTTGGCTTTTGGGGGAGCATCCATGTTGGCAGAATGGAACCAGTACTGAGGCCCCATGAAACTGCCCTTTATGAGATGCAATGTTTCATCTTCAGTTGGGGAATTAGAAAGGGATGCCCATTGGGAACTCAGGAAAAAAGTTTGATTTCTGTTGCTTTGTGGCCCATTTTTGAGAGGCAGAAGATGATTATTTTTAACCTATTATCAACCTTAAATCTAAGTGAAATTAAAGATGGCCCCATATCTTGGCTTATTAACAAATATAAAGCATTAAGCAGGGTCTAAAAATAGTCCAGTTATGCAGCTGTATAAAACGGTACATTATGTTATTTTAGGGGATGTACGCATGAATCATGCATTCAGATAATATTGTGATTGTTCAGTCTTGGCATCCCTGCTCTTTCTGGGAGGAATGAAAGCAAGCTAGAAGAGATGTATGCTGCTAAGAATCTTTTGCTTTAACAGGTTAAAAGGAGAGAGACTGTAGGTTGTTCTAGAGGACCTGATCAGGCAGTGAAAAGAGGCTATTTAGACTGTTCATTTTAAAGAGTGATGATGTTCCTTGGATTTAAATTTATACACTGAGCATTTTCCAGATCATAGCTAAGGTATCTTTTTTTTTTTTAAAGATTTATTTATGCATACAAGAACTGGGGTACAGCCCAGAGGGGTGTGGGGGGGAAGTGTGAAAGGATTCACCAGAAGCACAGTGCGGAACAGAACAGGCAGATCTCCTGAAATACACTGCTGAGGGGAGCAGTGGGTGAGACTGGAGAGGTCTGTTGTGCCATGTGGGTAGCTCCCTGGCCAGGGATCAAACTTGTGCTGCAGTGGCTGCAGGCAGCTTCATAGGTCTTAACCTCTTGCACCACCAGGGAGGTCCCACAAGTTAAGGTATCTTTATTGTCAGACACTGTGGTTTCTCAGTTGATTGTCCGCGAGACTGACTAGGATGTAACACCACCCCTACTTCTAAAACATGGCTTTAAATTTGCTTTCTAAAAGTGAAAGCCATCTCTGTTTTTTAAGCAATCTGTTAGGTTTTGTGTTTATAAAATTCTCAAATATAGAATTAAATATACAGTCTTGTTTTATATATTTTAGAAGTATCTGGTTCCCAAGTTAAAACTATTTTGAGAAGAATTATTAAGGTGTATTTCTTAATGTGGGGCCAAGGATTGCTGCCTAGCCAGGCTAGGATTGGGTTTGCAGTATCTTATAACCACATGTGGTCTGGTAAAAGTGTAATTGATAATGTTGAAAAAGTGAACACATTTCCATAAACCATATATTTCCTCTTGGAAGGCATTTTAGTTGTTGTGACCTATTTTGAGACACATTATGCTAAAGATGGTTTCACAGGGCCTCCCCTGGTGGCGCAGCGGTTGAGCGCTGGGTTGCGAGGCTGCCTGCAGCCTCTGCAGCGCCAGCTCGATCCCCAACCACCGGCGAGGGTCCCACAAAACAAACAAACAAACAAAACAAACAAACAAATAAATAAATAATAGTATTAAAAAAAAAGATGGTTTCACATACATAACCTATGAGGGAGCGAGAGTTTAAATTATTTCTAGAAATATGCCCTAAATTGACTGACTGAATACCTTAGAGATCTTAGTATCAGGAAATAATATTAGAAGCTGCAAACATAGCGAAATATCTGTGAAGATGAATGGCAGGACTCATTCTTTAGAAGTGATAATAGGTGTCCTGTTGGTGTTATGAGGAAATATGACCGTATAGCAAGATTGCCTTTTTTTCATGACTTCCCCATCAGAAACACATAGTATTTTGAGAAAGAATTGGAATGCTTATTTCAGTTTCATTATATTATAGTATAAAACATGGCTTAAAGTTTTATACTTGAGGGCCTCCCTGGTGGTGCAGCGGTTGAGCGCTGGGTTGCGAAGCTGCCCGCAGCCTCTACAGCGCCGGTTCGATCCCCGGCTGCTCCCCGGCCAGGCCACTGGAGGAGGGTCCCACATGGCGCGCAGACCCCTCCTGCCGCCCGCTGCTCCCCTCAGCAGTGTACTTCGGTCCTTCTGCCTGCTCTGCTCCCCACTCTGGCTCTCGTGAATTCTCTCACCCTCCCGCACTTCTGACTGTACCCAGTGCTTGTATAAATAAATAAACAAACAAATCTTAAAAAAAAAATTTTTATACTTGAGACTTAACATTTAATGATGGGAATCTAAGCTCGTTTGGACAAACCGAACGTTTAGAAGTAACAGAAGTGTTGTATTTCTTCTTTGCTGAGACAGTTTCCTCAGCCATTATCAGTGAGCATGGGTCTAATGGCCCCCACGCCTCTCAGTTCTGCACTGTACAGTCTAAGCAGGAACCCAGAAACCACTAAGACTCTAACACGGATATGAACTGAGCTATTCTCTTCAGACTCCTTATTTTTCCATATATTTTAATATTTAAAGAATGGGGATTTATTAAACTACTTTTAAATCTTTTTTTTTTTTATTAAGCCGAGAATGTTTTCTGTGCTCTTAGATTTATACAGACATCTCTTAAAAGCATTTAGGAAATTTGGATTTGGATTTTGAGTTCCACTTCTGCCTTCTTTTGACTTTGACCTTGGCCTATTTTGCACATCAGTTTTGTATGTTCTGTAAAATGGTATGATTATAATACATGGTTACTTGTAAACATTAAATAAGCTTATGCACTGAAGTGCCTAATATAATGCTTGATTGTTAATGATTACTTAACATAATAGTCATCTATCAGAGTTTCAGTTTACTAACCTAAGGAAATATGAGTTAATTTGCTTTAATGTCCAAAATTTCATAGTCCAATCTTGACGTGATGTTTTGTTTTTGTTGATAGTGTGCTGTTGTATTTCTTTGCTCTCCACTGGCATCATCTTAAAAGATGGTTAAAGAATGGTGCTTGCTGTTATGAAAATAGGAATCGGCTCTCCCTCCTTTAATCATAACTAGCACTGTTGCTTTCATAACAGTGAGGCAGCTTTTTTGTAGGTGCTAGGGACAGCCAATTCATACTTAATCCAGGTTGGTTTCGACCTGTCACTGGGAATGGACTTTGTGTTGGTTTGAAGAAATCAGGATTCTCAGAGGCTGAGAGGTGCTGCTGAGGATTCAGCCACAGTACTCTTTTGAAATGCATGGACATCGGTAGATTAATTAAAATTGACATTTTAATTTTTCTGCCTGGAACAGGATGTCTTCCAATACACCATTTAATAATCCTACAAATTTAATTAATTTCTGAACATTTTATGACTTGTTATACTGCTGTACACATTTTTCCATGTCATTTTGTTGGGTTTTGCTAATTTTGTAGGAAAAGCTGATTCTTCAACTACCTTTTTAAAATTTTTTATTCCTTCTGTTATTTCTTAGTTTTTATTTTTTGTAATCCATTGAGCTCTTCATGGTTTTTCTCCTTTAATGTAAACAGGTTTCATTAATTGGAATTTTTAATGTGAAAACCACCTTACATTCCTGAGAAGAAACCCCGTTTACCTGCTGGTGTATTTATTATTCTTACTGCACAGCTGGATTCTGTTTAATAATTTAATGTTTTGCATACTTGGGTCCTCCCATACTTTGATATGAGGTTAAAGTGACTTGGAAATATTTCTAGATTTTTCTGTGTCCTAAAAGTTCTTTAAGGTTTGTCTGAAATCCACTAGAGCCTGGAGTTTTTTGTTGTTGTTTGGGTGGTATATCTTTAACCTTCTTACAATTTTTCAGTCCTTTTGGTTTGTTTTCTATCTCTTGAGCCCCTTTTTTGTACTTTGTTGCTATTCCTTTCTATAGTGTACATTGTCAACTTATGATGCCATATACTATTGGTTTACTTACATAATACTTGGTTATGTACTCTTTCATCTTTGATTTTCATATCTTTAAAACACCTATTTTGGGATATACTTAGCAGAAATTTGTTTTAATGTCATTTTCAAAACTTGATTTATATCTTGTTTTTAATCTTTTTTTAAAGATTTTTTATTTTATACAAGCACTGGGTACAGTCAGAAGCGCAGGAGGGTGAGAGAATTCACCAGAGCCAGAGTGGGGAGCAGAGCAGGCAGAAGGACTGAAGTACACTGCTGAGGGGAGCAGCGGGCTGCAGGAGAGGTCTGCGTGCCATGTGGGACCCTCCTCCGGTGGCGTTGCAGAGGCTGTGGGCAGCTTCGCAACCCAGCGCTCAACCGCTGCGCCACTGGGGAGGCCCTCTATGTTGTTGTTAATCTTTAATAACTTCTGTTAATTTTGGGTCTAATGTGTTCTTTTCTAGCATTTCAAATTGTATGTGACATTCCCTTTTATTCATGCTTTCTTCATTTTGAATACATTTGGTAAACATTTAATTGCAGAAGTTTTCCCTTGTGTACCTCCTTGAGTATATCCTATTGGTTTTGATGCATAGTTTTCATTGTCATACATTTAAAATAAATTTTAAATTTCCTCTTTAACCTCAACCTAAATTTGAATTTCCTCTTTAACCTCAAATTTACAGATTTACAAATTCCCAGTTGGCTAGATTTATTTTTTTAAAAAGATTTATTTATTTATACAAGCACAGGGTACAGTTAGAAGCGTGGGAGGGTGAGAGAATTCACCAGAGCCAGAGTGGGGAGCAGAACAGGCAGACCGATGAAGTACACTGCTGAGAGGAGCAGCGGGCGGCAGGAGAGGTCTGCGCGCCATGTGGGACCCTCGCCCAGTGGCCAGGGATCGAACCGGCGCTGCAGAGGCTGCGGGGCAGCCTCTCAGCCCAGCGCTCAACTGCTGCACCACCGGGGAGGCCCGGCTAGATTTATTTCTGTATTAGAGTATTTAAAATTTTGAGATAATAGGGGAAGTGAATGTGGTTTTTCTTTGAAATTTCACGTTCTTTAAGTCAATGCAGTTAATTTTTAAGACTGCTTAATGGGTACTTGAAAGTATATTTGGTTTTTGATGCAAACTTTTTTGTGTTTAAGACAGCCACCTTACCTATGATAGACCTATATATTCCTTTATTTTGTGTGTGTGCACCTTTCTGAGCCCTGTGTTCCTCTCAAACTGATTTGAGGGTTTGTCAATTTCTTGTTTTTCGAGTTTTTTGAAGCATGTGTTAGGATCCTATCAATCATACTGTGCACACGATATAATATCATTTTGTCCCGTTAATGTTTCATTTGTTTGAAATGTTTTATCTGCTTGTATTGTTTGCTTTCTGTTAATGTTGGCTTGATACAGTGGAGTAGCATTGTCCAGGCATTTATTTTGCTTCCCCAAATTCACCTATATAAATCAGTTAAATAAATTGTGCCAGTGAGTCCACCCCCTGACTTGGTCTGTGAACATGGAATTGCAAGTGAGGGTAGGAATGAGTTGTGACATCTGATTTCCTTGGTAGATCACTATTTGCAGGACCCTCTCATAATGTGAGCATAATAGCGTCTGTTAGATGCAATGTTGGTCTTGAAACATAATGTTTGACTTCTTACTATACTGTAAGTCACCTGCTCTGTTGGTTTCCAACGATGTGCTTAAGATTTTGACGTGCTTCTGACTGCTGTTTTTTTTTTTTCTTTTTTTAAAGATTTATTTATACAAGCACTGGGTACAGTCAGAAGCACGGGAGGGTGAGAGAATTCACCAGAGCCAGAGCGGGGAGCAGAGCAGGCAGAAGGAGCGAAGTACACTGCTGAGGGGAGCAGCGGGCGGCAGGAGAGGTCTGCGCGCCATGTGGGACCCTCCTCCGGTGGTCGGGGAGCAGCCGGGGATCGAACTAGTGCCACACAGGCTGCGGGTAGCTTCGCAACCCAGCCCTCAACCGCTGTGCCACCGGGGAGGCCCTGGTTTTTTTTTTTTTTTTTTTTTTTAATCTTAAAGCATCCAACTCTTGTGTTTTTTGCCATCTACCTTCAGTCTACATGTATTATCCTGTTTTATTTTTTTTAAACATTTATGTATGCAAGAACTGGGGTACAGGCCAGAGGTGTGGGGGAGGGTCAGAGGATTCACCAGAGACAGAGTGAGGAACAGAACAGGCAGACTGACAAATACACTGCTGAGGGGAGCAGCAGCGAGTCAGAGGTCTGCTGCGCCATGTGGCCGGTGATTGAATTGGTGTTGCAGAGGCTGTGGATAGCTTCATAGATTGCATCCTAACTCCTTACGCCACCAGGGAGGCCTGTATTATCCTGTTTTAGATTTTTTTTTAATGAAAGCATACAGTTGAATTTCCTCTCCAAGAGGAAAGACGTTTGAACTATTTGTGTTAATATGTTTGCAATGATTCCTGTCAATTTTTGTTTTGTGTTTTGTATTTCCCATACTTTTTTTCCTTCCTTGTGTTTGAACTGGTGTTTTTTTTTTTTTTTTTCCCCTCTTGTTTAAAGGTCACACGCTCTTCTTCTGGGGCTACCTATAAGCTTTTAAATCACTTCTCTATTATTTGGAATTAATCAGAATCTTTCTCTCTCCCCAACTAGATAGAACTGCTGCTTGTTTCACTTCCCTCTCCTCTCTCTTCCCTCTTTGAGTTCCTATGTTGAAATCATGTAAGTATTTTAGTTTCAGAGTGCTTACTTTTCTAAAATTCAGCATGCATTGGTGCTTTTGCTTACTTCTTATAGGTCATATCTTCGCTGATGCTTTTAAAATTAAATTATAAAGTGCACTTACTAATTATTTCAGAGAAAGTCTTTGAGTAGTAAACTGAGCTCTTTCATACATGAAAATTTCTTTTGCACTCCCACTTGAAAGTTGGTTTGACTGGCTATGAATTTTTAATTTTTTTTCCTTACAACTTTAGAAGCCAGTGCTCCATTGTCTTTAACATCAGTGTCACTGATGAAAAGTCTAAATTTACCTTTCTTTGTAGGAATTCACTTTTCCTTTGGTAATCTTTCTTTTTAAAGATTTATTAATTAATGCAAGCACTGGGTGCAGTCAGGAGCGCGGGAGGGTGAGAGAATTCACCAGAGCCAGAGCGGGGAGCAGAACAGGCAGATGGACCAAAGACACTGCTGAGGGGAGCAGCGGGCGAGGCAGGAGAGGTCTGTGCGCCATGTGGGACCCTCGCCTGGTGGCCGGGGAGCGAACCAGCACTGCAGAGGCTGCGGGCAGCTTCGCAGCCCAGCGCTCAACCACTGTGCCACTGGGGAGGCCCTGGAAATCTTTCTTTAGGATATCCTGAAATTTCAGAACGTATCTAAGTCTCTCCTCTTCTTCACTATTTGTGTTTTCTAGAGTTTCATGTATGTGGGATCACACAATATGTAGCCTTGTCACCTTTTGTGTTAGGCTCTGTTTATTCCGCCTGTTTGTAGATACTCATCTGTGTTCAACTGTTTAGTAGTTTGTCTCATTTTTCAGGATTTTGAAAGTGTTTTTCCTTCACAACTAGTAAACATTGATTTAATTCAGGTCTTACATAGATCTTGCCAGTTTTACTTATAAATTTAGTGTTTGCATATTTAGTTCTATATAGTTTTATCATCTGTAAATTTTTTTTAAGATTTATTCATTTATTTATACAAGCACTGGGCACAGTCAGAAGCGTGGGAGGGTGAGAGAATTCACCAGAGCCAGAGCGGGGAACAGAGCGGGGTGCGGCAGGAGAGGTCTGCTGTGCCATGTGGGACCCTCGCTGGCGGCTGATGGCTGATGATTGAACCGGTGCTGCGGTGCTGCAGAGGCTCAACCGCTGCGCCACCAAGGGAGGCCCCATCTGTAGATTCTTAAAGCCACAGTTGGCGATCATTTTTGTGTTTTTTTTCCTCTGGTAGCTTACTCAGTTTTCGAGGATCAGATTTTATTTCTGAGAATCTTTATGGTTGAATCATTGAAAATATTCTGTTTGTTCCTGCAGTTCTTTCTTCAGATGTTTAACTTCTCATTTTCACAGTTTGATTGTCTGTTTTGGTGATTCTAGCTTGTAAAGCAATTATCTCTGGTTTGAGGATTGTTGTTCCCTTTTCAGTGGATGTGGTTTGTGTTTACCAGTCTGTCAGGATGTATTGTGGGGCACAGGTGAGATACATGGTTAAGTGTGGGGTTCCCCATTGTTGGGTAATAGCAGCTACCCTGGTGCCATCCTCACTCTTGCATGCAGCTGCCTGTGCTCCGCGAACACTTACCCTGTGTAGGTTGGAGGTGGGCTGTGGCTCTCAGTGCAGGGAAGTGGCTGGCATGTTGGGTTACACCAAATGCATTTCCCCAGCAGACACTGACTGCACCAGAGCCTGCTCTTGTTTCCCCATGGCACCTACCTCTGCCTACAGCTTGGATGGAGCACCTCTGTGTTCCCCCACCTTCATAGCTACCCCAGATTATTACAGCATTCTTTGGAGGGTTCTGGGCATTTATTGTCTCTTTCTACGTAATTCTGCTGATTCTGTCACCTCTTATTTCCTAGAATGACTTTAGAAAATGTCAACATATGATCTGCAGGCATTTCCAGAATTTGCAGTGGGAAGGGAAGATATGAATGTCTGTGCAGTCTATCTTGATCTCCTGAAATCATTTTTTGGGAGAGATTTCTTGAACAGATACAAACTTTGAGATATCTATTTCATTATAGTCCTTTGAAAAACTTTGTTTTTAAGACATAAAGTTTTGAGAGAGAAATTGACCACTGGAGTGTCTGTATTACATAGGGTTGGGAATTTCTTCTTTCCTTAGTTGGAGTACTAACTCAGAGCTCAGGAAATTATCAACGATTTTTCCTCTAAGCCAAGGGGAAGGGTGAAGATTTGCTTTCTTAATCTTTTCCCCCTCTCTCACATACCCCAGAATTGAGATTGCTGGGTAGTCATTGTTATTAAGTACTTTGTAGTAGAGGTCAGGTTGGGTTGGTTCAAAATTCTGATATTTTTCTCTTTGACTTTTCTAACATTTAAAAAAAAGTTGTGCTTCTAAATCAGATGGAATCATTATTTTCCCAAAAGGCTTTTTGTTTGTAATGCTAGTCCTTGGAAACTCTAGGGTATGAAGTAAATTGCTAATCGAGTAAGTGTAAATTTAGTTTTCAGGGAAAAAGGCTGTTCTGACTTTTTTTTTTTTCTTCCACATTTAGTATTTCCATGGTTTGGCTTGGATATTGGTGGAAACTTGGTCAAGCTGGTTTATTTTGAACCCAAAGACATCACTGCTGAAGAAGAAGAAGAAGAAGTAGAAAGTCTTAAAAGCATCCGAAAGTACCTGACCTCCAATGTGGCTTATGGGTCCACGGGTATTCGGGACGTGCACCTGGAGCTGAAGGACCTGACTCTGTGTGGACGCAAAGGCAATCTGCACTTTATACGCTTTCCCACTCATGACATGCCTGCTTTTATTCAGATGGGCAGAGATAAAAACTTCTCAAGTCTCCACACTGTCTTTTGTGCCACTGGAGGTGGAGCGTACAAATTTGAGCAGGATTTCCGCACAGTATGCATTTTTTAGCTTATATACAATTTATGATAATTTGTTAAAAATATTAAGTAGCAAGTGATGGAATCATTTCCATCTATAATGGAGCCTAAATTGTCTTGAGTCAGATTAAGATTAAATATAAATTAGTGATAGGCAGGGCCTGACATCTAGAGGTTGTTGTATATTTTACTTTTTGCTCAGTTCAGATGAGTTGATGAGAATTGGAACCACTGACCGTAGAGCATTTGGTTTTTCAGTATGAAAGAATAGTCTGCTAAGCAGAAGGAACTGCCTACCTATCAGGGTGAACATCATTACATCTTGAGCAAAAGATACTGAAAGCAAGGGGAACAATTAATGTCATTTCATGTAGTAATACTGTTGCCAGTTTCATCTACCACATCATTCCTCTTCGTCTCCTCAGTTTCATGCATAGTGTACTAATTAAGTAAGGAACTTGTGTCAAAGAAGTGGGTTTTGGGTCTTCGGACTAATGGAGATGACTGACAGCACAGCCCACAATGCCTCTGAGGTGTTCTGTGCTGCACATTTGTTAACAGGAATCCCTGCATCACGCCTGACGCTGAAGGGGAGTGCCAGGGGGCCCTTAATTTTTTTTTTTTTCAGTGAATATTGTCAGGGCTTGAGGCTAGGTCCTTTGAAGGTTATGTGTAGGGGTAGATGGGAGAATTCACAAGTGAATTGACTGAGGCAGACCATCAGGTGCGATTTAGATTTAAAATCTCTTCTGTGGGGCCTCCCCGGTGGCGCAGCGATTGAGCGCTGGGTTGCGAAGTTGCCCGCGGCCTCTGCGGCGCCGGTTCGATCCCCGGCTGCTCCCCGGCCACTGGAGGAGGGTCCCACATGGCGCGCAGACCTCTCCTGCCGCCCGCTGCTCCCCTCAGCAGTGTACTTCGCTCCTTCTGCCTGCTCTGCTCCCCGCTCTGGCTCTGGTGAATTCTCTCACCCTCCCGCGCTTCTGACTGTACCCAGTGCATGTATAAACAAAACAAATAAATAAATAAATAAACATGCCTCTATTAAAAAAAAATTAAAAAAAACTCTTCTGTGACCATTTCATAATGCCACCAAATGAGAATATTATTTCAAAGATTCTTCATTTTCCCTTGTTTGTCATTGTTGGGTTTGTGACTATGTCCTCATTCTTTGTCCTCCTTATATTGACCCATAGCTGATCATAATCCTAATACAGAATCAACTTGACTTTTTAAACAAGGTTTTATAGTTTGTGCTTAAACTTCTTTTGGTGGTTGGTTTTCAGTGGTTTCTACCTGTGAAAAAAGGGGAAGGGGGCAGGAGGAGAGAGAGTTCCCCTCCTTTGTGGAGCCTCACAGAGGTCTGGATCATAAATAACTAAGAGATAAAGGGGGGAAAAAAACCCTTTTTCTAGGACACTGTAGAAGTTTCCTTTGGAATATATCTGGACTCCATTCAGACTGTTTCCACAGGCTTAGTGCTGTGCAGTAATGCTAGGAGAGGGTGCACTGTGGATTCTGAACCTTAGGGATTGGTGCTTAGACTGCTGTGCCTTTTCATTTGTATGCTGCAGCATTAGCCTTGAAAGTTGCTTGAGAATGAAATGCCTATCAAATGCTTGTTTGTGCACTAGGAGAGACTAATATTTAATCAACCACAGTGCAATATTTTTTTAAATACTTATTTACTCTCTTTAAATGCTGTTTGCTAGGTATCAAAGTAATTGGGCTGGGGCTCATTAAGAGTAGTAGCACAACAGAGGAGATACTTCAGGATAACATGAATTATGGGAAGGATAAAAGATACTGGTTTGACATACAGTGGCGGAAAAAAGCTTTGATTCCAATAGCTGCTGGTGTCGCTATTGAAATGAAAATATTGGCACTTGAGATTTCAAGGTTTAGGAAGTTGGTATTATTGGCCTTGGGTCATGAACAGATGAAATAAGGATAGTGATAAATACTTCAAGGGTTTGGGTTTGGTAAGAAGACTTAATATTCTTAATTGGGGTTATTTAAAGATTGAATGAAGTTACCTATTGACTTATGTCTTCATGGCAGATCAGAATAAACAGTGTAAATATAATCAAATAAGAATTTAGTTAGTGGGGGAGAACTTGCCTGGACTAAACTTGGTTGAAAAGTGGAAAAGGTGCTTTGAGGCATCTTTACATTTTCCACGTATATTGAATATAGTTGTAAACAATCAAGTGGTTTAAAAGTTCCTAGAGTAAAATGTGGAAGTTTCTTTATGCCATCTCTAAAGTTACCATTGTTAATGAAATATTTATCTTTTGTGTAACTGTGTGACAACAGACATGTGCATATAAATTTGGTTTTAAAAATAGGCAATTTGAGTATATATATTTAGTAGTTGAACCAAGCAAGGCTTTATTACAGAGACTCATGCATGAGGGAGCCAGTTTAGGGAATGAGAATATAACCTGACTCCAATTTGAAAATTTTGTAAAGTGTTTCTCAACTTTTTATTAACACTATTTCTTAGATCTCTTCCTGATGTAATTCTTAATTGAATGATGATCCTCTTCATTTTTAATTGCAATACAGTGTTTCAGAATATGAATAATTTAGTAATTTCTTTTTTAAATGTAATTAAGTTTGATAACAGTGTTTTGAATTTTGGTACTGCTAAAATCTCTCCCTCCACCAGAGGCTGTGACCAGTTTAGAGAGAGAGAAATCTTACCTTCTAATCAGACATTTTCAGACCTTTGGCTTCAGGTTACTAAAGAGTAAAGCGTGACTTGCTTTGATGCTGCTCCATGGCCTTGAGGTGGTCTTTGGAAAAAAGCAGGTGTCAAGAGTCCTTGCAGCTCTGTCATGTGTCGCCAAGTGCTTGAGTCACTTGGAACTCTGAAGTCTGTTTTTCTGCTGATAAGGCTGTGATCTCACCTGCGCTCCTGCCTTATGATCTCTGCAAAGAGACATCTTGTTCTTTGCTTGAGTTTTTGGCACATTTCTTCAGTTGCTGCAGTGGTTTGTAGTTTTTCAAAGCAAGAGTCTGTCTTATCACTTTGTCCCTATGTTGTCTCCAGATCTGTTCTGGAAAGCATGTGCAGATAATACATGTTTGTGTGCACTTTTATGGTTTTTTTAATGAAGAGAGAATGCCTTATTAAATGTAATTTTTGTATCTGTTTCGCTGGTTAAAGTCTGAATACTTTTTTATTTCATTACAGATAGGTGATCTTCAGCTTTGTAAACTTGATGAACTAGATTGCTTAATAAAAGGAATTTTGTACATTGACTCAGTTGGATTCAATGGACGGTCGCAGTGCTATTACTTTGAAAACCCTGCTGATTCTGAGAAATGTCAGAAGTTACCATTTGACTTGAAAAATCCATACCCTCTACTTCTGGTGAACATTGGCTCTGGGGTTAGCATCTTAGCAGTATATTCCAAAGATAATTACAAGCGAGTCACGGGTACCAGGTAGGTCTTTTAATAAAGGTCATGATTCATTCTTGATATAATGGGTTAAAGCTGAGTTTTTAAACTGTTGCCTGTAAATATGCCTTTGAGAACCTGTTACATGAAAGATGAACGTTTTTCTGGGATTATACAGACAAATAATTGTTTCTCATTGAAAATTTCTGATTTCATGACCAACTTTAATCTTAGTTGCTCGAGATATCATTACCGTACTTTCAAAAATATCTGATCAGTGGACTCATTGAACTCGTCGTCCCTTACCTTAGGTAATGTATTTTGTGCATATGCCATAAAGCAAACCATCGTTACTAGGTAGCATCTAATAAGGCGAGGGAAGATACCAACTTTCAGACAGGCATAGATATGCATGTACACACAGCCCTGAGGATGTTGTAAGATCCAGAAGTCGAGGTACTGAGTAGTGGAAAAATGATTGGGGGAGGGTACTCAGAAAAGGGAGGATTCAGTGGCAGATGAAAATGTTTGGTTTAAGGATAAGCGATCACCTGAGGAAAATCAAGATGCTGGGGAGGGCTGAGTTAAAAAAAAAAGTTTAATAGGTGTGAGTTAATGAAAGGAGTAATTTTTGGGGGGAGAAAACATTCGTGGAGGAGTTTTCGTGGGGCTGGGAGCTGATGAGCCTGGGTGACAAGGTGCTTGCATGAGGATTACTTGGAGCATATATGTGGAAAGAGAAAGGCAGGAGCTGTTTCCATGAATATGTATTTTCAAAATGTATGTTTAGCACCTAATTTTTTTTCCCACGGACTTTCCCATGGTGGCACTGCATGATTGGATTGGGGCAGTGGGGTGATGCAGTAACACTGTTTCGGTTTCTTAAATATTACCCTCCTAGACTTTTTAAAAATGTTGTAATACTTTTGTTGTTTTTAATCAGTCTTGGAGGAGGAACTTTTTTTGGTCTCTGCTGTCTTCTTACTGGCTGTACCACTTTTGAAGAAGCTCTTGAAATGGCATCTCGTGGAGATAGCACTAAAGTGGACAAACTAGTGCGAGACATTTATGGAGGGGACTATGAGCGGTTTGGATTGCCCGGCTGGGCTGTGGCTTCCAGGTAAGGAGATAAGTGCATTCTAAGCATTCTAAGAAATAAGACTAATAGGGGCTTCCCTGGTGGCCAAGGGGTGAAATCTCAGCATTATCACCACTAGAGCCTGAGTTGCATCCCTAGCCAGGGAGCTGACCCACATGGTGCAGCAGACCTCGCCTGTCTCACCCACTGCTCCCCTCAGCAGTGTATTTCAGTCAGTCTGCCTGTTCTCTCTATTCTCTCTGCACCTTTGGTCTACACCCCAGTTTCTTCTGTGCATAAATAAATAAATCTTAAAAAATGTATAAGACTAATATATTTAAATTTGAGTATGTTTCATTCCTTTTAAATAGCTTTACACACTATAAAGTCACCTGTTTTAAAGTGTACGATTTAATGGTTTCTAGCTTATGTATAGAATTGTGCACTCATTACTATAATCCAATTTCAGAGCATTTTCATCATCCAGTAAAAAATTTTATCTGTTAGCTGTTACTCCCCATTCCCTCACCCATAGTTCCTGGGAAGTGGTAATATATTTTCTGCCTTATAGATTTGAAGTATTCTGGATACTTCATAGAAATGATATACAACAGGTGACTTTTATGACAGACTTCTTTCACTTAGCATATTTTCAAGGCTCATCCATGTTGTATCATATATCAGTATATTGTTTTTTATTGAATACTGTTTGATTGTATGGGTATACAGTATTGTATTTATCCATTTATCAGTTGGTAAACATTTGGGTTGTTTAAACTTTTTGATTGTTACAAATAATGCTGTTAACATGACTCTTCAGAGAGGAATTGTTGAATTATGTGGTAATTCTGTTTAATCTTTTGAGAAACTGCCAGACTTTTCTTAAAGGACTGTACCATTTTACAACGCCCCCCTGCCCCCAGCAGTGTATAACTCTTTAAATTTCTTTACGTCTTTGCCTACACTTGTTATTCTGTCTTTTGGTTGTGACTGCCTTAATAGGTGTAAAGTGACTGTTCTGGATTTGACTTGCATTTCCTATAGCTAATGACATTGGGCATCTTTTCATATACATATTGACTGTCTTTGGAAAAATGTTTAAGTCTATTGCTCATTCTTTTTTTTTTTTTTTTTTTTATGGAGGCATGTTTTATTTATTTGTTTGTTTTGTTTTTGTTTATACATGCACTGGGTACAGTCAGAAGCGTGGGAGGGTGAGAGAATTCACCAGAGCCAGAGCGGGGAGCAGAGCAGGCAGAAGGACCGAAGTACACTGCTGAGGGGAGCGGCGGGCAGCAGGAGAGGTCTGCGCGCCATGTGGGACCCTCCTCCGCTGGCTGGGGAGCAGCCGGGATCGAACCGGCGCCGCAGAGGCTGCGGGCACCGGGGAGGCCCTATTGCTCATTCTTTAGTTGAATTACTTGTCTTGTTATTGTAAGAATTCTTACATGTTCTCTATGTAAGTCCCCTTATCAGTTACATAATTTGCAAACATTTTCTCTCTATTGTCTTTGCACTTCCTTTGAAGCTTAAAAGTTTTGAATTTTGATGAAGTCCGTCTTACCTAATCTTTAATCATTTGTGCTTTTGGGGTCATTCGTGTATCAGAAATCCTTGCCTGTGGGCCTTCCTGGTGGTGCAGAGGTTAAGTCTCAGCACTATCAAGCTGTCAACAGCCACTGCAGCATGAGTTCAAGAATTTTGATCCCTGCTAAGGCGCTAACCCACATGACACAATGGACATCTTCTGTCTTGCCTGCTGGTCCCCTAAGCAGTGTATTTCAGTAGATCCACCTGTTCTCCCCGTCCTGTCTCTGGTGAATCCTCTCACCTCCTGTATCTCTGGCCTACACCCTAGTTCTTGTGTGCATAAATAAATAAATCTTTAAAAAAACCAAAAACTTGTCTAATCTAAGTTCACGAAGATTTATTTCTGTATTTTAAGAATTTTATGATTTTAGCCTTTACATTCAGGCCTTTGATCCATTTGTATGTGGATATACAGTTGTCCTAGCACCATTTGTTGAATAGCTCCCCCTCCTCCCCCACTTAAATTTCCCCACTTAAATTTCACTTCGTTGAAAATCAATTAACCATAAGTATATGGTCTTATTTTGACTCTTATCCCTGTGCCAGTGCTGCACTGCCTTCATTACTGTTGTTTGTACTAAGTTTTGAAATTGGAAAGTTGACTCATCCAACTTGTTCTTTTGCAAGATTGTTTTGGCTAGCCTGGGTCCGCTGATTTTTCCATATGAACTTTAGAAGTAACTTGTCAATGTGTTAGGGTCAGGACAGGGCACAATGCAGGTTTTCTGATCCAGCAGACCGGGTAAAGGAGGCCTTAGTGGCTTTTGCAAGCTTTTATTGGGATTTACTAGGCACATGGCAGGCAAGGGTGTTGGGGGGTCGGGAGGCTGGCAGTCCTCCCAGCCCCCAGCAAATCCTCACTCTATCTGGGCTCTCTGGCGTTCTCTCTGCTTCTCTCCCTCTCCTCTCGGCTTCCGTTCGTTCTTGGCTTCTGCTGGTGTGCCCGTGATGCCACCCTTATAAACGTAGTCTCTCAGCCCAGGTGTACCCACTTCAGGCGCCCGCCGTCAGGCATGCATTCAGGACCACAGGGTTCCCTCATCTATCCTAATGGTGGGAGGGCAGAAAAGCCTGATACTTTTTCCTTACCCTACACAATGTATGCAAAAACAAGGCAGATGGGACTTGGATAGGAATTGTGATGCGTCTGTAGATCACTTTGGGGAGTATTGTCATCTTACCGTGTAGTTCTCTGAATCAAGAGGATGGGATGTCTTTCCATTTTTTTAGATTTTTGCCTGCTTGCTTCATTATTTTATAGTTTCCAGTGTACAAGTGTTACTTTTTTCTTAGGAAAGCATTTATTCTTTTAATACTATTGTCAGTGGAGTTGTTTTAATTTCATTTTCATATTGCTTAGGAACAGTTTTTGTGTGTGTGTTGCCTAATGGTTTTTAATACTAGAAAAAGCAGTCATGCATGCTTTGCTGATTTTAGGCACTCTGTAAATGCTGTAGATTTCATTTTCTATGTTTGCAGCACTTGCTTATTGATAATTACTTCCTTTTCTGTCTGGTTGGGTTTGTGTTCTGGTCAGTTAGTGAAGTAGTTTAAGTACTTTATCTACAAGGCAAATCTGAAGCTCGTAAGTAGTTTACTGTGGCACTAAGCAGTCTGTCCTTCGTTTGCTCTGAAAAAACAATCTGAATGTGACTATTCAGCCGAGTGTAGCAGCTGTGCAGTTGGGCATAAATTGCTAATAGAGGTGTCTTCTGGAACTCCCTGGTTGCAGTAGGAGCAGTGGTGCCTTTCAGTGGATCTCATGAGATCCTAACAATGTGCAAATAACTGATGTCAAAGCTAGATTTCATTAGAAACCACAGGGAAAGCTTTTTTTTTTTTTTCCAGAGTGCTTGAGGGCTCTACTTGAAGCAGTGTTCCCTTTGAGCAGATGCTCCATTTTGTAATTGAAAGTTTGAAAATTTGAACAATGTTGGTCTAAAATAATCACTTGTCATGGTAAAATAGCAATTATAGTGGTCTGTGTTGCCTTTGGTCTAGCAATGGATTTTTTTTTCCCCATCACAGCTTTGGAAACATGATGAGCAAGGAGAAGCGAGAGGCGGTCAGCAAAGAGGACCTCGCTAGAGCGACTTTAATCACCATCACCAACAACATCGGCTCTATAGCAAGAATGTGTGCCCTTAATGAAGTAAGGGAACATGGATTTCTGTAGATGCTCTGAGAAAAATACAGAATGTACTTAGTGGGCCCCAACTTGTGTACCTCTGTCTTCTACAGAGTTCTACATTTTGTTCCTAAATGTAGTAGTATGGGGTGGAGTTTGATTAGTACAGTTAACTCTTCACATGTAGATTCATCCTGATTTCTTTTTTTCTCTATTAGAGATAAATACTATCTAGAAGTAGAGGTAAAAGTAGAGAAAGGTAGCAAGGTAACTGTTCCAGATGATGGTGCTGTTGGGTGGTGGTGATGGATCATGTTGCTGAATCTAGACTCCAGGCTCATGGTTGAACTATAAGGCCTCTGGGCAGGAATCCAGAGGAAGTCACTGACGCTGGGAGAAGACTGAGTGGGCCGAGGAATGCCCACCCGCTCCCCCTCCACTGCAGCAGAGCTGTCTTTGTGCTTTCAGCTTCTTTACAGTGCTGCCTTGTAGCATTCAGGTCAAGCAGCATTGTACAGGGCTATGAAAGAACCAAGAGTGGCCTTCCCCTGGGCATCCCGATGGTGCAGCTTTATGGCTTGTCCCTATTTGTACATTTTTGTTGAAAACTATTTTAAATAGATATGTTCCTTAAGGAATTTTAAAAGGTGCAATAGGATTTGTCTCATTTTTAATTAAAAATATACTGTATCAGTCAAGTAATTAAAAAAATGACTTATGTATCTGAACACTACTTTTCGTTGCATATTCCCGCTTATGTGTTTTAAGATAGTTTGTGTACATATCCTTTTATATTTTTTATTTAAATATAAGTTTTATGGCTATAAAATTGATCAAGTTCTTTTTATATCAGAAGTCATTTACATAGAACTGGGCGGGTATTTGGTCACTTGCCCTTGACAGCTCTACAGTCAAGCATATGTGAGCGTGAATATTCCTTGGTGGAATTCTATTCTTGATAAGAGCTTTATGAGGATTGCGTCTCTCTTCTCGGGAACATGATCATGCATATGGATCTTGATATGTATTGTCAAGATGTTTTGCCCAAGCGCTGTACCAGTTTAGATCCTTAGCAATGAATGAATGAAATGAGTGGATGTTTTACCGTAACTTGACTAACATTGGGGGAGGAATTTCAGTTTTTGCTAACTTTCAATAGATCTAAATTTTCTTTGATCACTTGTGTGTGAGGTTGAGGTTTTTTCTTTCATTTTTTGTGTAATTTGCTTATTTATGACACTTCTATTGAATTCTTATATTTTTCTTATCTCTAAAACTTTTAATAGTAGTGATTTGTCATATTTAATACAAATGTTTTTCCTAGTCTTTTTTTCCTCAAATGACATTTTCTGGTTTGGTCCAGTGTTGGTGGGGGATCAGATTTAAGTAACTTTGGACCAAGTAAATGAATGTAAATGCTTTTTTTTCATCAGCAGCCAAGTTGCTGCTAAAAAACTGCAAATGGTGCTCTGTTTTGGGTAGCTTTTATGAACAAAAATTAAGATGAAAACTAACTGCCTGTTTTTGATGTGCTCAGAACATTAACCAGGTGGTATTTGTTGGAAATTTCTTGAGAATTAATACGATCGCCATGCGGCTTTTGGCGTATGCTTTGGATTATTGGTCCAAGGGGCAGTTGAAAGCACTTTTTTCGGAACATGAGGTAAGCGGCCTTAATTCCTGTGCTGTGTTACACACGTGAGGGGCACGTGGCTCACACTGCTTTGAAACTTGAGGTGAAGTGGGCTGTAGTTCTTCTGTGTTTTTTGTAATTACAGGATGAGGGGTTGAACATTCTAAAGCTCTTTCTTAACCTGATTGAATGCAGGGTAGATTTTTGGTTAATTCTGAGTTTAAACAATTCTAAAGAAAAAAAATTTTGAGGAAGAACACTCTCCTATATTTCTGATATAGGTTCTTTTCTGAACCATACTTTATATTTTTCCCATTGTGCACTTTGTAAATGTGTTTACTGTGAGTTCTGCTTTTTTCTTTTTCTCTTTTTTTTGGTCAGTTTTTATGTGCTGTCATTTCATAAGCCATTTTAAGGTGTTCTAAAAAGAAATAGATAAGTAAAAAACATCCCAGGATCAGATCACACTATCATAAGAACTCACTATATAGACGGACCAGAAATAACAAAATGGGGAAGAATCATTAATTGCTCAGCCTGATACCCTGTTTTGGAAGGCGCCTTTTAATTTTTCTTGTTGGGTTAAAAAATAGAACCAGAACAATGGAAGTGGGGGAACGCTTCTCTCTCCTTGGTTCTTGAGCAGTTGAACTATTTCACATGTTACTGGATTTTAGATAGTGTTGAACATTTGTTTAGAATTGTGTGTGCACAATTATGTTAACAGTATTTTATGAATTGACAGAATCAAAACAGGATTTGAAATTAGAAATAGAGATCCTTTGTCTTCAATAATTGCTTTAAGTTTTTCCTTTTAATTTGCTCTTAAATTCATAGTTAAAACCCAAAGTGCAAGATTAGGCATTTAAAAATCTTAAGGTTTAAGTGATCTAACTTTCCTTCTAATGTTATTATGTTAGCAGATTGGTAGCAAATTATCTTTCAAGTTTTTTATGCCTTTTATGTACATCTTTTGTGACTTTTGACCTGTTTGGGCTTGCTTTATCTATTAAATATAAAGAAACCCCATTTAATGTTATATTTTAGTTGAATTTCCTGCTGCCAAATGTCTATCTCTTAATGAACCTTGACCTAGGCAGAGCGTGGAGGTTAATTTTCTTAGGTTACTTTTTTTAAAGTGTCATATAATATGAACCTAATGATTATTATATGAACCCTTTATGAAATTTTGTTTTTACATTTCCCCCCATTTTATTGGGACATAGATTACTGTGTTTAAGATATACGTCATGGTTTGCTTTACATCTTGTGAAATGACCACAGTAGGTTCAGCTTACATCCATCTTCTCGTAGATTACAAATAGAAAGAAAAGAAAGGGGACAAACCCTGGAGGCACAGAGATTAAGTCTGAGCACTGTCAAGCTATCCCCAGCCACTGTAGCACGAGTTCGATCCCCGGCCAGGGAGCTACCCACATGGCGCAGCAGATTTCTCTCCCGCTGCTCCCCTCAGCAGTGTATTTCAGTCAGTCTGCCTGTTGTGCTCTCCACTCTCAATGGTGAATCCACTCGCCCCTCATACCTCTGGCCTATACCCTAGTTCTTCTGTGCATAAAAAAATAAATAAATAAATAAAAGAAAGGGGGAAAAAAACCACTATTTTCTTGTGATGAGAACTCTTAGGATTTACTCTTAACAGCTTTTCTGTGGGGCATATGGCTGTGTCCACTGTGGTGGCCACGCTGTGCCATACGCCCTGCACTGGCCCGCGTTCCTGAGCACCTTTCCATAGCTCCCTATCAGCGCTTTGCCATCCTTTCTGCCCTCAGGCTTCACTTCCTCTCTGGTGAGCAGCGCTGGCCCTGTCTTGTGTTTCCATCTGCATTCAGACCTGTGACTCTGTTGCTTCTGTCCTTGTGGAACTTTGTCATGCTCTCTTGAGTCTTGACATGTTCTGCTCTCACACTGAAGTTGTAAAAGTTTTGTATAGATTCTTATTAAGCCTTTATTTTTTTATCCTTTACTGTTCTCATACTGCTTGTACCAATGTACCAACCTCTCTTTTACTTGTATAGGTTCTGGGTCTTCAGTGAAACTCAAGATAGTGGTTAACTTTATCTCTTTTGTCGTGTAAAATAAAACATACAGAAAGCTACATAAAGCACAATGTGTAGCTTATTGTAATGAATGCCCTTGAGTCTGTCCTCTGGTTGTAACTGGGGAGTCCTGAGCATTGCTCAGTTGTGTTGCTTCTACAGTTTCTGGCCCCCATCATATTTGATGCACATGGCTGCCTTCTTAAAAACAAAACAAATGGGGGGCCTCCTTGGTGGCGCAGGGGCTAAGTCTGAGTGCTTTCAAGCTATCGCCAGCCACTCCGGCCAGGGAGCTACCCACATGGCACAGCAGACTCTTCTGGAGTCTTCCCCCGCTGCTCCCCTCAGCAGTGTATTTCAGTAGATCCACCTGTTCTGCTCCCCACTCTGTCTCTGGTGAATCCTCCCATCCCTCTTTACCTCTGGCCTAGACCCCAGGTCTTGCTTGCATAAATCAAAATAAATCTTTAAAAAACAACAGCCAAATAGCGTGGCAGGGCAGGCGTCAGCCTTCCTGCTGTGTGGTCACGTTTCCTGAAGTAGCCGTTCTCAGAAAATAGGCTGCACCTGAGTTAGGACTATTGCAGAGACTTTCAGTACATTCTGCTGAGGCTTGGCAAGCAAGTCTTTGTGGATCTTCCCACATTCCTTTTCTGTCGTCTCTCTCCCTTAAAGCATCTTATTCCCTGTTCTCATCTTTTGGAGACTGGTTGAATTCTGTGTCACTGGAGGTCCTCTGACTCCTGCACACTTGCTGAGAGAGTGGGTGTCGTTTCACTTTCCTTCATTGTCAACCCCTTCAGATTTTTTTTGTTACTGGCTTACCACGTCTTGGTTCTTGGTTCTAGTTGACTCGGCTGCTTGCTCCCGGGCCGGGCTCGGTACTTGTCCGTTAGCCGCAGCTTTGTCTCCTGCCTCTGCTCTCCACTCCTCTGCCGCCTGCCGCTCCCAGTGCAGCCCACCTGCTGCTCTGCTCCACCTCCAGACATCCCAGTGGTTGGCTGCGCAGGCGGCTTGGCTGCCTGGGCATCTCGGCTTTGCCCCTTCTGTGTGAAAAGCCTCCTTGCTCTCTGCATCTCGTACTTCAGGGATAGCATCACCCTTGAGAGGGACCTGCATGTGGCCCCCCCCTTTCCTTCCGAATCCATCCCACCCGCTTCTCACTCCCTTACAGCCTATATAGCCAGTCAGGCCCTTGTTCTGTGATCTGCCCGCTGCTGCTGCTACTCACTGCCCTTCTGTCCCATCTCCCTTTCATTCTTAGTTGTCTGGAAACGCTCCAGG
Organism: Talpa europaea; assembly: GCF_964194135.1. Lineage (NCBI taxonomy): Eukaryota > Metazoa > Chordata > Mammalia > Eulipotyphla > Talpidae > Talpa > Talpa europaea. Next base: position 15,415,032 of record NC_140078.1, on the reverse strand, counting down.
CATTCTAGTTCTCCCTTCCTGACTGGACAGCCCAGGTACCAGCCCTTCCCGGGGGAGTTGAGCTGCTGGCCTCACGCTCCTGAGGCCCTGCAGGTGCTGGCTGACGTGCAGTGTCCGGTGCAGCCGGCCCTCCTCCCCAGCCTGGGCTCCTCAGAGCTGCTCTGCTCTCATGTTGGCCTTGGGCGTCGCGAAATGGGTGCTCAGGGAGCGGGTGTGAGGAGGGAAGGGCAGCACTGGGTTAACGCCAGTCATCTCACTTGTGATGATTCAAGTCAGTCCAAGGAAAACTGCTCTTATTTTTGGTGTTTTTTATTTTTTTCCAGGGTTATTTTGGAGCCGTTGGAGCACTCCTTGAACTGTTGAAGATCCCCTGATCTTTACCTGGGGAGGGGTTCTTGGAATCTTCCACCCTGGGATCTCCGGACTTTTGTTTTTTAAGAGACTTGCTCACTTTTATGATTGTGTACTACCTGAATCAAAGCAAGAAAGGACAAGTGTATTTTTCTAAGTCATCAAGATCACTCCTTAAAAATTCAGTCTAAAGTAGTAACCATAAGGAAAGACACGTGTGTCTAAAGAAGTGGACATGTCCATGGCAGTGACGAGTTGCTGTTCAGTGTAGCCTTGTTAAACATGCTGCGTGTTCCTGAAATTCAGCTCTACTGGGGCCACTTCAGGGGAGAACTGTTCTGTGTTCGGCTGACTGGTTTTGTGTCCTGTTTGAATTTGCTGAATGTAAAGCAAGCTGCTGTGTGATAAATCACAATGTTGTCACCGGCCGTGGAGATCATCCGAGCGTTAGCTCTGGTGCGCATGGTCCCTTTGTGTGAACAAATTGAAGAACATGTTTTATTTCAAGGTTCTGCACATTTAATTGGGCAAGTTAGGTGTGTACCTAGAGCTTGGAAAAGCAATTTTTGGAAGGGCATTTCGGGTTTCTTTACACTGCAAGACCTGGGAAGGACTGTTCATAAAGATAGGACTTCCCTGGCCAGTTTCCTCCAGTTGGGGGGCCATTCTTGATCTGAGGGAAGTGGATCCTCCAGTAGAAAAAGCACAGCATGGAAGACTAAACTCAGACACAAGGGGCGCTGGAATCCGCATCTCCTGAGACCTGGGGAGAATCTGGTTATTCTTTCAGGCTTGTAGAAATGGAAGGGGAAGAGGGTGTGGGGGGGGCGACACTGGCTTCTCCCTCCTCCAGCAACTTTCCCCCTTGAGCAAACTGCCTGGCACGGTGGTGCCATGGAACGGAATCAGGTTCAGAAGACTGCTTGAGAAGGGCAGGATTTGAGGTGTAGCCTTTTTTTTTTTTTTTAAATTGACCTTATATCTTTATTTTTTTTTTTAAAAGATTTATTTATACAAGCACTGGGTACAGTCAGAAGCGCGGGAGGGTGAGAGAATTCACCAGAGCCAGAGCGGGGAGCAGAACAGGCAGACTGACGAAGTACACTGCTGAGGGGAGCAGCGGGCGGCAGGAGAGGTCTGCGTGCCATGTGGGCCCCTCACAGGTGGCCGGGGATCGAACTGGCGCTCAACCACGGCGCCACCAGGGGAGGCCCTTGAGGTGTCGTCTTGTTAAAGGTTGACTTGGAGTCCTTTTGTGCGGAGTAATTTAAAACTCCCCCTTGGAGCTAGAGCAGGCTCTGTATATTGTTTGGTGCCTGGCACCTGTTGACCTCGATGAAGGGTCTGTACAACGCAGGAAGCCCCAAGACACTGTGGCCTCCACCTCCCCTCCTCTTCGGGCGAGGGAGCCGGGATTGGGCACAGCGGGGAGGAAGGTTGCTAAGGCACAGAGGACTGGCACAGGGGGGCGGGGCTTGGGCCGGGCGCGCCGCTCCCAGATCATCCCGAGTCCTTGGCGCTCCCGGTGTCGGCCGCGTGGGGGCAGCATAGACCACAGCCCTCGGCCTGGTCCGCCGCCGCCAGCTGAAGATGGTACAGGCGCTTGTGGTTTGGTGCTGCTGGACCGCGCAGGCCTCGCAGCTGTAGGGCGCTGTAGGAATGGGGTTGGTGATTGGTGTAGCTCCTGCTTCCATGCTGCGCTCCTCCTGGCACCCTCACCCCCAGCCTCCTGGGTCACCTCCAGTCCTGGCCCACTATCCTCATCCAGGCTGCCTCCTACCACGTGACGGGTGCTCCGCCTTTCCCTCCATGGCCGCCAAAGACAGTGCCACCACCTCACTGGTGCCATAGTTGTGCTTCTCAAGCCCCATGCTACGCAGGTTCTCCCTGCTTTCTCTAGGCAGAGAACTCCGTGGTTCTGGAGGAAGCAGCAGGGAGGGAGCCGGAGCCAGCTGTTCTCTATGGAGACCTGTCCTGGGCCAGGACCTCTGCCAGCATCCTTCTAGCTGCCTGCCAGTGTACCTCCAGCTTCGGGAGATGCATGTAAATCTGCAGTCACGCTGACAGCACCTGGTTTAAGCCACTCCGTGTCTTGTCTTAGCACTTGTCTGTTCCTGTCTACTCACGTCACGGAGCCCTTCCTGTCCCCCTACAGGCTGTGTTCTTGGTCCCGACAACTCTACATGGGCTGGAGAGATGAATGTTGCCGCCTGAGTGGAATGTGATGTATGGGGGTGCTGTCTGTGAGGGCATATAGGCTTTTGGGGGAAGATTTGCTTTTGGACTGCCTGACTTTGTGTCACAGAGGCAGCTGGGGATTTGGAAAGATGTGCATGTAGGTGGGATTTTAGTGAACACCAAGGCAGAGTGAGAACAGTAGATGAGCAGAAGGAAGCAGCTGCAGGCAAAACTGAGGAGTGGTCAGGGGGGCTGGCAGGGGTGTTACTGAGGAAACAGGGAGTGGCACTCTCCAGGTTTAAAAAGGCGCCTGGTTTTGGCCCAGGGTCACGAATGGCCATGAGGGCAGAAGCCCCGAAGCTGCGACAGAAACTGACTTGTGGAGGGTCTAGTGAGGTGTGGTGCTGAAAAGCAGCCACAGGACAACTCTGGACCAGGAGATGATTTTTCGTCTAGCACAGTTGGCATGTCCAGCCTGGGATAATAAGCTAGAGGTAGGGTGTGGCCTAGATCTGCCACTATAATCCCTCTGAGCCCTGCTATCCACCCTCAGGAGACTGCTGGTCTGTCCAGCTGCATCTGCACCCTTGAGGCCAGCCTGGTGGATGGGGCCGTCCTCTGCCTTCTCCCACACTGGCGCGCTCACTGCAACCTGCACCCCCACCACAGGAGGGGCTAGGCCAGAAGCACCTCCATTACAATCACCTGATGCTGGTAACCAGCTCCATTTGAGCAGAACCACTCACCTTGACTTTCCAATTCTTGCTAAGGGGGCTTAAGTGGTGCAGGTTCCTGTTCAAGAGTATAGGCTCAACACAAAGTATTTTCAAAATCTGCTTTTTATTTACATTTAAGTCAATCACATGCATGTTATATTTCTTAAAAACGAGTAATTAGCAAAAAATGCATTAAAATTTTAAAATAGCAATTAAATATACAAAAATATAGCTTACAAAAAAACTGCGAATGTTTAAAAATATTCTGCTGCAGAATTCTTAGTGTACAAACATGTCTATGAAACCTGAGGCTCAGCGTTTCATAAACGTTCTGAGGGTGCTGCACATCTAGTAACTGATTAAATCCCGATGAGCTAAACTACAAGACAAAACTACCCCCTTCCTGGCAATGGTCCAGAGATGAGTTATCAGGAGCACTCATGGGAGTCAGGGCCATCATGGTGGGCGGGGGGCTTCCTAGCACCCACCAGCACTATTGGGGAGGGGGAGGGCAGATGGGGACTGCGCAGTTGACTGGAGGTGCAGATCCGCCAGACGATGCTGGCACGGAGCTGAGAGGAGCTCGGTCCAGTGCAGTCTCTGGACACTGGTGGGGTCCACATTATGGGTTTCCTGGAGCAGAAGGTGTTCTCAGGTCCTATAGCCACAGAAGCGAGCACTGGCATGGTGAGCCAAGAATGCAGATGTTTGGTCTAACAGTAGAGTCAACCTGCTGCATCATGTAATAATTGGGTCTCTAAAGCTGAACTAGGACAGTAACATTTACTGTACAAGCCCCTCTTTCTCTTGATAATCCACAGCACAGGGGATTCTCCACTAATCCAGCACAGACCCACAACTCATGATCTTCCATTTTTCGACAGCAGATTTCACCAGAGTTCAGACAAGCTCAAGACAGTCCCGCACAACTAATGGGCAGACACTATTGGCCAAAGGCTCACTGAGTGACAGAGGGGTGGGGCCTCACATGCAATTTCTTTTTAAGTTTCAGATCAGAGGTCAAAGTTGTACTTAGTCCTGGGGATGCCCTGGGCTGCTGCTCTGGGTGCATGGCACTAGGGAGGTGGGTGAGGACTAGGGTTTCAGTCCCTACCCTTCCCCTCAGGGCTTCCTGGAGGAAGCAACTTTAGTCTCCTGCAGGAGTGAAATGAACTTAAAATAATTAAGATTACTGGTGGGGTAATTTGTTGCTGAATGGAAAAAATACTGCATGAAGAGAAAATCAGTATGCTGTGCATCAAGATGGAGAGAATAAAGGCACAGATCCAGGACTTGAACACGACAGGTGTATCTAGAACTCATCCTGAGACTACTGAGCACCTCCAGCAACCTCGGAGACATCTGCCCCATGAAGCAAGGACGCCTTGGCCTTCGTTACTGCTGTTTCTCAAACTTGCCTCAAAAACATGAGCACTTGCCAGAGAGGCTGTGGCAGCTGTAGCCAGATGTCACTGCTGGGTGTGACTTGAAATGGGTCAAGTTGGGGAGCACCAGGGTGTCCAGGTCCCTGCAGAGGGTGCCCATTCCTGCAGCGATTACTCGAGCATCACAGATCAGAAGCACGCTCTGGAAACCGTTTGCTCTGGCATTATCTGGGTATCTGTGGTCAGGGTCAGGGAGGGATTACAGCTTGTGATTTGTATAGAAAACTAGAATTCTGGTATGCTGCAGTCAATAAAAAATAAGCTACTGAAAAGGAACGTGATTCCAAAGATCCCCCAGTCCTGGGCTCACCTTTAAGACAATCCGACTTCTGAGGTGGTCTTTCCCACACGAAGTGTCCGGTATCACATAAACAAAAAGGAGAAAAGCTTACACGTGTGTGCACACATGTATGTGTAATTTGTACATGCAGAAATGATCTCTGAAACACCACAAACACAGTGGGTGAGAAGCTGCTCAGATGCAAGGAAGACTAAAATGTATAAACATGTTACATGACTCGTGAATCGTGGAAGCCTATGAAAAATACTAAAGCAATATTCAGCACTGAGCAACCAAACTGGGGAGTGCTGTGGGCAAAGGCAGTTGGAGAGGACTATGGCAGGTCAGAAGAAAAGGGAGCCGGATGAACACAGACCCTGGGGAAAGTGCCCACACCCCAGGAGGTTGACGCTGGGGTTCTGTTTCTGCAGACCAGGAGTCTCAAGCATCCTGCATGGCGTTACCCAGTATCAGTAGCACCCAGCACCCCAGGCCTGCAGGATGAGGGGCATTAATTCTCACAAGAACCAGTAAGGACACAGTACAATCCCGGGATGACTGATACGGAATAGGCTTTGAGAGGTTAACCTGTGGGAGGGCACGTAGCTGGTGAGTGGCAAGTCACTGAGTGCACACTCAGCGCAGCACTCTGGGGGTGCCTCTCTGTTTCAAAAGAAAAGTCATTAGTCGCTCAGAGTAGCTTAATGGAGTGGACTCAGGCCAGGGAGATGACATGCTTTGGAGTGGGGTTGTGGAAGGGTTTGGGGACCTGCGGGGCTTGGCACTGAGGACAAGGATCTTTATGTCAACACTTGTTGAGAACAGGGTATTTGACTTGTGGAGCGAGGGCCCCTGTACCCTCGAGTCCAGGCTTCCCATCTGGTCATTTCTGACTTGTCCTCCCCAGCTAGACAAGCACAGGCTATAGGAATTTACCTGCTAGGGACAGGCCTGCCACGTCATGTGGCAAGGGAAAGTGGCAGGTGACACCGCCTAGTGTCAAGGCTACTCACCCGGGAATCAAGTCAGGCTGATTCAGGGGTACCTCTGCAACTAGGTAATGATTCAGCTACCTGTGGCGTCCACATGGGGCCCAAGTTCTCCACTAAACACACACCACGCTTCACCCAATCTTTGAGCTGCTTAAGACACATTGAAGACAAATCATGTCACCAGTCAGTGGCCCCCACTGTGTACCAGGACCCCCACGACTGAAGATTAGCAAAGGTCACGAACATCTTGGAGATGTGGACAGGGCAGCCTCACCTCTCTCACTGCGAGGTGTGAGCCGCAGACAATAATATGAAGGCTCCTCAGCTCATTAAAAAACATTCTGGGCAGAGATTTAACCTTGTCCTTCACGCGAACCTGACTTTAATCAGGCGCTGAAGTAAACCCAGCCATCAGTTATAGCAGCACAGGAAGCAGACGTGGGTGTGACCACATTCTGCTTATGTTGATGAGAATCATGGGAATGACTGAGCGACACTGGCCAAGCTGCAGCAGGACAAGCCAAGGGGGAGTGGACACCCCGCTTCAGGGTCCAGCCCCACCCCACCCTGATGGGGAAGCTGCATTTTCAAAAGCCCTCCACCTTTACCTGTGTTGAGGTTGGGTCAAAGGTGCCTCATGGGACAAAGCCCGTGCGCGATGGCGCGCAGCGGAGAGTACCCCGCCTTCTCGGGCTTTCGACTGACGGCTGGAACTACCTGGCTTCTGCTCCTTGTTCTGTGCTGGCACCAACCACCTCACTTGCCTTTAGCTGTGACACAGTGAGATGAATTAATCTACTTCCCTGTAAGTACAAGGACTTGGTGAGATTCTTTGGTGCTGATGCAGAGGGACAGAAAGCCTGCAACGGAAAGACTAATCCTACAAAACCTGTGAATTAAAATAATCTGCAGTAGAGAACACACGAATTTCTCTTTTGAGGGGAAAATTTTTCTATTGGAACCCACATGAAGAGATGACATTTGTGCCAAGCCTGTTTCTGAAACTGGTCACATTTTACTGTAAACTGGGTGCCATGCAGCACTCAACGCTATTGTGCTACAAACCCAGGAACAGGGTGGGAGTAGCATGTACAAACCGTTCCTTTCACGGGGGCCACACGGGCTAAGGCTTTCACATACAAACACACCAGGCCTCCCGCGCCCTGTGCAAGCAGCAGTCTGGTCAGCCTGCCACGGGCAGGTCGCACACAGGAAAGAGCCAATCTGACCCACTGGATTTGTAATTTTCCAAACTGGATTCTGCCCAGCACTTTTCCAGGTGAATGAGAATTTTCCTTCTCATTTGACCCCAACCTCCCGAGCCAAGGACAGGTTTCCTTTCCCATTCTAAGAAGGTAGAGGCTGGATTCCAGAAAAAAATTCCTGGAGACAGGCCATGACAGAGCAGCAAAGCTCCCTCCATCCCTATCCCGACACAGCCTGTATTTCCAACAAGAAACCACCCCCCACACACCTGTGGGCCGGTGAAGCCTCTGGACCTGCGACGGGCGGCGGATAGCAGGGGTATGGACAATGACTTTCTCTCTGACCCAGTGCTGCTTCCCATAGCTAATTTATACAACAGTCACGAATCCTAATGGACTCCGAGTCATTTCTAGAAAAGTTGGACAGAAAGAACCAAAGAGCAGCATGCATTTCTCTCCTATAAAGACACTGTCAATTAGTTATCCAAGTCCAAACACTGAGGCACACACCACTGGGTACACAGCCCTGCAGGAGCTTCCAGAACTATTTACAATTCAAGTGGATCCCGGCTTCACACGTACCAGGGATCTTATTTGGAATACCTTAAATCGTTAAAAAGCCAATGACAGGCATTTTGTTTTAAGTTGAAACCGGGAGAAGAGGACAGGGGACGGGAGGAAGGAGGGGGAAGGAGGGGTCCGCACTCTCCTCTCAGCTCGCGGGGCCAGGACTGGCCATTCTCGGAAAGCTGCTCTTCTCCGGATCTGCGCAAAGGGCTCATGGTGACATCCTTGAGGCAGTGGGCCGGGCCAGCAGCTACGCCGACCCGCACTGTGGGTGTGGGGCGTGGACAGCACCCGCGGGCTCCCCGGGTCACACAGGGACAGCATGGGCTCGGGCTCTCCCCATGCGGGGGCTCCTCATGGGTGGCTTGGCTGCACCCCACTGTCGAGGAGGGGTAAATAAGAGGAAATGGCTTCTGACCAGGCCTTTCCAAGTACAGCTAATGTTTCTAGCTCAGATGATTTGATAAACGAGTGTCGTGAACTTGAGGGAGGGAAGGCGGTGAGGGGAACCGCTGCTCTGGTGTGACCAAAGCGCTGGGTTTCCCAGCTGGCCTTAGCAAAGGAATGTAACAGGAGCAGCCTGTTGGCATTGCCTCACCAACTACTGGTGCCTGGTCATGCTTTGGCTGAGGTAACCGCTGGTTTTAGTTGGCTCGGGGGCTGCCGGGAGGGTCTGCTGCGGCAAAGGCATGCACGGTCTGTAGAGAAGCTCGTCTGTTCTCAGGGTCGGGGTGGTGCTAAGGACCTGCCCTTAGTTCCCTTCTCTGACACTTGTGTTTATCTTCCCTTCTGCCTGATAAGGATTCACCTTGCCGTGGAGAGAAGTGTCTGGGAGACAGAGTACAATGGAGTTAGCGAGAGACCCCATGAAGTTTCTTGAGCCAAACCCGAAGGCTCACCGACGACTCTGCTCTTGGCATGGGGTAGTGTCAGAGTGCTTTGGTTGTCACTAGACCCAGATGTTTGGGTTCCAAGCTTAGCTGGCCCAAGAGTTCTTCATGAGACAAAGGAAGTGGCAGCTGGTGCCCCAGGTAGAGCAGCCAGCACAGAGACCGCTTGTGTTCCTCCTGGCTCCACGCGGACGTCGGACCGCAACAGTCTGACCTTTGATGAACTATACAATGTTCTCTGCCCCGGGGAGGGGCCCCTGCGGGGGTCCTCGGTCCTGCTTACTGTGCAACTGGGCCAGCTGCAGAACTGGCATGTTGCACAATGGACACACTTTCCTGACCTCCAGCCACTTAATAAGGCACCTGCAGAAGGAAACAACACATACAGGAGGGAAGACGTCAGCCCCGTGCTCCTGAAACCCCCTGCCCACATCTTGCTGCTGCCCTGCCAGAGGAACACATCTGATGCGTGTGCGTGTGTGTTTATGTGTGTGTGTGTGTGTGTGTGTGAGCGAGCAAGCGAGCGAGAGAGAGAGACGCTGGCTGTCACGGAGCTCCCTGACTGGATGGGAAAGCATTTTACCTCTGGAGGAACCAGAGCCTCTGCCTTTCCAAAGAAGGTACCGTGAAGCCTCAGCAGCGTGCCCTACCCTCAGTTAACCATGTCTTCTCAGAGTAAAGTGCAGTGAGCAGGGAGGAAGGAAACAGAAGTAGAATTTTCTAATGGAAAAAATAAAACACACATGATTGCAAGAGAAGGGAATATTAATCTCTCTGCAGAAAGGGGGAGCAGATGGCCCAACACTACCATTTACATTTAGACTTTATTTTGATTTCAAGTAACTATGGTTTAGGAAATGGAGCTCTTATTGGAAAATTCCAGTTGAATAGCTGTTCATAGCTGGGCTCCAAGGAGGTACGGGCTTGTCTGGCTCTCTGCCCGAAGTCCTGCTGTGGTGGTCATGTTCCACCACCCTGATGCCACCTGACATCACGTACACACATATGCTCCACCCAGCAGGTCTTTTCTGCTTCACAGACCAATCATGAGGTCAGCAAGCTTGTTGGCAAGGCCCCAGAGCCCGTAAGTAAGCTGAATCTACCTCAAACTCCGGTCCCTTTAAATAATTCCACACCAATCAATACTTACTTTCTGTGGAAGGCATGCTTACATGGACAAATCCCCAACTCATCTCGAGGCTTGAAGTCTTCTAGACACACAGCACAGAGCTGAAAGATAATATCACATGTGAGATAAGTGTCTGCTAAGCACTCTTACAGGCCACAAGGTAAAGTGCAGAAGCCCTTGAGGTCCAGCCATTTGAAGGAGCTTACAAGGTCTCATAACTGGTTAAGTGAAAGGAACAGGCATGTGTGGGTAGGTTTTTCTAAAGAAGAGCCAGCCTCCTGTTCTTCCTGTCACCTAGCTCAAGATGGAGGGCAGACAGGAGAAGACAGAAAGCAGAGGCAGCTACCTTTACCCCCCCTCCCCCCCGCATCAGCAGAGTCTATCTTAGGCTTGTCCTTACTACTTAGGCTGACATAATAATGTCATCTTTCTGTGCTGTGTGGAGGGGCTGACTCTGCCTGCTCAGCAGCACAGCCCTGAGGGAGCTGCGTGCAGCCTGGTACAGGCCCCAGGGTTCTCAGATTTTGCACCAGGGCAGAGCCCACAGTGACGTACTTTTTTATAGTTCCTGGGGCCCCTCACTATGGCACTAGCCTTTGTCAGTGTCAATCCTTATCCTATAAAAAGTCATTCCAGAATCACAGAATTTAAACTTAGGAAAATTTCCTGGACTCCTCTTTGATAGGTGGCTAGGCTCTCCAGTGGAAGAGTCTACTGCTTGAAAGCAGGCCTTCTCTTTCATGCCCGGAGGCCGATTTCTAACTTTTTGGGCACTTACCAGTACCCATGGAGACCAGGTAGCATTGTGTTTATCCAATTTGCAGATGAGCAAACAGAAACACACAACAGTAACTACAGGCCATTAGCCAGTGATTGGACCTGGCTGGGGACCCAGGACTGTCACACCTATGTGCTGCTGTCCTACTTCTGCCTTCTGTCCTCTACCCAAGTCTGGACTGAACCACCCCTGATTGCCTCTCTGTCTATCCCCAGGAATTCTGGTTCAACTCATCACCACTTCTTGCCCGGTGTGCTGACACAGCCTTCCCCGTTGCCTGTTTTGTGGCCTGCATCATGTAATTTCATCTTCTCAGGTTAGGTGTCATGCCTGAGTGGGACACGCGGCTGTTCATGCCCTGTGGCCAGTGCTGTGATTGTTGGTTTTCCAACACCCTTCTCCAGGGAGTTCCCAGAGCCTGTGTGTACAGCAGACAGGATCTTCAAGGAGGAGATGGGCACTGTCTTCACAGATTGGGCCTTACTGCAGAGACAGCAGGAGAGGGAAGAGGGCGGGGCAGATGGCTGGCGTTGGCTCCGTCCCCCACTAGCTGCATGACATGTTAGGTGCTGCCTCTGAAGCTCTGTTCCTTCCTCTATAAAATGAGGACACTATATGCCCCATTCCCCTCAGAGGGCTGAGAGCCCGGGACGGAAGGGCGAGGGGACAGTAAGACAGTCTACCAACACCACTTGTTCTTACTCATGTTTAACTTTTGTGATGGGAGCACTATTTTCAAGCTTATTTTTGTTCTCTGGAGCCAGGCTGAGAATACGCTGCGGGTAAAGATGAGAAACTAACAGTTTCAACCTCAGGGTGCGCTTTTTGGGACTCAGCTTCCTAACTGTAAAGGAGGAATGATATTGCTAGCTCCCAGACTATGTGAATAGGTCATCTGGCCTTAAATACTGTTTCCCTTCTAGCACAGCCTTCTCCTGAAACAGGGTCAGGACCATTGCTCTATCCTCTGGCAATTCAGTGCTGATCCTACCAAAGGGCAGAGAGTTGGACAAGTCAGTCTCACTTGCTTATTTTCAGGATTAAAATTAGATTCTAAGCCTTTTCAAAATAGTTACTATTTGAAATAGTAACTTATTTGAAACATAATGTGCTATTATGTTCTTTTTTTAAAAGATTTATTTTTATTATTTATTTGTATTTAATTTATTTATACAAGCACTGGGTACAGTCAGAAGCGGGAGGGTGAGAGAATTCACCAGAGCCAGAGCGGGGAGCAGAGCAGGCAGAAGGACCGAAGTACACTGCTGAGGGGAGCAGCGGGTGGCAGGAGAGGTCTGCGCGCCATGTGGGACCCTCCTCTGGTGGCCGGGGAGCAGCCGGGGATCGAACCGGCACTGCAGAGGCTGCAGGCAGCTTCGCAATCCAGCTCTCAACCACTGCGCCACCGGGGAGGCCTGCTATTATGTTCTTAAACAAATTCTAAAACTATAGAGTCCTAGAGGGAGAAAGAGTACAACGCAGAAAAAATTTTAGGAAATAACGGCGGAAAATATCCCAATCTTGGTGAAAGACAAACCTACATTTTATGAAGATAAGTCTCAAACAAGATAAATCCAAAGAAATCCATGCTCAGACATATACTCAAATCGCTAAAACTAAAGAAACTAACCAGAGAAAAATGATGCATTACTGCTAGGAAATCAATGATTGAAATGACTGTGAAGTTCTTTGCAGAAACCATGGAGGCCAGAAGGAAGTAACACAACCTTTTAAAAGTGCTGAAAGAAAACAACTGTCGGGCCTCCCCTGGTGGCGCAGTGGTTGAGCGCTGGGCTGTGAAGCTGCCCGCTGCCTCTGCAGCGCCGGTTCGATCCCCGGCCGCGGGCAAGGGTCCCACATGACGCACAGACCTCTCCTGCCACGCCTGCTGCTCCCCTCAGCAGTGTACTTCATCAGTCTGCCTGTTCTGTTCCCCACTCTGGCTCTGGTGAATTCTCTCACCCTCCTGCACTTCTGACTGTACCCAGTGCTTGAATAAATAAATCTTAAAAAACAAAAACAAAAAAAACTGCCAACCTGTGTAAAATATTCTGACTTTTTGAATATGTAAATATTACCTCCTTAGCGTCATTTTTCTTAGTGTGGCTCTATTTCCTAGACTGGTGTCTTAAGAGGTGTGCAGTAGGATAAACACACTTTTGGATTTAAGTTACAAGCATAACAACATGGTAGATATCTGTGAACCAAACATGCAACCTCATCACTAAACATGAAGGATTCAAACCTCCCTATATATTCTTCCCTGTTTGGTTCCTCTGTCTCACTTCCCCAAACCTGTAACTCTATGAAGCAACCATTGCCTTTTTTGTATCACTGACAAGAAGGGAACTACTGGGAACATTTCTAAGGGTGAAACAGGTGTAAATTCATTTTAAGTAGAAAAACTAAACTATCTCATATATAGCATGGACGGTAAACAGCATCCTACTTCATACTGCTATTAAATCTCAAATTGGCACCATCCCTATTAAAAATGAACCATTTGGGTCTCCCCAAATGGTGGTACAGCGGTTGAGCGCTGGGTTGCGAAGCTGCCCGCAGCCTCTGCGCCACCGGTTCGATCCCCGGCTGATCCCCGGCCACTGGAGGAGGGTCCCGCATGGCGCAGACCTCTCCTGCCGCCCGTTGCTCCCCTCAGCAGTGTACTTCGGTCTTTCTGCCTGCTCTGCTCCCTGCTCTGGCTCTGGTGAATTCTCTCACCCTCCTGCGCTTCTGACTGTGCCCAGCGCTAGCATAAATCAATCAATCAATCTTTTAAAAAAATAAAATAAAAATGAATCATTTAGGGGCCTCCCTGGTGTGGCACAAAGGGTTAAGACACAAGCTATGAAGCTATCCGCAACAACTACAGCACGAGTTCGATCCCCGGCCAGGGAGTTACCCACATGGCGCAGCAGACCCCTCCTGACTTACCTGCTGCTCCCCTCAGCAGTGTACTTCAATCTGACTCTTCTGTTCCCCACTCTGTCTCTGGTGAGTCCTCTCAACCCACACCTCTGGCCTGAACCCCAGCTCTTGTATAAATAAATAAATACATCTTAAAAAAAAATTAAGTTACTTTCTAAAAGCTTTCACACAATTGATTTCTATGTGACCTTACCCTCAAATACTCTATTAAACTGATCAAAAATAAGCCTAATTTGTTTTCAGCTTCTGAAAATCAAGATGTTCAAGGATACCACAGCATAGCATTCTATTAGAAAATGGCTCAAGAAAAGGTTAAAATATTTATAGGTACCTTACCTCATGTAAATTCAGTTCTTTTACTTTCTCTTTTAATATAACCTGTAAGACAAAAGTATGTTCTTATGTCCATATAAATATATAATTAAAAAATTTCTCATTATACTCACAAATATTTTTCTTTTGTGTATATAGCTCATTTTCCCTCATATTCAATATTGGAGAGAATCTCTTTTATAGTTTGAGACAGAACATTTAAGCAACATTCTTTTAACTTGAGCAACGATGCAAAAGTCTCCTGAAAAGCAATTTTAAGATCTCTTTGAGAACAGATTAAATTTTGGGAAAAGACATTTATACATGCCCATCAGGACTAAGTTCAAAAAATGAGGGGGAAATAAATGAGGTCAATTGCCTCATCAATCAATAAATACAGCACTAGCTGATGGGACTGAGTTACTTGTAATTTATAAAACACAAAAAAAAGTTAGGTCAATTTTACTTTGGGAAGTTTTGCTTACTATAATAGATCATTATTATCAGAAAATATCAGTTTTACTCAGAAAAAGGGCTTAAAATTCACCCAGATGCTATCCTGAGTTTGAAGTCAACAAATTTTACTTGATATTCAAGAAGAGCTAAGTTATTTCCTTAAAGAACAAACCAGTGAAGATATGTATAAGGACTAAGGGTTAATAGCAATGATCCAAATATCTGGATCAACTGAGACAAAAAGACCAAACATCAGTTAAAAGGAATGCCTAGTAATAGGACAGATTACTACATAAAAAGGAAATTTCTGAGAATTAACTTACTAGAGTTATTTCATCTCAATGATATTTAGAGAAAATCTTTTAAATTTTGAATCCTACATTCCTGAATCAAAAGTAGCTTTGAGGGCAAATCACACTTTCAGAAATCACAATCAGAAGTGATCATCCAGCTATGTAGGAATCAACTAAATTTTCAACTCAGTATTCTTTTTTAGTATTCAGTATTCTTTTTCAAACTTTTCATCTTTCTTGTGACTTTACTAAGTCTATTAGTCAGTGAGGGAGATCTTTCTTATATGTAAACCTTACATACAAATATCTTATATGTAAGGTTTATGAATTGAGACAAAAAGATTCATTCATTTAGAAAACTAAAACATGCAATTCTATGTATGAATCCCATATGAGACCTATGGCCAAGAATCTAGGGTTACCTATGGACATTAATGTGGGCATTTAAGAAACTCACTAGAGTCCAGATTTTACTAAATACAAAGATGGGCAAAAAGGTATATAATCCTAAAATCGTGAAATGGTCTATAATGTCTGCCACTGACTCAAACTGTTTTGACTCAGACTCAAACTAAAGTTTGAAAAAGGAATCCTAAGGACACAAGAATAATCTCATGTTTTGGACTAAAAGAAAACTAAGAAAAACAAATTTTACTTGGTCTTCAAGAAAAGTTATTAACTTAAAGAACAAACCAGTGAAGAGCTGTACAAGGGCTAAAGGTTAATGGCAATGATCCAAGCATCTGGACTTTTAGCCATGGGAAATGAACTAACATTTAAAGCCAAAGGGATGGAAATGAGAACATTATAACACAGCTAGTTATTTCCAAGGAAGTGGTCTTTCCTTCTACTGGAGAAGGAGGTAAAACATTTATTTAACTGCATCTCTGAACGCCAGTGGGAGTTCATAGCAATAATATTAAGGATTATTAGCTATAGCATTTCCCTTTAGCAAAAGGCTGGCTAAAGTTACTTGTTAAATTGTATTATATCACCTGAAATTCTATAATATCAAGGATACGTAAAGTGAAGTTAATTTACTTTGTATCGCAAATGGGCAAATGAAATGCTAAAATGCACACAAATCCACTCCTAGTTAAAATACAAGTGGAAATCTGAGTTCTCATTTTTTGGTTAAAAAAATGGTGATCAAAGTCAATCTGAAATATATTTCTCACCTGTTTGTAGGCATAAAATTCTTTATGTGCTTGATGTCTTAGCCTAAAAGACAGAAATGAGCAATGTGATATTTGAGGTATCCAACATAACACTTTAAAAAAAATGCTGAATTTTGTTATTAATTAATATATGGTTTAAAATCCAGAATCATTATCCTGGAACATATCCAAATAACATATCTGTACTATGTTATGACAAAGTGCAGTGAACCATAAAATGTTACCCAAATATAAGTTCTAGAGAAATCTCATTAAAACAAAATCTCAATATATTAATGAAGCCTCAATTCTTTGTATGATGATAATCCATGTTTGAATATTCTAAATCATATATTTAATTAAAAAATTTAAAATATATCCAATAGTAAATAAAAACTTTGAGTACAGATATACATACAACAGTATCACTATCACCCAGTTCAATATTTAGAACATTTCCAGCACCCCTGTAATGATTTGCTTAATCATTAAAAGGAATATAATGAGCTAAAATTGTGCTGCACAACTTATTTCTCAAAAAAAATTACACAGAATCACAATTGACATAGTAATAAAATGCATAATGTGAGCAACACATTTTAGAATACTTTTTTAAATGTAAAAAAAAAGTTTCTCCTGACTGCTATAATTATTATATAAGTATTATTTCTTTGACCATCACCAAAAAATTATTACGCAACCAGCATATCTTTGAGATAGAAGAAATGATTATATTTTGTAAGAATATCAGGAAAGGGCCTCCCCGGTGGCGCAGCGGTTGAGCGCTGGACTGCGAAGCTGCCCGCAGCCTCAGCAGCACCAGTTTGATCCCCTGCCTGGGGTGAGGGTCCCACAAGGCGGCGCAGACCTCTCCTGCCGCCCGCTGCTCCCCTCAGCAGTGTACTTCAGTCCTTCTGCCTGCTCTGCTCCCCGCTCTGGCTCTGGTGAATTCTCTCACCCTCCCGCGCTTCTGATTGTACCCAGTGCTTGTATAAATCAATCAATCAATCAATCTTGTATAAATAAATAAATCTTTAAAAAAAAAAAGAATATCAGGAAAGATTTATTTTCTATCAAGATTGTAAACTGAACTCATTCAAATCTGACTATCAGTAAGTGCTCCAAAACACAGGTGGCAATAATGAATTGTATGAAAGTTATTGATGATGATGTCCATCGTAACTATAGTCATATACTAGGCAAACACTAAAAGTTATTAGATGTGTAACTGTTTAATCAAATTTAATTTTCTACTCTTTCATTCTATAAAGTTCATTGAAGAAAAGAGCATAAAAATTTTGACAGTTTCAGTTTTGGCTTTGAAAATTAGGCCCTCATTTAAGAGAAATATGCTTGCTTAAATAATTATGAACCAATCAGTTGGCTAAATCTATTACTCCCTCAAAGTGAGGTGTTACCCTTCTTCACTTGTCTGTACTTGTGCTGCAGGGCCTAGTTTACTGTATGTAAATGATAATAGTTTGCTACTTTTAATATTTCAAATGTTAAGTGTTTTATGCAAATAATCAGTTTGATGATAAATAGAAGCTTAACATCTTGAGAGACAACAAAAATCTGTTTAAAGACTTTGCTTTTGGGCCTCTCCGGTGGCGCAGTGGTTGAGCGCTGGGTTGCGAAGCTGCCTGCAGCCTCTGCAGTGCCGGTTCGATCCCCGGCTGCTCCCCGGCCACCAGAGGAGGGTCCCACATGGTGCAGCAGACCTCTCCTGCCGCCCGCTGCTCCCCTCAGCAGTGTACTTCAGTCCTTCTGCCTGCTCTGCTCCCCGCTCTGGCTCTGGTGAATTCTCTCACCCTCCCGCGCTTCTGATTGTACCCAGTGCTTGTATAAATCAATCAATCAATCAATCTTGTATAAATAAATAAATCTTTAAAAAAAAAAAAGAATATCAGGAAAGATTTATTTTCTATCAAGATTGTAAACTGAACTCATTCAAATCTGACTATCAGTAAGTGCTCCAAAACACAGGTGGCAATAATGAATTGTATGAAAGTTATTGATGATGATGTCCATCGTAACTATAGTCATATACTAGGCAAACACTAAAAGTTATTAGATGTGTAACTGTTTAATCAAATTTAATTTTCTACTCTTTCATTCTATAAAGTTCATTGAAGAAAAGAGCATAAAAATTTTGACAGTTTCAGTTTTGGCTTTGAAAATTAGGCCCTCATTTAAGAGAAATATGCTTGCTTAAATAATTATGAACCAATCAGTTGGCTAAATCTATTACTCCCTCAAAGTGAGGTGTTACCCTTCTTCACTTGTCTGTACTTGTGCTGCAGGGCCTAGTTTACTGTATGTAAATGATAATAGTTTGCTACTTTTAATATTTCAAATGTTAAGTGTTTTATGCAAATAATCAGTTTGATGATAAATAGAAGCTTAACATCTTGAGAGACAACAAAAATCTGTTTAAAGACTTTGCTTTTGGGCCTCTCCGGTGGCGCAGTGGTTGAGCGCTGGGTTGCGAAGCTGCCTGCAGCCTCTGCAGTGCCGGTTCGATCCCCGGCTGCTCCCCGGCCACCAGAGGAGGGTCCCACATGGCGCAGCAGACCTCTCCTGCCGCCCGCTGCTCCCCTCAGCAGTGTACTTCGGTCCCTCTGCCTGCTCTGCTCCCCGCTCTGGCTCTGGTGAATTCTCTCACCCTCCCGCGCTTCTGACTGTACCCAGTGCGTGTATAAATAAATAAATAAATCTTTAAAAAAAAAATATAAACAAATACAATTAAAAAAAAAATAAAGACTTTGCTTTTGTCTTGGACATTGTTTTCTGATTCCTAATGACATTAGCTAACAATGATGTAAGATCCTCTTATAAGAGTGAAATCTATAAAAGTAAATCCAGTTTTGGGGAAAATGACTAAGTGTATCTGGATCAATGGCTACTAGGTTGGAAAAACAAATGAGGACAATTTTTCTCCTATGGAGTAAAATACATCAGCATTGAAGGATTCATGAGTTGTTTAAAATGTATTTTGTTGTTTAGTAGTTCACATATGATAATTTTAGAAGATTTGCTAATTCATTATACTTACAAAATTTTTTAATCTAAGAGCAGAAAGTTGATTATTGTTTAACATATTTTGAAGTAATGTAGAATGAAAATTGATTACCTAATCAAATAGCAACAGAATAGCAAACTAAGGATGAAGACAAATATAGCCGTGCCAAAAACCACAATATATATGTTGAGAGGCAAATTCTGGAATCCAATATTAGGCATCCTGAAATTGTAATGTGGGAAATCCGAGCTCATGGATGAACTGTGGAGGAAGAATAGAAAAAAAATTAGGTAGAAAAATTAAGAACCGAGATAGCATTCTTTGTACTTGTATAGAGGCAGAATTTTTCTAAGGTTTAATATCATCTGAAACATACAATAGACAAAGGGTTATATTCTTGTCATTCGTTTATCATGCCACAAATAGTTTATTTAGTACCTACTATGTACCTGGCACTATCACAAAAACTAAGGATCCTAAGAAGCTTTACAAGTTACATTCATTCACAAAAAGATATTTCACTGAAATAATGCCAGTAACCAATAAACATGAAAGAGTTCAACCTCAAAGAAATGTAAAAAACCAAAAAGACAAGTTTTAAGATTTATCAAGTACTTTAATCTTGTAGTGACAATATTTATAATGATGATATTTTGGAAATAACCTGGATATCTTACAAGAGGTAATAATTAAGTAATTATGTAATGTTACCATATTATAAGGTTATGAAAATCTATCTTTTCAATAAATTTAACATCAAGGGGATGTAAAGATATGTGGGGAAAGCTAATCAGGATATAAAAGATGATCCCAATTTTTAAACAGTTGAAAAAAGGTGGGTAAACATGCACATATGTATATGTACACGTACATATGGTGGGGAGGAGGGGGCAGAAAATGCCTGAGAATCAACATATGAAAATGTTAACATTGCCTTGTGGTTTACTAGTCATTTTAGTAAGTCAGGCCCAGTTTTAAGCAATTTACTGTCATTATTTTACTTAATTCTCACATAAAATTTCCATAGGTGGGTACCGTAATTTCTCCCCATTTTACCCAAAAGGATTCAAAGTTTAGAGAAATTTTGTCACATAACCATGACTGACCATGCATGTATGAGAACCAAGGCCTCTCCAATTCCAAAACTAGTGCTCTAGGCATATGTGCTCTATAGTCTTTTACATGTGGTACCTTTTATTATGGAAAAAACAGCAAATATTGTTTAAACATAGAGATTGCTTCTGTTAATTTGTTTGGTAATATTTACTCATCACTACGCAGTGAAAACTCCATGAATGGAGACTGCCCCCTCCTTTAGGTGATGAGCTACAGTGATAAAGTGGCTCATGAAACCCTGCTAGAACTTACCTTGTCATTTTGATTCTTATATAATGAAGAGCAACTGTCAGACTTCAATATTAAGACCACATACTGATAACTGAATTACAACTTTATTGCCAAAATCAAAACCAACAAACCTACTAACCAAACAAACTTGTGTTTTTATTTATACAAAGTTA
The DNA here is from genome assembly GCF_964194135.1 of Talpa europaea. NCBI lineage: Eukaryota > Metazoa > Chordata > Mammalia > Eulipotyphla > Talpidae > Talpa > Talpa europaea. Next base: position 15,394,813 of record NC_140078.1, on the reverse strand, counting down.
ATTAGAAATATCTCTCACCAGAAAAATTGGGCTTGGTAAAATAGCTCTCACTTTAGGAAACAAGAAATTAAATATTCCTTGGTGTCTAGTAGGGAGGAAATAGGCAAAACAAAAAAGTTATGTGGTCAGAAAAGGGTAGGTTTATGGTCAGCATCTCTGGATGTTTTTTCCCAGGATGTCACTAGTTAGATATGGTACTTGGCCTATTTATACTGCAGTTTGTTTGTTTGTTTTTCACCTTTCAAATTGGACAATGCTTGGAAGGATAAGATGAGACCATAGATATTGAAGTGTTTGAAACGAAGAGTTAAGAGCAAAATACTAAGGCTATAGTGTGTGTGTATGTATACATTTTGACAGAGGTGGGGGATGATATTAAATAAAAGCAGTAAAATAACATAAAAGAAGCTTCTGGCAAAGGAGCCCAAGAACTCTTCTGCACACTCTGCCAACCAAAATATTAGTATGTTCAGCAATATATAAAAAGAATTTCATACCATGATCAAGTGGGGTTTATCCTGGGATATAAAGCTGGTTTAATATTTCACAATCAGTATAATTCACCATAGTAAGTGGCTAAAATAATGAAGATAAATCACCTCACTTTATCAACTGATAAAAAGGCATTTGACAAAATTCAACTTCTACTTATTATAAAAATCTTCCAGAAATAAAACAACTGAAGGAAACTTCCTCAACTTGATAAAAAGCATCTACAAAACCCAAAGCAAACAAAAACAAATACAGGTGTTAATATGTAGGGAGTCAACTAGGAGGGAGGAAAATGAACTAAAGAAAACTGGCTCATATCAGTAAAATTGAGAAAGTAAAAAATGAATAGGGGGCCTCCCCGGTGGCGCAGCGGTTGAGCGCTGGGTTGCGAAGCTGCCAGCGGCCTCTGCAGTGCAGGTTCGATCCCCAGCTGCTCCCTGGCCATCCGGAGGAATGTCCAGCATGGCGCACAGACCTCTCCTGCCGCCCGCTACTCCCCTCAGCAGTGTACCTTGGTCCTTCTGCCTGCTCTGCTCCCCGCTCTGGCTCTGGTGAATTCTCTCACCCTCCCATGCTTCTGACTGTATCCAGGGCTTGTATAAATAAATAAATCTTAAAAAAAAAAAATGAATAGGGGCCAGTAATCATAAGAAAGCAAATGAACTATAAAAAAGTAAGAACAAGATCTAAATTTAATTATGAGAAAAATGGATGACTTGAATTCCCCTGTATTAAAGGAGTCTCTAACCTTTAAGAGTACATAAAAACAGTATTCAGCTATATGCTGTTTGTGTAAAAAACAACAAACGCTTAAAACAATTCTAAGAAACTTTTTTTAAAAAGATTTATTAATTTATGCATACAAGAGCTGGGGTACAGGCCAGAGGTGCAGGGGGTAAGAGGATTCACAGAGTGGGGAACAGAACAGGCAGAGTGACTGAAATACCCTGCTGAGGGGAGCAGGAGGCGAGTCAGGAGGGGTCTGCTGCGCCATGTGGGTAGCTCCTTGGCTGGGGATAGCTTCATAGGTTCCGTCTTAACCCCTTGTGCCACCAGGGAGACCCAATTCTAAGAAACTTTAAATGAGAATTGGTGATAAAAAATATAGCAGGCAAATATTATCAGAGAAAGTAGGAATGCCAAACTTCAAAATAAGAAATGAAGGGAAAAACAGTCACATAGAACAATGAAGTTTTATAGTGATTAAAAAATAAGAGTGATTAAAAAAAAAAATAGAGCTATAGGGCCCCCCTGGTGGTGCAGGGGTTAAAGACAGTGCTATCAACTTATCAGTGGCCACTGCGGCATGAGTTTATCCCAAGCCTCTCAGGGAGCAGCCCACATGCGCAGCCCGGGGTGGGGGGTGGGGTGGGGTGGTGGTGGGGTTTCCTGTCTCTCCTGCTGCTCCCCTCAGCTGTGTGTTTCAGTAGATCTGCCTGTTCTGCTCCCCAACTCTGTCTCTGGTGAATCCTCTCAAAACCCCCCTCCCCGCACCTCTGGCCTGTACTCTAGTTCTTGTATGCATAAATAAAATCTTCAAAAAAAATTAGATATAAAATAAAATTTTATTAAACATTTAAAGTCAGATCTATAAAACCAAGTATGTTTTAACAGACAGGAAACTTAACACAACATGAAAACACAGAAGCAAAGGTAATCAGAAACACAGAATTTGGTGAAAACATCATCATGGTGCACTCAGAGTCTAACACCTCTCAACAGATCAGGAGGGAAGAAAAGAGGGGAGAGAGAAAGGGTGTGGGAGGGAGGGAAGGAGGAGGAACAAGAAGAATAACAAAACAAAACCATTAACAAATAATAAATACATATTTGGAACCTTTTGTCTTACAGAGAAAACATTCTTTTCAAATAAATCTGAAATACCTACATTTTAGATAAACTACTATGTCACAAAGGATATTCAAAAGAGTATAAATCTTATAGACCACATTCTGTAACCACAATGCAATAAAATAAACTCAACAATAAAAAGGTCAAAAGAAAATTAACTAGTTGGAAATTCAAAAAAATAATCTTAGAAATGACTTGGATCTTGGTAGTCAAAACAAGTCACAGACCATTTATAAATTAATCACATTGCAAAGAAAAACCTTTTACTCCGAAAAATTATCTCCAATACATTATTAACCTAAAAACAATTATGAAAATAAAGACAAAATAATTCACTTTAGAAGCTAGGAAAAGAATAAATCAAATAAAATAAGCAAGGAGTTTAAATAAAGGCCAAACAAAAATAGATTAAAACAAATAAACAAAATCCAGAGAGGAAGTATCAACCAACCAACCAACCAAAAATTAAGAATGGGAAATAGATAAAAACTACTGGTATACACAGATTAAAAAAAAACAAAAACGAAGACTTAAACCTAAATTAAAACGCATGGTTTTGTAAGAGTATAAAAACTGCCTGAAGAAATCCTGGAAATACAAAACTCTGTCTTTGCAAAAAGGTCCCAGAGTCTGAACTCCATCTATACCTGTGGAGGTAATTTATCCCTAGTATAAACAGATTGAGAGCACAGGAAAACACAGGTTTCCCAACTCATTGAAAGAGATAAATATAATCCTGAAACCAAAAGCAAAACTACCCAGTGGAGTTCACAAACTAAAGGCCTATGGGCTAATAAATCTGGCCTTGGGAATGTGTTTTGTTTGGTTTGTGGTAAGTTTTTAGAACTGAGCTAAGTTAAAATTTTGAGGTTTAACATAGAATTTAGTTTCCAGTTTTCCATGGAAAAAAACTGGTATCTGTTAACTCTGGGCTTCATTCTTATACAGCAATAACTGCTTGGAGTTCAGTGGTCTTGGGGCCTCCAGGCTGCCATGTTGTTGCACAATTGCAGAAGAGGAGTCTTCTAGACTAGTATGAGTGCTCACCTGCAACTAGGTCAGCATACTCTCCTTTGTCACATTTCCACCATTCTCTAACTCTGAACCAAACGCTGGAGGTCACACACATATACATATACACACATTTTATACACACACACACATTCTTTTGTATATTTTCAATTTAAAGTAAAAAAATCAATGATGTATTTAGCCAATACGTGTCATCTGCACATACCAGCTGGTACAGAGACAATGGTATTAAAGGATTAAAAGAGAGGAGGTGTTAAAAGTCCATCTGTATAGAAGTGTAGATTTTTATATATATAGAATTAAGCATATCCAGAGTGTACTAGTGAATGTCAAACACTTAGGTCCCCTCAATAGCACCCCTATACTAGACAACAATGCCTGAGATTTAGTTGAGAAACACATCTTAAAATCACTCATGTTCCTTTTCCTAACTCTAAACTCATTAAAGTCATACATTTATTTTAACTGTTTTTCCCACATGATGTACTTAAGAGTATAAACATTTTACTTTTGCCTAATCAATGTTTGAGTTTTACTTTGTATGATACATTTATAAATTAGCAGTCCTATGAGCTTTGGTTAACACATGCTTTTCCTAGGCCCTAGCTGTCCCTGGGGAAGGACAGCTTGCATTTCTGTATGTAGACCCATACCCTGGAATGTAGCGCCCTGGGTGGAAATACTGTACTAAAGTTTTGTTTAAGCCTAAGCACCTAAGCTGGCACTCTTAGATGATAGCCACGGTACTTCCTTCAAAGTTTCTACCACTTGCACTTCAGAAGTTTCCTCTGCTTTCACAGTCTTTTATTATAATCTTTTCTGGTACTTGGCTATTGGAAACTCCCCCAAGATATCAAGGTTCAAAAATCTTTTATCTTCAAAAAGCAAATAACCGGGCAAGATAGTTGGCTGGCATTCTGTATATATGTCTGTAAGTGCATTTTTTCCTCTGTTGTTTGAGTTGTAAAGTCTGAGGTCATGTTTATCTTTCATTCTCTAGAGGATTGTTTTACTTCCCAGTTTTATCTTCTCAAAGAACCAACTCTTAGTTTCACTGACCTTTTGTATAGTCTTTTTGATTTCTGTTCATTAATTTCCATTTTAATTTTTATTATTTCCTTCCTTTTACCAAATTTGGGTCTTATTTGTTCATTTTTTTAAAGTTGCTTTAGATGTGATATTAAGTTAGTTATTTGGGATTTTTATGTTTTTTAATACGGGCTTTTACTGCAATTATTTTCCCTCTTTAAACCATTTTTGCTATATTCTATTAATTCTGATAACTTGCACCCTTCTTTTCATTGAGATATTTTAAATTTTTTTGCTTTAATTTCCTCTTTAATCCAGTAGCTATTAAGTAGCATGTTACTTAATCTCCCTGTATTTAATCTTAATCTCCAGATTTTTAAAAAGCAATTGATTTCTAGCTTAATGGTGTGGTCAGAAAGACTTGTGTCCCAACATATGGTCTATTTTTGAGAATGTTCTATGTGTACTTGAAAAAAATGTGTATGCTGTGGGTTTTGGTGCAGTATTCTGTAGACGTCTGTTAAGTCTAGTTGGTCTAGCGCCTCACTTAAGGCTAGCTACTGTTTCCTTATTTATTCTCTGTCTTGTTGATCTGTCCATAGTTGTAAGTGGATTACTGAAACCCCCTCTTGTTAATGGTGCTGTCGTCAATATCTCTTTAGGTGTGTTAAGAACAATCACTTTATATATTTTGATGCTCCATAATTTTATGTATATGTTATTTCTTCTTCCTGTGTTAGATCCTTAATCATAATGTCCATTTATGTCTTTTATTACCTTTTTAAACTGGAGATCTATTTTATTTGATATAAGTATAGCTGTTCCGGACTCTTATTGATTAATGTTTGCTTGTAGGACCATCTTTCAGCCTTCTACTCTAAGTCTGTGCTTGTGATACAATGAATTTCCTGTAAATGGACAGTTGAATTGTTTTGAAATCCATTCAGCCATCCTATACCTTTTATTTAATTTTTTAAAGATTTATTTATTTATTTATCTATCTATTTATTTATTTATTTATGCTAGCACTGGGTACAGTCAGAAGTGCCAGAGGGTGAGAGAATTCACCAGAGCCAGAGCAGAGCAGAAGTACACTGCTGAGGGGAGCAGTGGGCGGCAGAAGAGGTCTGCGCGCCATGTGGGACCCTCGTCCAGCAGCCGGGGATAGAACCGGTGCTGCAGAGGCTGCAGGCAGCCTTGCAACCCAGAGCTCAACCGCTGCGCCACCGGGGAGGCCCCCTATACCTTTTAATTGGTGAATGGAAGCTATTTACCTTTAAGATGACTAGATATCAAGGGCTTGTTACCATTTTATTTGTATTTTTTAGTTTGTCTTTATTTTTTGACATCTTCCATTTATGCTTTGTTTAGGTTCCATTTCCATTGTCTTAGTGTTACTTCTATTGATTTTTGTTTGAGGGTTATACTGAGGTTTGGGTTATGATCAAGGTTGTGTTTGGTGGTCTACATTTGTGGCCCATTAAATAGTTTAATCTCACATTCATTCTGATGGACTACCTTTTTACTCTCCTCCTCCTCCACACTGTATAATTTAGATGTCTGTTACCTCTGGAGTAGTGTCATTGTTACTTTATAATAGTCCCTTTAGTACTTCTCTCAATTCCAGCTTGGTGTAGATATACTCTCTTGATTTTTGTATTTTCTAGGAAGCTCCTTACCCCTCTTTCTGTCTTGAATGATAGTCTGGAAGGATAAAATTATCTAGGCTTGGAAATATTTTGCTTTCAGTATTTCAATTATATCTTTTTTTTTTTTAAAAAAAAAAGAATTATTTATGCATACAAGAGCTGGGGTAAAGGCCAGAGATGTGGGGGTGAGAGGATTCACCAGAGACAGAGTGGGGAACAGAACAGGCAGACTAACTGAAACACACTGCTGAGGGGAGCAGCAGGCGAGACAGGAGAGGTCTGCTGCACCATATGGGTTGCTCCCTGGCTGGCCAGGGATTGAACTTGTGCTGCAGAGGCTGCGGATTGCTTTATAGTGCAGAGCTTAACCCCTTGCACCACTAGGGAGGCCCTTCAAATATATCTTGCCATTCTGTTCTTAACTGTAAGGTGCCCACTGAGAAGTCCTCAGTCTAACAGATGTTCTCTTGCAGTCTTCTCTCTTTTTTTTTCTTGATGCATTTAGTATTCTTTCCTGGCCATTTGTTCTCAACAGTTTAATTATGTGATTTGAGGTATGTCTGTTTGGTCTCACTTTGTTTGGACCTCTTGGATCAGAATATCTGAGTGATTCCTGAATTAAGGTGGTCCTCAGCTACTATTTCTTTAAATAAATTTCCTATGTTCTTCTTTTTCTTGTCTCCTGGGACACCTGTGATATGGATCTAATTCTTTTAAAATTATCCCAAAGAGCTCTTATACCACTTTCATTATTATTTTGTTTTTGGTGTGTATATATATATGTATTCTGTCACTCTGCATTCAATTTTGCTGACTCTACACATTATTTACATTTGCCTATTAATGCTCTATCCTATTTTAAAAATTCAGTTATAACATTTTTAGATACATTAATTCCACTTGTAGAAATTTCATATTTTCTCTACTATTTTTTTCTTTTTTTTTAAATCTTTTTTTTAAAAGATTTATTTATTTATTTATTTATACATACATACATACATACATACAAGCACTGGGTACAGTCAGAAGCGCGGGAGGGTGAGAGAATTCACCAGAGCCAGAGCGGGGAGCAGAGCAGGCAGAAGGACCGAAGTACACTGCTGAGGGGAACAGCGGGCGGCAGGAGAGGTCTGCGCGCCATGTGGGACCCTCCTCCGGTGGCCGGGGAGCAGCCGGGGATCGAACCAGCGCCGCAGAGGCTGCGGGCAGCTTCGCAACCCAGCGCTCAACCGCTGCGCCACCGGGGAGGCCCTCTCTACTATTTTTTTCATAGCTTCCATTGCTTTTCTTAATTCAATAAGCATTGTCATAAATGTTACCTTAAACCCCTCAAGAGGCAGATTTGACAGTTCTGTGGGATTGAGACTTCTCATTGGTTTTTTTCCCCTCTTCAGCATTTGTGTATGTTCTTCTGTCTTTTCACTTTAGTCTTTATGGGTTTGTGATAAGGAGCTTCCTTTTCTTGTAAAGTTGGCTTTCTACCCTTCCTACAGGTAGCTGGGTATAATTCTAGATTTTTTACCCAGGATCTTTATTTAAGTATCTATTTGATTTTATAGTCTGAAGCCTCTGTACTTGTTGAGATGACCAGTTCATTAATGCTGGTAAGGGGTAGTAGATAGGAACTGGGTTAGCAGGGCACCAAAAGATCACCTCCAGTGACCTTTAGGAAGTTCAAGCTTCCTAAAGTGCTATGGTACCCAAGTTGGGTGGTGGGGATCCCCCTCTCGTAGGCCAACTCCTCTGCCAAAATGTCCCAATGTGGTGCTCACCTCAATCTCTAAACTGTGTACAGGTCCCATTAGTTTGACACTGTTGATAATTAGGTTTTTAGATATTATAGTCCTAAGCATAGACTTAAAATCCCTCCTTTGTTGACTAGGCTCATGTACTTTAAAGAAAGACATGGAAAAAATTTATTCTTAAGATGATTTTGGGCAGACAATGGGAGAGCTGCGACAATGGTGCATATGAAATATGTTATTTCAATATTTCAGAGGGTGAGTCTGGTACTGCTTATTCTATACTTTAAAAAATTTTTGAAAAGGCGATCATCATCCTAAAACAGTAAATAACTCCCTACTAGATGGTTTTTTGAGTCAAGACTTGTAATATCATTAGCCCTGGGAGGATCTTCCACTATTAAAACACTTTACATGACCACCACTAATTTTCATCAGGCAAAACACTATTATTTTAATTTTATAGATGAATATATTTAAAACTATTCAAGTTTGTGATCTACCCACACCCTCTCAAAATCAGGAATGAGAAATGGTTGCCTCAGGTCAGGTAAAACCTTATAAGGCAGATACACTCAATAAGGTCACACATCTACAGTTGAGTCTATTTTCTGCTTGATTAGTTTCCCCCTGACTAACTGGCTCATTGGGAAAAATTCAACCTAAACTCACAAGACGCTGGCTCATAAATCTTAGTATCAACTCATGAATTCAAACCAGGAAATGTATCTAGTAGTTCTCTCTTGGAAGATTCTGTGAACTAACCTAATTACAGAAAGGGGAATGATATATTCTTAAGAGATGTTTCCATTACTTTGTCAGCATTTCACCTACAGAAACATTTTCATTTCTAATATCAGCTACTAGAAACACAGAACCCTCTTCTTTATTAGAAGAGATATAATGGCAAATACCCCTTGGTTTTCCTTCTGTTACCATTACCATCCCCTAATGTCTTATCTTCCTTTCACTGTAATTAGAATTTTTAGCTGGGCACATGGCTATACTTCTCAGCTTTCCTTGCAGTTGTGCATGGTCATATGTATGTCTCAATTTTGGCCAATGTGAAGAATGCACATGGAAGTGTCTAGGAATCCTGCTTAATAAAGCACTGTCTTCGACTTGCTATTTCATCCCTTTCTCCATCCTGCTAGACTATTTTCTCACTAAGAATATGGTTTATACCCAAGAAAGGGACAGAGTGCTAAGAGGCAGATGGGCACAAGTGGTAAAAGGTCCCAAAATCCATGAAACTCCATCCCATGCCTGTGCCACCTTTTACATAAATGAGAAATACATTTTATTTTATTTTTTAAAAAGATTTATTTATGCATACAAGAACTGGGGTGTAGACTAGAGAAGGGGTGGTGGTGAGAGGATTCACCAGAGACAGAGCGGGGAGCAGAACAGGCAGATCTACTGCAATACACTGCTGAGGGGAGCAGCTGGGTGAGACAGCAGAGGTCTGCACCATGTGGGTTGCTCCCTGGCTGGTGGGGGATCAAACTCGGCTGCCAATAACTTGATAGCGCTGTCTTTAACCCCTGCACCACTGGGGAGGCTTGAGAAATAAATTTTAATTGGGTTTTAAGTCATTTGTTATTTTGGACTCATGTCACTCACAGCTGAACCTGTTAATCTCATACTATTCTAAGTGAGTATTATCTTAAATTATTTTGTATTAACAGGCCATTTGGAACATCAGGCTGTGAATCTTGATTCTAGGTCATAAAAATATGATTTTTTCTAAGACTATACATACTATTTAGGTAACAAATTAGAACAAGAAAGAAAATCCAATATCATAATTCAGTCTTCTGGATGTGATGTAGGAAGTAGTCTGGGACCATCAGGAATAGATTTACTAATTATCTTCATAGAACCATAAGTTAAAAGCACTAAGTATCACAGTCCAATCACCCTACTTTCATAGGAAGAACCTGAAGGCAGAGAGAAGCTGGGGTTTTTAAAGTCAAAAGGATGGCTAATTTTTTAAAACTATATTCACAAATTTTGGGGGAAATATGCTGTGAGGATTTTACTTCCAGGTATTCTGATTCCAGTAAGTTACTTATACTAATATGTAATTACTTGTTATCCCAAAATAAAACACCTACCATTTAGCTCATCAAATTTATATAAAAACTAAAGCATGTAACTAGCCCCAGACATTAGCATGTAACATGTAGCCTCAGGCATTACTCAGCAGGAAAATTAGTTACAGGATGAAAATAGTAAATAAAATGACAGTGGTGCAACCAGTTTGAGATACAATGGTTCCAAAGATTACATGTATTATATATACTGAAAGAAGCACCAACAATCATGAGGTTATTCACTACACAAACGTAGCTTAAGAGAATGTCGGACATGACTCTTTTCCATATCCTACACTGGAATACCATTCTCTGGTTTGCAGCTATAGTAACTGTTTATTGGGCTTTTCTCATCATTTATGACTGACAAACAATCATGGGACACAAGTAAATTTTCCTTACCAGAAAAAAAAGTCACTTCATCCTTCTTCCTACAGGATAGGTGTTCCTCTGAGAATCTTAATATAACAAAGAAAACTCTGAATAAAAGTTTTTGGACAAACTTTAAAATATGCTAGGTAAAAAAAGCTGGTCACAAATGACCATGTACTGTATGATGTTGCTTATATAAAAGGCCCAGAATAGGCAAATCTATAGAGACAGAAAGTAGACTAGTGACTACTCAGGGCAGGGAGAGTGTGCTGTGGGGGAGGGGTGGCACCAGAGCTGGGGAGTGATGGCTAGGGGAGTGATGTTTCTTTTTTGGGATAATGATAATGAAGATGTTCTAAAATTAATTGTGATAATGAATACACAGCTCTGTGAATATACCAAAAACCAATGCATTGTAAACAGAGAATTGATTTAAAACAATTAACAGAAATAACATATTCAGAATATCCTAAAAAGTTAAAGTACATAAAACAGTTAAGTAGTAACAATTATTTTTATATTATCTGATTGTCCTTGAAATGGAAACTTCCAACCAGCCACAGCTCAGCAGCCAGGTTAAGCTGGCAGAGTACCTGGTATCATATTTATGAAAAGAAGAAAACTATGCTGTAGCCAAGATAAGTTGTCCTTGTGTTGACTCTTTCTACTGTCCCATTCCTTGCATAACAACAATCACTAGGAGAGCACTGTTAAAGGAGATAAACTACCTTCATAATAACTCTGATGTTATTCAGTTATAAATTCAGTGACTCCGAAACGTTCCATTATAGATTACCACACCTCAGTTGTGAAAGAAAAGCAATCATTCACATTTTGCTACAGTACTCAATTTCATTTGAATACTCATTAAAAAAAGATTAATTCAATTCCTTTTATTTTGATTCAAATTTATTATCTTCCATTAAGAATATAACAGCATAAACTTATTTGGCATATAATAAGAATATAATAGCATAAACTTAATTGATACTGACGTGACATTTCATTGTGAAGGGAGCAGACCCTGGGTTCATACTCAAGTTCTGTGAGGACACTTTCTCTGTTGGTCTTGTTTCTTATCTTAGTATCTCCCAAGGACTCATTTCTTTCTCCTCCAGGAAACAGTGTATGGAGACCACCAGTGGCTTGTTCTTAGGGAAGTACATTTATTACTAACATAGAGACCTTCACCTTCAGTTACTATACTCTGATCATTACCAGAGTGAGTTAGCCAAATATAGGTCTCTGGATGTGATGTATTAAGTACCTCTTGAGCCTTCTTGCCAAAAACTTAAATCCGAGATTAATCAAGTCTCTAGAGCTAAAGTCCATATGTAGGTAATACAGGGAAACATGCAACAAACTGATAAACAGTTCCTGAAACTTGTCCATGACATACAGAAAAAGGTGGGGAGCGAGGGAGGGAAGAGGAACTGCCCTAGAACATAACAGACGTGAGAGACAAAAATGACTAAAGATGATCTGTGGACTTTGAACCCTGGTGTGAACAAAGCAACTCTAAAAAAGTCTTAAGACAACTGGGCAAACCTAAAAAGGATCTAGCTGTATGTAGTGCCAAGGAGTAACTATTAATTGCATTAAGTGTAAGATGACATTTTGGCTCTATAAGATATCCTTATTTTTAGAGATGCAAATAGAAGTATATCAGGATATACATATAGAAATGGCAGAAATGCCTAGAATTAGCTTTAAAATACCCTAACAAAGCAATGTGAAGGAAAAAAGAATGAAACAAATGTGGCAAAATTTTGAAAATAATTGAAACTGAGTGATGGGAATATAGGAGGTATGATTTACTCTTTCTACTCTGCAGTGTATTTGCAATTTTTCATAATGAAAAAATTAAAAAGGAGAACTTCACTAGCAGAGAAGCCTGAAAAAACAGTAGAGACAAATCTATTAATAATAATCTTGTGTGGAAAATTAATGAAGAAAAAAATCAACACAGCAGCTGATTATTTAGAAATTAAGCAAGTTATAGAAAAACCATCAATTTTTTCCTATCAATAACTAGTCAATGCTACAGACTGAAGGTTTGTGTCCAAATTCACATATAGAAACCTAATCCCAAAAGATGGCATTTAGAGGTGACTAGGTCCTGAGGGTATAAGAGGCCCCTCACCCCTTTTGCCATGTGAGGACACAGCAAAATAGTGCTGCTTATGAACCAAAAACAGTCTCACGAGACATTGAATCTGCCAGAGCCTAGATAATAGACTCCCAGACTCAGAACTGTGAGAAATTTCTGTTGTATACAATAGCCAGGCTATATTTTGTTATAGCAGCATAAACACACCAAGACAGTTAGACAGCTGTGTGAAATATAATTTTGTTCCTGAAGGAGATTATTCCACCAAAAACCCAGTAGAGAATAAGCAGTTTTACAGGAAACATTAAAAAGAAAAAAACAGGGCCTCCCCTGGTGGCGCAGCAGTTGAGCGCTGGGTTTCGAGGCTGCCCACAGCCTCTGCAGTGCCAGTTCAGTCCCCAGCCGCCAGCGAGGGTCCCACAAAAAAAAAAAAACAAAAAAAAAAAACAAAAAAAAAAAACAAAAAAAAACACCTTTTTAGGAATGCAGCTGTCTGTTTCCTCTCCTCAGAACTGTGTCATGCTTTTATGTAATTGTGGACTTCTAAATGGACGGTGGTACTGAATTGAAATAAAGAAAATTGAGACACAGAAAACAGAAGTCACAGCTGCAGTTTGAAATGAATGCTGTGTCTTTTGTGTGTGTTGTAATAATTTGATCACGTTTAAAAGAACCCAGGGCCTACTTCACATCCCTCCTGAAACAGTCCTTTAACTTTTAATATACAACATAATATTAGCAATTTATTCCACAATGAGGGCCGACTAAGACTCTTTGGAGATCCATTTTCAAATTATCTTCCAAGTAGTTGAAAGTAAACCAAATCAATAATCAAATTTTGAAGCATATTCAAAGCATAAAACAAGATTTCTTTTCTAATAAATGAATGGTTCTTAATCCTTTGTTTAGGGTTATTGATTCCTCTGAAAATCTTTCAATACAAAAAAAAATCTATACCCTTCCCTCTCCCCCTCCACAGGGTTTTTATCAGAGCTCTGAAGGCTCATATTTGAAACCCTGTAATGCAGTGTTACCATGGATAAGTAATTCTGAACAAAGTACAAATTCAAGTCAGTACTAAAGGTCTCCAGTGAACTGATCTGGAATTTTCAACCCAATTCTCCAGTATTTTTCTAAGGGTTACACCTTAGTTAAATGTATTAGTTATGGTTTCCTGAAGATGCCTCCCTATCTTGGTTCTTGAGATTTCCACTATTTTTACATATTCTTGGCTATCTCAATTACTTGATAAAAGTCTATCCTTCATGATCTGTCATAAGCAATAGAGCCTCCATGAAAACTTCACTGATTCCCTAAACCTTCCTCTGAAGTTTAGTCTTGTATCCTTCTGTACTTTCAACACCTTTCTCCATTTGGTATTTTGGTCTACTAAATAATCTGTCTAATCTGGGATTTTAGGTGACAGAGAAGTTGAACTGAAAATTACTAGTAAGTTCTACTACACAGAATGAACTGAATGGTGCTCTGAAATGATATATTCATAGCCTAACACCTTATTTGTGATCTTATTTGGAAAAAGGATATATGCAAATGTAATGAAGTTAAGGATCTGAAGATGAGATCACTTGGGATTATCATGAGGGCCCTAAATCCAATGAAAGTGTCTTTAAGAGAAAGAGAAGTAGGCCATGTGAAGACAGAAGCAGAGACTGGTGTTATGTAGCCACAAGCCAGGGAATGTATGAAGCTACTAAAAGCTGGAAAAAGCAAGGAAGGATTCTCTCCTAGGGTAGCTGAAGGGGGTGCAGCATTTCTACTGACACTAATTTCAGACTTTGGCCTCCAGAACTGTGAGAAAAGTAAATTTTTATTTTAAGCCATCAATTTTGTGTTAATTTGTTATAATAACCTGAGGAAACCATATAACCACTTAGCCCCATTCTAATTCTAGCAAGTCACTTTTATTTACTGAGGCAGTTCTATAATGGTTAATTACTTCAAGATCATCAGAAGGGATAATACAGATGCTCTCCTGAATCTTTCTTATTCTCCAGTTGTTTTCTGCAAAGGTCTCTAAATTTTCTTTATCAAGAGTTGATCCAGGGCCTCCCTGGTGGCGCAGCGGTTGAGCGCCGGGTTGCAAGGCTGCCTGCAGCCTCTGCAGTGCTGGTTCGATCCCTGGCTGCTCCCCCCACATGGCGTGCAGACCTCTCCTGCCTCCCGCTGCTCCCCTCAGCAGTGTACTTTGGTCCTTCTGCCGGCTCTGCTCTCCGCTCTGGCTCTGGTGAATTCTCTCACCTTCCCACGCTTCTGACTGTACCCAGTGCTTGTATAAATCAATCAATCTTAAAAAAAAAAAAAAAAAAAAGTTGATCCAAAAAAGCCAGAGCAGGGTGGCATCTGAATAGCAAAGAGCTGTATTCTTGTGAAAGCTGACAATATCAGTTATAACATGTGGTTAGTCCACAGATGAAGGTCTGGGATTTAAACCTGGCACCTGACCTTATGGACAGGTTACTTCTTTGATCTTTTATTGTCTGCAGACAACTCTTTGAGGGTTGATGCAGTATGTTAAATGAGCAAAGCATATAAATCTAAAAGATCTACAAAAAGATTTTCAGCATAGCAGAAGATGATTTTCTGGGTATAATACTATCCCTGGCTATAGATTTATGTTCTATAATTGAAACAAAAATTCCTTCTAGTCTATTTTCAGAGACAATCAGCAAGTTTCAGGAAAAATTTTAATTTAGACATAGCCAAATATGACATTGCCAACATATTTCCAAAGAAGTTTTGCATTTTCTTTTGCATTAAAGAATGAAAGTCTATGCCTTTGATTTCCCTTCCCACCCATTTCTCATAAAATAATTAGCTCATACACTGGTGCTTCATTATCTGCCAAACCTTTTCCTTCAGTCCAGATGAAGAGCCTATTTGGATACGACACCTAGATTCTGTTTCAAGTTTACACCATTGAGCATAAATGTTCATGCTCTAAATAGTTGGGAGGGAGCAACAGATACAGGTAGTTCATAATTTTTTGATTTGCCTATATGAACTTAACAAACACAGGGAATGCAACACACTCAATCTCCAAATTAGGACAAAATCTTCAAAGGGAAAATATAGCATACTGATAGATTATGGTAAAGTTATTTTGAGAATTCAATGAACAGTCATCAAACAAACTGAATGCTCATTATACTTGCTGTGTCACACTTGTACTTCTTTTGTTCTCAACTATTTGATATTACGTTTGCTAAAGGAAGTACTGTATCTGATACAAACACCTTTTTATTTAGTAAAACATGAGGAACAGACAATATGAGACAGATTTTAAGTCAAAACACACAGTTAACCTTCTACAGAAGCCTATGGTTTAGAGGAGCAAGTTTTACAAGATGAAAACATTACTAATACAAATGACCAAAACTTTAGAAGATGACAATGAAAAGAAAAGCAAACCTCACTTTAAGAAAAGTCAATAAATGAAAAGAGAAACTTCAAAAGCAGATAAACTAGCAATTATATATAAAACATTCACTGTAGTTATTTTAGTAGTAATCAACTTCTAATACACCTAATGGCAGTGAATCCATAAAAATTCATTGCATTACAGGGCCTCCCCGGTGGTGCAGCGGTTGAGCGCCGGCTTGCGAAGCTGCCCGCAGCTTCTGCAGCGCCGGTTCGATCCCGGCTGCTCCCCGGCCACCGGAGGAGGGTCCCACATGGCGCGCAGACCTCTCCTGCCGCCCGCTGCTCTCCTCAGCAGTGTACTTCGGTCCTTCTGCCTGCTCTGCTCCCCGCTCTGGCTCTGGTGAATTCTCTCACCCTCCCGCGCTTCTGACTGTACCCAGGGCTTGTATAAATAAATAAATCTTAAAAAAAAAAAAAATCATTGCATTACACCTTTTCCAGAGCAAATCCACAAGTTGATGTGAGGTTTACCTGTAATGCTATCTAGAAAGTGGCTTCCTTTCCTTGTCACTCAGACTTGCTCCAACACCCTGGAGCACCATGGAGATACTGAGCAACTCTGGTGTTAGACTGTCTTTAGAGCAAACAGAGGGTCCAGGTTGGCTTTCCCAGGAATGGTCAACTAAAAGTAAGGCCAATGGCCAGCTATGCTTGGGCCAGCTGGCATGAAACAGAGTGTCTGGTTCCTACCTCCCCAGCAGAGGAGGCTCAGCCAGCTGGCTTTCAATGGACACACTAGTTGGAGTGCTCACAATTCCTTTCAAACCATCTGGCATTCTTTTTGAACCCTAAATTTACCCAACATCACACTCTGATGTCTGAAATGCTCAGATAATTGGAGTAGTCCCCACTGTCTCTCTAAATAAGAAAAGAAAGGCACAAAAATGAAGTCAAATTTCAAAATACAATTTCTAAAATTAAAAATTGCCCTCAAATTCAGCTTGTGTATTATCTTTCTTAAAATCTAAATTAGTCCCATGATTTTTAAGCAAACTTTCAAAATAAATATTAGGCAAACAATAAAGGAATAGACTAAAACAGACAATTTAACATGCAAAGAAATTATAAGAATCCCTAAAGGCTGGCAGAACATAGCTCTCCCTACTCAGAATTTCTACAGAGCCAGTCTTTATCCCTCATGTGGCTTTCAGAGTGGGCTTTGTACTGCTACATATATTTATCTTCCCAGCTAGCTAGTAAATGAAAAGAACAGTGTCTTATAGCTAGTTAAAAAAAAATCTGTTGATGATGTATTGCGTGTTTTTAATGTTTCATTTCCAGAAATAAGAAAATTTAATGTGGAATAACATACAGAAGGAACCTCACCTCTGGGCAAGCCAAATAAACAAAGAACAAGATTTGACTTCAAATAAAAATATTTTATCATGTGATCAAAATGATTTATCAAATAACCAAAATGCAGGGAAGTGCAATAGGGTACTTAACTGTCAACCATACAATCTATCACAAGGGGTAATCTGGGAAATAGAGAAGAAAGAAATCAGAAAAAACATAAAACCAAAAATAGCTAAGTCACATTTATGGCCAATAAATCCTAGCAGATATAAGTGCTATGCATAAAAATATTGCAGCGACCAAATCACTTCAAATATCAAAAATTGGGGAAGGCTATAAAAATGATTATTATAATTATTTTTTATTGCAAGTACCCCCATGCCAAATAATTAGTTTAGTATTTGACATATGATCTCATTCGACCTATACAACAAACATATGGAATGAGTACTGGTATTATTTCCGTCTTGCAGATGAGGAAACAGAGAAGTTAGGAAATTTGACAAGATCACAGGACAAAAAGTGAAAGAGCTGGAATTCAACACCAAGTGGTCCGAATCCAGAATCCAGGTGTAAAAAAGACTGCCAGTGTTAAATTATACTTATGAAATTATAAAATCTAATGTATATATACATTAGAGCTATATAATTGCATTCATCTCCATCTTTTATCACAGGAATTCCTGCAAATAATGTTCTTGCCACATTTAGTCATGACATATTTAATCATGAAGCTTAAAGATTGTTTCTTTTTGGTGATGAATGGTTCTAGCACTTCCTAAGGTAGATTTTAAAAATGTACCTGATAACCTTCATGCTGATTTCCAGAGGTGATTGCACTTATGACTGATGAAACTTTCTTCACTGTTAACTTATATTTCTAACTTATAATTCCATTTAAAAGTGGAAAACAGGGCCTCCCTGGTGGTGCAAGGTGTTAAGTTTTAGCACTAAGCAGCTATTGGCAGCCGCTGCAGCGTAAGTTCGATCCCTGGCGAGGGAGCTGACCCACATGGCGTAGCAAACCTCTCCTGTCTCACCCGCTGCTCCCCTCAGCACTGTATTTCAGTAAGATCTGCCTGTTCTGCTCCCTACTGTTTCTGGTGAATCCTCTCACCTCCCCTCCCCATACCTCTGGCCTATACCCTAAGTACTGCATGCATAAATAAATGAAAAACAAAAATTAAAACACAGGACATACTCCCAAGGTGCTTTTGATCACCCAGCTGTGCTCCTAAACTATGGTGTTGACTCAGGACCCAAAACATTCTGAGGAACTTTCATGTCTTTAGATGTTCAAGAGGAAGATGCAAAGCCTCCACCTCTTGATGGAGGCATGTAACACCATAAAGAATAATTTATTTGGGTGAGATAGTGTGTGTTTGTGTGTGTATACACACACACACATACATGTCAGTTGGGAAAATATCTGCCCCACGAGTAAAAGGAAAGAAAAACTCCTATGCCAAGGAATTTCATGAAATGTCAGAAACACCAGGGATAAATATCCTAACATCTCCCAGAGAGGTAGGAAAAAAGGGAATACAGATTAGAAAGTCTGGACTTCTCAGTAGCAACACTGGAATCTAATGGAAAAATGCCTTCAAAAAAGGACCACTAATTTTCAATCTAGAATTCAATATCCAGCTAATCACCATTCAAAAGTTAGGGTAAAGTGATGACATTTC
Organism: Talpa europaea; assembly: GCF_964194135.1. Taxonomy (NCBI): domain Eukaryota; kingdom Metazoa; phylum Chordata; class Mammalia; order Eulipotyphla; family Talpidae; genus Talpa; species Talpa europaea. Next base: position 15,376,015 of record NC_140078.1, on the reverse strand, counting down.
CAGACATGCAACTTCTGAGTTAGAGAAGCAATGAGTTTGCCTGTGCCCTTTCTCAGGAAGCTACTAAAGAATAGGGAAGGCATAGGATCCAGGAAATTAAAAATCCAAAATAGGATAAAGGTAAAGGGAATTCCCAAGATGATGACAAAGGGAAATCTTAGGATCACATCTAGGAAAAGGAAATGAAACTAAGAGATTACCTGAAAATATTGAAAGACTATCAGGAATTTGAAAATGAATTAATGACTGGTACAAAAAAAACTAAAATGAAAAACATACAGAAGAAGCAATTACTTAATTCAGGAGAAACAAAAGTTATACAAGAAAGAGAATGCAGTAGTAGTACCCTACATGGTTCACCTGTGATTAATAAGCATTGTCACAGTCAATGCACTTTAGGAAGTATTAAGTATATGTATGAATAGCTGATGGAGGATGATTGTGTGGGACCTTCAACTTCCCAACAAAAGTACACAGATAATATCCAAAGATGGAAAATCAAGAAACAGCAGTATAAACATTAAAAATGAAATACACAGGTAAATATTAGAAGGAAATGGAAAGACTTGAAAGCGGTTGGAACATGCTGAAATTGATGGGTTTTGACTACTTCCCAATCTTAAAAATGGCAATTTCACATGGCTTAAATTAATACATTAGTATAACATTACTTTATTACTGATTAGAATAAACTGTCATTTGAAACAGAAAACAATTATTGATACAGACTGTTCAATGGGAAAAAGCTCTACCTTTTGTTATCAGACATTGTTGGGAAGATAATATATTTCAGTTTTGGGTAACAAATTCATATATGATATTATCATTACTAAAATAGCAATAGCATTAGATTTCTAATGAATATAAAGAATATACTTACTAAAACAGCATTTAACAAATTTATTTTGATAAAGAATAAGAATTTTTCTTCAGTCATCATACTCTACAGAAATGCTAACAATTAGTAAAGATTTTTATTAACAGAAGACTGAATAACAATGTTTCTAGGTTCCTTTGTTGATACAAACAAGAGCTAAGTCACTCTTGCAAAATTAAAGTTCCACAATAGCATGGTACTGTGCAAGTCTATTTCAGTGATAATTTCCGTTATACTGCTTTGTTTATCTAAGACTTCCCCTTATGGTTTGTTTTAAAGGTATTTCTAAAAAATCATTTTATGTAGGCAGTTCATAAATTATTTTGGTGGCTTCATTCTCATCCACTAATAATATCTCCAATTAATAATGTTTTTAAGTTAGCGTATTTTGAATTAAATTCATTGATAGTCAAATTTCATTTAAATCTCACATCATAAAACCTAAACTTCTCTAAATTGAAAAATCAGCTTTACAAATTTTAACTTCTACAAAATAAGAATTTGATTACAACATAAGGTAAGAATTTTACTAAGAATAATGGATCTTGATCCAACCAATGGAAAATTTCCCCTTCAAATTAAAAGCAAATGTTTTTTACAGAGGGAATATACACAAACAGATGCTGTGGAAGACTGCTTAGTTTAGATTTCATTTTGCACTAAAACCTACCAGGAATTAAAGTACATGTGATTATAAATTAATCTCAAAGAGACTCTTAAAGAAAAATGTACCAATTATGCATATCATTCAATAAGCTAATTTTTAAGTTAACATCTCTATTGAGGTAATGTTGATTTAAGCGTCTCTTAACTTTTTACCACTGCTTTTTTGAATCAAAAGATTATAATCAAAATATATTTTGGAGGGTATGTTTCTTATAACTAAGTTTATCTAATTTCCATCACTGTGCAAAATTACAAGGGTTAAAAAAAAAACAAACCCTGAAAATGCAACCAAAACAATATCTTTTAAAAATTAAAAAAAAAAAAACACCCTGTTTTAAAAGGTCGAAAAAGGAATAGCTGTACTATCACAATTGCCTCTTTTTATTTGGTCTGCATCAACTGTAACCAACTTCATACCTTTACCTACACAACAAAGTCAGGCAGTCAGACCAGGCCAATCTGTGGGGACCTGCAGGGCTTCCTCCTCTCTCAGGGGATGAGGACAATGATAAAAGGTATTCTGTTTTCCAGTAGTCCTGTAAGAGGAGCCATTGAGCTGGGCAGCACAACCCAACAACAGAACACAGAAAATTTCAGATCAAAGCAAGAGCGCATGCCAGCATAATATGCAATAAAACCCTTTGCCAAAGCATTAAAGAGAAAAAAAAAAAAAGCAAGCAAGCAAGCAAGGAGGTGTCGAGAACCTGCTGGACCACCTTCTTATTAACACAGGGAGGCAGGAAGAAATAAAATCTGCCTATCCGAGGAGCTGAGTAAAGCAGTGCCCGACACACACGAGCGTGTCTGCAGACCTGCATGTGCACAGTCAGGGGCCAGCGGCCAGAAAGCAGCGCCCTGTATGCGCTGGAGCCCGGCCAAGTGCAGATCGCCCAGCGCACTCTCACGAATGAAACCCCAAAAGCCAAGTGTCCCAGACCTACCGACAACAGCGCATTCACAGTCAACTAACACACCCCACTGGTTTTGCAGCCAGAAACGAAAACACCGTCTGCGAGAGCATCAGGACAGAACTGGGTGAAGCGCTGATGAAGTGATGCGCCTCTTTCTCTCGCGCCCCTAAAACGACCTGTTTATCTTATTTCAGCGGCGAGACAGCTCCGCACCCTCGCACGCACGATCCGCTCTCCGGAAACAAAGAGGGTCCTCGCTTCTCCGGCCTGTGGGAGCACAGACGCCCCCCGATCCCCAGAGGAGTCACCCCGAGGTTTCCAAGGAGGGCGCCGGGGCGAGCGGTGCCCCCCGGGGTGCGGGCAGCACGCGGTGACAATCGGGCACGCGACATCGCCACAAAGAAAGGGGCGTCGCAGCGGGGGGCCCGGGAAACACGGCCACGCCGCGCCCCACGCGCGCGCCCCCCGCCAGCCCCGCGGCCGCCGCGCTCGCCCTCCCGGCCCGCGGCCGCGCCTCCCGCGCCAGCCCCGCGCGCGAGCCTCCCCCGGCGACGTCCCGGTGACAGCCGCGCCGCCTTTGTGCGGGGCCCCGCGCCCGGCCCCGACGCCCCTCCGCATCCCTCGCGCCCCCCCGGGCCGCGGCGCCCCCGCCCTGCCCCCGCCGCGCGCCCCGCCCGTGAGGGGGAGGCCGGCGCGGGCCGCGGTCTCCTCAGCATCCCGAGCCCGGACCCGCCCGGCCCCCGAGCTCCGGATTCGGGGCGACCCCCAGCGCCCCCGCCCCCGTCCGCTCGCTTACTCGGGTGTGCCGGCAGCGGCGGCGGCGACAGCAGGGGTGCGGGAGCCTCGGCGGCGGCGGCGGGCGGCGGGCGACGAGCGTCTGTCGGGACCCAGCGCGGCTGAGGTGGCGGCGGCAGACGGCGCGCGGCGGCCCCCGGCGAGGGGCGGGCCCGGCGGGGGAGGGGCGGGCGCCGCGCCTCTCATTCATGCAGCGGGGGCGGGGTGAGGGACCCGGATGCCCGGGCAGCCCCCGCCCACCTCGCGAGGGCGCCGGGGCTTCAGCGGCTGAAGTGCGCAGGCGCGACCCGGCGCTCCCTGGCCGGGCCTGGTCCAGCCGCGCCCGCTGCTGGGGACGGTGCCCCCGGGACTGAGGTACGGTGGAGAGACCCGCTCCCTCACTCCCTCATCTGTTTATTTTTGCAGGCTTTATAGGCATTTATAAAAGTGGAAGCTTGGAACACCATCTTCCTAGCGTCTAGTCACCCACCCCCGGGGGCACAGGCGTGGACATAGAACTGCCCACTAATTAGGAGGGTGCACACCGCCCCCTCCCTCCAGCTGCCTTTCCCGCGGTAGCTGCTCGCAACTGAATGCTGGGACCGCTGTGACAGATCTGCCCAGATATTGGAGGAAGGTGTGTGCAAGAAAGCAGTGCATTGCTTTATTTTCATTGACCTAGTAGTGCCCTCGGCCCCTAGCTCCGCAGGACTGGCAAGAAATTGCCAGTTGGCCCGGGGGCGAGGGGAGGAGGTGAGAATCAGCGCATCCAGTGACACTAAAGCCTAGAGTCTGTCCGAAGCTGCTGCGAGGATGTGGGGAGGCCTCATGTTGATGGAAGGCTGTTTAGTCAGCAGGCACCCTTGTTTCCAGCGCCGTGGTTTGTCACTTGTGGGCCACAGAACCCCCAGATGAGGCTGGGATCCTGCAGCAGACCGCACAGCCACCTCCTCTGAAGCTGTTCTGCTGAGTGGGGCCGCTGCTACTCAGGGCTTGCAGAAAAGACTGTGCTCCCCACCCCTTCTCAGGCCCCATGTCCCCCTCTAAGAGTCCTTCTTCGATCCTTCAGCCCCCCTCACATAAACCATAAATGGCCCAATAGTTTAACTTTGGGAAGCAAAGTTACCATGGAAAGTGACTGCAGGCAAGTTCCGTCTACTTTGACAAACCATAAACCTCCAAGACAAGGAGAAAGTCCCTAAAGACAGACACCAGTGAATCTCTCCGAGGTACCCAAGAGTCACAGTCCCCCTAGGTGAGCGAGAGTGTAACAAAAGTGAGGGTGCAGAACCTAGACCTCAACTCTGCTTTGCTGATAACCCTCACTCAGTCTAAACCAGGCCTCCTCATCTCTCTGGCGCTAGGCTGCAGTCTCATTCCATTCTCATGCAAATCATCCTCATGATATGCAGATCTGCCCCAGTTACCATCTTTTTCTCTTTCCCTCCTCCACCCCCCAGCCTGGCACTTATTTTCAGAGCTGCAGAATGGCGTTTCACTCTCATTGTGTTCCTGCTGTTCCCTCTAGGAAGGGAACACTCCAAAACCACTTTGTAATGACGTTTTCCTTCCTGCCCCCTAACTTGTTAACAAACTTTCTTTGAAACGCCCACCTGAGCCCTGTACCCACTTTCCTGTCCACACAGGGCACATTCTGGGGTCCCTACTCTGGCATATTTTCTGCCCTAACCAGAATATGAGCCCTTCCACGGGAACAGTGTCTCCTGGAGACCTTAGCACTTGACTGGTGTGGCCAGGGAGGCTCCGCAGGGGAGAGAAAGGCTGAACTCCTTTTTTCTTTCTCCTCCCTTCTTGTGGCTTCCTTCCCCTGCCCTGTGTTTGGAAACCTGTTTTGTTTGTTTGTTTAGAAAGTTTGGCTAGACATTTGCTAGTCCAAACAGGCAGTAGGCTAGAGGGTGGAGTGACTCCAGCTTTGTGTCCTTTGTCCTTGTGAAAATTAGGGGAGAGAGAAAGAGAAGGTGTGGGGGAGGAGAGAGAGAATAAGGGTGTAAGGAGTAGGGGAAGTTTTCAGTTGTTGTTTTTAGGGAGACTCATCTAATTAAAATTTTGCTGAGGCATCAACTAGCCCAGCTGCCTTTTGGGGTCAGGAAGAAAATGTCACCTAAGGATGGGGAACACATATGGCAGGGTCCTGCCTAATGTCCCCAGAAGTGGACTGCTTCTTGTTCTTCTTGAGGGAGAAGTCAGAATTTCTGGCCTCCTGGGGTCTCTAGCTGATGATTCATCTGCTGGTCTGTGATCCTAACTGCCTAGTAATACAGATGGTTCTGTTATAGAGCAACCCCGATATTGAACGGGTTCCTGACTCCTTTTCCCCCTAACAGTTCCTTCCTCACTACCACTCCCAACACCCTCCCTTCTTTAAGCAAAATACATATAGTGTGGGTGCACTAAGATAGGTCTTTGTAGTTTAGGTGGGTGCCCCCAAACAGCAGGCATCCAGGACTTAAAGCTGTGGCTTTTTCAGCTAACATGTTCCTTTGTTCTACATGATAGGGGGAGAGGTTAGAAGGGTTTCACTGTTTAGGACTTGAGAGGATGTCCCTCTTTCTATCTCTTTCCTCCCAGTCTTCTAGCTTTCTATACCGTGCTTGCTTTAAAGCATCTTCCTTATACCCAACTCATTGCTCAGAAAACCACATCCCAATTCACATAATTAGAAGTCCTTCAACACTCTTCTACCTTTTGGAAAAGAATTGATATTTAATTTTAAATCAAATACCTGCAACTAATTTTGGATGGCAGCTTTCTGGATGATAACTATAGTGGGATTGGGGGCTGGTTCGAGTCATCCTGGGATCTGGTGGGCAATACAAGTTTGTTGAATGACTGCCTGACCAATAAAGGCAAAACCAGTCTTTGAAACAGAAGCTAGAAACCAAAGGTCTTGCAGCCCCACTGCACCATCTGCCCTACATCACATTGGCCAGTCACTTGGCTGCTTAATTATCTAGTGCTCCAAACGACCTTCTCAAGGGTTGCCCATTCAGTGCTTTGACTCTGTAGATAAGTCAGTAGAGAAGTCTTTTCTGTGAGAATCTGGGGTGTGCTCCTGTGCTCCCTGAACCCCTTCATCCAAGAATTCCAAAGTGTTTCCTCTTGTACCTTCTGCTCAACCCTCCTGGGGGTCCTCCCCTCCTCATAGGCCATGTGGACCTGTAGCTGGAGTGTGAGTCAGCCCTCGGAGGAATTGCTTTCTAATGCAGGATGTGTGTGCATGACTGTGCAAGTGTGATTGGGGAGGAAGTACAGGTTCCGGTGTACAGGTCTCTAGCTTTGGGTCAGGCCAAGAGGCAGGAGCCAGGAATTCTGTCTCCTCAGCCACCAACAATCCACATTGCCTTTCTGGCACATGCAGGCCCCATCACCCAAACAGAACTCAGAGTTCCTGAGAAAATATAAGTGCTGAGGAGCTCGTGTGGGAGCTTCTAGCTGAGACCAGTGCAGACAGAGGAAGCAGAGGCACAGCTCCCCAGGGGTGGTGCAGCCTGCTCAGATTTGCTTTTGAAATGGAGGAAACCTGTCTTAATGAGGATTCTCCCAAGAGCAGGTGCTGAGACAGAGGCTGGGATGTAGGTCATCTACTTGAGAGGTGAGCCCAGGAAATAGAAGTGAAGAAATGGGGAAAGGTGATATGGAATGGAAAGAAACCAATACTAAGGTGTGAGTCAGCTGGTGAGTTAGTTACTGCCATGGACAGCTGAGGCTCCATCCTGCTGGGAACCCACTGAGAAACCTGGGACAGCCTCAACACTGTCCTCTCAAATGATGAGGAGGCTGGAGTATTTATACACTGACTTCCATCCCCCCTGCTGCTTATAGAAGCCATTGGGGAACTTTCAAGTTAGATCTGTGCAGTGAAAGAAGCTGTCAAGCTCAGCTCTCCTGCCACTTGGTGCAAAACTTCTACCACTAACATCACCTGTAGAATACCACAATCACCACAGTTCCTGCCTCTCTGGAGTTCTCTGGCCCGACTGTGTCATTGCCAGATTTGTAGGTTTGAGCTTGAAAGAGGAAGTGAAATGGGATATCTTTGTCCACAACCTGTTCTAGGAAAAAGGAACTGTAGTAGTTTACTTCTTCCCCATTTCAAACTATTCAGATTACCCAAGATCTCGTAACCACCATCACCTCATCCCAAAGTAAGGGGCGGGAGAAGCAGATAGGCGTTCTGGAATGACTTCTTTATCACCAAATCATAGAAGCAGAGGGAGGACTGAACTTCCTCATTAGAAAAATGAGACTCAGTATCTTTTCCTTATTACTGCAGCACATCTTCTTGGTAGGCTTCCTTGGATTATCTTGGCTTTCTGCCCTTCCCACCTCCATGATCATAATCAGGACTCTGACCTTTATGCCCTCAGACTGGGGTGACACAGTGTGAACTTCTAGGGGTGAGTATGCTTCCTGGGGAGACACAGCTTCCCTCACAGGCCTCTGACTCCCTTATATGAAGTTCATACTCATCTGTCTACCATCCACAGACGTTCACAGGAGGGGAAAGATGGGAGGAAAGGTCTAGTACCAATGGAGCTTGGATTCTTTTTTCCGTGTTAAGATAGTGAATTGAACCTACACATGTACTTTTGTTCCTTCCTGAAACCCACTAAAATTACTTTAAAGAAATTTTTTTTAAAAAGGCACACACAATAATAATAATAATAATAATGACACAAAGTCATGAGGACAGAGAGAACAGAAGAGGAGACAATAGCAAAAAAGAATTTTGGAAGCTGGAAACAGATGGATGCCTGGTAATTGACTTAGCAGCCCTAGGAAAACTGAAACCCAGAGAAAACGAAGAACAGCCCTACTTTAATGGAAAATCCTAAAAATAAAAAAAATAGAAATTGGCAGTCCTAGATACCACTGGAATGAGCAAGCCAAAATCAGGAGAACTGGGTGAAAGGTGATTGGGAAGCAGTTAAAGTCCTAGTTCCCCTCTCCCACTCTCCACGCTGCAGCACCTCCTTACCACCAGGCAGAGGCATGAAGATTTTACCTCTGGAGAGGCTATTCCATAGGGTCTCCGTACTGGCAATGTCAGGTACCGCTGAAGACAGTTATCATGTGCAGAACAGGGGCATTAAGTGGGTATTTACTCACTGTGGGCTGAGATCCTCAACTTCCTTTCTGCTTATTCCCCAGATCACTGGCAGCCATACTCCACCCTTCTTTTTTGGGAACTCTGGCCAAAATGAAAAGAACTAAGAATTCTGGCACTGGAGTTTCCAAAAAATGACCACCCATGTCTCCCCACAGTGAATCTCAGAGTTGACAAGTCTGGCTCACTCACGCAGGGTTTTCAATAGGCTTTTTAGGTCTTTACTCTTAATCACAGCAGTGAAAGAGTATGTCTTATGTTTCCTAGAAACAGAGGCCAAGATGGGGATTCAGATGCTTGTGATTTACCAGGGTGTGTTCTCAGGAGAAACCTTATCTGCGCTTTATACCCCGAGAGGCAGGGGAAGGACGGTGGTTTTAGTTGAGACCTGAGCAAGGATGAGGTTTTTAGTTGGAGGTTTTTCTGAGTCAGATCCTATAGGGGACCCTGAGGCATGAATTGCACCAGAGTTGATCTCACCTTGAAGCAAGAAAAATATTTTGTATTCACATATTAATCAGTCATTGCTTATGGCCTACCAGGAAGAGACTGTGGCCTTCCTGGCAAGGCAGCTCCTGGCTGAGGTGAACTCTGTAGAGAAAGGGGAAGTTCTGATCCATTAACAACCAGCACAGCAGCTAGGGGTATGGGCAGGACATCAATAATGTCTGCTACAGTTCACAAGCTATCTAAGGACAACTGTTAACATGGAAGGTAGAGAACAAATAATAGTAAACACAAATCAAAATAAACAAGCAAACTAATGATCAAAATAAACAGAGAAAAGCAACTTGGAAGACACCAAAACTTACTTTCAAGGCTAGAAGAGGATATTATGAAATACAAGTAAGGTGCTATTTTAAAGGATAGGAAACAAAATAAGCTTTAAACGTTAAACAAACAAACATGATAGCTGAGATGAAAAGCTCAGTAGGTGGCTTGGGAAGTAAAATCTGGGTTGTCTCCCAGAAAATAATTTCAAAAGACAAGAACAATGAAAACTAGGGGGAAAAAATAAAGTGTGTGAAAAATTATCCAATAGGTTTAACCTCTGAACTATTAGCACCTCAGCTTCCCAGAGAGGAGGAAATTATTAATGAACTGATTCAAGAAAAAATTTTTACACTGAAAAAACGTGTTTCCAGGTTGAAAGGGCCAACCATGTGCCTAGTTTAATAGTTCAATGGGTAAAAATGGGCCCCCAAAATGCACATATTCCTGAAATCGGGACCCTAGGGACAAAGAAAAAGGGCCATATGTCAAGTTTCAAGAACCAAAAAGTTTTTAAAGTTTACTGGAACTGTTGAAACAACACTGGAAGGTAAAATACTAGAGTTATATACTCAAAATTCTAAAGGAAAATTCTAGATCTAGCTAAACTATTAACCAAGAGACAAATAGAATAAAGACAATTTCAGACACACACAATCTCATGCTAGGAAGTAACGATCTCATTTCAGGAAGTAACTGCAAGATGGTGTGGTTTACCAAGCCAAGGGGGTAAACCAAAGAGAAAGACACAGGATACAGGGCCTGGGTCCAACATGCGGACTGGCGTGTGTGGGAGGTGTGTGGAAATCCCATGAAGCTCCTATAGTGTAAGCCTAGGAGGGTTGGAGTAGAGTCTTGAGACACAAAAATGCTATGAACTGTCATCATTAAGATGACTGCAGTCATTGTGCCATCTTTACAACCAGTTTGCTTGTAGACAAAGTTGACTATAAGACAGACCCCACTTACATTGTTGGGAAAAGAACTAGGCTAGTTACTTTGAGGGTTGGCATCTAGTCTTGGATTTATCTTCAAGTCCTTCTAGGACTGGGCAAGTCTTTTTCACTCCCTGGAATTCAGGATCATCTTTTGTAAATGTCAAGAATGGATGAAATGAATTCCATTTGTCTTTAGGGCTATCTGTACCTCTGTGAGATTTATTCTTCATGGTATACTGTCCTATGGGTTTTGAAAAATTGTCATCTAACCATCTCCAAAACCACGCTATAAAACCATTCCATCACCCCACAAAACGTACTCATGCTACTTATTTGTAATTACCACCCCCACCCCACCCTTTGTCAACCCTGGAAATCAATGATCTATTCTCAAATTCATATAGTTTCACCTTTTCTAGAATAATAAATGAAGTTGTATGGTATGAAAGTCTTTGAGTCTGTCTTCTTTCATTTAACACAATGCATTTTGTTTGGCAGAGTGACCACTGACCTTGCTTCACTTCTCCATGTGCACATGGCCGTCTCTTTTGGGAGGTCTTACTGGTGCCCTGAGTGCTACCCAGGACTCTGAACATGGGGTCCCAGGACCCTGAATATGGGTTTCATTTCTATAAGATGTAGAGCTCCTTTTCTCAGGCATCTACTGCTATGCAATGCTTCTGACCACATAGTTTGGGGATTTATTCTGGTGTTGTGTGGTGAGGCCTTGCTTTCAAATCCCATGCCTTCTCTCAAACATGTGATATTGTCTACATATATGTCCTAGGTTTTTTTCTAGCAAGTTTCTTTTAAAATTAACTTTTGAGATTGTTGTCAATTTGCAGAAAGACTTTGTGTATCCTCCATGCAGTTTCCCTCAATAGTAACATCTTCTATCATAGCCAGGAAATTGACATTGATAGAACATCCAAACTTAATTGGGTTTCATCAGTTTTACAGGCACTGGTGTGTGTTTGTGTACACTTAGTTTTATGTAGCTTATCACACTTGTGATTCAGGCCACCATAGTTAACATTCAGAACAGCTTGGTTACCGCGAAGATGCCTTTTATAGTCAAAATCACATCTTTCCCACCCTACAGCCCCCATACTGTCCCTAACTCCTGGCAACTGCTAAAGAGATCCTCCATCTGTCTACTTTTGTAAGTTCATGCTTGTTACATAAATGAAATCATATAGTATATAACCTTTGTGGATTGGCTTTATTTGTGTAACATGCTCCTCTGGAGATCCATCCAAGTTTTTGTGTGTGTCAGTAGATTGTTCCTCTTTACTGCTGAGTGGTGTTCTATGGTGCGGATGGTTTACAGTTTATTGAATCATTAGCCCATTGTTTCTAATTTTGATTATTCTGAACAGTCAAAACAATTTTGTAGGAGAAGTCAAAACAGGAATAGTTTTGAACATTCATGTGCAGTGTTTGTGTGTGTAAATCTACTTTCTCTGGGGTAAGTGCCCAGGAATGCTATTTCTGAGTCATATGGAAGTTGCATGTTTAGTTTCATAAGTAATTGCCAAATTGTTTTTTTCCAGTGACTGTATCATTTGATGTGCTCACCAGCAATGGACGAGTGATCCAGATTTTCTGTATTCCCACCAGTATTTGGTGTTGTCCCAACTTTTTATTTTAGTCATTCTGGTAGGTGTGTGATGATGGCTCATTGGAGTTTTACTTTGCGTTTCCCTAATGGTTAATGATGCTGAACATTTTTTTTTTTTCAAGTGCATATTTGCCATCTGTATATCCTCCTTGGTAAAATGTCTAGTCGGTTATTTTGTCCATTTTCTAATTGGATTATTTGTGGTTTTGTTTTTGCTATTGAGTCTTGTGAGTTTTAAAATATATTTGAGATACTTGTCTTTTGTTGGTTGTGTGGTTTAAAAATATTTTCTCCCAGTCTGTGGCTTTTCTTTTTATCCTCTACAAGGATCTCTTACAGGACAAAAGTTTTACATTTTGAACAAAGTCCAAATTTTCCTTTTATGGTGTCAAGTTTAAGAACTGTTTGCTTAGCTTTAGAGCCTAAAGATTTTTCTCTTTTTTTCCCTAAAGTTTTTACATTTTAAATTTACGTCCATGGTTCATTTGAGTTCATTAAAAAAAAATTTAAGTAGAAGTTTCCTCTCACCCCTGCCCCATCTTTGGATGATTAACTGTCCCAGCACCATTTGACTATTGTATAAAAGGCTTGCTTTCTTCCATTTGAATTGCTTTTGGACCTTTGTAAAAACTCAATTGTGTGACTCTAATCTGGGTTCTGTATTCCATTTCATTGATTTACATATCTATCCCTTTGCACAGTCCTGATTACTATAGTTATGTAACAACTCTCTAATCAAGTGGATACACTTGATTCCTCTTACTTTATTCTTCTTGTACATACTTAGTTTATTTATTTTCAAGACTTTTTTATATGCTTTTCCATATAAATTTTATTTCATTTTTCTAACTTTTCTGAGATGCAATGGTATGTGACATTGTGTAAGTTTAAAGTGTGCAATAGAGTGATTTTATGTAATGTATATATTGCAAAATAGTTCATAAGGTTAATCATTAACAGGTCTATTACCTTACAAAGGTATTTTGTGCTAAGAACCTTGAAAATTCACTGTTTTGGCAACTTTCAAGCATGCATTTATTTATTTATTTATTTTAGAGATTTATTTATTTATTTATACAAGCACTGGGTACAGTCAGAAGCACAGGAGGGTGAGAGAATTCACCAGAGCCAGAGTGGGGAACAGAACAGGCAGACTGACGAAATACGCTGCTGAGGGGAGCAGCGGGCACAGCAGGAGGGGTCTGGACACGGCAGGAGAGGTCTGCGCGCCATGTGGAACCCTTGCCGGTGGCCAGGGATCTAACTGGAGCTACAGAGGCTGCGGGCTGCTGCCCGGCGCTCAACTGCTGCGCCACCGGGGAGGCCCTTCCAAGCATTTAATACAATGTTGCTTACTATACCCATCATGCCGTACATTACATCACCAGAGTTTATTCATCTTATAACTAGAAGTTTGTATGTTTTGACCACTTTCAGCTACTTCCCACCCCAACCCATTCCCTCCATTTGCCCCTGGCAACCACCAATCTCTTCTGATTTATGAGTTTGGGTTTTTTTTATTCTACATAAATGAGATCCATAAAAATTTTACAATAAAATTGCCTATGTCTAAAACCCTTTTTTGGGAGGGATCTCCTGGATTTCTGGAAATGTGCTATACCTAGATTATGGTAGAAGTTACATTGTTGAATATATACGTAAAAATCCTTTAAGTTGTACACTTTACAGTTTATGCTTCATATCTCAAGAAAATAATTTTAGAAGGAGGAAGTCCTATTTCTGCTTTATCTCCTCCATGAGGCAATGAAAAATCATTCCAGTTGCAGGCTGAATGAGGGCTCAGTCTAGGCTAGGCAAGAAATACAGAAACAAAGACTCCAATTAGTAATTTGAAAAGGTTCTTTTGCTCCACTGGGTAACTAAGGTGTGCTGGTGGCCACCCTGGATGTGTCATGCACTCTCATGTACATTAATTAATCCCACAGTAAGCCTCTGAGGCAGATAAAATTATTATCCCCATTTACAGATGAGGAAACTGAGGTACAAAAGAATTTAAAACTAGGTCTAAAATGAGGAAAATAAAAATTACCATTAGGCAAACCCTATAGTAATAATAGTTGCAGGCAAGATCCATTGATGTTTGTTAAAAATAGTGGGAAATCTCCAAGTGTCTCCCTGGGATACTCCAAGTAGCTCCTAATATAACTTTTTGGTTATAAAGGGAAAATATAGAAGTGGAGAAACCTGAAGACACCACTTTAATCAAGGACAAGGTTAAGGTCTTGAGCAATAGCCATATTGACATTATGTAGCCCTAGTGTGATGTGCTAAGGGCACATTATTGGTTTTTCCTCAGTCCTAATCATGATGAAAGACCAGACAACCCCATTCTGCTGAATGTTATAGAACCCAGTGCTCACAGTCTTTCCATTCTAGTCAAAAGTGTTACAATGGCCAAGGATCTGGGGTAACTCCTTTCTGAGGGTGGTGAACAGGCACCCATATCACTGCTTGGGACTCACTGTTTCAGCTTGCTCTATGGCAGGGATCCACATCTCTTGGCTTGAGGGCTTTCTTCAAAGCACAAAGGTTGCTGGAGACCAGAACACCCTCACACCACCTGTATATAGCCCTCAACTGATAGGGGTAGCTGTACAAACATTCCAGCTCCCTTTCCATTCTGGGGCTGTGGGTAACACTGAGCCATTATTCTATATTGGCCCCAGAGTTCCTCCCAGGAACTTAGTTCTAGTTGCCACACTGCTAACTTGTTGATAATGTATCCTTTGCTGGCTGCATTCCCTTCCCTGTCTCACTCCCCCACACCCCTACACCCAGTGTCTCCTGGCATCTCAAACTACTTGCATGTAATTCTATGTCTCATAGTCTACTTTTGGGGGAATGTAAACTAAGGCAACCACTATCCTTCAGTCACAAGCACATTGCAGCCAGCAAAGCCTGATGCATGGGCAACACCAAATAGGGTTACCATGAAATGCTGCCCGGAGGCACACTTCACAGTCATGGGAGTTGTACAGACAAATGCCCATACTAGTTTCCTATTGCTGCTGTAAGTGGTTAGCTTCAAACAGTGTGATTTTGTTATTTACAGTTGTGGAGGTCTGACGTCCACAAGGGGTTTCGCTGCACTAAAATCAAGGTGTTGCCAGCCTCATGTTCCTTCTGGAGGCTCTAGGTGATCTGTTTATGTGTCCTTTTCAACCTCTTGAGGCCTCTTGCAGCCATTGGCTTGTGGCCCCATCCATCTTCAGAGTCAGCAGTGTAACACCTTAATTTTTTTTCTCTCTCTTTCCTCTGTTTCTATCACTACATCTCCTTCTCTGACTCTCTTCCTTCCCTTGTGATTACATTAGACCAATCTGGGTAATCCAGTTTGGATAACCCATTTTAGTATCTTCGATTCAATCATACCACATCTATGGTAACACATTAAAAGGATCGGGGTATAGGATGAAGACATCTGGGCTGTGTGTGCATTATTCTGCCTTCCCTAGTGCTCAAGGGATCCAGAATAAAAGGGTTGAGAGTTAGAGACACCTGCCTATAGGAAGTCAGCACTGAGAGGGAGGAGGTAGGTAGCAAAGGGGGCGATGATATAAATGGAGAAATACATATTTCAGTATTTGTGCATATGTATGTGTGTATATATGTCGGTGTATGTGTATATGTGTATATCTGGGAGAAGGGAGTGGGAGAAGTGGTGGCGGGGACCTGGAGGGAACAAGAGAAATATTAAGGAGGAGACAGGTAGGATGGTGAGGAAATGGCCCTGTCTGAAGTTGGGTTGTAGAAAGGCAGGGTGAGGGTGGAGACCAGGGATTTTACAGAGAGTCTTAAAGGCTGCCAAGAATGTGCATATGAGGTAAAAATAGAGAAGGGAGTCTGGTCTGGAGCTCCAGGCAGCCCGGAGGGTGGGCAGAACTTCCTATGCTATCCAGAACTGCAGAGAGGAAGGGGGCGGGGCTCTGAGACCAGACAAGGAAAAAGAAAGAGAAACTAGAGTTGTTGTGGGAAAGGGGCTGTGTTTTCGTATCTGGAAGTGTCTGTGTGTGTTTAATGTCAGTGCGGGGTTTGGTAATAGGTTGGGGAAGAATGACTAATTTGCAGCTTCTATAAAAACTTTGTCCCCTAATAAAAATCCTCTGTGAGTAATATGGATTCAGTAACACTGAGTTGCTGCCAGGACCAGGCAATGTTCTCTGTGCATGAGTGAAGAGTGTGAATGGACTCAGGGAACCTAGTGTGAAAGGAAGAGAAAGACAGGGGAGTGGGTGAGTGGATGACTGAGGCGGAAAAGACTTTTCTCAGCTGGGGATGGTGTAAGGTTTTCAGTTCCTTGTCACCCACGGATGGCGCTTGCACAGCAACCACCTCCAGCCCACCTGGCTGGGGAACAGCCTTGAAATACATGGTCCTCACTCTCCTTGGAACCTGTCTCTCCTTTCTGCTTTTCCCCCCTCATGTCTTGCTTCGCCCTGGATCTTGGGAGAACCAAAGCTGTACGAGATAATGACTGTGGCTTCTTTCTCTTGTTTCCATCTTTTGTTTCTACCCTTTGTACCCATTGTGGAAAACAAAGATGAATAGAGGCCTACTATGAGCCTGGCATCATGCAGGGGGTACCAGATAGGAGATCCCATGGCTAAGAGTGATTCTGCAGCCTGGGGCATGCTGGACCGGCCCAGCTGCCGGGTTGCAGGGGGCACCAACCAGTAACGAGGCACACACCAATTAGTGTGTGAGGCACTAATATCGTCCACAAATGTAAGGATCTAGAACAGCAGATAATCTCATGATCTGCTCGAGGGAGTGCACATTGGTATAAAACTTTGCCTAATGCTTTGGTGATATCTTACAGAGTGGAAGAGACTCATGCTCTGTGAGACAGCAACTCCACTTCTAGTCAGACACCCTAGAGAAATGTTTGCATGTATGAGAGGAGAGCAAGAATGTTCATTGCAACATAGTTTGAAATAGCAAAACTTGGAAATAAATGAATCCACCTAATAAGAAGTTGGATACATTTCATGGAATGAAATACAGCAGGTAAGTGAACAAGTTACAAGTATCAGAAATAACTCTAACAGCATAATGTTGAGGGATAAAAACATGCTACAGAATGACATGCATAGTGATACCATTTATAAAATGTTTTAGAAACATGCAGGGTTATATGACGGAGTGTTTATACTTATGTGTATGTGTGTGTGTGTGTGTGACTATGTGTACTACACACACACATACACCCACACCGAGTATAAGAGATTGATGCTTCAGAGTGAGAGTCAGCATAGAGCAGTGGGACTTGAAGTCAGTTGTGTGATATACATCCTGTCCTTGTATAATCTTGGAAAAGTTCCTCAACCTCTACAGGTCTCAGTTTTCCTATGTATGAAATGGGAAATGACAATAGTATTAGTCAGCAGTTGCCGCACTAATAGTGTGTAACAAACAACCCCTGATCTCAGCAGCTCATAGCCATAGCATTTCTTTTCATTAGAATATATGGGTGACTGTGGCTGTGCTGGGCTTGGCTCCAAGCTGTGGGTTGGACTCAGGTCTGCTCCACTTGCCTCCATTAGCAACTACCCAGGGTGTGTTCATGGCAAAGGTCACAGACATGAGTGGCAGTTGAAAATGCTGTTTGCCTTCTTAAGTTTTTGACTTAGTACTGGATGTTGCTTCCACCCGCATTCCATTGTCCAAAACAAGTCACCAAACACAAATCAGTGGTGTGGAGGAAGCACATACCCCACACAGAACCTGAGCAAGGACAGGAGGAGGAGGGAGAATTGTGAGCAAACAATAGCACGCTAGTGCCTACTTCCTAGGATTGTTTGGAGGATTAAACAAATTACTATATGTAAATGGCAGGCATGGCACATAGTAGGTGCTCTATTTTTATTAAGCAGGAGAATGATGAACTCTGGGAGAAAAGGGGATTTAATTCTGCTAAATTTTCTTTTTTTAAAATAACAAATAAAAAGAGAAAAAATATTTTTTTTTTTTGAGGAGATGGCTTTTGAGATGGGTAAGAATTGGCTAGTCCCAGAGAATGATGTTGGGGAGGGACAGACATTCCCAGGGGGTGGACAAGTGAGGTCTTATGGGAGAGGAGAGAGGAATGCTGCAGGCCAGACCCCAGAGCATTGACATCAGACTCGGGAGGAAGAGGAAGATGAAAGGCTCCACTGTAGACTCCAGAAGTCAAGGCTGTGTGGTCTTCTCGCCTCAGTGTCCCCTGCATCGTGCCTGGCATGCAACAGAGACTCCTCGGGGACACAGGGAAGGAAGGGAGAAGCAGTGAGAGACAGAGGTCAGAGATTCTTTGGTGTCCTTGATTTGCATCTCCTCTCCAGCCTGCTTCCTCCTCAGGTCCTCACTCTGAGGAGGACTCAGCAGAGGCCCAGATAGGAAGGAGGCCTAGGACCCGAGGGGGGTGAACAGAATGGAGCCCCGCTTTCTTGCTCCCTGCTTTGACCTGAAAAACTCCACCGAGTCTTCACGAAGGGCGGGTAGCCAAAGGCCTGGGGAGAAGGTGGAATCATTTCCTTATAAATTATGTGGTTATGAGGGCGGGAGTTTCACATGTGGCTTTTGCATAATCAGGTTATCAGGTAGTTAGCCCATTAGAGGGCTCATAAAGTCTCCAGCTGCTCTGACTCATGGCATGAAACATCCTTGAGGTGAGCCAGCAGGGATGGAGCTCTGAGGAGGAACCTGCCAGTGGCTTGTCAATGTGAAGTCGGGTGGGGATACTCTTGGGACCCAAGTGTCGTGAAACCTGGGCCTTAGAAGTCTTGGTGCTGCCGCTTGCGGCTGTGTGACCCTGGGCAGGTGGCTGACCCTCCCCAGCCTTTGTTTCCTCAGGGCAGTGATGGTGGCTTGGAGGTGGAGGATGGGTTGGGGCAGTGCAGCTGGCTGCTCTGACAGAGCCCGAGGAGGGCAGTTGCTTGGGTGTGGGCACCAATTTCTAGAATCTAATCCTTGAATTTCCCACAGAAATTTAGTGGTTGACATTTAGGCAAATTCTTGGGCAGTATCTGGTGACTGACTATAAGAGAGTTTCCTAGGGCTGCCATAACAAAGTACCACAAACGGGGTGACTTAAATCAACAGACATTTATTCTCTGTCTGGCAACCAGATGTCTGAAATCAAGGTATAAACACCAGAGGTTTAGGGTGTGACCTCCTGTGGGGGCGCCATTGCCCCTGCCTAAGGTGTGAACTCTTCTGTGGAGGCTGGGGGCAGGGCAAAATGATGTATTTGTCAGATCTGATGACTGTGGAAGGTTGGGAACCTTTACTGCAGGAAGAAAGGGGGGAACACTATGGAGCATAAGTCCATTGGAGAGAATATTTGGAGCTCTCCACTTCCTCTCCTGCCCCTGGAGATGACCAGAGGTCCGCAGCATCTGGTGAGATCACCAGGAGTGGGTGGGAACAGTAAGCTCCAGCAAATATGGCCTCTTCTGGATCTCCCTCTCCATGACACAGGGACTCGCCCCTCTACCCATGTCCTTACCATCGAGTCTGGGGAGGGCCGTGTGAGGAGAAGCTGGAGGAAGGGCTGGTGGGGACTGGTTGTAGGTGTCTAGGGAGTGGGGCGCCCTCCTGAAGGGGATGCTTAGAGAGGTGACTCAGTGGATCACGGACAAGCTGGGGAAGTGGGTCTCTATCTTCATTTCCAAGAATTCAGTCTTAGAACAAATGGGAATGTGGAATAACATGATCTTCCTACAGGCATGGTTGGATGGTATTATAGGGCCGGTGGCCCTGGACTGCTCGCCTCTTGCTTTCTATCTGTACTAGTCAGGGTTCTCCAGAGGAGATAGATAGATAGATAGATAGATAGGCAGATAGATAATTTTAAGGCATTAGCTCACATGATTATAGAGGCTGGTAAGTCCAAAATCTGGAGTGGGTCACAAGGCTGGTGACCCAGGGAGGAGCCAATGTTGCAGGTTGAGTCTAAAGCCAATCTGCTGGCAGAATTTCCTTTTGTTAAGGGGAATGCAGGTGTTATTGAAATGCAAACCTTCAACTGGTTAGGTGAGGCCCACCCACCCTATGGAGAAAAACTGCATTACTTAAAGTCCACGGGTTTGAATGCTAATCTCATCCAAAGCTGCCCTCACAGAAATATCCAGAATAACATTTGCTCAAATATCTGGCACCCCATGGCTTAGCTAAGTTGACACATAAAATTAACCTTAAAAAACTTATCTTTCCAAGCAATAGGAATGGTAACTTCCCGTCGCTGAGGACTTACCATGTGTTGGGGACCTTGTGCTTACTTCCTAAAACACCTGTGTGGGACATGTTCTGCTCGTTTCCCAGAGGCATCATCTGGATCTTGCTCAGGATGAGAGCTGATGTTGGTGCCCCCCTAGATCTCTTTGCCTGGTCAGCAACCCCTCCACCAGCTGTAGCCAGTGCAGTGGCTAAGAACTCATATCTAAACCTTCTCTGGAAGGTTGACTGACTGGTCCAGGAACTTACACCCCTTCCCCCCATGCCCTGTGCCCTGTTCTCCAGTCTCCTGTGATTGATTGACACAGGAATACAAAAGCCTGCCTTCTTGCCTTAAGTGGGGGACAACTCTGGACTATTTGCCCTACCCTAGGCTGAGGGTAGACTCAGGTTGAGACCATCCTTTCTGAGCATCTTCCCTGTCTTGCTTCCTTCCCTCCCTTTCTCCTGAGATCATTTCCTCAGTAAATCAAGTACCCACCAATCCCATCTCAGGTCTGATTCCAGACAATGGATGAATTTAGAGCCAGGTCTAGCCAACTTCAGAGTTGGCCACTGGACCCCTGCATTATCCTTGGCTGGGAGAAGGAAGGGGTAAGGTGGGAGGCCTGAAGGGGTCCTTGGGGGAGGCGCTTTTGGCTGAGAGAAGGGAGAGTCCAGCCTAAGGCAGTTCTTCGTGGCTTTGTCATCCCCTCTCTCACTTGCTCAACTCCTGCTCTGTCCAACAGACAACAGCATCAGCCTCAGGCTGTTCTGCTTGGCACCTGCACAGCGGGGCAGGGAGGGGCCAGCTGAAGGTTACATCTGTGGATGGAGAGACCATGAGTCTGAGTCCCATCCCCAAAGATTCTCAGAACAGGGAGTTACAGCTTTCAGGAGCAGGGGGCCAGATGTGTGGCAACAGGAATATACTCAAAGTCCTGTGTTGTTCCTTAGGAGACAGTGCAAGCCAAACCCATCGGGCAGGCTGCCTGGTTAGCAGTATCCAGGCCTAGGCTGTGGTCTGAGGCCCCCATTTGCAGCCCCCTGCTTGTGGGAGCTCTGAGTCACCACACTGGGAAGGCCTCTGCTGGATTTTTCCATAACTTGGACCTTTGGGAGTGCCCCCGTCACGCCTGTTCCAGTTAGAATTTCGCCTCCAGCTTTCCCAGGCAGCCTCCAGTCCTCTCGGAGAGACAGCTGCTCAGGGACAGCAAATCCATGAGAGCTACACTCCCAGGTGGGGATGGGGAAGTCTGGACTGAGAGGGAGCCAAAGTCTGCAGAGGATGTGACTGTGGAGTGGGGGAAGGTTTCCTCTCTGGCCCTTGAAGAATCTTCAACTCCACCTGGTTGGAGAAGACAGCAAAGGATGGGGGTGCCTGTTGGCAGAAGGTTTTTCTTCACAAAGAGAGGAGTGTTGGACTGTTCTCTTTGGTTAAAGATATTTACTACTGCCTTCTCTATGAAAGGATGTAGTGTGGGGGCTTCGGTTTCCAATAGGCTTGATTAAAAGCCTCTGTTCTCTCCTTATAGATTCCATGATGCTGGGAAAATCAATATTTCAGAGCCTTAGTTTCCTCATCCAGAAAATGGGTGGCCATGCTCTGTGTACAGCCTTGCTGTGGGGGGTGAGCAAGTCAGATGGAGGAAGTAGCTCAGCAAGGCAGAGATGACCTTGGTAGAAAAATGCTAAAGGAAAATTCAGCCAACCTCACTATGAAGGAATGAATTTACTTCTAGAGCTATGGTGATGGACATAGGGCCACTACTCACCCATTCCAATGCTCAAGGCAGACATCACTAGTTACAGCTGTACCCTCTAAGCCTGGATGGAGCCTCAGGCAGCTTCTATCAAGTGAATAGAACCTATGTATTGAGATGAACCTATGTATCTTCTATGTCCTCAGGTCTCCAGCTGTCAAAGCTATCATGGGGGAGTCCTAGAGTATTTCAAGAAGAGTTTTAAGGAAAGAAAATTATTTGCCTTTTAGGTGTCTTTTAGCTTGAAAGCCAGGGAAGGAGAGTGATTCTGACTGAGCAGTCTTTTCAAGCAGCTTGAGCTATTGAGCAGACAAATGTTAGGCTCGGTGTGGACCTTCCAGACGACCACTAGCTTGGCGGAGTGGGCCTCACCAAAGGTCAGCTCTTAGACTGCCTGCTCCTGGGAGCAGACCCTGAGATAAGGACTCAAGTGCATGTAGCCTATTGGTGAATTGATCCCAAGGCTATGGTAGGAGATACAGGTTTTGAAACAGAGAATGGAAGGAAGTTAAGGCAAGTTACAGTTCAAAAGAAGTTTTCACTGTGATCACCTGAAGCTTATTCCTGCTGAGGAAGTCTGGGAGACAGAGTAGAACACACATCTGAGTTGTGATATCAGAGGGGTGAGGGAACTGGGGCATTTATTATATTCCAGCTCCTACCAGTCATTAGTTGAGGCTACAGGAGAAGGCTGTTAACTCTGGTTTCAGATGGTCAGAATGGGATTAAGTGGCTAGAGAAAAGACTCAGGCAAAAAAGCATAGGTACTGGCAGCGAGAAGCATGAGAGTCAGAAGCAGCATGTGCTATTCATGTGGTCCCCAAATCCCAAGAAGCATAATGAGTCTGTTCATTGAAAAGCAGGGCAGCCTACCTTTTTCCTGGATGGTGTTCTCTTAACAATGCCAGCAGCCTCACCCAGCGCATTGTGCCTCATGCCTAGGGGCATAGGATGCATAGTTTCTGTTCCTGACAGAGTCACTGGCGTCACGGGAACCCTACTGATTAAAATAGTCAACATTTATTTCACACTTGCTGTAGACCAGGTCCTCTGGTAATTGCCTTATAAGCATGATCTCATTTAATTTTACAACTCTGTGAAACAGGTGCTGTTATTATGTCTGAAATTCAGAGAGGTGAAGTAGCTTGCCCCACGTCACACAGATGGTGTTACTGACTGAACTTGTAGCTCTACAATTCGTATGTTGAAATCCTAACCCGCTGTGCAATAGAATTAGGATGTGGGATCTTTGGGAGATAATTAGGTGATAATGGGGGAGCCCCCATGAATGGGATCAGTGCACTTATTAGAAAAGACAAGAGAAATTGCTTCCTCAGTGTTCTCTCGACCATGTGAGGATCAGTGAGAAGATGGCCATCTGCAAACTGGGACTCGGAATCTGTAACAACGTCATCTTGGATTTCTCAGCCTCAAGATGTATGAGAAATAAATGTTTGTAGTTTAAACCACCCAGTTCATGGTAATTTGTCATAGCACCTGGATTGACTAGAACAGCCCCTACCCAGGTATGCCTGCTGTCGTTGCCCTGTCTTACAACCATGACAGACATGGCTTATTTACCAATGTAGCACCACACTTTTCAATGAGGGCCTCATAACCCCTCTCAAGAGAGTGAGTGCTCCAGTGAACCCTTAAACACAGAGGGCACAATCCCAGAATAATCTCTGATAAGTACTTAGTATGAGAACTGGCACATAGTAGGTGCTCAATTCATAGAAGCTCTTAGTTTTACTATTGTTGCTGCTAAGAGATGAAACCCGGTAGGCAATGTACCCTGGCACTAAGAGGAAGGTAGGTTTTGTCAAATTAATTCCTCTGTAACATCTATAAAAACAGGGAGTGAAGGGAAAGAGTTATGGAAAGCTAGAAGTTCGGTTAATTTGAAAGGGGGGAGGTTTCAGAGCCTTGAGTCCTGCCAGGATGAAGGCCTGGGTAATGAGTCAGGATGGTGGTGGGAGCTTGGTGTTCAGGAGAAACAGGCAAGGAAGAAGAGGAGGTGAGAAAAACTAAAATTGTCCCTGTTCTTCATCGTTTGCATATGGGTCTTGTCACTGGAAAGAGGTGTCTAGCCTCCCACTGCTGCTTCTTATTTGTCCTGCCCTGCCTACCTTTTGGTACCCACTCAAAATCAGAGATGAGGACTGACCACAAGTATCCCCCTGACTTGTCCCCATGTTCCTGCTTGGTCTAGACTTGAGTGAGAGAGGGGATCTAGACTTGAGTGGAGAAAAGGGCCAGAGGCTATCATCTAAGCATCAGTCAGTTATTTATGGATTTGCTTGAAAACCTAAGTTTGGCAGGTTCTATGCCAGGAGTGCTGATGACCTGTACAGCAAAGTAATTGCAAAAAAAGCCCCAACTCTCCCCTGAATTCATACCCTTTATGATGTGGACTGTAGTCCCTTCCTCCCATTGAGAGGTGGAGTCTGTTTCCCCACCCGCTGGATCTAGCTTGGACTTGTGACTTGCTTTGGCCTGGAAGCGGGAGAAGTGATGTTGAACCCTTTCCTGAGCTTAGGCCTCACAGGGCCTTGCCTCTGTCTGCTTGCCCTCTCGAATGCTGCCATGACCATGTGAACAAACTCACACCAGCCTAGTGGAGAATGAGAGACCATGTGGAACTGACACAAGCTTCCTTGCCAAAGCTATCTTCTATCAGCCGCTAGCTGGCCCCCAACATGGCAGAGCCCAGCCAAATGAACAAAGATACCGACTTGACCCACAGCTGACCACAGACGAAAGAGTGACCCAGACAATACTACAGCTGCCCAGCTCACCTGTAGACTCCTGCTTACTATTTTAAACCCTCAAGGTTTAGAGGGATTTGTCCTACTGCACTAGCTAACTGATACACCCAAATCCTAGAGGTCAAACCTCCTTCCCTTGGCCCAGCTGGACACATACAGTAGCAACTTCCAGCCAGATTGAGGCGTCTGTAGATGGTCCCTCTGCAAGTAAGCTCTGTAGAACTGCCTTGCCACTCTTCCATATTTTTCCTGTATTCCTCTTTGAGGAGGTTTGTGCGTGTGTGCATGTGAGTTTGCACCTGTCAGCACTAAGGCGCATTTCACATCTTGGGTTCAGTCTCCTCATCATGCTGAGGACTCCCTAAAGGCCAGTCAGTGCTTTGGTCCTCAGGAAACTTTCCCTATGCGGGGGTGTGGGTCCCTCACTCCTTGAAAGCTGTTTCTGCCTTAGTGCTCAGCCCATGTTGACAGGCTCCAGCTCTGTGGGTTCAGGTCAATTCCATGAGCTTCCTGCTCTGCCTCCAAGTCCTGCGAGACTGGAGCACTGCAGCCCCCGCCCACAGAGCTGAAACCCGAATCCCTGGCAGGGCTGGCTTGCCCTGCAGCTGCCCTCCACAGCTCTCCCTGCCCTCTGGCTTTCCCTTGTGAACCGGGCTGGTCATGTGACACGCTCCCTCTAACTGCCCTACCCCCAGCACGGTGGGGACTTGATGAACCAGGGTGACTTAGGATACCACCCAGATCTTTCTGACACTCAGTCCTGGGTTCTTTTCACACGGCACTTACCAGTCAGGGCATCTGGTCTCCAACCACAGGAATGGCACCAAGTGGCCTAAGCAGAATGGGCATTTCTTAGAAGATGACAGGGTGACTTATGGGGTTGATTAGGAAGACTGACCACGGAGGAATGTGGCTGGGCGCTGAAGCTGCTGGCACCACTGTCTCTGACTCTGGCTGGGTTTCCAGTCCCTGCTTTCTGTGGCCTCATCCCAGATCCAGAGCTCTGGAGCTATTCCCAAGAGGCTGAACTGGTTCTGAGCCTGCACTTACGTCATCAGATAAAGCAAGTCCAAGGTGCAGGGTTTCTCAAGTGTAAGGAGGACTTTCAGATGTTGCACAGCCAAAAGAAAGGCCATAAATCCCACCACCCCACATCACCTTTTTGAGATCTGCTGTAATTTACCCACAGTAAAATGCATACATTGCAGGGAGTCAGCTCAATGAGTATTTTTTTTTTTAAAACCTCCTTGTACATGTTGTATCGCTGTCTGACCACCCAGACAGAAGATGGCTTGTGTCCCTCCCCTTTTCCCAAAGAAACGTTCTTTCTTTTTTACATTTATTTATTTATTTATTTTTTATTTAAATATTTTATTTTATATAATTCTTACATCTTTTTTCATCTTTGCACCATGTATGCATTTTCATTTTGGTTATATTCCCCATACAATTGCACCCCCCCTTATTTTGACTCTAGTCCTTCCTTTCCCCGCCTCTCCCCCATCACCCCCACAGTAAGTCTCTGGTTTATAGTTGCTTGTTGCTTGTTGATTTTGATTTTTACTTTGTATTGATTAGTCTTTTTCCTGGTCTCTTATTTAGGTTTTCTAAATTCCTACTATGAGTGAGACCCAAAGGAACGTTCTTTTTTGAACTTAGTTTTGCCTGCTTTTGGATGTCGTAAAAATAGAATCACACAGTCTGTACGCCTGTGTAAGCTTCCTCTTGCTTAGCATAGTGATTTGAGAATGCAGCCATCATTGCAGGTATCAGTAGTTTCTTCCTTTTGCTTGCTGAGTATTATCCCTGGGCAGGACTGAACCTGTACATTGAAATGCAGGTATCAAGTATTATAAAATGTGATATACTAATGTGTTTCTTTTGAACATATTAACAAAACCCGCCAGTGGATCTACCAATATCTATCATAATCTCATAGATATTTTTTTCAGTTTGAACTTCTGTATTTTTTTTTAAGATTTATTTATTTGTTTGTTTGTTTATACAAGCATTGGGTACAGTCAGAAGCGCAGGAGGGTGAGAGAATTCACCAGAGTCAGAGAGGAGAGCAAAACAGGCAGACTGATGAAGTACACTGCTGAGGGGAGCAGCGGGCAGCAGGAGAGGTCTGCGCGCCATGTGGGACCCTCACCCAATGGCTAGGGATCGAACCGGCACTGCAGAGGCAGCCCAGTGCTCAACAGCTGCACCACCAGGGAGGCCCATGTATTTTTTTAATTAATATAAACAGAATGTAAGTTAGTAAGAGAAGCATGGATTACAGAAATGAAAATCAATCTGGGAGAGACTGGAAGGGAGGGAAAAATTAAGTTATTGCGGTATTCTAGGAAGTGATAAGGCCGTAAATGAGGACACTGGTGTAGAAAGATAATAGATTATATATAGATATTAGGGTGGATGTATCAGTCTGTTGTTGCATAAAAAACCATCTCAAATGTATTGGCTTACAAAAGCAACAATTATTTATTTAGCTGATCAGGTTGCAGTTTGGCTAGGCCTTGGTGGGGATGGCCTGGCAGCTCCATATGGGTTCAGAGGGATCTGAAGGGCCTACTTTTTTTAAAAAAAGATTTATTTATTTATGCATGCAAGAACTGGGGTGTAGACCAGAGGTGCAGGGAGCAGGGGGTGTGGGGGTGAGAGGATTCACCAGAGAGTGTGGGAAGCAGAACAAGCAGATCTACTGAAATACACTGCTGAGGGGAGCAGCGGGAGACAGGAGAGGTCTGCTGTGCCATGTGGGTCAGCTCCCTGGCTGGGGAATCAAACTTGTGCTGCAGTGGCCATGGGTAGCTTCATAGTGCTGAGATTTAACCCCTTGCACCACCGGGGAGGCCCCTACTTTTAAGACCCGTTACTCACATGTCTGTCAAATAGGTGTTGGCTGGCACATTGAAGCTTGGCAAGGGCTGAGACTGAGAGGTGTTTTTTGTTTTTAATTTCCCAAATCTGATGAGGGCTGAGGAGTGGGGGGAAAGATACCCCAAACTTGGCTCTGAATGTGCCTCCAGCTCTCAGCAGCCTGTTCCTTCTGGGGTAGAGAGGACCTGGGGCAGAGAGGTTGCAGCCCCCCAACCTGGGGCGGAGGTGGTCCTCATCTCAGTGTTGGCTGGTGGGTTACTGGGAGAGACAAGATGAACCCATGTTCTTGCAGCCTAGACAGGAGGTGGGGGCTGATTCTCGGGGACTCACTCCCTTCTGTGTTGGGTTTTGCCTTTCAGCTGGGGCCACTGGGTCTTATGGTATAAATGACACTCAAGAGGCTTCCTGGGGTCCTGGACTGGTTGGGGGTGTTTTTCCTTCTGACTTCTTTGTGACCATGCGTGTCTGTGTGTGTGCGGTGATGCTGTGGGAGGGGGAGCCCTGGGGATTGCAGCTGGGCACAGGCTGTTCTGGGTAAGGCTCTGGTTGCCACCTCCTCTGACCCATGTCTGGCCCCTTACTCAGGCAGGAACAGTCATAGAGTAGCTGGGCTCCAAGAGGTCCAGGTCACTGCTGGGAGTCAGGGTGAGGGGTCAGCGTGGTCCCACTGCATCTCCCATCTTGCCCTTACCAGCCAGGGCAGCTCATCTGGTCCCCACTGCCTCCTCCCTCTTTGTCAACACTTTCAGGTATTCCTGGTGGTGCCTTCTGAGTTGCTTCTGCTCCGCTGGGGATGATCTGCTTGATCTCCTGTTCTTTTGTGCCACTCATCATAGGTCGTGCTTTAAGGCATCTGCAGTGATTAGAATGTGATAGGGAGACAGCTGTGCTTTCTATTGGTGAGTCTCAGGTAAAGCTGGCAGTAGTTCGTTCTTCGTCTACATAACACAAGAGAACAGTGATGACGTGGCACCTCCTGGGGGTTGACAGATACAAAAAGTGTACAGGTAAGTGTGCCGGTTCCTTAGATTTTATTAACTGAATCTATTGGATTACTAGAGCTCAGCATTTGCATTTGAACATTTTTGTCCTTTTCAACTTTTAGGGCACTTTTTGCTTTTTATTCTCTCACTTCCGTACAATGTCTAGTTTTAAAGATGTTCTGGGAAATGGTGTGATGGAGAGGTGAGAAAGAAGGGCCAAAGGGTCTCTGCCTTGACGACAGTGCTCCCACATTAGTTATGTCCCCTCTGGCTCCTGTGATCAGAGGGGGAACTCACTGCTGCCTCATCTCCCTGGGGCCAGGAGGCCTCCCCACCCGAGCTTCTGGAACACTGGTTCCCAGAGTATGGACAGGCTGACTTCCAGCATCGCAATCACAGGGGTGCTTGTAAAAATGTAGCTCTTCAGGCTGCTCCTCAGATAGCCTGAATCAGAATCTGGGGGTCTGGGGGGAGGGACCTGTGATCTGCATTAATTGCCATGTGTCCTAGGAGATTCCTTCACACAAAGTGATAACATTATGCTTCAGCAGGACCTGACCATGGAGCCTGGCCTCACCTTTCTGCAGGTCCTGTGTGTTCCAGCCCTAGACTCTGATTTCCAGAATTACAACAGTCTGGACAGTTCAAAGATAACTGTGCCAGTGTATGTGGGAGCAGAGGGTGTGCAAATAAATGTAACAGTGAATGGCAATCATTTGAAGCTTTGACATGTCTATGCCTTGTTGTATCAATGTTAGTAAAAGCAGACGCTTGATGATGAGAGACAGCCTAAGTGTCTTCCAGTAGGGAATAACTAAACTATGGTTTGCCCATATTCAAAAATACTACCTGTGGCAAAAAACAAAGATTTCTAAGATAGGGCCTCCCCTGGTGGCGTAGTGGTTGGGCGCCAGGCTGCGAGGCTGCCCGCAGCCTCTGCAGCACTGGTTCAATCCCCGGCCGCCAGCGAGGGTCCCGTATGGTTCACAGACCTCTCCTGCTGTGCTCGCTGCTCCCCTCAGCAGTGTATTTTTGTCAGTCTGCCTGTTCTGTTCCCCGCTCTGGCTCTGGTGAATTCTCTCCCCCTCCCTTGCTTCTGATTGTACCCAGTGAGAGACAGCCAAAGAGATTGTAATCACATCGGTAGTGACTTTCTTTTTTATATGGAGAGTGTGTTCTGACATAATATGGATAGTTAAAAATTAAAACCAAAAATTTTCTACACATACTCGTATCCTGTGTGATTGGGTCCTTAGAACTGTTGGGAGAGACATTGATTAATCCATTAGGCAATGCTGAGTGTTTATTTACTGCTTCATTAAACAGATCATGTTTGGCTGCTTACATGCTATGAGTTCCTGGAACAAGAGACTTAACTTCTCTGATTCCTGTCTTCCTGTGGTGTTAGGCTGGGTTTCCTCCAAACAGATTCTGACAAAGGAGTGAGTAGGTGGTTTATTTGGGGAAGTGACCCCAGGAAAGAATAGAAGAGTGAAACAGGGAAGGTGGAACAGTCACTACAAGATGTGTCATCACGAGTTGGCCACAGCTGTGGTGTCTGGGACTCGGTGCCACCACAACTTCCGAGAAGCCTTCTTGGTTGTTTCTCAGAATTCTCTGCTTGGGTGCAAAATGGAGAAGCATTCATCCATTGGCTCTTACCCCCCATGGATCAAGAGAAACCCCACTGTAAGCTCCCTGAATTTTGAGGCTATTTATGCATGAAGACCAGGAGGTTCCCTTGCGGATTCTACCAGACTGTACTGGAGCAGCACCAGGTCAGGATGAACTTTCCCAGGACAGGACAACTCAGCACTGAGGCTGAGGATTTTGAGGTAATAGGCAAAAGTTCCCAACACATTCATCTTTACAAGGAGTAGGAGAGTTCCACTCCAATGGATACTCCAATGGATAAGTATTTGGCTGAATGCCACACCTAGAAAATGAAAGACCTGGAGTTGAGCCCTGAAAAGGGCAGGGGATGTGCAGGCCTGTTCCCCCTACTCCGTAATGTAGGACTAAGGGAAGGTCAGGTCTGGGGCGAATCCCCAAAGTTTGTCAAACAAACAGCATTTCACCAGAAGTAAATTCCTCTCAAGAAACCACTTCCTTTGCTTATCCATGAGAAGCAACTCTTCATTAAAATTTTATCATGAGATGGCGCGCAGACCTCTCCTGCTGCCCGCTGCTCCCCTCAGCAGTGTACTTCGTCAATCTGCCTGTTCTGCTCTCCGCTCTGGCTCTGGTGAATTCTCTCACCCTTCCGCGCTTCTGACTGTACCCAGTGCTTGTATAAATAAATAAAATCTTAAAAAAAATTTATCATGAGAGTTGAGCAATTCAGTCATGTCTCCAGGTTCCACTTCTAATTCTAATTCTCATGCAATCTCCACCACATTTGCAATTGCTTCCTCCACCAAAGCCTTGAATGTCTCCAAGTCATTCATAAAGGTCGGAATGACCTTCTTCTAAACTCCTGTTAATGTTGCTATTTGGACCTCTTCCCATGCATTGTAAATAGCACCTGGAATGGTGAATCCTTTCCAGAAGGTTTTCAATTGACTTCCCCCGATCCTTTAGAGGAATCACTATCTCTGGTGGCTATAGCCCTTTGAAATGTATTTCATAAATAATAAGGCTTGAAAGTTGTGTTAGCAGGCATGGAAACATTATTCTCCATCAGAGAATAATGAACGATCAGAGTGATAAGAGCTTGAGTGATCAGAGCTCTGAGTGATCAGGTGCAGGTGCATTGTCAATGAACAATAATATTTTGAAAAGAATCTTTTAAAAAAATCCTGAACAGGTTTCAACAGTGGATTTAAATATACGTAATAAAATATACGTAAACCAGCTTGTAAACAGATGTGCTGTTGTCCAGCATTTGTTGTTCTGTTTATGGCTCATAGAAAGAGTAGGTTAGCAGAATTCTTTTTTTTTTTTTATTTTTCGTTTTATCCCAAGGAGATTTAGCATAATTCTTTTTTTTTTTTAAATTTTCTATAGGGGCATGTTTTATTTATTTGTTTGCTTGCTTTTTTTTTTTTTTTTTTTTTGTTTATACATGCACTGGGTACAGTCAGAAGCGCGGGAGGGTGAGAGAATCCACCAGAGCCAGAGCGGGGAGCAGAGCAGGCAGAAGGACCGAAGTACACTGCTGAGGGGAGCAGCGGGCAGCAGGAGAGGTCTGCGCGCCATGCGGGACCCTCCTCTGGTGGCCGGGGAGCAGCCGGGGATCGAACCGGCGCTGCAGAGGCTGTGGGCATCTTCGCAAGCCAGCGCTCAACCGCTACGCCACCGGGGAGGCCCTAGCATAATTCTTAAGGGCCCTAGGATTTGTAGAATGGTGAATGAGTCTTGGCTCCCACTTGGGCTGCATTAACCCACGATAAGAGAGTCAGTCTGTCTTTTGAAATTTTGAAGTCAGATATTGACTTTTCCTCTCTAGCAATATAAGTCCTAGATGGCACATTTCTCCATTATAAGCCTGTTTCATCTGCATTGAAAAACTGTTTTTAGGGCCTCCCCGGTGGCGCAGCGGTTGAGCGCTGGTTTGCGAAGCTGCCTGCAGCCTCTGCAGCCGGTTCAATCCCCGGCTGCTCCCCGGCCACCGGAGGAGGGTCCCACATGGCGCGCAGACCTCTCCTGCCGCCCGCTGCTCCCCTCAGCAGTGTACTTCGGTCCTTCTGCCTGCTCTGCTCCCGGCTCTGGCTCTGGTGAATTCTCTCACCCTCCCGCGCTTCTGACTGTACCCAGTGCATGTATAAACCAAACAAACAAACAAATAATAATAAATAAATAAGACATGCCTCTAGAAAATTAAAAAAAAAATAAAGTTAAAAAAAAAAAAAGAAAAACTGTTTTTAGTACAGCCACCTTCATCACTTAACTAGAGCTTCTAGGTACCTTGCTGCAGCTCCTACATCAGCCTTTTTTTTTTTTTTAATAGAGGCATGTTTTATTTATTTATTTGTTTGTTTGTTTTGTTTATACATGCACTGGGTACTGTCAGAAGCGCGGGAGGGTGAGAGAATTCACCAGAGCCAGAGCAGGCAGAAGGACCGAAGTACACTGCTGAGGGGAGCAGCGGGCGGCAGGAGAGGTCTGCGCGCCATGTGGGACCCTCCTCCGGTGGCCGGGGAGCAGCTGGGGATTGAATCGGCGCCGCAGAGGCTGCAGGCAGCTTCGCAACCCAGCGCTCAACCGCTGCACCACCGGGGAGGCCCCTACATCAGCCTTTGCTGCTCTGTCACCCACCTTTATGTCACAGAGACGACATCATTCCCTAGACCTCATGAACCAACCTCTGCTGGCTTCAAACTTCTCTTCTGCAGCTTCCTTACCTCTCTCAGCCTTCAGAGAATTGAATAGAGTTGGGGCTTTGCTGTGGATTAGGCTTTGGTGTAAGGAAATCTTGGGACTGGTTAAATAGTCGTCTATCCCGACTATTTAAAATTTCTCCCTATCAGCAAAAAGGCTTTCACTTTCTGATCACTTGCGTGTTCACTGGAGAAGCACTTTTCAGTTCCTTCAAGAACTTTCCCTTTGCATTCTGTACATGGCTGCAATTTGGCATAAGAGACCTAGGTTTTGTTTTGTCTGGGCTTTTGGCATGTCTTCCTTGCTTAGCAGAATCATTTTTAGCTTTTGCTATAAAATGAGAGGCATATAATTTTCCTTTCGCTTGAATACTCAGAGACTATTTTAGGATTATTGTCATAATTTCAATATTGCTGTGTTTCAGGGACTAAGGAGGCCCAAGGAGAAGGAGCAAGATGGGAGATTGGCCAGTCAGGGGAGCAGTTAGAACAGTCTTATGAAGCTCAGCTTCTTATACGGGTGCAGTTCATGGTGCCCCCAAACAATGACAACAGTAGCATCAAGATCACTGATCACAGATTCCAATAACAATATAAAAATAAGGAAAAAGTTTGAAGTGTTGTGAGAATTACCAACATGTGCCATAGACACGAAGTAAAGAGGTACTGCTGGAGAGATGGTACGGATGGTTGTCAAGGACCTTGTGAAAAATGTGAAAAATGCAATATCCGTAAAGTGCAACAAAGCAGCACAATACAAGGAGGTGTGTCTTAGAGAGGAGGCCCAAGGGTGGGACATGGTTGGGGAGCAATCAGTAGTGACTGGGGCGGAGGACAAGGGAGACGAAACAAGTCTCTGAATTTGGGGCTGCCTGGGTCAGTAAGGGGCATAACCACTCACAGAACTTGGGTTATAGCAGGTGGCTGCTGAGAGAAACCCTATCTGATTTGGAGCTTTGCTCTGGAAGGGCCTTGAGGCCTTGGAGATGGCATCTGGGTGTGCATTTGAGCCCTGAGGTCCCTGTAACTATGTGAGACAGCTTGTCAAGTCCTTTCACTTTTCCTGGACTTGGTATCTCCCTCTGTTGAGTAGGGGTAGGAATTCTAACCCTGCAGGCTATTAGATAACAAACACACTCAAGAATGTAGAAGCATTGTGTAAGCCCTTCTGGGCTGTATGCACCTTAGTGGTTTTGTGGCTTGGTTTTGTTTTTAATTTGAGACATTAGTCACCTAGGGATGGTGAATAGGAGAGACTGAGGAGGGAGCCAGTAGGAAACTTGAAGGCAAAAGAGGAGAGCTCAGGCATCTGTTTGGGGGTAGGGCTGACATTAGGAGGTGGAAGGAGTAGAAGAATCTAGAAAGAGAGAAAGGGTTTGACCCATACACAGTCCCTTCAACTTGGGGTGGGGAAAGTCTCAGGACAGCTGCCACGTGGGATGTTCACTCACGGCTGCTCTGTGCTGGCTCAGATGTTGGGCACAGAGTTGGGAGTTGGAGTGGGGGGGAGTGTAGTGGGAGAAGCTTGTCTCCCTACTTAGCCATCCAACTGCAAACTCGTGGGTGGTCTGGACCAACCAACGTCAGCATTGCTTTCCCCTCCTTTCTCCCACCTCCTCCCTGCTGCTCCAAAAAGTCCAGTGGCGTCACTCTTTCCAGATGTGGCCTGGAGCTGTTCCAGGTGGATCAAGGATGCAGAGGCAGCAGCCAGGCTCCTGCCTTTTCCTTCTCTCTCCTTCTCCAGTGGGGCCTGCCCCAGCCTACCCCTCCCCTGCCTGCCTTCCACCACTAGGTCAGGGTTCCAGGGACCGAGAGGCACCGATAGGTGGAGGAATAAATACCAGTTATGAGTAAACCTGAGCCAGAGAGATGCATCTTTATTCTTGTCGGAAAGAGCTTCTAACTGGGGTAGTGGAGATCGCTCAAATGTTTCCGTTCTGAGAGCAGTCCCAGCGGCTCCAGGAGGAGGAAGTGAGCTGTCTTGGCTGGGGACCTGCCAGGGCTCTGGGCTCAGGGCCAGCCGGGGCCTGGGAAGGGTTGCTGAAAACCTCCTTGTAATGGGAGCAGCCTGGGCCCTGGTGTCTCACCGGGATGGAACCCCAGTTTAGGGGGAAGGCAGCTGTTTCACTAGTGGCAGACTGTGGAAACCAGGTGGTGCGGCTAGGAGTGAGTTGTCTGGTTGCCTGGTCCAGCATGTATCAACCGGAACACAGAGCTCAGATTCCCTGGGACGCTTGCTAAGATGCAGCGTCTGACCAAGTCCATATGTGGTGGGGTGTGGGGTTCTGCATTTCTATTGTTATAGAGCAGCCCCGATATTGAACGGGTTCCTGGCTGTGGGTCCTCACCCGCGCGCTTACAAGGGACTTATGAATACTCCACTACAGGCACACACAAAAGGTTAATAAAAGGCTTATTTACAAGGGAAAAGGAAATAAGGAAAATGTACAACTCAGGGAGAAAATAGAGAAATAAAGTCTTTAATGCGTCCTACCCGATCCGACGACCTGGAAACCCAAAGGCACTCTCAGAGCTGGCCAGACGCTGCGAGCTGGTGGAGAGTCAAAATGGGGGGACCCCCAAAGCCCACGTGTCTGCCTTTTATATCAACCCAGCTGCTTCACCCCACCCTCAGGTCCCAGCTACCTTCCCTTTGGTGGTGATGGGATTTGGAGTTCCCAGTGTCTTTGGCTTTGGCCTGGGGTGGGGGTGGAGTCCACAAAGCCTGTATGGAATTAGCTTTAGGACATCCTTTTCCCCCTAACACTATCACTCAGGTGATTCCAGTGCTGCCTGTCTATGAATCACATTTCAACTAGCAAGGCTCTAGATTGGACATCTAGAAACCATGTCTACATTTTTGACACTTCTCTATTTTTTCTGCAGATTTTCCTGTTTTTCTTTTGTTTTGAATTCATAAAGTACCAAAGGGTAGACAGTGAAAGTGGGCTTCTTCCTGTGGTCAATCAGTGCATATCCTTCCAGAGATACTTTATAAATATACAAGCAAGTATGTGTATTTTCTTCTTACTCCCTGCCCAGTTTTGGGTGTTCCCTGAGGAGTATACTGTTTTGCATTTTGCTCCAGGTCTTTGTTTTTAAAACTTGCTTAGGCCCATTATATGTCCCCTCTTACTGAGCAAATCTCTTGGTGGACAGTCAGTTGTGTCCAGTCTTTGGTTCTCAGGAACAGTGGTGCAATGAATATGTCAGGAGCCCGTCACTTCCCCAGGTGTGAGTCTGTCTGGAAGATAAAGATCTGTAAGTTTAAAGGGTATGTGCATTTTGGGGCCTCCCCAGTGGCGCAGCGGTTGAGCGCTGGGTTGCGAAGCTGCCCGCGGCCTCTGCAGCTCCGGTTCGATCCCTAGCTGCTCCCCGGCCACCGGAGGAGGGTCCCACATGGCATGCAGACCTCTCCTGCTTCCCGCTGCTCCCCTCAGCAGTGTGCTTCGGTCCTTCTGCCTGCTCTGCTCCCCGCTCTGGCTCTGGTGAATTCTCTCACCCTCCCGCGCTTCTGACTGTACCCAGTGCATGTACAAATAAAAACAAACAAACAAACAAATAAATAAATAAAAATACATGCCCATGCCTCTTTAAAAAAATAAATAAATAAATATAGAGTATGTGCAATTGAATTTTGATGAGTACTGCAAATTGACACCCCCACAGAAAGTGAAAGAAGCTCTGTTTTCTTTACTTTCCCAATGCCATGTGCTAACAACTTCTGGATCTTTGCTAATTTGATATGTAAAAAGTGGTAACTGCTCTTTTGAAACTCTTTCCTCCTTCAGCTATTTGTCAAAGATTCATGGCTTATCTCCTCTGAGCCAGCCACCTTATCAGGTGCTGGGAATCCAAGGGAAAACAATGCCTGAATAATGTGCTTCCCTCTGGTAGGGAAGACAAGCGATTAATTAGTCAGTTCCTAATGAGCAGCAAGAGTGCTATGATAAGGGGGTGACATCTTAAAGCTCAAACTTCAAAGTCCCCAAGTATCAATCTGAGGCTCTTGTTAAAATGCAGATTCTTATTTAGGAGATCTCAACTGGGGGCTGAGATTGTGCAGTTCTAATAAGTTTCCAGGTAAAGTTGGGGCTGCTGTTCCTGGGACTATATTTGAGTAGTAAGAGCATACAGAGCTTTTTCTGAAAAGGGTCAGATAGTAAATAGTTTTGGTTTTATGGGACATATGGTCTCTGTCTTAGCCTTTCAACTCTGCCTTTGAAAGTAGCCGTAGGCAATATGTAAATAAACTGGTATGGCCACATTCCCGTAAAAACTTACTTACAAAATAGGTAGCAGCCTGGATTGGCCAGTAGGTCATGGTTTGGTGTCCCCTGGTCTAAAACACCAGTGGTAT
Organism: Talpa europaea; assembly: GCF_964194135.1. Lineage (NCBI taxonomy): Eukaryota > Metazoa > Chordata > Mammalia > Eulipotyphla > Talpidae > Talpa > Talpa europaea. The sequence continues at coordinate 15,339,039 of NC_140078.1, read as the reverse complement.
CCAGTAACTGCTTGTTCAAATAATGAAAGAAGTAATAGCAGGGGTGTGAACTTGCCTAGGGCCCGGGGTCTCTGAGTGTTGTAGAGCAACCCCGATACAAAACGGGGTGCCTGACTGTGGGTCCTCACCCGCGCGCTTAAAGGGACTTATCAATGCTCTACTGCAGGCACACGTGAAAGGTTAATAAAAGGTTTATTACAAGGGAAGGGGAAATGAGGAAATGTACAGCTCTGGGAGAAAAGTGGGAGACAAAGTTTTAAATGCGTCCTACCCGATCTGCCGATCAGGAATCCCAAAATGGCGCTCTCAGAGTTGGCCGCCAGCCAGGAGCGGTGAAGCCAGAGAGAAACTCAAGGCCCATGTGTTTGGTTTTTATATCCAGCCTGGCTGCCCAACTCCACCCTCAGGTCCCAGCCACCCTCCCCTTGGTGGTGATGGGATTTGTCTTTCCCAATGTCCTGATGGCTTTAGTCTGGAGTGGGGGTGGAGTCCACAAAGCCTGTATGAGATTATCTCAGGACATCCTTTCCCCCTAACATGAGGATAGGTGTATTGGTTAGAGTCTCACCAGGAAGACAGAAACCAGGGTTTAAACAGAGGTAATTGAGTACAGGAAATTGGTTACACAGGTAATGGGAGAGCTGAGAAGTCAATGTGTGTGTGTGGGGGTGGGGTGGGGTGGAGGGAATCAAGAGATTAGCAGTGGTAAGTTGTAACCACCCTGGGGAGGAGGAGGAAGGAAAAGTGGTGTTATTGGGGCTCAGATCACTCAGCGGGAACTGGAACCAGGGTGGGTTCTAGCTTCTGCGAGTTGAAATCATGGATAAGACCCCACCATCTTCAGAGACCCCAGGATGAAATATCCTGGAATTTTCCTTTTCTTCGCCCTCCTGTCTCCTACCCTTCAGCTAATCCCAGCTGTGATCTGGCGTGTACAGGACCCATAGGGGCAGGCTCTGGTCATAGGGAGTAGAGCAGGGGAAGTCAGGGCAAGGTCTGAGGCCAATAGGCCCAGGCCCACCCAAAGGGCCCCTGGGAATGAGACTGGAAGTGTAGGTAATAGACCAGGCACTTGAGGGAGGAAGGTGGGCATTCCAGGTACAGGGTAAGACACATGATGTGTCGGGGTGAGTGTGTGGGATGAGGCCAGCAGGAAGGCCACTCCCTTAAGCATGAGATTTAGAGTTTAGAACAGGGTTGACAAATGTCTCTGTCACATAGTTTTCTTTATTTCTTTTTTTTTTTAAAGATTTATTTGTTTATTTATTTATACAAGCACTGGGTACAGTCAGAAGCGCGGGAGGGTGAGAGAATTCACCAGAGCCAGAGCGGGGAGCAGAGCAGGCAGAAGGACCGAAGTACACTGCTGAGGGGAGCAGCGGGCGGCAGGAGAGGTCTGCGCGCCATGCGGGACCCTCCTCTGGTGGCCGGGGAGTAGCCGGGGATCGAACTGGCGCTGCAGAGGCTGCGGGCAGGTTTGCAACCCAGCGCTCAACCACTGCGCCACCGGGGAGGCCCCACATAGTTTTCTTTAAAAACAAAATGTGAAACCCATACTTAGCTCACAGTTCACATGGGAACAGGTGATGGGTAACCTCTGGCCTATAGTAGTTTACCACTCAGTTTTAGAAAGATCCAGATCAGAAAGATGAATTGGGGAAGTCAAGAGGCTAAGAGAAGAGACAGAGAGGCCCAAAAGGAGGCTGCTGAAGATGCCAGGCCGGAGACCTTGGGAGTTAGAGATGTAGACCCTGAGAATGACAGTCTGGGCTGGTCTGGAGGGATTTGCAAAGGGACACATCGACTATTTCCCTGATTAGCTTGGAACCCCTGGCTCCCTTGTCTCAGAGGTTGAAAGGGAAACCCCTCATCCTTCACTAAGCTATACCCCCCAGGCTCCCTTCCTCCCACCAACCCCCCAGTTCTTTCTTTAGGTGGAACAGTGGAGGAGCTGGTTGCACTGCTTCTTAGTAAACCAGGGGCCTTCCAGCAGTGGGTGACTCAGTGGTTACTCACTAGAATATGGATACTGAGCATGTCCTTTCCTTACTTTCAGGCTATGGCTGCAATTTGGGGTGACAGAAGTCCCACCAGCATTCTGCGAACTGTCCCTTCATTGTTTGGGTCCAGAGCAGAGATGAGGGTTGGAAAGCCCCTCCCAGTCTTGGGCTCACCTGCCTGCTCATAGCCCCTGCTGTTTAATTAACACAGGCTAATTGTGTCATAGACAGGACTGGGAGGCATCTTAGTTTGTGCTTCCTCAGAAGAAAACACAAAGACTCAAATGCCACTGGTCCATTGCAGTGGGAGTGGGCAGTGAGAAAGGGAGGGTGCCCTCTGCAGCCAATCGCCTCCGCAGGCAATAGGAACTTAGTCCTGCTGGGGACACTGCACTTCAGAGGCACTTGGGCCCTGGAGAGATTCTGTCTGAGAGGCGCTGGAACTGGGGAATTTCCCCATCGACTCTCGTTATAGAGGCAGAGCTCCTCTAAGTGACCTTAGCTCCTTGGCCCTCCCAATTACCTGGTCTTCTGCAGCTCAGGAAAGAAAGTTCTCAGGAACAGACATGCAGACATGTAGCTGAAAGCCTGTTAAGCTTCCTGAAGTGGTAAGGCCCCAAGAAGATGGGCAGGCTGCCGTAGAACACGCTATAGCTAGATATTGTCTCCACTTGACAGGTGGGGAAACTGAGAAGCAAAGTGACATCTCTAAATCACATAGCAGGGTTGTGACAAATCAGGGACTGGAGTTTGTGGGTCCAGTGCTGTCTATTTTTTAATCAACCTTGCCGTGGGAGCCTGAGAGACATGCATGTGTGGCTAGCCGTGGCATCCTGACCAAGTGATTAGATGGGACTCACAGAGGCTGGGGAGGAGGCTAGGCAGGAGGCAGAATGGGGCTGGGACTTGGGAGGTGGCGAGTAGTCAAACTGGGAACAGGTGAGCAGAGGTAGAGCCAGAAGAGTTGCCATTATGGAGACTTCGAGGGTCAAAAAATCTAATGGGTAGCCAGGTAGGCTGGAGACTCAGAGCAGACTTGTGGTTTGACTGCAAAGTTTTGGGGGTCATCAGACTTTTTCTCTTTTCAGGTCTTCAACTGATTGGGTAAGGCCCACCCAACATTATAAAGGACAATGTGCTTTACTCAAAGGTTAAAGGTTACTGATTTAAAGGTTAATCACATCAAAACAAACAAACAAAAAACAAATAAACAAACAAAACCAACAAACCCCCACCTTTACAGAAACATCCAGAATAATATTTGGCCAAATATCTGGGCACTGTGGCCCAGTTAAGCTGATGGAAAAATGAGCAATTGTTGCTGGCCTGTCCCTAAGTTTGGGTCTTCAAATGTGGTAAAAGTGATAGTGGGTGAGTCCTGTGCCTAGGCCTTGATATTCTCACTCAATTCCACTTGTGTTCTTGAAATTCTGCCCAGTTGCCTTGTAAGCAGTCTTTAGCCATGGGAGGATGAGAGACTCTGTGGAACAGAGGTGAGGTATGCCAGTTCCACCCAAGCTGGCAACTGACAACACACATACAAGGCAGCCCAGCTGAGAGGGCATTGCTCAGCAGAGCCCAGCCCAAATTGCTGACCCACAGAACTGTAAGCTAAATGAATAGGTTTAGACCACTACAGTTTGGGGTGATTTGTTACACAGCAAACACTTGCTGATACACATTCCAATTTCTCTAGAGCACCCCCAGGTACCCTGTTAGCCAACCACCTTAGCTGATGGGAGCATACAGACACTCAGAAGGCCTATGTCAGGGTACAGTGAAGCTCCTTGGGTGCCTTCCACTGATGACATCCAGGCATACATCTTCCACCCTGATATTTAAGCATAACTCTGACTTTTGCTTGGGCTGTGGTTCTAGGTGGGCAAGTGTTGCGGTGTTTCTACTGTTGGAAAGTTTGCTAGTAACTGACAAGATCAGAAGTGAAAAATACAGTAAAGAAAGCCCATTTGGTTGGAGCCCAGAAGAGGCTCTATCTCAGTTCTTTTGGAGATGTTTCCTGAGCAAAGGGAGTCGTGCTGGGAAAAGTAGGGATTGAAGCGAAACAGTCAAATTTGGCCTTCAGGAAACATATCTGGGTCTAGCTGATGAAGAACCAAAAATTTTGTTGCCTGAATTTTGTTGAGGAAAAGGATGAAGTTCTGGCTGCTGATTTTAGTTGCAAAGGTCATGCTGTTGGTGATGTTTCTGGAATTTCCTTTAAGCTTGTCAAGCTAGCCAGTAGCCCTCTTTTGGCCTTATACAAAGGGAAGAAAACCAAGAACATAAATTTTGATGGTGAAAACATGAAAGTAATAAACTTTCATATGCCAAAAAATTAAAAGGAAAAGAAAAATTCCTCTGACTACACACATTCTGGCCTGGCAGGCTCCCATGACGACCTGCCATGGCAGATAGAGGGGTTGGCAGTGGGCAGCTGGGGTGGCAGCATACTGGGAGTTGAGGGAGGCTAAAAGACTGGGTTCTGGGCACCTTGATGGATCTGGGGGAGCATCAGGGTATATCATAGGATGAAGGACAGGAAAAGAACTTGGGGGACAGCAAAACAGTGTTAAAAATCTGCTTTCATTTCTCATTAAGCTAGTGTCCTAGGGCAAGTTGCCTCACTGTTCAGAGCCTCAGTTTCTCCAAGGGCAGAGTTAGACTTTGTGGGGCCTGAAGCTCATCTGAGCAGAAGAATACAAAACTCTGATTACACAATAGCAGGACTTTGGAAGGGGCCCAGGCAAGTGAGCTTAAGTTTCCTTAGCTTTGCAGTAAATTGCATCTGGCCTCTCCACTAGTGGAACAGGAGAGTTAATAATAGTGATTGAACAGGATTGTTTGGAAGGTCGAATGAATACACTATGAACAATGGGTGTTTAGTGGGCGGGGCCTAGCAGGAAGGCAGCTTTGCTTGGAATGATTTGCACACGGGGGAGGGGAAGGGCTCCTGGTGGTTGGTGGGCTCCTGGGGAGAGCAGGGCAGGGTGAGGAGTGGAGTGGAGTAGAATGGTTGTTATCTGTCCTTCCACCCTGCTCCTGGACTGTCCTCCGAGGCTTGCAGAGAAAGGCTACAGACAGATATGGGAGCTGATTTCTGGAGGGTTTTTGTCAACTTCTGGGGCCTTAGCTGGGAAGAAAGGTGTGCTTTCTTCCCTCGAGGGAAGAAGCTGCATTGGGAAGCCTTGAGCAAGCATGTTACTGAGTCATGCTCTCAAAGAAGCATTAGAGGGAAGGAATGAAGTGGGGCAGGGAAGGCTGGACTTCAGTTGCAGTCTAGTCAAATCCCACAGGGAGCCCTGGAGCATGAATGGCCTAGGATTTTTTGGCCCCTTAAAGTAACAGGGAAACTTTTGTCCTCTTGTGACACTCAGTTATTGGGACAAGGACAAGGCGTATAACCTTCCAGCGTCACTCATTAGCCAAGGGCAATCTTCCAGAGCAGCACCACCTTCGCAGCAGCCGGTGGAGGGTGTACTGGCTCAGGAAAGAGAACCCAGGCAGGGCACCAACAAAGTCTACTACAAGGGCACTCTTATTTCTATTTGACACACAGACCTACATGATCTGGGGGTGGCAACTTGAGAAGTTCAGGGGGATGAGTGGATGGAGTCTAGTGGGACCACAAGGTCATGATCATCAGGACAAGCTGACTGGGGCAGTGGTGAGGTGCTGAGGACTTGCCTTTCTAGAAGGGATCCCTGTGCTGAGCTCATATAAGTTACCCTGGGGACTTTCAGAAATAACTTGGGCATATTGAGGAGCCTGGATTACTCATGGCCTGACGATGTGTGTTTTTCCCTATGACTGCAACCTCATTTGTGTCCATTTGTTGGGGAGGCCTGGAGGATTTCTAGACCTGGAGGATTTCTAGGCCTGGAGGATTTCAGGGAAAGGGTTTTGTTAGCTCTCAAGTGCAGGCTGCTTTCCATGATCAGGAATGTGATCAGATGGGAGGTAATTCTCCATGTGGAGGGATTGGAGATTTTTCCCAGACCTGGCAATGGCCGGTTGGCTGATTCATAACACAGAGGAGATAGGCAGGAGGGTGTGGCAGCTTGGTGCAACTGGGTTCCTGCACCTTGCTGTACCCTAATATCAATTCTCTCTGGTGGATGGATTTTAGGAAAAAAAAAAAAACAACCCAGCAGGAATTGGCATATGGTGTAGGTATGAGTGTAAAATGGACAACTACTTTTGACGACTGTCTTGAAACTTCTTATGAAGTTAAACATACACTCGTCATATGGCCTTGTAAATCACAAGGTGTTAATTACCAAATTATACCAAAACGTAGCAGCTTAAAAGAACAATAAACATTTATTACCTTCACAGTTCTAGTGGGTTAGGGATTCAGGAGCAGTTTTACTGAGGGTTCTGGCTGAAGCTTTGATAAAGTTGTAGACAAGACGGTGGAAGCCAACAGGAAGGCCTGACGGCGCTGCAAGATGTTCCCAAGAAGGCTCAATCTCAGCCTGGCAAGTTTGTGCTTCAGATTCACATGGACGTCTCCAGGGCTGCTTGCATGTCCCTGTGTCTTGGTAGCTAGAATCAATGATCCAGAAGAGCGAGATTGAAGCTGCCATGTCTTTTATGATCGAGCTTTGGAACATACACACTGATATTTCTAATACATCCTCCTGACTGCTTGGCCAGCTCCGTTAGTGCTGGAGCTGACTTCACGAGGTCATAAGTACCAGGAGCAGAGGACCTCGGGCCATCTGAGAAGCTGGTGACCAGGGAGGTTGATGCAGCCATGGCTCTGAGGTCCCCTTGCGGGAACTACCTGGCGACTTTAATTCTAGAGGAGTATAACAGCAGCAGAAGGAAGGGGAGGAGACTGCAGCACTCACAATAGGCTGCATAGAGGAGCGAGGGTCTGGTTGGAGTATGTGGGTTCCTCAGTGAATGACCCTTGTCCCAGGAGCCACCCCTGGTGTGCAGCGTGTCTTGCTGCAGGTTAACTAGACTTCATGGGTGTAGCTGAAGGGGTCACCTGGACTCCATTTTTATATGCCTGGCCACAAGGGCCCAGGACCCTCAAGGTACTCTTCCAGCTGGTATGTCAGGTGCAAGCAGAGTGGATGTAGAAGCGCTTTGATGAAGAGGTGTCTCCAAACTGAGGATTTGTCTTTTCCTCATCCTGGGTCTCCCTGGCAGGACAAGGAGCGCGAGAAGGATCACCTCCGTGTCATGAAACCAGGGCAGTGTCAGTCCCCATATTGTGGTCCCCTGAGGCCTTTCCTGCCTTCCAGGCCAAGTCTCAACCTCCACCCTTTAAGAACCCTAATGGCCTTGCACTTTATTTATTTATTTATTTATTTATTTATTTATTTATTTATTTATTTATTTATTTTTGACCTTGTGCTTTATAAATACTCCTTCTGAGCTGCAGGGAGTTCTGATTGCTGGGCTCCTCCTGGGGAGCAGGGTCCTAGCCTGAGTGCACAGGTCCTCAAACCCCTTCCTCTCCTCTACCCTCATTATCTCAGCTTCCAGTCTGGGCACCCCCCTGCATCTCTATGGGCCGTGCTAGCGGGTGGAGGTAGGAGATGAGGACATGGCCTCTGGCTCCTGCGGGCATCTGTGCTTTCATAAATGGATTTTTGACCCTCTATAGATTTTGAGTAAATGTCGAAGCTCAGGGACCCTCTATAGAGAGGACCCCTTCTTTATCATCACCAAAAGCCTCCATTTTTGGGAGGATATGAATGAAGAGATGAAAATGGTATGGGAAAGAGAGGCACTAACTCTCTAAAGGGGAAGCCACGGTTTGCAGAGTAATGCAAATTAGCATGCAAATAGGTCTGCAAAGCAGACTTAGAACCTGGGGCAGTGGACTTGGATGAACTAGAGGGTTTTCGTGCCAGTTTGCTCAGCCTTGAATCATGGATGTGAGAAGAGGTGCCACAACTACCCCATTTCTATACAGGAGGTGCTAAGGTGGGGGGCACAATCTGACTGGAAAGGTGGGAGGCTCCAGAGAGTCCTGGAGCTGACCTGAGAGCCATACCATTTTTATTGGCTGCACACTTCTTAGCAGGTGGCTGCGACTCAACCTTCTACTCTGGTAATGTGACAGCAGGAATTGTGGCCACTTTATCAACTCCCCCTACACAATTCTTTGACTGCCTCTTTCCAACCTGGTCTATTTTGAAAATTTGTAAATGATTGTTCCTTTCATGTTCCTGTACCATCTCAATTCAGCTATTCTTTCTATGCCTAATGGAATTTGACCTTTTTTTTCATGGACTTGCCTGGTTCTAAGGTTATTCCAATGACCAATGCAGAACTTTTCCTGGAGTTTCAAACTCAAGTAGCTTGGTGTCTCCGAAACAACTCTCCTCAACCCCCATGGCCGATATCTCCCAGGGACCCTGTTGAACAGACATGAGATGGAGCGCAGAGTCTTACAGAATCCCACTCACATGAGCATTCTGCCCTCCCTCGCCATGTCACTGCAAAATGGTGGCTCCATCTAATTGTTACACAAGTCAGAAGGCTGAGGTCAGCCTGGACATTTCTGTTACTCTCATGCCTCATTTCTCCCCGTCCCCCCAACCCTCCCCCTAGCCATCTATCTCTAAGTCTTGAGTTCTCTTGTCCCTAAGCTCTTTTCTGCTACCTTGACTATTTCTGTGGCCCTTAACTGGCCTTTTGGCTCCCTCTCTTACTACTCATGTTTATGCTGGTTCCTCTCCTCCTCTCTCCACATATGCTTGAGGCCCCCTGGTGGCTCAAAGGGTTAAGCGTCAGCACTATGAAACTATCCAGCTATCCGAAGCCACTGCAGCATGAGTTCGATCCCTGGCCAGGCTGCTGACCACATGATGCAGCAGAATTCTCCTGTCTTGCCCGCTGCTCCCCTCAGCAGTGTATTTCAGTCAGTCTGCCTGTTCTGCTCCCTGTTCTGTCTCTGGTGAGTCCTCTCACCCCCTGCACCTCTGGCCTGCACCCCAGCTCTTGTATGCATAAATAAGTCTTAAAAAAAAATACATATGTTTTTTTCCTTTGTCATTCCAGAACTCCAAATTCAGTCCTGTCTAAACAGGTTTTTACCACTGTGAGCTTTCATATATTGATTTTCTAAAATCATGTTTTAGTTTGAAATTATTATAGATTCACAGAGAGTTGCAGAAATAGCAATGGTGGAATTTTTATAGAAATTATATTAAACCTATATATCAATTTGGGGAGAATTGACTTCTTCACTATATTGTTTTCTAATCATGAATTTGCATTTTTTGATTTCTTCTTTAATTGGTGTCTTAGAGTTTTCAGCATAAAGTCCTGTACATCTTTGTTGACATTTGTATCAAAATTTCTCATATATTTTGAGTCATTGTAAATGATAATGTGTTTTCCCTAGCTTTATTGATGAATGGTTGATAAATAAAAATTGTAAATATTTAGGGCCTCCCCGGTGGCGCAGCGGTTGAGCGCTGGGTTGCGAAGCTGCCCGCAGCCTCTGCCGCGCCGGTTCGATCCCCGGCTGCTCCCCGGCCACCGGAGGAGGGTCCCACATGGCGCGCAGACCTCTCCTGCCGCCCGCTGCTCCCCTCAGCAGTGTCCTTCGGTCCTTCTGCCTGCTCTGCTCCCCGCTCTGGCTCTGGTGAATTCTCTCACCCTCCCGCGCTTGTGACTGTACCCAGTACTTGTATAAATAAATAAATAAATCTTTAAAAAAAAAAAAAATAAAAATTGTAAATATTTAGGTCATACAACTTTTCAAAAAATGTGTACAGTGTGATGTTTTAACATATGTATGTGTTGTTAAATGATGATCACAAATCAAGTTAGTTAACACATCCCTTGCCTCACAGGTGCTGCACGTGTGTGAGAGAACATTTATGATTGACACTCTTAGTAAATTTCAATATATGGCACTTCATTACTAATTATAGCCACCATCCTGTACATTCCATTCCCAGAACTTACTCATCTGATAACTGAAAATTTATACCCTTTGACAAACATGTCTCATATCCTCCACGCTCCCCCCACCCTTGGCAAACACCATTCTACAGTCTGGGTCTCTAAGTTTCACTTTTTAAAATGCCACATATGAGTGAGACAGGACAGTATATATCTTTCTGGATCTGGTTTATTTCATGTAGCATAAAGTCCTCTAGGTTGACTCATGTTATCATGAATGACAGGATTGCCTTCATTTTAATGGTAGAATGCTATTCTATTTTCTATAAATACCATTTTAAAAATCCATTCATCTGTCAATGGACACAGATATTTCTTTATTTTGAGTTTTGTAAAGAAGGCTGCAATGAATGTAATAGTGCACATATCTCTTTGAGATACTGATTTCATTTCCTTTGAAAAAGCATACCCCCCGGGCCTCCCCGGTGGCGCAGCGGTTGAGCGCTGGGTTGCGCAGCTGCCGGCAGCCTCTGCGGTGCCGGTTCGATCCCCAGCTGCTCCCCGGCCACCAGAGGAGGGTCCCACATGGCGCGCAGACCTCTCCTGCCGCCCGCTGCTCCCCTCAGCAGTGTACTTCGGTCCTTCTGCCTGCTCTGCTCCCAGCTCTGGCTCTGGTGAATTCTCTCACCCTCCCGCGCTTCTGACTGTACCCAGTGCTTGTATAAACAAACAAACAAACAAATAAATAACATGCCTCTATAAAAAAATAATTTCAAAAAAAAAAACCAAAAAAAAAACCACAAATACTTCTACCTTTAAAAAAAAAAAAAAGAAAAAGCATACCCCCGAAAGTGCTGGATCATGTGTTAGTTCTACTCTTAATTTTACTCCTCCGTACTGTTTTTCATACTAGCTATAGCAATTTACATTCCTACCAACAGTGCACAAGGGGACCCCTTTCTCAACATCCTTCACATACTTGTTATCTCTTTGATAATCGCTCTCCTAACAGGTGTGAGGTGATAGCTCAGTGTGATTTTGGTTTGCATTTCCCTGATGATTGGTGATGTTTGGTGCATTTTCATGTATGAGTAACCATCTGAATGACTTCTTTGGAAAAATGTCTCTTGTCTATTTTCAAATTAGGTTATTTGTGAGCTGCACTATAACTTAATTCAGAGCCACCCAAATTCTGGCCAGTCATGGTAATAGTGAATGGTTTGATGGCACCTTCTTTTCAAACAATAGAAGGCTTAAGTGGGCAGGTGGTCGTTGGCTTTGATTTGTTCACAGGAGAAATCCAACTGCCTAATAGAGTACCTGGTGCATAGTAGGAACTCTGCACATATTGGCTGACTAAATGAGGGATGCAATAGGTTGGGGAGGCAGTTGGAGGCCAGAGTTGGGGGTGATGCCAAGACCAGGTTGATACAGTGTAGGCTTCTATTATTGGGGTTGAAACCTGGGTGGCTTAGTTAGGGATCTGCCTACTGGGGCAAAGGTTTTCTTGGAGGGCATCTCACCCCTGCCAACCTGAATAACTCTTATGGGATTTTCTTAGCAATGACGGAGTCAACCAGAGTGTGGTTCTCTTTCACTGATGATGAGCTGAGCCGGTTGGCAAAGAGTCATGGAGCTCTCTGCTGCCCTCTGGTGGCTAGTTGCATCCGCCCCTCCCCCCACCCCCCAACCCTGTGCCATCTGCCTATTCTGAGTCTGGCAGACAGGCTCAGAGCCAAGGCCCCTCCTACCTAGATAGTGATGGCATAGAAATGAAGTTTCACCAGCTCTCTGACTTTGCCCTCCTTTGCTGCATCTTCATCAGGGAAGACCTAAGGGGGTGGTGGGGACTGTATCTTCCTTTGACATCCATGAAGATACTTCCAGATCCCCAGTGACCCTGCTCTCTAAGGTCACTTTCCTATGTTCGGGGAAGATTTTGAGACTGTTGTGGAAAAACCTCCCTCTGACCTCCTTGGTCTGACGTAATCCTCACACTTGCCTCCTCCACTCTGCCCATTCTTTGCCAGTCTATAGATCTAGCATGGGGACTCCCACCAGCACCCCATCTTTCAAAGTGTGTGCTCATTTGACTATCACAAGGGTTTGGTCTGAAGTTCCTGGCAGGTATTTGCCAGGGTGGGAACCTGAGGGGGATCTCCATTGCCACCTCCCTCTTTCCCCAAGGCCCTGTACCCCTTGGCAAGACTTCCTCAGAACAGCCTGTGGATATCATTTTTCAGGGCCTGCGCTCCAAGGCAGCTATGGGTGCCACCCCCAAAATTCTGGATTAATGATGGGAATTTGCCCCCCAGCATGCTTTGACATGGTTTGATGGAAGCTCGGGACAAATGCCTTCACTGCGTGGCCACGGGGGGTGGGGTGAGGTGGGGTCGGGGGAGATGACTCTTTTCTTTTCTTAAATAAATTTTATTTTTATATTCCCCATACAATTGCAATCCCCTTATTTTGACCCCAATCCCTCCCCTCCCCACCCCCCACTCCTCATAGAGTGTCTCTTGTTCATAGTTGTTTGTTGATTTTGATTTTTTCTTTCTTATAGTTATTCATTTTCCTGGTCCCTTATTTAAGTTTTTTAGATTCCTGCTATGAGTGAGACCATCTGGTATTTTTCTTTTTCTTTCTGGCTTATTTCGCTGAGCATGATCCCTTCCAGCTCCATCCATGTTGCTGCAAATTGCATGTGGTGTATATGTACCACATCTTCTTGATCCAGTCATCTATTTTTGGGCATTTGGGTTGTTTCCAAAGCTTAGCTATTGTAAACAGTGCTGCTATAAACATAGGGGTGCAGGTGCTCTTTGGAATTGATGTTTCTGTGTCCTTTGGGTAAATACCTAGGAGTGGAATTGCTGGATCCTATGGAAGCTCTATGTTTAGTAGGTCCAGAAATCTCCACACAGCTCTCCATAGTGGTTGGACCAGTTTGCATTCCCACCTACAGTGCAGGAGAGTTCCTTCTTTTCATCCCAGGTAGGGTGGGCATTCCCAGAGGACTAGGCCATCAGGTAGGGTCCTCATGAATTCAGGGTCATTTGCTTTGTCTGCAGCCCCTTCCTAATCCCCCAGGAAAGAAGACACGGGGCAGGATCCCTCCCCATCCTTCTCCCTCCCCACCACCCCTTTGGGAAAAGTCTTCAGTTATTTTTCTCCTTCCTCCCTTCTTCCTTCCTTCTCTTGTGTCTCCAACCTGACCCCTACACGTGCTTTGCAGGAGATCTCATTGCTGTTTTGACCTTGGGAATAGTTCACAACAGGAATGGAAAATGATCTATTTCTATTGGGTCTAGATATGTTTGCCTGATGTACAATGAAGATGTGAAATTATCTGTCATTTGGAGGAGTTTTACCCAATAAGTTGTCCTTCTCATTGTCTTTTAGTTAGAGGAGGCAAAACGAAGTCTTGTTCAGTCCCCAGCCTGTCATGCCCTCCCTTCTCCCCATACCCCAACATACCTGGGAGCTTTGACTTGGTGGGGAGAAATGGTTTCTGCCCTTGGGGGAGCCACATAGTCTGAGCCTTATACAGAGACTGACACTTCCCAGGGCCTAGTATTGGCACCCAGCCAGAGAGATAGTGGGACCATCAGCGAGTGAATCACAGAAGTTCCAGAAAGCCACAGGTGAGGCCTGAGAGTAGGCACAGAGATGGCTCTGGGGGCCCTTTGGTTGTTCCGTTCTGGGGCTGGCGGTCTCCTGGTGCCACTCTGAGGGTTGGGATCATTCTGAGGCTGGGAAGCCAGGCTCAGTGAGCACAGTGAGTCCAGACCTCACCTAGTTGGAAGGCTCTGCCAAAGCAAATTCCAGAGGCCAAAAACAAGAACATCAGACATATGAAATAAATATGAACTACTTAAGGACTGAATCTGACAAAAGATGTGCAAGGCATGTCCACTAAAAAATACTGGAGTTAGAGAAGTTCTAAGCAAAAGGAGAAAAGCATGGATTAGAAGATTCAGTATGTCAACATGTCAACAAGAAGTTATTTCTCTCCAGATTGATCTGTAGATCAATTCAATAAGAATCCCAGCAGACTTTTTTGAATTATAGAAATTAATAAGCTTAGTTTAAAATTCACATAGAGGGGGCCTCCCTGATGGTGCCCAGGTTAATGTCTGAGGGCTATCAAGCCATTGCCAGCCACTGCGATGTGAGTTCAAGGTGGATTCTCCACCAGAGCTAACCCACATGGCGAGGCAGACCTCTCCTGTCTCTCCCGCTGCTCCCCTCAGCAGTGTGTTTCATTTAGTCTGCCTGTTCTGTTCCCCACTCTGCCTCTGGTGAATCCTCTCACCCTCTTGAATCATTAAGGAAATGCAAATGATACCACAATGAACTCTGTGCACCTTTTAGAATGTCTAAAAAAAAAAGAAAAGAAAAGAAATAAGAAAGACCATAACAGGTATTGTTGAAGGCGTAAATCAACTAGAACTCTCACACCCTGCTGTTGGGAACAAGAATGCTCAAACCACTTAGAAAACACAGTTTGGCAATCCCTTAATAAATACATCTACTGTAGGAGCAAGACATTTTATTCCTAGGTGTTTACCCCAGAGAAAAGCAATGTTTATACAAGACTTGTACATGACTATTCATAGCTGCTTTATTTATAGCAATCAACGATTGTAAACAACCCGAATGTCCATCAACAATGAACAACTCATGCTACGAAGTGGAACACTGCTCAAGATTAAAAGAGAATAAAGTATTGATAGCCACAATAATAATGAATCTCAAAATAATCATTGAGTGAAAGAAGCGAGGCGTGAAAGGACATTTCAGGTGGGTGCCCAGGTGACATAGCTGTGCTAGATGGGGAAGGAGGTAAGGCCGGAGCCCTGAACCAACAGCCTTGGGTCATATATAAAATTAGCCTTTTAAAGGAAGGTCCAGGGAAACCCTAATGCCCTGAGGCAGTTGGCTGGGACAGTAAACAGGAGAGTCAAGTCCAATGGCAGATGCAGGGCCTTTTGGAGGTGACAGCAAACATGATTTTGTTTGCTCACTTTCTGGCTTTCTACCCCTTACCCTGAGGACCTCACAAGACTGAGGCGAGGCCAGTGATTCCCAAACTTAGCTGCACATGGAACCACCTATGAACCTTTAGAAGGTATTTTTTTGCTTGGGCCCCATCTGCAGAGATTTTTTTTTAAAGATTTATTTGTTTATACAAGAACTGGGGTACAGGTCAGTGGCGTGGGAGGGTGAGAGGAGTCGCCAGAGAGATTGGGAAGTAGAACAGGCAGATGGACCGAAGACACTGCTGAGGGGAGCAGCGGGCGAGGCAGGAGAGGTCTGACACGCCATGTGGGTTTCTCCCTGGCTGGCTGGGAATCGAACCTGCGCTGCAGAGGCTGCGGACAGCTTCACAGAGCAGCGCTCAACCCGCTCTGCCACCGGGGAGGCCCCTCATCTGCAGAGATTTTGATGTAATTGGTGTGGGTTGCAGCCTGGGCACTGAGATTTTTAGAAGCTCGCCAATGGAATAGCAGTGTCGGAAACCATGGCTGTGGAGGATTTTGTTAATAAAAATTGACCTTGGATCCTGGAGGAAAGAGAAAGAAACAGCAAAGAAGGCCCTTAAATCTAATCATTGCCTCCCTCCTATATGGTAGAGAAGGATTGAAACCAACCTTAGAAGTAGGTTAAAATGGTCAAAATCCAAAGTTTGTTCTGTTTTGAGCATCCACAGATAATTCCCCATTCTGATTATTTCATCAGTGGTTGTAGGTTGTTATTTGCTTATCCTATCAGTCCTTTGACATTTGGTTATTGTTAGTCGAATTCTTTATCTTTTTTTTT
This sequence comes from Talpa europaea, assembly GCF_964194135.1. Classification (NCBI taxonomy): domain Eukaryota; kingdom Metazoa; phylum Chordata; class Mammalia; order Eulipotyphla; family Talpidae; genus Talpa; species Talpa europaea. Next base: position 15,323,341 of record NC_140078.1, on the reverse strand, counting down.
TTTTAAAGTATCACTATGAACTCATGGATTTAAAAATTATAATTAGTTATACTTTTTTTTAATGTTCTTTTTAAAAAAAGATTTATTTATTTATTTATACAAGCACTGGGTACAGTCAGAAGCACGGGAGGGTGAGAGAATTCACCAGAGCCAGAGCGGGGAGCAGAGCAGGCAGACTGACGAAGTACACTGCTGAGGGGAGCAGCGGGCGGCAGGAGAGGTCTGCATGCCATGTGGGACCCTCACCTGCAGAGGCTGCGGGCAGCTTCGCAACCCAGCGCTCAACCGCTGTGCCACCTGGGAGGCCTGTTATACTTTTTGATATTCTAAATGCTCCAAAATTGGCAAGTGAAGTCCCATCAAGCTTCTTTACCTTTTCAACATGACCCTCTTTGTCTCTGAGTATTTCCCAGCATTCTGGCTACTTGTTCCCTAGAGGGGCACATAATATTCACATGATGCCAAAATAACATTGCATTACTTGTTTAATTGCTGTGAAACATTCCTTTCTATTAGAAAGATCTAGTGATAACCACCTGTATTTATTCCCTAGGACTGTTTCACAAGTGACCACAAACAGAATAGCTTCAAGAAAATAGACATTTATTCACTTGCAATTTTGGAGGCTAGATCTCTGGAATCAAGGTGACAAGGGTTGGTTCCTTCTTGAGGCTCTCAGGAAGATTAAATTCCGCCTCTCCGTCCAACTTCCGGGGGGTGCCAGCAATCCTTGGCTTCCCTTCCTCATTCAGCTGGATGTTCTTTACTTTTAAGGGCTCATGTGATTAGAAAGGACCCACTTAGATAATCCAGGAGAAGCTCCCCATCTCAAGACCCTTAATCACATCTGCAAAGTCCCTTTTGCCATGCAAGATTCCAAGAATTAGGGCATAGCAATCTTTTGCGGGGGGGGGGGGGCATTATTCAGTCTCTTGCAGTCAATAGGTCCAAACACATTGTCAATTTTACATGTAACCCAAATAAAAATTATTGAGATATATTATATTCTATTTTTGCTACCAAGTCTTTGAAATCCAGTTTAGATTTTACTCTTTCAATTTCAATATATTTCAATTTAGAGTAAACGCATTACAAGTTCTTAACAGTCACTCATGGCTCGTAGTTTTGTTCTGGATGATGTGGTGCTAGAGTAAAGGAGACTAAAGAGACAGAAACTTAAAACAAACAATGATTAGACTTTGATTTGAGAGAATGCAACTATAGACATTTTGGGGACTACTGGAGATTTGTGTCCATAGACCACAGATGAGGGCCACTACTCACCGTTAATTTTCTTAGGTGTGCTATTGGCATTGGGTGATATTGGGTTTTTAGTTGATGTGTGTTGTTGTATCACCCCACAGATATAAGATGGACTTCCCCTGCCCCCCAACAGTTTATTTCATATACATCAAGAAGGTATGAAAAAGCTTATTACTCATATAATGAAAGAGAGTAGGGTAGACGCCTAAGTAAGTCCCAGAATGACTTGAGAGAGCAGGGAGGCGTGACTGGCGAGGCTTTTTTTGTGGTTGAAAGCGAGGCTGGGTGGGGTTCCCATCTGCAGCCTGGGCTTGCATGCGTTGAACTTTTTGCTGGCACTAAAGGGAGGGACAGTGGACTTTTTTTATTGGCTTGCCCAGATGTTGGGCAAGAGGAAAAAAAGTGATGATGTTTGACAACTGTCAGTAGTCAGACATCAAAAATGGAGTCTAGCTCTTGATTACATTTCACCCCTGATGTTTGACAGATGACTGAAACGTGCCATGTTTCATCTGACTGAGTTGGACTGGTTTCAGTAAGCCATTGTGGGGCCCTGGAGGCCTGCAGTCCTTGTGAGAGCCTGCGTTCATTCGTTCAGGGTTTAGAACAAGCTGTTAAATGGAGAAACAGTGTGGATAATCACCCCCTTATCTAAACTCTTGCATAATGAGTTTTAATCCTTGAAAGCCCTGTTTTAACTTATCTAGTCCATATGAACTATTTAATGATGAGGAAGAGGGAGATTTGTTGGGGCCCATTTGATCAAGTCAACTGTTAATTGCCACCTGAGGGATTAAGGCCCATTTTAATGACCTCATTTTAACTTCATTATTTATTTAAACGGAATTACATTCCGAGGAATTATCTGTGAGGACTTCAAATATGAATTTTAGGGAGATACAGCTCAGCCCATAGAGAGGATAACAAATTTTGCCTCAGATTTGTGAGAAGCAATTGAATAGAGACATGGAAAGCTCAGAACAGCGATTAAAAATGATTCTATCATTAAAGGTGACATGAAAATAAGACGTGAAAATAAGGCAGCCTCTTCAGAGATGTCTCAAAGCTCTTGCCCCTGTGAGTCTAACACTTCTCAAAGCCCAGCATCCTCAGACGCCTTTTGTGACTAAAAAGCAACGAAGTCTGTGGTTCTTAAAGGGTGACCACAACCTCCCCTGACAACTGGCGCGAGAGGCCAATTCTTGGGACTACCTCGGACCTTTGGAGCCAGATGCTCTGTGTGTCAATAAAATCCTCTGAGCGATTCTGACACGTTCCTTTCAGAACCACTGACGATCGGCTCCACGCGCTTGTTTCGTGAGGGAATCAATTGCGCAGAACTACCACTTGGGGACAGCACAAGACTGCAATGTAAGTGCGAATTACAGGCACCCACAATTGCAAAAGCCTTCTGCGGCCCTTCCTACCTCCAGTCTCTTCCCACCCTAGGCTTTCCTCGCACGGCAGGACCCCCCAAACGCGACTGACTGTGCCCAGAATCCAGGGGCTCTGCTCCTCCAGTCACCTGGGTCTGGTGCGTCCCCAGCTCTGTTTGTTAAGTCCCTGGAGTAAGACACCCTTGGGTCTGAGTTTCTACTCTGCCATTTACCATCTGGGAGTGACTTGGGCAAAGACTGTAATTCTGAGCCTCAGTTTCCTCATCTGCGACGTGGGGACGATTAAGAAGACCTTTCTTCTGGGTCTGTCTTGAGAGTTGGGAAGTTGGTTTAAGAGGATTTCAGCCTAGGGTGGCACAGAAGTGGGTATATTCAGTGAGAGGAAGCTCAGCGTCCCCTTGGGAACTGGGGAGCACGCCACACAGTTAGGTTCACAGCCCACCTCCACACCTGGTGTGAGGATGCCACCTGAGCCCACCTATCTCCCCCAGGTGGTTCCCCCAGCACCTGCACCTCTCTGCCTAGGGCTTCTTTAGGCTGCCAGCCTGTGTGGCACCAGGACCATAAAACTGTTCAGTGGGGATAATATCATGCTGGGAGGGCCTTGTTAGTGCCCCATGTAGACCAGGTCATCAGGCCTGCTTTGGGGTGACCTGGCACTTGCCCTTCTCTGACCCATCTCTGTGACTCCCCTCCCAGCTGGAGAGGCCATGCCAAAGTGTCAGGCGGCAGATGAGGGATCATAGGTGGGGGAGACCCAAGGGCCCTGGCTCACCCGTGGCTCCCTGCTCTACCTCTTCTGACCTCCTGACCTGGGCCACCCAGGCTGGCTCCTGCCTGCCCTGGCAGACACCCAGGACTCCTGAGTTTCTGTTATAGGATGTAAGGGGCATGTGTGTGTGTGTGTGGGGGGGAAGGCAGGGGAGTGGCAGCCAGATATCCCTGAGACCTTGGCAGGGCAGTTGCTACGTGGCCTGGCAGACTCTGTGCCATCTTCAGCTTGGGGACCTGGAGGTAAAGCAACTTCGCAGCCCCCAATCTGCAGGGCAGGGCAGGGCTTTTATTGTCATCAGACACTGTCTCCAAGATCCCACTCTTTTTGCGGCTGCCTCCTGGGGGTGGCTTATCCTTGGGCTTCATGTTCTGCATGTGGCCAGTCCTGTTCCTGGACACAGCAGACAGTCGTCAGTTTGACTTGATGTCAGAGATGCCACAGCACCCCCTCTTCAATCCTAGCCAAATATCTCCCCTTCCAGCCTGTCATGTCCAGCCCAGGCACAAAGCCTCGGGGGTTAGCATTCCCTACTTTTAGTTTCTCTGAAAAAACCAGCAATCTGCAGGCAGGGCTGGTTACAAATTTGTGGCGTCCCTTGCAAAGAGAAAATACAGGGTTTCTTGTTCAAAAACTATGAGGCGGTGCCAGTAGAGCGGTTGACAGCTCAGGTCACACTTTGGAAGCGGCTCTGACCATGCCCCTTACCACTCAGTGTGGCTGAGTGTGTCAGCGCCTCTCCTAGCCCCGAGGAGGGCCTGGAGCTGCCAAGAACATGCAGAGGCACAATCAGTCATGCTTCTTCCCCAGCGCAGGACGCAAGCTGTCTGGGTGGCACTTGAAGCCTGTGTCTTCTGCCTAGCTGGCCTTTCTCACCAGACTCTCCCCTGCCCCCCACCCCCACTCCCGGAGACATGGCAACTATGGGGTCTTTTCTCTGGCCTGGCTGACCCTGGGAGGACCCCCACTCATTCCTCTCTACGCTAGTGCTTTCAGTTGCCTTCCCTGGCTTGCAGGGCTCCTCCCCGAGGTCCCTTTTTTCTTCCCAGGGCAACTGCCAGACCTTTGGCTATAGGTCTTAGGCACCCTTCAGGGTCCCAGACATACTACTTGGGCCCAGGGCCCATGCTCTCTGCTTCTCCATTTCATTCTGTGCCCCAGGAGCTTGGGCTGTGAGGGGTGCCCCAAAGGGAAGGCTTTGGCTTCTGGTTGGATGTGGCAAATGGGAGCAATAGCAGGAAATTGAGGGAGGAAGGAGAGAGGTGGGGTGTTTATCCCCCAGCCCCCTCCCTGAGTCTCACAGCCACTGTGTCTCCCAGGTCACAGCTGCTTGTCCGGCAGCTCTCTCTACAGCCCTCTCTGCCTCAGATGCTGGCCCCCCTAGCTAACAGCTTCACCCTGAGGTGGCCTGGAGAGGTCACAGAATCCAGTTGTCACTCCTGCTTCTTCCCTTGCGTTGTCCAGACATCTTGCCCAAGCCCTGTAAACAGTCCCTTTGTTACACTCTCCCAGAATTATCTCGATTTGAATTTGCATCTCTTTACTTGTAGGATCCTCACTGGCACGAGGACTCCTCCTGGTCTCTGTTGCACCCCCCTCATCTATCTTTGCATAGGAGAGAGCCAGACTAGAGTCTGCAGATCCAGGAACTCAGCCTCCTGGGAGAGTGGGCACCCTGTCCCATGTTCCCCCCAATGTGTCCACCAGACTGTCTTTTCATTCTTCAGTTTCAGGGCCTGATAGGAGCAAAATGATCCCCTGAGCCAGCGGCCCCAACCCTCAGACAAGTTCCCTGTGACCAGGTGACCAGGTAACTAGACAAGCAGAGAATCAGACGACTAGGCAACCAGGTGACCAGATGACCAGCCACTCACTGAGGTGGCTAGCCCTGGTTTTGCTGTCCCACCTCTACTCTTCCTTTTCCTAGTAGCAGATTCCCTTGGGGGAACTTCTCCTCTCCTCCACTCAGCTCCCTAGCTCACCTTTGACCTTGGCCATCAGGTTGAACTAGGGTGGATCTGCAGAACCTGAGTGACCTGAGGGAGATTCTCTCTTGCTGAGAGGCAAGAGCTCTGGAGCTGCTGCCACCCTTTTAAGTCCAGGAAAGCAGTCAGAATGTGTTTGAGGCCTGAGCCAGCTGCTCCTGAAGCTGGCTACCCTTGAACCTTTCAGCTGAATTTCCTTTTTGCTTAAAACCTTTCAGTGAATTTCCTTTTGCTTAAAACTAATTTATGCACGGGCCTCCCCTGGTGATGCAGCGGTTGAGCGCTGGGCTGCGAAGCTGCCCGCAGCCTCTGCAGCGCCAGTTCGATCCCCGGCTGCCAGTAAGGGTCCCATATGGCGCGCAGACCTCTCCTGCTGCCTGCTGCTCCCCTCAGCAGTGTGCTTCGGTCCCTCTGCCTGCTCTGCTCCCCGCTCTGGCTCTGGTGAATTCTCTCACCCTCCCGCGCTTCTGACTGTACCCAGTGCTTGTATAAATAAATAAATAAATCTTAAAACAAAACAAAACAAAAACTAGTTTATGTGGAGTGTTTATTCCACTGTGTGGAATATATGGGTGCACATGTGCGCACATGTGTGCACACGTGCACGCGTGTACACACACACACACACACACAGAGTCTTTGTCCAATCTCTGCACAGAGCTCCTGAAAACCTTGAGATTTCCTAAGTGTTAGGAGTGTCTTCTGTTAGTGATCATGCTGCATTTATGCTAATGAGGTGACAGGGTGGGGTCCTTACTAGTTTCTGACCCTGTCCCTTGTGCCTCTTCACCTGGTTGTTCATCTGTATCCTTTGTAATAACCTGGTCAGTGAGAGTCAATGTTTCCTAGATTCTGAGCCATTCTAGTAAATTAGAACTGAAGAGGGTGTTGTGGGGACCCCCATCTACAGTCAGTGGGTCAGAAGTGTGGGTCACCTGGACTTGTAACTGGCATCTGAGGTGGGGAACAGGCTTTTTCCCCCTTAAGTTTTATTTGTTGTAATTGACATTAACATTGTGTTATGTGTTGTATAGATGAAGAGAGTGTTGACTTGGTCCACTTACACACCTCAAAGCTTATTCCATAGGTTACTCTGCTGGTTACATAATTACCACTTATATTTTGTTAGCAGAACATTTCAGATCTGCTCTCTTAGCCACTTTCAAGTGTCTAAGAGTGATATATAGTCACCGTGCAGGACGCCAGATCCCCAGCACATATTCATCTTGTAATTGAAAGGTCAGGTCCTTTGCCCAATACCTCGTTTCCCCACCCCTCAGCCCCTGCAATCACCTGCCTACTTATCCTTTCTCTGAACTTAGCTTTTTTAAAATATAAATCCGATATCATCAGCATCTGTCTTTCTCTGCCTGACATTTCACTTAGCATTATGCCTTTATGTTTCATCAAGTTGTTGCAAAGGGCAGGGTTTTCTTCTTTCTCATGGTTGAATAATGTTCCACTGGCATATATGCCACATCTTCTTCGACTCTTAGGTGGTGGGCTCTTAGGTTATTTCCTTATCTTGGCTATTGTGAATAAGGCTGCAAAGAATATGGGCGTGCAGATATTTCTTTGAGAAAATGATTTAATTTCCCCTGGACAAATACCCAGAAGTGGAATTGCTGGATCATCTGGTAGTTCTATTTTTAATTTTTTGGAGGAACATTCATACTGTTCTCCATAGAATTGACATTATAAAATGGGGGGCAGGTTTAAAATGGGCTTTGACATGACCTGCAAGAGATAGTATCAGACATCTGCACATGGCTGCTGGAGAAATGAAATGTATTGTTGGGGAACTCCCTCCCCCCAACATTTGGTGTTGAAGCATTTTATATTGGGTGCGCAGAAAGTGTTTCCCTGGACCTGGCATAGGGAAGTGTTCTGGCTGGGATGAGAGACCCTCCCATTTTGTTCCTCTGAGTGCCGCTGAGTGTGAGGGGGATAAGGAGAAGGCTCGAGAAGAGGCCTCTCCCTGCTGTGGGCTCGAACTGTGTCTGTCTTTAACCAACTGGGTCAATGGATGCCTTTCTCTGACTCTTGGAGCCTTGGCCTCTCCTGGGTAGCCTTGGGGGACATCTTCCTGCCTGGCTCTGCCAGCTTGGAGGGGGGCAGTGAGTGTGAGTCTCATTCTCATTTCCTGGGAACCCCAGGGGGATGCTGAGCCCAGGAACACACAAACTCTAATGGGGCTCTCAGTGCCCCAGGCCTTGTTGCCTCTGGGAGAGGAGCCAGGGCTGTTCTGCTTCCATTCTTTATTCAGAAACCTTAGGCTCCCGGCCAGGGTAAGTGTGAGCCCAGCGCTGCAGCAGCGAAGCCTCCTGGACTCTTCCCGCAACCCTGCCCCGAAGCTGTGCTGCAGGGAGCCAAGCACATGATGTTGAGGATGATTTTATCAGGAAAGCCAGTCAGCTCTCAGAATTTACACTTTAATCGCTGGAAGTGCCGGTCCTGAATGCATGGCATTGAGGATCTCCAAGTTTGGAGTCCAGACTGGCTGCCAGAGTACCACCTGGGCCCTTGTTACAAATGCTAGAAAAGTACCATAGATCTAACAGTAACAATATTCTTTTCTTAGGTACAGGCCTATCCCAACAAAGATGTGTACTGTTCTAGGGTGTGATGGCTGAGCAATGAAGACGATTTGAACTTATTCATGTTTTGAGAGTGTCTGAAATTAAGAAGCAGGCAGATACACCTGCCCTGATCCTAAAAGTGACCCTAAAGTAAACTGCTTGAAGAAATGGGATCCCAAATCGGTCTCTACCTATTCAAGCGGAGAGTAAAGAAGCCCAACGGGAAGAATTGTGGACTGACTAATGGGACAGCTGGATTAATCAGAAGCTCTTTTAGAAGGGGTATTTTGGAGAGGATGATGTAGACTTTGGGGGAACTACAAAGTGATGGGCAGAGATGGGGAGCATATGTGAAATTCCTTAAATAAAAATTTATTTCAAATTTAAATAATGTTGCCTATGTTATGCATAATTGAAAAAATCCCTTACAAAATAAGAGCAAATCCTTGGGTCCCAGTCCTGACCTGGGGGGTCAGGCCCAGTGAGGAGTATTTGAAGGGGTCCTCTGGGTGTGCACATGCGGCCCTCCCTCTGGGTATGCACATGCGGCCCTCCCTCTGGGTATGCTGGCCAAGGGTGGGCACCACTTGCACCATTGTGGAAACAGCCTGGAGCTGTGCTGGTACAAAATGTGCAGAAGGGGATGATCTGGTCCTCGGTGCCCATAAGCTGCAGATGCCCCCTTCCCCAGACTCTGGGAATGAGTGTTGGCTACTCTGCCCACTGACCCCTTTCTTGAGCCCTTTCTGTGGGAATCACTGGCCCAGGCATTGCCTGAGGGATGATGTTTGCACTGTCTGCTGGGGTCCGCAGCCAGTGCCTGGTGCATGGGGAGGCGAGGGGCTGGCCTCTCGGGTCAGGTGGGGCACCTTTTGGGGTTGTCCTCTGTGAGCCAGGCCAAGGCAAAACTTTCATTGCCTCAAGTTGCTGCTTATTTGGGCCAAATGCCCAGAGCAGTTGTTGGTACAGCAGGTATGAATTGCCACACGCCATGCTGGTATAAAAGGAAATGCCCCCCACCCTGCTTGATGCCTCTGGGGCCTGGGGTTCTGAGTTGGGAGCAAACCCAGCAAAACCTGAAGAATTATGGTCCCAAACATATCCAGGGACCTGGTGGGGACAAGTGGAATACGGGGTTGGAGGGGGGAGGGAAGGGAATCTAGTTAATGCAAAAAAACACAAAAAACAAAAAAACAACCAAAAACCCAAAACAAAAAAAACAGATGGAAATACAGTAAAGCATTCACAGCGTTCTTGGGAGCTGTGATTCTGTGTGACTTCTATTTATGATGTTTTTATTTTAGTTTTTGAAACTTTCTATAATCGATATGAATTAAGTGTACCATAATTAAAAATAAACCACAAGAATAATTATAAACACCCCCACATCTATTCCTTGAGTGCCAATTTCCTCTCCTGCCCCCATCATCAAAAGAAGACCTTTTATTTCCTCAGCTTTGTGTTATGAAAACTCAGCGTACAGAAAAAATAGTAAGCGCAGCAAACTCTTATCTATATACAATACCTTCCACCATCTAGATTTGATTGCTTTATATATATGCTCATATAACTATATATTATATATGCTGATATATTAAAATACATGCTTTTTTTCTGAAATATTTGAGAGTACATTTCAGATATCATGATATTTCACCTGCAGCCACTTCTGAAGACATCGCAGAATAAAGGTTCCTTAGAACTCAGGCCAGGCTCTTGTGGCACGTCCTACAGTCTGACTTTGTCACAGGCAGCACACTCTCCCTGGGGCCATTTCTTTTCAGAGAATGTTTCTCTAGACTGTACCTGTTCAGACTGTGTGTAGATTTGGGGTCTATTGCAGCCCATCTCTTCCTTGAAGCCTTCCTTGTTATAACTAAATAATATTCTTGTTTGTTAGCTAACTCTTTTTCAACATTTCTCTCCTTTTTTTTTAAGATTTTTATTTTTATTTATTTATTTATACAAGCACTGGATACAGTCAGAAGCGTGGGAGGGTGAGAGAATTCACCAGAGCCAGAGCGGGGAGCAGAGCAGGCAGAAAGACCGAAGTACACTGCTGAGGGGAGCAGCGGGCGGCAGGAGAAGTCTGTCACACCATGTGGGACCCTTGCCGCCGGCCGGGGATCGAACCAGTGCTGCAGAGGCTGCGGGCAGCTTCGCAACCCAGCGTTCAACTGCTGCGCCACCGGGGAGGCCCTCTTTCCTTTTTTTTTAAAAGAATTATTCGTTTATTGTAAGATTTTTATTTTATTTATTTTTGTAGAAGAAATGAGGTCCGGGGAGGTGAGAGGGTTCACCTGAGACAGAGTGGAACAGAGCAGGTGAATCTACTAAAATACAATGCTGAGGGGAGCAGTGGGCAAGACAGGAGAGGTCTGCTGTGCGGTGTGGGTAGCTCCCTGCCCAGGATTGAACTTGGGCCGCTTTGCCAGGGGAGTAGTGCGGAGACTTAACCCTGGGCCACCAGGGAGGCCCTTCTTCAACACTTCCTGATTAGAACAATTCAGGCTAAGACCCAGTCCTGACCTATGGTGTCCACAGTCCAGGTGTTTGGGCTGGAAACAGATGACTCTGCAGTGTGGTGGGTGCTTGGGTGGGCCCCAGGATTTATTTGGTGCTGGTGGAGGTGGAGGTAGAGGACAGGTGCCCCCACGGCAGAGCACAGTCAGAGAAGGTAGTCCAGAAGGCAGGTGGTTTCTGAATCCAGGACCAGAGGAGTCCATGGCGGGATATGGAGCTCGGGGCGGGTCAGGGTTGGTGGGAGGCAGACACCTCTGGATTGGATTTTCAGGCTAGAGAAAAATTTCTGCCCATACACACACACACACACACACGGATATATTGTTTGAATGAATGAACTACTAAGTGGAGAATGGGCTGGACTGGAGAAGGGCAAGACTGGAGGCCCAGGGAGTATGGGAGATATGGCTGTCATCCAGGAGATAACACAGCGTAAACCTGAGTCATGGATATGAGGGTTATTTGGCAGATACCACCAGTAGGGTTTGGCTATTTTTTTTTTTAGATTTATTTATTAATGCATAAAAGAACTGGGGTACAGGCCAGAGGTGTGGGAGGTGAGACGACTTGCCAGAGACAGATTGGGGAACAGAACAGGCAGATCTATTGAAATACACTGCTGAGGGGAGCAGTGGCCGAGGCAGGAGAGGTCTGCTGCGCCATATGGGTTGCTCCCTGGCTGGCTGGGTATCGAACTCATGCTGCGGAGGCTGCGGACAGCTTCATAGGTTGCGTCTTAACTCCTTGTACCACCAGGGAGACACTGGGTTTGGCTATTGACTAGGTGTGGGAGGATGAGCAGAGAGATAAGGTTGAACTCGAAATTTCTGGCTTGAGCAAATGGTGTTGGTGACTTTGAAGAGTCAGGTAATTGTCAAAAAACAGTAGGATTTTGTAGGTGGGTGGGAAACGAGATTCCATTTATACGTGTTTTGCTTGAAGTGCCTGAGGCTTATCCAAGCAGAGACATCTGCTAGTTGCGAGTTTATGTATAAGGTCAGAGCACTTATCTAGACTGAAGAAACAAATTTGTGGAGCTCAGCACATGTATGGCAAATGAAGCCACACCTAGGAAATGTGTGCGCATTGAGAGGAGCAGTAGGTTGAGCCCCACACCCAAAGGGGCACATTTAATTAAGAGTTAGTCATGTTACCAGGAGGAAGGGGAAGAGGAGGTGAGAAAATTGAGTAAAGGGGACATCGCATGACGGAGAGTGGAGGGTAGGCTGTTGGTGGTAAGCATCATGTGGACTAGATGGTGAATTATGCTGCACACCTGAAGCCCAGGGAATCTTATAGACCAGTGTTATTTCAATAAAAATGAAAAGGAAGAAATAAAGTCAAGAAAATTTTGGGGGGAAATAAAAAGCCAGGAGACTGAGGAGAGGCCACAGAGGTGAGAGGAAAGCCAAGACCTGGTGCCAAAGAAACGAAGTTCATTGTCAAGGAAGGAGGAAATGATTAGTGACTCCAATGGTCCCAAGAGGGTAAGTCAGATGAGGATGTATAAAGGTCCACTGCGGGCTTTATCCTTCAAGGACAATGTCATTGCAGTGATAAGGCAGAAGTGAGATTCTAGAAGTTTACGTGATAAGCAGAACACAATGGAGGGGGGATACCAATAAGGTTCGCTCCTGAATGGTAGGAAGGAGTTGAGAGTGAGTCTTCGTGATGGCTCGATGGAGGAAGGGCCATCTCGTTCACATGGATTTTCCCGTTCTCCATACCTAGCTAGGGAGGAGGAAAGCCGTGATGGGACATGGGGGTGGAAGAGGAATGTGGCAACTGCCGAATAAACACACCCTCCAGGGAAGCCAGCCAAGGCTGGGCCCAGAATATCTGGAACGGAACCCACCTTCCTTCGGCAGCAGGAAGTGGCGTTGGGAGCTGAGTTGACTGGAATTTCCGAGCTGTGAGCAGGTTCCTGGTGAATGCTTTTTATTTATTTATTTTTCATTCATGAAAAATAACTGGAATTAAGTGGACACCCCCATCCCCCCCCCACATTCCCTCCCACAGAGGAAGCTCTTAATTTAGCCTCAAGTTCCTAGTTGAAAAATATCCCTGAGGTTTGGAGGCAACTGCTGAGTTGTTTGTCACCCACGGGCTCGGCAGGATGTTAATACATACGGCAGGATGGGGCTCTGCGCCTGGATTTCAGCTGAGGCCCTCAGAATAGGTGGCAGCATCCAACCGCAACACCCAGGGGAAGTCCTGTTACACCATTTATGCAGGATGTGGGAAGAGGTGTCGAAAACCAGCTTTGAGGCTTAGATGACCCTCTTCCCTCTGGCCCATAAAAGAGGTTGGTGAAACAGAGAGTTGAAAATTTGAATTTCTTTGGAGGGACGGTTATGAGCCTCTCTCTTGGGGTAAGGTAGAGGGGCATTTCCCCTTTATTTAGGGTTAAGAGAGAGGGGTTTCGATGGCACCATGGACAAGGCCTGATAGAAACTCCTGGAGATTGTACACTGGTATCTGATGCCCCTAGGAAATGTGATCTGTGTAAGACTGCCTGGAACTGACTGGAAAGTAGCTGTAGCTCCTGAGGTGGGGGGTCACAGGGACTAGTCTTGTGCCCGATGTGGCCACACTCGAGGAAAGAGGATTGTTTAGATTCTTCCCCAAAGGGCTAATGGCATAAGAGGTGATCCCAGTTCAAGGAGCTTAGAAGTGAACCGTCCCAGATGCCTGACTATCTGTAAGAGGTGACTTTGGAAAATACCGGATTGTCTCACTCATAGCAGGAATTTAGAAAACCTAAATAAGGGACCAGGAAAAAGACTAATTGCAATAAAGTAAAAATCAAAATCAACAAGCAACTACAGACCAGAGACACACTACAGTGGGGGGCGTGGGGAGAAGAGGGATTAGGGTCAGAAAAAGGGGTTGGGAATTGTATGAGGAATATAACCAAAACGAAAATGCATACATTATACAAAAAAGAAAAATGATGTAAGAATTATATAAAATTAATTTATTAAAAAAAATAAAAAAATAAAATGATTTATTAAAAAAAAGAAAAAAAAAAAAAAGAAAAACTATCCTGTGATAAGCCTGAGGCCCCAAGGCTTTCTCAAGCAGGTACAGGAAGGGCTCCTATCTCTGCAGTGGGCAGGTTACAGCAGCACCCATTAGAATTAAGCTGATGCCTTCACATCCTTGATATTACGGTTTATCTCATCAGAAATGTATATTTGGTCTTGATTCCCAGCTCCTGACACAAGATCCCTAAAATCCTTGGGAAATCCAAAGTGATAAGATCATTTAAGAATGACTGCATAGTCATAGAAACCCCCTTTCAACCACACCTCAGTGTATGTTAATGAAGGGACTGGAAAGCCTCTAAGGAAGAAGCTGCTTGCTTGGGGGAATTTCAGCCCCTCCCCCTACCTCCCAGAAAGGGAGGCTGGAGATTGAGTTCAATTATTCATGATTAATGCTTTAATCAATCATGCTGATGTAATGAAGTCTCCATAAAAATCAGGACAGGATTCAGGGAGCTTCCGGGCTGGTGAACTCATGGAGGTGCTGGAAGAGGGGTGGTCCATGCCCTTGCCCCCCCACACCTTGACCATCGATCACTTCCATCTAGCTGTTCCTGTGCTTTTCTCATAATGGGGTGATTCAGTGGGTGAAATGTGTCTGGAGATCTGTGAGCAGCTCTATTAAAGGAGGGCGAGTGGGAACTTCCTTTCTAGAGTTGGCTGCCCAGAAGCACAGGTGACAACTTGGACTTCTGATTGGTGTCTGATGAGGGGCAGGGGCAGTTTTGTGGAACTGAGTCCTTTGCCTGTGGGATCTATCTCCAGGTAGATAGGGTCAGCTGTGCACTGAATTGTGGCACTTGGTCTGCTGAGAACAGGAGAATTGCTTGGTGGTGTTGGGAAAAAACACACACACGGGAGCATGCAAATCTATGATTTCAGATACCCTTAGGGAGCTAAGTTGAATAAGGGAAGATGTCACAGTATAGAAGCCAATGAGTAAGTCTAGATTTTTCAAAGAAAGTAAAAGAAAAAAGGGCGTTCTTTGGATAAGCTTACTTAAACATGAAATTGAGTGCAGTAAATACACCTGAGGCCGTCTAAGGGTTTGCAGGGATTACTGGATTACTAAAAAAATCTTCAAGCCTGATTTGCAACCCTCAAAGCAACCTGCACCTTTAGATCTGCACTACTCAGCACCCAGCTGTGATTGCTGTGCAGAACTGGGGCTGGTTCCATTACTCAAAACTCATTTTTACATTGAGAAGACTTAATCTCCAAGTGGGCAGTGCCAGGGCCAAAGAGGAAGTGAACAGAACGGACCAACTTAGGAACTCACTCCAGGTCAGGGCAGAGTCCCATGACTCCTGTTCACCTTGTGGGGTTTGAACATACCTTCAACCGCCAACCTGCAAGCTGGTTTTCCATTCTTTCATTTTTCAGATGAAAATTTTTTGTTGCAGTTACTCAGTTTTCACTCCAGCATCATACACATCCCCATGTGTGGTGGGAACCAGGAAATTTGTCTTTTATTTTACTGGTTACAAAACTTGGATTTTATCCAGACCTGATGGAGAGAGTGGCACATCTCCCAGAGACCCTGGAATCATTTATGGGCTAGGACTGTGGGATCTTCCTTGGGGAGGGGCAAGGGTATTGCCATGTATGGGTGGAAATGTTTGCATGGCCAAAATTTAGAAAGATTACTAAATTGTATACCATTGTAGGGTAAGTGAAAAAGTATCAGGCTTTTCTGCCCTCCTGCCATTAGGATTGATGATGGATCCTTGTGGTCCGGAATGCATGCCTGATGGCGGGCACCTGGACTAGGGTGTAGGCATATGTAGATGGGATTCACCTGGGGTAAGACTGGGCTTATAAGGGCATCGTCATTGGGATGCCAGCAGAACCACAAGAGAAGCAGAAAGCAGAGGCCATGAGAGAATGCCGGAGACAATGCTGGAGAGACCAGAAACAGTGAAGACTTGCTGGGGGCTGGGAGGCCTGCCAGCCTCCCGGCTCCCCAGCACCCCTGCCTGCCATCTACCTGGTAAATCCCAATAAAAGCCTGAAAAGCCACCGAGGGCTCCAGGACTCACTTCTCCTTTACCCGTCTGCTCGGGTCATAGAGAACCTGCTCTGTGCACATTCCTGCCATTACAACCATCTTCTCATTTTTCTTTAATTCTATAGCAATAGAAGTTTATGCCAGGCACTTACTGCCCAGCTGTGATCCTGGTTCCAGATTCCCTCACAGTTTGGTATGACCAGGTATCCAGGACACCAGTGGAACTGATGTATATGATTTCTTGATTGTGCCACTAAAAACAAACTTACTTATGCTCCCCTTAGTTTAGTCATTTCTAAAATGATTTTAAAATTTTATTTCAAGTGGTTTCTTGAGTACTGTCACCTTATTTCTAAGTTTTTCTTTTCTGACTTATATTGCTCTGTTATACCTTCTATAAGCTCATATTCTTTCAGCTTATTTTGATAGAGTAGATTACATCCTAAAATCTGTTTTGTGCATGTGACTTTCTGCTCCTGTTTGTTATCTGTAGGGGCGTTGTTTTGCTCCTTATTCTCTTTCTTGTTATAATAACATTACATGAAATTTGGCCTTGATAATTTTTTGTTGTCTATTTCCATGCTAAGTTACCTTTCCTTAGCTTTTAGAAGGAAACTGGCCAGGATTTCTAGTACAAGGTGATTATAGCAAATTTGGTATCCTTGCTAAATTCTGGAATTTTAAGCATAAAAATTTAATATCTCTCCATTAAATAGGATTGTTAAAAAGAACTTTAGTAAATATCTTTTACCTGGTTTAGCAAGTTCCAGTCTGTTTCTAGATACCTAAAATTTTTTATTTTTAATAGGTGTAAATTAAAACATTTTTTTCATTGGAGATAATCATGTATTTTAAAAGATTAATAATGAGGTGAATATTTAATACACTTAATATTTAACTATTTCTGCATTTCTAAGGTAAATCTAACTAGGGTGTGATGAATTGTTGCTTTAAATACAACACTGGATGCAGTTTGTAGAATTTTGTTTTGAATTTTTATATCTAGATTTGTAAATGATATTGCTCTATAATATTTCTCTTCATTTTGTTCTTTTTTGGTTTGGGTATCAAGGTTTTTCTATGTTTATAAAATGAATTGGGACATGTTCTCTTATTCTGGAACAGTTTGCGTGAAATTGGGATGATCTTTTCTTGAGTGCTATGAAGAAACTGCACATAAATCACCATGGCCTATTTCTTAAACAGTTTTAAAATGTTTGATTAAATTTCTCAAATGTTTGTGAAATTATTTGGATTTCCCATTTCTTCTTGAGTTAATTTTGGATATATTTTCCAGAAAGTTACCCATTTCATATAAGTTGTAAAGTTTAGTAGCAAAAAGCTGCTAATAAATTATAGTTAATAGTTTATATCTCTTTTTCTAAAATCACTTTATCTTTGTTTACTGTATCTTTTTTCATTTTTAACATTTACTGTACCTTCTTTCTTATACAGTGTATATGTGCTTAATTCCTGTATTTTATTATTTCATTCCTTCATTTTTCTTCAGATTTATTCTATTATTCTTTCCTTCCCATTTAATATTGGCTGATTAACTCAACAGTTTTCATTTAGTTTTCTCTCTAATATCATTGTTTATAGTTATACATCAAGTTTTCTTAAAAGTAGAGCCTAAGATGGGAATTCTTACATACATAATTCATTGAGAGAGGACTCGCAAAATAAGGGAGTTGGGGGAAGCTATACAAGGTAGAGGGAGGGACACAGTTGTGTTCCCAGCTGGAATCTACCTGGGTCTGACCCACAGGGAGCTCTAGAGGATGAATGATCACAGAATTGGTCCCACCTTGAGGCAGGTGGGCAGGATTTTTGCACCCTTCTTTACGTGAATTAACCACAGGCTGCTGGTGGGATTGGTAGGTGGGGACATAATCTCCCAGGTAAGATGACTCCTATCAACTCAGAGCAGTTCTCTGACCAAAGGGTAGCCATAAGCTGCTACTAAGCAGCAGTTATATAAACTGGAGATGGGTACATCAATCTGTTAAATAGGATATGATTGGGGCACCACCAATCATGCAGTAATATGCAGTGTTTTTATTTCATATATGCAGTATATGGTTTTAAATAATTTTAATTTATAAACAATTTAGAAATGTGCTTAATTTGTAAATGTTTTAAAATTATTTTGTTAGATTTATAAATTAGTTGCTTTGTTTCAAGAGAATACTTAGGATATTCTTTATCATTGGTTGTAGATATTTTATGGTCTACTATGTGGTCAATTTTTGTAAATATTATGTATGTGCTTGAGAAGAATGATACTTTATTTTTCTATTATTGGGTACAATGTTCTATACATGTCTTTTAGATCAAATTTATTAATACTTTTATTCAAATCATGTACATTCTTTAAAAATATTTAACCTACTTTATCAATTATCAAATGAAATTTGTTAAACATTTATACTAAGGTCATGGGTTTGCCAACTTTTCTTGTAATGTTATCTAAATTTTGTTTTTGCCATAATTTGTCCATTCCAAGTTGCACATTTAAACATATCTGTTACTGGAAAGTAACTTACTTTATTGTTTCTGGTCAGGTGGAGGTCATGAAAAGCTGTCATTGCCTGGATGAACTTGGTCATGGTGTTTATGTTGTCATCATTTCATTTGAGTGATGTGCATGTTGGCAACCATGTGTTGGAGTTAATGACCATTTTACATTTCTTAACAATATGATATCGATTCAGTATTGAAATGAAAAGTTGTGTATAATCTGTGTGCCCAAAGAGAGCAGTGCAAAAGTACCTATATGCTGTTGAAGGAACTACTGTGATCCTATTTTTTTCTTGCAAAGCAACAACCAGGGGTTTTATGAAATTAAAAAAAGATATACATAAGCAGATGGAACTGTATTATGGCTAAAAAGTCTTCCTCTCACTCATGAAGTAAAGCAACTAAAGGCAGGGGGAATTACAAAACTCCTCAAATTGGCTGAAAGACATTTCAAAATAATGAGAGACTCTTCCCAATGTGTCATATGGAAATTATTCCCAAAGCTTTGATCATCAGTGTCCCAGAAGCTTTTTGCTGACTTTGAATAGCAGCTCTTGAATTTTAAGTGATGTGATTCAAATGGGGAAAATGAAATTATGAGTGTAGGCAAATAGACCTATGACAAAAATCACATGTTCTTAAAGCACCTCAAAACTGTACTGTGAATTCTATAAGTACTAAAGAAATTAATATAAGAACAGGCTACCAAGAGAAGCAAATCACTGTGAAGTTATTACATAGGTTCTGCTAATTAAAAGATACCATGATATTTAATATAAATATGGTTTTCATATATTTTAATTTCTGAAACAAAATAGTGATGAGAGTGAAAGAAGGAGTTGAGTATACTTACGTCAGGATATTTCTGTATAGTGGGGGATCATCCCAACCAAATTGTTTTCTCCAGAGATATTATTAGGGTTATATGGTTCAATGGATGGGTGCTGACTGGGCCAATGGAGGAATACCTAAAAGGAATCTAGAATAGTTGTACAGGAAACTTTGGTAATCAATCCATTCAGTACATTAATTTTGGTGCATTTTGTGGCCATTTATTTGAACAGTGAGGTAACAAGCTCAAGAAGCAAAAAGAAGGAAAATACAGATAAGAAGGTCAGAGTCTGAGAGAACACAGTGAGAAATTCTAATATATATTTAATCAAAATTCTAGCAGTTGAAGAGTGAGAGGGAAGACAAGGACAGAAATACTATTTGAAAAGATGATAGCTGAAAAATTTCTGAAGCTTTTGAAAGATATCAATACACAGTTTCAAGCAGTTCAATTCCAAAGTCTCTTAAAAAGAAACCTGCAGGGCCTCCCCAGTGGCGTAGCAGGTTAAGAACAGCACTGTGAGGCTGTCAGCAGCCTCTGTGGCGTGGATTCGATTCTGGATGGCCAGGGAGATTCCCACAGGTGTGGCAGACCTCTCCTGTCTCTCCCACTGTTCCCCTCAGCAGTGTACTGCGGTCCTTCTGCCTGTTCTCCCTGCTCTGTCTTTGGTGAATTCTCTCACCCTCCCGCGCCTTTGGCCTGTACCCCAGTGCTTGTATAAATAAATCTTTTTTTTTTTTTTAAAAAAAAGAAACCTGCATCCAGCTACAAAAACTGTAGCTGATCAAAGACACAGAGAAAAGTCTTTACAGGAGTCAGGGAAAAAAAGAACAAATTACTTTCAGTTAGATGGCTATGGAAGTGAGAAGAAAGTGGAGTGATATTTTCAATGTATTGGGGGAAAATTTGATATAATTTTATACCCAGCTAAAACATGATTTAAGAAAGATAAAGACATTCCCATAAAACAGAATATTTAAGTTATGATTTGATCCTTAGCAGAACTTTACTAAAGATTGTTCAGTACATTATTTCGATAAAAGGAAAATGAATGCATATGAAAGGGATACAAAAATAGATGAAGACAAAAAAGAAAAATAATGTGCTTTTATGTTTTTCCATTGTGTTCACCTCACAGCAGCAGACTCACTCCCTTTTAATGGCTCTGCCACTTGCCTAATTCCCAGGAACTTCTGAAATGAAAAATAAAACCACTGCTACCAAATGCTTTCGATGGCTGACGAAAAAGTAATTTTGAGGCCAGAGCATTTGCTGTCATCACAAGGACTATGACTATCTGATTTTGAAATATGTGATGAAATACAGAGAGAAAAATATGGTTTAAAGGAACTGTACACAATAAAGCATTAATAATTTATATGTTTAAAAAAGAAGAATAAAATGCAGAAAGTAAATGTTCATCACACACACTCAAACACACACACACACACACATATCATCATGCCAAATGCCAGAATCATCTCCTCCAGCCTGCTCTCTCCTAATATGACTTTCCACCTACTATACCAAGAAGAACCTGACTTGAGGAACACATTCGACTTCTCTCTTCAACCTTAATTTTCCTTTTATTCATATGAGGATTCAGGATAACCTCTGAATGTGAGGGCACTAATATTCTAGTTTGGAAAATGCCTAAAATTTTTTTAAAAAGGAGAATAAGCTTATCAAAAATAACAGGGACTTGATGGTATGATCAGCCATTGACAGCCCTTGATGTCTCAATACTATTTAAGGACAAATTAACTTTGTAAGACTAAGTGAAAGAAGTAAATCTGAAAAAGCTCTCTACTGTATGATTCCAGCTATATGAGATTCTGGAAAATTCAAAACTATAAAGACGGTAAGAAGATCAGTGGTTGACAGGGGCTTAGGAGGAGAGAGGGTGAATTGGGGTGCACAAGGCATTTTTAGGGCAATGAGTCTATTCTGTGTGATACTGTAATGCTAGATAAATGTCATTATGCATTTGTCAAACCCATAAGATATACAATGCCAAGAGAGCCCTAATGTAAACTTATGGCCTTTAGTTAGTAACAATGCATCAGTACTGAGTCATCAGTTATAACAAATGCACCACAGTAATGCAAGACGTAAAAAGAGGGGAAATTGGGAGGGGTGGGAAGGGTGCATATGAGACCTCTCTACTTTTTGCTTATTTTTATCTGTAAACCCAAAACTATATATAAAGTCTATTAATTAAAAGAAATGACATGGAAGAGCTGGGTTTTGGATGGGAGGTTTTAAGAATACCTAAACAATTTCGCTTAAATTCTATTTCCATATGAGCAGGAGTGATGAGCCACAATTCATTGATCCTGAGATGCATATTTTTAAAATCTTTTAATCAGGATGTATTTTTAAAACAGATTTTATTTTATATTTGAGGAAATATGGTATGACAAAATATATATGTCTAAAAGCCTAAAATAAGTTCTTTCAAGGAGAAGTAAATAAAAATCTAAGATGAGAAAGTATTATGCCACAGTTTAATTGGTGGTGTTTTATTTTTAAGTTGGGCTTAAAATAATAGCACACCTTATAATTGCTGGTCCGATTGAGCTCGGATTAGATGAAATATAACATAGCGGCACACTGTAAGTGTTGGCTAGATGATGTATATTTAGTTAACTTATTGTTGGCTCCGTTAGTGGGGATTTAAAGGGGGGGGCTACAGTGTGAATTATAATGCTTTATTTTTGTATTTAAAAATGACAAAACAGGGCCTCCCTGGTGGTGCAAAGGGTTAAGACGCAACCTACGAAGCTGTCCGCAGCCACTGCAGCATGAGTTCAATCCCCGGCCGGCCAGGGAGCTACCCACATGGCACAGCAGACCTCTCCTGTCTTGCCCGCTGCCCCCCTCAGCAGTGTATTTCAGTCAGTCTGCCTGTACTGTTCCCCACTCTGTCTCCTGTGAATCCTCTCACCCCCCTCACCTCTGGCCTGTACCCCAGTTCTTGTATGCCTAAATAAATAAATCTTTAAAAAAACGACAAAACAACTGAGAAACAGGAGCATGATGTATGTCTTTCTTGGCTATTTTATTTGCTATATTAAAAATTTTTATTTTTATTTTTATTTTTTTATTTTTATTTTTTTTAGAGGCATGCTTTATTTATTTGTTTGCTGGTCTGTTTGCTTGTTTTGTTTATACATGCACTGGGTACAGTCAGAAGTGCGGGAGGGAGGGTGAGAGAATTCACCAGAGCCAGAGCGGGGATCAGAGCAGGCAGAAGGACCGAAGTACACTGCTGAGGGGAGCAGCGG